>NW_027362790.1:7721250-8967500 GCF_046119375.1 Phyllobates terribilis
CACACCTCTGGGTGAGGTGCAATACCTCTGTAGCAACCGAGCCCTCAGGGTAATACAGTTCCATTTATCTTCAGCCTAGGTGACGTATTGCGATACAGGGCCATGATTTTGGCTATAAAAGGGTCCCCTAGACCCCTACCCCAAGCTTTTTAAGAGAATCATATATGGCGTGCCAGGAGACTCTATGGAATGCTTTCTCAGCATCCAACGAGAGTATCTAATTACAAATTTTTAACTGCATCTAGCCCAGGAAATACTTTGTGCCTAGTAGCAGTGTCTGCTAGTCAGCGGATTATCCCGGCTGTTAAGCAAGCTACACCACCTGTAGTTTGGACACTTAATTTTTTCAAAGGAAATGCTTCGGGACCACGGGATACTCAGTGAAGAGCATCAGGAGGCACCCCAAGGCATAGGGGCTGGGACTGGCAGTAGGATGCCTTGCGGTGGACAGCCGAGCTCGATCCTTATAAAAGCTTTTTAACTGCAGCAGCTTTAGTGGACGCAACTGGAGCTGGAATTACGTGGCTGCTGGCATCAGACTTGCCCTCCAATAGATCCTTGTAAATGGATTTAAAGTGTATTCATTCAAATTAGAGAGACAATTTAAATAAAAAATCTTAGAGCTGCCTCCACCACAGGGGGGCTCGCTCGACCCACCAGCGGACAGGCACCAGTATTGGGAGAGGGGGGCTGGCCGTCAGGGTTCACCGCGGCTCTGGCACAAACCCGGCGACACGGAGGTGGCACGGGCAGGAGCGGACTGAACGTGTCGGCTTCTCACTTTTTGGATTTTAGAAGGGCATGACATGCCTATATCTGTGTCTCCCCCTCCTTTTACTCCTCCACCTCTTTTCTTTTCGCATGACTATATGTACTTGTCACTTTTCCATGTGTTAGTTGTGTCTTCAGAGCAGTTTGTCAGCTTTTGGACACCTTTGAAGGTGTTTTCTATGTGCTTCTATGTGTTTTTGTTTGCCTGCCATTGGTTTTAACGGTGTTCGAAGGTGTTCGACGAACAGTTCGACGAACAGTTCGGCGAACACACGGGTGTTCGATGAACCGAACCGAACTCGAACACTACGGGGGTGGCTCAACACTACTAATAATTTTTAGCTGCATCTTACCTGGAAAATAATTTTGGGCATAGTAGCAGTGTTTGGTACTCATTGTATTAGGCCATCTATACTAAGCTCCACCAGCTTTCAAATTACTAATAATTTTTAGCTGCATCTTGCCTGGAAAATAATTTTGGGCATAGTAGCAGTGTGTGGTACTCATTCTATTAGGCCATCTATACTAAGCTCTACCAGCTTTCAAATTACTAATAACTTTTAGCTGCATCTTGCCTGGAAAATAATTTTGGGCATAGTAGCAATGTGTGGTACTCATTCTATTAGGCCATCTATACTAAGCTCCAGCAGCTTTCAAATTACTAATAATTTTTAGCTGCATCTTACCTGGAAAATAATTTTGGGCCTGTACCAGTGTGTGGTACTCATTCTACTAGGTGATCTATACTAAGCTCCACCAGTTTTCAAATTATTAATAATTTTTAGCTGCATCTTGCCTGGAAAATAATTTTGGGCATAGTAGCAGTGTGTGGTACTCATTCTATTAGGCCATCTATACTAAGCTCTACCAGCTTTCAAATTACTAATAATTTTTAGCTGCATCTTGCCTGGAAAATAATTTTGGGCATAGTAGCAGTGTGTGGTACTCATTCTATTAGGCCATCTATACTAAGCTCCACCAGCTTTCAAATTACTAATAATTTTTAGTTGCATCTTGCCTGGAAAATAATTTTGGGCATAGTAGCAGTGTGTGGTACTCATTCTATTAGGCTATCTATACTACGCTCCACCAGCTTTCAAATTACTAATAATTTTTAGCTGCATCTTGCCTGGAAAATAATTTTGGGCATAGTAGCAGTGTGTGGTACTCATTCTATTAGGCCATCTATACTAAGCTCCACCAGCTTTCAAATTACTAATAACTTTTAGCTGCATCTTGCCTGGAAAATAATTTTGGGCATAGTAGCAGTGTGTGGTACTCATTCTATTAGGCCATCTATACTAAAGTCCACCAGCTTTCAAATTACTAATAATTTTTAGCTGCATCTTGCCTGGAAAATAATTTGGGGCCTGTAGCAGTGTGTGGTACTCATTCTATTAGGCCATCTATACTAAGCTCCACCAACTTTCAAATTACTAATATTTTTTAGCTGCATCTTGCCTGGAAAATAATTTTGGGCATAGTAGCAGTGTGTGGTACTCATTCTATTAGGCTCTCTATACTAAGCTCCACCAGCTTTCAAATTACTAACAATTTTTAGCTGCATCTTGCCTGGAAAATAATTTTGGGCATAGTAGCAGTGTGTGGTACTCATTGTATTAGGCCATCTATACTAAGCTCCACCAGCTTTCAAATTACTAATAATTTTTAGCTGCATCTTGCCTGGAAAAAAATTTAGGGCATAGTAGCAGTGTGTGGTACTCATTCTATTAGGCCATCTATACTAAGCTCTACCAGCTTTCAAATTACTAATAACTTTTAGCTGCATCTTGCCTGGAAAATAATTTTGGGCATAGTAGCAATGTGTGGTACTCATTCTATTAGGCCATCTATACTAAGCTCTACCAGCTTTCAAATTACTAATAACTTTTAGCTGCATCTTGCCTGGAAAATAATTTTGGGCATAGTAGCAATGTGTGGTAATCATTCTATTAGGCCATCTGTACTAAGCTCCACCAGCTTTCAAATTAATAATAATTTTTAGCTGCATCTTGCATGGAAAATAATTTTGGGCCTGTAGCAGTGTGTGGTACTCTTTCTATTAGGCCATCTATACTAAGCTCCACCAGCTTTCAAATTACTAATAATTTTTAGCTGAATCTTGCCTGGAAAATAATTTTGGGCCTGTAGCAGTGTGTGGTACTCATTCTATTAGGCCATCTATACTAAGCTCCACCAGCTATCAAATTACTAATAATTTTTAGCTGCATCTTGCCTGGAAAATAATTTGGGGCCTGCAGCAGTGTGTGGTACTCATTATTAGGCCATCTATACTAAGCTCCACCAGCTTTCAAATTAATAATAATTTTTAGCTGCATCTTGTCTGGAAAATAATTTTTGGCATAGTAGCAGTGTGTGGTACTCATTCTATTAGGCCATCTATACTAAGCTCCACCAGCTTTCAAATTAATAATAATTTTTGTTTTCTTTGAACGTGTGTTCAGCACTGCTGGTGGTGTGCTGACAGCTAATCGCACGCAGCTGTCCACTGACAATGTAGACAGACTCACTTTTATAAAGATGAACAAGTCATGGAACCTCAAGGACTTTTCTACCCTTGTGTCATCCTGGGGAGACTAAAAGCTTGAGAATTTGTTAAAATCACCTCACCAACCGTTTTAAGTAACTCTGGGGCAATTGATGCCACTTAAGTACTGTCTGTGCCCCAAATTTTTGGAAAAAATGGAAACTCTTTTTGGAGTCCCCTTGCTGTGTTTTACCTGACGTTGGCATCATCAATTACAGGCGGGTTGAGTATCCCCCCCCCCTTTTTAACCGTAAGAAACTACATACACTATGGCTTGGGGTAACACAGATGGTTGAGTCTGAAGAGCTGTTACTCAGAGGTCTGCTCCAAAGCTTCAGTGTCTGCTAGTCAGCGTAGTAACCCAGCTACGATGCAAGCTGCACCGCCTGTGTATCTAATAATGATTTTTAACTGCATCTAGCCTAGGCAGACTGTGGTGACCCCAACCAAACCCAGACGCTCAGCCCCCTACCGCCCCCCTTTCATTGACAATACAATCATGTAACTCTTACAACTGGATGGGTGAGGATCGGTCACAGCTTTATTAACTGTTTATACTCATTACATTAGAAAGGCATTTTATTTCTAAAATAATTCAGCTTGTTGCAGCATGCCCTGTGTCTCCAGTCTCCACAACGGCAAGTTGGCCAACAAGTGTAACTCTCCAACATGTCCTTTCTATTTCCAGGCCACGGAGGATTCTGCGTACTCGTATGCAGGACTCTGACCCCTATCCATCACTCTTAACGCTTGTTCCACTCCGTCCTGGAGTCCTGACAGGAGTATGTCCAGTCCAATATCCATTAAGTGAACACAGTCGGGCCATCTGAGGCCTGCTTTATCTCCTTCCAGTTGTCGGTGTCGTATCACTACACAGCCACTGTCTCTTATAAATTTTGGCGTCCAAATATTTATTAGCCGCCTTGCCGTTCGATGGCCGTGATGTCTCGCGCACCTTGCCATACCACGCTCGGCACAATCTCTGACTATTTTTGTGAAAAATTCTCTGAAGCGCTCAGTGTCTAGTTTCATTATTGCCATTAGTTATGCGCTCTTGTGATAACCTAGGTCATTTCCCCCGGCCTGTATAACTGAGATGAATGGACCTCTTGCCTCTCTCCCTAACTTGATTACCTCCATTAGTACCTGTGGCCATTGCAGGCCTCTAATACCTCTCCAGTTCAAATATGTGTTATGAAACTCTAATTTCCTCCCGCCTGGGCGGACTTTCGCCCTTTTTTCTGCCCAATATACATACGAGTGGCCTATGACCCACACTGTTGGCTTAGCGTCACCTGTAAAAGAAATAAACCACGTTAGGATAACAAGTCCGGTCTTATGTATCTCGCCAAACACGTGGAACGCCATCTCCCTATCCTCTGAACTTCCGTTTGTGACAGTCCTGCTCTTGCTGCTTCCGTGGCCGCGCCTATGTGGAATGAGTGTGTCCCATAATCTTTGGGGTGGTTCCCTGCCGATGTTATACATTTATTAAATATAGCTTGGAACTGGTATCTTGATAATGGCGTTCCATCAATGTGTAATAGGAAGAAATTACTTTGTGATCTGATGGTTATATATGTTTTTACTATTGTTACCTGACTCAGCGTACCATTTGTGGGTTGTAGAAGTACCCAAGTGCCCCTGCCCGCTGGAACTGTTTTCGATTTGCGTATGCGTAGACGTATTGCGTTATTGGCTATGACTACGTCCTGGTGTAATAAGCCTCCACTGGTGGTAATTTTGGATTGAGGGATTAATTCGCTTATGCATAGCGCCCCGAAGAAGGTGATCGCAAATGCAGTAGACAGTAGTGTTGCTTCGAATTGTGATAATCATGTTAATGGTGTTAGGGATATGATGTGAGAAATCAGTTTTAGTGACACGGGACAGGACGTCTACACTCCTGACTTGGCTGACCCCTTTTCCACCCTTTTATGGATTGTCTGAATCTCTTTGTCACATGTCCCCAATTCAGTAGTTGGAAGTGAAATGCTACTTCGTTCAGCCACTGCTGCGCTGACGCCCCTGATATGCCCCTCATCATTAGCTGGTGGAGAAATTCTATGGTGACTTGTAATCTGGCTTGTTCACATTGGTCAACCCGTTGCCTGCTACTAGTCATGTCCACTCTTCCCATGCCTTACCGTATGCTTGCCACATCGACGGGGCAACTGACGCTCTTATTAATGCCATCAACTATTCTCCACTAGATCCCATAGGGAGGGTGGGCAACTGTTGCCCGATGGGTGGGCGTTGGGGAGGAGCTCTGTGAAAATCTGCCAATTGAATTGTGATAAAGCGTTAGCAGCAGCGTTAGACCCCTCAGCATCATGGCTAGCGCGGACCCATACATTGTGTTTTAGGCACAGGAATGCTAGCCGGCGTAGTAGGCCTAGCACTGGGAGAGACGATGATGCCATATTATTAATGAAGTGCGCTAGGCTGGTGTTTTTTGTTATGAAGAGTATATTGTTGTTAGCCAGGCGCGCGCCCCATATTTCTATTGCTACCACTATTGGGAATAGTTCCAGGAGTGTCTGTTTTTTGTCAGCACTTGTTCTGCCCAATACGGAGGCCATAAGCTTGTGCACCATTGGTTATTTAGTATCGCTGCATATCCGCCTGATTCTGCCGCCCCGGTGAATAATCTTAGTTCAATGTTGGACTGTTTTGCTGACATAAATAACATGTGACCATTGAATGATTATAAGAAGGTTTTCCACACCTCTAAGTCCGCCCGTAGCTGCCTGCTGATTCTGATTGTATGACTCGGTTTAGATGCCCCTTTTGTTGCGGGCGATAAATGAAGAGAAAAAACCCTTCCAACTGGCATCACCTGGCTGGCAAACACGAGGAGACCTAGTAATACTTGCATCTGCTGTAGTGTTACTTTCCATACTGCGCAAAAAAACTAGATCAGGTGTAATGTTTTGGTATTTTTTCCCATGGGAAGCGGAACAACCTTGCTGTGGTGTCGATTTCGATGCCTAAGAACGATTTTTTTTAGTTGTTGGGCCTATGTTTTTGGTTGGGCATAATGGGACTCCAAACCGACGGGAGATGTTTGTGAATTTGTTGAGTAAGGGGCAGCGAAAGTGGATGACCAATCGCCACATGGCAGAAAAAGAAAGGAAAAAATCAGCTCACCCACCTAGAAGATCAACAGCAGGGAGCCAGGAGTGCTACCAGACGAACATGAGGAACCAGGAAGATCCAGCTGAACAAATCTTCTAAAATCCACTTTTTATTGGGTCATACAAAAAATATATTTTAAAAGTCCACCTTAGAGAAGAACAGCAAACGTGTTTTGAACTAAAGGTTCTTAATCATTGCATAGCAAAAAAACAGCAAGGAAGTGGTATTTATATGTCATGTCCTGCTATGCACCTGTTCAAGGCTGAGTTAATCAGAAATTTATACACACATACCATGTTAAAATCGTATAGCATAGAAACAATGCATATAAATGTAAATAATCCAAAAGAAAAAGAAAAGAAGAAAAAAGGAACATATATATAATAATAATCTATAAATGATCATTCATAATGATACATCAAATCATGTCTGATGTTTAAACCCACTGGTACACGTGTATTTAAAGTATAAATCCACCAACTTTCTCTATTAAGGAGCTTTTGACTCGCCCAGGGGATGGGGATGACTCGGTACCCGGGCCTTTTTGCCTGACCTTGGGGATGTCGCGGTGGTCGGCTCCCGTGCCCGTACTCTGGGGTCAGCTTTTAAAAAGGGATTGGTTTGTTTATTAGTTTTATAAAAGTTTGTGACGCCACTAGTGTTGAGCGATACCTTCCGATATCGGGAAATATCGGATCGGATTGGATCGGACCGATACCGAAAAAGTATCGGATATCGCCGATTCCGATACCGGAAACCAATGCAAGTCAATGGGACAGAAATATCGGAATGAAAATAAACCCTTTCTTTCCTTGTAGGTTAATTCTACATGAAGGAAAACAACTAAGAATAATGTAGAATGTATTGGGGGAGGTGGGGGAGACAATAAAGGCATAGAGGTTTAGCCCAATCAAATGGAATAGCAGGAATTAATATTTTTTTAAGACGTTCTGAGTTACGGAAATATTGACTATGTTAAGTATTTTTATATTTTGTCAGATATTTATGTTTCACTACTTCCATGCTCTTCACCTTCTTTTTTACTTCTCCCACACTTTCTCCTTCATCATCCTCAGCATCAGCATCTTTTTCATCCACTTCTTTTTCACCTTCTTCATCTTCTTCTTCTTCACCTTCTTTGTATTATTCTTTTTTTTTACATTCTTCATATTCTACTTCTTCATCTTCTTCTTCATCATATTCTTATTTGTGACAGGCATTCCTGTAGTTGTTATCTATAAAAGGTTGGACATTACACCTTTCGTTCTGCCCGTCACAAAAGATTTACAACAGGATTTGTCCGCGTTCAGTTTGGCCTGCAGCAGCAGGTCTTTTCCAGGGGCACCACGAGGAGGAACGGACTCACCCCCATACACTGCTTAGTCATCTTCTGCTTATAATTTAGATATTATCTTTTGCTCTGATTTTTAGTCTTATGCTTAATGTTCTTCCGCTTTTTGTTCTGCAGCTTCTCGTATTTCTGCTTCTTGGTTTTCTGTCTCTTGTTCTTCTGTATCTTGGTGCTTGTCTTCTCTTCTTTGTCCTCTTGGTCAACTTCTTCAGGGTCATATTCTTGCTCTTCTTCAGGGTGGTCTTCAGGGTCGTCGTCTTCGGGGGTCCTCGTCTTCGGGGTCCTCGTCTTCTTCGGGTTGGTCTTCTGGGTCCTCGTCTTCGGGGTCCTCGTCTTCTTCGGGGTGGTCTTCAGGGTCCTCGTCTTCTTCGGGGTGGTCTTCAGGGTCCTCGTCTTCAGGGTCCTCGTCTTCTTCGGGGTGGTCTTCAGGGTCCTCGTCATCAGGGTCCTCGTCTTCGGGGTCCTCGCCTTCTTCGGGTTGGTCTTCAGGGTCTTCGTCTTCAGGGTCCTCGTCAGGGAGATCCAGAGTGATTACCAAGAACCATTTCAAAAAGCTTGAACTTGGAAATGTAGCAGAAGGTACAAGAAGGCTGAGGAACTACCGAGGACCAGCTGACGGTACTGGAACCCGGATGGGTAGCAGAAGGTACTCATGTAAAAAAAAGTTCAAGGCCGCGAGCCGGCCGCAGTTACCAAAACCCACAGTCCTACAGGGGGTGCTTGTCCTATTGGCACTATGGAACCAGCCTTCATTGCCAGATCCCGCAGCCCAAATAGGAGTCACCTAGACTGCAGGCACCATAGAGTCGGCTAACCCGACCGCAACACGACAGGACAACGCATTGGAGGCAAAGTGACGTTGACACTACCCGGAAACAGCTGGCGTGCTGGAACCAGGCTGGGCAGGAGGGAGTACCCGTGCCAAAGACACTGCCGAGAACCAGCTGACGGTACTGGAACCCGGATGGGTAGTAGAAGGTACAAGAGCAAATGGAACTACCGAGGACCAGCTGACGGTACTGGAACTCGGTTACTAAGCAGGAGGTACCTGTGCCAGAAAGCACTACCAAGGACCAGCAGATGTTGGTGGAACTTGAATACCGAGAAGGAGGCACCTAATTCAAAGGCACTGCCGAGAACCAGCTGACGGTACTGGAACCCGGATGGGTAGCAGAAGGTACCCATGTAAAAAAAAGTTCAAGGCCGCGAGCCGGCCGCAGTTACCAAAACCCACAGTCCTACAGGGGGTGCTTGTCCTATTGGCACTATGGAACCAGCCTTCATTGCCAGATCCCGCAGCCCACATAGGAGTCACCTAAACTGCAGGCACCATAGAGTCGGCTAACCCGACCGCAACACGACAGGACAACACATTGGAGGCAAAGTGACGTTGACACTACCCGGAAACATCTGGCATGCTGGAACCAGGCTGGGCAGGAGGGAGTAACCGTGAAAAAGACACTGCGGGGAAACAGCTGACGGTGCTGGAACCCAGGGTAAATACTAAAAACATAGTGGAGCCAGAGGTGTAATTGGAGCAAGTTTTAAATCAGTAGTACAGTGGATGTGGACAAATCAGGAGAATTTGTCGGACACACAGCTGGGGATCAGCTGACGTTACTGAACCCCAATAACACTGGAGCAAGCGTTGACTGTGCAGACGGCACTTCTGAGCAGCAACTAGCGGTATTGGAGCCCAGGGTAAATACTAAAAACAGAGGAGCCAGAGGTGTATTTGGAGGGGGTTTTAAATCAGTAGTACAGTGGATGTGGACAAAGCAGGAGAATTTGCCGGACACACAGCTGGGGATCAGCTGACGTTACTGAACCCCAATAACACTGGAGCAAGCGTTGACTGTGCAGACGGCACTTCTGAGCAGCAACTAGTGGGATTGGAGCCCAGGGTAAATACTAAAAACAGAGGAGCCAGAGGTGTATTTGGAGGGGGTTTTAAATCAGTAGTACAGTGGATGTGGACAAAGCAGGAGAATTTGCCGGACACACAGCTGGGGATCAGCTGACGTTACTGAACCCCAATAACACTGGAGCAAGCGTTGACTGTGCAGACGGCACTTCTGAGCAGCAACTAGTGGGATTGGAGCCCAGGGTAAATACTAAAAACAGAGGAGCCAGAGGTGTAATTGGAGTAACTTTAAAATCTGTAGTAGTGAGAATGTGGACAGAGCAGGAGAAATTGCCGTCCGCACAGCAGGGGAACAGCTGACGTTACCGAACCCCAATAACACGGCAGCAAGTGTTGACTGTGCAGACGGCACTTCCGAGCGCCAACTGGCGGTGTTGGAGCTCAGGGGTAATACTGAAAACAGAGGAGCCAGAGGTGTAATTGGAGCAACTTTAAAATCTGTAGTAGTGAGAATGTGGACAGAGCAGGAGAAATTGCCATCCGCACAGCAGGGGAACAGCTGACGTTACCGAACCCCAATAACACGGCAGCAAGTGTTGACTGTGCAGACGGCACTTCCGAGCGCCAACTGGCGGTGTTGGAGCTCAGGGATAATACTGAAAACAGAGGAGCCAGAGGTGTAATTGGAGCAACTTTAAAACCTGTTGTAGTGAGAATGTGGACAGAGCAGGAGAAATTGCCGTCCGCACAGCAGGGGAACAGCTGACGTTACCGAACCCCAATAACACGGCAGCAAGTGTTGACTGTGCAGACTGCACTTGCGTGCGTCAACTGGCGGTGTTGGAGCTCAGGGATAATACTGAAAACAGAGGAGCCAGAGGTGTAATTGGAGCAACTTTAAAATCTGTAGTAGTGAGAATGTGGACAGAGCAGGAGAAATTGCCGTCCGGACAGCAGGGGAACAGCTGACGTTACCGAACCCCAATAACACGGCAGCAAGTGTTGACTGTGCAGACGGCACTTCCGAGCGCCAACTGGCGGTGTTGGAGCTCAGGGATAATACTGAAAACAGAGGAGCCAGAGGTGTAATTGGAGCAACTATATAATCTGTAGTAGTGAGAATGTGGACAGAGCAGGAGAAATTGCCGTCCGCACAGCAGGGGAACAGCTGACGTTACCGAACCCCAATAACACGTCAGCAAGTGTTGACTGTGCAGACGGCACTTCCGAGCGCCAACTGGCAGTGTTGGAGCTCAGGGATTACAGTTCAGGTGGTAGAAACATGAACAGAACAGGAGACCTGGATACTGTTGCCAACCAATTATTTATTCTGGAAGAGGACTAGCAAATTCATGAGAGATCCAGGCCTTGTTCATTTTGAGAAAAGTAAGCCGGTCAACGTTATCGGAGGATAGTCGCATGCCACGGTCTGTTAGTACACCACCTGCGGCACTAAAGACGCGTTCCGATAATACACTAGCAGCAGGGCAAGCTAGCACCTCCAATGCATACTGACTAAGCTCTGGCCATGTATCCAGCTTACAGACCCAAAACTTGAAGGGAGAAGAGCCGTCTGGGTGTACACTAAGAGGGCAAGACATGTAGTCTGTCACCATCTGACGGAAACGTTGCCTCCTGCTGACTGGAGCCGTCTGTGATGGTGTAGACATTTGTGGCGGCGGTGACACAAAACTTTGCCACATTTCGGCCATACTGGTCTTGCCTTGTGCTGAGGCGCTGCTTCTCCTCCCTCTTTGTGCAGAGCTTCCTCCACTGCCTCGACGCACTGAGCTGCTTTGTAAAGCACTAGCAGCACTGCTCTCGGTTGGAATGGAGAACATGATGGAATGCACCAGTGCGTCTTGGTACTCCCGCATTTTACGCTCCCGGTTCAACGGTGTTATGAGGCTTTGTAAGTTGTCCCAGTAGCGAGGATCTAGGAGGGTGGACACCCAATAATCAGCCGTGTTGAGAATGTGGTAATGCGGCGGTCGTTTCTCAGGCACTGCAGCATGAAATCAACCATGTGCTGCAGACTGCCAACTGGCCAAGAAACGCTGTCCCCTGCTTGAGGCGTGATCTCTGCCTGCTCTGCATCACCCCACCCTTGCTCTAGATACTGACTACTAGAGCATTGTGTACCTCCCTCCTCTGGACAGATGTCTTCCTCATCCATTGACTCCTCCTCATCCTCCTCACAAAGTGTCCCCTGCCTAGGCCTTTGTGAGGAACCACGTTGCGCAGACTGTAGAGAAGCAGATGGCATTTGTGACTCCTCATCCTCCACCTCTTCCAAAACCTCGTCCCTTAGTGCTTGCAGTGTTTTTTCAAGCAGGCAGATAAGGGGGATAGTCATGCTGACTAGTGCATCATCTGCACTCGCCATAAACGTGGAATAATCGAAGGCACGCAAAACGTGGCAAATGTCCTTTATAGAGGCCCACTCAGTGGTGGTGAAGTGTGAACGGCGCGCACTGCGACTTGTTTGCGCCTGCTGCAGCTGGTACTCCATTACTGCTGCCTGCTGCTCACACAACCTCTCCAACATATGTAACGTTGAATTCCACCTGGTGGGTAGGTCACATATGATGCGATGTTCCGGAAGACGTAATCGGCGCTGCAGAGCTGCAATGCGTGATCTTGCATTGCTGGAACGCCGCAAGTGAGCGCACTCTATGCGGACCTTGGGAAGCAGTGCATCAAGATCCGGATAGTCCCTCAAAAAACTCTGCACGACCAAGTTGAGCACATGTGCCAGACATGGGATGTGAGTGAGGTTGCCTAGGCCCAGAGCTGCCACCAGATTTCGGCCATTGTCACACACTACCATGCCTGGCTGGAGATTCGCTGGCACAAACCACACGTCGCTCTGCTGCTTGATGGCATTCCAGAGCTCTTGCGCTGTGTGGCTTTGATTCCCCAAAGAAATTAATTTTAATACGGCCTGTTGACGTTTGGCCACGGCTGTGCTCATATCGGTCATCATAACAGGTAACCGTTCACGGGTCGATGTGGAGGTAGACCGTGACAGCTCCTGCAGCGCTGATTCAGAGGAACTGGAGTATGAGGAGGAGTCAATGTGTACAGACTGGATTCCTGCAATCCTTGGAGTTGGCAGAACACGTACAGCGCCACTCTCAAGATCTGTACCCGGCTCCACAACATTTACCCAATGGGCAGTGAGGGAAAGGTATCGTCCCTGTCCATGCTTACTGGTCCACGCATCGGTGGTCAGGTGGACCTTGCTACTGACGGCGTTTTGTAGCGCATGTTTAATTTTTCCCTCCACATGATGTTGCAGAGCAGGGACAGCTTGCCTGCTGAAATAAAAGCGGCTGGGCACGTTGTATTGTGGGACTGCCAATGCCATAAAGTTACGGAATGTGTCAGTCTCCACCAGCCTGAATGATAGCATTTCAAGGGCCAGTAGTTTAGCAATGCCAGCATTCAGAGCCTGTGCTCGGGGGTGGTTTGCCGAGTATGGGCGCCTTTTCTCCCATGCCTGTGCTAACGATGGCTGTAGACTGGCCTGGGAGTGTGAGGATGACTGGGAAAGTGGTGCTGTGGGTGGAATGACACTGTGTCTCTGTACAACAGTGCCAGAGATTCTTCCATGGCGATCCTGTGAGGAAGCCGAACCAGCTGTGTGTGAGCTGGAGGAAGAGGCTACAACACGAGCTGAAGAGGTGGTAGGAGGCGCTGTAGGTTGGCCTAGGTCTTCAGTGTGTTTTTGTAACTCCACCACGTGCTTGGTCCGCACATGTTTCCACATATTTGTGGTATTGAGGTTTCTGACACTTTTCCCTCTTTTCACCTTCTGATTACACAGCTTGCATTTGACAAAGCAAATGTCATCTGCAACTGTGTCAAAAAAGGACCAGGCATTGCAAGTCTTGGAAGCGCCCGCTTTGGATTTTGGAAGAGCCATGCTCCTAATGGGTGCCGAAGTGGAGGCTACAGGCAACCAAGTCTGCCCCCTCCCTCTCCCTCCTTTTGGGCTGTTCGGGGAATCTCTTCCTCAGAGCTGCTCCCACCACCTTCCTGTCCCTCACGCCATGATAGGTCAAGGACCTCATCATCTACACCACCCTCTTCAAACAACTGCTTCTCCTGGGTAGTCTCGACAGCACAGTATGCACCAGAAAGTGGCACCTGAGTCTCATCATCAGATGCGTACTGAGGTGTGCTGCTGGCCATAGGCACTGGCCCACCTGCCTCTTCAGATTCAGAGAGACAAAACGGTTGCGCATCACTGCATACTACCTCTTCTTCAAATTCTCGAATTCTGCTTGGCTGGCCCCCTCTTTCCAAGCCAACAGATTCAGAGAACAGAAGTAGAGATGGCTCCTGTCCAGGGCTCTCTGACTGCCTGGGCAATTTGGCAGGTGGTGAAGAGACAGATGGGTGCTCTTCAGTGCTCAGGACCTGAGAGGATCTGGAACTAATTGAAGTCGATGCGTTAGCTGCCATCCATCCAACAACGGCTTCAATTTGGTCCTCCCGCAGCAGTGGGGTACGGCTAGCTCCTACAAAGCTGCACATAAAGGACTGTTCCCTGCTAAAACTGGGGGATGCTGAGTCACTGGTGCCCGCAGCAGGCACAGAATCCCCACATCCTCTCCCTGCAGGCACAGAATCCTCACGTCCTCTCCCTGCAGAAACTCCACGCCCACGACCACATGCCTTACTCCCTGCCTTCTTCATCTTGGTAGACTGATAAAGATAGGCAGAAAAGTACTAAGAGCTTAGTGTGCTTATTCCTGAACAGCTGCTAACAGGTATAAGAAACTCTAATTTTATAAAGTGTGGACTAGACTTTAATATGAGCTAATGTGGCCTACACAACTGTAAAGTGGAGTGTTTGGTGAACTTTATTTAGGTTTTTTTGTCACAAAAAGACACTGATGTGCCTAAAGATGTAATAACGATAGTATCACAAACTTTTTGTAGCTATTACAATGTAGGAAGGTAACCTACAATGCAATAGATGAGGCTACAAAAAATAGGCTAATACTAATCTGGCTGGGGCTGCAGGGCCCAATGCTGCAGAAAGGCTCCTCTATCTACTCCTATATAGTGTGTTTGGAACCAATTTAGCTGAATACGGATGGATCCACCACACTAATAGGAGAAATCAGGAAAAATTATGAATTGGCAAAAAAGGACAATGTATGAGGCAGTGACACACACTGAGTGCACTACAACCAGACGTGGTTGAAGCACACACTACAGGGTGAGCTGCACTCACACACCAGACCTTGCAGACAGCGGTGAACAGTACAGATGCAGAGCACTGTGCACTAGTGCTGCAAGACCAAAAAAATTTCTCTATCTACTCCTATATAGTGTGTTTGGAACCAATTTAGCTGAATACGGATGGAACCACCACACTAATAGGAGATATCAGGAAAAATTATGAATTGGCAAAAAAGGACAATGTATGAGGCAGTGACACACACTGAGTGCACTACAACCAGACGTGGTTGAAGCACACACTACAGGGTGAGCTGCACTCACACACACAGACCTTGCAGAAAGCGGTGAACAGCACAGAGAACTGTGCACTAGCACTGCAAGGCACAGCGATTTATAAAGTAGCTTGGGTAAAGCAGAATAGACCAAATAGGTAGCTAACACTGTCCCTCAGAACAACAGCGTCCTATCCCTAACTGAATTCACAGCAGAGTGAGCTCAAAATGGTGGCGGCGGCTTTTATAGTGCATCATGACATCATTTCAGCAGCCAATCACAGCCATGCCATTAGTTAAGATGCCTACATGCCTAACAGGATGTGCCCACACTTCTTAGGATCCTCATTGGCTGAATAAAATGAAAATGGCTCATTGCATTATGGGAACTTCCGATTCCGATATACGATATTGCAAAAGTATCGGAATTAAGTATCGGAATTCCGATACCGCGAATATCGGCCGATACCCGATATTTCAGTATCGGAATGCTCAACACTAGACGCCACCTGTGGTTTCTGGTGAGATTCACCAGCGCTGTGGCAGTCCACTGAGGCCGGTGATAAGGCAGCTTAGATGGTATCGCTCCCCACAGGTGGAGCTACGCCTCAGGGCAGCTTACGGAAAGGAGGATGCAGGTCAGAGGGGACCCAGCTGGGTCAGAGCAAGAACAGGAGCACACACGAAAGTCACTTCAGTACCTTTTACTGATGGAAATTCAGGCACATCCCAGAGCACTGTAGGGTGAAGGGTGCATGTCAGGATCCTCCTCAATGAGCGGGTGTAGGGCCTCCTGTTACTTGCCTCTGCGTAGTAAGTTTCTGACCTGCCTGGAGCTAGGCCTAACTTTGTCTGTGTCCTGCGCTGGCTGACCTTGTGGTAGGGTCTTTTCTTGGAGTACACGCTCTTCAGCTTGCGGGGCCTATGTGTTTCCCAGCTCTGTTACGTATCAGCACTTTATCAATCCTGGGACCTGTAGTTCTCCAGGGATTCCGGTTATACCTTACAGGGTCATAGAGATCCCGGCAAGCTTCGGACCCGGTGTCCGGTAAATGCTTCGGTGTGAGCTAGTTAAGCTCCTCTGCCCCCTATGTACTAACTCTCCACTCACCTTCGGCCTACTCGGGCCCTCACTAGGCTACTCACACTAACGGCAGCTTGCCGCGCTTCACCGATCTTATGGCGCCGGCACACCTAAAGCTCACTATTCTGAGCTACAACTCAACTGAGCTCAACTCTGCATTCAGACCTGTTCTTGCTGAACTCTTCAGAGGAACTGCTGAATCACTGAGCTCCACTGCAGACTGACCTGTTTCTGTGTCTCACTCTGCAGGAGCTAAACTGCCTGGCTCCACCTTCCCTATTTATCTCCCTATTGGGCTCCCTTGCTGGTCTGAGGTGGAAGGTGGAGATGTGTGAATGTATATTGGGGCCTCTTGTGGAGGATTCCATCAATGCACACTTCTAGGATCTGTGATACCAAGCGCAGCTGGGCGTCACACTTTCTCCTATAATCATCCACCAAATCTCCACCAATCGCCACGGCCCACGAAGGGGCCACCACAGTCAGTGAATCCTTCCTTATTTAGTATACAGTCTACCAATACTTTGGGCGTATAAGCCCAGCTGCGAAGCAAGCTGCACCGCCTGTGTATCTAATAATAATTTTTAACTGCATCTAGCCTAGGCAGACTGTGGGGACCCCCAACCAAACCCAGACGCTCTGCATCTAACCCAGCCAATCATTTGATAGTTTTGCTAGTAGCAGAGTCGCATGGGCTCTAAACCTTGCATAGCCTGTGCATTTTTTCAGATCGATAAGGATGACCCAACTCGTGTTATCTTTAACATTTGTCACCAAAAGCTAAGTAGAGGCTAAAAAATCCATAGTTTGAGTGCTTCATGAATGAACCGTCACATGAAGCATAAGTTGCAGTGCAAAGCTCACTGTGCTACAATGCGGCCTAGCGGGCCGGGACAACCACCATCTGCCCCACCTGTGTCATTCTGGGGAGACTAAAAGCTTGAGGATTTTGGAAAATCACCTCACCAACCATTTTAAGCAACCCTGGGACAATTAATGCCACTTAAGTGGTGTCTGTGCCACAATTTTGGGAAAAAAATGGAGACTCTTTTTGGAGTCCCCTTGCTGTGTTTTACATGACGTTGCCATCGTCAATTCCAGGTGGGTCAGGTCTCCCCCCCCCCCCCTTTTAACCGTAAGAAACTACATACACTATGGCTTGGGGTAACACAGATGGTTGAGTCTGAAGAGCTCTTTACTCATACTATAGCCTGGGAATCAGAGGTCTGCTCCAAAGCTTCAGTGTCTGCTAGTCAGCGGAGTAGCCACCGCCTGTAGATCTAATTATACTTTTTTTTTCAAATTCAATTTTTTTTTATTTTTGTGTTGAAAAAGTACAAGAAAATACAATATACATAGTAAAAGGGGTAGTATAACTATAAATCTATGCATAACGACAGTACATTGGGGGTACAGGGAGGGTTTTCCATCAATATCCAGATCAAGCATATATTTTTTCATATGAAAGATAGAGAGAGAGGGAGCGGACCACGGCAGACCACCAATCAATAGAGTGCGATTATGATCATTCTTGTGCCGACATCACGGATAACTTTAGTTGGGGGCTAGATGGTAGGTGTCAGAGTTTTGCAAATCAATCCAATCCCTCCAAATCACACAGTATCTATCAACATCAGCCGGTGAGATGGCAATCAGATGCTACATCCTATTAAGGAGGGAGATCTCTGCAAACCATTCCTCCACAGTGGGTGGGTCTCTGCTTTACCAGTGTCGTGGAATGACATTCTTAGCCGCCTGTATTAGGTAGCCTATTGATGACCTTTTATAACTACGTTTACTTATTGGTAACATTGATAAAAGGAGGGCTTCTGGCGTATTAGGGATAGTCAAACCAGTTATTTTCTCAATCATGGGAACCACCTTTGCCCAAAATGCATTTATTATAGGGCATGCCCACCATATGTGTGACATTGTCCCTTCCCCCTCCCCACATCTCCAACATCTATCTGAGACCACTGGATACCATCTATGAAGGACTGCTGGTACCCGGTACCATCTAGAGATAATTTTGAAGGAGGTTTCCTGAGCTTTGGACCCTATTGAGGTTTTATGTGTTAGGAAGAAACATTTATCCCATTGTGAGTCAGAGGACTTCCCCAGTTCCCTTTCCCATGCACCACAGAATCCTGGCCTATTGTCAGTTACCTGGGCAATGAGGAGATTATACAGTAGGGAGATGGAGTGTGTAGGGGGTGACAATGATAGGCTCAATTTTTCAAAGTTTGTGAGATCTCTATGAAGATGTGTGCGCTTCTTCACAGTTGAATAGAAGTGTTGTAACTGGCTATATTCAAAATTAGCCTTCGGGGAAGTGGTTCTTCCCTGTAACAAGTCATTGAGGGGGAGCAGCGAAGTATTGGAGATGACATGAGAAAATAATATCGGATGGGATTTATTTGAACTGAGAAATCTATTTGCAGATAGTCCTGGTGGGAAATCTGGATTATCTGAAATCAGTAGCAAGGGGCCCTGGGGTTCGATTGCGGATAAGCTTTTTTTGGGGGATCTCAAAGCCAAAGCAGTGGCATAAGTACTATATGACATGAGACCAAGAGAGGGGACAATTAAATGGTCGCACCATGGGAGAGTGGTAAGAGCTTTAGGACAAATGGATTGAGCTATTTTGACCCACAATTTCCCCTCCGAATGATGGAAGAAGTCCAGGATTCTAGCGTGTACTGCTGCCATGTAATACCTTCTACAATCCGGAAGGCTAAGGCCCCCCTTTTGTTTGTGTCTGATCAGAACGTCCCCCCGAATGCGTGGACGCCCACTTGCCCAGATAAATCTGCAAAAGCTACTGCGTAGTCTTTTCCAAGAATTTGAGGGAATTACCACAGGAATGGTTTGGAAGAGGTATAAGAGTTAAGGTAGGACGTTCATTTTTAGTATTTTTATTCTGCCGAAGCAGGAAATGTCCTTCACCGGCCAAGAAGTAAGATCTCTATGAAGTTGTTCAATAAAGGGCCCAAAATTAAGATAAAATAGATGGGAGAGGTCTCTATGAATACGAATTCCTAAGTATTTGATACCCTGTGAGGGCCAGGCAAAGGGAAAGTTGGACTGGATGGAATCCTGTATGGATTTGGGGAGGGAGACATCGAGGGCCTCAGACTTCACTGCATTGATTTTAAAATTTGACCATGTACCAAAGTGATCTATTTCAGCCATAACAGCATGGATGGATATATGTGATTGAGTGATATATACTAGTACATCATCAGCAAATGCAGAGCACTTGTACTCGGTGCCTCCCACCTCAATCCACCTAATATTGGGGTTATGGCGAATTGATGAGAGCAGGTGCTCCGTCACTAGGATGTATAAGAGAGGGGACATAGGACATCCCTGCCTTGTCCCATTGGTGATTATGAAAGGTGATGATAATGTTCCATTTATCTTCAGCCTAGCTGACGGATTGCAATACAGGGCCATGATTTTGGCTATAAAAGGGACCCCTAGACCCCTACCCCAAGCTTTTTAAGAGAATAATATATGGCATGCCTGGAGACTCTATGGAATGCTTTCTCAGCATCCAAGGAGAGTATCTAATTACAAATTTTTAACTGCGTCTAACCCAAGCAATACTTTGGGCCTAGTAGCAGTTTCTGCTAGTCAGCGGATTATCCCAGCTGTTAAGCAAGCTACACCACCTGTAGTTTGGACACTTAATTTTTTCAAAGGAAATGGTTCGGGCCCCCGGGACACTCAGTGAAGAGCATCGGGGAGGCACCCCAAGGCACAGGGGCTGGGACTGGCGGTAGGACGCCTTGCGGTGGACCGCCAAGCTCGATCCTTATAAAAGCTTTTTAACTGCAGCAGCTTTAGTGGACGCTACTGGAGCTGGAATTACTGCGGCTGCTGGCATCAGACTTGCCCTCCAATAGATCCTTGTAAATGGATTTAAAGTGAACTCATTCAAATTAGAGAGACAATTTAAATTAAAAATCTTAGTGCTGCCTCCACCACAGGGGGGCTCGCTCGACCCACCAGCGGACAGGCACCAGTATTGGGAGAGGGGGGCTGGACGTCAGGGTCCACCGCAGCTCTGGCACAAACCCGGTGACACGGAGGTCGCACGGGCAGGAACGGACTGGCCGTGTCGGCTTCGCACTTTTTTGGTTTTAGAAGGGCATGACATGCCTATATCTGTGTCTCCCCCTCCTTTTACTCCTCCACCTCTTTTCTTTTCACATGACTATATGTACTTGTCACTTTTCCATGTGTTAGTTGTGTCTTCTGAGCAGTTTGTCAGCTTTTGGACACCTTTGAAGTGTTTTCTATGTGTTTTCTATGTGTTTCTATGTGTTTTTGTTTGCCTGCCAGTGGTTTTAACGGTGTTCGAAGGTGTTCGACGAACCGAACCGAACTCGAACACTATGGTGGTGGCTCAACACTATTACACAGCCATATATTACTCAGTCATATATTAGTCAGTCATATATTACTCAGTCATATATTAGTCGTATATTACTCGGTCATATATTAGTCAGTCATATATTACTCAGTCATATATTAGTCGTATATTACTCGGTCATATATTAGTCAGTCGTATATTACTCAGTCATACATTAGTCATATATTACTCGGTCATATATTAGTCAGTCTTATATTAGTCGTATATCACTAAGTGATATATTAGTCAGTCGTATATTACTCAGTCATATATTAGTCATTCATATATTACTCAGTCATATATTAACCCCTTAACAACATCTGACGTACTAATAGGCGTCTGTGCCCTGGGACTTAAGAGCCAGACCCGTATTAGTACGTCATGGCAATCGCGCGCGCACACAGGCTGTGCGGGCGCAATCGCCGCCGGGTGTCAGCTGATTGTCACAGCTGACACCCGGTGCTATGTGCAGGGAGCGGTCCTGCACTGCTCCCAGCACATTAACCCCCGCGATGCTGCGATCGAAGTCGATCGAAGTCGATCGCAGCATTGCGGGGGCAAGGGGAGGTGATCGCCGATACTCACCTCCTCTTCCGGCTTCCATCGCAGTCTGCAAAGGCTTCCCAGGTGTTGCCATGACGACCCGATGTCATCATGACAACATCCGGGTCACCAGACAGCAGGAAGATTGTTTGGACATGCGCAGTGCATCTCCAAACAATCTTCACACTGTGCACCGCTGACAGCCTGCATGGCATAGGGATGGTGCTGCATTCCTGTGCCATGCAGGCGATTAGAGAAAAAAAAGTGAAAGTCCCAGAGTGGGACAAAGTAATAAAGTGTATAAACTGTCTGAAAGTGGAAAAAAAAAAAAATTGCAAAAATGTAAAAAAAAAAATAAAAAAAATAATCCACCAAAAATAAAAATATAATGTACCCATCAATAAATATTATTATAAAAAAAACAAACAAAAAAAACAATAAAAGTACACATATTTGGTATCGCCGCGTCCGGAACAACCTGACCTATAAAACTGTCCCACTAGTTAACCCCTTCAGTGAACACGGTAAAATTTTTAAAAAAAAAACGAAGCAAAAAACAATGCTTTATCACCATACCGCCAAACAAAAAGTGGAATAACACGCGATCAAAAAGACGCATATAAATAAAAATGGTACCACTGAAAACGTCATCTCGTCCCGCAAAAAACAAGCCACAATACAGCTCCATCAGCCGAAAAATAAAAAAGTTATAGCTCTCAGAATAAAGCGATGCTAAAAAATATTTTTTTCTATAAAATAGCTTTTATTGTGTATAAGCACCAAAACATAGAAAAATGATACAAATGTGGTACCGCTGTAAGCGTACTGACCCGAAGAATAAAGCTACCTCATCAATTTTACCACACGCGGAACAGAATAAAAAAAAAGAAAAAACAATTCCTGAATTGTAAAAATGAAAAAGTGAAAAAAAAACACTTTTTCATTTTTATGAATCAATTTGTGAAGCACCTGGGGTTCCAAGTGCTCACTATGAATCTAGATAGGTGCCTTGGGGGGTCTAGTTTCCAAAATGGGGTCACTTGTGGGGGAGCTCCAATGTTTGGGCACACAGGGGCTCTCCAAATGCAACATGCTATCCGCTAACAAATTGTCGGCTCAAATTGTTAGCGGACACCATGTTGCATTTGGAGAGCCCCTGTGTGCCCAAACTTTAGAGCTCCCCCACAAGTGACCCCATTTTGGAAACTAGACCCCCCAAGGCACCTATCTAGATTCATAGTGAGCACTTGGAACCCCATGTGCTTCACAAATTGATTCATAAAAATGAAAAAGTGTTTTTTTTTTCACTTTTTCATTTTTACGAATCAATTTGTGAAGCACCTGGGGGTTTCAAGTGCTCACTATGCATCTAGAAAGGTGCCTTGGGGGGTCTAGTTTCCAAAATGGGGTCACTTGTGGGGGAGCTCTAAAGTTTGGGCACACAGGGGCTCTCCAAACACAACATGGTGTCCGCTAATTATTCAAGCAAATTTTACAATCAAAAAGTCAAATGGCGCTCCTTCCCTTCCGAGCCCTGCCGTGCACCCAAACAGTGTTTTTTCCCCAAATATTGGGTATCTGCGTGCCCAGGGGAAATTGCACAACAAATTTTGGGGTCCATTTTTTCTTGTTACCCCTGTGAAAATAAAAAAAATTGGGTCTAAAGTAACATTTTTGTGAAAAAAGTTAAATGTTCATTTTTTTCTTCCACATTCAAAAAATTCCTGTGAAGCACTTGAAGGGTTAATAAAGTTCTTGAATGTGGTTTTGAGCACCTTGAGGGGTGCAGTTTTTAGAATGGTGTCACTTTTGGGTATTTTCTGTCATAAAGACCTCTCAAAGTGACTTCAAATGTGATGTGGTCCCTAAAAAAATGGTTTTGTAAATTTTGTTGGAAAAATGAGAAATCGCTGGTCAACTTTTAACCCTTATAGCTCCCTAACAAAAAAAAATTTTGGTTCCAAAATTGTGCTTATGTGAAGTAGACATGTGGGAAATGTTATTTATTAACTCTTTTGTGTGACATATCTCTCTGATTTCAGGGCTTAAAAATTCAAATTTTGAAAATTGCAAAATTTTCCCAAATTTTCGCCAAATTTCCATTTTTTTAACAAATAAACGCAAGTGATATCGAAGAAATTTTTCCACAATCATGAAGTACAATATGTCACGAAAAAACAATCTCAGAATCAGGGGGATCCGTTGAAGCGTTCCAGAGTAATTACCTCATAAAGTGACAGTGGTCAGAATTGTAAAAATTGGCCTGGTCATTAACGTGCAAACCACCCTCGGGGCTTAAGGGGTTAATCAGTCATATATTACTCAGTCATATATTAGTCGTATATTACTCAGTCATATATTAGTCAGTCATATATTAGTCAGTCGTGTATTAGTCGTATATTACTCAGTCATATATTACTCAGTCATATATTAGTCGTATATTAGTCAGTCATATATTAGTCAGTCATATATTACTCAGTCATATATTAGTCGTATATTAGTCAGTCATATATTACTCAGTCATATATTAGTCGTATATTAGTCAGTCATATATTAGTCAGTCATATATTACTCAGTCATATATTAGTCGTATATTACTCAGTCATATATTACTCAGTCATATATTACTCAGTCATATATTAGTCGTATATTAGTCAGTCATATATTAGTCAGTCATATATTAGTCAGTCATATATTAGTCAGTCATATATTAGTCGTATATTACTCAGTCATGTATTAGTCAGGCATATATTAGTCGTATATTACTCAGTCATATATTAGTCAGTGATATATTAGTCAGTCATATATTAGTCAGTCATATATTACTTAGTCATTTATTAGTCAGTCATATATTAGTCAGTCATATATTAGTCAGTCGTGTATTAGTCGTATATTACTCAGTCATATATTACTCAGTCATATATTACTCAGTCATATATTAGTCGTATATTACTCAGTCATGTATTAGTCAGTCATATATTAGTCGTATATTACTCAGTCATATATTAGTCAGTGATATATTAGTCAGTCATATATTAGTCAGTCATATATTACTTAGTCATTTATTAGTCAGTCATATATTAGTCAGTCTTATATTAGTCAGTTGTATATTAGTCAGTCATATATTAGTCAGTGATATATTAGTCAGTCATATATTAGTCAGTCATATATTACTTAGTCATTTATTAGTCAGTCATTTATTAGTCAGTCATATATTAGTCAGTCATATATTAGTCAGTCATATATTAGTCAGTCGTGTATTAGTCGTATATTACTCAGACATATATTACTCAGTCATATATTACTCAGTCATATATTAGTCGTATATTACTCAGTCATGTATTAGTCAGTCATATATTAGTCGTATATTACTCAGTCATATATTAGTCAGTGATATATTAGTCAGTCATATATTAGTCAGTCATATATTAGTCGTATATTACTCAGTCATATATTAGTCAGTGATATATTAGTCAGTCATATATTAGTCAGTCATATATTACTTAGTCATTTATTAGTCAGTCATTTATTAGTCAGTCGTATATCACTCAGTCATATATTAGTCAGTCATATATTAGTCAGTCATATATTACTCAGTCGTATATTACTCAGTCGTATATTAGTCGTATATTACTCAGTCATATATTAGACAGTCATATATTAGTCAGTCATATCTTAGTCAGTCATATATTAGTCAGTCATATATTAGTCAGTCGTATATTACTCAGTCATATATTAGTCGTATATTACTCAGTCATATATTAGTCGTATATTACTCAGTCATGTATTAGTCAGTCATATCTTAGTCAGTCATATATTAGTCAGTCATATATTAGTCAGTCGTATATTACTCAGTCATATATTAGTCAGTCATATATTAGTCGTATATTACTCAGTCATATATTAGTCAGTCGTATATTAGTCAGTCATATATTAGTCAGTCATATACTAGTCAGCCATATATTAGTCGTATATTACTCAGTCATATATTAGTCGTATATTACTCAGTCATATCTTAGTCAGTCGTATATTACTCAGTCATATATTAGTCAGTCATATATTACTCAGTCGTATATTACTCAGTCATATATTAGTCGTATATTACTCAGTCATGTATTAGTCAGTCATATCTTAGTCAGTCATATATTAGTCAGTCATATATTAGTCAGTCGTATATTACTCAGTCATATATTAGTCAGTCATATATTAGTCGTATATTACTCAGTCATATATTAGTCAGTCGTATATTAGTCAGTCATATATTAGTCAGTCATATACTAGTCAGCCATATATTAGTCGTATATTACTCAGTCATATATTAGTCGTATATTACTCAGTCATATCTTAGTCAGTCGTATATTACTCAGTCATATATTAGTCAGTCATATATTACTCAGTCGTATATTACTCAGTCATATATTAGTCGTATATTACTCAGTCCTATATTAGTCAGTCTTATATTACTCAGTCATATATTAGTCAGTCGTATATTACTTAGTCATTTATTAGTCAGTCATATATTAGTCAGTCGTATATTACTTAGTCATTTATTAGTCAGTCATATATTAGTCAGTCGTATATCACTCAGTCATATATTAGTCAGTCATATATTAGTCGTATATTACTCAGTCAGTCATATATTAGTCAGTCATATATTAGTCAGTCATATATTACTCAGTCGTATATTAGTCAGTCGTATATTAGTCAGCCATATATTAGTCGTATATTACTCAGTCATATATTAGTCGTATATTACTCAGTCATATATTAGTCAGTCATATATTAGTCAGTCATATATTAGTCAGCCATATATTAGTCGTATATTACTCAGTCATATATTAGTCGTATATTACTCAGTCATATATTAGTCAGTCATATATTAGTCAGTCATATATTAGTCAGTCATATCTTAGTCAGTCATATATTAGTCAGTCATATATTAGTCAGTCATATATTAGTCGTATATTACTCAGTCATATATTAGTCAGTCGTATATTACTTAGTCATTTATTAGTCAGTCATATATTAGTCAGTCGTATATCACTCTGTCATATATTAGTCAGTCATATATTACTCAGTCATATATTAGTCAGTCATATATTAGTCAGCCATATATTAGTCGTATATTACTCAGTCATATATTAGTCGTATATTACTCAGTCATATATAAGTCAGTCATATATTAGTCAGTCATATCTTAGTCAGTCATATATTAGTCAGTCATATATTAGTCAGTCATATATTAGTCGTATATTACTCAGTCATATATTAGTCAGTCGTATATTACTTAGTCATTTATTAGTCAGTCATATATTAGTCAGTCGTATATCACTCAGTCATATATTAGTCAGTCATATATTACTCAGTCATATATTAGTCAGTCATATATTAGTCGTATATTAATCAGTCATATATTAGTCAGTCATATATTAGTCAGTCATATATTAGTCAGTCATATATTACTCAGTCATATATTAGTCGTATATTACTCAGTCATATATTAGTCAGTCGAATATTACTTAGTCATTTATTTGTCAGTCATATATTAGTCAGTCGTATATCACTCAGTCATATATTAGTCAGTCATATATTACTCGTATATTACTCAGTCATATATTAGTCAGTCATATATTAGTCAGTCATATATTAGTCAGTCGTATATTACTCAGTCGTATATTACTCAGTCGTATATTACTCAGTCATATATTAGTCGTATATTACTCAGTCATATATTAGTCAGTCATATCTTAGTCAGTCATATATTAGTCAGTCATATATTAGTCAGTCATATCTTAGTCAGTCATATATTAGTCAGTCATATATTAGTCAGTCGTATATTACTCAGTCATATATTAGTCGTATATTACTCAGTCATATATTAGTCAGTCATATATTAGTCGTATATTATTCAGTCATATATTAGTCAGTCCTATATTAGTCAGTCATATATTAGTCGTATATTATTCAGTCATATATTACTCAGTCATATATTAGTCAGTCGTATATTACTTAGTCATTTATTAGTCAGTCATATATTAGTCAGTCTTATATTAGTCGTATATCACTCAGTCATATATTAGTCAGTCATATATTAGTCAGTCATATATTAGTCAGTCGTATATTACTCAGTCGTATATTACTCAGTCATATATTAGTCGTATATTACTCAGTCATATATTAGTCAGTCATATATTAGTAAGCCATATATTAGTCGTATATTACTCAGTCATATATTAGTCGTATATTACTCAGTCATATATTAGTCAGTCATATCTTAGTCAGTCATATATTAGTCAGTCATATATTAGTCAGTCATATCTTAGTCAGTCATATATTAGTCAGTCATATATTAGTCAGTCATATATTACTCAGTCGTATATTACTCAGTCATATATTAGTCGTATATTACTCAGTCATATATTAGTCAGTCATATATTAGTCAGTCATATATTAGTCAGCCATATATTAGTCGTATATTACTCAGTCATATATTAGTCGTATATTACTCAGTCATATATTAGTCAGTCATATCTTAGTCATTCATATATTAGTCAGTCATATATTAGTCAGTCATATCTTAGTCAGTCATATCTTAGTCAGTCATTTATTAGTCAGTCATATATTAGTCAGTCATATATCAGTCAGTCGTATATTACTCAGTCATATATTAGTCGTATATTACTCAGTCATATATTAGTCAGTCATATATTAGTCAGTCATATATTAGTCGTATATTACTCAGTCATATATTAGTCGTATATTACTCAGTCATATATTAGTCAGTCATATCTTAGTCATTCATATATTAGTCAGTCATATCTTAGTCAGTCATATCTTAGTCAGTCATATCTTAGTCAGTCATTTATTAGTCAGTCATATATTAGTCAGTCATATATCAGTCAGTCGTATATTACTCAGTCATATATTAGTCGTATATTACTCAGTCATATATTAGTCAGTCATATATTAGTCAGTCATATATTAGTCGTATATTACTCAGTCATATATTAGTCAGTCGTATATTAGTCAGTCATATATTAGTCATTCATATATTAGTCAGCCATATATTAGTCGTATATTACTCAGTCATATATTAGTCGTATATTACTCAGTCATATCTTAGTCAGTCATATATTAGTCAGTCATATATTAGTCAGTCATATATTAGTCAGTCATATATTAGTCGTTTATTACTCAGTGATATATTAGTCAGTCATATATTAGTCATATATTACTCAGTCATATATTAGTCAGTCATATATTAGTCAGCCATATATTAGTCGTATATTACTCAGTCATATATTAGTCGTATATTACTCAGTCATATATTAGTCAGTCATATCTTAGTCAGTCATATCTTAGTCAGTCATATATTAGTCAGTCATATCTTAGTCAGTCATATATATTAGTCAGTCATATATTAGTCAGTCGTATATTACTCAGTCATATATTAGTCGTATATTACTCAGTCATATATTAGTCAGTCATATATTAGTCGTATATTATTCAGTCATATATTAGTCAGTCCTATATTAGTCAGTCATATATTAGTCGTATATTATTCAGTCATATATTACTCAGTCATATATTAGTCAGTCGTATATTACTTAGTCATTTATTAGTCAGCCATATATCAGTCAGTCGTATATCACTCAGTCATATATTAGTCAGTCATATATTAGTCAGTCATATATTAGTCAGTCGTATATTACTCAGTCGTATATTACTCAGTCATATATTAGTCGTATATTACTCAGTCATATATTAGTCAGTCATATATTAGTCAGCCATATATTAGTCGTATATTACTCAGTCATATATTAGTCGTATATTACTCAGTCATATATTAGTCAGTCATATCTTAGTCAGTCATATATTAGTCAGTCATATATTAGTCAGTCATATCTTAGTCAGTCATATCTTAGTCAGTCATATCTTAGTCAGTCATATATTACTCAGTCGTATATTACTCAGTCATATATTAGTCGTATATTACTCAGTCATATATTAGTCAGTCATATATTAGTCAGCCATATATTAGTCAGCCATATATTAGTCGTATATTACTCAGTCATATATTAGTCGTATATTACTCAGTCATATCTTAGTCATTCATATATTAGTCAGTCATATATTAGTCAGTCATATCTTAGTCAGTCATATCTTAGTCAGTCATATCTTAGTCAGTCATTTATTAGTCAGTCATATATTAGTCAGTCATATATCAGTCAGTCGTATATTACTCAGTCATATATTAGTCGTATATTACTCAGTCATATATTAGTCAGTCATATATTAGTCAGTCATATATTAGTCAGTCATATATTAGTCGTATATTAGTCAGTCATATATTAGTCAGTCGTATATTAGTCAGTCATATATTAGTCATTCATATATTAGTCAGCCATATATTAGTCGTATATTACTCAGTCATATATTAGTCGTATATTACTCAGTCATATCTTAGTCAGTCATATATTAGTCAGTCATATATTAGTCAGTCATATATTAGTCAGTCATATATTAGTCGTATATTACTCAGTGATATATTAGTCAGTCATATATTAGTCGTATATTACTCAGTGATATATTAGTCAGTCATATATTAGTCGTATATTACTCAGTCATATATTAGTCAGTCTTATATTAGTCGTATATTACTCAGTCATATATTAGTCAGTCCTATATTAGTCAGTCATATATTAGTCGTATATTACTCAGTCATACATTAGTCAGTCATACAGTTATATGAAAAAGTTTGGGCACCCCTATTAATCTTAAGCTTATTGTTTTATAAAAATTGGTGTTTTTGCAACAGCTATTTCAGTTTGATATATGTAATAACTGTTGGACACAGTAATGTTTTTGCCTTGAAATTAGGTTTATTGTACCAACAGAAAATGTGCAATCTGCATTCAAACAAAATTTGACAGGTGCATAAGTATGGGCACCTCACCAGAAAAGTGACATTAATATTTAGTAGATCCTCCTTTCGCAAAAATAACAGCCTCTAGTCACTTCCGGTAGCTTTTAATGAGTTCCTGGATCCTGGATGAAGGTATTTTTGACCATTCCTCTTTACAAAACAATTCCAGTTCAGTTAAGTTTGATGGTCGCCGAGCATGGACAGCCCTCTTCAAATGATCCCACAGATGTTCAATGATATTCAGGTCTGGGGACTGGGATGGCCATTCCAGAACATTGTAATTGTTCCTCTGCATGAATGCCTGAGTAGATGTGGAGCAGTGTTTTGGATCATTCTCTTGCTGAAAGATCCATCCCCTGTGTAACTTCAACTTTATCACTGATTCTTGAACATTATTGTCAAGAATCTGCTGATACTGAGTGGAATCCATGCGTCCCTCAACTTTAACAAGATTCCCGGTGCCGGCATTGGCCACACAGCCCCAAAGCATGATGGAACCTCCACCAAATTTTACTGTGGGTAGCAAGTGTTTTTCTTGGAATGCTGTGTTTTTTTGCCGCCATGCATAACGCCTTTTTGTATGACCAAACAACTCAATCTTGGTTTCATCAGTCCACAGGACCTTCTTCCAAAAAGAAATTGGCTTCTCCAAATGTGCTTTTGCATACCTCAGCCAACTCTGTTTGTGGCGTGCTTGCAGAAACAGCTTCTTTCGCATCACTCTCCCATACAGCTTCTCCTTGTGCAAAGTGCGTTGTATAGTTGACCGATGCACAGTGACACCATCTGCAGCAAGTTGATGCTGCAGCTCTCTGGAGGTGGTCTGAGGATTGTCCTTGACTGATCTCACCATTCTTCTTCTCTGCCTTTCTGATGTTTTTCTTGGCCTGCCACTTCTGGCCTTAACAAGAACTGTTCCTGTGTTCTTCCATTTCCTTACTATGTTCCTCACAGTGGAAACTGACAGGTTAAATCACTGAGACAGCTTTTTGTATCCTTCCCCTGAACAACTATGTTGAATAATCTTTGTTTTCAGATCATTTGACAGTTGTTTTGAGGAGCCCATGATGCCACTCTTCAGAGGAGATTCAAACAGGAGAACAACTTGCAAGTGGCCACTTTAAGTAGCTTTTCTCATGATTGCATACATCTGGCTATGAAGTTCAAAGCTCAGTGAGGTTACAAAACCAAAAAAAGTGCTTTAGTAAGTCAGTAAAAAGTAGGTAGGAGTATTTAAAACAAGAAAATGATAAGGGTGCCCATACTTATGCACCTGTCAAATTTTGTTTGAATGCAGATTGCACATTTTCTGTTAGTACAATAAACCTCATTTCAAGGCAGAAACATTAGTATGTCCAACAGTTATTACATATATCAAACTGAAATAGCTGTTGCAAAAACACCAATTTTTATAAAACATTAAGCTTAAGATTAATAGGGGTGCCCAAACTTTTTCATATAACTGTATCTTAGTCGTATACTACTCAGTCATATATTAGTCAGTCATATATTACTCAGTCATATATTAGTCGTATATTACTCAGTCATATATTAGTCAGTCGTATATTAGTCAGTCTTATATTAGTCGTATATTACTCAGTCATATATTACTCAGTCATATATTAGTCGTATATTTCTCAGTCATATATTAGTCATATATTAGTCAGTCATATATTAGTCAGTCGTATATAAGTCAGTCTTATATTAGTCGTATATTACTCAGTCATATATTACTCAGCCATATATTAGTCGTATATTACTCAGTCATATATTAGTCATATATTAGTCAGTCATATATTAGTCAGTCATATATTAGTCAGTCTTATATTAGTCAGTGATATATTACTCAGTCGTATATTACTCAGTCGTATATTACTCAGTCGTATATTACTCAGTCATATATTACTCAGTGATACATTAGTCAGTCATATATTAGTCAGTCGTATATTACTCAGTCATATATTAGTCGTATATTACTCAGTCATATATTAGTCAGTCGTATAATAATCAGTCATATATTAGTCGTATATTTCTCAGTCATATATTAGTCATATATTAGTCAGTCATATATTAGTCAGTCGTATATTAGTCAGTCGTATATTAGTCAGTCGTATATTAGTCGTATATTACTCAGTCATATATTAGTCAGTCTTATATTAGTCAGTCATATATTAGTCGTATATTACTCAGTCATATATTAGTCAGTCATATATTAGTCAGTCGTATATTAGTCGTATATTACTCAGTGATATATTAGTCAGTCGTATATTACTCAGTCATATATTAGTCATTAGTATATTACTCAGTCGTATATTACTCAGTCATATCTTACTCAGTCGTATATTACTCAGTCGTATATTACTCAGTCATATATTAGTCGTATATTACTCAGTCATATATTAGTCAGTCATATATTAGTCAGTCGTATATTACTCAGTCATATATTAGTCAGTCATATATTAGTCAGTCATATATTAGTCAGTCTTATATTAGTCGTATATTACTCAGTCATATATTAGTCAGTCATATATTAGTCAGTCATATATTACTCAGTCATATATTACTCAGTCTTATATTAGTCGTATATTAGTCAGTCATATATTAGTCAGTCGTATATTAGTCAGTCATATATTAGTCGCATATCACTCAGTCGCATTTCACTCAGTCGCATATTACTCAGTCGCATATTACTCAGTCATATATTAGTCGTATATTACACAGTCATATATTAGTCAGTCGTATATTAGTCGTATATTACTAAGTCATTACTAAGTCATTACTTAGTCGTATATTACTCAGTCGCATATCAGTCATATCTTAGTCAGTCATATCTTAGTCAGTCATTTATTAGTCAGTCATATATTAGTCAGTCATATATCAGTCAGTCGTATATTACTCAGTCATATATTAGTCGTATATTACTCAGTCATATATTAGTCAGTCATATATTAGTCAGTCATATATTAGTCGTATATTACTCAGTCATATATTAGTCAGTCATATATTAGTCAGTCATATATTAGTCGTATATTACTCAGTGATATATTAGTCAGTCATATATTAGTCGTATATTACTCAGTGATATATTAGTCAGTCATATATTAGTCATATATTACTCAGTCATATATTAGTCAGTCCTATATTAGTCAGTCATATATTAGTCGTATATTATTCAGTCATATATTAGTCAGTCGTATATTACTCAGTCATACATTAGTCAGTCATATATTAGTCGTATACTACTCAGTCATATATAACTCAGTCATATATTAGTCGATTATTACTCAGTCATATATTAGTCAGTCGTATATTAGTCAGTCTTATATTAGTCGTATATTACTCAGTCATATATTACTCAGTCATATATTAGTCGTATATTTCTCAGTCATATATTAGTCATATATTAGTCAGTCATATATTAGTCAGTCGTATATTAGTCAGTCTTATATTAGTCGTATATTACTCAGCCATATATTAGTCAGTCGTATATTAGTCAGTCATATATTAGTCGTATATTACTCAGTCATATATTAGTCATATATTAGTCAGTCATATATTAGTCAGTCTTATATTAGTCAGTGATATATTAGTCAGTCGTATATTACTCAGTCGTATATTACTCAGTCGTATATTAGTCAGTCGTATATTACTCAGTCGTATATTAGTCAGTCATATATTAGTCAGTCGTATATTACTCAGTCGTATATTACTCAGTCGTATATTAGTCAGTCGTATATTAGTCGTATATTACTCAGTCTTATATTAGTCAGTCATATATTAGTCGTATATTACTCAGTCATATATTAGTCAGTCATATATTAGTCAGTCGTATATTACTCAGTGATATATTACTCAGTCGTATATTACTCAGTCATATCTTACTCAGTCATATATTACTCAGTCGTATATTACTCAGTCGTATATTAGTCTGTCGTATATTACTCAGTCGTATATTACTCAGTCGTATATTACTCAGTCATATATTAGTCGTATATTACTCAGTCATATATTAGTCAGTCATATATTAGTCAGTCATATATTAGTCAGTCGTATATTACTCAGTCATATATTAGTCAGTCATATATTAGTCAGTCTTATATTAGTCGTATATTACTCAGTCATATATTAGTCAGTCATATATTAGTCAGTCATATATTACTCAGTCATATATTACTCAGTCTTATATTAGTCGTATATTAGTCAGTCATATATTAGTCAGTCGTATATTAGTCAGTCATATATTAGTCGCATATCACTCAGTCGCATTTCACTCAGTCGCATATTACTCAGTCATATATTAGTCAATCGTATATTACTCTGTCATATATTAGTCGTATATTACACAGTCATATATTAGTCAGTCGTATATTAGTCGTATATTACTAAGTCATTACTAAGTCATTACTTAGTCGTATATTACTCAGTCGCATATTAGTATAATATCACTGGTAATCCCTGTATTACCTGTACTCTGACACTATATACAGAGCTCCTGTGTATAATGTCACCAGTAGTGTTGAGCGATACCTTCCGATATCGGGAAATATCGGATCGGATTGGATCGGACCGATACCGAAAAAGTATCGGATATCGCCGATTCCGATACCGGAAACCAATGCAAGTCAATGGGACATAAATATCGGAATTAAAATAAACCCTTTCTTTCCTTGTAGGTTATTTCTACATGAAGGAAAACAACTAAGAATAATGTAGAATGTATTGGGGGAGGTGGGGGAGACAATAAAGGCATAGAGGTTTAGCCCAGTCAAATGGAATAGCAGGAATTAATATTTTTTTATTATGTTCTGAGTTACGGAAATATTAACTATGTTAAGTATTTTTATATTTTGTCAGATATTTATGTTTCACTACTTCCATGCTCTTCACCTTCTTTTTTACTTCTCCCACACTTTCTCCTTCATCATCCTCAGCATCTTTTTCATCCACTTCTTCTTCACCTTCTTCTTCTTCACCTTCTTCGTATTATTCTTTTTTTTACATTCTTCATATTCTACTTCTTCATCTTCTTCATATTCTTCTTCTTCATCATATTCTTATTTGTGACAGGCATTCCTGTAGTTGTTATCTATAAAAGGTTGGACATTACACCTTTCGTTCTGCCCGTCACAAAAGATTTACAACAGGATTTGTCCGCGTTCAGTTTGGCCTGCAGCAGCAGGTCTTTTCCAGGGGCACCACGAGGAGGAACGGACTCACCCCCATACACTGCTTAGTCATCTTCTGCTTATAATTTAGATATTATCTTTTGCTCTGATTTTTAGTCTTATGCTTAATGTTCTTCCGCTTTTTGTTCTGCAGCTTCTTGTATTTCTGCTTCTTGGTTTTCTGTCTCTTGTTTTTCTGTATCTTGGTGCTTGTCTTCTCTTCTTTGTCTTCTTGGTCAACTTCTTCAGGGTCATCTTCTTGGTCTTCTTCGGGGTGGTCTTCAGGGTCGTCGTCTTCGGGGGTCCTCGTCTTCGGGGTCCTCGTCTTCTTCGGGTTGGTCTTCTGGGTCCTCGTCTTCGGGGTCCTCGTCTTCTTCGGGGTGGTCTTCAGGGTCCTCGTCTTCTTCGGGGTGGTCTTCAGGGTCCTCGTCTTCTTCGGGGTGGTCTTCAGGGTCCTCGTCTTCAGGGTCATTGTCTTCGGGGTCCTCGTCTTCTTAGGGTTGGTCTTCAGGGTCCTCGTCTTCAGGGTCCTCGTCAGGGAGATCCAGAGTGATTACCAAGAACCATTTCAAAAAGCTTGAACTTGGAAATGTAGCAGAAGGTACAAGAAAGCTGAGGAACTACCGAGGACCAGCTGACGGTACTGGAACCCGGATGGATAGCAGAAGGTACAAGAGCCAATGGAACTACCGAGGACCAGCTGATGTTACTGGAACTCGGTTACTAAGCAGGAGGTACCTGTGCCAGAAAGCACTACCAAGGACCAGCAGACGTTGGTGGAACTTGGATACCGAGAAGGAGGCACCTAATCCAAAGGCACTGCCGAGAACCAGCTGACGGTACTGGAACCCGGATGGGTAGCAGAAGGTACAAGAGCCAATGGAACTACCGAGGACCAGCTGATGTTACTGGAACCCGGATGGGTAGCAGAAGGTACAAGAGCCAATGGAACTACCGAGGACCAGCTGATGTTACTGGAACTCGGTTACTAAGCAGGAGGTACCTGTGCCAGAAAGCACTACCAAGGACCAGCAGACGTTGGTGGAACTTGGATACCGAGAAGGAGGCACCTAATCCAAAGGCACTGCCGAGAACCAGCTGACGGTACTGGAACCCGGATGGGTAGCAGAAGGTACCCATGTAAAAAAAAAGTTCAAGGCCGCGAGCCGGCCGCAGTTACCAAAACCCACAGTCCTACAGAGGGTGCTTGTCCTATTGGCACTATGGAACCAGCCTTCATTGCCAGATCCCGCAGCCCACATAGGAGTCACCTAAACTGCAGGCACCATAGAGTCGGCTAACCCGACCGCAACACGACAGGACAACGCATTGGAGGCAAAGTGACGTTGACACTACCCGGAAACAGCTGGCGTGCTGGAACCAGGCTGGGCAGGAGGGAGTACCCGTGCCAAAGACACTGCCGAGAACCAGCTGACGGTACTGGAACCCGGATGGGTAGCAGAAGATACAAGAGCAAATGGAACTACCGAGGACCAGCTGACGGTACTGGAACCCGGATGGGTAGCAGAAGGTACAAGAGCCAATGGAACTGCCGAGAACCAGCTGGCGGTGCTGGAGCCCAGGGTAAATACTAAAAACAGAAGAGCCAGAGGTGTATTTGGAGGAGGTTTTAAATCCGTACTACAGTGGATGTGGACAAAGCAGGAGAATTTGCCGGACACACAGCTGGGGATCAGCTGACGTTACTGAATCCCAATAACACTGGAGCAAGCGTTGACTGTGCAGACGGCACTTCTGAGCAGCAACTAGCGGTATTGGAGCCCAGGGTAAATACTAAAAACGGAGGAGCCAGAGGTGTAATTGGAGCAAGTTTTAAATAAGTAGCACAGTGAATATGGACAGAGCAGGAGAAATTGCCGTGAACACAGCAGGGGAACAGCTGACGTTACCGAACCCCAATAACACCGCAGCAAGTGTTGACTGTGCAGACGGCACTTCCGAGCGCCAACTGGCGGTGCTGGAGCCCAGGGATAAGAATGAAAACAGAGGAGCCAGAGGTGTAATTCGAGCAACTTTAAAATGTGTAGTACAGTGGATGTGGACAAAGCAGGAGAAATTGCCGTCCGCACAGCAGGAGAACAGCTGACGTTACTGAACCCCAATAACACGGCAGCAAGTGTTGACTGTGCAGACAGCACTTCCGAGCGCCAACTGGCGGTGTTGGAGCCCAGGGTAAATACTAAAAACGGAGGAGCCAGAGGTGTAATTGGAGCAAGTTTTAAATAAGTAGCACAGTGAATATGGACAGAGCAGGAGAAATTGCCGTGAACACAGCAGGGGAACAGCTGACGTTACCGAACCCCAATAACACCGCAGCAAGTGTTGACTGTGCAGACGGCACTTCCGAGCGCCAACTGGCGGTGCTGGAGCCCAGGGATAAGAATGAAAACAGAGGAGCCAGAGGTGTAATTGGAGCAACTTTAAAATCTGTAGTAGTGAGAATGTGGACAGAGCAGGAGAAATTGCCGTCCGCACAGCAGGGGAACAGCTGACGTTACTGAACCCCAATAACATGGTAGCAAGTGTTGACTGTGCAGACAGCACTTCCGAGCGCCAACTGGCGGTGCTGGAGCCCAGGGATAAGAATGAAAACAGAGGAGCCAGAGGTGTAATTGGAGCAACTTTAAAATCTGTAGTAGTGAGAATGTGGACAGAGCAGGAGAAATTGCCGTCCGCACAGCAGGTGAACAGCTGACGTTACTGAACCCCAATAACACGGCAGCAAGTGTTGACTGTGCAGACAGCACTTCCGAGCGCCAACTGGCGGTGTTGGAGCCCAGGGTAAATACTAAAAACGGAGGAGCCAGAGGTGTAATTGGAGCAAGTTTTAAATAAGTAGCACAGTGAATATGGACAGAGCAGGAGAAATTGCCGTGAACACAGCAGGGGAACAGCTGACGTTACTGAACCCCAATAACATGGTAGCAAGTGTTGACTGTGCAGACGGCACTTCCGAGCGCCAACTGGCGGTGCTGGAGCCCAGGGATAAGAATGAAAACAGAGGAGCCAGAGGTGTAATTCGAGCAACTTTAAAATGTGTAGTACAGTGGATGTGGACAAAGCAGGAGAAATTGCCGTCCGCACAGCAGGAGAACAGCTGACGTTACTGAACCCCAATAACACGGCAGCAAGTGTTGACTGTGCAGACGGCACTTCCGAGCGCCAACTGGCGGTGCTGGAGCCCAGGGATAAGAATGAAAACAGAGGAGCCAGAGGTGTAATTCGAGCAACTTTAAAATGTGTAGTACAGTGGATTTGGACAAAGCAGGAGAAATTGCCGTCCGCACAGCAGGAGAACAGCTGACGTTACTGAACCCCAATAACACGGCAGCAAGTGTTGACTGTGCAGACGGCACTTCCGTGCGCCAACTGGCGGTGTTGGAGCTCAGGGATAATACTGAAAACAGAGGAGCCAGAGGTGTAATTGGAGCAACTTTAAAATCTGTAGTAGTGAGAATGTGGACAGAGCAGGAGAAATTGCCGTCCGCACAGCAGGGGAACAGCTGACGTTACTGAACCCCAATAACATGGTAGCAAGTGTTGACTGTGCAGACAGCACTTCCGAGCGCCAACTGGCGGTGCTGGAGCCCAGGGATAAGAATGAAAACAGAGGAGCCAGAGGAGTAATTGGAGCAACTTTAAAATGTGTAGTACAGTGGATGTGGACAAATCAGGAGAAATTGCCGTCCGCACAGCAGGAGAACAGCTGACGTTACTGAACCCCAATAACACGGCAGCAAGTGTTGACTGTGCAGACGGCACTTCCGAGCGCCAACTGGCGGTGTTGGAGCTCAGGGATTACAGTTCAGGTGGTAGAAACATGAACAGAACAGGAGACCTGGATACTGTTGCCAACCAATTATTTATTCTGGAAGAGGACTGGCAAATTCATGAGAGATCCAGGCCTTGTTCATTTTGAGAAAAGTAAGCCGGTCAACGTTATCGGAGGATAGTCGCATGCGACGGTCTGTTAGTACACCACCTGCGGCACTAAAGACGCGTTCCGATAATACACTAGCAGCAGGGCAAGCTAGCACCTCCAGTGCATACTGACTAAGCTCTGGCCATGTATCCAGCTTACAGACCCAAAACTTGAAGGGAGAAGAGCCGTCTGGGAGTACACTAAGAGGGCAAGACATGTAGTCTGTCACCATCTGACGGAAACGTTGCCTCCTGCTGACTGGAGCTGTCTGTGATGGTGTAGACATTTGTGGCGGCGGGGACACAAAACTTTGCCACATTTCGGCCATACTGGTCTTGCCTTGTGCTGAGGCGCTGCTTCTGCTCCCTCTTTGTGCAGAGCTTCCTCCACTGCCTCGACGCACTGAGCTGCTTTGTAAAGCACTAGCAGCACTGCTCTCGGTTGGAATGGAGAACATGATGGAATGCACCAGTGCGTCTTGGTACTCCCGCATTTTACGCTCCCGGTTCAATGGTGTTATGAGGCTTTGTAAGTTGTCCCGGTAGCGAGGATCTAGGAGGGTGGACACCCAATAATCAGCCGTGTTGAGAATGTGGGCGATGCGGCGGTCGTTTCTGAGGCACTGCAGCATGAAATCAACCATGTGCTGCAGACTGCCAACTGGCCAAGAAACGCTGTCTCTGCCTGCTCTGCATCACCCCACCCTCGCTCTAGATACTGACTACTAGAGCATTGTGTACCTCCCTCCTCTGGACAGATGTCTTCCTCATCCATTGACTCCTCCTCATCCTCCTCACAAAGTGTCCCCTGCCTAGGCCTTTGTGAGGAACCACGTTGCGCAGACTGTAGAGAAGCAGATGGCATTTGTGACTCCTCATCCTCCACCTCTTCCAAAACCTCGTCCCTTAGTGCTTGCAGTGTTTTTTCAAGCAGGCAGATAAGGGGGATAGTCATGCTGACTAGTGCATCATCTGCACTCGCCATCCGCGTGGAATAATCGAAGGCACGCAAAACGTGGCAAATGTCCTTCATAGAGGCCCACTCAGTGGTGGTGAAGTGTGAACGGCGCGCACTGCGACTTGTTTGCGCCTGCTGCAGCTGGTACTCCATTACTGCTGCCTGCTGCTCACACAACCTCTCCAACATATGTAACGTTGAATTCCACCTGGTGGGTAGGTCACATATGATGCGATGTTCCGGAAGACATAATCGGCGCTGCAGAGCTGCAATGCGTGATCTTGCATTGCTGGAACGCCGCAAGTGAGCGCACTCTATGCGGACCTTGTGAAGCAGTGCATCAAGATCCGGATAGTCCCTCAAAAAACTCTGCACGACCAAGTTGAGCACATGTGCCAGACATGGGATGTGAGTGAGGTTGCCTAGGCCCAGAGCTGCCACCAGATTTCGGCCATTGTCACACACTACCATGCCTGGCTGGAGATTCGCTGGCACAAACCACACGTCACTCTGCTGCTTGATGGCATTCCAGAGCTCCTGCGCTGTGTGGCTTCGATTCCCCAAAGAAATTAATTTTAATACGGCCTGTTGACGTTTGGCCACGGCTGTGCTCATATCGGTCATCATAACAGGTAACCGTTCACGGGTCGATGTGGAGGTAGACCGTGACGGCTCCTGCAGCGCTGATTCAGAGGAACTGGAGTATGAGGAGGAGTCAATGTGTACAGACTGGATTCCTGCAATCCTTGGAGTTGGCAGAACACGTACAGCGCCACTCTCAAGATCTGTACCCGGCTCCACAACATTTACCCAATGGGCAGTGAGGGAAAGGTATCGTCCCTGTCCATGCTTACTGGTCCACGCATCAGTGGTCAGGTGGACCTTGCTACTGACGGCGTTTTGTAGCGCATGTTTAATTTTTCCCTCCACATGATGTTGCAGGGCAGGGACGGCTTGCCTGCTGAAATAAAAGCGGCTGGGCACGTTGTATTGTGGGACTGCCAATGCCATAAAGTTACGGAATGTGTCAGTCTCCACCAGCCTGAATGATAGCATTTCAAGGGCCAGTAGTTTAGCAATGCCAGCATTCAGAGCCTGTGCTCGGGGGTGGTTTGCCGAGTATGGGCGCCTTTTCTCCCATGCCTGTGCTAACGATGGCTGTAGACTGGCCTGGGAGTGTGAGGATGACTGGGAAAGTGGTGCTGTGGGTGGAATTACACTGTGTCTCTGTACAACAGTGCCAGAGATTCTTCCATGGCGATCCTGTGAGGAAGCCGAACCAGCTGTGTGTGAGCTGGAGGAAGAGGCTACAACACGAGCTGAAGAGGTGGTAGGTGGCGCTGTAGGTTGGCCTAGGTCTTCAGTGTGTTTGTGTAACTCCACCACGTGCTTGGTCCGCACATGTTTCCACATATTTGTGGTATTGAGGTTGCTGACACTTTTCCCTCTTTTCACCTTCTGATTACACAGCTTGCATTTGACAAAGCAAATGTCATCTGCAACTGTGTCAAAAAAGGACCAGGCACTGCAAGTCTTGGGAGCGCCCGCTTTGGATTTTGGAAGAGCCATGCTCCTAATGGGTGCCGAAGTGGAGGCTACAGGCAACCGTCTGCCCCCTCCCTCTCCCTCCTTTTTGGGCCGTTCGGGGAATCTCTTCCTCAGAGCTGCTCCCACCACCTTCCTGTCCCTCACGCCATGATGGGTCAAGGACCTCATCATCTACACCACCCTCTTCAAACAACTGCTTCTCCTGGGTAGTCTCGACAGCACAGTACGCACCAGAAAGTGGCACCTGAGTCTCATCATCAGATGCGTACTGAGGTGTGCTGCTGACCATAGGCACTGGCCCACCCGCCTCTTCAGATTCAGAGAGACAAAACGGTTGCGCATCACTGCATACTACCTCTTCTTCAAATTCTCGAATTCTGCTTGGCTGGCCCCCTCTTTCCAAGCCAAGAGATTCAGAGAACAGAAGTAGAGATGGCTCCTGTCCAGGGCTCTCTGACTGCCTGGGCAATTTGGCAGGTGGTGAAGAGACAGATGGGTGCTCTTCAGTGCTCAGGACCTGAGAGGATCTGGAACTAATTGAAGTCGATGCGTTAGCTGCCATCCATCCGACAACGGCTTCAATTTGGTCCTCGCGCAGCAGTGGGGTACGGCTAGCTCCTACAAAGCTGCGCATAAAGGACTGTTCCCTGGTAAAACTGGGGGATGCTGAGTCACTGATGCCCGCAGCAGGCACAGAATCCCCACGTCCTCTCCCTGCAGGCACAGAATCCTCACGTCCTCTCCCTGCAGAAACTCCACGCCCACGCCCACGACCACGACCACATGCCTTACTCCCTGCCTTCTTCATCTTGGTAGACTGATAAAGATAGGCAGAAAAGTACTAAGGGCTTAGTGTGCTTATTCCTGAACAGCTGCTAACAGGTATAAGAAACACTAATTTTATAAAGTGTGGACTAGACTTTAATATGAGCTAATGTGGCCTACACAACTGTAAAGTGGAGTGTTTGGTGAACTTTATTTAGGTTTTTTTTGTCACAAAAAGACACTGGATGTGCCTAAAGATGTAATAACGATAGTATCACAAACTTTTTGTAGCTATTACAATGTAGGAAGGTAACCTACAATGCAATAGATGAGGCTGCAAAAAATAGGCTAATACTAATCTGGCTGGGGCTGCAGGGCCCAATGCTGCAGAAAGGCTCCTCTATCTACTCCTATATAGTGTGTTTGGAATCAATTTAGCTGAATATGGATGGAACCACCACACTAATAGGAGATATCAGGAAAAATTATGAATTGGCAATAAAGGACAATGTATGAGGCAGTGACACACACTGAGTGCACTACAACCAGACGGGGTTGAAGCACACACTACAGGGTGAGCTGCACTCACACACCAGACCTTGCAGACAGCGGTGAACAGTACAGATGCAGAGCACTGTGCACTAGTGCTGCAAGACGGAAAAAAAATTCTCTATCTACTCCTATATAGTGTGTTTGGAACCAATTTAGCTGAATACAGATGGAACCACCACACTAATAGGAGATATCAGGAAAAATTATGAATTGGCAATAAAGGACAATGTATGAGGCAGTGACACACACTGAGTGCACTACAACCAGACGGGGTTGAAGCACACACTACAGGGTGAGCTGCACTCACACACCAGACCTTGCAGACAGCGGTGAACAGTACAGATGCAGAGCACTGTGCACTAGTGCTGCAAGACGGAAAAAAATTTCTCTATCTACTCCTATATAGTGTGTTTGGAACCAATTTAGCTGAATACAGATGGAACCACCACACTAATAGGAGATATCAGGAAAAATTATGAATTGGCAATAAAGGACAATGTATGAGGCAGTGACACACACTGAGTGCACTACAACCAGACGGGGTTGAAGCACACACTACAGGGTGAGCTGCACTCACACACCAGACCTTGCAGACAGCGGTGAACAGTACAGATGCAGAGCACTGTGCACTAGTGCTGCAAGACGGAAAAAAATTTCTCTATCTACTCCTATATAGTGTGTTTGGAACCAATTTAGCTGAATACAGATGGAACCACCACACTAATAGGAGATATCAGGAAAAATTATGAATTGGCAAAAAAGGACAATGTATGAGGCAGTGACACACACTGAGTGCACTACAACCAGACTTGACTGAAGCACACACTACAGGGTGAGCTGCACTCACACACACAGACCTTGCAGATAGCGGTGAACAGCACAGGGAACTGTGCACTAGCACTGCAAGGCACAGTGATTTAGAAAGTAGCTTGGGTAAAGCAGTATAGAGCAAATAGGTAGCTAAAACTGTCCCTCAGAACAACAGCGTCCTATCCCTAACTGAATTCACAGCAGAGTGAGCTCAAAATGGCGGCGGTGGCTTTTATAGTGCATCATGACATCATTTCAGCAGCCAATCACAGCCATGCCATTAGTTAAGATGCCTACATGCCTAACAGGATGTGCCCACACTTCTTAGGATCCTCATTGGCTGAATAAAATGAAAATGTCTCATTGCATTATGGGGACTTCCGATTCCGGTATACGATATTGCAATAGTATCGGAATTAAGTATCGGAATTCCGATACCGCGAATATCGGCCGATACCCGATATTTCAGTATCGGAATGCTCAACACTAGTCACCAGTGATCCTTATATTACCTTTACAATGACACTATATACAGGGCTTCTGTGTATAATATCACTGATGATCCCTATAATACCTGTACACTTGTACTGTATACTGTGTACTATATACAGGGCTCCTGTGTGAAACATGGATGAGGGACGGTCACAGGACGAGAGGTACAGCAGCAATCAGCAGACAGGCACAAAGATTAGATAACATAATATGAATATTTACTAACCAGTTTATAAAACAAAGGAACGAATGGTAGGTAAACCGTGTATAAGTAACAAATACAATGACAGCAGTTACACTTAATAATAACAACTAAGAGTATACGCAGGTACTCTTAACAGAATTAACAGTTATATGTAAGCAAAATACATGCAATTAACCCTTTCCATGTATAAAACCATAAAATGACAGTGTTGTGCCAGTACTTTAGTAATCGCCTACTCAGAGCAGTTTTTGAAGTGTCTTTTACAGAAGAGGCCTTTTCTTCTAACTAAACCTCTATAAAGTTATTTATATATGCGCATATATATTTATATGTAAGATGGAACAGGGTCATCCACAGACTGAAATCGAACGTCTTTGCTGGGTCGAGTACTGAATAATCAGAAATGCTGACTTGAATCTCTTAGAGAGTGCCGATCTCTCTAATACAGGACTTCTCTAACTCCTTTGAGATAGAGCCTCACGAGGCCGAGCTCAAGATGCTGCATCCTTGGTTGTCCTCCCCAAATTGGTTCATATCAAGCCAAACAACACGTCCCAGAGTCACCAAAAACAGATCCAGGGTCGCACCGCTCTATCCAGACCTTTTTTTCAATGATGCGCAGCTTCACTCAGTCCTTCAACTCCCCTAGCAACTGTCACCAACTGCCAAACCCCCGCACTGCTGCTTTTGCCTCTCGGCTGCACTCTACTGGTCAGATCATATATTACATCACAAATCTCCAATAATACATTAAACTGTGATTATCCCTTACATGTGTATAATGACACTAATCGTATTATTAGCATTATTATTATTGGGGTTTATATTAATGGTCAGTATTGTAGTATTCATTGACATTGTGGTGGTAGTATGTGGTCTGGTCATGATGTGGCAGTATTTTGCACATATTTGGCCTGTGACTGATGGGGACAGAGATTAGGTATAGCAGAGAGTTGAGGTGACACATGGACATGAGGTCGTCCTGGAGACAAACTTAAAGGGGTTTCCTACAAAGAGAAGCTATGCTATGCGTTACGGATCCGGGTGATGGAACCTCTGTGCTGCGGTGCAAGGAGGGACCAGAGAGGTGTAACTAGGTATCAATTCAGACTGACCAAGTTCGCATGGCGGCTCAATCGATTCCGTGAACCAGGGAAGGACCGAGCAGAGGGACCAGGTGCTACTCTGGGCCAGTCCTTGTATGACAGCAGGTGACTCCCACGGGTCAGAAGGCAGGGACTGACCAGTACAGCAGATGAGCACGGCAGGCAGGCTGACGGGTGATCCGGGTAGACGGACTGGCAGACACCACAAGTAACTGTTAGGAGCTTCCAGGTAGGCTGGCTGGTAGGCACGGCAGGTAACTGGCACGTTCCCGGGTAGGCAGGCAAGCCTGGCCCATAGACAGACTGGTGGGTTTGGACCATAGGCAGACCGTCAGGCTGGAGAGTGTACTTGGCTGGCGGAGACAGTCAGGCTGGCAGACTGGACTGCTACTACAGGTACCACAGGACCCAAAAAGGGTGCATGGATGGACTTCTCCACAAGAGGCCCTCACTACAAACAGACAACTCCACCCTTCCACCTCAGACCACCAGAGGGAGCCTGTTAGGGATATATATATATATATGGAGGGTAGAGTTAGACAGTGAGTTTTTAGTCAGAGAGCAGTCTGAGAGCAGCACGTCTGCTGCTGTATTGAGGACCCTGAGTGTGGCCGAGGCAAGGAGAGAGGAGAGAGGGGGCAGAGGAGCATCCCAGGCTCACCCCAAGACACAATCCGGACACTGGGTCCGCGTCTGCAGGGTTCTCTACTCCCAGTAGGGACAACCAGCATACCAGGAGGCTTCAAGACCCCTTGACATCCTGAAGCTACCATCAAATACAGGACAAGGAACCATGAAGGCCGAAACATAAAACAGCCGAAATGAGGAAGTGTATACCCATGTGTGGGTGTGTAGCGGTGCATGTGAATACACCTCCCCAAATAACACAGTGGATTTGACTTTATGTTACTCTGCTGTTATTTGGTGGTGATGAGAAGTCTGGCCCAATCCAGCCCTTGTTCATTTTGATAAGGGTCAGCTTGTCAGCATTGTCAGTTGACAGGCGAGTGCGCTTATCAGTTATAATTCCCCCAGCGGCACTAAAAACACGCTCCGATAACAAGCTAGTGGCAGGGCAGGCCAGGACCTCCAAGGCGTACAGAGCGAGTTCATTCCAAGTATCCAGCTTGGATACCCAATAATTAAAAGGCACAGAGGAATCACAGAGGATGCTGGTACGGTCAGCAAGGTACTCCCTCACCATCTTTTGAAACTTTCCACTCCTTGTGAGAGTACCCCACTCCTCAGAGTCTGTCCAAAGGGAGGGTCTGAGAAAACTGTCCCAGAACGTTGACAGTGTTCCCCTGCCTCTACTGGATTGGAGTTTCCCCTCTCTCGCCTGTACGCTTTGGTTGGTAAATGAACTGCGACCTCTGCCGCTAGCGTGTCCATATGGGAATTTTTTTAACAGTTCTGCAGCAAGGGCCTTCTGGTACTGGCCCATTTTTGTAGACCTCTCCACCTCAGGAATAAGAGAGTGAAAGTTCTCCTTGTAGCGGGGGTCTACAAGAGTCACCAACCAGTAATGACTGTCACCCAACATTTTGACAACGCGAGGGTTACGGTTAAGGCAGCGTAACATAAAGCCAGCCATGTGTGCCAGACTGGTAACGGGCAAGACTTCGGTGTCCTCACCAAGATGACGACTGACCATGCTCTCCTCCTCCTCCTCCTCCTCCCCCCTGTCGTCAGGCCACCCACGCTGAACCAACGAACCGACGGTATGACAGTTGTACAGGTACCACTGTCTACAGGGCATGATACCAGCTCCTGTTCTTCTTCCACCTCCTCCTCCTCCTCCTCCTCTCCCTCATTGTCCCCCAATGCACCTTTTGATGAGATGAGGCTAGGTTGTGTGTAATCGCCCGCTACAGCTTCTTGATCCATCTGATCATACTCTGGCTGCAATGCATCCTCTTTAATTCTCTGCAGAGAGCGTTGCAAAAGACAGACAAGTAGGATGCTGACACTAATGATGGCATCATTGCCACTCACCATCTTGGTGGCCTCCTCAAAGTTTGTCAGGATAGTACATATGTCAGACATCCAGGTCCACTCCTGAGGTCTTATGTGTGGCGTCTGACCTGAATATCGACGGCCTTGTTGCAGCTGGTACTCCACAACTGCTCTCTTCTGCTCACAAATCACAAATTGCACTGTGCACTTTAATTACTTATTTATTTATATCTATATTTTATCTTAATACCAAAATACCACTTGCCATTTCATCACTTATATGTACTTTTACCTATCAGGCATATCAGTTTACATGGACATAGTTTATCTATATAAACCCCTTTATGCTCTCTGATTCTATTTTATCCCCTTTCCCGTATTGCTATACCCCGTGTTTTTATTTTTATCACTCAATAAATTTAATTATTCATCATATATTCTTTGGTTGATGTGTCTATTTTAGGTTTTATATATGATGGTACATATGTCAGACATCCAGGTCCACTCCTGAGGTCTTATGTGTGGAGTCTGACCTGAATATCGACGGCCTTGTTGCAGCTGGTACTCCACAACTGCTCTCTTCTGCTCACAAATCCTTTGCAACATGTGGAGGGTAGAGTTCCAACGTGTGGGGACATCACACACCAGTCGTTGTGCCGGAAGCAGCAAACGCTGCTGCAACATAGCAAGGGCGGCGGAAGCTGTAGCCGACTTGCGAAAATGAGCTGACAGGCAGCGTACTTTCACGAGCAGATCTGGCAACTCGGGGTACGATTTAAGAAACCGCTGAACCACGAGGTTAAGCACATGAGCCAGGCATGGTACGTGTGTGATCTCACCTCGCCTCAGAGCCGCCACCAGGTTACTGCCATTGTCACACACGACCATGCCTGGATGTAGGTTCAGCGGTCTCAGCCACAGATCTGCCTGCTCTTTCACAGCTGTCCGCAACTCACAAGCAGTGTGAGGTTTATCACCTAAGCTTATGAGTTTCAGCACAGCCTGCTGCCGCTTGGCGGAGGCAGTACTGCAGTGCTTCCAGCTTGTAACTGATGTGGTGATATCTGAGATGGAGGCTGAACATGAGGAGGAGGAGGAGGATGATGCGCAGGAGCTGTACACTGTGGGGGTAACTCTGACTGACATAGGGCCAGCAATCCTCGGTGTGGGGAGGATGTGTTCTGTCCCAAGGTCCGACTGGGTCCCGGCTTCCACTATGTTTACCCAGTGTGCCGTAAGGGAGATGTACCGTCCCTGGCCACAAGCACTTGTCCACGTGTCCGTTGTCAGGTGGACTCTCCCAGTAACTGCATTGTTGAGGGCACGGCAGATGTTTTTGGACATGAGCTTGTGTAGTGCGGGGATGGCACACCGGGCAAAATAGTGTCGGCTGGGGACTGAGTACCGAGGGACGGCCACCGCCATAAGGTTGTGGAAGGATTCCGTCTCCACCAGCCTAAAAGGCAGCATTTCCAACGCAAGCAGTCGTGAAATGTGCGAATTTAGGACTGTGGCCTGTGGGGCGTTAGCTGCGAATTTCTGCTTTCGTTCAAAGGTCTGGGATATGGACAATTGAACGCTGCGGTGGGACGTGGACGTTGATGCTGTTTCTTGAGAAACTGCCATAACAAGTGAAGACTGAGAAGAGGGGGCATCTTTACATGCAGTATGAACAGGGGATTGCCTTGCACACACAACATGGGTTTCTATTGCACGCACAACAGCGGAAGAAGCAGTGGTGACACCCGCTGACACTGGTCGTGGACCATGGGGTTCGCCCTACAAAGTCGGGTGCTTTGCTGCCATGTGCCTGATCATGCTGGTGGCGGTCAGGCTGGTAGTTTTGTCACCCCTGCTGATGCTGGCATGGCAGGTGGTACAAATGGGGTTTTTTGGGGTTATCAGCAGAGTCTTTAAAAAAATTCCAGACTCTGGAAGACCTACCGCTTGTACTGGCAACGTCCCTCGTGTTGGTGTTACGGGGAATGATTGCCCGCCTTCTGTCTGTGGCCACCACACTGCTTCTTCCTGCCTGTTGGGTTACTCTGCCTCCCTCCCCCTGTGTGCTGCTGGCCTCACTCTGCATGTCCTCCTGCCACGTTGGGTCAGTTACTAGATTATCCACCACCTCCTCCTCTTCCACTTGCGCACCACGATGCTCCTCCTCACTTCCTGGCAATTGTGTCTCGTCATCGTCCAACTCTTGTGACAAATTGCCAGCGTCTACTTCCTGTGGCCGTGGCTGTTCAAATATTTGGGCATCGCTACATGGGATCTCCTCTTCCACCACTTCAAGCGGAGCAGGCGAGGGGCAAAAATATGGAAATGGACCAGTGAACAGCTCTTCAGAGTGTCCAAGTGTGGGATAAGTTGCTGTCTGATGACACTCGGCATGGTGGGAGGAAGGAGCATCAGGGTGAGGAGGAGTATGCGGTCGAGACTTATGGCTACTAAGAGTTTACCGTGTGGAAGACAGACCGGAGGTGGTGGTGCCCAGGTAATTGGAAGTATTATCTGCTATCCAATTAATAACCTGTTCACACTGATCAGTTCGCAATACTGGTGTTGTTGTGTGCTTCCCTAGTAATTCGGTCAAGAAGTGGGAGCGAGAAGATGTGGCTGTTGGTTGTGGCACATTTTCACCTTGGCCATGGCCCCGTCCTCTGCATGCACCATCACCAGAACGTCCAGTTCCACGTCCCTTTCCACGCGCCTTGCCCATTGTAAAGGAAGTAAAATAGCTTACACTCGCACTATCAATGGCAAAAGGGTAATAAAAAGTAGATTAGAACCGTGGAAGAGGAAAACCACAGTTCTATTTCTCTGGCCTACACCCGACTCTTTTAAACAATCTGAACAATCAGGGAGAAACTATTACTGTTTTTCTTTACGGAAAAAATATCAAAACCTGAATAATAGAGATTTTTTACTGTGGAAGAGCAAAACCACAGTTATAATTTACTGGTGTATACCAGACTTTTTTAAAAATATAGATTTGCGGCTGAACAGTGAGCGACAAACTCAAGCGTTTTTTTTTTTAGATACCAAAGGCCCAAAACTGGATACTACAGAGATTTGACCCGTGAAACTGCAAAACCACACTGGGATTTGTTGGGCCTACACCAGACTATTTTTAACAGATATATTTTGGTGTCACAACAGTCAGGAGACACTACTGGTTTTTTTGTAAGGCAAAAAATGCGAAAAGCAGGATAATAGAGATTTTTTACCGAGGAACAGCAAACCCACAGTTAAAATTTACTGGTGTATACCAGACTTTTTTAAATATATAGATTTGTGGCTGAACAGTGAGCGACACACTCAAACTGTTTTTTTTAGATACCAAAGGCCCAAAACTGGATACTACAGAGATTTGACCCGTGGAACTGCAAAACCACACTTCTGTTTCTGTGGCCTATACCAGAATCTTTTCAACAGATATATTTGTGTCTGAAAAATCAGAGACACTTTTTTTTTTTAGGGGGGAAGGGACACCAATAGGTTAATAAGACGGGTATTTGTACAGTGTGAAGGAGGGGAAAAAAAAAGGATTTAGATGAAAAAAAAGGATTTTTACTGGCCCCCGAGACCTGGAGCTAAGTCCAGCAATTTCAGAAACAGGAGCACACAGGACTGTAATGCAGTGTTTGCTGGTATAACCATTGCGTCCCCTATACAGCCTGCCTGCCTGCCTGATATCTGGGATAGATATTAGTCCTGAGAAGGACTGTTTGTTTGTTCTGGCAGCCTTTACAGACCCTACACTAACTATTTCGTAGGAAAAATCTCTCCCTAGCTCAGCAGCGCTGTACCTACACTGTCTAATCGGAAGCGACTGTGTCCAAGATGGCGGCACCCGGTTTTAAATACTCGAGGTGACACTGTGCGGCCAGCCAATCACTGTAATGCCCACAAACAACATGGCTGCGGCAGTACAGTGACTGGCTGGCAATCCCTGCATGTTCATTGGCTCTGTAAAGAGCGCCAAACATGCAGGGCGGAGACCCGAGCTCCCGCCCGAGTAACCCGGAAATGCTTGGTGCTTGCCAAACATCCCAAGCAGCGTGATGCTCAGGCGAGTACCGAGCAGTGTCGAGCATGCTCGCTCAGCACTAATCTGTGTCTCACAGAAGCGCCCCTGCAAGTGAAAAGGATTTAAGTCAGGAGTGAAACTAAGCACAGGTCAGGTACAGTTCCTAAACTAACAGTGCAGAGTATTGTCAGGCAGAAAGATAAGGACTGGAAGAAATGGTGTCACAGGGATATTCTCCCTCAGCAAACCCTCCCACCTCCTCTATCTCACTGTACTGTAAAGAATGCTGTGTTCATTAATGTGCCTTTGCATTAGAACTGTGCTGTCCAGTAATAATGGGAAGACTGTGAACTGCTGTGCTGCTAAGGAAACTGTTCTGTTTGTCAGTGGAGCCTGTTGCTCATAAGACTTAACTTGCACTGGCCGTGCGGCTTCTCATTAAATGCTACTGTTTTACTGTTTTATGAGGACTCTTGTCAAGTGTGTCTGAACAGCAAGTGAAACAGCCTATGTGTCTGTGCCTAAGGGTCAATACCCCTGTGTGCCTGAGAGAAGCTGCAGCACATGGTCTATGGTCGCCCTGAGTAACAGTTCCCCCAGGATTCCAAAGAATTCATGTAACCTTTCTCGCCCCTATCTGAACTTAGCAGCGTGCGTGTAACATTGGTGGCCCGTACGGAGAATCCTGAGTGGGAATTAGCGTGTACAGGGATAAGAGGAAAAGTGTCTGGAAAAACACAGCAGCACAGCACCTCAAATCAACTCTGCTACACCAGTTAAAGGGGACCAGCCCTAAAGAAAAACTCACTAGCAGCAATGGATGTGGAAATACAAACGGACAGAATTAGTGAGCTGCTTCTTCAGTTAACCTGTGAAGAATTGAGAAAAATAGCACAATATATAAAGATCTCAGAAGAACAGGTTTCTAAAGCACACAACCGCAGACAACTGTTAGCTGCCATTAATGCAAAAATGGATGAGCTGGGGGAGAAAGAAGCTGAAGACGTCATGGGGACATTCCTCCAGGAACTAACACAGTTTCTAACCAGGTTAAAGTTGGAGGATGGAGGGGCGGCACCAATTACCAAAAGCGGGAATCTCCGTCCGCAGACAGAACTACAGGAATTGAAAGAACAATTCAAATCCCTAACAGCCCTGCAGGAATCGACCAAAACCTCTGAACGGGTGACAGGACTCAGACAGGATCTCTAACCTGCTCGGGTTAGATAAATCAGGGAGACAGTCCTCTCTAACACCACAAATCACCATAAGGAAAGAATTCAAGATCCTGGGACAGATTGGAGAGTGTGAACAGAAAGAGAAACTGTCTTATATGAACTTGTTGCACCAGATTGATGCAGGCTTACAGAAAGGCTACCAGATGAGATCGTTGAGGGGGTGGTGAAAGCGATCAGCCCAGGACTGAACCTCCGTAATATGCTAGAAATGAATAATCAATTGACCTTGCCACAGCTGAAGATGATTTTAAAAGGGCAGTATAAAGAAGAGAGTACTTCAGAGTTGTTCCACCGACTCATTAACCTCTCACAGAAAAATAATGAATCACCCCAAAGTTTCTTGTTCAGAGCAATTGAACTGAAGGATAGACTGTTTGCATCCATTGATGTAGAAGCTATACGAAAAAAACCCTGTTTGGGAGAAAAGAATAGACAAATCGCAGCGCCCTAAGTGGTAAACACAATATTACAGTCTTTGATGGGTGCAAAATTTCATGCACTCACCTGATGGAAGACCGATATAGCTTTTGATTATGTATCCTCAAAAATCCCTCTGGGATACTTTTCAATGAACAGGGCTTGCAGTCGATCGCAGCATTGCGGGGTCAAGGGGGGAGGTAAGCGTCATACTTACCTCCTTTCCGGCCTCCAGCAATGATTGCGGCGGCTCCTGGATGTTGTCATGACGACCCAATGTCATCATGACAACATACGGGTCACCAGGAGGCAGGACGTTACTTTGGTCACGAGCAGTGGATGACCAAAGAAATGTCTCCCTGTGTGCAGCACTGACAGGCTGCATGGCATAGGGAGCTGCTGCTCTCTGTGCTATACAGCTGATCAGGCTGCAAAAAGTGGAAGTCCCATAGTGGGACAATGTGTAAAAGTAAAAAAAAGGGTAGGAAAGTGAAAAAAAAAGATTGTAAAAATGAAAAATAATATTTAATAAAAATTAATAAAAGTACACATATTTGGTATTGCCACGTCCAGAATGACCTGATGTATAAAAATGTCCCACTAATTAACCCCTTTAGAGAAGATGGTAAAAAAAATAAATAAAAAGCAAAGCAAAAAACAATGCTTTATCATCATACCGCCACACAAAAAATGGAATAACACGCGATCAAAAAGACGAATGTAAATTAAAATGGTACCACTGAAAATGTAATTTTGTCCCGTAATAAACAAGCCACCATACAGCTCCATCATCTGAAAAATAAAAAAGTTAAAGCTCTCAGAATAAAGAGATACAAAAAAATTATTTTTCTAGAAAATAGTTTTTATTGTGTAAAAGAGCCAAAACAAAAAAACTATACATGTGGTACCACTGTAAATGTACTGACCCAAAGAATAAAGCTACCTTATCAAATTTACCACACGTGGAGCGGCATAAAAAACCCCCAAAAAACAATTCCGGAATTACTGGTTTTTGTTTATTCTGCCTCCCAAAAATCAGAATAGAAACCGATCAAAAAATGTCACATGCCCGAAAATGGTACCAACAAAAACGTCAACTTGTCCCGCAAAAAACAAGCCATTACATGACTCTGTCGGCCAAAATATGGGAAAATTATAGCTCTCAAAATGTGGTGTTGCAAAAACTAGTCATTGCAAAAAAAAGCGTCTTTTAGTGTGTGACAGCTGTCAATCATAAAAACCCGATATGAATCTGGTATCGCTGTAATCACACCGACCCGAAGAATAAAGTAATCTCATCACCGCACGAGGAACAGTGTAAAAAAATAAACTTTAGGGTTAGGGTTGTGCTAGGGTTAGGGTTGGGCTAGGGTTAGGGTTGGGCTAGAGTTGGGGTTTGGCTAGGGTTGGGGTTGGGGTTAGGGTTGGGCTAGGGTTAGGGTAGAGCTAGGGTTAGGGTAGAGCTAGGGTTAGGGTTGGAGTTGTGTTAGGGTTGGAAGTTTTTCAACAGTAAAGAAAAAAAATTGATGACGATATGGCGACTAATGTTGAGCGCAAGTGCTCGCTACTTGAGTTTGCATCGGGTGCTCGGGTATGCACTGAATATCGCGGGTGTTCGAGTGACATGCTCGAGTCTCGTCCCCATATGCTTCATGGCCAAAATATCCGTTGCTGGGATCGCCTGCCATGCACGAGCGATCCCCGCATGTTTTTTTTTGGGTGTCTAACAACGGTGAACATGCGCGGCAGGGATTCGAACATGTCACTCGAGCACCGGTAATAATTGGTGCATACCTGAGTACCCGATGCAAACTCAAGTAGCGAGCACTTGCGCTCAAGACTAATGACAACTTATTCAATACGATGACCTAATGTTATCAAATTCTGTCATACCTCTGGGTTCAAAATGTACACTATACCCCTTGATAAAATCCTTGAGGGGTCTATTTTCCAAAATGGAGTCAATTGTGGGGGGTTTCCACTATTTAAGCACATCAGGGGTTCCCAAAATGGACATGGCATCCGCTTTTGATTCCAGCCAATTTTACGTTCAAAAAGTCACACAGTGCTCCTTCCCTTCTGAACCTTGATGTGCGATATGTGCAGGAGAAACTACACAACAGTTTTTAGGTTCCATTTTCTCATCTTACCCTTGTGAAAATAAAAAATATGGGGCTAAAAGATCGTTTTTGTGGAAAAAGATTTTTTTATTTTCACGGCTCCATGTTATAAACTTCTGTGAGGCACCTGGGGGTTAAGCGTGCTTACCACACATCTAGATAAGTTCCCTGAGAGGTCTAGTTTCCAAAATGGTGTCAGTTGTGGGGGTTTTCCACTGTTTTGGCATATCCACTAATTATTCAAGCAAATTTTACATACAAAAAGAAAAATGGCCCTTCTTCCTTTCCGAACCCTGCCGTGCGCCCAAGCAGTAGTTTTCCCCCACATATGGCATTTCAGCTTACTCAGGAGAGATTGCACAACAAGCTTCATGGTGCAATTTCTCCTGTTACCCTTATGAAAATGAAAACCTGGAGGCTGAAAAACATTTTTTGTGAGAAAAATGTGAACATTTTATTTTCACGGCTCCATGTTGTAAACTGTGAACCATCTGGGGGATCAAGGTGCTCACCACACATCTAGGTAAGTTCCCTGAGGGATCTAGTTTCCAAAATAGTATCACCTATGGGGGGTTTCCACTGTTTAGGCACATCATCTCTAAACGCAGCATGGCATCTGATAATTATTCAAGCAAATTTTACTTTCAAAAAGTCAAATGGCGCTCCTTCCCTTCTGAGCCCTGCCGTGTGCCCAAACAGTGTTTTTCCCCACGTATGGGGTATCTGTGTGCTTAGGGGAAATTGCACAACAAATTTTGGGGTCCATTTTTCCTGTTGCCCCTGTGAAAATAAAAAATATTGGGTCTAAAGTAACATTTTTGTGTAAAAAGTTAAATGTTCATTTTTTTTCTTCCCCATTCCAAAAATTCCTGTGAAGCACCTGAAGGGTTAATAAACTTCTTGAATATGGTTTTGAGCACCTTGAGGAGTGCAGTTTTTAGAATGGTGTCACTTTTGGGTATTTTCTGTCATAACCAGGTACCCCCTGGTGTTGCAACTAGGAATGCTATTTTAAACCGGAAAGAAACGTTTTGGATATATTGTTTGGGAACATTACATTGAAATGGATTGAATGATATCATAGAGAGAGTTTAAATGTTTTGACATTTTTTTCATTTTTTTTTCTCTTTTATTGCATCTATGTTGACAAGACTGTGGTTTGAATGGCTGAACCAATTAGTGGATGTGCTCCTGAACCTGGTCCACACCCCAAATTAAGTTTCTAGGGCTGGGATAAATGGTTTGCCACTATATATAAGTGTGGTTAAATTTTATACTAGTAGGATTTGTACTGTGTGTTATGATACCTGAAGAAGGATATATATTGTATCCGAAACGCGTTGTATCTATTTTAACTTACTAAATAAAAAATTCAAAAAATTCAAAATATCATCTTAGGATGTGAGACCTGGGAAGCGCTGCCATTATCAACTGGATACATTCCTCTTGAGAGATGTAGAAGCAGAAGAGAAGTTTGATGCTGGACTAGTCCAGAAGAAGTTCTTGAGATCATTGGGAACGGGATTAATCAGCAAAGATATCAAGTTGCAGGTGAAATAGTGCCGCTAGTTTGGAGTCAGAGAGGGAACAGAAGTTAAAGAAAGGCTCTGCTCCTAAAATCACCAAAATGAGTCTGCTGAAGTTGGAGACCCCCGGTGTCCAGTCTGAAGATCATCATAGAGACCCTCCAGTGCCACCTCCAAGAGGGAACCCTAAATCACCAACAAAAGAGAGGCCTGCCAGCGGTGACTGGGAGGAAGTAGTAGGAGAACTGCAAGCTGAGTTGACTGAGGTGAAAAAGTTGATTCATTCCAGGCCAGAACCAGTATCCCTCAGACCCAGGAGTGGGTTCCAAAACAGAAGATACCCGGTCTAAGATGTGGGGAGGAAGGACATTATGCCAAGGAATGCCAATGTTCATTGTCGTTTGGGTTAAAAGACAGAAGTTGCCCGTGCGGGGCGACTGGTAACCGCGACACGGAGGAGGCCCCAGAAGCAAATCCAAATCAGAACAAACCCCAGAACGGCGCATGAGATAGAATTGCTGCACAAGTACTATCCCCAAGTGTGTTCCCGTCAACAACAGCTGCAAGGGAGACAGGGGCATTTGTTACTTAATGCCCAGTGCGGAGGTCAAACGATGTATTTCTGGATTCCTCAGTCAGTAAAGATAGCCTCATCAGCCTAATCTGTGAAAGGTGCTTTATACAGTGCCAGCTAGATGGACTCCTAGTAAAAGCAAAGTGGGACACAGGAGCCCTAGCGAGCCTTTTAAGTGAAGAATGAAGAAGGTGCTACCTGCCACACACTTGCCTTCGGTCACTAAAAGAACTCTTGGGACCAGTGGAACTCCACTTCAAAGCCGTCAACCAGACAGAAATCCCTTTCATAGGCTGGGTGGAAGTGACTTTCCAACTCAGGATCACGAAGAACAGCAACACCATTGAGCTTTTGGTACCTTTTCTCATGACCAGGGATCAGAACGTGGCAGAGGATCCTATCCTGGGTTATAATGTAATCAGTGAGGTCATCACAAAACACAAGTCAGGGACACTGGTGGTGGATGCAATTGCCACATCGCTTGCCATACCCAACGCCATGATGGAAAATGTGATTCATAGAGTAAAGAAAGGACAGAATACAATGGACCTAAACTAAGTCAAGGTAGGCTGGTGCCAAACCATCATCCCTGCAAACCAAATGGTGGGGGTAAGGTGTGGAGTCTGGGTAGAACCGGGAAGAAAAGTCCAGAAAAGACTGTTTGTGCCAAAAGACTCCTCAGAACTTCCGGAAGGCCTAGTTCAAGGTGAGACTGTGCTTACGATTCCTACTGGTGGGTTCTCTCGAGTGACAATACTGGTGATGAATACTATGAAACACGAAATTAGGCTGGTGTACCAGGGATAGGGAAAATGGTAGGGGGTCCCTATATGTCCCTAGATGAAATATATCACAATAGTAAAAATATGGGCATTCAATATCCAAACATACTAACCTATATACTGCATCCAAAGGGGATAAAACTTAGTGGATAAATGGAAATATTGGCTTGGGAAAGGCCTGGAGAAATAAATAAAAAAATAAGAGATCGCTGTTGAAGCACCAGTGGGATCTATAGGAGGCTCAATAATGCAGGGGATGAGAGGTATCATGTTGGAGAACCAGTAGGAACTATAGGAGGATCACTAGTATAAGAGATGGGAAAGACTATACCTTGTTGGTGGTGTGGTAGTGTAAACTTGCATTCCTGCTGCTTCTTCGGTGTGTGGGAGGCATTGGTGGCAGTGAATCTTAAATATAGGTACTGCTGAGTACTTCCGGCGGAAGTGTTAATGAAATGGAGGCTTGGAACGCAGGGAAGACTGAGCGGACCTAAAATGTAGGGGCTAAAGGGCGAAGTGGGTCTAAGATGGAGTGGCTGTAGGGTGGACACCTTAACTCAGGCCATAGAGAAGAAATGGGCACTTACTTGCACAACTTAGCAGCAGTGAATAACTATTATAATAGGGCATAGGGAGAGAAGGACAATACCTTCTAACACCAAAGGAATCATATTCCAGATACAAAGTGGGGAGATTAATCTATAGAATGGAGAATGTTTAGTATACAATAAAAAAGAAAAAAAAATTAAGGAAAAAAAATAGGGAAAAAATAAGGGAAAAAAATAGAGGAAAAGGTAGGGAAAAATAAGGCAAGGAAAAGATAAAGAAAAAATAAAGAACAAATAGTGACAAAATAGGGAAGAAATAAGGCAAAAACTATATAAAGAAAAATAAAAAGGAAAAAAATAAGGTTAGACTATAGTGGCATTACTTACCCTGTACTCAATGGGTCGGAGGGAAAGATCAGGAAGGGGAGAAGAGGGAAAAAGAGATAAAAAGAAATTTAAAACAAAGACATCAATAAGGATCACATTAATATCTAAAATTCAATTCCCTGTTGCTTTTCTGCATAGGGGACAGGATGACTGCACAGTATTGAAGGGAGGATGGATGTGGTCATTAGAGATGAGCGTTGTTCTACTCGAACTGTTCGCCAATCTCAAATTCGAGCTGTTTTGGGCGGTGTTCGAGCCGGTCGGCGAACACGAACAATTTGAGAAAAATTCGGCTGTTCGAGGTTATGTTCGATAACTGTTCGTGCACCAAAATCATAACTGGATTTTTTCTCAGTAATGATGAAAATTAATGTTAATACGCAGTTTGAGTGTACAGCGGGGCGGGGGGAGGGGCAGGGGATGGATCTCTGCAGGAACAATGAAGATCTCCATTTTTTTTTCTCTTTCCCGCATTTGCAGTGGGGAGGTGCAATCTGTCAGCCTATCAGCAGCGCACACACGGAGCGAAGTGCTTTTTTTCACACAAGCAAGGGCATGTGTGATTGGCAGTGTATGTCACATGTCCTTGCCCTATAAGACCAAGCCATTTTCCCCGTCGCCACCATTTTCTCACTGCTGCAGCTGCGTGTTAGATGGCACCGCTGTTGCTGTGTGCGCTATACCTTGTTAATTTCAAGCCAATTTTCGCACAAATATACAGATAGCTTGGGAGTAGGGAATAGTTGTGATTGCAGTCCTTTTAAGGACTAGGTTACAGCATTTCCTACGACTTTTATCAGGCAGGTCTGTGCTCTTAAATAGATAGATTGTGGGAGTAAAGACTAATTGTAATTGGAGTCCTTTTCAGGACTAGGTTACATCAGTTCCTATCAGTTTTTTCCAGGCAGGTCTGTGCCAGTGCTGTGCAAGTTTTTTTCACAGCATTTGGCTGAATCTAGCAAAGCTAATCCTTTTTGGCCTATTTCAGAGTGTGTTAGTCAGTGGAGTAGCCTATCTGTGTTGCAAGATATACCACCTGTGCATAGAATACCAATTTTTTTACTGCACCTAGTGAAGTAAAATCTTTTGGGCATAGCATCATTCTATTAGTCCATCTATACTGACCTCCATCAGGTTGCAAACTGAATATAATTTTTTTCTGCATCTAGCTCTGAAAAAATATTTGGGCTTCTAGCAGTGTGTGGGACTTGGTCTATTAGTCCATCTATACTGACCTCCATCAGGTTGCAAATTAAAAATAATTTTTTTCTTCATTTAGCTCTGAAAAAATATTTGGGCTTCTAGCAGTGTGTGGGACTTGTTCTATTAGTCCTTCTATACTGACGTCCAGCAGGTTGCAAATTGAATATAATTTTTTTCTGCATCTAGCTCTGAAAAAATATTTGGGCTTCTAGCAGTGTGTGGGACTTGGTCTATTAGTCCATCTATACTGACCTCCATCAGGTTGCAAATTAAAAATAATTTTTTTCTGCATCTAGCTCTGAAAAAATATTTGGGCTTCTAGCAGTGTGTGGGACTTGGTCTATTAGTCCATCTATACTGACCTCCATCAGGTTGCAAATTAAAAATAATTTTTTTCTTCATTTATCTCTGAAAAAATATTTGGGCTTCTAGCAGCGTGTGGGACTTGTTCTATTAGTCCATCTATACTGACCTCCATCAGGTTGCAAATTAAAAATAATTTTTTTCTGCATCTAGCTCTGAAAAAATATTTGGGCTTCTAGCAGTGTGTGGGACTTGGTCTATTAGTCCATCTATACTGACCTCCATCAGGTTGCAAATTAAAAATAATTTTTTTCTGCATCTAGCTCTGAAAAAATATTTGGGCTTCTAGCAGTGTGTGGGACTTGGTCTATTAGTCCATCTATACTGACCTCCATCAGGTTGCAAATTGAATAAAAAAAATTTCTGCATCTAGCTCTGAAAAAATATTTGGGCTTCTAGCGGTGTGTGGGACTTGGTCTATTAGTCCATCTATACTGACCTCCATCAGGTTGCAAATTAAAAATAATTTTTTTCTGCATCTAGCTCTGAAAAAATATTTGGGCTTCTAGCAGTGTGTGGGACTTGGTCTATTAGTCCATCTATACTGACCTCCATCAGGTTGCAAATTAAAAATAATTTTTTTCTTCATTTAGCTCTGAAAAAATATTTGGGCTTCTAGCAGTGTGTGGGACTTGTTCTATTAGTCCTTCTATACTGACGTCCAGCAGGTTGCAAATTGAATATAATTTTTTTCTGCATCTAGCTCTGAAAAAATATTTAGGCTTCTAGCGGTGTGTGGGACTTGGTCTATTAGTCCATCTATACTGACCTCCATCAGGTTGCAAATTAAAAATAAATTTTTTCTGCATCTAGCTCTGAAAAAATATTTGGGCTTCTAGCAGTGTGTGGGACTTGGTCTATTAGTCCATCTATACTGACCTCCATCAGGTTGCAAATTAAAAATAATTTTTTTCTGCATCTAACCCAGCCAATAGTTTTGGCCTAATACCACAGTTTGGCCACTCAGCTCTGCTCGGTTACCATCCATTGTTTTTTTGTGCAAACAACTCCAGAGTTGTGAATTAGTTAACCACCAAAATGAGTGGAAAAAGGCCTGCTGCTGGTGGAAAGGGGAATAGGCGTGTTGGGAAGGGGAAAAAAGGTTGTGTCCGTGGGGTAGGTGCAGAAGAAAGACCATCTTCCAGCCAAACTAAAATGTCTACTTCTTTTAGCGGACAATGTGATAAGATCCCTTTCTTACGGCCACGCCAATCGCTACAAATTCCAGATGAGGCACAAAAACAGCAGGTGCTTCAACGGATATCAAGTGCTCCTTTAAGTGGGCTCTCCTCCACATCAACTTCAACATCACAAATACTCCAGTCCTCAAAGGTGTCACCCAAATCGCACTTGCTTCCTCACAGCTCCCAAATCTCCAGCTGCCCGTCTGAGTATGAGGTAGAACAGATGGTTGAGTCTGCAGAGCTGTTTACTCATACTATAGCCTGGGAATCAGAGGTCGACTCCAGCGCTTCTGTGAATCCAGACGAGGAAATGATCTGCACTGATGCCCAGAATCTTTATGAGTCGGATCCAGGACCAGACGCAGAAGGTTCTGACCATAATGTAGACCCTCATTCCCAAACTGTAACTCCTGTTGGTGGAGACAATGAGGAAGACGATGATAAGACTCAAATACCTGATTGGAGCGACAACTTTAGTTTTTTGTCAGGGCAGGAACAGGTTGGCTCTGAGGACGACGGGTGTGATAACGCACAGGGTGATGATGATGAGGTCGGAGATCCCACTTACTGTCAACCCACAGTCAGCCAAGAGATGAGGTCAGCAGAGGAGGTGGAGGAAGATGCTAGTGACGACGAGGTCAGGTTGCGCCTTCCTGGACAGAGACGTAGTACTGGAAGCACGTCAACAACTGCATCCTCAAACACAACTCTGCCTCTCACCACAAGTCGTGGTGGCTCTTCAGGTCGCATGGGTGCTAAGCCTTGCATAGCCTGGGCATTTTTTCAGATCGATAAAGATGACCCAACTCGTGTTATCTGTAACATTTGTCAGCAAAAGCTAAGTAGAGGCCAAAAAATACATAGTTTGAGTACTTCATGCATGAACCGGCACATGGACATGAAGCATAAGTTGCAGTGGGAAGCTCAGTGTGCTACAATGCGGTCTAGCCGGCCGGGCCAACCACCGTCTGCCATATCTTGTGCATCCGCGGCCTCTTCATCCTCTGTGACTGGGGGGACAGCAGTCACACCTGTTTTGGGGCGCAGACCTGCCACCTCTTTACCCGCAACAGCCAGCGTGATTGGCAGGTCATCATTTTCTTTGGAGGTGGTAACACCAGCTGGTCTTGAGCGCTGTCCGACATCGATAGCACCACCTTTGGATCAAGGCAACCTAACATGTCCGCCTGCATCTTCCTCACAGACCGGCAGTTTGCCGGGGACAACCTTAACAACCCCGTCTAAGCACAATAGCCAGCCCTCGGTCCCTCAGATGTGGACAAGTAAAAGACCATTTCCTCCTAGCCATGAGAAAGCTAAGAGGTTGAATTTCACCATCTGCAAGCTCTTGGCTACAGAAATGCTGCCTTTCCGCCTGGTGGACACAGAGGATTTTCGAGACCTTATGTCCGTCGCAGTGCCCCAGTACCAGATGCCCAGTCGGCACTACTTCTCAAAGAAAGGTGTGCCTGCGCTCCACCAGCATGTCGCACACAACATCACCGCTTCTTTGAGAAACTCTGTGTGTGACAGGGTGCATTTCACCACAGACACTTGGACGAGTAGGCATGGACAGGGGCGTTACATGTCGCTGACTGGGCACTGGGTAACTATGGTGACAGCAGGACAAGGGGCTGCTGTCCAAGTCTTGCCGTCCCCACGAGTTGTGCGTCAATCCTCTTTATGTCAAAGTTCCTCCACTGCTTCTGCCTCCTCAACCTCCTCTCGGTCTTCCACCTGCACCCAAAGCCTGTCTGGTCATGCCACAAGCTTTCTAACTGCGCAGAAGGGATCCTGCACACCTCCTTACTATGCTGGCAGTAGGGCTCAACGTCATCAGGCGGTTTTTACATTGAAATGTCTGGGAAATGTGAGTCACACAGCTGAGGAGTTGTGGTCAGCTCTGGAGAACCAATTTCATGAATGGTTGTCTCCACTGGACCTGAAACCAGGGAAGGCCGTGTGCGACAATGCTGCAAACCTGGGTGCGGCCCTTCGCCGGGGCAATGTCACACACGTGCCTTGTATGGCTCACGTGTTGAACCTGGTTGTCCAGCAATTTTTAGCCCACTATCCCAGACTAGATGGCCTTCTGCAGAGGGCACGGTCGCTGTGTGCTCACTTCCGCCATTCGCATCCCGCAGCTCAGCGACTTACATCTCTACAGAAGTCGTTGGGCCTGCCACTTCACCGGCTAAAATGCGATGTGCCTACCCGGTGGAATTCAACTCTGCACATGTTGCAGCGACTGTGGCAGCACCGACAAGCCCTGGTGCAATACGTTCTGACGTATAGCCTGGGCCAACGAGATTCAGAGGTGGGGCAAATCACGCTGGAGGAGTGGTCTCAGATCAGGGACCTATGCACCCTTCTGCACAGTTTTGAAATGGCGACGAAGATGTTTAGTGCTGACGATGCCATTATCAGCATGACTATTCCGGTGATTTACATGCTGGAGCACATGTTAAACAGAATTCGGAGTCAGGTGGTGGCACAAGAGGAGGTGGAGGAAGTAGAGGAGGAGGAGTTGTATGCGGAAGGGCTAACATCTGCAAGGTCCAGACGGTCGGCAGCACCAAGGCGGCAGGCATGTGAGGGTGGGGGAGATGATTTTACCAGGGCGCATGGTAGCAGCCAAACTAGTGAGGAAGGTGCAGGAGCCCAGGAAGAAGTGGAGGACGAACTGATGGAAGACTCATCAGATGAGGGAGACCTTGATCACATTTCTGTTGTGCGAGGTTGGGGGGAGAGGACAGAGGAAGGAAGCATGATTGTTACCTCGCCACCAACACAACAGGGACTTGGTGCTCCTGGATGCGCAACACACATGAGTGCCTTCTTGCTGCACTACCTGCAACATGACCCTCGAATTGTGAGAATTAGAAATAATCCTGACTACTGGGTTGCCACACTGTTAGATCCCCAGTACAAAAGTAAATTTGCAGAAATTATTCCTGCCATAGAAAGGGATGCACGCATGCAGGAGTATCAGCAGAGACTGTTGCAGAATCTTACATGTGCTTTTCCACAAAATACCAGTGGTGCACGTAGTGAATCTCACAGTTCCAACTTGCCAACCGTGGGACCGTCAAGTGTTCAGCACTCAAACCGTAACAGAACCACAGTATCTGCTGGTAACATCAATTTTGCGGAATCATTTCACCACTTTTTTAGCCCATCCTTTGCAAGGCCACAGGAGACAAGAAGTCTGACACATAGTCAACGCCTAGAGACGATGGTACAGGAGTATCTCCAAGTAAACATTGAAGCCACGACTGTGTCACTGGACCCTTGCTCTTTTTGGGCTTCCAATCTGGATAAATGGCCGGAGCTAGCCACTTACGCCTTGGAGATCTTGTCATGCCCCGCAGCCAGCGTTCTGTCTGAACGTGTGTTCAGCGCTGCTGGTGGTGTGCTGACAGATAAGCGCACGCGGCTCTCCACTGATAATGTAGACAGACTCACGTTCATAAAGATGAACAAATCATGGATCCGAAACGACTTTTCTACCCCTGTGTCATCCTGGGGAGAGTAAAAGCTTGATGATTGGTTAAAATCACCCTACCAACCGTTTTAAGCTTTCAAATTACTAATCATGTTTATCTGTATCTTGACTGGAAAATAATTTGGGCTTTGTAGCAGTGTGCAGCACTGATCCTATTAGGCCATCTATAATAAGCTTCACCAGATTTAAAATTAAAAATAATTTTTAGCTGCATCTAGCCCGGAAAATAATTTTGGGGCTCCGAGATGCGCAAGACACATAAGTGCCTTCTTGCTGCACTACCTGCAGCATGACCCTCATATTGTCAGAATTCGAAGTAATCATGACTACTGGGTTGCCACACTCTTAGATCCCCCAAACTTTTCGATCAACCTTTTCATTTTAATAAAGACCAAAAAAATGGTCATTTTTGAAATTATAAGCATTAGCAGGTTGTTAGAAACTGAAATCAAACAGTTTTCAACTCAAAACTTTATTCTAGGTGATGTTACATTTTCACATAGGACCCCTTGTTCGAAAGGAGCTTCTGAACTCTCTCGTCCATTGAATTTGTCAGGTTTTGGATGGTTTCTGCTTCAATTGTTTTGCATGAGGACAGAATACCCTCCCAGAGCTGTTGCTTAGATGTGAACCGCCTCCCGCCATCATAGACACTCCTTTTAATGATGCTCCAAAGGTTCTGAATGGGGTAGAGGTCAGGGGAGCATGGGGGTCACACCATAAGTTTGTCCCCTTTTATGCCCATATCAGCCAGAGATGCAGATGTTTTATGTGCAGCATGAGATGGTGCATTATCATGCAGAAAAATGATCTTGCTGTGAAATACACGGTTCTTCTTCTTGAACCATGGCAGGAAGTGCTGTTTGAGAAAATCCACATACATTATGGAGTTCATCTTTAGCGCCTTCAGGGATCCTAAAGGGGCCGACAATCTCTCTCCCCATGATTCCAGCCCAAAACATTACTCCACCTCCTCCTTGTTGGCGCTGTAGCCGTGTTTGCGTGGGGTGTCCATCAACCAGCCATCCTCCACTCCATTCATCTGGACCATCGAGCGCTGCACGGCACTCATCCGTGAACAAAACAGTTTTGAAATCAGTCTTCATGTAATGTTTGGCCCACTGGAGCCGTTTCTGCTTGTGTGAAGTGGATAGAGGAGGTCGACAGGATGGCGTATGCACAGCTGCAAACCTCTGAAGGACCCTGCATCTTGTTGTTCGGGGGACGTTGGAGGCACAAGCAGCTTCAAAAACTTGTCTGCTGCTATGACAAGGCTTTTTTGCCGCTGCTCTTTCAACCTGACGTAATTGCCTGTAGGAAAGAGTCCTCAATTTGCCCTTATCAGCACGCACACGTGTGTACTGTGAATCAGCTACATACTTCTTGATTGCCAAGACACTTCATCCTGATCATCGCACAATGTTGATTGTAGTCATGCCTTGACCTAAACACTCCACAATTTGTTGCTTCTCAGCAGCCGACACATCCTTTTTCTTTCCCATTTTGGCAGAAAATGTAGGCTGCTTAATAATGTGAGAGAGCCTTCTTAAGTAGTCTTGCCTTTCATTGGACACACCTGCCAAACTAATTAGCACAGGTGTCTGCAATTGCTTACAGTGATATAAAGAGCCCTGACACACATCACCATCAATGAGTTTAACTGACAAACAAACAAATTCTTCCCTTATCACTCCTAAACACTTTTTGCATAATAATTTGGAACGCGGTGTACATGTGCTTTTCCACAAAACACCAGTGGTTCACGTAGTGAATCTTACAGTTCTAACTTGCCAACCGTGGTCTGTATGGAATTGTTCAATAAAGGGCCCAAAATTAAGATAACATAGATGGGAGAGGTCTCTATGAATAGGAATTCCTAAGTATTTGATACCCTGTGAGGGCCAGGCAAAGGGAAAGTTGGACTGGATGGAATCCTATATGGATTTAGGGAGGGAGACATCGAGGGCCTCAGACTTCGCTGCATTGATTTTAAAATTTTACCATGTAACAAAGTGATCTATTTCAGCCATAACAGCAGGGATGGATATATGTGATTGAGTGATATATACTAGGACATCATCAGCAAATAGAGAGCACTTGTACTCGGTGCCTCCCACCTCAATCCACCTAATATTGGGGTTATGGCGAATTGATGAGAGCAGGTGCTCCGTCACTAGGATGTATAAGAGAGGGGACAGAGGACATCCCTGCCTTGTCCCATTGGTGATTGTGAAAGGTGATGAAAATGTTCTGACGCACCCCCTGGGCCTTGGGACACCCGGAGCCGGACCCTTTTTGGTGGATGCTGGTGGTTGTAGTCTTCGTGGCGGCGATCCGGTTCCGTGGCTCAGGGCGGTCAAACCAGTGGCGGAACTATTTATGTGGTTTTGATGTTTAAATGTCCGACTACGCCACCCGTGGATTGCGGTCAGAGTGAACCGCCGCTACAGGGCAGACCGCTAAGGCTGGTGTTGTGGGTGCAGCAGAGCGTAGCATAACTCCCCACGGGAGGAGTATAGCCTCAGGGCAGTGTATGCGGAGGATGGGGGTGATGGTGCAGGGCAGCAGCAGTAACGACACGGAGTCAGTGATGCAGTTCAGGGCCTTTACTCACAGTTCTTATTATCCAGACCACGTCTGCAGGTAACGGCTGCCCACGTCGTACTGTGCTCACCAGGTGAGGGGCTCAGACAACTCCCAGATAACTTTGGAGCGCTTCACAGGACCCCCTTTGTGTGTCCTTTGTCTGGCCTTTCTTACCAACACTTCTGTCCGGCTGCCTCGGGCCTCCTCTTGGTAAACTTGGCGCCAGTTTCCCTGACCCTATGTGGTGCCTTCCTAGCGGGTGGAGCAAGGGGCTGCGCCACATAAAATGTCAGAGCCTCCGGTTTCTAGCTGAGGGTCGTTTCCTGCCTCCACTAGTTCGGGGACCGGTCTCCCCCTTTGGCCTGACCCCTCCACGCAGGTGGATTCGGGCGTGCGGTGGCGACTCGCCCGTCCGCACCCCTGGGATCCCTTCATTCCTCGTTCCTGGAGCCTTCTCCGCTCCTCTTCCTTCCTTCTCCCTCTTGCAGGCCTGGGCCTCTGTTACTAGGCCCGCCTCCGGAGCAGAGCTCATGCAGAGCCCCTGCTCCCTGCCACTTCTGCTCAGACTTCTCTGCACTGAACTAAGATGGTGCCCACCTTTTATACTCCCTTCTCAATGCACCCAGGAACTGCTTCCTCCCTGCTCCTGCACTGCAGGGTTCCCCTTCCTCAGTGTTCCCTCCCCCCACTCCAGCCAGGGACAGGGACTGTCGTGCCCATCTCAGGGGCATATTGGTCGCCCTGCCCCACGGCAATGTGGTGTAATGCATGCAGGTGTCGGGTCCTGATCCACACTCCATCCTTATCTGAGAGTGAGATATCACACCTCTGGGTGAGGTGCAATACGTCTGTAGCAACCGAGCCCTCGGTGCTACAGTTCCATTTATCTTCAGCCTAGGTGACGTATTGTGATACAGGGCCGTGATTTTGGCTATAAAAGGGTCCCCTAGACCCCTACCCCAAGCTTTTTAAGAGAATCATATATGGCGTGCCAGGAGACTCTATGGAATGCTTTCTCAGCATCCAACGAGAGTATCTACTTACAAATTTTTAACTGCATCTAGCCCAGGAAATACTTTGTGCCTAGTAGCAGTGTCTGCTAGTCAGCGGATTATCCCGGCTGTTAAGCAAGCTACACCACCTGTAGTTTGGACACTTAATTTTTTCAAAGGAAATGCTTCGGGACCACGGGATACTTAGTGAAGAGCATCAGGAGGCACCCCAAGGCATAGGGGCTGGGACTGGCACTAGGATGCCTTGCGGTGGACAGCCGAGCTCGATCCTTATAAAAGCTTTTTAACTGCAGCAGCTTTAGTGGACGCTACTGGAGCTGGAATTACGCGGCTGCTGGCATGAGACTTGCCCTCCAATAGATCCTTGTAAATGGATTTAAAGTGTATTCATTCAAATTAGAGGGACAATTTAAATTAAAAAGCTTAGAGCTGCCTCCACCACAGGGGGGCTCTCTCGACCCACCAGCGGACAGGCACCAGTATTGGGAGAGGGGGGCTGGCCGTCAGGGTTCACCGCGGCTCTGGCACAAACCCGGCGACACGGAGGTGGCACGGGCAGGAGCGGACTGGCCGTCTCGGCTTCTCACTTTTTGGATTTTAGAAGGGCATGACATGCCTATATCTGTGTCTCCCCCTCCTTTTACTCCTCCACCTCTTTTCTTTTCGCATGACTATATGTACTTGTCACTTTTCCATGTGTTAGTTATGTCTTCTGAGCAGTTTGTCAGCTTTTGGACACCTTTGAAGGTGTTTTCTATGTGTTTCTATGTGTTTTTGTTTGCCTGCCATTGGTTTTAACGGTGTTCGAAGGTGTTCGACGAACAGTTCGACGAACAGTTCGGCGAACACACGGGTGTTCGACGAACCGAACCGAACTCGAACACTACGGGGGTGGCTCAACACTAGTTCGATGGTGTTCGACGACAGTTCGACGAACAGTTCGGCGAACACACGGGTGTTCGACGAACCGAACCGAACTCGAACACTACGGGGGTGGCTCAACACTAGTGGTCATGTATCACAAGATTTTGGCCATCCACCTCCTTCCCTCGGTAAAAGCATTGAAGTTTCTCGGTCTTTCAGCATGACAGTGACCCAAAACACACAGCCAGGGCAACTATGGAGTGGCTCCGTAAGAATCATTTCATGGTCCTGCAGTGGCCTAGCCAGTCTCCAGACCTGAACCCAATAGAAAATCTTTGGAGGAAGCTGAAACTCCATGTTGCCCAACGACAGCCCCGAAATCTGAAAGATCTGGAGAAGATCTGTATGGAGGAGGGGGCCAAAATCCCTGCGCAGTGTGTGCAAACCTGGTCAAGAACTACAGGAAACGTCTGACCTCTGTAACTGTAACAAAGGTTTCTGGACCAAATATTAAGTTCTGTTTTTCTATTGTCTCAAATACTTATTTCATGCAATAACATGCAATTTTATTATGTAAAAATCATACAATGTGATTTTCTAGTTTTTATTTTTAGATTCTGTCTCTCACAGCTGAAGTGACCTACGATAAAAATTACAGACCTCTCCATTCTTTGTAGGAGGGAAAACTTGCAAAATCCGTAAGCGTATCAGATGCATATTTTCCCCTGTGTACATAGATAGAAGTGTCTGTTAAGTGCTACTGTCTCCTCATTATCTGTGCTGCTGCATCCGCGTACCTGTTTACACTTGCATCATAGACAAGTTGGGCCGGTTGGATGGGTGGGTGGAGGGCTGCTTGTGGGGAAGGGTCTCCTGTAAGCGCCAATGGCATTTGTAGTTCTGTATGAACTATAATCCTAACTTTATTTGGGAACATTATGATCTTTGTTCTTTACTTTCTGGCAGAGACCAACATCCTGAATTGCATAAAACGTTTTGGCGCAAAAACCGAATGTAAACAGTACCTGTGCGGCCTGAGGCATGAGACCGTCATAAATGTGACAGTGGTGGTGCCAAGTCAGTTCATTAATCGCAAATTAAATATGAAGCACAACAAGTTCACATATTATACTGTATATAGCAATATTATATTATATAAGACAATGGTGGTTAAAACATATTTATGTATCTATTATCTATAATCTACCTATTTATCTATCTATCTATCTATAGGTATATATCTTTAGTAGTGTTGAGCGAGCACTAAAATGCTCGGGTGCTCGAAGCTCGGCCCGAGCTCGCCGTGATACTTGGGTGCTTGACCCGAGCAACGAGCCCAATGTTAGTCTATGGGAGACCCATGCATTTTTGCATTGGCACCCCCGGCAGTCTGTAGAAAGCCTAACAAGTGTCCAAAATGATAGTGACAGTGCTCAAATGACATGGGGACAGCATGGGGATCGCCACAGGAAGCATTTCTGCCCCCCAGGTCACTGCTGTCAACAATGTGGTCAGAGGTATTAAGCCACTTTTAAGGGCTCACAATAAAACGTTCAAAAACGAAACTGAAACTGCTTTCCTGTGAAATATGTTAAGGAACATCCTTTCCAGGGTAAAGACTTGTGTATAAGGTAAAATAAATAACCAAAAACCAAAATACTCCTCCACACCTTGGGCTATGTTCACAAGTAGCATATTTTATGCGTTTTTGCACTTTTGTATTGCTTTCAACCGTGACAAATGCATTCACCGGGAAATGTCATTTTAACATTTTACAACCTTATCTGGCCTTGTGCGGTGTGACACATGCATACAGTGCTGAAAAGACATGGGAACAGCATGGGGAAGACCCCTAGAAGTATCTCTGACTCCCAGGTCACTGCCTAAATGCTTGCCCATCAGAAGTGATCCTTCCCGCATCAGAAGATGCAGACTTGCAACTATCCCCGTGCAAGTCCTTGTCCCAGGGCAGTGTTCAATTGTACCTCCCCCATTATTTGCAATGCAAGTGCAAATATGCAACCAACCACCCACCCACCCGCAGGCTGCAATACTATACTGCTAGCTTGCACTTGAAATGGGGCCTTTTAGTTTGGAGGAGGCAGATGCTGGCCACTACCTCATGGCTGCATCGGCGGCGAGGTCTCCATACTCAGTCCCCCGCCGCCACTATTTGTCCCGGGAACCTTCCCCACACTTTTCTTAGCCTGGCCTGCTTTAGGGCAGCATTGGACAAGCCCACCAGAGAACCAGACTCCTCCGGTGGGCCCTGGCTTCTCCATCAGGGGAGTTGAGAGTGCCAAGGTGAGGAGCATGATGCTGATGATAGAAGTTAGCATCTGCTTTGTTTTCTTTTAATGCAAGCATAAGTGTGCAGTCTGCCACCCATCCCCCCACCCACCCCCAGGCTGCAATGCCATACTGTTAGCTTGCAATTGAAATGGGGCCTTTTAGTTTGGAGGAGGTCGAAGCTGGCCACTACCTCATGGCTGCTTCGGCAGCAAGGTATCCATACTCAGTCCCCAGCCGCCCTGCGGCCGGGTGTCCACGCTCGGTCCCCAGCCGCCAGGGGGCGACCGGGTGTCCATAATCGGTCCCCAGCCGCCACGCGGCCGGGTGTGCACTCAGGGTCCCCAGCCGCCTGGGGGCGCCAGGTGTCCATAAATGGTCCCCAGCCGCCCCTATTTCTCCTGTCACCTTCCCACACACTTTTCTTAGCCTGGCCTGCTTTAGGGCAACATTGGACGAGCCCACCAGAGAACTAGACTCCTCCGGTGGGCCCTGGCTTCTCCATCAGGGAAGTTGAGAGTGCCAAGATGAGGAGCATGATGATGATGATAGAAGTTAGCATCTGCTTTGTTTTCTTGGAATGCAAGCATATGTATGTAGTAGCGGCTAGGCCTGAGGTGGTCAGCGTTTTGGTGCATATCCTACCTCCTCCGAGGATTGCTGGATGTTTTCCTGCTACTATCCCAGTTCTATGACTCCCGTTAAAACAAAGCTTCAGGTGATAAATGATGGATGAGGTGGTGGCAAAGGAGAAAGAGCTGGAGGAACATGGACCATTCACATCAATATCAGGCCAGTCAACCACATATGTCTTGTAGGATATGTTTCTGTAACAAAAGGAGCGGTTCGGCTACACAGTTATAGGGCATACAGTGAGTGTAATGCCTACCAAAAATTTCGAGGCACTCCAATGCCCCTTGGAAATTACATGGAGGTCAGAGGGCCTTAACTAAACCGTTTTTTCCATTTATAGCAACTGGGTCTCCTGTACACTGTTAGCCTAAGCAGTGAATGGAAGGCTTTCAAAAATTATGAGGAACTGCAATGCCCCTTGAAACAGACGTGAATTACAGAGTACTAAAAACCTTCTACCCATTATTGGGGAGTGGGTCTCCCTTAGTTTTCACCTTTGCATTGAAAAGCAAAAGCTGACTAAAATTAGGAGGAAATGCAATTCCTGTTGGAAGAGTCATGGAGGTTAGAGGTAATTAAAAACAACATTTCAATGCCCCTTGGAAGAGCTGTGGAGTTCAGAGTGGTTTAAGAAGACGCTTTTAATGCCCATTTGAAGAGACGTGGAGGTCACAGTCGCTTAACAAAATTGTTTTAATGCCCCTTGGAAAAGTGGTGGAGGTCACTGTAGCTTAACAAGACGGTTTTAATGCCCCTTGGAAAGGTGGTGGAGGTCACAGTAGCTTAACAAGACGGTTTTAATGCCCCTCGAAAGAGACGTGGAGGTCACAGTAGCTTAACAAGACGGTTTTAATGCCCCTTGGAAGAGACATAGAGGTCACAGTAGCTTAACAAGATGGTTTTAATGCCCCTCAGAAGAGACGTGGAGGTCCCAGTAGCTTAACAAGACAGTTTTAATGCCCCTTGGGAAAGTGGTGGAGGTCGCAGTAGCTTAACGAGACGGTTTTAACGCCCCTCGGAAGAGACGTGGAGGTCCCAGTAGCTTAACAAGACGATTTGAATGCCCCTTGGAAAAGTGGTGGAGGTCGCAGTAGCTTAACAAGACAGTTTTAATGCCCCTTACAAGAGCCATACAGTACAGCATCTTAAAAATATTATTCCCATTATTGGGGAGTGGGTCTCCCATAGTCTATGCTTATGCCTTCCAAGCAAAAGCTGACAAAAATAAGGACGGAGAACTTTCAATAATGGCAACATGGACCATGGTCACCCTGGTGGTATAGTGGGGGTGGAGGCTGAGGATAAGGAGAAGAACATAAAACAGCCGAAATAAGGAAGCGTATACCCATGTGTGGGTGTGAAGCGGTTCATGTGAATACACCTCCCGAAATAACACAGTGGATTTGACTTTATGTTACTCTGCTGTTATTTGGTGGTGATGAGAAGTCTGGCCCAATCCAGCCCTTGTTCATTTTGATAAGGGTCAGCTTGTCAGCATTGTCAGTTGACAGGCGAGTGCGCTTATCAGTTATAATTCCCCCAGCGCCACTAAAAACACGCTCCGATAGCACGCTAGCAGCAGGGCAGGCCAGGACCTCCAAGGCGTACAGAGCGAGTTCATTCCAAGTGTTCAGCTTGGATACCCAATAATTAAAAGGCACAGAGGAATCACGGAGGACGCTGGTACGGTCGGCAATGTACTCCCTCACCATCTTTTGAAACTTTCCACTCCTTGTGAGAGTACCACGCGCCTCAGGTTCTGTCCGAAGGGAGGGTCTGAGAAAACTGTCCCAGAACGTTGACAGTGTTCCCCTGACTCTGCTGGATTGGAGTTGCGTCTCTCTCGCATGTACGCCTTTGTTGGGCAACGAACTGTGACCTCTGCCGCTAGCGTGTTCAGACGGGAATTTTTTTAATAGTTCTTCATCAAGGGCCTTCTGCTACTGCCCCATTTTTGTAGACCTCTCCACCTCAGTAATAAGAGAGTGAAAGTTTTCCTTGTAGTGGGGGTCTAAAAGTGTCACCAACCAGTAATGACTGTCACCCAACATTTTGACAACAAGAGGGTCACGGTTAAGGCAGCGTAACATAAAGTCAGCCATGCGTGCCAGACTGGTAACGGGCAAGACTTCCATGTCCTCACCAAGATAACGACTGACCATGCTCTCCTCCTCCTCCTCCTCCTCCCCCCTGTCCTCAGGCCACCCACATTGAAACGACGGTATGACAGTTGTACAGGTACTACCATCTACAGCGCATGATACAAGCTCCTCCTCCTCTCCAGTCACTTTGCCACCACCCATTCTTTCACAAAGTCAAGTCTCAGTAGCAGTGAGTCTGGACAGCATATTCCTCACCCTGATCCCCTTCATCCCACTAAGCCGAGTGTCAGGAGGAAACTGACCCCACACTTGGACACTCCAAAGAGCTGTTCATTTTTCCATTTATAGATAGGGGCCTCTAGCCCAGCCAGCTTCAAGCGGGGCAAGAGGAAATCGCATGTAGCAATGCCCAAATATTTGAGCAGCCACGGTCACACAAAGTCGACGGTGGGAAGCTGTCGCAAGAGGTGGATGATGATAAAACACAATTGCCAGAAAGTCAGGAGGAGGACCAGGGTGCGGAAGTGGAAGACGAGGTGGTGAACGATGAAGTCACTGACCCAATCTGACAAGGTAACATGCAGAGCGAGGACAGCAGCAAACAGGGGGAGGGAGGCATAGCAACACAAGAGGCAGGAACAAGCAGTGTGGTGGCCACAGACACAAGGCGGGCAACTGTGTCCTGGAACACCAACACTACGGTAGTTGCCAGTACAACTGTTAGGTCTTCCCGAGTCTGGTTGTTTTTTAAAGACTGTCCAGATAACCACAAAAAGGCCATTTGCTACATTTGTCAAACCAGCAGCAGCAGGGGCAGCAAAACTAGCAGCCTGACCACCACCAGCATGCTCAGGTACATGACAGCAAAGCACCCGACTAGGTGGGCTGAACACCAGGGTCCAGAAACCGAGTCTGTGGGTGACACCACTGATTGTTCTGCTGTTGTGCGTGCACGCCAATCCCTTGTCCATGGCACATGCGAAGATGACTCCCGCCCTGCACCTGTCATTGCAAACTCACAAGTACCACTATCAGAAACCACGTTCACGTCCCAGCGCAACATTCAGTTGTCTCTACCCCAGTCCTTGGAATGCAAGTGCAAATATGCAGCCACCGTCCCTCGGTACTCGTTCCCTAGCCACCACTATTTCTCCCGGTGTGCCTTCCCCGCATTACATAAGCACGTGTCCCAGAACATTAGCCGTGCCCTCAACAAGGCACTGGGAAGGTCCACCTAACCATGGACACGTGGACAAGTGCTTGTGGCCAGTGATGGTACATCTCACTGACGGCACATTGGGTTACTATCGTGGAAGCCGGAATCCAGTCAGACCTTGGGATGGAACACATCCTCCCAATGCAGAGGATTGCGGGTCCTGGGTCAATCAGTGTTGCCCCCACATTCTAACAGTCTACAGCTCCTGCACCTCCTCCTCCTCTTTAGCCTCCATTTCCAAAATGACCACATCAGTCGGAAGCTGGATGTAGTGATGAGCACATATGTTCGAAATCCTATTTTAAATATTAAATTCAACACGAATATGGCACATACAGTTTTGTGATAGGAAACGCGAGCATCTTTTCTTAAAATAGGAAAAAATCGGTAACATTAGGTGCAGAAGTGCTGCAAAATTATTACGGTGCAACTATAGTGTTTTCAACAATTTGGCTAGCATACTCCTTGTGTATGATGAGCAAGTGGACGTGTTTGATGAGGGGAGGAGCTGGGGAGAGCTCAGTAGAGCTCAGAGGAAAGGAGTGGCACGCTTGTAATTTTTTTTTTTTTTCTGTAACTTTAAGTGTGAAAATCGCGGTTAGCCAATCAGAGCGCAGGAAGCATCCACACATTTCCTTCTGCCATTGGCTGCTGAAATCAGCCAGGTTCCTTTAGCGCCATTTTATGCATGTAACTGGTCACAGACGCAGCTGCTGACAGTGCTCCTGTGTAATGAGACATTTTAGCTAGATAAATAGGCGGTTGTTTGGAAGTCAGATAGTTTAGATAACTAGTCTCCTGTGTGCCTGTGAAATTGACCTTGCAGCACATATGCTATTACTGAGGTTCGGACAAAAACAGCAGGGCCCATGTCCTAGAATTGTGTTGTGCAATACTTGTATTGTGCTCTATGCATGAGTATCCCTTCAATCTATTTTTTCACTTGCTAATGTGATACAGCAAGCAAGCAAGCCCTAGTAGCCCACCTTTTCATTTTGTGGTGTTGAAATTCAGCTGTATGCAGAGCTCCTGAGTAGAGATGAGCGTTGTTCTACTCGAACTGTTCGCCAATCTCAAATTCGAGCTGTTTTGGGCGGTGTTCGAGCCGCTCGGCGAACACGAACGATTTGAGAAAAATTCGGCTGTTCGAGGTTATGTTCGATAACTGTTCGTGCACCAAAATCATAACTGGATTTTTTCTCAGTAATGATGAAAATTAATGTTAATACGCAGTTTGAGTGTACAGCGGGGTGGGGGGAGGGGCAGGGGATGGATCTCTGCAGGAATAATGAAGATCTCCATTTTTTTTTCTCTTTCCCGCATTTGCAGTGGGGAGGTGCAGTCTGTCAGCCTATCAGCAGCGCACACACGGAGCGAACTGCTGTTTTTCACACAAGCAAGGGCATGTGTCATTGGCAGTGTATGTCACATGTCCTTGCCCTATAAGACCAAGCCATTTTCCCCGTCGCCACCATTTTCTCACTGCTGCAGCTGCGTGTTAGACGGCACCGCTGTTGCTGTGTGCACTATACCTTGTTAATTTCAAGCCAATTTTCGCACAAATCTACAGATAGCTTGGGAGTAGGGAACAGTTGTGATTGCAGTCCTTTTAAGGACTAGGTTACAGCATTTCCTACGACTTTTATCAGGCAGGTCTGTGCTCTTAAATAGATAGATTGTGGGAGTAAAGACTAATTGTAATTGCAGTCCTTTTCAGGACTAGGTTACATCAGTTCCTATCAGTTTTTGCCAGGCAGGTCTGTGCCAGTGCTGTGCAAGTTTTTTTCACAGCATTTGGCTGAATCTAGCAAAGCTAATCCTTTTTGGCCTATTGCAGAGTGTGTTAGTCAGTGGAGTAGCCTATCTGTGTTGCAAGATATACCACCTGTGTATAGAATACCAATTTTTTTACTGCACCTAGTGAAGTAAAATCTTTTGGGCATAGCATCATTCTATTAGTCCATCTATACTGACCTCCATCAGGTTGCAAATTGAATATAATTTTTTTCTGCATCTAGCTCTGAAAAAATATTTGGGCTTCTAGCAGTGTGTGGGACTTGTTCTATTAGTCCATCTATACTGACCTCCATCAGGTTGCAAACTGAATATAATTTTTTTCTGCATCTAGCTCTTAAAAAATATTTGGCCTTCTAGTAGTGTGTGGGACTTTCTCTATTAGTCCATCTATACTGACCTCCATCAGGTTGCAAATTAAAAATAATTTTTATCTGCATCTAGCTCTGAAAAAATATTTGGCCTTCTAGCAGTGTGTGGGACTTTCTCTATTAGTCCATCTATACTGACCTCCATCAGGTTGCAAATTAAAAATAATTTTTATCTGCATCTAGCTCTGAAAAAATATTTGGCCTTCTAGCAGTGTGTGGGACTTTCTCTATTAGTCCATCTATACTGACCTCCATCAGGTTGCAAATTGAAAATAATTTTTAATCTGCATCTACCTCTGAAAAAATATTTGGGCTTCTAGCTGTGTGTGGGACTTGTTCTATTAGTCCATCTATACTGACCTCCATCAGGTTGCAAACTGAATATAATTTTTTTCTGCATCAAGCTCTTAAAAAATATTTGGCCTTCTAGTAGTGTGTGGGACTTTCTCTATTAGTCCATCTATACTGACCTCCATCAGGTTGCAAATTAAAAATAATTTTTATCTGCATCTAGCTCTGAAAAAATATTTGGCCTTCTAGCAGTGTGTGGGACTTTCTCTATTAGTCCATCTATACTGACCTCCATCAGGTTGCAAATTAAAAATAATTTTTATCTGCATCTACCTCTGAAAAAATATTTGGGCTTCTAGCTGTGTGTGGGACTTGTTCTATTAGTCCATCTATACTGACCTCCATCAGGTTGCAAACTGAATATAATTTTTTTCTGCATCTAGCTCTGAAAAAATATTTGGCCTTCTAGTAGTGTGTGGGACTTTCTCTATTAGTCCATCTATACTGACCTCCATCAGGTTGCAAATTAAAAATAATTTTTATCTGCATCTACCTCTGAAAAAATATTTGGGCTTCTAGCTGTGTGTGGGACTTTTTCTATTAGTCCATCTATACTGACCTCCATCAGGTTGCAAACTGAATATAATTTTTTTCTGCATCTATCTCTGAAAAAATATTTGGCCTTCTAGCAGTGTGTGGGACTTTCTCTATTAGTCCATCTATACTGACCTCCATCAGGTTGCAAATTAAAAATATTTTTTTTTCTGCATCTACCTCTGAAAAAATATTGGGCTTCCAGCTGTGTGTGGGACTTGTTCTATTAATCCATCTATACAGACCTCCATCAGGTTGCAAACTGAATATAATTTTTTTCTGCATCTACCTCTGAAAAAATATTTGGGCTTCTAGCTGTGTGTGGGACTTGTTCTATTAGTCCATCTATACTGACCTCCATCAGGTTGCAAACTGAATATAATTTTTTTCTGCATCTAGCTCTGAAAAAATATTTGGCCTTCTAGCAGTGTGTGGGACTTGTTCTATTAGTCCACCTATACAGACCTCCATCAGGTTGCAAATTCAAAATAATTTTTTGCCTGCATCTATCTCTGAAAAAATATTTGGCCTTCTAGCAGTGTGTGGGACTTTCTCTATTAGTCCATCTATACTGACCTCCATCAGGTTGCAAACTGAATATATTTTTTTTCTGCATCTACCTCTGAAAAAATATTTGGGCTTCTAGCTGTGTGTGGGAATTGTTCTATTAGTCCATCTATACTGACCTCCATCAGGTTGCAAATCGAATGTAATTTTTTTCTCCATCTAACCCAGCCAATAGTTTTGGCCTAATACCACAGTTTGGCCACTCAGCTCTGCTCGGTTCCCATCCATTGTTTTTTTGTGCAAACAACTCCAGAGTTGTGAATTAGTTAACCACCAAAATGAGTGGAAAAAGGCCTGCTGCTGGTGGAAAGGGGAATAGGCATGTTGGGAAGGGGAAAAAAGGTTGTGTCCGTGGGGTAGGTGTTAAAGCAACAGTAACATCTGCAGAAGAAAGACCATCTTCCAGCCAAACTAAAATGTCTACTTCTTTTAGCGGACAATGTGATAAGATCCCTTTCTTACTGCCACGCCAATCGCTACAAATTCCAGATGAGGCACAAAAACAGCAGGTGCTTCAACGGATATCAAGTGCTCCTTTAAGTGGGCTCTCCTCCACATCAACTTCAACATCACAAATACTCCAGTCCTCAAAGGTGTCACCCCAATCGCACTTGCTTCCTCACAGCTCCCAAATCTCCAGCCGCCCGTCTGAGTATGAGGTAGAACAGATGGTTGAGTCTGCAGAGCTGTTTACTCATACTATAGCCTGGGAATCAGAGGTCGACTCCAGCGCTTCTGTGAATCCAGATGAGGAAATGATCTGCACTGATGCCCAGAATCTTTATGAGTCGGATCCAGGACCAGACGCAGAAGGTTCTGACCATAATGTAGACCCTCATTCCCAAACTGTAACTCCTGTTGGTGGAGACAATGAGGAAGACGATGATGAGACTCAAATACCTGATTGGAGCGACAACTTTAGTTTTTTGTCAGGGCAGGAACAGGTTGGCTCTGAGGACGACGGGTGTGATAATGCACAGGGTGATGATGATGAGGTTGGAGATCCCACTTACTGTCAACCCACAGTCAGCCAAGAGATGAGGTCAGCAGAGGAGGTGGAGGAAGATGCTAGTGACGACGAGGTCAGGTTGCGCCTTCCTGGACAGAGACATAGTACCGGAAGCACGTCAACAACTGCATCCTCAAACACAACTCTGCCTCTCACCACAAGTCGTGGTGGCTCTTCAGGTCGCATGGGTGCTAAGCCTTGCATAGCCTGGGCATTTTTTCAGATCGATAAAGATGACCCAACTCGTGTTATCTGTAACATTTGTCAGCAAAAGCTAAGTAGAGGCCAAAAAATACATAGTTTGAGTACTTCATGCATGAACCGGCACATGGACATGAAGCATAAGTTGCAGTGGGAAGCTCAGTGTGCTACAATGCGGCCTAGCCGGCCGGGCCAACCACCGTCTGCCATATCTTGTGCATCCGCGGCCTCTTCATCCTCTGTGACTGGGGGGACAGCAGTCACACCTGTTTTGGGGCGCAGACCTGCCACCTCTTTACCCGCAACAGCCAGCGTGATTGGCAGGTCATCATTTTCTTTGGAGGTGGTAACACCAGCTGGTGTTGAGCGCTGTCCGACATCGATAGCACCACCTTTGGATCAAGGCAACCTAACATGTCCGCCTGCATCTTCCTCACAGACCGACAGTTTGCCGGGGACACCCTTATCAACCCCGTCTAAGCACAATAGCCAGCCCTCGGTCCCTCAGATGTGGACAAGTAAAAGACCATTTCCTCCTAGCCATGAGAAAGCTAAGAGGTTGAATTTCACCATCTGCAAGCTCTTGGCTACAGAAATGCTGCCTTTCCGCCTGGTGGACACAGAGGATTTTCGAGACCTTATGTCCGTCGCAGTGCCCCAGTACCAGATGCCCAGTCGGCATTACTTCTCAAAGAAAGGTGTGCCTGCGCTCCACCAGCATGTCGCACACAACATCACCGCTTCTTTGAGAAACTCTGTGTGTGACAGGGTGCATTTCACCACAGACACTTGGACGAGTAGGCATGGACAGGGGCGTTACATGTCGCTGACTGGGCACTGGGTAACTATGGTGACAGCAGGACAAGGGGCTGCTGTTCAAGTCTTGCCGTCCCCACGAGTTGTGCGTCAATCCTCTTTATGTCAAAGTTCCTCCAATGCTTCTGCCTCCTCAACCTCCTCTCGGTCTTCCACCTGCACCCAAAGCCTGTCTGGTCATGCCACAAGCTTTCTAACTGCGCAGAAGGGATCCTGCACACCTCCTTACTATGCTGGCAGTAGGGCTCAACGTCATCAGGCGGTTTTTACTTTAAAATGTCTGGGAAATGTGAGTCACACAGCTGAGGAGTTGTGGTCAGCTCTGGAGAACCAATTTCATGAATGGTTGTCTCCACTAGACCTGAAACCAGGGAAGGCCGTGTGCGACAATGCTGCAAACCTGGGTGCGGCCCTTCGCCGGGGCAATGTCACACACGTGCCTTGTATGGCTCACGTGTTGAACCTGGTTGTCCAGCAATTTTTAGCCCACTATCCCAGACTAGATGGCCTTCTGCAGAGGGCACGGTCGCTGTGTGCTCACTTCCGCCGTTCGCATCCCGCAGCTCAGCGACTTACATCTCTACAGAAGTCGTTGGGCCTGCCACTTCACCGGCTAAAATGCGATGTGCCTACCCGGTGGAATTCAACTCTGCACATGTTGCAGCGACTGTGGCAGCACCGACAAGCCCTGGTGCAATACGTTCTGACGTATAGCCTGGGCTAACGAGATCCAGAGGTGGGGCAAATCACGCTGGAGGAGTGGTCTCAGATCAGGGACCTATGCACCCTTCTGCACAGTTTTGAAATGGCGACGAAGATGTTTAGTGCTGACGATGCCATTATCAGCATGACTATTCCGGTGATTTACATGCTGGAGCACATGTTAAACAGAATTCGGAGTCAGGTGGTGGCACAAGAGGAGGTGGAGGAAGTAGAGGAGGAGAAGTTGTATTGCGGAAGGGCTAACATCTGCAAGGTCCAGAAGGTCGGCAGCACCAAGGCGGCAGGCATGTGAGGGTGGGGGAGATGGTTTTACCAGGGCGCATGGTAGCAGCCAAACTAGTGAGGAAGGTGCAGGAGCCCAGGAAGAAGTGGAGGACGAACAGATGGGAGACTCATCAGATGAGGGAGACCTTGATCATATTTCTGTTGTGCGAGGTTGGGGGGAGAGGACAGAGGAAGGAAGCATGATTGTTACCTCGCCACCAACACAACAGGGACTTGGTGCTCCTGGATGCGCAACACACATGAGTGCCTTCTTGCTGCACTACCTGCAACATGACCCTCGAATTGTGAGAATTAGAAATAATCCTGACTACTGGGTTGCCACACTGTTAGATCCCCTGTACAAAAGTAAATTTGCCGAAATTATTCCTGCCATAGAAAGGGATGCACGCATGCAGGAGCATCAGCAGAGACTGTTGCAGAATCTTACATGTGCTTTTCCACAAAACACCAGTGGTGCACGTAGTGAATCTCACAGTTCCAACTTGCCAACCGTGGGACCGTCAAGTGTTCAGCACTCAAACCGTAACAGAACCACAGTATCTGCTGGTAACATCAATTTTGCGGAATCATTTCACCACTTTTTTAGCCCATCCTTTCCAAGGCCACAGGAGACAAGAAGTCTGACACATAGTCAACGCCTAGAGACGATGGTACAGGAGTATCTCCAAGTAAACATTGAAGCCACGACTGTGTCACTGGACCCTTGCTCTTTTTGGGCTTCCAATCAGGATAAATGGCCGGAGCTAGCCACTTACGCCTTGGAGATCTTGTCATGCCCCGCAGCCAGCGTTCTGTCTGAACGTGTGTTCAGCGCTGCTGGTGGTGTGCTGACAGATAAGCGCACGCGGCTCTCCACTGATAATGTAGACAGACTCACGTTCATAAAGATGAACAAATCATGGATCCGAAACGACTTTTCTACCCCTGTGTCATCCTGGGGAGAGTAAAAGCTTGATGATTGGTTAAAATCACCCTACCAACCGTTTTAAGCTTTCAAATTACTAATCATGTTTATCTGTATCTTGGCTGGAAAATAATTTGGGCTTTGTAGCAGTGTGCAGCACTGATTCTATTAGGCCATCTATAATAAGCTCCACCAGATTTAAAATTACTAATCATGTTTATCTGTATCTTGGCTGGAAAATAATTTGGGCTTTGTAGCAGTGTGCAGCACTGATCCTATTAGGCCATCTATACTAAGCTCCACCAGATTTAAAATTAATAATAATTTTTAGCTGCATCTAGCCCGGAAAATAATTTTGGGGCTCCGAGATGCGCAAGAGACATAAGTGCCTTCTTGCTGCACTAACTGCAACATGACCCTCATATTGTCAGAATTCGAAGTAATCATGACTACTGGGTTGCCACACTCTTAGATCCCCCAAACTTTTCGATCAACCTTTTCATTTTAATAAAGACCAAAAAAATGGTCATTTTTGAAATTATAAGCATTAGCAGGTTGTTAGAAACTGAAATCAAACAGTTTTCAACTCAAAACTTTATTCTAGGTGATGTTACATTTGCACATAGGACCCCTTGTTCGAAAGGAGCTTCTGAACTCTCTCGTCCATTGAATTTGTCAGGTTTTGGATGGTTTCTGCTTCAATTGTTTTGCATGAGGACAGAATACCCTCCCAGAGCTGTTGCTTAGATGTGAACTGCCTCCCGCCATCATAGACACTCCTTTTAATGATGCTCCAAAGGTTCTGAATGGGGTAGAGGTCAGGGGAGCATGGGGGTCACACCATAAGTTTGTCCCCTTTTATGCCCATATCAGCCAGAGATGCAGATGTTTTATGTGCAGCATGAGATGGTGCATTATCATGCAGAAAAATGATCTTGCTGTGAAATACACGGTTCTTCTTCTTGAACCATGGCAGGAAGTGCTGTTTGAGAAAATCCACATACATTATGGAGTTCATCTTTAGCGCCTTCAGGGATCCTAAAGGGGCCGACAATCTCTCTCCCCATGATTCCAGCCCAAAACATTACTCCACCTCCTCCTTGTTGGCGCTGTAGCCGTGTTTGCGTGGGGTGTCCATCAACCAGCCATCCTCCACTCCATCCATCTGGACCATCGAGCGCTGCACGGCACTCATCCGTGAACAAAACAGTTTTGAAATCAGTCTTCATGTAATGTTTGGCCCACTGGAGCTGTTTCTGCTTGCGTGAAGTGGATAGAGGAGGTCGACAGGATGGCGTATGCACAGCTGCAAACCTCTGAAGGACCCTGCATCTTGTTGTTCGGGGGACGTTGGAGGCACAAGCAGCTTCAAAAACTTGTCTGCTGCTATGACAAGGCTTTTTTGCCGCTGCTCTTTCAACCTGACGTAATTGCCTGTAGGAAAGAGTCCTCAATTTACCCTTATCAGCACGCACACGTGTGTACTGTGAATCAGCTACATACTTCTTGATTGCCAAGACACTTCATCCTGATCATCGCACAATGTTGATTGTAGTCACGCCTTGACCTAAACACTCCACAATTTGTTGCTTCTCAGTAGTGTTGAGCCACCCCCATAGTGTTCGGGTTCGGTTCGGTTCGTCGAACACCGGGATGTTCGAGGAACTGTTCGTCGAACTGTTCGTCGAACACCTTAGAACACCGTCCTATGAATGCGCCATTTCTGGGGCGGCTGACGGCTGGTGTTTCTAGCCTGGGAGGGGGCCAATATTCATGGCTCCCTTCCTGGGCTATTAATATCAGCCCCCAGCTGTCTGCCTAGCCTTTGCTAGCTATTAAATTAGGGGGGACCCCACGTCATTTTTTTGGGGGGGTCCCCCATTTTCATAGCTAGTAAAGGCTATGTATTCAGCTGGGGGCTGATATTAGTAGCCTGGGAAGCTCCGTGGGTATTACCCCCTTCCCAGGCTTCAAACATCTGCCCCAGCCGTCTGCTTAACCTCCGCTAGAGCCTAAAATTAAGGGGAACCCCACGCCAATTTTTTTAATAATAAATCCTTTATTTTAATACTAAATGACAAGTACAGTAATCAACACTGTCACTGTACTTCATATATATGTGACTGACATGTTTCTATCTATCTAATCTATGTGTGAAGCTCTATTCTGTCTGTTATAAATTGTCGGGTACAGATGCTGAATTGCCGGCCGGCTTTCTTAAAGAGACGGTGCATGAAAACACTAATATTTTTTTTAATAAATCCTTTACACTAAATGACAAGTACAGTAATCAACACTATCACTGTACTTCATATATATGTGACTGACATGTTTCTATCTATCTAATCTATGTGTGATGCTCTATTCTTTCTGTTATAAATTGTCGGGTACCACTGCTGAATTGCCGGCCGGCTTTTTTAAAGAGACGGTGCATGAAAACACTATTATTTTTTTTAATAAATCCTTTACACTAAATGACAAGTACAGTAATCAACACTGTCACTGTACTTCATATATATGTGACTGACATGTTTCTATCTATCTAATCTATGTGTGATGCTCTATTCCTTCCATTCTAAATTGTCGGGTACCGCTGCTGAATTGCCGGCCGGCTTTTTTAAAGAGACGGTGCATGAAAACACTATTATTTTTTTTGATAAATCCTTTACGCTAAATGACAAGTACAGTAAGCAGCACTTTCACTGTACTACTTATATATGTGACTGACATGTTTCTATCTATCTAATCTATGTGTGAAGCTCTATTCTTTCAGTTCTAAATTGTCGGGTACCGGTGTATGCCGCTGCTGAATTGCCGGCTTTTCATGTTTCACTGTTGGCACTGTTCCCATCGATTTGGGCAATAACTGTAATGCCACAACCACCATGGCTGTGGCATTACAGTGAGTGGCAGACAATCCCTGCATGATTGGTGCTCTAAATAGCGCCAGACATGCAGGACACGATTTTGGTGCACGAACAGTTATCGAACATAACCTCGAACAGCCGAATTTTTTGTAAATCGTTCGGTTTCGTCGAACAACTCGAACACCGCCCAAAACAGCTCGAATTTGAGATTGGCGAACAGTTCTAGTCGAACACCGCTCATCTCTACTTCTCAGCAGCCGACACATCCTTTTTCTTTCCCATTTTGGCAGAAAATGTAGGCTGCTTAATAATGTGAGAGAGCCTTCTTAAGTAGTCTTGCCTTTCATTGGACACACCTGCCAAACTAATTAGCACAGGTGTCTGCAATTGCTTACAGTGATATAAAGAACCCTGACACACATCACCATCAATGAGTTTAACTGAGAAACAAACAAATTCTTCCCTTATCACTCCTAAACACTTTTTGCATAATAATTTGGAACGCAGTGTACATGTGCTTTTCCACAAAACACCAGTGGTTCACGTAGTGAATCTTACAGTTCTAACTTGCCAACCGTGGTCTGTATGGAACTGTTCAATAAAGGGCCCAAAATTAAGATAACATAGATGGGAGAGGTCTCTATGAATAGGAATTCCTAAGTATTTGATACCCTGTGAGGGCCAGGCAAAGGGAAAGTTGGACTGGATGGAATCCTATATGGATTTGGGGAGGGAGACATCGAGGGCCTCAGACTTCGCTGCATTGATTTTAAAATTTGACCATGTAACAAAGTGATCTATTTCAGCCATAACAGCATGGATGGATATATGTGATTGAGTGATATATACTAGGACATCATCAGCAAATAGAGAGCACTTGTACTCGGTGCCTCCCACCTCAATCCACCTAATATTGGGGTTATGGCGAATTGATGAGAGCAGGTGCTCCGTCACTAGGATGTATAAGAGAGGGGACAGAGGACATCCCTGCCTTGTCCTATTGGTGATTGTGAAAGGTGATGAAAATGTTCTGACGCACCCCCTGGGCCTTGGGACACCCGGAGCCGGACCCTTTTTGGTGGATGCTGGTGGTTGTAGTCTTCGTGGCGGCGACCCGGTTCCGTGGCTCAGGGCGGTCAAACCAGTGGCGGAACTATTTATGTGGTTTTGATGTTTAAATGTCCGACTACGCCACCCGTGCATTGCGGTCAGAGTGAACCGCCGCTACAGGGCAGACCGCTGAGGCTGGTGTTGTGGGTGCAGCAGAGTGTAGCATAACTCCCCACGGGAGGAGTATAGCCTCAGGGCAGTGTATGCGGAGGATGGGGGTGATGGTGCAGGGCAGCAGCAGTAACGACACGGAGTCAGTGATGCAGTCCAGGGCCTTTACTCACAGTTCTTATTATCCAGACCACGTCTGCAGGTAACGGCTGCCCACGTCGTACTGTGCTCACCAGGTGAGGGGCTCAGACAACTCCCAGATAACTTTGGAGCACTTCACAGGACCCCCTTTGTGTGTCCTTTGTCTGGCCTTTCTTACCAACACTTCTGTCCGGCTGCCTCGGGCCTCCTCTTGGTAAACTTGGCGCCAGTTTCCCTGACCCTATGTGGTGCCTTCCTAGCGGGTGTAGCGAGGGGCTGCGCCACATAAAATGTCAGAGCCTCCGGTTTCTAGCTGAGGGTCGTTTCCTGCCTCCACTAGTTCGGGGACCGGTCTCCCCCTTTGGCCTGACCCCTCCACGCAGGTGGATTCGGGCGTGCGGTGGCGACTCGCCCGTCCGCACCCCTGGGATCCCTTCATTCCTCGTTCCTGGAGCCTTCTCCGCTCCTCTTCCTTCCTTCTCCCTCTTCTAGGCCTGGGCCTGTGTTACTAAGCCCGCCTCCGGAGCATAGCTCATGCAGAGCCCCTGCTCCCTGCCACTTGTGCTCAGACTTCTCTGCAATGAACTAAGATGGTGCCCACCTTTTATACTCCCTTCTCAATGCACCCAGGAACTGCTTCCTCCCTGCTCCTGCACTACAGGGTTCCCCTTCCTCAGTGTTCCCTCCCCCCACTCCAGCCAGGGACAGGGACTGTCGTGCCCATCTCAGGGGCATATTGGTCGCCCTGCCCCACGGCAATGTGGTGTAATGCATGCAGGTGTCGGGTCCTGATCCACACTCCATCCTTACCTGAGAGTGAGATATCACACCTCTGGGTGAGGTGCAATACGTCTGTAGCAACCGAGCCCTCAGGGTGCTACAGTTCCATTTATCTTCAGCCTAGGTGACGTATTGCGATACAGGGCCGTGATTTTGGCTATAAAAGGGTCCCCTAGACCCCTACCCCAAGCTTTTTAAGAGAATCATATATGGCGTGCCAGGAGACTCTATGGAATGCTTTCTCAGCATCCAACGAGAGTATCTAATTACAAATTTTTAACTGCGATACTTAGTGAAGAGCATCAGGAGGCACCCCAAGGCATAGGGGCTGGGACTGGCAGTAGGATGCCTTGCGGTGGACAGCCGAGCTCGATCCTTATAAAAGCTTTTTAACTGCAGCAGCTTTAGTGGACGCTACTGGAGCTGGAATTACCGCGGCTGCTGGCATGAGACTTGCCCTCCAATAGATCCTTGTAAATGGATTTAAAGTGTATTCATTCAAATTAGAGAGACAATTTAAATTAAAAAGCTTAGAGCTGCCTCCACCACAGGGGGGCTCGCTCGACCCACCAGCGGACAGGCACCAGTATTGGGAGAGGGGGGCTGGCCATCAGGGTTCACCACGGCTCTGGCACAAACCCGGCGACACAGAGGTGGCACGGGCAGGAGCGGACTGGCCGTGTCGGCTTCTCACTTTTTGGATTTTAGAAGGGCATGACATGCCTATATCTGTGTCTCCCCTCCTTTTACTCCTCCACCTCTTTTATTTTCGCATGACTATATGTACTTGTCACTTTTCCATGTGTTAGTTATGTCTTCTGAGCAGTTTGTCAGCTTTTGGACACCTTTGAAGGTGTTTTCTATGTGTTTCTATGTGTTTTTGTTTGCCTGCCATTGGTTTTAACGGTGTTCGAAGGTGTTCGACGAACAGTTCGACGAACAGTTCGGCGAACACACGGGTGTTCGACGAACCGAACCGAACTCGAACACTACGGGGGTGGCTCAACACTAGTTCGATGGTGTTCGACGACAGTTCGACGAACAGTTCGGCGAACACACGGGTGTTCGACGAACCGAACCGAACTCGAACACTACGGGGGTGGCTCAACACTACTCCTGAGTGCAGAGTACAAAAGTCTATTTTTTTTCATTTGCTAATGTGATAGGGCAAGCTATAGAAGCTCACCTTGTCATTTTTTGGGGGTGAAATTCAGCTGTATGCACAGCAAAAAAAATATATTTTTTCTGTTGCTAGCCAGAGTCCATAAAATATTTTTTTCTGTCACAAACGTGATACACTCTGCTGTAAGCCACCTACTACTTTAGTGGCATTGAACTTCAGCTTTTTTCAGAGTAAAAAAATATATTATTTCTGTTGCTAACCAAAGTCCAAACATTTTTTTTTTCTATGACAAATGTGATAGAGTCTGCCCTAAGTCAACTAGTCCTTTTGTGGCGGTGAAATTCAGCTGTATGCAGAGCTTATGCAGAGTAAAAAAAATCTATTTTTTGCTGTGACTAACGTGATACAGCAGGCTAGATCTGAATTTGAAATAGCTTGGACCATATATTTTATGTAATACAGGCCTCATCCACAGTTAAAAAAATACTCTCCTGTTCTTAACGTTATACAGCAGGGACATTTCAGTTTGAAATAGTTTGGAGATTATCTCCTATGTTATACAAGCCTCATCCACACTAAAATACTTTCTTCTGTTAGTAACTTTATACAGCAAGCCATATCTTACCTTGTCATTTAGTACCGCTGAAATTCAGGTGTGTGCAGATCTGTTGCGGAGGAAAAAATCTACTTTTGTTTTACTAATAGCGTGCTCCTACCACAGTATCTGAGCCACATGAGTGAGAAAAAGAGAGGTCGTGGTGGAAGGGGGAATAAGCTTGGTGTTCAAGGTATATGTGGGGTTTGTGGTAATGTTAGTGAAAGCACTAGTGAACAAACACCGTCATGTCCTATCCGAAGACAACTGACAACTTCTGTTACTGGACGGGCAACTCCACTCCCTATCTTTGGCAGCCGCACAGCGATACGCCTTGTTGATAAGGGCCAGAAAGAGCTGGTGCTCCACTGGATGGCAAGCGATGCTTCAAGTGGCCTCTCCTCTTCTCCCTCCACCTCATCATCATACACTGAACAGTCCACAGAGGTGGCCAATTACCCATGCTTCCCCCTCATCACAACTGTCCAACTGCCAACTGACTGTAGTGAACCACAGATGAACGAGTCTGTAGAACTGTTCACCCATTCTATACCATGGGCATCAGAAGTGTACTCCAAACATTCACAGAGTCAAGAGGAGGAAAGCACATACACCGATTCCCAAAATTTGTCTAGGATGGAGTCGGGGCAGGACGAAGTAGAGTCCGAGCAGTGTCCTGACCCTCATCACCAGACGTTAACCACCAGAGAGGGAGGTGATCCTGATGAGACTCAGATACCTCAGGCTCATGCGGACTGTACTGTGCTGTCAGGGCAACAAGAGGAGAAGGGTCACTCTGAGGGCGAGGAATGGCATAACACATTGGATGATGATGAGGTTGAAGATCCTATTTGGTGTGAACCCAGAGTCATGCAGCCGAGTAGCTCATCTGAGGAGGTGGAGGAGGAAGACGAGGAGGTTACATTTCGCCATACAGCGCAGATACAGAGTGATGCATGAAGAGTACTGCATGCTTAGCCACAACTGTGGCTGTAACCAGCAGCAGTCACGGGTTTACAGCTGGCAGGGGCGGAAAGGGTTGCCTAGCCTGGGCCTTTTATGACACTGCAAAGGATGAGCCAGCTCACATTATCTGCAGTCTTTGCCAGAAAAACTCAGTAGGGGGAAAAAGTGCATTAATTTGACTACTACATGCATGAACCTTCACATGCTCAATCAACATGCATTATGCTTGCAATCTTACTGCACTAAATGCGGACCAGAGGACCTCAACAACCATCAGCTGCCCCATCAACCTCATCTGCTGCTTCTTCCTCCTCCTCTGTTAGAGTGCCAAGTATTGAAATGCAGGTCTCCCACCGCAGACCCTCCGGTTCTCTATTCGCTCTAGTCTGGCTGAGTGAGAGCCTGTCAGCTGTAAGGGAAGATGACATGCCTGCTGTGTTTGTTTAACCAAGCACACCACATCTTTCGCAATCCACCGTAACATGTTCCAATGCACCTCACTCACGGAACAGGAGTTTGTCCGGTTCACCGTACCCCTCCCTCTCTAAGCACTGCAGCTAGCCCTTGGTTCCACAGTTGTGGTCACTTAAAAGATTGTTTCTTGCTTCACATGAGAAAGATAAGAGGTTGAACTCCACCATCTCCAATCTGTTGGCCACGGAAATGCTGCCTTTCCACCTTGTAGATACAAACAGTTTCTGAAAGCTGATAGCCGTCGCAGTCCCCCAGTACCAATTGCCCAATCGAAATTACTTCTCTAAGAAAGCTGGGCCTGCGCTACACCAGCATGTCGCAGACAACAACACCCGTTCCTTGACTAAATCTATGTCTGCCAGGGTGCATTTCACCACAGACACCTGGATGAGTAAGCATAGCCAAGGGCATTACATTTCGCTGACTGGGCACTGGGTGACTCTGGTGGCTGTGGGGGCAGGCGAGGAAGGGGCTGCTCCACAAATCTTGGAATCCCAAAGGCTTGCAGAACAAACCTCTGTATTTCACACTTCCTCCACTGCTTCTGCCTCCTCCTCCTCCTCTAGGGCCTTCACCTGCGCACTCAACCTCTGCCTTAATGAGACACGCGTTCCAACAATGCATCCATACCACCTCCGTACTGCGAAGGCCAGGTCTCACCGCAATCAGGCAGTCTTAAAATTAATATGCCTTGTAGATTGCAGTCATACAGCTGAAGAGTTGTGGACAGCTCTCCAGGCTGAGTTTAAGCAATGGCTGTCTCCGCTGAACCTGAAGACAGGAAAGGCCGTGTGCGATAACGGTGCGAAACTGATGGCGGCCCTACTTCGAGGTGAGCTCACACACGTGCCTTGCATCTCTCACGTCCTTAATCTGGTGGTACAGTGATTTCTCTGCCACTATGCCAGCATGGATGAGCTGCTTCAGAAAGCACAGAAGCTGTGTGATCACTTCCACCGTTCGCACCCCTCATGTCATCGACTTTCATCGATACAGAGATCTTTGTCTATGTCAGTTAACAAGTTGATATGCGATGTGCCGGCAGGGTGGAATTCCTCTCTGCACATGCTGCAGTGACTGTGGCAGCAGCCACGAGCCCTGACGTAGTATGTCATATTGTATAGCTTGGGCCAACGCAGTACGGATGTTGGGGAATATAACGTTTACGGAGTGGGCACAGATTAAGGACCGCTGCGTCCTTTTGTCCTTTTGCAGAGTTTTGAAATGGCTACTTAAATGGTTAGCGCTGACGATGTCATCATCAGCATCACTATTACGGTCATCTACATGCTGGAGCAGACTTTGAATAGCCTGCTGCAGGAGGTGGTAGTCCCAGAAGAAGAGGAGGATACGGGAGGGATAAGAATGTCTCAAAGTTCCAGACTGTCATCACACAGGCGGATGCCAAGTGACGGTGGATTACTGTGATCGAGGGGGGTTGGTGATACCAGACAAACTGTTAGTGAAGGTGCAAGAGCCGAGGAACAAATGGTAGAGGAAGAAGTGATGGGCGAGAAAGAGTCAGAAGATGAAGAGGTGATCGTGGTTGGTGGAAGGGGACAGAAGAAACAAGCATCAAAGTTTCCCAGCCATCAATACAGACTGTCTTTGGACCTCATGGAACAGCCAGACATATGAGTGCCTTCTTGATCCACTATCTGCAACATGATCCCCGTATAGTTATGATTTGAAATAGTGATGAGTACTGGGTTGCCACTCTGTTAGATCCACATTTTAAGAGTAAATTTTGCCAAATGCTTCTCACCCTGGAAAGGGACCTGCTAATGCTAGAGTATCAAAACAAGCTTTTAAGCAAACTTAAGAGAGGTTTTCCCCAAGATAGCAGTGAGGCATACAGTGTGCATCGCAACCTCCGGCACGTCAGTTCGTCAATGACAAAACATTGGCAGCAGCAGCGTAAGTGGCAGAAATAATTTCTGGGAGTCCTTTCACACATTTTTTACAACAGCTCGTGCACCAGCACAACAGAGTACAAGTCTGACACGTGGAGAATGACTGGAGAGGATAGTGCAGGAGTATCTAGAGCTCAATATGAATACCATCAGGGAGGATTTGGACCTTTTGGACATTTTGGTCTTTAAAAATGGATGAATGGCCTGAGCTCGCCTGTTACGCCTTGGAGGTTTTATCATGCCCGGCAGCCAGCGTTCCCTCAGAACGTGTCTTCAGCACTGCTGGTGGTGTCCTGATGGATAAGTGCAGCCGGCTGTCCCCTGAAAGTGTAGACCCCCTAACTTTCATCAAGATGAACAAGTCATGGATCTCCAAGTACTTTTGCATCCCAATCGCAAACTGTACAGAAAAGGCGATGTTGTAATTTTTAGTGTGCTGCATTGATTTCACGGAATTGCGGTCTGTGATATGGCTTCTGTGCCTGCTCTTACTGCTGCTGCAGGTTTAAGGCCGTAATTTTTTTTAAATGTGAACACTCCTGATTGTGTCTCCATCTGCTGGGTTGACTGTAATGGAATACGTGTCGTTCCTATTTCTATTATTTCTACTGTACTGAAATTGATGTCACTTTGCTGGTGTCTGCCACTAATTTTTGTAAATGTGGAAAATCCTGATTGTGTCTCCATCTACTAGGTTGACTGTAGTGGAAGAGGGATCTGTCTCCATTATACTACTTCTACTCTAGGGAAATTGATGCCACTTCGGTGGTGTTAGGCCCTAATTTAGGGAAATGTGAACACTCCTGGTTAGGTCTCCATCTCCTGGGTTGGCTGTAATGGTAGAGGTTTTGGTCTCCTTTGCAATAGTTATACTCTAGTGAAATTAATTTTTTGGTGTACATATTGTTCTCCACATAGGGGTACACAGACATGATAAACTCATAATTGGTTTTCTTACTACCGTCGTATATAAGGCAGACTACATCTCAGCTTATATTTCTTTGGTGCAAGTATTGTTCTCCATACATGGGGAAAAAAAATTAGGGTCCACACAGCTGATCCTTGTCACCAGACGCTAACCCCCGGGGGAGAGGTGATACTAATGAGACTCAGATACCTGAGTGTCACGCGGACTGTACTGTTCTGTCAGGGCAAAAAGAGGAGGAGGGTGACTCTCAGGTCGAGGAATGTGATAATACATTTGATGATGATGAGGTTGCAGATCCCACTTGGTGTGACCCCAGAGGCACGCAGTTGAGTAACTCACCTGTGGAGATGGACAAGAAGGAAGATGAGGAGGATATGTTGCGTCCTATGGCACAGACACGGAGTGATGCAAGCATGAGGAGCACTGCATCCTTAGTCACAACTGTGGCTGTGGCCAGCAGCGGTCGCAGGTCTGCAGCCCGCAGGGGCGGCAAGGGTTGTCTAGCATAGGCCTTTTTTGAAACCAGAAAGGATGAGCCAGCTCATGTTATCTGCAAACTTGGCAAGAAAATACTCAGTAGTGGAAAAAAGTGCAATAATTTGACTACTTTACACTGGCAATCTAACTGCGATAAAATGCAGACCTCAAAAACTATCAGCCACCCCATCAACTACATCTGCTGCTTCTTCCTCCTCCTCTGTTACCGTGCCAAGTATTGTCACGCAGGTCTACGACTGTAGAACCTACGGTTGTATATCCACTCCAGTCACCCTGAATCCGAGCGCGTCATCTGTAACAGAAGCAAACATATCTGTTGTGTTTGTTTCACCGAGGACACCACTTGTTTCTCAATCCACCATAACCTCTCCACCTGCACCTCACTCACGGTCCAGCAGTTTGTCCGGTTCCCCATACTACACCCTCTCTCATCACTACAGCCAGCCTTCAGTCCCGCAGTTGTAGTCACATAAAAGATTGTTTCTTGTACACATGACAAAACTTAGAGGTTGAACTCCACCATCTCCAATCTGTTGGCCACGGAAATGGTGATGTTAGACCCTAATTTTTGGAAATGTGAACACTCCTGGTTGAGTCTCCATCTGCTGGATTGTCTCTTGTGGAAGAGTTTTCGGTTGCCTTTCTACTCTAGTGAAAGTAATTCTTTGGAGCAGATATTGTTGTCACAGGGGTACACATGATATAACTGAAATTGATTTTCTTACTACCGAGGTATATAAAGCAGGCTACATTTCATTTTTTAATTCTTTGGTGCTGATATTGTTTTCCATACAGGGGTACACATTAGTGATGAGAGAGCACTAAATGTGCTCAACTTAGTGATTCAGCGGTTTCTCAAAACCTACCCAGATCTGCCAGAGCTGCTTGTGAAAGTATGTCGCATGTGTGCCCATTTCAGAAAGTCAGCTACAGCTTACACCACCCTCACAGTGCTTCAGCAGTGTTTGCAGCTTTTGGCTCACCAACTGCTGTGTGATGTCACCACATGTTGGAAATCAACTATGCAGATGTTGGGAAGGATTTGTGAGCAACAGAGGGCAGTTGTTTAGTACCAGCTTCAACACGCCCATTGGAATTCAGGTAAGCCTCCACACATAAGAGCTGATGAGTGGGCAAGGATATCTGATATCTGTGCCATCCTCCAAAACTTTGAAGACTCCACCAAGATGGTGAGCGGTGATGACACCATAATTAGCATCACCATCCCTCTTCTCTGTCTACTGAAACGCTTGTTGCTCACAGTTAAAGAGGAGGTATTGCAGGTGGAGCAAGGAACTGTACAGCCCAGCCTCATCTCAATGAGTATTAGGTGATAATGAGAAGGATGAGGAGGAAAACATGGACAGTCATCCTCTTGGTGAGGACAGGGAAGTCTTGGCTGTCTTGGAAGATTTGATACCCCTCTTTCTGTCTGTGGGAAAGCTGTATGAATATTGCCTAATGATGACTTTCAGTAGCCTAAACAGTGACTTTGCTTATGCACATTATTTCTCAAAATGCATTGCAGATCAAGCCATTTCCCAACTCTGTAGCCATGAAATTCCAGGTGTAAAGAAAGATTTTTGTGTGTGAATAAACACCACTGAGAAGTGTGAGATGATGTTGGATGGGCTGCCATTGCTTATGGAACAAGCAGCATTAGAGGACTTCCTGGGAGAAATGACAGCCAGAGTAGATACGGTATCCCTCTATGCCAGTCCTTTAACCGAGCTAAAGAATATGGCTGAACTGAAATACAACTGTCACCAAGAAGCAGTGTCAGACTGAAGAACATTGGGCCCACTAGAGGATTTGATTCTGAGGGCCCACCTTTCTCCCCTGCTCAAGAGCCCCATAGCAGCTGCAAGGTTTGCGCTATGAACTCTCCTGAGGGAATTCTCTGGTGGGCCCATCCAACCTTACCGAGAAGTAGGACTAGTGTCCTGTGTGCCTATGAAATCGACCGTGCAGCAGTTTTTTTTTTGTGCTATTAGTGACTGAGGTTTGGACAAAAACAGCAGGGCCCATGTCCTAGAGCTGTGTTGTGCACTGCTTGTATTGTGCTCTTTCTGCAAGTATCCCTTGAATCTATTTTTTCACTTACTAATGTGATACAGCTAGCAAGCCCTAGTAGCCCACCTTTTCATTTTTAATGTGATTGAAATTTAGCTGTATGCAGAGCTCCTGGGTACAGAGCACAAAAATCTATTTTTTTCATTTGCTAATGTGATAAGTAGTGTTGAGCGATACCTTCCGATATCGGGAAATATCGGATCGGATTAGATCGGAGTGATACCCAAAAAATATCGGATATCGCCGATTCCGATACCGGAAACCAATGCAAGTCAAAGGGACACAAATATCGGAATGAAAATAAACCCTTTCTTTCCTTGTAGGTTAATTCTACATGAAGGAAAACAACTAAGAATAATGTAGAATGTATTGGGGGAGATGGGGGAGACAATAAAGGCATAGAGGTTTAGCTCAATCAAATGGAATAGCAGGAATTAATATTTTTTTTAAGACGTTCGGAGTTACAAAGATATTGACTATGTTAATGTGGCACCCCAGGGGTCTGGTTACCACAGTAATAGCAATATTACGTCTGAGAGCAGGTGGGAGGTCTCCTGGTCAGGAACCCTAAGCATGCAACACTTCCTGCCCAGTCCTGGGAGGGGAAGAACTTCCCCTATAAAAACTGGGGCTGAGGCGGGGTTAGAGGAGAAGAAGAGGAGTCCCAGACAGATACACAGTCTGGTCTGTAGTGGAGCAGATACAGGGAGAGCAAGATCAGGAGCTCTGTGGGAGCAGTGATAAAAGGGGTCAGAGACTGGAAGCTGTAGAGCTCGTCCTGACTGAAGAGATCTCACCGGACACGGAGTCCGAGGCTGTGGGGACTGATCCATACCCAGCAGCAGAAACCGACCGGCAGGGGATTTCAGGTCCTCTGGCCAAGAAACCGGAAGGCACGGTCACAAGCAAGGGACGAGCACCGCCGTTGTGGAGCGGAGGCTACCAGAAGGCCCCGAGTCACCGGCCATACGGGTGAGCACCACACGGTACACTCAGGGACGTGGGCTACTTTTACCCGCTTCTAGCAAGGTAGCCAGGGAGAGTACAATAAGTTGGGGAGGCCTACAACTCCGCCTGGCCGGGGGAGATCCTATCTGCTCACGGACTGACCAGGCCCCGATCGCTAGCCAGTACTCCCCGGAGGGTCTACCTTTGCCACCAGTAAAGACCCTGAACTACACCGCACCGTCTCTGAGTGGTTCCTGGTGCCTGCGTGCAATTCTGCTATCCCCATCATCCACGTCCGCTGCCCTGAGGCCATACCCCTCCCGTTGGGGGTTATACTATCCACGCTGCACAACCGTACCACCGGCCTCAGCGGTCTGCCCTGCAGCGGCGGCTTCATAACCACATTCAACGGGTGGCGTACTCGAACACTATAACATCTTCTAATAAATTCCGCCACTTAGTTTGACACCCTGGGCACGGACCGGGTCATCGCCACGAGGACTACTAACCCCAACAGATCCGGCTCCGGGTAGTCCCCGCGTGCGCAACGCTACACAACACAGGCCCAGGGGGCGCGTCAACTTTGGCGTAGTCGGCAGGATTCCGTGCCCACAACCACCGGGTACTGCGTGCCTGAAAAAGACTGTTAAACTTACCTGTGGTGAAGATTCCCGCCATCCGACGCCATCTTCTGCCTTCTTCCCGCCATCCGTGGAGTTTTCCCGCCATCCGACGCCATCTTCTGCCTTCTTCCCGCCATCCGTGGAGTTTTCCCGCCATTGGACGCCATCTGGAGGACGCCGCGCGGGAAGAAGAGGGGCGTGGACTCCGAAAGCGCGCGAGAACTGAAGCTCCGCCTCACGTCCGGACGTTGCGTAAGGTCCTGGAAGGAGCCCAGCAGACGCCGACGTCACAGGAGCGCGACGGAAGGTCCTCAACCCTGACGATCCACTGCGGAGCCGCGGCCTACGGAAGAGGATCATCGCAAGGTAGGCCACGGTCCACTAGGGGGGAGGAGGATGTCGGATACGGAGGAGAGCTTCACTGCCACAGCCACCGCCAGCGCCACTGCTGCTGCGGTCATGCCTTTCACCATGCCCTATATCCCGGGGGCAGCCTGGCTACCCCAGTAATCAGGGGAGTCACATACCCTAAATGACTTCAGAGAAAGGCTGGATAGCCTCTTCCAGGTGTACCCCCTCACAGAGGAGCAAAAAGTGAGCATCCTGGTGGCTCAATTAACAGGGGCAGCCCAAAGGGAGGTAAAGTCCTGGCCACTTGGGAGGAGGAGGACTGTCGCAGAGATACTAGCCCGGCTGAAGGACACCTTTGATACCCGTACCTCAGCCGAGATCAAGCTTAGATTCTACGGGTGCAAGCAGCGAGCACATGAGAATATAAGGGACTATGCACTAAACCTACAAGAGGCCCTGAGGGCCATTAAGCAGGCCGACCCTGACGGCGTGGGAAACGAAGACAAGCTGTTGACTGAACAATTTATAGAGGGTCTACATTGCAATGCCCACCGAACCCAGTTGCGGGCAATGGCCTTACAGGACCCTCATCTGGATTTTGCACAGTTCAAGGACAGAGCCATCCGGGTGCTCCGAGAACCGGCACCAGGTGGCGCTGTGACTCACAGACACCCTACTACCACTTACCACCAGGAGACGGCGCCCTTGTCGGCAGGGCCTGTGGGAGCTGATGCGCAGGCTTTAAACAATGACCCGGCTACAGACCTGCACCATCAGGTCCAAGAGCTAACTAAAAGCGTTGCTGCGCTAACCCGAACTGTGCAGTCTTTACAGGTTTCTACTCCAGGGAAGATCCAGCTGGCATCCGGACTGGAGGACATCCCGTGGCGCCGACCAAGGAGGACCCCACCGGCCAGAGGAAGACCCAGCGACCGATACAACGAGGACGGACAACCCATCTGCCGCCGCTGCAATCAACCCGGACATATGGCAAGGTACTGTCCTTTAAACTGGCACAACCTGGGGTAGAGGGCCAACCCCTAGGAATAAGATCACCAGGCCCATCGAACTGGCGTGACAAATACGTGGGCGGACGTCCAGTCTTGCCTGTGGTACTGGATGGCATTCCTATGAGTGCCCTACTGGACACCGGGTCACAGGTCACCACCATCCCGTACGTGCTCTTCAAGCAGTACTGGAATGACTCGGATATAACCCGCTACCCTGACGACGACTTGAGTATCATCGCCAGCAATGGTCAGCCCGTGCCACAGATCGGATTTAAAGAGATGACCATTAAAATCGGTAAAGTCGAACTGGCAGCACAGGGACTGATCATTGTGGACATTGACAAGCGCGAGAGTCACCCAAAGATAACTCTAGGAACTAATGTGATTGAAAATTGTCTTGCAGAGGTGATTCTCATTTTACAGCAGGTTGCCAAGAACGCCAGCTCCGGCCAGCAGCGAGTGCTCCAAAAAGAGATCCGGGCACTGATGCGACGGCAACAGGTGGAACTCTCCGGTGGTGAGATTGGTAGCGTGAGAATGTGTGACCCTTTCCCTATTGCCATGCCCCCGAAAAGTGAAATGATGATTTGGTGCCGGGCAGCTATTGGTCTGAGAGGTAGAGATTACCAGGCAATGGTAGAACCAGTCTACTCAGACAGTAGGCCCACCATTTTGACGGCACGGGGGGTGGTTGATGTACGCCATGGGAGGGTGCCCGTTCACATAATAAATATCGGGAAGAGGGAAGTGTACCTGCCCCGGTATGCTACACTAGCCAAATTGTATACCATCAACCAAAATTCTGTACAGTCCGTGGAACCCTTGCCTCCATCTCATCCAGAGGAAGGTAACGGCTCTAAGCAACAAATGGAGGACTGGTGTCAGCAACTGCATTTGGGTACTGACTCCACACCCGCTCACCACAAGCAGGGAGTCTACCGGGTGATCCAGGAATACGAGAGAGTGTTCAGTAAACACCCGCTAGACTTCAGGCGGGTAAAGGGAGTGGAACATCACATCCCCACGGGAGACCATCCTCCCATAAAGGAGAGGTATCGTCCCGTACCCCCTGCACATTACCAACACGCCAAGGGGATGCTTAGAGACATGAAGGAGGCTGGGGTAATCAAGGATAGCTGTAGCCCCTGGGCAGCTCCACTAGTCTTGGTTAAAAAGAAAGACAACACCATGAGAATGTGTGTAGATTACCGGAAAATCAACCGTATCACACACAAAGATGCGTACCCCTTACCAAGGATAGAGGAGTCTTTGGCTGCTTTAAAATCTGCTAACTTCTTCTCCACTTTGGATCTCACTAGCGGGTACTGGCAGGTTCCTGTAGCAGAGGCGGACCGGGAGAAGACCGCATTCACCACCCCGATGGGACTTAGCGAGTTTACCTGCATGCCGTTCGGACTCTGCAACGCACCAGGAACCTTCCAAAGATTGATGAAATGCTGTCTGGGACACCGGAACTTTGAGACGGTCCTGCTGTACCTGGACGATGTTATAGTTTATTCCAAAACCTACGAGGACCACCTGAAACACCTGGCGGAAGTGTTTGAAGCCCTGGCAAACTACGGTCTGAAGGTGAAACCGTCGAAGTGTCACCTGCTAAAACCAAAAGTGCAGTACCTGGGACACGTGGTGAGTGCTGACGGAGTGGCTCCCGACCCTGATAAGATCACCGCGATTAAGGAATGGCCAAGACCCTCCAGCGTAAGGGAAGTGCGGCAGTTCCTCAGGTTGGTAGGCTACTACCGAAGATTCATTCCTGGTTTCACCAAAAAGGCAGCTCCTATGCAGGACCTCCTGATAGGCCAGTCCAGAAGCCGCCCTTCAGATGGGAGAAGCTGGAAGAAGAGTCCTTCCGCCAGCTGAAGATGGCCCTCACGGGGGATGAAATCCTGGCGTACCCTGATTACAGCCAGCCCTTTATCCTCTACACCGACGCAAGTAACATCGGGCTAGGAGCCGTACTGTCCCAGATCCAGCAGGGGAGAGAACGGGTAATTGCTTACGCCAGCCGAAAACTGCGACCCACCGAAAGAAACCCTGAGAATTACAGCTCATTCAAGCTAGAGTTCCTGGCAGTGGTGTGGGCAGTCACCGAACGCTTTAAGCACTACCTCGCCTCTTCCCGGTTCACCGTGTACACGGATAACAACCCGTTGACACACCTGGACACTGCAAGACTCGGTGCCCTGGAGCAGAGATGGATGGCCCGCCTGTCCAACTATGAGTTCACGATCAAATACCGGGCAGGACGCTCCAATACCAACGCGGATGCCTTGTCCAGAATGCCAAACTTACCGGATGTAGGGGAAGATTCAGAGGAACTGGAAGAAGTTGAACTTCCCGCGTTCCACCGTCATGGGACTACCCAGTATTCCCACCGTGTAAGGGGTAAGCAATCCGCTACGTTCAACCCCTTACCTCATTACAACTGGGCGGAAACGCAAGACAGTGACCCCGCCGTCCGACTGGTGAAGGAGATGCTGACTCAGCCAGATGTTCGCCTTGACCCAGACGCTCCGGAGGAAACCAAGCAACTGTGGGCTGAGAAGAGTCGACTGTTCCTTTACAAGGGGAAGTTGTGCCGTAGAATGGTTAACTCCCGGACGCATGAACTGATCTGGCAAGTAGTAGTGCCAAGAAGAGACGCGGCTATGGTACTGGAGGCATACCACAACGGAGCTGGGCACTTCGGATGGAAGAAGCTGGAGTTCCTGCTGTGCGGGCGGTTCCACTGGGTAGGCATGAGAGGAACCATCGAGAGACTGTGGCCCATGCAACCTAAGAAGGAAGGACCGTGCCAGCCAGAAGACTCCCCTGCAGTCCATCGTCACCAGGCAGCCGTTGGAACTGGTAGCCTTGGATCATGTAAAACTGACCCCCAGCAGAAGTGGCTACGTCTATGCGTTAACCATCGTGGATCACTACTCCCGGTTCTTGGTTGTAGTCCCCGTCAAGGACTTAACGGTTCAAACAGCAGCTAGAGCCTTCCAGCAGCACTTCTGCCGTCCACACGGATACCCAGAGCAGGTGCTGACGGACCAGGGACCTGCCTTTGAAGCGGAAGTCTTCCAGGAGTTCTGCACTTTGTATGGCTGCCGGAAGATAACAACAACACCCTATCATCCGCAAACCAATGGACTCTGCGAGAAGATGAACCAGGTGGTGATAGATCTTCTGAAAACATTGCCCCTGGAAGAACGCAGTCTGTGGCCTGAGAAACTGCCTGATCTGGTGGACCTATACAACCACATCCCTGTAGGTTCTACCAACTGTACTCCGGCTTACCTAATGAGAGCAAGACCTGGTAAGCTGCCTGTTGATCTGGATATGGGAGTCCTGACACCCGAGGACACTTCACCAGAATCAGACTGGGACACAGAGAGGCAGCAGCAGTACCGGAAAGTACAGGAGAGCGTTGAGCGAAGTCTCTGTCAAGCAAGAGAAAGACAGGAGAAGACTTACAACCAGTATGCTCCCGCTGTTCCCCTGGTACCTGGAGAGCAGGTCTTGAAGAGGAAGAGACGGCTCCACAAGTTGGACGACCAGTGGGAGAAGGACCCGTACACCGTACTGCCATCAAGCCATGAAAACCCAAAAATCTGCACAATCAGTAAGGATGGAGGAGAAACCACAGCCATTGTCTCCCGAGATCACCTGAAGAAGTGTCCCGAGCAGCTACGAAACCCTGAAGAAGATCAAGAAAACCCTCGACCCGCAGAGGAAAGGGAAGAGATGGTCAGTACTGTACTCGGAGACTTCCCTCGGTCTTGGACACAAGTAAATGGCGCTGTTGTGGTACCCGTCCTCACCTTCCTCCAGCCAGCATCCCAAGTGCCTACGGAAAAACAGGTAGAGCTGGAAGAGCAGCCGGTCCAGGAGGCAGAAGACCCCACACAAGCAGACCAGGAGAATCGACCCTCTGCTTATAGTGAGCCTGCCGTGCCCCTAGTGAGCCAAAGAGCCCGTAGACAGCTGCCCAGCTTACCTTTGACAGCTCCTACACCCTGTAGCTCAGGACCGGTCAGTAAGCTCCGTAGGTCTACTAGGGCCACTAGAGGCCAGTTGCCCGTACGTTGGAGGATCTAAAGTGTTCAGACTGTTTTATTGGTATTTACCTGTTTACTGTTGCTTGTAAATAATTATGTTTTTCCAGTTATTTTATAGGTTTCTTTTGTGGATTAACCGGAATTCTTTGTATATATGTTTGGAGCGTAACCCAGGAATGGACTAAGACTGCTAAAGACTCGGGGTAGGACAGACCCCCACCTGGTTACGGCTCCCTGTTCTTTGGTGAAATGGACACCCTTATTGCTTCAAAAACTGCACCCGGTTGCGGACACGCTGTGACCACCCTAACGTGTTTTCCCTTATTGTATTTTTCCTGTTTATACCCTGTTATGTTTTCAAAAATATGTTTAGTCCCGGAGTACTAAATTTACTAGGGGGGAATGTGGCACCCCAGGGGTCTGGTTACCACAGTAATAGCAATATTACGTCTGAGAGCAGGTGGGAGGTCTCCTGGTCAGGAACCCTAAGCATGCAACACTTCCTGCCCAGTCCTGGGAGGGGAAGAACTTCCCCTATAAAAACTGGGGCTGAGGCGGGGTTAGAGGAGAAGAAGAGGAGTCCCAGACAGAGACACAGTCTGGTCTGGAGTGGAGCAGATACAGGGAGAGCAACATCAGAAGCTCTGTGGGAGCAGTGATAAAAGGGGTCAGAGACTGGAAGCTGTAGAGCTCGTCCTGACTGAAGAGATCTCACCGGACACGGAGTCCGAGGCTGTGGGGACTGATCCATACCCAGCAGCAGAAACCGACCGGCAGGGGATTTCAGGTCCTCTGGCCAAGAAACCCGAAGGCACGGTCACGCGCAAGGGACCAGCACCGCCGTTGTGGAGCGGAGGCTACCAGAAGGCCCCGAGTCACCGGCCATACGGGTGAGCACCACACGGTACACTCAGGGACGTGGGCTACTTTTACCCGCTTCTAGCAAGGTAGCCAGGGAGAGTACAATAAGTTGGGTAGGCCTACAACTCCGCCTGGCCGGGGGAGATCCTATCTGCTCACGGACTGACCAGGCCCCGATCGCTAGCCAGTACTCCCGGGAGGGTCTACCTTTGCCACCAGTAAAGACCCTGAACTACACCGCACCGTCTCTGAGTGGTTCCTGGTGCCTGCGTGCAATTCTGCTATCCCCATCATCCACGTCCGCTGCCCTGAGGCCATACCCCTCCCGTTGGGGGTTATACTATCCACGCTGCACAACCGTACCACCGGCCTCAGCGGTCTGCCCTGCAGCGGCGGCTTCATAACCGCATTCAACGGGTGGCGTAGTCGAACACTATAACATCTTCTACTAAATTCCGCCACTTAGTTTGACACCCTGGGCACGGACCGGGTCACCGCCACGAGGACTACTAACCTCAACAGATCCGGCTCCGGGTAGTCCCCGCGTGCGCAACGCTACACAACACAGGCCCAGGGGGCGCGTCATTATGTATTTTTTTATTTTGTCAGATATTTATGTTTCACTACTTCCATGCTCTTCACCTTCTTTTTTACTTCTCCCACATTTTCTCATTCATCATTCTCAGCAGCAGCATCTTTTTCATCAATTTCTTCTTCACCTTATTCATCTTCTTCTTCTTCACCTTCTTCCTATTATTCTTTTTTTTTTACATTCTTCATATTCTTCTTATTCAACTATTATTCTTCTTCATGTTCTACTTCTTCATCTTCTTCATCATATTCTTATTTGTGACAGGCATTGCTGTAGTTGTTATCTATAAAAGTTTGAAGATTACACCTTCCGTTCTGCCTGTCACAAAAGATTTACAACAGGATTTGTCCGCGTTCAGTTTGGCCTGCAGCAGCAGGTCTTTTCCAGGGGCACCACGAGAAGGAACGGACTCACCCCCATACACTGCTTAGTCTTCTTCTGCTTATAATTTAGATAATATCTTTTGCTCTTTTAGTCTTATGCTTAATTTTCTTCAGCTTTTTGTTCTGCAGCTTCTTGTTCTTCTGCTTCTTGGTCTTCTGTCTCTTATTCTTTTGTATCTTGGTGGTTGTCTTCTTGTTCTTTGTCCTCTTGGTCATCTTCTTCAGTGTCATCTTCTTGGTCTTCTTTGGGGTGGTCTTCAGGGTCGTCGTCTTCAGGGTCATCTTCGGGGTCCTCGTCTTCTTCGGGGTGGTCTTCAGGGTCGTCGTCTTCAGGGTCGTCGTCTTCGGGGTCCTCGTCTTCTTCGGGGTGGTCTTCAGGGTCATCGTCTTCGGGGTCCTCGTCTTCTTCGGGGTGATCTTCAGGGTCGTCGTCTTCAGGGTCGTCGTCTTCGGGGTCCTCGTCTACTTCGGGGTGGTCTTCAGGGTCGTTGTCTTCAGGGTCTTCTTCTTCGGGGTGGTCTTCAGGGTCGTCTTCTTCGGGGTGGTCTTCAGGGTCGTCGTCTTCTGTGTCCTCGTCTTCTTCGGGGTGGTATTCAGGGTCGTCATCTTCAGGTTCGTCGTCTTCGGGGTCCTCGTCTTCTTCGGGGTGGTCTTCAGGGTCATCGTCTTCAGGGTCGTCATCTTCGGAGTCCTCGTCTTCTTCAGGGTGGTCTTCAGGGTCGTCGTCTGGGAGATCCAGAGTGATTACCAAAAACCATTTCAAAAAGCTTGAACTTGGAAATGTAGCAGAAGTTACAAGAAGGCTGAGGCACTGCCTAGAACCAGCTGACGGTACTGGAACCTGGATGGGTAGCAGAAGGTACAAGAGCCAATGGAACTACCAAGGACCAGTTGACGGTACTGGAACCCAGTTACTAAGCAGGAGGTACCTGTGCCAGAAAGCACTACAAAGGACCAGCAGGCATTGGTGGAACTCGGATACCAAGAAGGAGGCACCTAAGCCAAAGGCACTGCCGAGAACCAGCTGAAAGTACTGGAACTCGGATGGGTAGCAGAAGGTACCCATGAAAAAAAAAGTTGCAAGGCCGCGAGCCGGCCGGAGTTACCGAAACCCACAGTCCTACAGGGGGTGCTTGTCCTATTGGCACTATGGAACCAGCCTTCATTACGAGATCCCGCAGCCCACATAGGAGTCACCTAAACTGCAGGCACCATAGAGTCGGCTAACCTGACCGCAACATGACAGGACAACATATTGGAGGCAAAGTGACGTTGACACTACCTGGAAACAGCTGGCGTGCTGGAACCAGGCTGGGCAGGAGGGAGTACCCGTGCCAAAGACACTGCCGAGAACCAGCTGACGGTACTGGAACCTTGATGGGCAGCAGAAGGTACAAAAGCCAATGGAACTACCGAGGACCAGCTGACGGTACTGGAACCCGGATGGGTAGCAGAAGGTACAAGAGCCAATGGAACTACCGAGGACCAGCTGACGGTACTGGAACCCGGTTACTAAGCAGGAGGTAGCTTTGCCAGAAAGCACTACCAAGGACAAGCAGATGTTGGTGGATCTCGGATACCGAGAAGGAGGCACCTAAGCCAAAGGCACTGCCGAGAACCAGCTGACGGTACTGGAACTCGGATGGGTAGCAGAATGTACCCATGAAAAAAAAGTTGCAAGGCTGCGAGCCGGCCAGAGTTACCGAAACCCACAGTCCTACAGGGGGTGCTTGTCCTATTGGCACTATGGAACCAGCCTTCATTGCGAGATCCCGCAGCCCACATAGGAGTCACCTAAACTGTAGGCGCAATAGAGTCGGCTAACCCGACCGGAACATGACAGGACAACGTATTGGAGGCAAAGTGACGTTGATACTACCCGGAAACAGCTGGCATGCTGGAACCAGGCTGGGAAGGAGCGAGTACCCGTGCCAAAGACAATGCTGGGAAACAGCTGGCGGTGCTGGAACCCAGGGTAAATACTGAAAACAGAGTGGAGCCAGAGGCCTAATTGGAGCAAGTTTAAAATCAGTAGTAGTGTGAATGTGGACAGAGCAGGAGAAATTGCCAGACACACAGCAGGGGATCAGCTGACATTACTGAACCCCAATAACACTAGAGCAAGTGTTGACTGTGCAGACGGCACTTCTGAGCAGCAACTGGCGGTGTTGGAGCCCAGGGTAAATACTGAAAACAGAGAGCAACCAGAGGCCTAATTGGATCAAGTTTAAAATCAGTAGTAGTCTGAATTTGAACAGAGCAGGAGAAATGGCCGGACACACAGCAGGGGATCAGCTGACGTTACTGAACCCTAATAACACTGGAGCAAGTGTTGACTGTGCAAACGGCACTTCTGAGCAGAAACTGGTGGTGTTGGAGCCCAGGGTAAATTCTGAAAACAGAGAGGAGCCAGACAGAGGCCTAATTGGAGCAACTTTAAAATCAGTAGTAGTGACAATGTGGACAGAGCAGGAGAAATTGTCGGACACACAGCAGAGGAACAGCTGACGTTACTGAACCCCAATAACACTGGAGCAAGTGTTGACTGTGCAGACAGCACTTCTGAGCAGCAACTAGCGGTGTTGGAGCCCAGGGAATACATTTCAGGTGGTAGAAACATGAACACAACAGGAGACCTGGATACTGTTGACAACCAGTTATTTAATCTGGAAGAGGACTGGCAAAGTCATCCGAGATCCAGGCCTTGCTCATTTTCAGAAAAGTAAGCCGGTCAACATTAGCGGAGGATGGTCGCATGCGACGGTCTGTTAGTACACCACTGCGGCACTAAAGACGCGTTCCGATAATACACTAGCAGCAGGGCAAGCCAGCACCTTCAATGCATACTGGCTAAGCTCTGGCCATGTATCCAGCTTAGAGACCCAAAACTTGAAGGAGGAAGAGCCGTCTGGGAGTACACTGAGAGGACAAGACGTGTAGTCTGTAACCATCTGACGGAAACGTTGCCTCCTGCTGACTGGAGCTGTCTGTGATGGTGTAGACATTTGTGGCGGGGACATAAAACTTTGCCACATTTGGGCCATACTGGTCTTGCCTTGTGCTGAGGCTCTGCTTCTGCTCCCTCTTTGTGCAGAGCTGCCTCGACGCACTGAGCTGCTTTGTAAAGCACTAGCAGCACTGCTCTCGGGTGGAATGGAGAACATGATGGAATGCACCAGTGTGTCTTGGTACTCTTGCATTTTACGCTCCCGGTTCAACGGTGTTATGATGCTTTGTAAGTTGTCCCGGTAGCGAGGATCTAGGAAGGTGGACACCCAATAATCAGCCATGTTGAGAATGTGGGCGATGCGGCGGTCGTTTCTCAGGCACTGCAGAATGAAATCAACCATGTGCTGCAGACTGCCAACTGGCCAAGAAGCGCTGTCCCCTGCTTGAGGTGTGATTTCTGCCTGCTCTGCATCACCCCACCCTCGCTCTAGATACTGACTACTAGAGCATTGTGTACCTCCATCCTCTGGACAGATGTCTTCCTCCTCCATTGACTCCTCCTCATCCTCATCACAAAGTGTCCCCTGCCTAGACCTTTGTGAGGAACCACGTTGCGCAGACTGTACAGAAGCAGATGGGATTTGTCACTCCTCATCCTCCACCTCTCCCAAAACCTCCTCCCTTAGTGCTTGCAGTGTTTTTTCAAGCAGGCAGATAAGGGAGATAGTCATGCTGACTGCATCGTCTGCACTCGCCATCCACGTGGAATAATCGAAGGTATGCAAAACGTGGCAGATGTCCTTCATAGAGGCACAGTCAGTGGTGGTAAAGTGTGAATGGCGAGCAGTGCGACTTATTTGCGCCTGCTGCAGCTCGTACTCCATTACTGCTGCCTGCTACTCACACAACCTCTCCAACATATGTAACGCTGAATTCCACCTGGTGGGTAGGTCACATATGATGCGATGTTCCGGAAGGCGTAATCGGCGCTGCAGAGCTGCAATGCGTGATCTTGCGATACTGGAATGCCGAATTGAGTGCACGCTATGCGGACCTTATGCAGCAGTGCATCAAGATCCGGATAGTCCCTCAAAAAACTCTGCACGACCAAGTTGAGCACATGTGCCAGACATGGGATGTGAGTGAGGTTGCCTAGGCCCAGAGCTGCCACCAGATTTTGGCCATTGTCACACACTACCATGCCTGGCTGGAGATTCGCTGGCACAAACCACACGTCGCTCTGCTGCTTGATGGCATTCCAGAGCTCCTGTACTGTGTGGCTTCGATTCCCCAAAGAAATTAATTTCAATATGGCCTGTTGACGTTTGGCCACGGCTGTGCTCATATCGGTCGTAATAGATAACCGTTCACGGGTCGATGTGGAGGTAGACCGTGACAGCTCCTGCAGCGCTGATTCAGAGGAACTGGAGAATGAGGAGGAGTCAATGTGTACAGACTGGATTCCTGCAATCCTTGGAGTTGGCAGAACACGTACAGCGCCACTCTCAAGATCTGTACCCGGCTCCACAACATTTACCCAATGGGCAGTGAGGGAAAGGTATCGTCCTTGTCCATGATTACTGGTCCATGCATCGGTGGTCAGGTGGACCTTGCTACTAATGGCGTTTTGTAGCGCATGTTTAATTTTTCCCTCCACATGCTGTTTGCAGGGCAGGGACGGCTTGCCTGCTGAAATAAAAGCGGCTGGGCAGGTTGTATTGTGGGACTGCCAATGCCATAAAGTTACGGGAGGTGTCAGTCTCCACCAGCCTGAATGATAGCATTTCAAGGGACAGTAGTTTTGCAATGCCAGCATTCAGAGCCTGTGCTCGGGGGTGGTTTGCTGAGTATGGGCGCCTTTTCTCCCATGCCTGTGCTAACTATGGCTGTAGGCTGGCCTGGGAGTGTGAGGATGACAGGGAATGTTGTCCTGTGGGTGGAATGACACTGTGTCTCTGTACAACAGTGCCAGAGGTTCTTCCATGGCGATCCTGTGAGGAAGCCGAACCAGCTGTGTGTGAGCTGGAAGAAGAGGCTACAACACGAGCTGAAGAGGTGGTAGGTGGCGCAGTAGGTTGGCCTAGGTCTTCAGTGTGTTTTTGCAACTCCACCACGTGCTTGGTCCGCACATGTTTCCACATATTTGTGGTATTGAGGTTGCTGACACTTTTCCCTCTTTTCACTTTCTGATTACACAGCTTGCGTTTGACAAAGCAAATGTCATCTGCAACTGTGTCAAAAAAGGACCAGGCACTGCAAGTCTTGGGAGCGCCCGTTTTGGGTTTTGGAAGATGCATGCTCCTAATAGGTGCCGAAGTGGAGGCTACAGGCAACCAAGTTTGCCCCCTCCCTCTCCCTCCTTTTTGGGCCCTTCAGGGAATCTCTTCCTCAGAGCTGCTCCCACCACCTTCCTGTACCTAAGCCATGATGGGTCAAGGACCTCATCATCTACACTACCCTCTTCAAACAGCTGCTTTTCCTGGGTAGTCTCGAGAGCACAGTATGCACCAGAAAGTGGCACCTGAGTCTCATCATCAGATGCGTACTGAGGTGTGCTGACCATAGGTACTGGCCCACCCGCCTCTTCAGATTCAGAGAGATAAAGTGGCTGCGCATCACTGCATACTACCTCTTCTTCTAATTCTAGAATTCTGCTTGGCTGGCCCCCTCTTTCCAAGCCAAGAGATTCAGAGAATAGAAGTAGAGATGGCTCCTGTCCAGGGCTCTCTGACTGCCTGGGCAATTTGCAGGTGGTGAAGAGACAGATGGGTGCTCTTTAGTGCTCAGGACTTGAGAGGATCTGGAACTAATTGAAGTCGATGCGTTAGCTGCCATCCATCCGACAATGGCTTCAATTTGGTCCTCCAGCAACAGTGGGGTAGAGCGACCTCCTACAAAGCTGCGCACAAAGGACTGTTGCCTGGTAAAACTGTGGGATGCTGAGTCACTGGTGCCCGCAGCAGGCACAGAATCCCCACGTCCTCTCCCTGCAGGCACAGAATCCTCACGTCCTCTCCCTGCAGAAACTCCACGCCCACGACCACGAGCCTTACTCCCTGCCTTCTTTATCTTGGTAGACTGATAAAGATAAGCAGAAAAGTACTAAGGGCTTAGTGTGCTTATTCCTGAACAGCTGCTAACAGGTATAAGAAACACTAATTTTATAAAGTGTGGACTAGACTTTAATATGAGCTAATGTGGCCTACACAGCTGTAAAGTGGAGTGTTTGGTGAACTTTATTTACTTTTTTTTTTTTTCACAAAAAAGACACTGGATGTGCCCAAAGATGTAAAACCGATAGTATCACAAACTTTTTGTAGCTATTACAATGCAGGAAGGTAACCTACAATGCAATAGATGAGGCTACAAAAAATAGGCTAATACTAATCTGGCTGGGGCTGCAGGGCACAAGGCTGCAGAAAGTCTCCTCTATCTACTCCTATATAGTGTGTTTGGAAGCAATCTAGCTGGATACGGATGGAACCACACTAATAGAAGAAATAAAGAAAAACGAGCAATCAAAAAGGACAATGTATGAGGCAGTAACGCACGGTGAGTGCACTACAACCGGACGTGGCTGCAGAACACACTACAGCGTGAGCTGCACTCACACACAGAGACCTTGCAGACAGCCATGAACAGTCCAGAGCACTGTGCACTAGCGCTGCAAGGCAAAGAAAAGCTTATAAAGTAGCCTGGGTAAAGCACAATAAAGCAAATCGGTAGCTAAAACTGTCACTCAGAAAAGCAGCGTCCTATCTGACGCGCCCCTGGGCCTGAGTCGCGCAGCGTTGCGCACGCGGGAGCCTACCCGGAGCCGGATCTGATAGGGGTAGTAGTCTCGTGGCGGTGACCCGGTCCGTGCTCAGGGAGTCAAGCTGAGTGGCAGAGTTTAGCAGAAGATGGTACGGTGTTCGACTACGCCACCCGTTGAATGCGGCTATGAGGCCGCCGCTGCAGAGCAGACCGCTGAGGCCGGTGGTACGATTGTGCAGCGTAGATGGTATAACCCCCAACGGGAGGGGTATGGCCTCAGGGCAGCCGACGTGTTTGAAGGGGGTAGCAGAATAGCATGCAGGTAGCAGGAACCACTCAGAGACGGTGCGGTGTAGTTCAGGGTCTTTACTGATGACAAAGGTAGACCCTCCCGGAGTACTGGCTAGCGATCGGGGCCTGGTCAGTCCGTGAGCAGATGGGATCTCCCCTGGCCAGGCGGAGTTGTAGGCCTCCCCAACTAATTGTACTCTTATGGCTACCTTGCTAGAGGAGGGTAAAAGTAGCCCACGTCCCTGAGTGTACCGTGTGGTGCTCACCCGTATGGCCGGTGACTCGGGGTCTTCTGGTAGCTCCCGCTCCACGACGGCGGTGCTGGTCCCTTGCGTGTGACCGTGCCTTCGGGTTTCTTGGCCAGAGGACCTGAAATCCCCTGCCGGTCGGTTTCTGCTGCTGGGTAAGGATTAGTCCCCACAGCCTCGGACTTCGGGTCCGGTGAGAACTCTTCAATCAGGGCGAGCTCTACAGCTTCCAGCCCCTGACTCCTTTTAGCACTGCTCCCACTGAGCTCCTGATCTTTCTTTCCTATAGCTGCTCCTCTCCAGACCAGACTATGTCTCTGTCTGGGACTCCTCTTCTCCTCTTTTTCTCTAACCCTGCCTCAGCCCCAGTTTTATATAGGGGAAGTTCTTCCCCTCCCAGGACTGGGCAGGAGGTGTGGCATGCATAGGATTCCTGACCAGGAGACCTCCCACCTGCTCTCAGACGTAATATTGCTATTACTGTGGAAACCAGACCCCTGGGGTGCCACATTCCCCCCTAGTGAAATTTAGTACTCCGGGACTAAACATACTTTTGTAAACATAACAAGTTATAAACAGAAACAGTACAATAAAGAAAAACACATTAGGATGGTCACGGCGTGTCCGCAACCGGGTGCAGTTTTTGAAGAAAACAAGGGTGTCCATTCCACCAAAGAACAGGGAGCCGTAACCAGGTAGGGGTCTGTCCTGCCCCGAGTCTTTAACAGTCTTTAGTCCGTTCCTGGGTTACGCTCCAAACATATGTACAAAGGATTCCGGATAATCCATAAACGACACCTATAAAATAACTAGAAATACACAATTATTCACAAGCAACAATAAACAGGTAAATACAAATGAAACAGTTTGAGCACTTTAAATCCTCCAACGTACGGGCAACTGGCCTCTAGTGACCCTAGTAGACCTACGGAGCTGACTGACTGGTCCTGAGTTACAGGGTGTAGGGGCTGTCAAAGGTAAACTGGGCAGCTGTCTTCGGGCTCTTTGGCTCACTAGGGGCACGGCAGGCTCACTATAAGCAGAGGGTTGATCCTCCTGGTCTGCTTGCGTGGGGTCTTCTGCCTCCTGGACCGGCTGCTCTTCCAGCTCTACCTGTTTCTCCGTAGGTACTTGAGATGCTGGTTGGAGGAAGGTGAGGACGGGAACCACAACAGCGCCATTGACTTGAGTCCAAGACCGAGGGAAGTCTCCGAGCACAGTACTGACCATATCTTCCCTTTCCTCTGCGGGTCGAGGGTCTTCTTGTTCTTCTTCAGGGTTCCGTAGCTGTTCGGGACACTTCTTCAGGTGATCTCGGGATACAATGGCTGTGGTTTCTCCTCCATCCTTACTGATTGTGCAGACTTTCGGGTTCTCATGGCTTGAGGGCAGTACGGTGTACGGGTCCTTCTCCCACTGGTCGTCCAACTTGTGGAGCCGTCTCTTCTTCTTCAAGACCTGCTCTCCAGGTACCAGGGGAACAGCGGAAGCATACTGGTTGTAAGTCTTCTCCTGTCTTTCTCTAGCTTGACAGAGACTTCGCTCCACGCTCTCCTGTACTTTCCGGTACTGCTGCTGCCTCTCTGTGTCCCAGTCTGCTTCTGGTGAAGTGTCCTCGGGTGTCAGGACTCCCATATCCAGGTCAACAGGCAGCTTACCAGGTCTTGCTCTTATTAGGTAAGCCGGGGTACAGTTGGTAGAACCTACAGGGATGTGGTTGTATAGGTCCACCAGATCAGGCAGTTTCTCAGGCCACAGACTGCGTTCTTCCAGGGGCAATGTTTTCAGAAGATCTATCACCACCTGGTTCATTTTCTCGCAGAGTCCATTGGTTTGTGGATGATAGGGTGTTGTTCTTATCTTCCGGCAGCCATACAGAGTGCAGAACTCCTGGAAGACCTCTGCTTCAAAGGCAGGTCCCTGGTCCGTCAGCACCTGCTCTGGGTATCCGTGTGGACGGCAGAAGTGCTGCTGGAAGGCTCTAGCTGCTGTTTGAGCCGTTAAGTCCTTGACGGGGACGACAACCAAGAACCGGGAGTAGTGATCCACGATGGTTAACGCATAGACGTAGCCACTTCTGCTGGGGGTCAGTTTTACATGATCCAAGGCTACCAGTTCCAACGGCTGCTTGGTGACGATGGACTGCAGGGGAGTCTTCTGGCTAGCACGGTCCTTCCTTCTTAGGTTGCATGGGCCACAGTCTCTGCACCACCTCTCTATGGTTCCTCTCATGCCTACCCAATGGAACCGCCCGCGCAGCAGGAACTCTAGCTTCTTCCATCCGAAGTGCCCAGCTCCGTTGTGGTATGCCTCCAGTACCATAGCCGCGTCTCTTCTTGGCACCACTACTTGCCAGATCAGTTCATGCGTCCGGGAGTTAACTATTCTGCGGCACAACTTCCCCTTGTAAAGGAACAGTCGACTCTTCTCAACCCACAGTTGCTTGGCCTCCTCCAGAGCGTCTGGGTCAAGGCGGGCATCTGGCTGAGTCAGCATCTCCTTCACCAGTCGGACGGCGGGGTCACTGTCTTGCGTTTCCGCCCAGTTGTAATGAGGTAAGGGGTTGAACGTAGCAGATTGCTTACCCCTTACACGGTGGGAATACTGGATAGTCCCATGACGGTGGAACGCGGGGAGTTCAACTTCTTCCAGTTCCTCTGGATCTTCCCCTACGTCCGGTAGGTTTGGCATTCTGGACAAGGCATCCGCGTTGGTATTGGAGCGTCCTGCCCGGTATTTGATCGTGAACTCATAGTTGGACAGGCGGGCCATCCATCTCTGCTCCAGGGCACCGAGTCTTGCCGTATCCAGGTGTGTCAACGGGTTGTTATCTGTGTACACGGTGAACCGGGAAGAGGCAAGGTAGTGCCTAAAGCGTTCGGTGACTGCCCACACCACTGCCAGGAACTCTAGCTTGAATGAGCTGTAATTCTCAGGGTTTCTTTCGGTGGGTCGCAGTTTTCGGCTGGCGTAAGCAATTACCCGTTCTTTCCCCTGCTGGATCTGGGACAGTACGGCTCCTAGCCCGACGTTACTTGCGTCGGTGTAGAGGATAAAGGGCTGGCTGTAATCAGGGTACGTCAGGATTTCATCCCCCGTGAGGGCCATCTTCAGCTGGCGGAAGGACTCTTCTTCCAGCTTCTCCCATCTGAAGGGTGGCTTCTGGTTCTTGGCCTTCCTGGACTGGCCTATCAGGAGGTCCTGCATAGGAGCTGCCTTTTTGGTGAAACCGGGAATGAATCTTCGGTAGTAGCCTACCAACCAGAGGAACTGCCGCACTTCCTTTACGCTGGAGGGGCTTGGCCATTCCTTAATTGCGGTGATCTTATCAGGGTCGGGAGCCACTCCGTCAGCACTCACCACGTGTCCCAGGTACTGCACCTTTGGTTTCAGGAGGTGACACTTGGAGGGTTTCACCTTTAGGCCGTAGTTTGCCAGGGCTTCGAACACTTCTGCCAGGTGTTTCAGGTGGTCCTCGTAGGTCTTGGAGTAGACGATGACATCGTCCAGGTATAACAGGACCGTCTCGAAGTTTCGGTGTCCCAGACAGCATTCCATCAATCGTTGGAAGGTTCCTGGTGCGTTGCAGAGTCCGAACGGCATGCAGGTAAACTCGCTAAGTCCCATCGGGGTGGTGAATGCGGTCTTCTCCCGGTCCGCCTCTGCTACAGGAACCTGCCAGTACCCGCTAGTGAGATCCAAAGTGGAGAAGAAGTTAGCAGATTTTAAAGCAGCCAAAGACTCCTCTATCCTTGGTAAGGGGTACGCATCTTTGTGTGTGATACGGTTGATTTTCCGGTAATCTACACACATTCTCATGGTGTTGTCCTTCTTTTTAACCAAGACTAGTGGAGCTGCCCAGGGGCTACAGCTATCCCTGATTACTCCAGCCTCCTTCATGTCTCTAAGCATCCCCTTGGCGTGTTGGTAGTGTGCAGGGGGTACGGGTCGGTATCTCTCCTTTATGGGAGGATGGTCTCCCGTGGGGATGAGGTGTTCTACCCCCTTTACTCGCCCGAAGTCTAACGGGTGTTTACTAAACACTCTCTCGTACTCTTGAACCACCCGATAGACTCCCTGTTTCTGGTGTGAGGGAGTGGAGTCAGTTCCCAAATGTAGTTGCTGACACCAGTCCTCCATTGGTTTCTTAGAGCCGTTACCTTCCTCTGGGTGAGATGGAGGCAAGGGTTCCACTGACTGTACAGAATTTTGGTCGATGGTATACAATTTGGCTAGCGTGGCATACCGGGGCAGGTATACTTCCCTCTTCCCGATATTTATTATGCGAACGGGCACCCTCCCATGGCGTACATCAACCGACCCCCCGTGCCGTCAAAATGGTGGGCCTACTGTCTGAGTAGACTGGTTCTACCATTGCCTGGTAATCTCTAACTCTCAGACCAATAGCTGCCCGGCACCAAATCATCATTTCACTTTTCGGGGGCATGGCAATAGGGAAAGGGTCACACATTCTCACGCTACCAATCTCACCACCGGAGAGTTCCACCTGTTGCCGCCGCATCAGTGCCCGGATCTCTTTTTGGAGCACTCGCTGCTGGCCGGAGCTGGCGTTCTTGGCAACCTGCTGTAAAATGAAAATCACCTCTGCAAGACAATTTTCAATCACATTAGTTCCTAGAGTTATCTTTGGGTGACTCTCGCGCTTGTCAATGTCTACAATGACCAGTCCCTGTGCTGCCAGTTCGACTCTACCGATTTTAATGGTCACCTCTTTAAATCCGATCTGTGGCACGGGCTGACCATTGCTGGCGATGATACTCAAGTCGTCGTCAGGGTAGCGGGTTATATCCGAGTCATTCCAGTACTGCTTGAAGAGCACGTACGGGATGGTGGTGACCTGTGACCCGGTGTCAAGTAGGGCACTCATAGGAATGCCATCCAGTACCACAGGCAAGACTGGACGTCCTCCCACGTATTTGTCACGCCAGTTCGATGGGCCTGGTGATCTTATTCCTAGGGGTTGGCCCTCTACCCCAGGTTGTGCCAGTTTAAAGGACAGTACCTTGACATATGTCCGGGTTGATTGCAGCGGCGGCAGATGGGTTGTCCGTCCTCGTTGTATCGGTCGCTGGGTCTTCCTCTGGCCGGTGGGGTCCTCCTTGGTCGACGCCACGGGATGTCCTCTGGTCCGGATGCCAGCTGGATCTTCCCTGGAGCAGAAACCTGTAAAGACTGCACAGTTCGGGTTAGCGCAGCAACGCTTTTAGCTAGCTCTTGGACCTGATGGTGCAGGTCTGGAGCCGGGTCATTGTTCAAAGCCTGCGCGTCAGCTCCCACAGGCCCTGCCGACAAGGGCGCCGCCTCCTGGTGGTAAGCGGTAGTAGGGCGCCTGTGGGTCACAACGCCACCCGGTGCCGGTTCTCGGAGCACCCGGATGGCTCTGTCCTTGAACTGTGCAAAGTCCAGATGAGGATCCTGTAAGGCCATTGCCCGCAGCTGGGTTCGGTGGGCATTGCAATATAGTCCCTCTATAAATTGTTCGGTCAACAGCCTGTCCTCGTTTCCCACGCCGTCAGGGTCGGTCTGCTTAATGGCTCTCAGGGCCTCTTGTAGGTTTAGTGCATAGTCCCTTATATTCTCATGTGCTCGCTGTTTGCACCCGTAGAATCTAAGCTTGATCTCGGCTGAGGTACGGGTATCAAAGGTGTCCTTCAGCCGGGCTAGTATCTCTGCGACAGTCCTCCTCCTCCCAAGTGGCCAGGACTTTACCTCCCTTTGGGCTGCCCCGGTTAGTTGGGCCACCAGGATGCTCACTTTTTGCTCTTCTGTGAGGGAGTACACCTGGAAGAGGCTATCCAGCTTTTCTCTAAAGTCATTCAGGGTATGTGACTCCCCTGAGTACTGGGGTAGCCAGACTGCCCCCGGGATATAGGGCATGGTGAAAGGCGCTGGCGGTGGCTGTGGCAGTGTAGCTCTCCTCCGTATCCGACATCCTCCTCCCCCCTAGTGGACCGTGGCCTACCTTGCGATGATCCTCTTCCGTAGGCCGCGGTTCCGCAGTGGATCGTCAGGGTTGAGGACCTTCCGTCGCGCTCCTGTGACGTCGGCGTCTGCTGGACTCCTTCCAGGACCTTACGCAACGTCCGGACGTGAGGCGGGGCTTCAGTTCTCGCGCGCTTTCAGAGTCCACGCCCCTCTTCTTCCCGCGCGGCGTCTTCAAGATGGCGCCCAACGGCGGGAAAACTCCACGGATGGCGGGAAGAAGGCAGAAGATGGCGCCGGATGGCGGGAAAACTTCACGGATGGCGGGAAGAAGGCAGAAGATGGCGCCGGATGGCGGGAATCTTCACCACAGGTAAGTTTAACAGTCTTCTTTCAGGCACGCAGTACCCGGTGGTTGCGGGCACGTAATCCTGCCGACTACGCCAAAGTTGACGCGCCCCTGGGCCTGAGTCGCGCAGCGTTGCGCACGCGGGAGCCTACCCGGAGCCGGATCTGATAGGGGGTAGTAGTCTCGTGGCGGTGACCCGGTCCGTGCCCAGGGAGTCAAGCTGAGTGGCAGAGTTTAGCAGAAGATGGTACGGTGTTCGACTACGCCACCCGTTGAATGCGGCTTTGAGGCCGCCGCTGCAGAGCAGACCGCTGAGGCCGGTGGTACGATTGTGCAGCGTAGATGGTATAACCCCCAACGGGAGAGGTATGGCCTCAGGGCAGCCGACGTGTTTGAAGGGGGTAGCAGAATAGCATGCAGGTAGCAGGAACCACTCAGAGACGGTGCGGTGTAGTTCAGGGTCTTTACTGATGACAAAGGTAGACCCTCCCGGAGTACTGGCTAGCGATCGGGGCCTGGTCAGTCCGTGAGCAGATGGGATCTCCACTGGCCAGGCGGAGTTGTAGGCCTCCCCAACTAATTGTACTCTTCTGGCTACCTTGCTAGAGGCGGGTAAAAGTAGCCCACGTCCCTGAGTGTACCGTGTGGTGCTCACCCGTATGGCCGGTGACTCAGGGCCTTCTGGTAGCTCCCGCTCCACGACGGCGGTGCTGGTCCCTTGCGTGTGACCGTGCCTTCGGGTTTCTTGGCCAGAGGACCTGAAATCCCCTGCCGGTCGGTTTCTGCTGCTGGGTAAGGATTAGTCCCCACAGCCTCGGACTCCGGGTCCGGTGAGAGCTCTTCAATCAGGGCGAGCTCTACAGCTTCCAGCCCCTGACTCCTTTTAGCACTGCTCCCACTGAGCTCCTGATCTTTCTTTCCTATAGCTGCTCCTCTCCAGACCAGACTATGTCTCTGTCTGGGACTCCTCTTCTCCTCTTTTTCTCTAACCCTGCGTCAGCCCCAGTTTTATATAGGGGAAGTTCTTCCCCTCCCAGGACTGGGCAGGAGGTGTGGCATGCATAGGATTCCTGACCAGGAGACCTCCCACCTGCTCTCAGACGTAATATTGCTATTACTGTGGAAACCAGACCCCTGGAGTGCCACATATCCCTAACTGAATTCACAGCAGAGTGAACCCAAAATGGCGGCGGCGGCTTTTATAGTGCATCATGACATCATTTTAGCAGCCAATCACAGCCATGCCATTAGTTAACATGCCTAACATGCCTAACATGATGTGCCCACACTTCTTAGGATCCTCATTGGCTGAATAAAATGAAACTGGCTCATTGCATTATGGGAACTTCCAATTCCGGTATTCGATATTGTAAAAGTATCGGAATTAAGTATCGGAATTCCGATACCGCGAATATTGGTCGATACCCGATATTTCAGTATTGGAATGCTCAACACTAGTGATAAGACAAGCTCTAGTAGCCCACCTGTCATTTTGTGGGTGTGAAATTCACTTGTATGCACAGTAAAAAATATATTTTTTTTCTGTTGCTAGACAGAATCCAAAAAATATTTTTTTCTGTAGCAAACGTGATATAGTCATCTATAAGCCACCTAGTACTTTAGTGGCATGGAACTTTTCCTATTTTTCAGAGTAAAAAAATATATTTTTTTTGCTTATGCAAAATATAAAATATGCAATAGTGTTACTGCTTATAAGAACGCGCAGGTAAAAATCCGCAATCCCGATGGCACTGTATGCCCTGATGCAAAGGATAATAGAATACTGATAAGTAGGAGGGATGCGCTAAAAAACACTCATAGGTAAAAAGAGTGATTTCTACCTGGATCGCAACTTCTTCTAGAACAGGTAGGAAAGTATAAGCTTGGCGAACATCCACAATCCCAATAGCACCATAAACCCTGTGTGGTAAGAGGTTGCAGTCCGGGTAAGGAGAAGAGCGAACATGCTGAGCTGGCAGCGGTAACAGGAGACCAGCTGAAGGAGAAGATCCACCAGTCCACGCCACACGGGAGTCCACAGGAGAAGCTGCAAGCACAGCGGCAGGTGGATGCGGCGCGTGGCGTGCAGGAGTCCTAAGGAGAAGCTGACTCGCCCCCTGGGCCTAGTAGGGACGTGTGTGGGATACCCGGAGCGGGGTCTCTGGGGGGTGTAGTATCCGTGGCGGTGACCCGGTCCCGTGGCTCAGGGTGGTCAGGCCAATGGCGGTATTTTGTGGGGGCTATTTTAATTGTCCGACTACGCCACCCGTGGATTGCGGTCAGTGCGGACCGCCGCTGCAAGGCAGACTGCTGGGGCTGATGGTGTATGCAGCTTAGGTAGTGTGACTCCCCACGGGAAGAGTGCAGCCCCAGGGCAGTGCAGTTGATGGTGAGGGTGATAGAGCACGGGAGTCCCGGCACTAGTAGTGCTGGTGTGGCGATGAAGCAGGCACAACTCAGAGTCTTTGCAGTGCAGTTCAGGGTCTTTACTGGTGATATTAAGGCAGACCCTCCCGGGAGTACTGGCTAGCATAAGGGGCCTGGTCAGTCTGCGAGCAAGCAGGAGTCCCCCTGGCCAGGTGGAGTTGTAGGCCTCCCCGTCTATCTGCACTCTTTCTGGCTACCTTGCTGTGAGCGGGTAGAAGTAGCCCACGTCCCTGAGTATACCGTGTGGTGCTCACCCGTATGGCTGGTGACTTGGGGCCTTCTGTTAGCCTCTGCTCCTCGATGGCGGTGCTGGTCCCTTCCTTGTGACTGAGCCTCCGGGCTTCTATGGCCAGAGGACCTGGAATCCCCTGCCGACTGGTTTCTGCTGCTGGGTGAATATACGTCCCCACAGCCTCGGACTCCGTTGTCCGGTAGTAGTTTCTTCTGCCAGGGCGAGCTATATCTCTGCTTAGCTTCCAGCCCCTGGTCTTCTGCTCCTAGCTCCTACAGAGCTCCTTGCTGACACTTTCCCTGTGTCTGGAACTATCTCCAGGCTCTGACTGCTCTGACTGACTAATCCCGCCCCAGACCCAGTTTATAAGGGCAGATTCCTCCCCTCCCAGGTCTGGGTAGGAAGTGTTGCATGCTTAAGGGCTCCTGACCAGAGAAACCTCCCACTTGCTCTCAGACGTAATATTTCTATTACTGTGGTAACCAGACCCCTGGGGTGCCACATTCCCCCCTAGTGAATTTTAGTACTCTGAGACTAAACACATTTTTAAGAAAGCACAAATACAGGGTATAAACAACAATATAACATATGTACAAGGACATTTTGTCTTTAAGGTCACGGCGCGTCCGTAACCGGGTGTCCATGTCACCCAACAAGGTGAAGTCTTGGCACAGAGAAGGGGGACCTGTCCAAAGCAAACCCCAAACGTTGGCCCTGGGCGTGGCTGCAAGGCTGAAGCTAGCTACTTTGGGCCACAAGGGGGCCATGCCAGACAGGTTTTCTCTTCCGCGGCCATCTTCGCAAGAGGCACCAAGTTGCAACTATCTACATGTAGTTCCGGTTATTCAGTGTCCATAACCTGTCAGTCTAAATAAACCTGAATGGTAACTAGAGAAACATAATTAGTAACCAGGTAACAAAAACATAAAATATTTTCAACATTTGCAAGTTACAGATGACATTTTAGATTCTCCAGCGAGAGGACATCTGTCCTCTAGTACTCCTGGTGGACCTACGTAACCCACTATCTGGCTCTGCACTACAGGGTGTAGAAGGTGTTGCGGGTAGGTCTGGCAGCTTTCTGCGTACTCTTTGGCTCACTAGGGGTACGGCAGGCTCACTACTAGCAGAGGGTAGATTCTCCTGGGCTGCTGGTATGAATTCTTCTGCCTCCTGGGCCAGCTGCTCTTCTGACACTCCTGGTTCTTCTGTAGGTCCTTGTGGGGCTGGCTGGAGAAAGGTGAGGACGGGTACCACGACTGCGTTGTTGATTTGAGTCCAAGACTGGGGAAAGTCTCCGAGTACGGTACTGATCATTTCTTCCCTTTCCTCTGCAGGTTGAGGGTTTTCTTGATCTTCTTCAGGGCTTTGCAGCTGCTCGGGACACTTCTTCAGGTGGTCTCTGGAGACAATGGCTGTGGTCTCTCCTCCATCCTTACTGATGATACATACTTTTGGGTTCTCATGACTTGAGGGCAGTACAGTGTACGGGTCCTTCTCCCACTGGTCGTCCAACTTGTGTAGCCGCCTCTTTCTCTTCAAGACCTGCTCTCCAGGTACCAGGGGAACAGCGGGAGCATACTGGTTATAAGCCTTCTCTTGCCTTTCTCTTGCTTGAGACAGACTCCGCTCGACGCTCTCCTGTACTTTCCGATACTGCTGCTGCCATTCTGTATCCCAGTCTGCCTCTGGCGAGGTGTCCTCAGGTGTCAGGACTCCCATATCCAGGTCGATAGGCAGCTTACCAGGTCTTGCTCTCATTAGGTAAGCCGGGGTACAGTTGGTGGAGCCTACAGGGATGTGGTTGTACAAGTCCACCAAATCAGGCAGTTTTTCAGGCCACAGATTGCGTTCCTCCAGGGGCAACGTTTTCAGTGAGTCCATCACCACCTGGTTCATTTTCTCACATAGTCCGTTGGTCTGAGGGTGATAGGGCATTGTTCTTATCTTCCTGCAGCCATACAGATTGCAGAACTCTTGGAAGACCTCCGCATCGAAGGCTGGTCCTTTGTCCGTCAGCACTTGCTCCGGGTACCCGTGTGGACGGCAGAAGTGCAGCTGGAAGGCCCTGACTGCTGTTTGTGCCATTAAGTCCTTGACAGGGACCACCACTAGGAACCGGGAGTAGTGATCTACGATGGTGAGGGCGTAGACGTACCCAGATTTGCTTGGAGCCAGTTTCACATGATCCAGGGCTACCAATTCCAGTGGCTGCCTGGTGATGATGGGCTGCAGGGGACTCTTCTGGCTGGCACGGTCCTTTCTTCTTAGGTTGCACGGGCCACAGTCTCTGCACCACCTCTCGATGGCTCCTCTCATGCCTACCCATTAGAACCATTCACGCAACAAGAACTCCAGCTTTTTCCATCCGAAGTGTCCTGCTCCATCGTGGTACGCCTCCAGAACCATAGCCGCGTCTCGTCTTGGGATCACTACCTACCAGGTTAGCTCATGTGTTCTGGAGTTGACCATTCTCCGGCACAGCTTCTTCTTGTAAAGAAACAGCCTGCTTTTCTCCTTCCACAGTTGCTTGGTCTCCTCCGGAGCGTCTGGATCAAGACGGGCATCAGCCTGTGTCAGCATTTCCTTCACGAGACGGACTGCAGGATCACTGTCTTGTGTCTCTGCCCAGCTGTAGTGGGGTAAGGGATTGAACGTAGCAGAGCGCCTGTCCCTTCTTCCAGTTCTACTGGATCTTCCCATACATCCGGTAGGTTTGGCATTCTCGACAGGGCATCCGCGTTGGCATTTGAGCGTCCCGCCCGGTACTTTATGGTGAATTCATAGTTGGACAGGCGGGCCATCCATCTCTGCTCCAGGGCACCAAGTTTTGCAGTGTCCAGGTGTGTCAACGGGTTGTTATTCGTGTACACGGTGAACTTGGAAGAGGCAAGGTAATGCTTGAAACGTTCGGTCACTGCCCACACCACGGCCAGGAACTCTAGCTTGAATGAGCTATAATTCTCAGGGTTTCTCTCTGTGGGCCGTAGTTTTCGGCTGGCGTAAGCGATTACCCGTTCTTTCCCCTGCTGGATCTGGGACAGTATGGCTCCTAGCCCGATGTTGCTCGCATCCGTGTGGAGGATAAAGGGCTGGCTGTAGTCAGGGTACGTCAGGATTTCATCCCCCGTGAGGGTCATCTTCAGCTGGCGGAAGGACTCCTCTTCCAGCTTTTCCCACCTGAAGGGCGGCTTCTGGTTTTTGGCCTTCCTGGATTGACCTATCAGGAGGTCCTGCATAAGAGCTGCAATTTTGGTGAAACCGGGAATGAATCTTCAGTAGTAGCCTACCAACCCGAGGAACTGCCGCACTTCCTTTATGCTGGAGGGTCTTGGCCAGTCCTTAATCACGGTGATCTTATCGGGGTCGGGAGCCACTCCGTCAGCACTCACCACGTGTCCCAGGTACTGCACCTTTGGTGTCAGGAGGTGACACTTGGAGGGCTTCACCTTTAGGCCGTAGCTTGCCAGGGCGTCAAACACTTCTGCCAGGTGTTTCAGGTGGTCCTCATAGGTTTTGGAATAGACGATGACATCATCCAGGTATAACAGGACCGTCTCGAAATTCCGGTGTCCCAGACAGCATTCCATCAACCGCTAGAAGGTTCCTGGTGCGTTTCAGAGCCTGGATGGCATACAGTTGAATTCGCTGAGGCCCATCCGGGTGGTGAATGCAGTCTTCTCCTTGTCTGCCTCTGCTACAGGAACCTGCCAGTACCCGCTAGTAAGATCCAAAGTGGAGAAGAAGTTAGCAGATTTTAATGCAGTTAAAGATTCTTCTATTCTAGGTAACGGGTATACATCTTTGTGTGTGATACGGTTGACCTTTCTGTAGTCTACACACATTCTCATTGTGTTGTCCTTCTTTTTCACTAGGACTAGTGGAGCTGCCCAGGGGCTACTGCTGTCCCTGATTACCCCAGCCTCCTTCATGTCCCGCAACATTCCCTTTGCATGTTAATAGTGTGCAGGGGGTACAGGTCGGTATCTTTCCTTTATGGGTGGATGGTCTCCTGTGGGGATGTGATGTTATACCCCCTTTACTCGCCCGAAGTCTAGCGGGTGTTTACTAAAGACTCTTTCGTACTCCTGAACCACCCGGTAGACTCCCTGTTTTTGGTGTGAGGGAGTGGAGTCAGTACCCAAATGCAGTTGCTGACACCAGTCCTCCATTTGTTTCTTAGAGCCGTTACCTTCCTCTGGTTGAGATGGAGGCAAGGGTTCTACGGCCTTTACAGAATTTTGGTTTATGGTGAACAATTTGGCTAGCGTGGCATACCGGGGCAGGTATACTTCTCTCTCCCCGATGTTTATGATGCGGACGGGCACCCTCGCATGGTGTACATCGACCACACCCCATGCTGTCAAAATGGTGGGCCTACTGTCTGAGTAGATGGGTTCTACCATTGCTTGGTAGTCTCTACCCCTTAGACCAATAGCTGCCCGGCACCAGATTATCATCTCACTTTTCGGGGGCAATAGGGAACGGGTCACACATTCTCACGCTACCTATCTCACCACCGGATAGTTCCACTTGTTGCCGCTTCATCAGTGCCCGGATCTCTTTTTGGAGAACACACTGCTGGCTGGAACTGGCGTTCTTGGCAACCTGCTGTAAAATGAGAATCACCTCTGCAAGACAATTTTCAATCACGTTAGTCCCTAAGGTTATTCTAGGGTGACTCTCATGACGGTCAATGTCCACAATAATCAGTCCTTGTGCCGCCAGTTCGACTTTACCGACCTTAATGGTCACCTCCTTGAATCCCACCTACAAATTGAATCCCACCTGCTGCACGGGCTGACCATTGCTGGCGATGATACTCAGGTCGTCATCTGGGTAGCGGGTTATGTCCGGGTCATTCCAGTACCGCTTAAAGAGCACGTACGGGATGGTAGTCACCTGTGACCCAGTGTCCAGTAGGGTACTCATAGGAATGCCATCCAGTACCACAGGCAAGACCGGACGTCCCCCTATGTATTTATCACGCCAGTTCGATGGGCCTGATGATCTTAGGCCTGGGGGTTGTCCATCTACCCCAGGTTGTGCCCGTTTAAATGACAGTACCTTGCCATGTGTCCGGGTTGATTGCAGCGGCAGCAGATGGGTTGTCCGTCCTCGTTGTATCTGTCGCTGGTGTTATGATCTGCTACAAGCACTAAGGAAAGACAGGAGATCTGTCCCTACAATAAAACTAAGCTGGATCCCTACGATGTAACGGGGAACCTGATCCTGCGATCAGACCCGCTAAAGTCCTCGGCTAGTCTGAACGAAGACCTATAGATGTGAGGGAAGGGATCCCTACAAGAACTAGGGACTGGGAGAAAGATGGACACCTCCTAGCAGAAATTGTAGCAGAAATAAGACAAACAAACAACATAGAACATAGAGGTCCGAAGACCTAGCAAAACTGACAGAGAAAGGTAACAGAGCACCAAGCTAGCTCAAGAGTAGAAATTACAATGAAGTCCAGCAAGGCCTGGAGGGCGGAGCCGGATTAAACAGGCAAAAAAGGTCATGTGACCAGCAAACTAGAAAAAAACCTAACAGGAAAGTTCTAACAGTACCCCCTCTTCTAAGAGGATCCTCCGGATCCCCTAGGCCCGGGCTTATCAGGAAACCTCCTGTGAAACGCTCCAACAAGTCTGGAAGCAGAAACATCATCCGCCCTCACCCATGAGTTATCCTCGGGTCCGAAACCCTTCCAAGCGACGAGATACTGCAAACTCCCTCTATACCGTCTAGAATTTAGGATGCAGGAAATTTCATATTCCCCGTCCTCCACCACCGGAGGAACAGTGGCAGAGGCATCACCATCCGACACATCAGATCTTTTCAACAGAGAAACATGAAACACTGGATTAATCTTCCAGGAGGTAGGAACCTCCAACCTAACTGCAGATTGGTTAACTATCTGAAGCACCTTAAAGGGCCCTACAAACTTGGGACCCAATTTTTTAGAAGGAATCCTCAATCGCAGATTCTTAGAGGACAACCAAAGCATGTCACCAATAGCAAACAAAACCTCTTGCCGTTTCCTATCAAAGTACCTCTTAGATTTTTTGTTAGCCTCCTGAAGATTACCACACACATCCGTCCAAACTCTCTCCAAATCACCAGAAAAACTCTCCTCCTCAGGCACAGCTGATACCAATTTGGAGAATGACCCAAAAGACGGATGTCTCCCAGAACAACAAAAAAAAGGCGAACACCCAGCAGAAGAGGATGTATGGTTGTTAAGAGCAAATTCAGCAAGTGGCAGAAACTCAGACCACCCCTCTTGATTGTCTGCAACAAAACAATGCAAGAACTGCTCAACATCCTGGTTCTTTCTTTCTGTCTGGCCATTAGACTCAGGATGATATCCGGATGAAAACGACAAATGAACTCCCAACCTGTCACAAAAGGCACGCCAAAAACGAGCCACGAACTGAGGTCCCCTATCAGAAACAATGCCAGTAGGAACGCCATGCAGTCTGACAATTTCCTTGACAAAGGCCTTAGCGAGTGTTTTAGCGCAGGGCAGTTTGATGAAGGGAACCAAGTGACACATCTTGCTAAAACGGTCCACGACCACCCAGATGACCGTGAAACCCTGAGAGGGGGGAAGGTCAGTAATAAAGTCCATAGCCAGATGTGTCCAAGGTGCACTAGGAACCTCCAGAGGGCAAAGCAACCCCGCAGCAGGAGCATGTGAAGACTTAGATCTAGCACACACAGTACATTGATGCACCCACTTAATGACTTCCTTCTGCCATCCAGGCCACCAAAAACTGCGACCCACAACTCTCTTGGTCTCAGAAATTCCTGGATGACCTGCCAACCGAGACTCATGACACTCAACAAACAAATCTCTCCTAAAGGTCCTAGGCACAAACAACCTCCCATGTGGAGTGTTAGATGGGGCATTCTCCTGAGCTTTAAGAATCTCATCCTCCAAAACGGAGTCCAAAGCAGCAATCACAACACCTTCTTGTAAAATGCTCTCCTCCTCCTCAGCACAGACCATGGGAGAAAAGCTGCGAGACAAGGCATCAGCTTTAACATTCTTGGTACCCGGGATGTAAGTAACGGAAAAATTAAACCGCGAGAAAAAAAGTGCCCACCTAGCCTGACGGGCATTCAAGCGCTTGGCAGCATCAAGATAGATCAGATTTTTATGATCAGTGAAAGCCTGAATGGGAAATTCAGCACCTTCCAAGAGGTGACGCCAGTGTTCAAATGCGAGTTTAATAGCCAGCAATTCCCGATTACCAATATCGTAATTAAGTTCAGTCTCAGAAAAATTTTTGAAAAAAAGGCACAGGGATGTATTCCATCCTTGTCTTCCTGAGACAACACCGTACCGACCCCCACAGAAGAAGCATCAACCTCAACCAAAAACGGCTTAGTAACATCAGGCTGCATAAGGATGGGAGCAGAGGTGAACCTCTCCTTTAGAAACACAAACGCTTCAATGGCCTCAGAAGTCCACTGAACCGCATTAGCACCTTTCCTGGTGAGATCGGTCAGTGGTTTGACAATAATAGAATTTTTTTTTATGAATTTTCTGTAATAATTGGCGAAACACAAAAATCTCTGTATCGATTTCAAACCAATAGGCCTAGGCCATTCCTGCACAGCTTGAACCTTAACCGGATCCGTCTCAAAACCTTCACTGGAGGTAATGTAGCCCAAAAAACTAATCCTCTGTACAGCGAACTCACATTTCTCCAGCTTAGCAAAAAGCGAATTGTCAATTAATAACTGTAAAACCTCACGTACGCTCCGCCAATGAGACTCCAGATCCGGCGAATAAATCAAAATGTCATCCAAATACACAACCACATTTTTGCCGATCAAAGGTCTAAGGATGTCATTAATAAGGTTCTGAAAAAATGCTGGAGCATTGGTGAGACCAAAAGGCATAACCAGATTCTCAAAATGACCCACAGGAGTGTTAAAAGCAGTCTTCCATTCATCACCTTCCTTCATGAGCAACAAATTGTATGCCCCCCGGAGATCAATTTTAGAGAACCACTTGGCTCCCACTAACTGGTTAAACAAATCAGGAATCAATGGCAGTGGGTAAGGATTGCGTACAGTAATTTTATTAATCTCACGAAAGTCCAGACAAAGACGTAAACCGCCGTCCTTTTTTTTAACAAAAAAAAATCCAACAGCCACAAGAGACTTGGAAGGCCTAATATGACCGGCGGCCAAGCTTGTCTGTATGTATAACTCCAAAGCCTTTCTCTCAGGAATAGTAAGATTAAATAAACGACTTTTACTAAGAGTCGTTCCAGGGACAAATTCAATGGTACAATCATAGTCTCTATGGGGAGGCAAAATTTGTGATTCCTTCTCAGAAAAAACTTTCCAAAAATCCTGAATAGGCACAAGTAATTCCCCTTTATCCACAGCAGCATTGCGCCCGTTACAACACTTGTCATGACACTTAGGGCTCCAGGACTTAATTTCATTGGTAGACCAATCCAGTACAGGATTGTGCAATTTTAACCAGGGTAACCCCAACACTACTGGAGAAGGCAAATTATTTAATACTACCAAATCCAAATTCTCTTGGTGAATACCATTAATAGTGAGGGGAGATTCACAGACCTTGTGAGTAACACTCTTTAAGGGAGAGCCATCGACAGAAACCACGGCAATAGGGGATGACAAAGGTTTGGGTTTTAATTTAAGTTTTTCCAGGAATCCCCCATCAATCACATTCAGAGTAGAACCACAATCCACAAATATCCGAAATTCAATTAATTCTTCCTGAGCAGTGGTAGTAGCAGAAAGAAGTACACCCTTAGTATTTAAACAGGCTATACGGGCGTAACTGACCTTTTTTTTTCCTTTGTTCATACGAAGAACACAGTTTTTAATGAAATGGTCAGATTTTCCGCAATAAAAGCACAAACCTTCAGAAAATCTGCGGTCTTTTTCCTGAGAGCGGGGTGACATCACCCCAATCTCCATCGGCTCTCCAATGTCAGTACAGACCCTCTCAAGACTCGGAGCTGACATGGCAGAGGATTTACTCTCATTAACCCTTGCACGCAGTCTCCTGTCCACCCGTATAGCTAATTGCATTGCCTCCTGCAAGTTTCCAGGTGAAGGATAAGCAATCAGCAGATCCTTCACCCTTTCACCTAGCCCCGCAAGAAACAAACTTTTCAAAGCTGAATCGTTCCACCACACCTGAGTAGACCACCGACGGAAGTGAGTACAATAATTTTCAACATTACCTGATCCCTGCCTCAAACGTCTTGATTCAGACTCAGCAGATGAGACACGATCAGGATCATCATACAACAACCCCAAAGCAGAAAAAAAACTATCCACTGATCTAAAGCACGGATCACTAGGTTGGAGAGAAAAGGTCCATCCCTGAGGATCTTTGTGCAAAAGTGACATTATGAACCCTATGCGCTGTGATTCATCACCAGAGGATCCGGGTCTTAAACGAAAATACAATAAACAAGCATTTTTAAAGGAAAAAAAATCTTGTTGTTCACCAAAAAATAGATCAGGCAGACGTACCTTTGGCTCTACAAAATGTGCTCCAGAACAGCTACTCACGTGTTGTTGGAGCTTGGCCACCTCCAGAGAGAGACCCTGCAAGCGTTGAGCCAAATCCTGAACCGAGACCATGATGGAAACTGGAGGTCTTTCCTTAGAGAAATTTTTGGGCTGGACTTACTGTTATGATCTGCTACAAGCACTAAGGAAAGACAGGAGATCTGTCCCTACAATAGAACTAAGCTAGATCCCTACGATGTAGCGGGGTACCTGATCCTGCGATCAGACCCGCTAAAGTCCTCGGCTAGTCTGAACGAAGACCTATAGATGTGAGGGAAGGGATCCCTACAAAAACTAGGGACCGGGAGAAAGATGGACACCTCCTAGCAGAAATTGTAGCAGAAATAAGACAAACAAACAACATAGAACATAAAGGTCCCAAGACCTAGCAAAACTGACAGAGAAAGGTAACAGAGCACCAAGCTAGCTCAAGAGTAGAAATTACAATGAAGTCCAGCAAGGCCAGGAGGGCAGAGCCGGATTAAACAGGCAAAAAAGGTCATGTGACCAGCAAACTAGAAAAAACCTAACAGGAAAGTTCTAACAGCTGGGTCTTCCTCTGGACGTTGGGATCCTCCTCTGTCGGCGCCATGGGATGTCCTCCGGTCCGGATGCCAGTTGGATCTTTCCTGGAGGAGAGACCTGTAAAGACTGCACAGTTCTGGTTAGCACGGCTACGCTTTTGGTTAACTCTTGGACCTGATGGTGCAGGTCTGTAGCCGGGTTGTTATCCCAAGCCTGCGCACCAGCTCCTACAGACTCTGTAGACAAGGACGCCGTCTCCTGACGATAGGTAATAGCAGGGCGCCGGTGGGTTACAGCGCTACCCGGTGCTGGTTCTCGGAGCACCCGGATGGCCCTGTCTTTGAACTTGGCAAAGTCTAAAAAAGGGTTCTGCAAGGCCATTGCACTTAACTGGGTTCGGTGGGCGTTGGACAGCAGACCCTCTATGAATTGCTCAGTTAACAGTTCATCTGCATTCCGCACACTGTCCGGGTCTGCTTGTTTAATGGCTCCCAGGGCCTCTTGCAAGTTCAAAGCATAGTCTCTTATACTGTCTTGGGCCCGCTGCCTGCACCCATAAAATTTCATTTTGATCTCTGCTGAGGTGCGGGTATCAAAAGTGTCCCTCAGACGGGTTAAGATCTCTTTTACAGTCTCCTTGTCCCGGACCAGGACTTTACTTCACGTTGGGCTGCCTCGGTTAGCTGGCCTACCAATATGCTCACTTTTTGTCCCTCTGTCAGGGGGTACACCTTAAACAGGCTTTACAGTCTCTCTTTAAAGTCACTTAGGGTATGTGACTCCCATGAGTACTGGGGCAGCCAGGCCGCTCCGGGGATATAGGGCATTGTAAATGGCATTACTGCGGCAGCGGCCGCGCTGGTGGTAGAGGGTCCCTCCGTATCCGTCATCTTCCTCCCCCCCCTAGTTAAGTGTGGCCTAGTTCCGTAGCTCCTTCTCCGTAGGCCGCAGCTCCGCAGACTATCGTCAGGGTGGAGGACCTTGCGTCGCGCTCTGGTGACGTCAGCGTCTCTCTCTCTTCCTTCCAGGACCTTGCGCAGCGTCAGTGCGTAGGGCGGAGCTTCAGATCTCACGCGCTTTCGGCGTCCACGCCCCTCTTCTTCCTGCGCGGTGTCCCGAAGATGGCGTCTGATGGTGGGAAAACGACTACGGATGGCGGGAAAATGGCTGAAGATGGCGGGAACCGACTGCAGATGGCGGGAAACGGCTCCGTATGGCGGGGAACGGCTGCAGATGGCGGGAAACGGCTCCGGATGGCGGGGAACGGCTGCAGATGGCGGGGACCTTCACCATGGCAGGTAGGACAGTCTTTTGAAGGCGCGCAGTACCCGGTGGTTGCGGGCACGAAATCCTGCCGACTACGCCAAAGCTGACTCGCCCCCTGAGCCTAGTGTGGACGTGTGTGGGATACCCGGAGCCGGGTCTCTGGGGGTTGTAGTATCCGTGGCGGTGACCCGGTCCCGTGGCTCAGGGTGGTCAGGCCAATGGCGGTATTTTGTGGGGGTTAGGTTAATTGTCCGACTACGCCACCCGTGGATTGCGGTCAGTGCGGACCGCCGCTGCAAGGCAGACCGCTGGGGTTGATGGTGTATGCAGCTTAGGTAGTGTGACTCCCCACGGGAAGAGTGCAGCCCCAGGGCAATGTAGTTGATGGTGAGGGTGATAGTGCACGGGAGTCCCGGCACTAGTAGTGCTGGTGCGGCGAAAAGCAGGCACGAATCAGAGTCTTTGCAGTGCAGTTCAGGGTCTTTACTGGTGATATTAAGGCAGACCCTACCGGGAGTACTGGCTAGCATAAGGGGCCTAGTCAGTCTGCGAGCAAGCAGAAGTCCCCCTGGCCAGGTGGAGTTGTAGGCCTCCCCGTCTATCTGCACTCTTTCTGGCTACCTTGCTGTGAGCGGGTAGAAGTAGCCCACGTCCCTGAGTATACCGTGTTGTGCTCACCCGTATGGCTGGTGACTTGGGGCCTTCTGTTAGCCTCCGCTCCTCGATGGCGGTGCTGGTCCCTTCCTTGTGACTGAGCCTCCAGGCTTCTATGGCCAGAGGACCTGGAATCCCCTGCCGGCTGGTTTCTGCTGCTGGGTGAATATACGTCCCCACAGCCTCGGACTCCGTTGTCCGGTAGTAGTTTCTTCTGCCAGGGCGAGCTATATCTCTGCTTAGCTTCCAGCCCCAGGTCTTCTGCTCCTAGCTCCTACAGAGCTCCTTGCTGACACTTTCCCTGTGTCTGGAACTGTCTCCAGGCTCTGACTGCTCTGACTGACTAATCCCGCCCCAGACCCAGTTTATAAGGGCAGATTCCTCCCCTCCCAGGTCTGGGCAGGAAGGGTTGCATGTTTAAGGGCTCCTGACCAGAGAAACCTCCCACTTGCTCTCAGACGTAATATTTCTATTACTGTGGTAACCAGACCCCTGGGGCCCCACAAAGCCGCAAGCGGTGGTGCAGCATGCAGACATCTGCAGGAAAAGCCAGTCCAGACTGTATAATCTTTCTGATCCTGAGAGACAAGCCATGAAGGATTTCATTGCAGAAAGTCTGGAGAAGGGACATATCAGACCCTTATCTTTGCCCGTGGCGGCAGGGTTCTTCTTCGTGAAGAAAAAAGGATGGCAATCTACGTCACTGTTTTTTCATGAATTAAATCAAATTACCATTTGAGATCCATACCCTCTTCCTCTAATTCCAGATCTATTCAGCCAGGTTGTGGAAGTTACGGTGTTCTCCAAGTTGGATTTAAGAGGGGCCTACAACCTTGTTAGAATCAGAGAAGGGGATGAATGGAAAACTGCGTTGAATACCCCCGAGGGTCATTTTGAGAGTCTGGTCATGTTCGGTCTGACCAATGCACGTGCAATGTTACAGCATTTCATAAATGATATTTTCCATCATTTTGAGGGCATGTTTGTGGTGGCCTATCTAGACGATATTTTGGTTTATTCACCTGATTTTGAGCCACATCGGGGGCATGTTAAACAGGTGCTTCAAATATTAAGGGATAGCAAACTATATGCCAAACTAGAGAAATGTGTTTATTCCGTCCAGGAGGTGTAATTTTTGGGGTACCTGTTGTCTGCTTTGGGTTTTCGAATGGATCTGGAGAAGATCCGTGCTGTTCTTGATTGGAACCTTCCCAAGAACCTGAAGGCTCTACAGAATTTTCTGAGCTTTACTAATTTTTGCCGAAAATGTATCCAAACTAATTCTGTAATTTTGAAACATCTCACTGACATGACAAGGAAGGGGTGTGATTTTTACAAATGGTTGGATGCCTCCATGCAGGCTTTTTCCTCCCTAAAGAGCTGTTTTGCCACTGCATCTATACTCAGTCAACCCGATGTTTCCCAATCCTTTATTGTGGAAGTTGCGGTGTCATAAGTGGGGGTTGGGGCTGTATTATCTCAGTGTCCGTCCTCAGGTAAATGGCATCCATGCACTTTGTTTTCTAATAAATTATCTTCAGCTGAGAGAAATTATGACGTGGGTAATAGGGAGCTTTTGGCGATTAAATTGGCATTTGTAGAATGACAACATTGGTTGGAGGGGGCAGTCCATCCTATCACTGTTATCACAGACCATAAGAATCTGTCATATCTTCAATCGGCTAAACCTCTCAATTAGTGATGAGCGAGCAATAAAATACTTGGGTACTCGTTGCTCGGGTCGAGCACATTGGAATACTCGGGTGCTCGACCCGAGCAACGAGCTCAATGTAAGTCTATGGCAAACGTGATCATTTTTCAGGTAGCTCCCCCCGGCGGTCTGCAGAGGGCCTAAAAATTTCCCAAATCGATGGGAACAGTGCTCAAATGGCATGGGAACAGCATGGGGAAGACCCCTGGAAGCATTTCTCACTCCCAGGTCGCTGCTGTCAACAACGTTGTCAGAGTATTACACCACTTTTACGGACTCACAATAAAACATACAAAAACGAAACAAAAATAAATTTTCCTGGGAAATATGTTAAGGAACATCCTTTCCAGGGTAATGATTTGTATATAAGGCAAAATAAATAACCAAAAGCAACAATACTCCTCCACATCTTGGGCTATGTTCACACGTAGTGTTTTTGATGTGGAGGTGGAAGCTTTTCATAACCTCATGCCGGCGGTGGCTGGGTGTCCATACTCGGTCCCCAGCTGCCACTGTTTCTCCCGGTGTCGTCTCCGCCTTCCACAAGCACGGGTCCCACAACATTACCCGTGCCATCCCCAGTGCACTTACTGGGAAGGACCGCCTAACCACAAACACGTGGACAGGTGAATGCGGCCAGGGTCGGTACAGAGCTAGTCCACAGCTTTTTTTGCTGAGAGTTGTATTTTACCACAGCCATATTCTTTAGCTCGGTGAAAGGACTGGCATAGAGGGCAACCGTATCTACTCTAGGTGTAATTTCTCCCAGGAAGTCCTCTAAAGCAGCTTTTTCAGAAGCAATGGAAGCCCGTCCAACATCAACTCACACTTCTCGGTGTTGCTTTGACACACAAACATCTTTCTTTGTGCATTTAATTTCATGACTGCAGAGTTGGGCAATGGCTTTATCTGCAATCCGGTTTGAAAAATAACATGCATAAGCATATCCGATCCACATTAAAAAAAACAGCCATAGAGTGTCCGGGAACCCTCCTCCACACTTTTCTTAGCCAGGGCTGCTTCTCGGCAGGGTTGGACGTGCCCACCAGAAAACCGGAGACTCCTCCAGTGGGCCCTGGCTTCTCCTTCAGGAGAGTTCATAGTACCAAGGTGAGGCCATGATGATGATAGAGGCCACCATCAGCTTAGTTTTCTGTTACTTGGAATGCAAGCGCAAGTATGCAACCAGCCACCCACCCACAGGCTGCAATACTAAACTGTCAGATTTCTGGGCAGCTGCTTGCACTTTAAATGTGGCCTTTTAGGCTTGTGGAGGCGGAAGCTTTTCACAACCTCATGCCTCATGTCCATACTCGGTCCCCATCCATCACTATTTCTCCCAGTGTTGTCTCCGCTTTCTACAAGCTCGGGTCTCTGATCATTACTGCTGGTACTTTTCTGTGGGAATTTGCTTGCTTCCTACCAGCCTGGAATATTTCCAGTAAACTATGATACGACGCCATGGTATTAGCACTGCCCCCAGTAACAGTAGCGAAGCCATTCCCAATTTCCTTCTCAGAAATTTTATTTGGTAGACTGAGTGGCTGCCCAAATACATTAGTTTCTCACAAAGGAGCTGAAGATAGAGTGGCAGTAGGTGCAAGTTTCTCCAGCCTGTTAGTTATTAGAGGGTGAACCGCAGCACATTGGATCAGTGGTTAGCACTGAAGCCTTGCAGCGCTGGGATCCTGGGTTCAAATCCCAGCAAGGACAACATCTGCCAGAACTTTGTATGTTCTCCCCATGTTTGCATGGGTTTCCACCTCAGTAAAAAAGCAGCCATAGAGTGTCCGGGAACCTTCCCACACACTTTTCTTAGCCAGGACTGCTTCTCGGCAGGGTTGGACGGTCCCACCAGAGAATCCTCTGGTGTGCCCTGGCTTCTACATCAGGAGAGTTCATGATAGCGCTAACTTTGTAGCTGCTATGGGGCTCTTGAGCGGGGGGAGAAAGATAAGCCCTCAGAGTCAAATTATCTGGTGGGCACAATGTTTTTCAATCTGAAACAGCTTCTCAGTGGGAGTTGTATTTCACCACAGCCATATTCTTTAGCTCGGCGAAAAGACTGGCATAGAGGGAAACCGTATCTACTCCGGCTGTCATTTCTCCGTCACCAGGTTCCGCCCATTGTCACACACGACCATGCCTGGCTGTATGATCAGCGGTGAGAGTCACAGTTCAAGCTGCTGTGTTACAGCTTTCAACAACTCTGCAGCGCTGGGCGGTTTGTCACCTAAGCATTAAGCATGTTATCTTCAGCACAACCTGTTGCCTCTTGATCAAGGCAGTGCTGCAGTGCTTTCAGCTTGTGACTGATGTGGTCATTTAGGAGATGGAGGAGGAGGTGCATGAGCTGAAGAATATTATTACATTGAGGATATATTGGCAACTCTGTTTTTATACTAAAGAAAGATCCTACTGTTTTTTTTTTTTACGTTACTTTTTAAGACAAATGCATTCACCGGGAAATGTCATTTTAACATTTTACAACCTTATCTGGCAATGTGGTGTGTGACCCATCATCAGACACATCCTGTTTCATTCATGATGGGACTCTGAAAGACACATGGAGCAGGGCCACAGTAACAAGTGCGACATGTTCCCATTAGAAAGGAGAGAGTCTGCTATACAGTTATAGGGTATGCAGTGAGTCCAACGGCTGACCAAATTAAGAAAAACCCCACTAACAATTTAAAGAGACATAGAGCAGGGCCACAGTAGCCACATGTTCCCATTAGAAAGGAGAGAGTCTCCCATAGTGTTGGCCTATGCAGTGAATGCAAGGGCTGCCAAAAATTTGGAGGCACTTCAATGCCCCTTGGAAGAGACATGGAGGTCAGAGGGCCTACTCAAAACAATATTCCTATTATTAGGAAGTGGGTCTCCCATAGTGTTGGCCTACGCAGTGAATGCAAGGGTTGCCAAAAATTTGGAGGCACTCCAATGCCCCTTGGAAGAGACGTGGAGGAGGGCCTCATAAAAAAAATGTTCCCATTAGAAAGGAGCGGGCCTCCTATACTTGTAATGGCCCTGCATTAAGTGTATGGGCTGACAAAGATTTACCCCTGGGGGGTATACATGAACATACTGTATACATTTTTTTTTTACGAGCATCATAAACACCCTTTAAAAAAATTAGGTGGGTGTTGCATCATGGACCACGGTCACTCTGGTGATATGGAGGTGGAGGATGAGGAGAAGGAGGAGGACAAGAGAAAATAGCCAAAATCAGGAAGCGTATACCCATATCTGGGTGTGAAAAGGTGCATGAGAATATAACACCCAGGAAAAGACACTGGATTGGAGTTTGTAGCATCGGCGTCTCTGCCCCGTACTAGGCAGAGACGCCGTCCCTCTCACCTCCCCGCTCCTGGCGCGGCGTCCTCCAGCGCTTCTCTCGCCGCTGCTTCCGGCACGCGCTCCTTCCCCGGCAGTGTGCTTAGAGCGCGCGCGCTCCCCATCTCTTCAAGGGACCGCGCGCGCCGTCCTAAGGAGTCCCCGGCCAATTGCCGGAGGACCTCCCATATATAAGGCACCTCCTCCAAAATGGAGGTGCCCGAGCAATGTTGTTGCAAAGCCTTCACTCTGCTTCAGCCCTCAGGTCCCGTTACCAGTTACCTGCCAGTCACCTGCCAGATTTCTGCTTGTTACCTGCCAGTCACCTGCCAGATTCCTGCTTGATACCTGCCTGATATCCGCTTACCTGCTTGCTAGCCTCTGGTCCGACGGTCTGCCTTCCGACACCTGTCAGTCTGTCTATGGACCAGCCTGCCCGCTCACCTGGGAGCGCTCACCTGCTACCTGTCTGCTAGCCTACCTGGAGGCTCCGCCGTCATGTGCTGTGACCACCTGCCTGTCCAGAGACTCTTGCCCGCTCACCTGGGAGCGCTCACCTGCTACCTGCCTGCTAGCCTACCTGGAGGCTCCGCCGTCACGTGCTGTGACCACCTGCCTGTCCAGAGACTCTTGCCCGCTCACCTGTGAGCGTCCACCTGCTACCTGCCTGCTAGCCTACCTGGAGGCTCTGCCGTCACTTGCCGTGACCATCCGCCTGTCAAGAGACTGTCCCCGTCACTTGCCGTGACCACCTGCCCGTTTACCCAGAGACTGTCCCTGTCACTAGCCGTGACTACCTGCCCGTCTTCCCTGGGAGCCACCCGCTTCCTTACAAGGACTGCCCCCTTGTATAGTTGCTCAGAGGTTCCACCTCCCAGACCCGTTACAGAGTTTATGTTACGCTGCTATCATTCGGTGGAAGTCTGGCCAAATCCAGCCCTTGTTCATTTTTATACGAGTCAGTCTGTCAGCATTTTCAGTTGACAGGCGGATTCGCTTATCAATTATAATTCCATCAGCTGCACTAAAAACCCACTCTGATAAAACGCTAGCGGCAAGGCAGGCCAGGACCTCCAAGGCATAGAGAGCCAGTTCATTCCACGTATCCAGCTTGGATACCAAATAATTATAAGGCACAGAGAAATCACGGAGGACGTTGGTACGGTTGACAAGGTACCCCCTCAGCATCTTCCCAAACTTTGCACTCCTTGTGAGAGTACCCCATGCCTTAGGGCCTGTGCGATGGGAGAAGCTGAGAAAACTCTTCCAGAACAACAGTGTTCCCCTACCTCTGCTGGATTGAAGTTATGTCTCTCTCGCCTGTACTCCTTGGTTGTCCAACGAAGTGTGCCCTCTGCCGCCAGCGTTTTCAGAGGGGAATTTTTTTATAGTTCTGCAACAAGGGCATTCTGGTACAGCCCCATTTTTGTAGACCTGTCCGCCCAGGAATAAGAGATATAAAGTTCTCCTTGTAGCGTGGGTCTAGAAGTGTCACCAACCAGTAATGACTGTCACCCAAAATTTTGAGAACGCGATGGTCATGGGAAAGGCAGCGTAACATAAACTCGGCCATGCGTGCCAGACTACTAACAGGCAAGACTTCCGTGTTCTCACCAAGAGGATGACTGACCATGCTCTCCTCCTCCTCTCTGTCCTCTGGCCATCCACGCTGAACAGATGGCATGACAGTGTGGCGCCCTGCTGCGCATTGGTGCCACAGATCCCTGAAGGGTGCATGGATGGACCTTTCCACAAGAGGCCCTCACACATTCACACACCTCCACCCTACCACCTCGGACCAGCAGAGGGAGCCCATTAGGGATATATATAGGGAGGGTGGTGCCAGGCAGCTCCTTCTCAGTTGGAGTTTCAGTGAGAGTTAGTCTCTTAGACACAGAGAGGGACAGAGCTCAGAGTTGAGCAGAGAGCGTGGTGATGCTCAGAGAGCAGCGAAGAGGCTGCAAGCTGGCTGCTGTGCTTAGGCGAGCCAAGGCCTACAGCACGTGTGAAGGCCTAGTGAGGGTCCCGAGTGTGGCCGAAGGCGAGAGGAGAGAGGAGTTGAGGGGGCTGAGGAGCATACCAGGCTCACCCCGAGATATATTCCTGATACCGGGTCCGCGCCTACAGGGACTCTTTACACCCAGTAGGAACCACCGGAACCCCTGGAGAACTACAGGTCCCAGGTTCACCAAATGCTGATTGCAGTACCAGGGCTAGGAGTCACGGAGGCCCCAGCATCCAGGGAGAGTGACCTCCAATAGAAGGCCCTACCACCAGGTCAGCAGGTGCAAAGAGAGACAATAACCAAGCTAGACCTAGCTCCAGGCAGGTCAGAAGCTTAGCGAGTAAAGCCACGGATCAGGAGGCCCTATACCTGCTCACTGGGGAGAGTCCAAAAGTGCGCCCTTCGCCCGGGGTACCCTGGACCGTGCCTGAAGCATCACCAGTAAAAGTACTGAAGCTTATCATCGTGTGAGTGTCCGTCTTTCCTCTGGGACCGTCCTGCCGTCTCTCCCCTGCACCACCATCCATTACACCCCCACGCTGCCCTGGAGCTAGCTCTACCTGTGGAGAGCCACACCATCCCTGCTGCCATATCACCAGCTCCAGTGGACTGCTCCGCAGCGGCGGCACCCCTGTGCCGCATTCCACAGGTGGCGTCATGAACTTTCCAAATCCCCTATAAATCTATCCCCCTTTTTACTGACCGCCCTGGGTCACGGACCAGGCCAGCTACCGTGATTTCCCCCAAGCAACCAGAGGCCCGGCTGCTGAGTACCCCACGGCCCAGGGGGCACGTCAACAGCTGTGCAGGTAGTACCGTCTATAACGCATGAAACTAGCTCCTGTCCTTCCTCCTCCTCCTCTTCCTCATTGTCACCCTGTATGGTTCCTGGCGCCATCTCATCGTGCTTCGCCTGCAATGCATCCTCTTTGATTGTGAGCAGAGAGAGTTTCAGAAGACAGAGAAGCGGGATGGTGATGCTAATTATTGTGTCATCGTCGCTCACCATCTTGGTGGAGTCCTCAAAGTTTTGGAGGATGGTACATATGTCTGACATCCATGTCCACTCCTGATTTCTTATGTGTGGAGACTGAATTGAATACCGATGGCCTTGTTGATGCTGGTACTCAACAACTGCCCTCTTCTGCTCACAAATCCTTCCCAACATCTGCATTGCAGAGTTCCAACATGTGGGGACATCAAACACCAGTCTGTGAGCGGGAAGCTGCAAGCGCTGCTGAAACACTGCAAGTGCGGCGGAAGCTGTAGCTGACTTTCTAAAATGGGCACACAGGCGGCGTACTTTAACAAGCAGATCCGACAGCTCTGGGTAGGATTTGAGAAACCACTGAACCATAAGGTTAAGCACATGGGCCAGGCATGGTACGTGTGAGCCTGCCTCGCCTCAAAACTGCCACCAGGTTCCAGCCATTGTCACATACGACCATGCCTGGCTGTAGGTTCAGCAGTGTGAGCCACAGATCTGCCTGCTCTTTCAGAGCAGTCCACAACTCTTCAGCATTGTGTGGTTTTTCACCTAAGCATATTAGCTTCAGTACAGCCTGTTGCCGCTTGGTCGAGGCAGTGCAGCAGTGCCTCCAGCTTGTGACTGATGTGGTCATTTCGGAGATGGAGGCTGAAGAGGAGGAGGAGGCTGAGGAGGATGAGGTGAAGGAGCTGTAGACCATGGGGGCAACACTGATTGACCTAGGGCCTGCAATCCTTGGCGTCGAGAGGACGTGTTCCGTCCCAAGTAGTGTTGAGCCACCCCCGTAGTGTTCGAGTTCGGTTCGGTTCGTCGAACACCCGTGTGTTCGTCGAACTGTTCATCGAACACCGTCGAACACCGTTAAAACCAATGGCAGGCAAACAAAAACACATAGAAACACATAGAAAACACCTTCAAAGGTGTCCAAAAGCTGACAAACTGCTCAGAAGACATAACTAACACACGGAAAAGTGACAACTACATATAGTCATGCGAAAAGAAAAGAGGTGGAGGAGTAAAAGGAGGGGGAGACACAGATATAGGCATGTCATGCCCTTCTAAAACCCAAAAAGTGAGAAGCCGACACGGCCAGTCCGTTCCTGCCCGTGCCACCTCTGGATCGCCAGGTTTGTGCCAGAGCCGCGGTGGACCCTGGTGGCCAGCCCCCCTCTCCCAATACTGGTGCCTGTCCGCTGGTGGGTCGAGCGAGCCCCCCTGTGGTGGAGGCAGGTCTAAGCTTTGTAATTTAAATTGTCTCTCTAATTTGAATGAATACACTTTAAATCCTTTTACAAGGATCTATTGGAGGGCAAGTCTCATGCCAGCAGCCGCATAATTCCAGCTCCAGTAGCGTCCACTAAAGCTGCTGCAGTTTAAAAGCTTTTATAAGGATCGAGCTCGGCGGTCCACAGTAAGGCGTTCTACCGCCAGTCCCAGCCCCTATGCCTTGGGGTGCCTCCTGATGCTCTTCACTGAGTATCCCGGGGTCCCAAAGCATTTCCTTTGAAAAAATTAAGTGTCCAAACTACAGGTGGTGTAGCTTGCTTAACAGCTGGGATAATCCACTGACTAGCAGACACTGCTACTAGGCACAAAGTATTTCCTGGGCTAGATGCAGTTAAAAATTTGTAATTAGATACTCTCGTTGGATGCTGAGAAAGCATTCCATAGAGTCTCCTGGCACGCCATATATTATTCTCTTAAAAAGCTTGGGGTAGGGGTCTAGGGGACCCTTTTATAGCCAAAATCACGGCCCTGTATCGCAATACATCACCTAGGCTGAAGGTAAATGGAACCTCACCCAGAGGTGTGATATCTCACTCCTGCATGCATTACACCACATTGCCGTGGGGCAGGGCGACCAATATGCCCCTGAGATGGGCACGACAGTCCCTGTCCCTGGCTGGAGTGGGGGGAGGGAACACTGAGGAAGGGGAACCCTGTAGTGCAGGAGCAGGGAGGAAGCAGTTGCTGGGTGCATTGAGAAGGGAGTATAAAAGGTGGGCACCATCTTAATTCAGTGCAGAGAAGTCTGAGCAGAAGTGAAAGGGAGCAGGGGCTCTGCATGAGCTCTGCTCCGGAGGCGGGCCTAGTAACAGAGGCCCAGGCCTGGAAGAGGGAGAAGGAAGGAAGAGGAGCGGAGAAGGCTCCAGGAATGAGGAACAAAGGGATCCCAGGGGTGCGGACGGGCGAGTCGCCGCCGCACGCCCAAATCCACCAGCGTGGAGGGGTCAGGCCAAAGGGAGAGACTGGTCCCTGAAACTAGTGGAGGCGGGAAAGGACCCTCAGCTAGAAATCGAAGGCTGTGCCATTTTATGTGGCGCAGCCCCTCGCTTCAACTGCTAGGAAGGTACCACATAGGGTCAGGGAAACTGGCGCCAAGTTTACCAAGAGGAGGCCCGAGGCAGCCAGACAGAAGTGTTGGTAAGAAAGGCCAGACAAAGGACACACAAAGGGGGTCCTGTGAAGCGCTCCAAAGTTATCTGGGAGTTGTCTGAGCCCCTCACCTGGTGAGCACAGTACGTCGTGGGCAGCCGTTACCTGCAGAAATGGTCTGGATAATAAGAACTGTGAGTAAAGGCCCTGGACTGCATCACTGACTCCGTGTCGTTACTGCTGCTGCCCTGCACCATCACCCCCATCCTCCGCATACACTGCCCTGAGGCTATACTCCTCCCGTGGGGTGTTATACTACGCTCTGCTGCACCCACAACACCAGCCTCAGCGGTCTGCCCTGCAGCGGCGGTTCACTCTGACCGCAATCCACGGGTGGCATAGTTGGACATTTAAACATCAAAACCACATAAATAGTTCCGCCACTGGTTTGACTGCCCTGAGCCACGGAACCGGGTCGCCGCCACGGAGACTACAACCACCAGCATCCACCAAAAAGTGTCCGGCTCCGGGTGTCCCAAGGCCAAGGGGGCGCGTCAGAACATTTTCATCACCTTTCATAATCACCAATGGGACAAGGCAGGGATGTCCTCTGTCCCCTCTCTTATACATCCTAGTGATGGAGCATCTGCTCTCATCAATTCGCCATAACCCCAATATTAGGTGGATTGAGGTGGGAGGCACCGAGTACAAGTGCTCTGCATTTGCTGATGATGTCCTAGTATATATCACTCAATCACATATATCCATCTCTGCTGTTATGGCTGAAATAGATCACTTTGTTACATGGTCAAATTTTAAAATCAATTCAGCGAAGTCTGAGGCCCTCGATGTCTCCCTCCCCAAATCCATACAGGATTCCATCCAGTCCAACTTTCCCTTTGCCTGGCCCTCACAGGGTATCAAATACTTAGGAATTCCTATTCATAGAGACCTCTCCTGTCTATGTTATCTTAATTTTGGGCCCTTTATTGAACAACTCCATACAGACCATGGTTGGCAAGTTAGAACTGTAAGATTCACTACGTGAACCTGTTATGATCTGCTACAAGCACTAAGGAAAGACAGGAGATCTGTCCCTACAATAGAACTAAGCTAGATCCCTACGATGTAACGGGGAACCTGATCCTGCGATCAGACCCGCTAAAGTCCTCAGCTAGTCTGAACGAAGACCTATAGATGTGAGGGAGGGCTCCCTACAAGAACTAGGGATTGGGAGAAAGATGGACACCTAACAGAAATTGTAGCAGAAAAGACAAACACACAGCATAGAACATAAAGGTCAAAAGACCTAGCTAAACTGACTGAGTAAGGTAACAAAGCACCTGGCTAGCTTAAGAGTAGAAATTACAATGAAGTCCAGCATGGCCAGAAGGGCGGAACAGGATTAAATAGGCAAAAAGATCATGTGACCAGCAAGATAGAAAAAACCTAACAGGAGCGTTCTAAAGGTACCCACTCTTCTAAGAGGGTCCTCCGGATTCCCTAGGCCTAGGCTTATCAGGAAACCTCTTGTGAAACGCTCTGACAAGTCTGGAAGCAGAAACATCATCCGCCCTCACCCATGAGTTATCCTCGGGACCAAAACCCTTCCAAGCGACGAGATACTGCAAACTCCCCCTATACCGTCTAGAATTAAGGATGCGGGAAATGTCATGTTCCCCGTCCTCCACCACCGGAGGAACAGTGGCGTCTCTATCTGATACATCAGCTTTTTTCAATAGAGAAACATGAAACACCGGATTAATCTTCCAGGAGGTAGGAACCTCCAACCTAACAGCAGATTGGTTAACTATCTGAAGCACCTTAAAGGGCCCTACAAACTTGGGACCCAATTTTTTAGAAGGAATCCTCAACCGCAGATTCTTAGAGGACAACCAAACCATGTCACCAACCGTAAACAAAACCTCTTGACGTTTCCTGTCAAAGTACCTCTTAGATTTTTTGTTAGCCTCCTGAAGATTATCAAGCACATCCGTCCAAACTCTCTCCAAATCACCGGAAAAACTCTCCTCCTCAGGCACAGCCGATACCAATTTGGAGAATGACCCAAAAGACGGATGTCTCCCAGAACAACAAAAAAAAGGCGAACACCCAGCAGAAGAGGATGTATGGTTGTTAAGAGCAAATTCAGCAAGCAGCAGAAATTCAGACCACCCCTCTTGATTGTCTGCCACAAAACAACGCAAGAACTGCTCAACATCCTGATTCTTCCTTTCTGTCTGGCCATTAGACTCAGGATGATATCCAGATGAAAACGACAAATGAACTCCCAACCTGTCACAAAAGGCACGCCAAAAACGAGCCACAAACTGAGGTCCCCTATCAGAAACAATGTCAGTAGGAACACCATGGAGTCTGACAATTTCCTTGACAAAGGCCTTAGCGAGTGTCTTAGCGCAGGGCAGTTTGATGAAGGGAACCAAGTGACACATCTTGCTAAAATGATCCACGACCACCCAGATGACCGTGAAACCCTCAGAGGAGGGAAGGTCAGTAATAAAGTCCATAGCCAGATGTGTCCAAGGTGCACTAGGAACCTCCAGAGGGCAAAGCAACCCCGCAGCAGGAGTATGAGAAGACTTAGATCTAGCACACACAGTACATTGACGCACCCACTTAATGATTTTCTTCTGCCATCCAGGCCATCAAAAACTGCAACCCACAAGTCTCTTGGTCTCAAACGAAAATACAATAAAGAAGCATTTTTAAAGGAAAAAAAATCTTGTTGTTCACCAAAAAATAAATCAGGCAATCGTACCTTTGGCTCCACAAAATGCGCTCCAGAACAGCTACTCACATGTTTTTGGAGCTCGGCCACCTTCAGAGAGAGTCCCTGCAGGCGTTAAGCCAAATCCTGAACCGACACCATGATGGAAACTGGAGGTCTTTCCTTTCAGATATTTTTGGGCTGGACTTACTGTTATGATCTGCTACAAGCACTAAGGAAAGACAGGAGATCTGTCCCTACAATAGAACTAAGCTAGATCCCTACGATGTAACGGGGAACCTGATCCTGCGATCAGACCCGCTAAAGTCCTCAGCTAGTCTGAACGAAGACCTATAGATGTGAGGGAGGGATTCCTACAAGAACTAGGGACCGGGAGAAAGATGGACACCTCCTAGCAGAAATTGTAGCAGAAAAGACAAACACACAACAAAGAACATAAAGGTCAAAAGACCTAGCTAAACTGACTGAGTAAGGTAACAAAGCACCTGGCTAGCTTAAGAGTAGAAATTACAATGAAGTCCAGCATGGCCAGAAGGGCGGAGCAGGATTAAATAGGCAAAAAGGTCATGTGACCAGCAAGATAGAAGAAACCTATCAGGAGAGTTCTAACAGAACCACTGGTGTTTTGTGGAAAAGCACATGTACACTGTGTTCCAAATTATTATGCAAAAAGTGTTTAGTAGTGTTGAGCGAACATGCCCGACACTGCTCAGTACTCGCCCGAGCATCACGCTACTCGGGATGTTCGGTGAGCACCGAGCATTTCCTGGTTACTCGGGCGAGAGCTCGGGTCTCCGCCCTGCATGTTTGGCGCTCTTTACAGAGCCAATGAACATGCAGGGATTGCCAGCCAGTTACTGTAATGCCGCAGCCATGTTGTTTGTGGGCATTACAGTGATTGACTGGCCGCACAGCATTACCTCGAGTATTTAAAACCGGGCGCCGCCATCTTGGACACAGACGCTCCGGATCAGACAGTGTAGGGACAGCGCTGCTGAGCTAGGGAGAGATTTTTCTTGCGAAATAGTTAGTGTAGGGTCTGTAAAGGCTGCCAGAACAAACAAACAGTCCTTCTCAGGACTAATATCCATCCCAGATATCAGGCAGACTGTATAGGAGACGCAGTGGTTATACCAGCAAACGCTGCATTACAGTCCTGTGTGCTCCTGTTGCTGAAATTGCTGGACTTAGCTCCAGGTCTCAGGGGACAGGAAAAATCCTTTTTTTTTCATCTAAATCCTCTTTTTTTTTCCTCCTTCACACTGTACAAATACCCATCTTATTAACCTTTTGGTGTCCCCCCCCCAAAAAAAAAGCGTGTCTCTGATTTTTCAGACACAAATATATCTGTTGAAAATAGTCAGGTGTAGGCTAGAGAAACAGAAGTGTTGTTTTGCACTTCCACGGTTCAAACCTCTGTATTATCCAGTTTTGGGCCTTTGGTATCTAAAAAAAACAGTTTGAGTGTGTCGCTCACAGTTCATCCACAAATCTATATATTTAAAAAATTCTGGTATACCCCAGTAAAAAATAACTGTGGTTTTGCCATCCCACTGTAAAAAATCTCTATTCTTCAGGTTTTGGTATATTTTCCGTAAAGAAAAACAGTAGTGTCTCCTGACTGTTGTGACACAAAAATATATCTATTGAAAATAGTCTGGTGTAGGCCCGACAAATCCCAGTGTGGTTTTGCACTTCCACGGGTCAAATCTCTGTACTATCCAGTTTTGGGCCTTTGGTATCTAAAAAAACAGTTTGAGTGTGTCGCTCACTGTTCATCCGCAAATCTATATATTTAAAAAAGTCTGGTATACCCCAGTAAACAATAACTGTGGTTTTGCCATCCCACGGTAAAAAATCTCTATTATTCAGGTTTTGGTATATTTTCCGTAAAGAAAAACAGTAGTGTCTCCTGACTGTTGTGACACAAAAATATATCTGCTGAAAATAGTCTGGTGTAGGCCCGACAAATCCCAGTGTGGTTTTGCACTTCCACGGGTCAAATATCTGTACTATCCAGTTTTGGGCCTTTGGTATCTAAAAAAACACAGTTTAAGTGTGTCGCTCACTGTTCATTCGCAAATCTATATATTTAAAAAAGTCTGGTATACCCCAGTAAACAATAACTGTGGTTTTGCCATCCCACGGTAAAAAATCTCTATTCTTCAGGTTTTGGTATATTTTCCGTAAAGAAAGACAGTAGTGTCTCGTGACTGTTGTGACACAAAAATATATCTGATGAAAATAGTCTGGTGTAGGCTCGACAAATCCCAGTGTGGTTTTGCACTTCCATGGGTCAAATCTCTGTACTATCCAGTTTTGGGCCTTTGGTATCTAAAAAAACACAGTTTGAGTGTGTCGCTCACTGTTCATCCGCAAATCTATATATTTAAAAAAGTCTGCTATACCCCAATAAACAATAACTGTGGTTTTGCCATCCCACGGTAAAAAATCTCTATTATTCAGGTTTTGGTATATTTTCCGTAAAGAAAAACAGTAGTGTCTCCTGACTGTTGTGACACAAAAATATATCTGTTGAAAATAGTCTGGTGTAGGCCCGACAAATCCCAGTGTGGTTTTGCACTTCCACGTGTCAAAACTCTGTACTATCCAGTTTTGGGCCTTTGGAATCTAAAAAAACACAGTTTGAGTGTGTCGTTCACTGTTCATCCGCAAATCTATATATTTAAAAAAGTCTGGTATACCCCAGTAAACAATAACTGTGGTTTTGCCATCCCACGGTAAAAAATCTCTATTCTTCAGGTTTTGGTATATTTTCCGTAAAGAAAAATCTCCGGACTGTTGTGACACAAAAATATATCTGTTGAAAATAGTCTGGTGTAGGCCCGACAAATCCCAGTGTGGTTTTGCACTTCCACGGGTCAAATCTCTGTACTATCCAGTTTTGGGCCTTTGGTATCTAAAAAAACACAGTTTGAGTGTGTCGCTCACTGTTCATCCGCAAATCTATATATTTAAAAAAGTCTGGTATACCCCAGTAAACAATAACTGTGGTTTTGCCATCCCACGGTAAAAAATCTCTATTCTTCAGGTTTTGGTATATTTTCCGTAAAGAAAAATCTCCGGACTGTTGTGACACAAAAATATATCTGTTGAAAATAGTCTGGTGTAGGCCCGACAAATCCCAGTGTGGTTTTGCACTTCCACGGGTCAAATCTCTGTACTATCCAGTTTTGGGCCTTTGGTATCTAAAAAAACACAGTTTGAGTGTGTCGCTCACTGTTCATCCGCAAATCTATATATTTAAAAAAGTCTGGTATACCCCAGTAAACAATAACCTATGGTTTTGCCATCCCACGGTAAAAAATCTCTATTCTTCAGGTTTTGGTATATTTTCCGTAAAGAAAAACAGTAGTGTCTCCTGACTGTTGTGACACAAAAATATATCTGCTGAAAATAGTCTGGTGTAGGCCCGACAAATCCCAGTGTGGTTTTGCACTTCCACGGGTCAAATATCTGTACTATCCAGTTTTGGGCCTTTGGTATCTAAAAAAACACAGTTTAAGTGTGGCGCTCACTGTTCATCCGCAAATCTATATATTTAAAAAAGTCTGGTATACCCCAATAAACAATAACTGTGGTTTTGCCATCCCACGGTAAAAAATCTCTATTATTCAGGTTTTGGTATATTTTCCGTAAAGAAAAACAGTAGTGTCTCCTGACTGTTGTGACAAAAAAATATATCTGTTGAAAATAGTCTGGTGTAAGCCCGACAAATCCCAGTGTGGTTTTGCACTTCCACGTGTCAAAACTCTGTACTATCCAGTTTTGGGCCTTTGGAATCTAAAAAAACACAGTTTGAGTATGTCGCTCACTGTTCATCCGCAAATCTATATATTTAAAAAAGTCTGGTATACCCCAGTAAACAATAACTGTGGTATTGCCACCCACGGTAAAAAATCTCTATTCTTCAGGTTTTGGTATATTTTCCGTAAAGAAAAATCTCCGGACTGTTGTGACACAAAAATATATCTGTTGAAAATAGTCTGGTGTAGGCCCGACAAATCCCAGTGTGGTTTTGCACTTCCACGGGTCAAATCTCTGTACTATCCAGTTTTGGGCCTTTGGTATCTAAAAAAACACAGTTTGAGTGTGTCGCTCACTGTTCATCCGCAAATCTATATATTTAAAAAAGTCTGGTATACCCCAGTAAACAATAACTGTGGTTTTGCCATCCCACGGTAAAAAATTTCTATTCTTCAGGTTTTGGTATATTTTCCGTAAGGAAAAACAGTAGTGTCTCCTGACTGTTGTGACACAAAAGTATATCTGTTGAAAATAGTCTGGTGTAGGCCCGACAAATCCCAGTGTGGTTTTGCACTTCCACGGGTCAAATCTCTGTACTATCTAGTTTTGGGCCTTTGGTATCTAAAAAAACACAGTTTGAGTGTGTCGCTCACTGTTCATCCGCAAATCTATATATTTAAAAAAGTCTGGTATACCCCAGTAAACAATAACTGTGGTTTTGCCAACTCATGGTAAAAAATCTCTATTCTTCAGGTTTTGGTATATTTTCCATAAAGAAAAACAGTAGTGTCTCCTGACTGTTGTGACACAAAAATATATCTGTTGAAAATAATCTGGTGTAGGCCCGACAAATCCCAGTGTGGTTTTGCACTTCCACGGGTCAAATCTCTGTACTATCCAGTTTTGGGCCTTTGGTATCTAAAAAAACACAGTTTAAGTGTGTCGCTCACTGTTCATTCGCAAATCTATATATTTAAAAAGTCTGGTATACCCCAGTAAACAATAACTGTGGTTTTGCCATCCCACGGTAAAAAATCTCTATTCTTCAGGTTTTGGTATATTTTCCGTAAAGAAAAACAGTAGAGTCTCGTGACTGTTGTGACACAAAAATATATCTGTTGAAAATAGTCTGGTGTAGGCTCAACAAATCCCAGTGTGGTTTTGGACTTCCATGGGTCAAATCTCTGTACTATCCAGTTTTGGGCCTTTGGTATCTAAAAAAACACAGTTTGAGTGTGTCGCTCACTGTTCATCCGCAAATCCATATATTTAAAAAAGTCTGGTATACCCCAATAAACAATAACTGTGGTTTTGCCATCCCACGGTAAAAAATCTCTATTATTCAGGTTTTGGTATATTTTCCGTAAAGAAAAACAGTAGTGTCTCCTGACTGTTGTGACACAAAAATATATCTGTTGAAAATAGTCTGGTCTAGGCCCGACAAATCCCAGTGTGGTTTTGCACTTCCACGTGTCAAAACTCTGTACTATCCAGTTTTGGGCCTTTGGAATCTAAAAAAACACAGTTTGAGTGTGTCGCTCACTGTTCATCCGCAAATCTATATATTTAAAAAAGTCTGGTATACCCCAGGAAACAATAACTGTGGTTTTGCCATCCCACGGTAAAAAATCTCTATTCTTCAGGTTTTGGTATATTTTCCGTAAAGAAAAATCTCCGGACTGTTGTGACACAAAAATATATCTGTTGAAAATAGTCTGGTGTAGGCCCGACAAATCCCAGTGTGGTTTTGCACTTCCACGGGTCAAATCTCTGTACTATCCAGTTTTGGGCCTTTGGTATCTAAAAAAACACAGTTTGAGTGTGTCGCTCACTGTTCATCCGCAAATCTATATATTTAAAAAAGTCTGGTATACCCCAGTAAACAATAACTGTGGTTTTGCCATCCCACGGTAAAAAATTTCTATTCTTCAGGTTTTGGTATATTTTCCGTAAAGAAAAACAGTAGTGTCTCCTGACTGTTGTGACACAAAAGTATATCTGTTGAAAATAGTCTGGTGTAGGCCCGACAAATCCCAGTGTGGTTTTGCACTTCCACGGGTCAAATCTCTGTACTATCCAGTTTTGGGCCTTTGGTATCTAAAAAAACACAGCTTGAGTGTGTCGCTCACTGTTCATCCGCAAATCTATATGTTTAAAAAAGTCTGGTATACCCCAGTAAACAATAACTGTGGTTTTGCCATCCCACGGTAAAAAATCTCTATTCTTCAGGTTTTGATATATTTTCCGTAAAGAATAACAGTAGTGCCTCCTTACTGTTGTGACACAAAAATATATCTGTTGAAAATAGTCTGGTGTAGGCCCGACAAATCCCAGTGTGGTTTTGCACTTCCACGGGTCAAATCTCTGTACTATCTAGTTTTGGGCCTTTGGTATCTAAAAAAAACACAGTTTGAGTGTGTCGCTCACTGTTCATCCGCAAATCTATATATTTAAAAAAGTCTGGTATACCCCAGTAAACAATAACTGTGGTTTTGCCAGCTCATGGTAAAAAATCTCTATTCTTCAGGTTTTGGTATATTTTCCATAAAGAAAAACAGTAGTGTCTCCTGACTGTTGTGACACAAAAATATATCTGTTGAAAATAATCTGGAGTAGGCCCGACAAATCCCAGTGTGGTTTTGCACTTCCACGGGTCAAATCTCTGTACTATCCAGTTTTGGGCCTTTGGTATCTAAAAAACCAGTTTGAGTGTGTCGCTCACTGTTCATCCGCAAATCTATATATTTAAAAAAGTCTGGTATACCCCAGTAAACAATAACTGTGGTTTTGCCATCCCACGGTAAAAAATCTCTATTCTTCATGTTTTGGTATATTTTCCGTAAAGAAAAACAGTAGTGTCTCCTGACTGTTGTGACACAAAAATATATCTGCTGAAAATAGTCTGGTGTAGGCCCGACAAATCCCAGTGTGGTTTTGCACTTCCACGGGTCAAATCTCTGTACTATCCAGTTTTGGGCCTTTGGTATCTAAAAAAACACAGTTTGAGTGTGTCGCTCACTGTTCATCCGCAAATCTATAAGTTTAAAAAAGTCTGGTATACGCCAGTGAACAATAACTGTGGTTTTGCCATCCCACGGTAAAAAATCTCTATTCTTCAGGTTTTGGTATATTTTCCGTAAAGAAAGACAATAGTGTCTCGTGACTGTTGTGACACAAAAATATATCTGTTGAAAATAGTCTGGTGTAGGCTCGACAAATCCCAGTGTGGTTTTGCACTTTCACGGGTCAAATCTCTGTACTATCCACTTTTGGGCCTTTGGTATCTAAAAAAATAGTTTGAGTGTGTCGCTCACTGTTCATCCGCAAATCTATATATTTAATAAAGTCTGGTATACCCCAGTAAACAATAACTGTGGTTTTGCCAGCTCATGGTAAAAAATCTCTATTCTTCAGGTTTTGGTATATTTTCCATAAAGAAAAACAGTAGTGTCTCCTGACTGTTGTGACACAAAAATATATCTGTTGAAAATAATCTGGAGTAGGCCGAACAAATCCCAGTGTGGTTTTGCACTTCCATGGTGTTATGTTCTGCTACCAGAGCTAAGGAAAGAGAGGAGATCTGTCCCTACGATAGAACTCAGCTGAATCCCTACGATGTAACAGGGAACCTGATCCTGCGATCAGACCTGCTAAAGTCCTAAGCTAGTCTGTACGAAGACCTATAGATGTGGGGGAGGAATCCCTACAAGTACTAAGGACTGGGAGGAATATGGGACACCTCCTAACAGAAATAGTAGCAGACAGACGAACAAACAAAATATATAGAACATAGAGGTCAGTAAACCAAGCAAACTAACAGAGCAAGACACAGAGCACAGGCTAGCTAGAAAGTAGATATACAATGAAGTCCAGCAAAGCCAGAAGGGCGGAGCAGGATTAAATAGGCCAACAAGGTCATGTGACCAGCAAAGGAAAAAAAAACCTAACAGCAAGGTTCTAACAGTACCCCCCCTTCTAAGAGGATCCTCCGGGTCCCCTAGGACCAGGCTTATCAGGAAATCTCCTGTGAAACGCTCTGATAAGTCTGGACGCGGAAACATCATCTGACCTCACCCAAGAGTTATCCTCGGGTCCGAAACCTTTCCAGGCCACAAGATACTGCAAAGTACCTCTATACCGTCTAGAGTCAAGGATGCGAGAAATTTCATATTCCCCGTCCTCCACCACCGGAGGAACAGAGGCAGAGGCGTCACCATCCGACACAACAGCTTTTTTTAACAGAGAGACATGAAAGACCGGATTAATTCTCCAGGAGGTAGGAACCTCCAACCTAACAGCAGGTTGGTTGACAACCTGAAGCACCTTAAAGGGCCCTACAAACTTGGGACCCAATTTCTTAGAAGGAATCCTCAACCGCAGATTCCTAGAGGACAACCAAACCATGTCACCAACAGCGAACAAAACCTCCTGTCGTTTCCTATCAAAGTAGTCTTTAGATTTTCTGTTGGCCTCCTGAAGATTACCACGCACATCCGTCCAAACTCTTTCCAAATCACCGGAAAAATTCTCCTCCTCAGGCACGGCAGATCCCAACTTGGAGAACGACCCAAACGACGGATGTCTCCCAGAACAACAAAAAAAAGGCGAACAACCAGCAGAAGAAGATGTATGATTGTTCAGAGCAAATTCGGCAAGTGGCAGAAACTCAGACCACCCCTCTTGATTGTCTGCCACAAAACAACGCAAGAACTGCTCAACATCCTGGTTTTTCCTTTCTGTCTGGCCATTAGATTCAGGATGATATCCGGACGAAAACGACAAATGAATTCCCAACCTGTCACAAAAGGCACGCCAAAAACGAGCCACGAACTGAGGACCCCTATCAGAAACAATGTCAGTAGGAACGCCATGAAGTCTGACAATTTCCTTGACAAAGGCCTTAGCGAGAGTTTTAGCGCAGGGCAGTTTGATGAAGGGAACCAAGTGACACATCTTGCTAAAACGGTCCACGACCACCCAGATGACAGTAAAACCCTCAGAGGGGGGAAGGTCAGTTATAAAGTCCATAGCCAAATGTGTCCAAGGAGCACTGGGGACCTCCAAAGGACAAAGCAACCCCGCAGCAGGAGTATGTGAGGACTTAGATCTAGCACATACAGTACATTGGCGTACCCACTTAATGACTTCCTTCTGCCATCCAGGCCACCAAAAACTGCGACCCACCAGTCTCTTGGTCTCAGAGATTCCGGGATGACCTGCCAACCGAGATTCGTGACACTCAACAAACAAATCTCTCCTAAAGGTCCCAGGCACAAACAACCTCCCATGAGGAGTGTTAGATGGGGCATTCTCCTGAGCTTTAAGAATCTCATCTTCCAAAACGGAGTCTAAAGCAGCTATCACAACACCTTCTTGTAAAATGTTTTCCTCTTTCTCAGCACCGACTATGGGAGAAAAACTGCGAGACAAGGCATCCGCCTTAACATTCTTAGTACCAGGGATGTAAGTAACGGAGAAATTAAACCGCGAGAAAAACAGTGCCCACCTAGCCTGACGGGCATTCAGGCGCTTGGCAGCGTCAAGATATATCAGATTTTTATGATCCGTAAGAACCTGAACGGGAAATTCTGCACCTTCCAAGAAGTGGCGCCAGTGTTCAAATGCGAGTTTAATAGCCAATAATTCCCGATTACCAATATCGTAATTCAATTCAGTCTCCGAAAATTTTTTTGAAAAAAAGGCACAGGGATGTAATCCATCCCCGTTATCCTGAGACAATACTGCGCCAACCCCCACAGAGGAAGCATCAACCTCAACCAAAAACGGCCTAGTAACATCAGGCTGCATAAGGATGGGAGCAGAGGTGAACCTCTCCTTGAGATACACAAAAGCTTCAATGGCCTCAGAAGACCACTGAACCGCATCAGCACCTTTCCTGGTGAGATCAGTCAGAGGTTTGACAATACTAGAAAAATTTTTTATGAATTTTCTATAGTAATTGGCGAAACCCAAAAACCTCTGTATCGATTTCAAACCAATAGGCCTAGGCCATTCCTGCACAGCCTGAACCTTAACCGGATCCATCTCAAAACCTTTGCTGGAGATAATGTAGCCCAAAAAACTAATTCTCTGTACAGCGAACTCACATTTCTCCAGCTTAGCAAAAAGCGAATTGTCCATTAATAACTGTAATACCTCACGCACGCTCCGCCAATGAGACTCCAGATCTGGCGAATAAATCAAAATGTCATCCAAATACACAACCACATTTTTACCGATCAAAGGTCTAAGGATGTCATTAATCAGATTCTGAAAAAATGCAGGAGCATTAGTAAGACCAAAAGGCATAACCAGATTCTCAAAATGACCCACAGGAGTGTTAAAAGCAGTCTTCCATTCATCACCCTCCTTCATGCGCAACAGATTGTATGCCCCCTTAAGGTCAATTTTAGAGAACCACTTGGCCCCCAATAACTGGTTAAACAGATCAGGAATCAATGGCAGTGGGTAAGGATTGCGTACCGTAATTTTGTTAATCTCACGAAAATCCAGACAAGGACGTAAACCGCCGTCCTTTTATTTTACAAAAAAAAATCCAACCGCCACAGGAGACTTAGAGGGCCTAATGTGACCGGCGGCCAAACTTGTCTGTATGTATTCCTCCAAAGCCTTCCTCTCAGGAATAGTAAGGTTAAATAAACGACTTTTAGGAAGAGTCGCTCCAGGGACAAATTCAATAGAACAATCATAGTCTCTATGGGGAGGCAAAACCTGCGATTCTTTCTCAGAAAAAACTCTCCAAAAATCCTGAATAGGAACAGGCAATTCTCCCCTATCCAAAGCTGCAATACGCCCGTTACAACACTTGTCATAACATTTATGGCTCCAGGATTTAATTTCACTGGTAGACCAATCCAGTACAGGATTGTGACATTTTAACCAGGGCAATCCCAATATTACTGGAGAAGGCAAGTTATTCAACACTACCAAATCCAATTTCTCATGGTGAACACCATTAATAGTGAGAGGAAATTCACAGACCTTGAGAGTAATATTCTTCAAAGGGGAACCATCCACAGAAACCACAGCAATGGGGGATGATAAAGGTTCAGGTTTTAAATTGAGTTTTTCCACGAATCCCCCATCAATTACATTCAGTGTAGACCCGTAATCAACAAACACCCGAAATTCCATTAATTTTTCCTGAGCAATCGTGGAAGCAGCTAAAAATATACCCTTGGAATTTAAACAGGCAATACGGGCGTGACTGACCATTTTTTTTTTCTTTCTTCATACGAAGCTCACAGCCTTTAATCAAATGACCAGATTTTCCGCAATAGAAACACAAGCCTTTCGAAAAACGACGGTCTTTTTCTTGAGAGCGAGGTGCCACCGATCCAATCTCCATCGGTTCACCACTGTTAGTACACACATTATCATAACCAGAAACTGACATAGCAGAGGATTTGCTCTCATTAACCCTAGCACGCAGTCTTCTATCCACCCGTATAGCTAATTGCATAGCCTGTTGCAAATCCTCAGGTGTAGGATAAGCAATTAGCAGGTCTTTAACCCTTTCACTGAGCCCAGCAAGAAATAGACTTTTCAGAGCAGAATCGTTCCACCCTGTTTGAGTGGACCAACGACGAAAATGAGTACAATATTTTTCGACATTACCTGATCCTTGTTTTAGACGTCTCAACTCAGTCTCAGCTGATGCGACACGGTCAGGATCATCATATAATAGTCCTAAAGCAGAAAAAAAACTATCCACTGATCTGAAGCATGTATCACTAGGTTGCAAAGAAAAGGCCCACTCCTGAGGCTCTTTGCGCAAAAGTGACATTATGAACCCTACGCGCTGGGATTCATCCCCAGAGGACTTGGGTCTCAAACGAAAATACAATAAGCAAGCATTTTTAAATGAAAAAAATTCTCGATGTTCACCAAAAAATAAATCCGGCAAACATACCTTAGGCTCCAAGAAATGTGCTCCAGAACAGTTACTCACGTGCTGACGGAGCTCGGCCACTTCCAGAGAGAGTCCCTGCAGGTGTTTAGCCAAATCCTGAACCGACACCATGATGGAACAAAAAAAATCTTTCCTTAGAGAATTTGCTGGCTGGACTTAGTGTTATGTTCTGCTACCAGAGCTAAGGAAAGAGAGGAGATCTGTCCCTACGATAGAACTCAGCTGAATCCCTACGATGTAACAGGGAACCTGATCCTGCGATCAGACCTGCTAAAGTCCTAAGCTAGTCTGTACGAAGACCTATAGATGTGGGGGAGGAATCCCTACAAGTACTAAGGACTGGGAGGAATATGGGACACCTCCTAACAGAAATAGTAGCAGACAGACGAACAAACAAAATATATAGAACATAGAGGTCAGTAAACCAAGCAAACTAACAGAGCAAGACACAGAGCACAGGCTAGCTAGAAAGTAGATATACAATGAAGTCCAGCAAAGCCAGAAGGGCGGAGCAGGATTAAGTAGGCCAACAAGGTCATGTGACCAGCAAAGGAAAAAAAAACCTAACAGCAAGGTTCTAACACATGGGTCAAATCTCTGTACTATCCAGTATTGGGCCTTTGGTATCTAAAAAAACAGTTTGAGTGTGTCGCTCACTGTTCATCCGCAAATCCATATATTTAAAAAAGTCTGGTATACCCCAATAAACAATAACTGTGGTTTTGCCATCCCACGGTAAAAAATCTCTATTATTCAGGTTTTGGTATATTTTCCGTAAAGAAAAACAGTAGTGTCTCCTGACTGTTGTGACACAAAAATATATCTGTTGAAAATAGTCTGGTGTAAGCCCGACAAATCCCAGTGTGGTTTTGCACTTCCACGTGTCAAAACTCTGTACTATCCAGTTTTGGGCCTTTGGAATCTAAAAAAACACAGTTTGAGTATGTCGCTCACTGTTCATCCGCAAATCTATATATTTAAAAAAGTCTGGTATACCCCAGTAAACAATAACTGTGGTATTGCCACCCACGGTAAAAAATCTCTATTCTTCAGGTTTTGGTATATTTTCCGTAAAGAAAAATCTCCGGACTGTTGTGACACAAAAATATATCTCTTGAAAATAGTCTGGTGTAGGCCCGACAAATCCCAGTGTGGTTTTGCACTTCCACGGGTCAAATCTCTGTACTATCCAGTTTTGGGCCTTTGGTATCTAAAAAAACACAGTTTGAGTGTGTCGCTCACTGTTCATCCGCAAATCTATATATTTAAAAAAGTCTGGTATACCCCAGTAAACAATAACTGTGGTTTTGCCATCCCACGGTAAAAAATTTCTATTCTTCAGGTTTTGGTATATTTTCCGTAAGGAAAAACAGTAGTGTCTCCTGACTGTTGTGACACAAAAGTATATCTGTTGAAAATAGTCTGGTGTAGGCCCGACAAATCCCAGTGTGGTTTTGCACTTCCACGGGTCAAATCTCTGTACTATCTAGTTTTGGGCCTTTGGTATCTAAAAAAACACAGTTTGAGTGTGTCGCTCACTGTTCATCCGCAAATCTATATATTTAAAAAAGTCTGGTATACCCCAGTAAACAATAACTGTGGTTTTGCCATCCCACGGTAAAAAATCTCTATTCTTCAGGTTTTGGTATATTTTCCGTAAAGAAAAACAGTAGTGTCTCCTGACTGTTGTGACACAAAAATATATCTGCTGAAAATAGTCTGGTGTAGGCCCGACAAATCCCAGTGTGGTTTTGCACTTCCACGGGTCAAATATCTGTACTATCCAGTTTTGGGCCTTTGGTATCTAAAAAAACACAGTTTAAGTGTGTCGCTCACTGTTCATTCGCAAATCTATATATTTAAAAAAGTCTGGTATACCCCAGTAAACAATAACTGTGGTTTTGCCATCCCACGGTAAAAAATCTCTATTCTTCAGGTTTTGGTATATTTTCCGTAAAGAAAAACAGTAGAGTCTCGTGACTGTTGTGACACAAAAATATATCTGTTGAAAATAGTCTGGTGTAGGCTCAACAAATCCCAGTGTGGTTTTGGACTTCCATGGGTCAAATCTCTGTACTATCCAGTTTTGGGCCTTTGGTATCTAAAAAAACACAGTTTGAGTGTGTCGCTCACTGTTCATCCGCAAATCCATATATTTAAAAAAGTCTGGTATACCCCAATAAACAATAACTGTGGTTTTGCCATCCCACGGTAAAAAATCTCTATTATTCAGGTTTTGGTATATTTTCCGTAAAGAAAAACAGTAGTGTCTCCTGACTGTTGTGACACAAAAATATATCTGTTGAAAATAGTCTGGTGTAGGCCCGACAAATCCCAGTGTGGTTTTGCACTTCCACGTGTCAAAACTCTGTACTATCCAGTTTTGGGCCTTTGGAATCTAAAAAAACACAGTTTGAGTGTGTCGCTCACTGTTCATCCGCAAATCTATATATTTAAAAAAGTCTGGTATACCCCAGTAAACAATAACTGTGGTTTTGCCATCCCACGGTAAAAAATCTCTATTCTTCAGGTTTTGGTATATTTTCCGTAAAGAAAAATTTCCGGACTGTTGTGACACAAAAATATATCTGTTGAAAATAGTCTGGTGTAGGCCCGACAAATCCCAGTGTGGTTTTGCACTTCCACGGGTCAAATCTCTGTACTATCCAGTTTTGGGCCTTTGGTATCTAAAAAAACACAGTTTGAGTGTGTCGCTCACTGTTCATCCGCAAATATATATATTTAAAAAAGTCTGGTATACCCCAGTAAACAATAACTGTGGTTTTGCCATCCCACGGTAAAAAATTTCTATTCTTCAGGTTTTGGTATATTTTCCGTAAAGAAAAACAGTAGTGTCTCCTGACTGTTGTGACACAAAAGTATATCTGTTGAAAATAGTCTGGTGTAGGCCCGACAAATCCCAGTGTGGTTTTGCACTTCCACGGGTCAAATCTCTGTACTATCCAGTTTTGGGCCTTTGGTATCTAAAAAAACACAGTTTGAGTGTGTCGCTCACTGTTCATCCGCAAATCTATATGTTTAAAAAAGTCTGGTATACCCCAGTAAACAATAACTGTGGTTTTGCCATCCCACGGTAAAAAATCTCTATTCTTCAGGTTTTGATATATTTTCCGTAAAGAATAACAGTAGTGCCTCCTTACTGTTGTGACACAAAAATATATCTGTTGAAAATAGTCTGGTGTAGGCCCGACAAATCCCAGTGTGGTTTTGCACTTCCACGGGTCAAATCTCTGTACTATCTAGTTTTGGGCCTTTGGTATCTAAAAAAAACACAGTTTGAGTGTGTCGCTCACTGTTCATCCGCAAATCTATATATTTAAAAAAGTCTGGTATACCCCAGTAAACAATAACTGTGGTTTTGCCAGCTCATGGTAAAAAATCTCTATTCTTCAGGTTTTGGTATATTTTCCATAAAGAAAAACAGTAGTGTCTCCTGACTGTTGTGACACAAAAATATATCTGTTGAAAATAATCTGGAGTAGGCCCGACAAATCCCAGTGTGGTTTTGCACTTCCACGGGTCAAATCTCTGTACTATCCAGTTTTGGGCCTTTGGTATCTAAAAAACCAGTTTGAGTGTGTCGCTCACTGTTCATCCGCAAATCTATATATTTAAAAAAGTCTGGTATACCCCAGTAAACAATAACTGTGGTTTTGCCATCCCACGGTAAAAAATCTCTATTCTTCAGGTTTTGGTATATTTTCCGTAAAGAAAAACAGTAGTGTCTCCTGAATGTTGTGACACAAAAATATATCTGCTGAAAATAGTCTGGTGTAGGCCCGACAAATCCCAGTGTGGTTTTGCACTTCCACGGGTCAAATCTCTGTACTATCCAGTTTTGGGCCTTTGGTATCTAAAAAAACACAGTTTGAGTGTGTCGCTCACTGTTCATCCGCAAATCTATAAGTTTAAAAAAGTCTGGTATACGCCAGTGAACAATAACTGTGGTTTTGCCATCCCACGGTAAAAAATCTCTATTCTTCAGGTTTTGGTATATTTTCCGTAAAGAAAAACAGTAGTGTCTCCTGACTGTTGTGACACAAAAATATATCTGCTGAAAATAGTCTGGTGTAGGCCCGACAAATCCCAGTGTGGTTTTGCACTTCCACGGGTCAAATCTCTGTACTATCCAGTTTTGGGCCTTTGGTATCTAAAAAAACACAGTTTGAGTGTGTCGCTCACTGTTCATCCGCAAATCTATAAGTTTAAAAAAGTCTGGTATACGCCAGTGAACAATAACTGTGGTTTTGCCATCCCACGGTAAAAAATCTCTATTCTTCAGGTTTTGGTATATTTTCCGTAAAGAAAGACAATAGTGTCTCGTGACTGTTGTGACACAAAAATATATCTGTTGAAAATAGTCTGGTGTAGGCCCGACAAATCCCAGTGTGGTTTTGTACTTTCACGGGTCAAATCTCTGTACTATCCACTTTTGGGCCTTTGGTATCTAAAAAAACAGTTTGAGTGTGTCGCTCACTGTTCATCCGCAAATCTATATATTTAAAAAAGTCTGGTATACCCCAGTAAACAATAACTGTGGTTTTGCCAGCTCATGGTAAAAAATCTCTATTCTTCAGGTTTTGGTATATTTTCCGTAAAGAAAAACAGTAGTGTCTCCTGACTGTTGTGACACAAAAATATATCTGTTGAAAATAATCTGGAGTAGGCCCGACAAATCCCAGTGTGGTTTTGCACTTCCATGGGTCAAATCTCTGTTCTATCCAGTATTGGGCCTTTGGTATCTAAAAAAACAGTTTGAATGTGTCGCTCACTGTTCATCCGCAAATCCATATATTTAAAAAAGTCTGGTATACCCCAATAAACAATAACTGTGGTTTTGCCATCCCACGGTAAAAAATCTCTATTCTTCAGGTTTTGGTATATTTTCCGTAAAGAAAAATCTCCGGACTGTTGTGACACAAAAATATATCTGTTGAAAATAGTCTGCTGTAGGCCCGACAAATCCCAGTGTGGTTTTGCACTTCCACGGGTCAAATCTCTGTACTATCCAGTTTTGGGCCTTTGGTATCTAAAAAAACACAGTTTGAGTGTGTCGCTCACTGTTCATCCGCAAATCTATATATTTAAAAAAGTCTGGTATACCCCAGTAAACAATAACTGTGGTTTTGCCATCCCACGGTAAAAAATTTCTATTCTTCAGGTTTTGGTATATTTTCCGTAAAGAAAAACAGTAGTGTCTCCTGACTGTTGTGACATAAAAGTATATCTGTTGAAAATAGTCTGGTGTAGGCCCGACAAATCCCAGTGTGGTTTTGCACTTCCACGGGTCAAATCTCTGTACTATCTAGTTTTGGGCCTTTGGTATCTAAAAAAACACAGTTTGAGTGTGTCGCTCACTGTTCATCCGCAAATCTATATATTTAAAAATGTCTGGTATACCCCAGTAAACAATAACTGTGGTTTTGCCAACTCATGGTAAAAAATCTCTATTCTTCAGGTTTTGGTATATTTTCCATAAAGAAAAACAGTAGTGTCTCCTGACTGTTGTGACACAAAAATATATCTGTTGAAAATAATCTGGTGTAGGCCCGACAAATCCCAGTGTGGTTTTGCACTTCCACGGGTCAAATCTCTGTACTATCCAGTTTTGGGCCTTTGGTATCTAAAAAAACAGTTTGAGTTTGTCGCTCACTGTTCATCCGCAAATCTATATATTTAAAAAAGTCTGGTATACCCCAGTAAACAATAACTGTGGTTTTGCCATCCCACGGTAAAAAATCTCTATTCTTCAGGTTTTGGTATATTTTCCGTAAAGAAAAACAGTAGTGTCTCCTGACTGTTGTGACACAAAAATATATCTGCTGAAAATAGTCTGGTGTAGGCCCGACAAATCCCAGTGTGGTTTTGCACTTCCACGGGTCAAATATCTGTACTATCCAGTTTTGGGCCTTTGGTATCTAAAAAAACACAGTTTAAGTGTGTCGCTCACTGTTCATTCGCAAATCTATATATTTAAAAAAGTCTGGTATACCCCAGTAAACAATAACTGTGGTTTTGCCATCCCACGGTAAAAAATCTCTATTCTTCAGGTTTTGGTATATTTTCCGTAAAGAAAGACAATAGTGTCTCGTGACTGTTGTGACACAAAAATATATCTGTTGAAAATAGTCTGGTGTAGGCTCGACAAATCCCAGTGTGGTTTTGCACTTCCACGGGTCAAATCTCTGTACTATCCAATTTTGGGCCTTTGGTATCTAAAAAAACACAGTTTGAGTGTGGCGCTCACTGTTCATCCGCAAATCTATATATTTAAAAAAGTCTGGTATACCCCAATAAACAATAACTGTGGTTTTGCCATCCCACGGTAAAAAATCTCTATTATTCAGGTTTTGGTATATTTTCCGTAAAGAAAAACAGTAGTGTCTCCTGACTGTTGTGACACAAAAATATATCTGTTGAAAATAGTCTGGTGTAAGCCCGACAAATCCCAGTGTGGTTTTGCACTTCCACGTGTCAAAACTCTGTACTATCCAGTTTTGGGCCTTTGGAATCTAAAAAAACACAGTTTGAGCATGTCGCTCACTGTTCATCCGCAAATCTATATATTTAAAAAAGTCTGGTATACCCCAGTAAACAATAACTGTGGTACTGCCACCCACGGTAAAAAATCTCTATTCTTCAGGTTTTGGTATATTTTCCGTAAAGAAAAATCTCCGGACTGTTGTGACACAAAAATATATCTGTTGAAAATAGTCTGGTGTAGGCCCGACAAATCCCAGTGTGGTTTTGCACTTCCACGGGTCAAATCTCTGTACTATCCAGTTTTGGGCCTTTGGTATCTAAAAAAACACAGTTTGAGTGTGTCGCTCACTGTTCATCCGCAAATCTATATATTTAAAAAAGTCTGGTATACCCCAGTAAACAATAACTGTGGTTTTGCCATCCCACGGTAAAAAATTTCTATTCTTCAGGTTTTGGTATATTTTCCGTAAGGAAAAACAGTAGTGTCTCCTGACTGTTGTGACACAAAAGTATATCTGTTGAAAATAGTCTGGTGTAGGCCCGACAAATCCCAGTGTGGTTTTGCACTTCCACGGGTCAAATCTCTGTACTATCTAGTTTTGGGCCTTTGGTATCTAAAAAAACACAGTTTGAGTGTGTCGCTCACTGTTCATCCGCAAATCTATATATTTAAAAAAGTCTGGTATACCCCAGTAAACAATAACTGTGGTTTTGCCAACTCATGGTAAAAAATCTCTATTCTTCAGGTTTTGGTATATTTTCCATAAAGAAAAACAGTAGTGTCTCCTGACTGTTGTGACACAAAAATATATCTGTTGAAAATAATCTGGTGTAGGCCCGACAAATCCCAGTGTGGTTTTGCACTTCCACGGGTCAAATCTCTGTACTATCCAGTTTTGGGCCTTTGGTATCTAAAAAAACAGTTTGAGTTTGTCGCTCACTGTTCATCTGCAAATCTATATATTTAAAAAAGTCTGGTATACCCCAGTAAACAATAACTGTGGTTTTGCCATCCCACGGTAAAAAATCTCTATTCTTCAGGTTTTGGTATATTTTCCGTAAAGAAAAACAGTAGTGTCTCCTGACTGTTGTGACACAAAAATATATCTGCTGAAAATAGTCTGGTGTAGGCCCGACAAATCCCAGTGTGGTTTTGCACTTCCACGTGTCAAAACTCTGTACTATCCAGTTTTGGGCCTTTGAAATCTAAAAAAACACAGTTTGAGCATGTCGCTCACTGTTCATCCGCAAATCTATATATTTAAAAAAGTCTGGTATACCCCAGTAAACAATAACTGTGGTACTGCCACCCATGGTAAAAAATCTCTATTCTTCAGGTTTTGGTATATTTTCCGTAAAGAAAAATCTCCGGACTGTTGTGACACAAAAATATATCTGTTGAAAATAGTCTGGTGTAGGCCCGAAAAATCCCAGTGTGGTTTTGCACTTCCACGGGTCAAATCTCTGTACTATCCAGTTTTGGGCCTTTGGTATCTAAAAAAACACAGTTTGAGTGTGTCGCTCACTGTTCATCCGCAAATCTATATATTTAAAAAAGTCTGGTATACCCCAGTAAACAATAACTGTGGTTTTGCCATCCCACGCTAAAAAATTTCTATTCTTCAGGTTTTGGTATATTTTCCGTAAGGAAAAACAGTAGTGTCTCCTGACTGTTGTGACACAAAAGTATATCTGTTGAAAATAGTCTGGTGTAGGCCCGACAAATCCCAGTGTGGTTTTGCACTTCCACGGGTCAAATCTCTGTACTATCTAGTTTTGGGCCTTTGGTATCTAAAAAAACACAGTTTGAGTGTGTCGCTCACTGTTCATCCGCAAATCTATATATTTAAAAAAGTCTGGTATACCCCAGTAAACAATAACTGTGGTTTTGCCAACTCATGGTAAAAAATCTCTATTCTTCAGGTTTTGGTATATTTTCCATAAAGAAAAACAGTAGTGTCTCCTGACTGTTGTGACACAAAAATATATCTGTTGAAAATAATCTGGTGTAGGCCCGACAAATCCCAGTGTGGTTTTGCACTTCCACGGGTCAAATCTCTGTACTATCCAGTTTTGGGCCTTTGGTATCTAAAAAAACAGTTTGAGTTTGTCGCTCACTGTTCATCCGCAAATCTATATATTTAAAAAAGTCTGGTATACCCCAGTAAACAATAACTGTGGTTTTTCCATCCCACGGTAAAAAATCTCTATTCTTCAGGTTTTGGTATATTTTCCGTAAAGAAAAACAGTAGTGTCTCCTGACTGTTGTGACACAAAAATATATCTGCTGAAAATAGTCTGGTGTAGGCCCGACAAATCCCAGTGTGGTTTTGCACTTCCACGGGTCAAATATCTGTACTATCCAGTTTTGGGCCTTTGGTATCTAAAAAAACACAGTTTAAGTGTGTCGCTCACTGTTCATTCGCAAATCTATATATTTAAAAAAGTCTGGTATACCCCAGTAAACAATAACTGTGGTTTTGCCATCCCACGGTAAAAAATCTCTATTCTTCAGGTTTTGGTATATTTTCCGTAAAGAAAAACAGTAGAGTCTCGTGACTGTTGTGACACAAAAATATATCTGTTGAAAATAGTCTGGTGTAGGCTCAACAAATCCCAGTGTGGTTTTGGACTTCCATGGGTCAAATCTCTGTACTATCCAGTTTTGGGCCTTTGGTATCTAAAAAAACACAGTTTGAGTGTGTCGCTCACTGTTCATCCGCAAATCCATATATTTAAAAAAGTCTGGTATACCCCAATAAACAATAACTGTGGTTTTGCCATCCCACGGTAAAAAATCTCTATTATTCAGGTTTTGGTATATTTTCCGTAAAGAAAAACAGTAGTGTCTCCTGACTGTTGTGACACAAAAATATATCTGTTGAAAATAGTCTGGTGTAGGCCCGACAAATCCCAGTGTGGTTTTGCACTTCCACGTGTCAAAACTCTGTACTATCCAGTTTTGGGCCTTTGGAATCTAAAAAAACACAGTTTGAGTGTGTCGCTCACTGTTCATCCGCAAATCTATATATTTAAAAAAGTCTGGTATACCCCAGTAAACAATAACTGTGGTTTTGCCATCCCACGGTAAAAAATCTCTATTCTTCAGGTTTTGGTATATTTTCCGTAAAGAAAAATCTCCGGACTGTTGTGACACAAAAATATATCTGTTGAAAATAGTCTGGTGTAGGCCCGACAAATCCCAGTGTGGTTTTGCACTTCCACGGGTCAAATCTCTGTACTATCCAGTTTTGGGCCTTTGGTATCTAAAAAAACACAGTTTGAGTGTGTCGCTCACTGTTCATCCGCAAATATATATATTTAAAAAAGTCTGATATACCCCAGTAAACAATAACTGTGGTTTTGCCATCCCACGGTAAAAAATCTCTATTCTTCAGGTTTTGATATATTTTCCGTAAATAATAACAGTAGTGCCTCCTTACTGTTGTGACACAAAAATATATCTGTTGAAAATAGTCTGGTGTAGGCCCGACAAATCCCAGTGTGGTTTTGCACTTCCACGGGTCAAATCTCTGTACTATCTAGTTTTGGGCCTTTGGTATCTAAAAAAAACACAGTTTGAGTGTGTCGCTCACTGTTCATCCGCAAATCTATATATTTAAAAAAGTCTGGTATACCCCAGTAAACAATAACTGTGGTTTTGCCAGCTCATGGTAAAAAATCTCTATTCTTCAGGTTTTGGTATATTTTCCATAAAGAAAAACAGTAGTGTCTCCTGACTGTTGTGACACAAAAATATATCTGTTGAAAATAATCTGGAGTAGGCCCGACAAATCCCAGTGTGGTTTTGCACTTCCACGGGTCAAATCTCTGTACTATCCAGTTTTGGGCCTTTGGTATCTAAAAAACCAGTTTGAGTGTGTCGCTCACTGTTCATCCGCAAATCTATATATTTAAAAAAGTCTGGTATACCCCAGTAAACAATAACTGTGGTTTTGCCATCCCACGGTAAAAAATCTCTATTCTTCAGGTTTTGGTATATTTTCCGTAAAGAAAAACAGTAGTGTCTCCTGACTGTTGTGACACAAAAATATATCTGCTGAAAATAGTCTGGTGTAGGCCCGACAAATCCCAGTGTGGTTTTGCACTTCCACGGGTCAAATCTCTGTACTATCCAGTTTTGGGCCTTTGGTATCTAAAAAAACACAGTTTGAGTGTGTCGCTCACTGTTCATCCGCAAATCTATAAGTTTAAAAAAGTCTGGTATACGCCAGTGAACAATAACTGTGGTTTTGCCATCCCACGGTAAAAAATCTCTATTCTTCAGGTTTTGGTATATTTTCCGTAAAGAAAGACAATAGTGTCTCGTGACTGTTGTGACACAAAAATATATCTGTTGAAAATAGTCTGGTGTAGGCTCGACAAATCCCAGTGTGGTTTTGCACTTTCACGGGTCAAATCTCTGTACTATCCACTTTTGGGCCTTTGGTATCTAAAAAAACAGTTTGAGTGTGTCGCTCACTGTTCATCCGCAAATCTATATATTTAAAAAAGTCTGGTATACCCCAGTAAACAATAACTGTGGTTTTGCCATCCCACGGTAAAAAATTTCTATTCTTCAGGTTTTGGTATATTTTCCGTAAAGAAAAACAGTAGTGTCTCCTAACTGTTGTGACATAAAAGTATATCTGTTGAAAATAGTCTGGTGTAGGCCCGACAAATCCCAGTGTGGTTTTGCACTTCCACGGGTCAAATCTCTGTACTATCTAGTTTTGGGCCTTTGGTATCTAAAAAAACACAGTTTGAGTGTGTCGCTCACTGTTCATCCGCAAATCTATATATTTAAAAATGTCTGGTATACCCCAGTAAACAATAACTGTGGTTTTGCCAACTCATGGTAAAAAATCTCTATTCTTCAGGTTTTGGTATATTTTCCATAAAGAAAAACAGTAGTGTCTCCTGACTGTTGTGACACAAAAATATATCTGTTGAAAATAATCTGGTGTAGGCCCGACAAATCCCAGTGTGGTTTTGCACTTCCACGGGTCAAATCTCTGTACTATCCAGTTTTGGGCCTTTGGTATCTAAAAAAACAGTTTGAGTTTGTCGCTCACTGTTCATCCGCAAATCTATATATTTAAAAAAGTCTGGTATACCCCAGTAAACAATAACTGTGGTTTTTCCATCCCACGGTAAAAAATCTCTATTCTTCAGGTTTTGGTATATTTTCCGTAAAGAAAAACAGTAGTGTCTCCTGACTGTTGTGACACAAAAATATATCTGCTGAAAATAGTCTGGTGTAGGCCCGACAAATCCCAGTGTGGTTTTGCACTTCCACGGGTCAAATATCTGTACTATCCAGTTTTGGGCCTTTGGTATCTAAAAAAACACAGTTTAAGTGTGTCGCTCACTGTTCATTCGCAAATCTATATATTTAAAAAAGTCTGGTATACCCCAGTAAACAATAACTGTGGTTTTGCCATCCCACGGTAAAAAATCTCTATTCTTCAGGTTTTGGTATATTTTCCGTAAAGAAAAACAGTAGAGTCTCGTGACTGTTGTGACACAAAAATATATCTGTTGAAAATAGTCTGGTGTAGGCTCAACAAATCCCAGTGTGGTTTTGGACTTCCATGGGTCAAATCTCTGTACTATCCAGTTTTGGGCCTTTGGTATCTAAAAAAACACAGTTTGAGTGTGTCGCTCACTGTTCATCCGCAAATCCATATATTTAAAAAAGTCTGGTATACCCCAATAAACAATAACTGTGGTTTTGCCATCCCACGGTAAAAAATCTCTATTATTCAGGTTTTGGTATATTTTCCGTAAAGAAAAACAGTAGTGTCTCCTGACTGTTGTGACACAAAAATATATCTGTTGAAAATAGTCTGGTGTAGGCCCGACAAATCCCAGTGTGGTTTTGCACTTCCACGTGTCAAAACTCTGTACTATCCAGTTTTGGGCCTTTGGAATCTAAAAAAACACAGTTTGAGTGTGTCGCTCACTGTTCATCCGCAAATCTATATATTTAAAAAAGTCTGGTATACCCCAGTAAACAATAACTGTGGTTTTGCCATCCCACGGTAAAAAATCTCTATTCTTCAGGTTTTGGTATATTTTCCGTAAAGAAAAATCTCCGGACTGTTGTGACACAAAAATATATCTGTTGAAAATAGTCTGGTGTAGGCCCGACAAATCCCAGTGTGGTTTTGCACTTCCACGGGTCAAATCTCTGTACTATCCAGTTTTGGGCCTTTGGTATCTAAAAAAACACAGTTTGAGTGTGTCGCTCACTGTTCATCCGCAAATATATATATTTAAAAAAGTCTGATATACCCCAGTAAACAATAACTGTGGTTTTGCCATCCCACGGTAAAAAATCTCTATTCTTCAGGTTTTGATATATTTTCCGTAAATAATAACAGTAGTGCCTCCTTACTGTTGTGACACAAAAATATATCTGTTGAAAATAGTCTGGTGTAGGCCCGACAAATCCCAGTGTGGTTTTGCACTTCCACGGGTCAAATCTCTGTACTATCTAGTTTTGGGCCTTTGGTATCTAAAAAAAACACAGTTTGAGTGTGTCGCTCACTGTTCATCCGCAAATCTATATATTTAAAAAAGTCTGGTATACCCCAGTAAACAATAACTGTGGTTTTGCCAGCTCATGGTAAAAAATCTCTATTCTTCAGGTTTTGGTATATTTTCCATAAAGAAAAACAGTAGTGTCTCCTGACTGTTGTGACACAAAAATATATCTGTTGAAAATAATCTGGAGTAGGCCCGACAAATCCCAGTGTGGTTTTGCACTTCCACGGGTCAAATCTCTGTACTATCCAGTTTTGGGCCTTTGGTATCTAAAAAACCAGTTTGAGTGTGTCGCTCACTGTTCATCCGCAAATCTATATATTTAAAAAAGTCTGGTATACCCCAGTAAACAATAACTGTGGTTTTGCCATCCCACGGTAAAAAATCTCTATTCTTCAGGTTTTGGTATATTTTCCGTAAAGAAAAACAGTAGTGTCTCCTGACTGTTGTGACACAAAAATATATCTGCTGAAAATAGTCTGGTGTAGGCCCGACAAATCCCAGTGTGGTTTTGCACTTCCACGGGTCAAATCTCTGTACTATCCAGTTTTGGGCCTTTGGTATCTAAAAAAACACAGTTTGAGTGTGTCGCTCACTGTTCATCCGCAAATCTATAAGTTTAAAAAAGTCTGGTATACGCCAGTGAACAATAACTGTGGTTTTGCCATCCCACGGTAAAAAATCTCTATTCTTCAGGTTTTGGTATATTTTCCGTAAAGAAAGACAATAGTGTCTCGTGACTGTTGTGACACAAAAATATATCTGTTGAAAATAGTCTGGTGTAGGCTCGACAAATCCCAGTGTGGTTTTGCACTTTCACGGGTCAAATCTCTGTACTATCCACTTTTGGGCCTTTGGTATCTAAAAAAACAGTTTGAGTGTGTCGCTCACTGTTCATCCGCAAATCTATATATTTAAAAAAGTCTGGTATACCCCAGTAAACAATAACTGTGGTTTTGCCATCCCACGGTAAAAAATTTCTATTCTTCAGGTTTTGGTATATTTTCCGTAAAGAAAAACAGTAGTGTCTCCTAACTGTTGTGACATAAAAGTATATCTGTTGAAAATAGTCTGGTGTAGGCCCGACAAATCCCAGTGTGGTTTTGCACTTCCACGGGTCAAATCTCTGTACTATCTAGTTTTGGGCCTTTGGTATCTAAAAAAACACAGTTTGAGTGTGTCGCTCACTGTTCATCCGCAAATCTATATATTTAAAAATGTCTGGTATACCCCAGTAAACAATAACTGTGGTTTTGCCAACTCATGGTAAAAAATCTCTATTCTTCAGGTTTTGGTATATTTTCCATAAAGAAAAACAGTAGTGTCTCCTGACTGTTGTGACACAAAAATATATCTGTTGAAAATAATCTGGTGTAGGCCCGACAAATCCCAGTGTGGTTTTGCACTTCCACGGGTCAAATCTCTGTACTATCCAGTTTTGGGCCTTTGGTATCTAAAAAAACAGTTTGAGTTTGTCGCTCACTGTTCATCCGCAAATCTATATATTTAAAAAAGTCTGGTATACCCCAGTAAACAATAACTGTGGTTTTGCCATCCCACGGTAAAAAATCTCTATTCTTCAGGTTTTGGTATATTTTCCGTAAAGAAAAACAGTAGTGTCTCCTGACTGTTGTGACACAAAAATATATCTGCTGAAAATAGTCTGGTGTAGGCCCGACAAATCCCAGTGTGGTTTTGCACTTCCACGGGTCAAATATCTGTACTATCCAGTTTTGGGCCTTTGGTATCTAAAAAAACACAGTTTAAGTGTGTCGCTCACTGTTCATTCGCAAATCTATATATTTAAAAAAGTCTGGTATACCCCAGTAAACAATAACTGTGGTTTTGCCATCCCACGGTAAAAAATCTCTATTCTTCAGGTTTTGGTATATTTTCCGTAAAGAAAAACAGTAGAGTCTCGTGACTGTTGTGACACAAAAATATATCTGTTGAAAATAGTCTGGTGTAGGCTTAACAAATCCCAGTGTGGTTTTGCACTTCCATGGGTCAAATCTCTGTACTATCCAGTTTTGGGCCTTTGGTATCTAAAAAAACACAGTTTGAGTGTGTCGCTCACTATTCATCCGCAAATCCATATATTTAAAAAAGTCTGGTATACCCCAATAAACAATAACTGTGGTTTTGCCATCCCACGGTAAAAAATCTCTATTATTCAGGTTTTGGTATATTTTCCGTAAAGAAAAACAGTAGTGTCTCCTGACTGTTGTGACACAAAAATATATCTGTTGAAAATAGTCTGGTGTAGGCCCGACAAATCCCAGTGTGGTTTTGCACTTCCACGTGTCAAAACTCTGTACTATCCAGTTTTGGGCCTTTGGAATCTAAAAAAACACAGTTTGAGTGTGTCGCTCACTGTTCATCCGCAAATCTATATATTTAAAAAAGTCTGGTATACCCCAGTAAACAATAACTGTGGTTTTGCCATCCCACGGTAAAAAATCTCTATTCTTCAGGTTTTGGTATATTTTCCGTAAAGAAAAACAGTAGTGTCTCCTGACTGTTGTGACACAAAAGTATATCTGTTGAAAATAGTCTGGTGTAGGCCCGACAAATCCCAGTGTGGTTTTGCACTTCCACGGGTCAAATCTCTGTACTATCCAGTTTTGGGCCTTTGGTATCTAAAAAAACACAGTTTGAGTGTGTCGCTCACTGTTCATCCGCAAATATATATATTTAAAAAAGTCTGGTATACCCCAGTAAACAATAACTGTGGTTTTGCCATCCCACGGTAAAAAATTTCTATTCTTCAGGTTTTGGTATATTTTCCGTAAAGAAAAACAGTAGTGTCTCCTGACTGTTGTGACACAAAAGTATATCTGTTGAAAATAGTCTGGTGTAGGCCCGACAAATCCCAGTGTGGTTTTGCACTTCCACGGGTCAAATCTCTGTACTATCCAGTTTTGGGCCTTTGGTATCTAAAAAAACACAGTTTGAGTGTGTCGCTCACTGTTCATCCGCAAATCTATATGTTTAAAAAAGTCTGGTATACCCCAGTAAACAATAACTGTGGTTTTGCCATCCCACGGTAAAAAATCTCTATTCTTCAGGTTTTGGTATATTTTCCGTAAAGAATAACAGTAGTGCCTCCTGACTGTTGTGACACAAAAATATATCAGTTGAAAATAATCTGGTGTAGGCCCGACAAATCCCAGTGTGGTTTTGCACTTCCACGGGTCAAATCTCTGTACTATCTAGTTTTGGGCCTTTGGTATCTAAAAAAACAGAGTTTGAGTGTGTCGCTCACTGTTCATCCGCAAATCTATATATTTAAAAAAGTCTGGTATACCCCAGTAAACAATAACTGTGGTTTTGCCAGCTCATGGTAAAAAATCTCTATTCTTCAGGTTTTGGTATATTTTCCATAAAGAAAAACAGTAGTGTCTCCTGACTGTTGTGACACAAAAATACAGTGCCTACAAGTAGTATTCAACCCCCTACAGATTTAGCTGGTTTGATAAGATGCAAATAAGTTAGAGCCTTCAAACTGCAAACGAGAGTAGGTTTTATGAACAGAAGCATAAATCTTACAAACCAAAAAGTTATGTTGCTCAGTTGAATTTTATTAAATTTTAAACATAAAAGTGTGGATCAATTATTATTCAACCCCTATGTTTAATATTTTGTGGAATAACCCTTGTTTGCAATTACAGCTAATAATCGTCTTTTATAAGACCTGATCAGGCCGGCACAGGTCTGTGGAGTTATCTTGGCCCACTCCTCCATGCAGATCTTCTCCAAGTTATCTAGGTTCTTTGGGTGTCTCATGTGGACTTTATTCTTGAGCTCCTTCCACAAGTTTTCAATTGGGTTAAGGTCAGGAGACTGACTAGGCCACTCCAACACCTTGACTTTTTCCCTCTTGAACCAGGCCTTGGTTTTCTTGGCTGTGTGCTTTGGGTCGTTGTCTTGTTGGAAGATGAAATTACGACCCATCTTAAGATCCTTGATGGAGGAGCGGAGGTTCTTGGCCAAAATCTTCAGGTAGGCCGTGCTATCCATCTTCCCATGGATGCGGACCAGATGGCCAGGCCCCTTGGCAGAGAAACAGCCCCACAGCATGATGCTGCCACCACCATGCTTGACTGTAGGGATGGTATTCTTGGGGTCGTATGCAGTGCCATCCAGTCTCCAAACGTCACGTGTGTGGTTGGCACCAAAGATCTCGATCTTGGTCTCATCAGACCATAGAACCTTGAACCAGTCTGTCTCAGAGTCCTCCAAGTGATCATGAGCAAACTGTAGACGAGCCTTGACATGACGCTTTGAAAGTAAAGGTACCTTACGGGCTCGTCTGGAACGGAGACCATTGCGGTAGAGTACGTTACTTATGGTATTGACTGAAACCAATGTCCCCACTGCCATGAGATCTTCCCGGAGCTCCTTCCTTGTTGTCCTTGGGTTAGCCTTGACTCTTCGGACAAGCCTGGCCTCGGAACGGGAGGACACTTTCAAAGGCTGTCCTGGCCGTGGAAGGCTAACAGTAGTTCCATAAGCCTTCCACTTACGGATGATGCTCCCAACAGTGGAGACAGGTAGGCCCAACTCCTTGGAAAGGGTTTTGTACCCCTTGCCAGCCTTGTGACCCTCCACGATCTTGTGTCTGATGGCCTTGGAATGCTCCTTTGTCTTTCCCATGTTGACCATGTCTGAGTGCTGTTCACAAGTTTGGGGAGGGTCTTAAATAGTCAGAAAAGGCTGGCAAAAGAGATCTTTAATCCACACATGTGAAGCTCATTATTCTTGGTGCCTGAACTACTTCTTAATACTTTAGGGGGACCAAACAGAATTCTTGTGGTTTGAGGGGTTGAATAATAAATGACACTCTGAATTAACTTTTAACGTTTTAAAAAAAAAAAAAAAAAATTTGCTGCAGTGCATTTCCCACTTCCAGGCTGATCTACAGTACAAATGTCACAATGCCAAGTTAATTCCGCATGTGTCAACCAGCTAAATCTGCAGGGGGTTGAATACTACTTGTAGGCACTGTATATCTGTTGAAAATAATCTGGAGTAGGCCCGACAAATCCCAGTGTGGTTTTGCACTTCCACGGGTCAAATCTCTGTACTATCCAGTTTTGGGCCTTTGGTATCTAAAAAAACAGTTTGAGTGTGTCGCTCACTGTTCATCCGCAAATCTATATATTTAAAAAAGTCTGGTATACCCCAGTAAACAATAACTGTGGTTTTGCCATCCCACGGTAAAAAATCTCTATTCTTCAGGTTTTGGTATATTTTCCGTAAAGAAAAACAGTAGTGTCTCCTGACTGTTGTGACACAAAAATATATCTGCTGAAAATAGTCTGGTGTAGGCCCGACAAATCCCAGTGTGGTTTTGCACTTCCATGGGTTCAATATCTGTACTATCCAGTTTTGGGCCTTTGGTATCTAAAAAAACACAGTTTAAGTGTGTCGCTCACTGTTCATTCGCAAATCTATATATTTAAAAAAGTCTGGTATACCCCAGTAAACAATAACTGTGGTTTTGCCATCCCACGGTAAAAAATCTCTATTCTTCAGGTTTTGGTATATTTTCCGTAAAGAAAAACAGTAGTGTCTCGTGACTGTTGTGACACAAAAATATATCTGTTGAAAATAGTCTGGTGTAGGCTCGACAAATCCCAGTGTGGTTTTGCACTTCCACGGGTCAAATCTCTGTACTATCCAGTTTTGGGCCTTTGGTATCTAAAAAAACACAGTTTGAGTGTGTCGCTCACTGTTCATCCGCAAATCTATATATTTAAAAAAGTCTGGTATACCCCAATAAACAATAACTGTGGTTTTGCCATCCCATGGTAAAAAATCTCTATTATTCAGGTTTTGGTATATTTTCCGTAAAGAAAAACAGTAGTGTCTCCTGACTGTTGTGACACAAAAATATATCTGTTGAAAATAGTCTGGTGTAGGCCCGACAAATCCCAGAGTGGTTTTGCACTTCCACGGGTCAAATCTCTGTACTATCCAGTTTTGGGCCTTTGGTATCTAAAAAAACACAGTTTGAGTGTGTCGCTCACTGTTCATCCGCAAATCTATAAGTTTAAAAAAGTCTGGTATACGCCAGTAAACAATAACTGTGGTTTTGCCATCCCACGGTAAAAAATCTCTATTCTTCAGGTTTTGGTATATTTTCCGTAAAGAATAACAGTAGTGCCTCCTGACTGTTGTGACACAAAAATATATCTGTTGAAAATAGTCTGTTGTAGGCCCGACAAATCCCAGTGTGGTTTTGCACTTCCACAGGTCAAATCTCTGTACTATCTAGTTTTGGGCCTTTGGTATCTAAAAAAACACAGTTTGAGTGTGTCGCTCACTGTTCATCCGCAAATCTATATATTTAAAAAAGTCTGGTATACCCCAGTAAACAATAACTGTGGTTTTGCCATCCCACGGTAAAAAATCTCTATTCTTCAGGTTTTGGTATATTTTCCGTAAAGAAAAACAGTAGAGTCTCGTGACTGTTGTGACACAAAAGTATATCTGTTGAAAATAATCTGGTGTAGGCCCGACAAATCCCAGTGTGGTTTTGCACTTTCACGGGTCAAATCTCTGTACTATCCACTTTTGGGACTTTGGTATCTAAAAAAACAGTTTGAGTGTGTCGCTCACTGTTCTTCCGCAAATCTATATATTTAAAAAAGTCTGGTATACCCCAGTAAACAATAACTGTGGTTTTGCCAGCTCATGGTAAAAAATCTCTATTCTTCAGGTTTTGGTATATTTTCCATAAAGAAAAACAGTAGTGTCTCCTGACTGTTGTGACACAAAAATATATCTGTTGAAAATAATCTGGAGTAGGCCCGACAAATCCCAGTGTGGTTTTGCACTTCCACGGGTCAAATCTCTGTACTATCCAGTATTGGGCCTTTGGTATCTAAAAAAACAGTTTGAGTGTGTCGCTCACTGTTCATCCGCAAATCTATATATTTAAAAAAGTCTGGTATACCCCAGTAAACAATAACTGTGGTTTTGCCATCCCACGGTAAAAAATCTCTATTCTTCAGGTTTTGGTATATTTTCCGTAAAGAAAAACAGTAGTGTCTCCTGACTGTTGTGACACAAAAATATATCTGCTGAAAATAGTCTGGTGTAGGCCCGATAAATCCCAGTGTGGTTTTGCACTTCCACGGGTCCAATATCTGTACTATCCAGTTTTGGGCCTTTGGTATCTAAAAAAACACAGTTTAAGTGTGTCGCTCACTGTTCATTCGCAAATCTATATATTTAAAAAAGTCTGGTATACCCCAGTAAACAATAACTGTGGTTTTGCCATCCCACGGTAAAAAATCTCTATTCTTCAGGTTTTGGTATATTTTCCGTAAAGAAAAACAGTAGTGTCTTGTGACTGTTGTGACACAAAAATATATCTGTTGAAAATAGTCTGGTGTAGGCTCGACAAATCCCAGTGTGGTTTTGCACTTCCACGGGTCAAATCTCTGTACTATCCAGTTTTGGGCCTTTGGTATCTAAAAAAACACAGTTTGAGTGTGTCGCTCACTGTTCATCCGCAAATCTATATATTTAAAAAAGTCTGGTATACCTCAATAAACAATAACTGTGGTTTTGCCATCCCACGGTAAAAAATCTCTATTATTCAGGTTTTGGTATATTTTCCGTAAAGAAAAACAGTAGTGTCTCCTGACTGTTGTGACACAAAAATATATCTGTTGAAAATAGTCTGGTGTAGGCCCGACAAATCCCAGTGTGGTTTTGCACTTCCATGGGTCAAATCTCTGTACTATCCAGTTTTGGGCCTTCAGTATCTAAAAAAACACAGTTTGAGTGTGTCGCTCACTGTTCATCCGCAAATCTATAAGTTTAAAAAAGTCTGGTATACGCCAGTAAACAATAACTGTGGTTTTGCCATCCCACGGTAAAAAATCTCTATTCTTCAGGTTTTGGTATATTGTCCGTAAAGAATAACAGTAGTGCCTCCTGACTGTTGTGACACAAAAATATATCTGTTGAAAATATTCTGGTGTAGGCCCGACAAATCCCAGTGTGGTTTTGCACTTCCACGGGTCAAATCTCTGTACTATCTAGTTTTGGGCCTTTGGTATCTAAAAAAACACAGTTTGAGTGTGTCGCTCACTGTTCATCCGCAAATCTATATATTTAAAAAAGTCTGGTATACCCCAGTAAACAATAACTGTGGTTTTGCCAACTCATGGTAAAAAATCTCTATTCTTCAGGTTTTGGTATATTTTCCATAAAGAGAAACAGTAGTGTCTCCTGACTGTTGTGACACAAAAATATATCTGTTGAAAATAATCTGGTGTAGGCCCGACAAATCCCTGTGTGGTTTTGCACTTCCACGGGTCAAATCTCTGTACTATCCAGTTTTGGGCCTTTGGTATCTAAAAAAACAGTTTGAGTGTGTCGCTCACTGTTCATCCGCAAATCTATATATTTAAAAAAGTCTGGTATACCCCAGTAAACAATAACTGTGGTTTTGCCATCCCACGGTAAAAAATCTCTATTCTTCAGGTTTTGGCATATTTTCCGTAAAGAAAAACAGTAGTGTCTCCTGACTGTTGTGACACAAAAATATATCTGCTGAAAATAGTCTGGTGTAGGCCCGACAAATCCCAGTGTGGTTTTGCACTTCCACGGGTCAAATATCTGTACTATCCAGTTTTGGGCCTTTGGTATCTAAAAAAACACAGTTTAAGTGTGTCGCTCACTGTTCATTCGCAAATCTATATATTTAAAAAAGTCTGGTATACCCCAGTAAACAATAACTGTGGTTTTGCCATCCCACGGTAAAAAATCTCTATTCTTCAGGTTTTGGTATATTTTCTGTAAAGAAAAACAGTAGAGTCTCGTGACTGTTGTGACACAAAAATATATCTGTTGAAAATAATCTGGTGTAGGCCCGACAAATCCCAGTGTGGTTTTGCACTACCACGGGTCAAATCTCTGTACTATCCACTTTTGGGCCTTTGGTATCTAAAAAAACAGTTTGAGTGTGTCGCTCACTGTTCATCCGCAAATCTATATATTTAAAAAAGTCTGGTATACCCCAGTAAACAATAACTGTGGTTTTGCCATCCCACGGTAAAAAATCTCTATTCTTCAGGTTTTGGTATATTTTCCGTAAAGAAAAACAGTAGTGTCTCCTGACTGTTGTGACACAAAAATATATCTGCTGAAAATAGTCTGGTGTAGGCCCGACAAATCCCAGTGTGGTTTTGCACTTCCACGGGTCAAATTTCTGTACTATCCAGTTTTGGGCCTTTGGTATCTAAAAAAACACAGTTTAAGTGTGTCGCTCACTGTTCATTCGCAAATCTATATATTTAAAAAAGTCTGGTATACCCCAGTAAACAATAACTGTGGTTTTGCCATCCCACGGTAAAAAATCTCTATTCTTCAGGTTTTGGTATATTTTCCGTAAAGAAAAACAGTAGAGTCTCGTGACTGTTGTGACACAAAAATATATCTGTTGAAAATAGTCTGGTGTAGGCTCGACAAATCCCAGTGTGGTTTTGCACTTCCACGGGTCAAATCTCTGTACTATCCAGTTTTGGGCCTTTGGTATCTAAAAAAACACAGTTTGAGTGTGTCGCTCACTGTTCATCCGCAAATCCATATATTTAAAAAAGTCTGGTATACCCCAATAAACAATAACTGTGGTTTTGCCATCCCACGGTAAAAAATCTCTATTATTCAGGTTTTGGAATATTTTCCGTAAAGAAAAACAGTAGTGTCTCCTGACTGTTGTGACACAAAAATATATCTGTTGAAAATAGTCTGGTGTAGGCCCGACAAATCCCAGTGTGGTTTTGCACTTCCACGTGTCAAAACTCTGTACTATCCAGTTTTGGGCCTTTGGAATCTAAAAAAACACAGTTTGAGTGTGTCGCTCACTGTTCATCCGCAAATCTATATATTTAAAAAAGTCTGGTATACCCCAGTAAACAATAACTGTGGTTTTGCCATCCCACGGTAAAAAATCTCTATTCTTCAGGTTTTGGTATATTTTCCGTAAAGAAAAATCTGCGGACTGATGTGACACAAAAATATATCTGTTGAAAATAGTCTGGTGTAGGCCCGACAAATCCCAGTGTGGTTTTGCACTTCCACGGGTCAAATCTCTGTACTATCCAGTTTTGGGCCTTTGGTATCTAAAAAAACACAGTTTGAGTGTGTCGCTCACTGTTCATCCGCAAATCTATATATTTAAAAAAGTCTGGTATACCCCAGTAAACAATAACTGTGGTTTTGCCATCCCACGGTAAAAAATCTCTATTCTTCAGGTTTTGGTATATTTTCCGTAAAGAAAAACAGTAGTGTCTCCTGACTGTTGTGACACAAAAATATATCTGCTGAAAATAGTCTTGTGTAGGCCCGACAAATCCCAGTGTGGTTTTGCACTTCCACGGGTCAAATTTCTGTACTATCCAGTTTTGGGCCTTTGGTATCTAAAAAAACACAGTTTAAGTGTGTCGCTCACTGTTCATTCGCAAATCTATATATTTAAAAAAGTCTGGTATACCCCAGTAAACAATAACTGTGGTTTTGCCATCCCACGGTAAAAAATCTCTATTCTTCAGGTTTTGGTATATGTTCCGTAAAGAAAAACAGTAGAGTCTCGTGACTGTTGTGACACAAAAATATATCTGTTGAAAATAGTCTGGTGTAGGCTCGACAAATCCCAGTGTGGTTTTGCACTTCCACGGGTCAAATCTCTGTACTATCCAGTTTTGGGCCTTTGGTATCTAAAAAAACACAGTTTGAGTGTGTCGCTCACTGTTCATCCGCAAATCCATATATTTAAAAAAGTCTGGTATACCCCAATAAACAATAACTGTGGTTTTGCCATCCCACGGTAAAAAATCTCTATTATTCAGATTTTGGAATATTTTCCGTAAAGAAAAACAGTAGTGTCTCCTGACTGTTGTGACACAAAAATATATCTGTTGAAAATAGTCTGGTGTAGGCCCGACAAATCCCAGTGTGGTTTTGCACTTCCACGTGTCAAAACTCTGTACTATCCAGTTTTGGGCCTTTGGAATCTAAAAAAACACAGTTTGAGTGTGTCGCTCACTGTTCATCCGCAAATCTATATATTTAAAAAAGTCTGGTATACCCCAGTAAACAATAACTGTGGTTTTGCCATCCCACGGTAAAAAATCTCTATTCTTCAGGTTTTGGTATATTTTCCGTAAAGAAAAATCTGCGGACTGATGTGACACAAAAATATATCTGTTGAAAATAGTCTGGTGTAGGCCCGACAAATCCCAGTGTGGTTTTGCACTTCCACGGGTCAAATCTCTGTACTATCCAGTTTTGGGCCTTTGGTATCTAAAAAAACACAGTTTGAGTGTGTCGCTCACTGTTCATCCGCAAATCTATATGTTTAAAAAAGTCTGGTATACCCCAGTAAATAATAACTGTGGTTTTGCCATCCCACGGTAAAAAATCTCTATTCTTCAGGTTTTGGTATATTTTTCGTAAAGAATAACAGTAGTGCCTCCTGACTGTTGTGACACAAAAATATATCTGTTGAAAATAGTCTGGTGTAGGCTCGACAAATCCCAGTGTGGTTTTGCACTTCCACGGGTCAAATCTCTGTACTATCTAGTTTTGGGCCTTTGGTATCTAAAAAAACACAGTTTGAGTGTGTCACTCACTGTTCATCCGCAAATCTATATATTTAAAAAAGTCTGGTATACCCCAGTAAACAATAACTGTGGTTTTGCCAACTCATGGTAAAAAATCTCTATTCTTCAGGTTTTGGTATATTTTCCATAAAGAAAAACAGTAGTGTCTCCTGACTGTTGTGACACCAAAATATATCTGTTGAAAATAATCTGGTGTAGGCCCGACAAATTCCAGTGTGGTTTTGCACTTCCACGGGTCAAATCTCTGTACTATCCAGTTTTGGGCCTTTGGCATCTAAAAAAACACAGTTTGAGTGTGTCGCTCACTGTTCATCCGCAAATCTATATATTTAAAAAAGTCTGGTATACCCCAGTAAACAATAACTGTGGTTTTGCCATCCCACGGTAAAAAATCTCTATTATTCAGGTTTTGGTATTTTTTATGTAAAGAAAAACAGTAATAGTTTCTCCCTAATTGTTCAGATTGTTTAAAAGAGTCGGGTGTAGGCCATAGAAATAGAACTGTGGTTTTCCTCTTCCACGGATCTAATCTACTTTTTATTACCCTTTTTCCATTGATACTGCAAGTGTAAGCTATTTTACTTCCTTTACAGTGGGCAAGGCGCGTGGCAAGGGATGTGGAAGTGGACGTTCTGGTGATGGTTCGTGCAGCGGACGGGGCCGTGGCCACGGTGAAAATGTGCCACAACCAACAGCCACATCTTCTCGCTCCCTCTTCTTGACCGAATTACTAGGGAAGCACAGAACAACAACAGTATTGAGAACTGATCAGTGTGAACAGGTTATTAATTGGATAGAAGATAATACTTCAGTTACCTGGGCACCACCTTCTCCGGTCTGTCTTCCACACGGTCAACTCTTAGTAGCCGTGAGTCTCGACCGCATACTCCTCCTCACCCTGATGCTCCTTCTTCTCAGCATGCCGAGTGTCATCAGACAGCAATTGATCCCACACTTGGACACTCTGAAGAGCTGTTCACTGGTCCATTTCCATATTTGGGCCCCTCGCCTGATACGCTTGAAGTGGTGGAAGAGGAGATCCCATGTAGCGATGCCCAAATATTTGAACAGCCACGGCCACAGGAAGTCGACGCTGGCAATTTGTCACAAGAGGTGGACGATGACGAGAAACAATTGCCAGGAAGTGAAGAGCATCGTGGTGCGCAAGTGGAAGAGGAGGAGGTGGTGGATGATCTAGTAACTGACCCAACGTGGAAGGAGGACATGCAGAGTGAGGCCAGTAGCACACAGGGGGAGGGAGGCAGAGTACCCCAACAGGCAGGAAGAAGCAGTGTGGTGGCCGCAGACAGAAGGCGGGCAACCATTCTCCGTAACACCAACACGAGGGACGTTGCCAGTACAAGCGGTAGGTCTTCCAGAGTCTGGAATTTTTTTAAAGACTCTGCTGATAACCCCAAAAAGGCCATATGTTCTACATGCCATGCTAGCATCAGCAGGGGTGACAAAACTACCAGCCTGACCACCACCAGCATGATCAGGAAAATGGTAGCAAAGCACCCGACTTTGAGGGGTGAAACCCAGGGTCCACGACCAGTGTCAGCGTGTGTCACCACTGCTTCTTCCACTGATGTGCGTGCAAAAGAACCCCCTGTTGTGTGTGCAAGACAATCCCCTGTCCATACTGCATGTAAAGATGACCCCTCCTCTCAGTCTTCACTTGTTATGGCAGTTTCTCAAGAAACAGCATCAACGTCCACGTCCACGTCCCAACGCAGCATTCAATTGTCCATATCCAAGACCTTTGAACGAAAGCGGAAATTCGCAGCTAGCGCCCCACAGGCCGCAGTCCTAAATTCGCACATTTCACGACTGCTTGCGTTGGAAATGCTGCCTTTTAGGCTGGTGGAGATGGAATCCTTCCGCAATCTTATGGCTGTGGCCTTCCCTCGGTACTCGGTCCCCAGCCGACACTATTTTGCCCGGTGTGCCATCCCCGCACTACACAAGCACGTGTCCCAAAGCATCTGCCGTGCCCTCAACAACGCAGTTACTGTGAGAGTCCACCTGACATTTGACACGTGGACAAGAGCTTGTGGCCAGGGACGGCACATCTCTCTGACGACACACTGGGTAAACATAGTGGAAGCCGGGACCCAGTCAGACCTTGGGACGGAACACGTCCTCCCCACACCGAGGATTGCGGGCTCTATGTCAGTCATAGTTGCCCCCACAGTGTATAGCTTCTGCGCATCATCCTCCTCCTACTCCTCCTCATGTTCAGCCTCCATCTGAGATATCACCACATCAGTTACAAACTGGAAGCACTGCAGTACTGCCTCCGCCAAGCGGCAACAGGCTGTGCTGAAACTCATAAGCTTAGGTGATAAACCTCACACTGCTTGTGAGTTTTGGACAGCTGTGAAAGAGCAGGCAGATCTGTGGCTGAGACCGCTGAACCTACATCCCGGCATGGTCGTGTGTGAGAATGGCCGTAACCTGGTGGCGGCTCTGAGGCGAGGTGAGATCACACACGTACCATGCCTGGCTCATGTGCTTAACCTCGTGGTTCAGCGGTTTCTTAAATAGTACCCCGAGTTGCCAGATCTGCTCGTGAAAGTACTCCGCCTGTCAGCTCATTTTCGCAAGTCTGCTACAGCTTCCGCCGCCCTTGCTGTGTTGCAGCAGCGTTTGCAGCTTCCGGCACACCGACTGGTGTGTGATGTCCCCACACGTTGGAACTCTACCCTCCACATGTTGCAAGGGATTTGTGAGCAGAAGAGAGCAGTTGTGGAGTACCAGATGCAACAAGGCCGTCGATATTCAGGTCAGACTCCACACATAAGACCTCAGGAGTGGACCTGGATGTCTGACATATGTACCATCCTGAAAAACTTTGAGGAGGCCACCAAGATGGTGAGTGGCGATGACACCATCATTAGTGTCAGCATCCCACTTGTCTGTCTTTTGCAACGCTCTCTGCAGAGAATTAAAGAGGAGGCATTGCAGCCAGAGTATGATGAGATGGATCATTGGGGGACAATGAGGGAGAGGAGGAGGAGGAGGAAGAACAGGAGCTGCTATCATGCGCTGTAGACGGTAGTACCTGTACAAGTGTCATACCGTCGGTTCAGCGTGGGTGGCCTGAGTACAGGGGGGGGGGAGGAGGAGGAGTAGAGCATGGTCAGTCGTCATCTTGGTAAGGACACGGAAATCTTGCCCATTACCAGTTTGGCACGCATGGCTGACTTTATGTTACGCTGCCTTAACCGTGACCCTCGCGCTGTCAAAATGTTGGGTGACAGTCATTACTGGTTGGTGACACTTTTAGACCCCCTCTACAAGGAGAACTTTCACTCTCTTATTCCTGAGGTGGAGAGGTCTACAAAAATGGGGAAGTACCAGAAGGCCCTTGCTACAGAACTCTTAAAAAAATTCCCATCTGAACACGCTAGCGGCAGAGGTCACAGTTCGTTGCCCAACCAAGGTGTACAGGCGAGAGAGATTCAACTCCAATCCAGCAGAGGCAGGGGAACACTGTCAACATTCTGGGACAGATTTCTGAGACCCGCCCAGCTTACAGGCCCTAAGGCGCGGGGTACTCTCACAAGGAGTGGAAAGTTTCAAAAGATGGTGAGGGAGTACCTTTCAGACCATACCAGCGTCCTCCGTGATTCCTATGTGCCTTTTAATTGTTTGGTATCCAAGCTGGACACTTGGAATGAACTCGCTCTGTACGCCTTGGAGGTCCTGGCCTGCCCTGCTGCTAGCGTGTTATCGGAGCGTGTTTTTAGTGCCGCTGGGGGAATTATAACTGATAAGCACACTCGCCTGTCAACTGACAATACTAACAAGCTGACCCTTATCAAAATGAACAAGGACTGGATTGGGCCAGACTTCTCATCCCCACCAAATGACTGCAGAGTAACATAAAGTCAAATCCACTGTGTTATTTCGGGAGGTGTATTCACATGCACCGCTTCACACCCACACATGGGTATACGCTTCCTCATTTCGGCTGTTTTATGTTCTTCTCCTTATTCTCAGCCTCCACCACCACTATACCAACAGGGTGCCAGCATTGCAAGTTCCTCCGTCCTTATTTTTGTCAGCTTTTGCTTGGAAGGCTTAAGCAAATCCTATGGGAGACCCACTCCCCAATAATGGGACTTATGTTTGTAATATGCTATACTGCATTGGTCTTGTAAGGGGCATTGCAAGTTGCTCCATCCTAATTTTTGGAAGCTTTCGCTTGGAAGGCATAAGCAAATACTATGGGACACCCACTCCCCAATAATGGGAATAATATTTTTAAGATGCTGTACTGTATGTCTCTTGTAAGGAGCATTAAAAGCATCTTGTTATACCACTCTGACCTCCACGTCTCTTGTAAGGGGCATTAAAAGCGTCTTGTTATAACACTCTGACCTCCACGTCTCTTATAAGGGGCATTAAAAGCCTCTTGTTATACCACTCTGACCTCCACGTCTCTTGTAAGGGGCATTAAAAGCATCTTGTTATACCACTCTGACCTCCACATCTCTTTTAATGGGCATTAAAAGCGTCTTGTTATACCACTCTGACCTCCAAGTCTCTTCTGAGGCGCATTAAAAGCATCTTGTTATACCACTCTGACCTCCACGTCTCTTCTGAGTGGCATTAAAAGCATCTTGTTATACCACTCTGACCTCCACGTGTCTTGTAAGGGGCATTAAAAGCGTATTGTTATACCACTCTGACCTCCATGTCTCTTGTAAGGGGCATTAAAAGCATCTTGTTGTACCACTCTGACCTCCACGTCTCTTGTAAGGGGCATTAAAAGCATCTTGTTATACCACTCTGACCTCCACGTCTCTTGTAAGGGGCATTAAAAGCATCTTGTTATACCACTCTGACCTCCACGTCTCTTGTAAGGGGCATTAAAACCATCTTGTTATACCACTCTGACCTCCACGTCTCTTGTAAGGGGAATTAAAACCGTCTTGTCAAGCTACTGGGACCTCCACGAGTCTTTGAACGGGCATTGCAATTCGTCCTAATTTTTGGAAGCTTTTGCTTGGAAGGCATAAGCAAATACTATGGGAGACCCACTCTCCAATAATGGGACTTATGTTTGTAATATGCTGTACTGCATTGCTCTTGTAAGGGGCATTGTAAGTTGCTCCATCCTAATTTTTGGATGCTTTTTCTTGGAAGACATAAGCAAATCCTATGGGAGACCCACTCCCCAATAATGGGGCTTATGTTTGTAATATGCTGTACTGCATGACTCTTGTAAGGGGCATTTCAAGTTGCTCCGTCCTAATTTTTGGAAGCTTTTGCTTGGAAGGCATAACCAAATCCTATGGGAGACCCACTCCCCAATAATGGGAATAATATTTTTAAGATGCAGTACTGTATGGCTCTTGTAAGAGGCATTAAAAACATCTTGTTAAGCTACTGTGACCTCCACGTCTGTTCCAAGGGGCATTTAAACCATCTTGTTAAGCTACTGTGACCTCCACATCTCTTCCAAGGGGCATTAAAAGCGTCTTCTTAAGCTACTGTACCCATATACAGAATGGGAGGAATAGAGCTAAGCAACAGTACATGTGAAAAAGACTTAGGTATACTAATAGATCATAGACTGAACATGAGTCAACAGTGTGATGCAGCAGCAAAAAAGGCAAATACAATTCTGGGATGTATTAACAGAAGCATACAGTCTAGATCACGTGAAGTCATTATCGGTCTTTACTCCTCTTTGGTCAGACCTCATCTGGAATACTGTGTACAGTTTTGGGCACCACATTTTAAAAAAGACATAGACAAACTGGAGCAAGTTCAGAGAAGAGCGACCAGAATGGTGACTGGTCTGCAAACCATGTCCTATGAGGAACGGTTGCAGGATTTGGGAATGTTTAGCTTGCAAAAAAGAAGACTGAGAGGAGACTTAATAGCTGTCTACAAATATGTCAAGGGCTGTCACATTGTAGAAGGATCATCTTTATTCTCATTTGCACAAGGAAAGACTAGAAGCAATGGGATGAAACTAAATGGGAGGAGACACAGATTAGATATTAGAAAAAACTTTTTGACAGTTAGGGTGATTAATGAGTGGAACAGGCTGCCACGAGAGGTGGTGAGTTCCCCTTCAATGGACGTCTTCAAACAGAGGCTGGACAGACATCTGTCTGAGATGATCTAGTGAATCCTGCTTTGAGCAGGGGGTTGGACCAGATGACCCAGGAGGTCCCTTCCAACTCTACCATTCTATGATTCTATGATTCTATGATTCTACTGTGACCTCCACGTCTCTTCCGAGGGGCATTAAAACCGTCTTTTTAAGCTACTGTGACCTCCACGTCTCTTCAAATTGGCATTAAAAGCGTCTTCTTAAGCCACTCTGAACTCCACAGCTCTTCCAAGGGGCATTGAAATGTTGTTTTTAATTACCTCTAACCTCCACGACTCTTCCAACGGGCATTGCATTTCCTCCTAATTTTAGTCAGCTTTTGCTTTTCAATGCAAAGGCGAAAACTAAGGGAGACCCACTCAATACCCAATAATGGGTAGAAGGTTTTTAGTACGCTGTAATCCACGTCTGATTCAAGGGGCTTTGCAGTTCCTCATAATTTTTGGAAAGCCTTCCATTCATTGCTTAGGCTAACAGTGTACAGGAGACCCAGTTGCTATAAATGGAAAAAACGGTTTAGTTAAGGCCCTCTGACCTCCATGTCATTTCCAAGGGGCATTGGAGTGCCTCAAAATTTTTGGTAGGCATTGCACTCACTGTATGCCCTATAACTGTGTAGCCAAACCGCTCCTTTTGTTACAGGAACATATCCTACAAGACATATGTGGTTGACTGGCCTGATATTGATGTGAATGGTCCCTGTTCCTCCTGCTCTTTCTCCTTTGCCACTACCTAATCCATCATTTATCACCTGAAGCTTTGTTTTAACGGGAGTCATAGAACTGGAATTGTAGCAGGAAAACATGCAGCAATCCTCGGAGGAGGTAGGATATGCGCCAAAACGCTGACCACCTCAGGCCTAGCTGCTACTACATACATGCGCTTGCATTCCAAGAAAATAAAGCAGATGCTAACTTGTATCATCATCATCATGGTCCTCACCTTGGCACTCTCAACTCCCCTGATGGAGAAGCCAGGGCCCACCAGAGGATTCTGGCTCTCTGGTGGTCTCGTCCAATGCAGCCCTAAAGCAGGCCGGGCTAAGAAAAGTGTGTGGGGGAAGTTGACAGGAGAAATAGGGGCAGCTGGGGACCGTTTATGGACACCCGGCCGCCCCCTGGCGGCTGGGGACCGAGTGTGGTACCCGGCCGCGGGGCGGCTGGTGACTGAGTATGGATTCCAGGCCGCCAACGCAGCCATGACGTGGTGGCCAGATTCCGCCTCCACATGCCTAAAAGGCCCAATTTCAAATGCAAGCACGCAGTATGGTATTGCAGCCTGGGGATGGGTGGGTGGTTGGCTGCATATTTGTGCTTACATTGCAAGGAATGGGAGAGGTACAATTGAACAAGAACTTGCACGGGGATAGTTGCAAGTCTGCATTTTCTGATGCGGCAAGGATCACTTCTGATGGGCACACTTTTAGGCAGTGATCTGGGTGTCAGAGATGCTTCCAGGGGTCTTCCCTGTGCTGTTCCCATGTCTTTTCAGCACTGCATGCATGTGTCACACATCACATGGCCAGATAACGTTGTAAAATGTTAAAATGACATTTCCCGGTGAATGCATTTGTCATGGTTGAAAGCAATACAAAAGTGCAAAAACGCATAAAAAATTCTACTTGTGAACATAGCCCAAGGTGTGGAGGAGTATTTTTTGGGGGGGGGGTATTTATTTCACCTTATACACAAGTCTTCTTTACCCTGGAAAGGAAGTTCCTTAACATATTTCACAGGAAAGCAGTTTCATTTTTGAACGTTTTAATGTGAGCCCGTAAAAGTGGCTTAATACTTCTGACCACGTTGTTGACAGCAGTGATCTGGGGGTCAGAAATGCTTCCTGGGGCGATCCCCATGCTCTCCTCATGTTATTTGAACACTGTCACTATCGTTTTGGGCACTTGTTATGCTTTTAAAAGACTACCGGGGGTGCCGCACAAAAAATGCTCGGGTCTCCCATAGACTAACATTGGGCTCGTTGCTCGGGTTGAGCACCCGAGTATCACGGCGAGCTCGCCCGAGCTTCGAGCACCCGAGCATTTTAGTGTTTAGGAGTGATAAGGTAAGAATTTTTTTGTTTGTCAGTTAAACTCATTGATGGTGATATGTGTCAGGGCTCTTTATATCACTGTAAGCAATTGCAGACACCTGTGCTAATTTGTTTGGCAGGTGTGTCCAATGAAAGGCAAGACTACTTAAGAAGGCTGTCCCACATTATTAAGCAGCCTACATTTTCTGCCAAAATGGGAAAGAAAAAGGATGTGTCGGCTGCTGAGAAGCAACAAATTGTGGAGTGTTTAGGTCAAGGCATGACTACAATCAACATTGTGCGATGATCAGGATGAAGTGTCTTGGCAATCAAGAAGTATGTAGCTGATTCACAGTACACACGTGTGCGTGCTGATAAGGGAAAATTGAGGACTCTTTCCTACAGGCAATTACATCAGGTTAAAAGAGCAGCGGCAAAAAAGCCTTGTCATAGCAGCAGACAAGTTTTTGAAGCTGCTGGTGCCTCCAACGTCCCCCGAACAACAAGATGCAGGGTCCTTCAGAGGTTTGCAGCTGTGCGTAAGCCATCCTGTCGACCTCCTCTATCCACTGCACACAAGCAGAAATGGCTCCGGTTGGCCAAACAATACATGAAGACTGACTTCAAAACTGTTTTGTTCACGGATGAGTGCTGTGCAACGCTCGATGGTCCAGATGGATGGAGTGGAGGATGGCTGGTTGATGGACACCCCACGCAAACACGGCTACAGCGCCAACAAGGAGGAGGTGGAGTAATGTTTTGGGCTGGAATCATGGGGAGAGAGATTGTCGGCCCCTTTAGGATCCCTGAAGGGGTAAAGATGAACTCCATAATGTATGTGGAGTTTCTCAAACAGCACTTCCTGCCATGGTTCAAGAAGAAGAACCGTGTATTCCGCAGCAAGATCATTTTCATGCATGATAATGCACCGTCTCATGCTGCACATAACACATCTGCATCTCTGGCTGATATGGGCATAAAAGGGGACTAACTTATGGTGTGACCCCCATGCTCCCCTGACCTCTACCCCATTCAGAACCTCTGGAGCATCATCAAAAGGAGTGTCTATGATGGCGGGAGGCAGTTCACATCTAAGCAACAGCTCTGGGAGGGTATTCTGTCCTCATGCAAAACAATTGAAGCAGAAACCATCCAAAACCTGACAAATTCAATGGACGAGACAGTTCAGAAGCTCTTTTTGAATAAGGGGTCCTATGTGCAAATGTAACATCACCTAGAATAAAGTTTTGAGTTGAAAACTGTTTGATTTCAGTTTCTAATAACCTGCTAATGCTTATAATTTCAAAAATGACCATTTTTTTGTTCTTTATTAAAACGAAAAGGTTGATCGAAGAGTGGGGGGGATCTAAGAGTGTGGCATTCTCGAATTCTGAGAATCTGAGGGTCATGTTGCAGGTAGTGCAGCAAGAAGGCACTCATGTGTCTTGCACATCTAATAGCCACAAAATTATTTTCCGGGCTAGATGCAGCTAAAAATTATTATTAATTTTAAATCTGGTGGAGCTTAGAATAGATGGCCTAATAAAATCAGTACTGCACACTGTTACAAAGCCCAAATTATTTTCCAGCCAGGATACAGATAAACATGATTAGTAATTTTAAATCTGGTGGAGCTTAGTATAGATGGCCTAATAGAATCAGTACTGCTCACTGCTACAAAGCCCAAATTATTTTCCAGCCAAGAGACAGATAAACATGATTAGTAATTTTAAATCTGGTGGAGCTTAGTATAGATGGCCTAATAGAATCAGTACTGCACACTGCTACAAAGCTCAAATTATTTTCCAGCCAAGATACAGATAAACATGATTAGTAATTTGAATGCTTATAACGGTTGGTGAGGTGATTTTAACAAATCATCAAACTTTTACTCTCCCCAGAATGACACAGGGGTAGAAAAGTCGTTTCGAATCCATGATTTGTTCATCTTTATGAACGTGAGTCTGTCTACATTATCAGGGGAGAGCCGCGTGCGCTCATCTGTCAGCACACCGCCAGCAGCGCTGAACACACGTTCAGACAGAACGCTGGCTGCAGGGCATGACAAGATGTCCAAGGTGTAAGTGGCGAGCTCCGGCCATTTATCCAGATTGGAAGCCCAAAAAGAGCAAGGGTCCAGTGACACAGTCATGGCTTCAATGTTTACTTGGAGATTCTCCTGTACCATCGTCTCTAGGCGTTGACTATGTGTCAGACTTCTTGTCTCCTGTGGCCTTGCAAAGGATGGGCTAAAAAAGTGGTGAAATGATTCCGCAAAATTGATGTTACCTGCAGATACTGTGTTTCTGTTACGTTTTGAGTGCTGAACACTCGACGGTCCCACGGTTGGCAAGTTGGAACTGTGAGATTCACTACGTGCACCACTGGTGTTTTGTGGAAAAGCACATGTAAGATTCTGCAACAGTCTCTGCTGATACTCCTGCATGTGTGCATCTCTTTCTATTGTAGGAATAATTTCTGCAAATTTACTTTTGTACCGGGGATATAACAGTGTGGCAACCCAGTAGTCAGAATTATTTCTAATTCTCACAATTCGAGGGTCATGTTGCAGGTAGTGCAGCAAGAAGGCACTCATGTGTGTTGCGCATCCAGGAGCACCAAGTCCCTGTTGTGTTGGTGGCGATGTAACAATCATGCTTCCTTCCTCTGTCCTCTCCCCCAACCTCGCACAACAGAAATGTGATGAAGTTCTCCCTCATCTGATGAGTCTTCCATCAGTTCATCCTCCACTTCTTCCTGGGCTCCTGCACCTTCCTCACTAGTTTGGCTGCTACCATGCGCCCTGGTAAAACCATCTCCCCCACCCTCACATGACTGCCGCCTTGGTGCTGCCGACCGTCTGGACCTTGAAGATGTTAGCCCTTCTGCATACAACTCCTCCTCCTCTACTTCCTCCACCTCCTCTTGTGCCACCACCTAGCTCCGAATTCTGTTTAAGATGTGCTCCAGCATGTAAATCACCGGAATAGTCATGCTGATAATGGCATCGTCAGCACTAAACATCTTCGTCGCCATTTCAAAACTGTGCAGAAGGGTGCATAGGTCCCTGATCTGAGACCACTCCTCCAGCGTGATTTGCCCCACCTCTGGATCTCGTTGGCCCAGGCTATACGTCAGAACGTATTGCACCAGGGCTTGTTGGTGCTGCCACAGTCGCTGCAACATGTGCAGAGTTGAATTCCACCGGGTAGGCACATCGCATTTTAGCCGGTGAAGTGGCAGGCCTAACGACTTCTGTAGAGATGTAAGTCGCTGAGCTGCGGGATGCTAACGGCGGAAGTGAGCACACAGCGACCGTGCCCTCTGCAGAATGCCATCTAGTCCGGTATAGTGGGCTAAAAATTGCTGGACAACCAGGTTCAACACGTGAGCCATACAAGGCACGTGTGTGACATTGCCCCGGGGGAGGGCCGCACCCAGGTTTGCAGCATTGTCGCACAAGGCCTTCCCTGGTTTCAGGTCCAGTGGAGACAACAATTCATGAAATTGGTTCTCCAGAGCTGACCACAACTCCTCAGCTGTGTGACTTACATTTCCCAGACATTTCAAAGTAAAAACCGCCTGATGACGGTGAGCCCTGCTGCCAGCATAGTAAGTAGGTGTGCAGGATCCCTTCTGCACAGTTAGAAAGCTTGTGGCATGACCAGACAGGCTTTGGGTGCAGGTGGAGGACCGAGAGGAGGTTGAGCAGGCAGAAGCAGTGGAGGAACTTTGACATAAAGAGGATTGACACACAACTCGTGGGGATGGTAAGACTTGGACAGCAGCCCCTTGTCCTGCTGTCACCATAGTTACCCAGTGCCCAGTCAGCGACATGTAACGCCCCTGTCCATGCCTACTCGTCCAAGTGTCTGTGGTGAAATGCACCCTGTCACACACAGAGTTTCTCAAAGAAGCGGTGATGTTGTGTGCGACATGCTGGTGGAGCGCAGGCATACCTTTCTTTGAGAATTAGTGCCGACTGGGCATCTGGTACTGGGCCACTGCGACGGACATAAGGTCTCGAAAATCCTCTGTGTCCACCAGGCGGAAAGGAAGCATTTCTGTAGCCAAGAGTTTGCAGATGGTGAAATTCAACCTCTTAGCTTACTCATGGCAAGGAGGAAATGGTCTTTTACTTGTCCACATCTGAGGGACCCGAGGGCTGGCTGTTGTGCTTAGACGGGGTTGAGAAGGGTGTCCCCGGCAAACTGCCGGTCTGTGAGGAAGATGCAGGCGGACATGTTAGGTTGCCTTGATCCAAAGGTGGTGCTATCGATGTCGGACAGCGCTCAACACCAGCTGGTGTTTCCACCTCCAAAGAAAATGATGACCTGCCAATCACGCTGGCTGTTGCGGGTAAAGAGGTGGCAGGTCTGCATCCCAAAACAGGTGTGACTGCTGTTCCCGCAGTCACAGAGGATGAAGAGGCCGCGGATGCACAAGATGTGGCAGACGGTGGTTAGCCCGGCCGGCTAGGCCGCATTGTAGCACAGTGAGCCTCCCACTGCAACTTATGCTTCATGTCCATGTGCCGGTTCATACATGAAGTACTCAAACTATGTATTTTTTGGCCTCTACTTAGCTTTTGCTGACAAATGTTACAGATAACACGAGTTGGGTCATCTTTATCGATCTGAAAAAATGCCCAGGCTATGCAAGGCTTAGCCCCCATGCGACCTGAAGAGCCACCACGACTTGTGGTCAGAGGCAGAGTTGTGTTTGAGGATGCAGTTGTTGACGTGCTTCCAGTACTACGTCTCTGTCCAGGAAGGCGCAACCTGACCTCGTCGTCACTAGCATCCTCCTCCACCTCCTCTGCTGACCTCATCTCTTGGATGACTGTGGGTTGACAGTAAGTGGGATCGCCCACCTCATCATCATCACCCTGTGTGTTATCACACCCGTCGTCCTCAGAGCCAACCTGTTCCTGCCCTGACAAAAAACTAAAGTTGTCGCTCCAATCAGGTATTTGAGTCTCATCATCGTCTTCATCATTGTCTCCACCAACAGGAGTTACAGTTTGGGAATGAGGGTCTACATTATGGTCAGAACCTTCTGCGTCTGGTCCTGCATCCGACTCATAAAGATTCTGGGCATCAGTGCAGATCATTTCCTCGTCTGGATTCACAGAAGCTCTGGAGCCGACCTCTGATTCCCAGGCTATAGTATGAGTAAACAGCTCTGCAGACACAACCATCTGTCCTACCCCATACTCAGATGGGCAGCTGGAGATTTGGGAGCTGTGAGGAAGCAAGTGCGATTGGGGCGACACCTCTGAGGACTGGAGTATTTGTGATGTTGAAATTGAGGTGGAGGAGAGCCCACTTAAAGGAGCACTTGATATCCGTTGAAGCACCTGCTGTTTTTGTGCCTCATCTGGAATTTGTAGCGATTGGCGTGGCCGTAAGAAAGGGATCTTATCACATTATCCGCTAAAAGAAGTAGACATTTTAGTTTGGCTGGAAGATGGTCTTTCTTCTGCAGATGTTACTGTTGCTTTAACACCTACCCCACGGACACAACCTTTTTTCCCCTTCCCAACATGCCTATTCCCCTTTCCACCAGTAGCAGGCCTGTTTCCACTCATTTTGGTGGTTAGCTAATTCACAACTCTGGAGTTGTTTGCACAAAAAAACAATGGATGGGAACCGAGCAGAGCTGAGTGGCCAAACTGTGGTATAAGGCCAAAAGTATTGGCTGGGTTAGATGCAGATAAAAATGACATTGAATTTGCAACCTGATGGAGGTTAGTATAGATGGACTACAAGCCGAAATATTTTTTCAGAGCTAGATGCAGATAAAAATTATATTTAATTTGCAACCTGGTGGAGGTTAGTATAGATGGACTAATAGACCAAGTCCCACACAGTGCTAGAAGCCGAAATATTTTTTCAGAGCTAGATGCAGAAAAAAATTAGATTGAATTTGCAACCTAATGGAGGTCAGTATAGATGGACTAATAGACCAAGTCCCACACACTGCTACAAGCCCAAATATTTTTTCAGATCTAGATGCAGATAAAAATTATTTTTAATTTGCAACCTGGTGGAGGTTGGTATAGATGGACTAATAGACCAAGTCCCACACACTGCTACAAGCCCAAATATTTTTTCAGCGCTAGATGCAGAAAAAAATTATATTGAATTTGCAACCTGATGGAGGTCAGTAAAGATGGACTAATAGACCAAGTCCCACACACTGCTACAAGCCCAAATATTTTTTCAGAGCTAGATGCAGATAAAATTATTTTTAATTTGCAACCTGGTGGAGGTTAGTATAGATGGACTAATAGACCAAGTCCCACACACTGCTAGAAGCCCAGATATTTTTTCAGAGCTAGATGCAGAAAAAAATTATATTGAATTTGCAACCTGATGGAGGTCAGTATAGATGGACTAATAGACCAAGTCCCACACACTGCTACAAGCCCAAATATTTTTTCAGAGTTAGATGCAGATAAAAATTATTTTTAATTTGCAACCTCGTGGAGGTTAGTATAGATGGACTAATAGACCAAGTCCCACACACTGCTACAAGCTGAAATATTTTTTCAGAGCTAGATGCAGAAAAAAATTAGATTGAATTTGCAACCTGGTGGAGGTTAGTATAGATAGACTAATAGAACAAGTCCCACACACTGCTAGAAGCCCAAATATTTTTTCAGAGCTAGATGCAGATAAAAATTATATTTAATTTGCAACCTGGTGGAGGTTAGTATAGATGGACTAATAGAATAAGTCCCACACACTGCTAGAAGCCCAAATATTTTTTCAGAGCTAGGTGCAGATAAAAATTATATTTAATTTGCAACCTGGTGGAGGTTAGTATAGATGGACTAATAGAACAAGTCCCACACACTGCTAGAAGCCCAAATATTTTTTCAGAGCTAGATGCAGATAAAAATTATATTTAATTTGCAACCTGGTGGAGGTTAGTATAGATGGACTAATAGACCAAGTCCCACACACTGCTAGAAGCCCAAATATTTTTTCAGCGCTAGATGCAGAAAAAAATTATATTGAATTTGCAACCTGATGGAGGTCAGTATAGATGGACTAATAGACCAAGTCCCACACACTGCTAGAAGCCGAAAAATTTTTTCAGAGCTAGATGCCGATAAAAATTATTTTGAATTTGCAACCTGGTGGAGTTTAGTATAGATGGACTAATAGAACAAGTCCCACACACTGCTAGAAGCCTAAATATTTTTTCAGAGCTAGATGCAGAAAAAAATTATATTGAATTTGCAACCTGATGGAGGTCAGTATAGATGGACTAATAGACCAAGTCCCACACACTGCTACAAGCCCAAATATTTTTTCAGAGCTAGATGCAGATAAAAATTATTTTTAATTTGCAACCTGGTGGAGGTTAGTATAGATGGACTAATAGACCAAGTCCCACACACTGCTACAAGCCCAACTATTTTTTCAGAGCTAGATGCAGAAAAAAATTATATTGAATTTGCAACCTGATGGAGGTCAGTATAGATGGACTAATAGACCTAGTCCCACACACTGCTAGAAGCCCAAATATTTTTTCAGAGCTAGATGCAGATAATAATTATTTTTAATTTTCAACCTGGTGGAAGTTAGTATAGATGGACTAATAGACCAAGTCCCACACACTGCTAGAAGCCGAAATATTTTTTCAGAGCTAGATGCAGAAAAAAATTATATTGAATTTGCAACCTGATGGAGGTCAGTATAGATGGACTAATAGACCAAGTCCCACACACTGCTAGAAGCTGAAATATTTTTTCAGAGCTAGATGCAGAAAAAAATTATATTGAATTTGCAACCTGATGGAGGTCAGTATAGATTGGCTAATAGAACAAGTCCCACACACTGCTAGAAGCCGAAATATTTTTTCAGAGCTAGAGGCAGAAAAAAATTATATTGAATTTGCAACCTGATGGAGGTCAGTATAGATGGACTAATAGAACAAGTCCCATACACTGCTAGAAGCCAAAATATCTTTTCAGAGCTCGATGCAGATAAATATTATATTGAATTTGCAACCTGGTGGAGGTTAGTATAGATGGACTGATAGAATGATGCTATGCCCAAAAGGTTTTACTTCACTAGGTGCAGTAAAAAAATTGGTATTCTATACACAGGTGGTATATCTTGCAACACAGATAGGCTACTCCACTGACTAACACACACTGCAAGAGGCCAAAAAGGATTTGCTTTGCTAGATTTAGCGAAATGCTGCGAAAAAAACTTGCACAGCACTGGCACAGACCTGCCTGGCAAAAACTGATAGGAACTGATGTAACCTAGTCCTGAAAAGGACTGCAATTACAATTAGTCTTTACTCCCACAATCTATCTATTTAAGAGCACAGACCTGCCTGATAAAAGTCGTAGGAAATGCTGTAACCTAGTCCTTAAAAGGACTGCAATCACAACTCTTCCCTACTCCCAAGCTATCTGTAGATTTGTGCGAAAATTGGCTTGAAATTAGCAAGGTATAGGGCACACAGCAACAGCGGTGCGGTCTAACACGCAGCTGCAGCATTGAGAAAATGGTGGCGATGGGGAAAATGGCTTGGTCTTATAGGGCAAGGACATTTGACATACACTGCCAATGACACATGCCCTTGCTTGTGTGAAAAAAAGCACTTCGCTCCGTGTGTGCGCTGCTGATAGGCTGACAGATTGCACCTCCCCACTGTAAATGCGGGAAAGAGAAAAAAAAATGGAGATCTTCATTATTCCTGCAGAGATCCATCCCCTGCCCCTCCCCACGCCCCGCTGTACACTCAAACTGCGTATTAACATTAATTTTCAGCATTGCTGAGAAAAAATCCAGTTATGCTTTTGGTGCACGAACAGTTATCGAACATAACCTCGAACAGCCGAATTTTTTTTAAATCGTTCGTGTTCGCCGAATTTGAGATTGGCGAACAGTTCGAGTCGAACACCGCTCATCTCTAGTCCCAAGGTCCGAATGGGTCACGGCTTCCACTATGTTAACCCAGTGTGCCGTCAGCGAGATGTACCGTCCCTGCCCACAAGCACTTGTCCACGTGTCTGTGGTTAGGTAGACTTTCCCAGTAACTGCATTGTTGAGGGCACGGCTAATATTTTGGGACACGTGCTTGTGTAATGCGGGGACGGCACACCGGGAGAGATAGTGGCGGCTGGGGACCGAGTACCGAGGGATGGCCGCCGCCATCAGGTTGTGGAATGCTGCCGTCTCCACGAGCCTAAAAGGCAACATTTTGAGCGCAAGCAGTCGTGAAATGTGAGAATTTAGTAGTGTGGCCTGTGGGGCGTTTTCTGCATATTTGCACTTGTGTTCCAAGGACTGACTGGGGTATGGACAACTGAACACTGCGCTTGGACAAGGACATGGACTTGCTTCCTGATGCTGCTACTTGAGAGTGTGCAATGACAGGTGCAGGGCAGGAGGCATCTTCGCATGCACCATGGACAGGGGATTGGGTTGCATGCACAACAGCGGAAGAAGCAATGGTGCCACTTGCAGACTCTGTTGCTGAACCCTGGGGTATGGCCCACAAAGTTGGGTGCTTCGCTGCCATGTGCCTGATCATGCTGGTGGTGGTCAGGCTGGTCATTTTGCCACCCCTGATGATGCTGGCCTGGCAGGTGCTGCAAATGGCCTTTTTGGGGTTATCGGCAGAGTCTTTAAAAAAACAACCAGCTTCGGGAAGACATAACAGTTGTACTGGCAACTTCTTTCATGTTGGTGTTACAGGGAATGGTTGCCTGCCTTCTGTCTGCGGCCATCACACTGCTTCTTCCTGCCTGTTGGGGTGCTATGCCTCCCCCCCCCTGTGTGCTGCTGTCCTCGCTCTGCATGTCCTCCTGCCAGGTTGGGTCAGTTACTATATCATCCACCATTCCCTGTTACTACAGGATCTCATCTCTCGGCATCACAGACTTGGCCCTATCTTGCATCTTTTCATACCTAACTGACAGGACATTATAATAATATAATTTTCATTTTTATATAGCACCAACATATTCCGCAAACCTTTACATACATTATCATTGCTGTTCCCATTGGGGCTCACAATCTAAATTCCCTATCAGTATGTCTTTGGAGTGTGGGAAGAAACCGAAGAACCTGGAGGAAACCCATGCAACCACGGGGAGAACATACAAACTCCTTGCAGATGTTGTCCTTTGACCCCAGGACCCCAGTGCTGCAAGGCTGCAGTGGTAACCACTGAGCCACCGTGCTGCCCACGTGCTGCCACATTCAGTGTCTCCCACTCACGCACCACCTCCTAATCTCCCCCTATCTGTCGGTGTCCCCCAAGGTTCAGTTCTAGGACACAGGCTCTTCTCCATCTATACCTTCAGCCTGGGACAGCTCATAGTCTCATGGCTTTCGGTATCTCCTCTATGCTAATGACACACAAATCTACATCTCTGGACTTGATATCACCTTCTTACTAACCAGAATCCCACAATGTATGTCCTCTATTTCATCTTTCTTCTCTGCTAGATTTGTAAAAATTAGCATGGATAAAACAGAATGCATCATCTTTCCACCATCTTATTCATCCTCCCCAACTGACATATCCATCAAAGTGAATGGCTGCCCACTCTGCCCAGTCCCACAAGCTTGACTCTGATCTGTCCTTCAAACGTCAGATCCAAGCCCTTTCCACTTGCTGCTGACTCCAACTCCAAAATATCTCCAGAATCCGCACATTCCTCAACCATGACTCTACAAAAACACCAATGCACTACCTCATCATCTGCCGTCTCAACTGCTGCAAGCTCCTGCTCTGTGGTCTCCTTTATACCACTCTCGCACCCCTCCAATTTATCCTAAAGTGTGGTGGCCGATTAATCCATCTGTCTCCCCCCTATTCCCAGGCTTCTCCCCTCTGTCAATCCCTGCGCTGGTTCCCTGTTGCTCAGAGACTCCAGTTGAAAAGCCAACCTTTGTCATACCATGCAATCCTAAACCTGTCTCCTCCATACATCTGTGACCTAGTCTCCCTGTACTAGTTACCTGCACAAAACCTTCCATCCTTCCAAGATCTCCTTCTTTACTTCCCTCTTATCTCTTCTTGCCACAATCGCATACAAGATTTGTCTCATGCATTTCCCTACTCTGTAACTCTGTACCCCAACACATCAGACTGTCGCCTACTGCAGAAACTTTGAAAAGGAAGCTGAAGACCCACCTCTTCTGACAAGAGTACAATCTGCGGTAAGTCTCGTTCCAGCATACCACTGCACGATTAGCTGTACCCTGACCTCCTGTATCCTCACTAGTGTTGAGCGAGCACTAAAATGCTCGGGTGCTCGAATCTTGGGCCAAACTCACCGTGATACTCAGGTGATCGACCCGAGCAACGAGCCCAATGTTAGTCAATGGGAGACCCAAGTATTTTTGCGGCGGCACCCCCGGCAGTCTGTAGAAAGCCTAAAAAGTGCCCAAAACGATAGTGACAGTGCGCAAATGACATGGGGAGAGCATGGGGATCGCCCCAGGAAGCATTATGACCCCCAGGTCACTGCTGTCAACAACGTGGTCAGAGGTATTAAGCCACTTTTACGGGCTCACAATAAAACGTTTGAAAAACGAAACTTAAACGGTTTTCCTGTGAAATATGTTAAGGAACATCCTTTCCAGGGTAAAGACTTGTGTATAAGGTAAAATAAATAACCAAAAACAAAAATACTCCTCCACACCTTGGGCTATGTTCACAAGTAGCATTTTTTATGCATTTTTGCACTTTTGTATTGCTTTCAACCGTGACAAATGCATTCACCGGGAAATGTCGTTTTAACATTTTACAACCTTATCTGGCCATGTGCTGTGTGACACATGCAGACAGTGCTGAAAAGATATGGGAACAGCATGGGGAAGACCCCTGGAAGCATTTCTGACACCCAGGTCACTGCCTAAAAGCTTACCCATCAGAAGTGATCCTTGCCACATCAAAAGATGCAGACTTGCAACTATCCCCATGCAAGTCCTTGTCCCAGGGCAGTGTTCAATTGTACCTCCCCCATTCCTTGCAATGCAAGTGCAAGTATGCAGCCTGCCACCCACCAACCCCCAGGCTGCAATACCATACTGCTTGCTTGCTTGCACTTGAAATTGGGCCTTTTAGGCATGTGGAGGCAGAATCTGGCCACCACGTCATGGCTGGGTCGGCGGCCTGGTATCCATACTCGGTCCCGAGCCGCCCCGTGGCTGGGTGCCCACACACGGTCCCCAGCCACCTGAGGACGGTCAGGTGTCCATAAACGGTCCCCAGCCGCCCATATTTGTCCCGCTGCGCCTTATACACAAGCGCGCATACCAAAACATTATCTGTGCCCTCCCCAGTGCATTCAGTGGGAAGGACATGACACGCCCCTGGGCCTTCGTCGCGCGGCATCGCGCGCGCGGGAGCTTACCCGGAGCCGGATCCGATGGGAGTAGTAGTCTCGTGGCGGTGACCCGGTCCGTGCCCAGGGAGTCAAACTGAGCGGCGATGTATTAGCAGTAGATGTTGTACGACTACGCCACCCGTTGATTGCGGCTATGAGGCCGCCGCTGCAGGGCAGACCGCTGAGGCCGGTGATATGATTGTGCAGCGTAGATGGTATAACCCCCAACGGGAGGGGTATGGCCTCAGGGCAGCAGATGTGGATGATGGAGGTAGTGATGGTGCAGCAAGGAGAGTCAGAAACGTATAATGCAGTTTCAGGGTTTTTACTCACAGGTGTTACTTCAGTCACTTCGGCCGGGAGTGACCACCCGAGCCGTGCTGCGTCCACCAGGTGCGGGACTCGGCTAACCCCCAGGCAGTTCCGGAGCGTGGTCCTGAGCTCCCCTCTCTCTCTCTCTCTGGCCATCCCCACCAGGGATCCACCTTTGTCCGGTTCCCTTGGGCCTCTCGATGGTAAAACCTTTTATGGCTTTCCTGACCCTACTCGTGGTGTACCTTCCTGGTGAATGTGGTGAGGGTCGTGGCAAAACTTGACCACGACCTCTGGTTCCTGACTAAGGATGTTTTGCCTCCGCCAGTTTGGGATCCGGTACCTCTCTGTGCCAACCCTTCACCCTTTTTGGTCACTCTTGGGATCTCAGGGTTCCCTCTTGATCTTATGTCTCTGGGCCTCTCTTCCTCCTTCTCTCTGCTTCAGGCCTGGCCCTGGAGCTGGGCCCAGCCGGAGCCACAGCTCCCTGTCAGCCCTCTTGGCTGAGCTCCTCTCTGAACTGACCCTGTCTCTAGATGGTGCCCACCATATATACTCCCTCTATGTGTGAGCCCAGGTGACTAGCACCCAATGGGCTCCTACCTCTATGCCCAGAGCCCCTCCCCTATCTGCCCCTACACTACTGGGATGTTCCTCCCCCCCTCCCACTCCAGCCAGGGACAGACGCTGTCGTACCTGCACATCTAAGTGGTGGGAGTACCGTAGTTCTGTCCCCCGGAAATGGGATGAGTGTAGTGCATGCAGCTAGCTGAGCTCAGTCCCACACTCCATCCTTACCCGGGAGTGGAATACCACACCTCTGGTTCGAGGTGCAATACCCCTGTAGCAGCCGAGTCCTCGGGGTGCTACATTCCCCCCTGGTAAACCACAGCACGTCCTCGGGCTGTAAAAGAGCAAAACAAACAAACATACAAAATTTTTAAAGTGTACACTTGCGTATAAGATATTAACTTTGAATCATCCCTTTATGGGAGGCATTTTTCTCTTTAAACGTTACAGGTATAAAACATTTTCCTTAGTCATAATAAAACATCTGGCTAATGCCACCGGAACTCTTTTGGCACATAACTTCCACATTATTACTCTAGCAGCATATAATTTTCAATATAATCTTGACTTCTGGCCACTGTGCAACTTGTGACCAGGTAAAAGTGCAACAGTCACTTGTAGAAAAAAAAACAGTTCCTTATAAAACCGGTAGGGGGCGCCTTAGGAAGCGCAACTATTTACAGGGTGGCCGCTCTCAGTCCTCGGCCAGTGGGGAAAAAGGAATGGCTGCTCACAGTCCTCAGCCTGTAGGGAAAAGGGATGGCTGCTCACAGTCCTCAGCCTGTGGGGATAAGGACACACGGGAACAATTCACACTAGTCCCAACGGGGACCATATTCTAATAAGCAGCAGTCCTTGTACCCTTACGGGTAACTATGTACAGTTCCACTTTACCGTACTTCAGTAACAGCGTCCTCCTGCTCCTTCCCGCGGGTAGTCTTCAAACCCGTCCGGGTCCTCTTGTTCCTCCTCGCACTGTAGCTCTTCCTCGGTCAGTCGGTGCACATGAAGAGCATATGGTCCCTTAGCACACTGATGCCGGGTGAAGGTGACCTCGTCACCCGGGTAAAGGTCACGTCCTCTGTGTCCCTCCGGCAGATGACTCTCGACATCTCTGCGGGTGACAAAGACGTCGCCGGGGGTTCTGATCCCGGATAAAGCCCCAACCGTGCTCCAGTTGGAACTTGATTACAGTCCCGGTGGCGCGGGGACCGTGGGCTGCACGGGGGTTTCGCCGGGTCCGACGTTTCTGCTCCGCACTCTGGACTTGCAGCCGCTCCTCGCGGACCTGCCTCTCCCGCCGTTCCCGGTCGAAGACCTCCAGCTGTTGCCGGCAGCACTCCGCTCGCTGGGCTGCGGCCGCCCGGGTCTCGTGGGTAAAGCCAATGAGGTTTTCTCCGGTGGGGTCCCATTCGAATTGGGCCTCCTCCAACGGGAGCGGGACGATCTTGACAGGCGCCGGAGCTGGGATTAGGGGTTCACACAAGGGCCGTTCCCTCCGGAGTCGTGGGTTGGTATACTCCGGTGGCCATTCGAACGGCAGCCCGTCCGGGCTAGTGTGCTGCGCATACAGGTCTTCGCCCAGGTGTGGCACTGTGGAGGTAGAGGGCGCTGTGGGGGCAGCGGCGCCCGGGGGCTCTTGGCAATGCGTCCAGGCCGGAGGCATCTTGAAAGTGAAGGGCGCTTTAGAGGCACCAGCGCCCGGGTCCACCAGGTCTTGCGACCAGGCCGGTGGCATGATAGAAGTAGAGGGCACTTTGGAGACAGCGGCGCCCGGGGGTACTCGGCCCTGCGACCAGGCCGGGAGCGCTTCCTGCTTGGCCGCGCTCAGAGTTGAGGCGCGTGACGTCACAGGGGGCGTGGCCTCGGCTCCTGCCGCTTGAGGCCTAGTTTGGAGCGGTGGCGGTGCAGCTACGGGCACGGTAGGTGGGATTTCGGGCTCTGCGACGGGGAGCTGGGGCAGGCTCACGGCTACTTGGCTTGGGGTGGTGACGTCCCCTTTACCTGCTTCCATCTCTTCAGCTCCTTCCACGGCGTCGTCTCCGGCCTTCGTCCCTCCTGCACCATCCTCAGAGGCGGTCAGACTCCTCGTCTCGGGTGGCGTCCTTCGCTGGCGGATTCCAGCCTGCAGGGCCATTTCTCTGCTCCACTCGGCCAGCACCTCTCGCTGCACTCGGGCCATCCTCCGAGCCAAGCCCTCCAGCGCGGTCTGTGCATGCTCCCGATCTCGGGGAAGCTGTGCCAGGATCTCCACCAGGCCTTCTGGGGTGGCGGCCTGCAACAGGCTCCTGACCACAGGGTCGGTGCTGCCTGACTCTCCCTCCATCTCCGGGTGCAATCTCTCCAGACTCCTCCAGGCTGCACCCATCCTCTCCCTTTTGTTCTTGATCCGCCCACACTGAGGATGGTCCCGGGGCAACTTGGTGATTGTCAGTTCCAGGGGCAGACCCCTCACTCTGATGGACATCTCTATCTTTGCAGTCTCTGCTGGTGAGGGCGGTCTCCGCTTTTGGCGCTCTTCTGGGACCAGGCCCACGATGGGAGGTGGTCTCTTGCCACCCTCTGGCACGCCCATAATGGCGTCCGCTCTGCCAGGGCGGGAAATCGTCTCAGATGGCAGGAATCATCTCCTAATGGCGGGAAACTCCGTGGATGGCGGGAAAAGGCTGCAGATGGCGGGCAACCGGCGGGAAATGATCCGAGATGGCGTCCGATGGCGGGGACCCTCCGGAACTGGCGGGAGACTTCTTCTTACGGTACTTATAAACTTTTCTTCAGGCACGCAGTAACCGGTAGTTGCGGGCACGTAATCCTGCCGACTACGCCAAAGTTGACGCGCCCCTGGGCCTTCGTCGCGCGGCATCGCGCGCGCGGGAGCTTACCCGGAGCCGGATCCGATGGGAGTAGTAGTCTCGTGGTGGTGACCCGGTCCGTGCCCAGGGAGTCAAACTGAGCGGCGATGTATTAGCAGTAGATGTTGTACGACTACGCCACCCGTTGATTGCGGCTATGAGGCCGCCGCTGCAGGGCAGACCGGTGATATGATTGTGCAGCGTAGATGGTATAACCCCCAACGGGAGGGGTATGGCCTCAGGGCAGCAGATGTGGATGATGGAGGTAGTGATGGTGCAGCAAGGAGAGTCAGAAACGTATAATGCAGTTTCAGGGTTTTTACTCACAGGTGTTACTTCAGTCACTTCGGCCGGGAGTGACCACCTGAGCCGTGCTGCGTCCACCAGGTGCGGGACTCGGCTAACCCCCAGGCAGTTCCGGAGCGTGGTCCTGAGCTCCCCTCTCTCTCTCTCTCTGGCCGTCCCCACCAGGGATCCACCTTTGTCTGGTTCCCTTGGGCCTCTCGATGGTAAAACCTTTTATGGCTTTCCTGACCCTACTCGTGGTGTACCTTCCTGGTGAATGTGGTGAGGGTCGTGGCAAAACTTGACCACGACCTCCGGTTCCTGACTAAGGATGTTTTGCCTCCGCCAGTTTGGGATCCGGTACCTCTCTGTGCCAACCCTTCACCCTTTTTGGTCACTCTTGGGATCTCAGGGTTCCCTCTTGATCTTATGTCTCTGGGCCTCTCTTCCTCCTTCTCTCTGCTTCAGGCCTGGCCCTGGAGCTAGGCCCAGCCGGAGCCACAGCTCCCTGTCAGCCCTCTTGGCTGAGCTCCTCTCTGAACTGACCCTGTCTCTAGATGGTGCCCACCATATATACTCCCTCTATGTGTGAGCCCAGGTGACTAGCACCCAATGGGCTCCTACCTCTATGCCCAGAGCCCCTCCCCTATCTGCCCCTACACTACTGGGATGTTCCTCCCCCCCTCCCACTCCAGCCAGGGACAGACGCTGTCGTACCTGCACATCTAACTGGTGGGAGTACCGTAGTTCTGTCCCCCGGAAATGGGATGAGTGTAGTGCATGCAGCTAGCTGAGCTCAGTCCCACACTCCATCCTTACCCGGGAGTGGAATACCACACCTCTGGTTCGAGGTGCAATACCCCTGTAGCAGCCGAGTCCTCGGGGTGCTACAGACAGCCTAACCACAAACACGTGGACAAGTGAATGTGGCCATGGATGGTCCAGCTCACTGACACCTTCACACTGGGTTAATATTGTGGAAGCTGGGACACAGTTGGACACTGGGATGCAACACGTCCTCCAGACATAGAGGATTGCGGGTCCTGGGTCAATCAAGCTTCCATACAAGGTTCAGTAGGTAGACAGCAGCAGTGGTCGGCCTCCTACACAACAAGTAAATTATTCATGATCATGAGGCCATCCATCTCCTTAGCTTTCTGTTCCTTGGAATGCAAGCGCATGTATGTAGTAGCGGCTAGGCCTGAGGTGGTCAGCGTTTTGGTGCATATCCTACCTCCTCCGAGGATTGATGGATGTTTTCCTGCTACTATCCCAGTTCTATGACTCCCGTTAAAACATAGCTTCAGGTGATGAATGATGGATGAGGTGGTGGCAAAGGAGAAAGAGCAGGAGGAACAGGGACCATTCACATCAATATTAGGCCAGTCAAACACACATGTCTGGTAGAATATGTTTCGGTACCAAAAGGAGCGGTTTGGCTACACAGTTATAGGGCATACAGTGAGTGCAATGCCTACCAAAAATTTCAAATCACTCCAATGCCCCTTGGAAATGAGATGGAGGTGAGAGGGCCTTAACTAAACCATTTTTTCCATTTATAGCAACTGGGTCTCCTGTACACTGTTGGCCTAAGCAGTGAATGGAAGGCTTTCCAAAAATTATGAGGAAGTGCAATGCCCCTTGAAACAGACGTGGATTACAGCATACTAAAAACCTTCTACCCATTATTGGGGAGTGGGTCTCCCTTAGTTTTCGCCTTTGCATTGAAAAGAAAAAGCTGACTAAAATTAGGAGGAAATACAATGCCCGTTGGAAGAGTCGTGGAGGTTAGAGTTAATTAAAAACAACATTTCAATGCCCCTTGGAAGAGCTCAGAGAACTTGCAGAAGATAGCCATATATATGATTTGCTACTAAACATATTCGTATATATGATAATTTAAATGGCTGTCAGGAAGTAGGACTATCAATATGACAAATCATCATATATAACTTCATAGGGGGGGAGACGACAAAGTCGCCTAAATGATGATAATAACGTCAAGGATGTACAAAAGACAAGGAGGTCACAGTTGCTTAACAAGACAGTTTTAATGCCCCTTGGAAGAGATGTGGAGATCAGAGTGCTGTTAATGTGAGGTAAAAAACATCAACAGCAATTGCCAAATGAAAAGTGAGCACCTAGGTCAGATTACAGCAGCAGGCATATGGTTATCATATACTAAATGTATAGTGTGACTTTAACAAAGGCCCACTCCGAAATGCGCGTCGGGGTGGAGCACAGGTCTGGGTTCCCTCTGGTATACCTCTCTATATAGGTAATATACTAATACCTTATATGCCATTATCTGTTTATGTAGATCCGTGATATAGGGGACCAATGCAGTTTAGATTTTAGCATATGTGCATATGGATGGTAAAATAGATACTGTCACACTATACATTTAGTATATGATAACCATATGACTGCTGCTGTATTCTGACCGAGGTGCTCACTTTTCATTTGGCAATTGCTGTTGATGTTTTTTACCTCACATTAACATGTCTAATTTTAAATAATAAAGTGTTTTTGATTTATTTTGTACATCCTTGACATTATTATCATCATTTAGGCGACTTTGTAGTCTCCCCCCCTTGGAAGAGACGTGGAGATCAGAGTGGTTTAAAAAGACGGTTTTAATGCCCCTTGGAAGAGACGTGGAGTTCAGAGTGGTTTAACAAGATGATTTTAATATCCCTTGGAAGAGACGTGGAGGTCACAGTAGCTTAGCAAGACAGTTTTAATGCCCCTTGGAAGAGAGGTGGAGGTCGCAGTAGCTTAACACGACAGTTTTAATGCCCCTTGGAAGAATGGTGGAGGTCATAGTAGCTTAACAAGACACTTTTAATGCCCCTTGGAAGAATGGTGGAGGTCGCAGTAGCTTAACAAGACAGTTTTAATGCCCCTTGGAAGAGACATGGAGGTGACAGCTTAACAAGACGGTTTTAATGCCCCTTAGAAGAGATGTGGAGGTCAGAGTGGTTTAACAAGATGGTTTTAATGCCCCTTGGAAGAGACGTGGAGGTCACAGTAGCTTAACAAGACATTTTTAATGCACCTTGGAAGAGACGTGGAGGTCACAGTAGCTTAACAAGATGGTTTTAATGCCCCTTGGAAAAGACGTGGAGGTCAGAGTTGTTTAACAAGACGGTTTTAATGTCCGTTGGAAAAGACGTGGAGGTCACAGTTGCTTAACAAGACAGTTTTAATGCCCCTTGGAAGAGACGTGGAGGTCAGAGTGGTTTAGCAAGATGGTTTAATGCCCCTTGGAAGAGACGTGGAGGTAACAGTAGCTTAACAAGATGGTTTTAATGCCCCTTGCAAAAGACGTGGAGGTCAGAGTGATTTAACAAGACGGTTTTAATGCCCCTTGGAAAAGACGTGGAGGTCACAGTTGCTTAACAAGACAGTTTTAATGCCCCTCGGAAGAGATGTGGAGGTCAGAGTGGTTTATCAAGATGGTTTTAATGCGCCTTGGAAGAGACGTGGAGTTCAGAGTGGTTTAACAAGACAGTTTTAATGCCCCTTGGAAGAGACGTGGAGTTCAGAGTCGTTTAACAAGATGGTTTTAATGCCCCTTGGAAGAGACGTGGAGGTCACAGTAGCTTAACAAGACATTTTTAATGCACCTTGGAAGAGATGTGGAGGTCACAGTAGCTTAATAAGATGGTTTTAATGCCCCTTGGAAAAGACGTGGAGGTCAGAGTGGTTTAACAAGACGGTTTTAATGCCCCTTGGAAAAGACGTGGAGGTCACAGTTGCTTAACAAGACAGTTTTAATGCCCCTTGGAAGAGACGTGGAGGTCAGAGTGGTTTAACAAGATGGTTTTAATGCCCCTCGAAAAGACGTGGAGTTCAGAGTGGTTTAACAAGACAGTTTTAATGCCCCTTGGAAGAGATGTGGAGTTCCGAGTGGTTTAACAAGACGGTTTTAATGCCCCTTGGAAGAGACGTGGAGTTCAGAGTTGTTTAACAAGATGGTTTTAATGCCCCTTGGAAGAGACATGGAGGTCACAGTAGCTTAATAAGACAGTTTTAATGCACCTTGGAAGAGACGTGGAGGTCACAGTAGCTTAACAAGATGGTTTTAATGCACCTTGGAAGAGACGTGGAGGTCACAGTAGCTTAACAAGATGGTTTTAATGCCCCTTGGAAAAGACGTGGAGGTCAGAGTTGTTTAACAAGAGGTTTTAATGTCCGTTGGAAAAGACGTGGAGGTCACAGTTGCTTAACAAGACAGTTTTAATGCCCCTTGGAAGAGACGTGGAGGTCAGAGAGGTTTAGCAAGATGGTTTTAATGCCCATTGGAAGAGACGTGGAGTTCAGAGTGGTTCAACAAGACGGTTTTAATGCCCCTTGGAAGAGACATGAATGTCAGAGTGGTTTAACAAGACGGTTTTAATGCCCCTTGGAAAAGACGTGGAGTTCAGAGTTGTTTAACAAGATGGTTTTAATGCCCCTTGGAAGAGACATGGAGGTCACAGTAGCTTAATAAGACAGTTTTAATGCACCTTGGAAGAGACGTGGAGGTCACAGTAGCTTAACAAGATGGTTTTAATGCACCTTGGAAGAGACGTGGAGGTCACAGTAGCTTAACAAGATGGTTTTAATGCCCCTTGGAAAAGACGTGGAGGTCAGAGTTGTTTAACAAGAGGTTTTAATGTCCGTTGGAAAAGACGTGGAGGTCACAGTTGCTTAACAAGACAGTTTTAATGCCCCTTGGAAGAGACGTGGAGGTCAGAGAGGTTTAGCAAGATGGTTTTAATGCCCATTGGAAGAGACGTGGAGTTCAGAGTGGTTCAACAAGACGGTTTTAATGCCCCTTGGAAGAGACATGAATGTCAGAGTGGTTTAACAAGACGGTTTTAATGCCCCTTGGAAAAGACGTGGAGTTCAGAGTTGTTTAACAAGATGGTTTTAATGCCCCTTGGAAGAGACGTGGAGGTCACAGTTGCTTAACAAGACAGTTTTAATGCCCCTTGGAAGAGACGTGGAGTTCAGAGGGGCTTAACAAGACAGTTTTAATGCCCCTTGGAAGAGACGTGGAGTTCAGAGTGCTGTTAATGTGAGGTAAAAAACATCAACAGCAATTGCCAAATGAAAAGTGAGCACCTAGGTCAGATTACAGCAGCAGGCATTTGGTTATCATATACTAAATGTATAGTGTGACTTTAACAAAGGCCCACGCCGAAACACGCGTCGGGGTTCAGCACAGGTCTGGGTTCCCCCTGGTATACCTCTCTATATAGGTAATATACTAACACCTTATATGCCATTATCTGTTTATGGAGATCCGTGATATAGGGGACTAGAGATGAGCGTTGTTCTACTCGAACTGTTCGCCAATCTCAAATTCGAGCTGTTTTGGGCGGTGTTCGAGCCGTTCGGCGAACACGAACGATTTGAGAAAAATTCGGCTGTTCGAGGTTATGTTCGATAACTGTTCGTGCACCAAAATCATAACTGGATTTTTTCTCAGTAATGATGAAAATTAATGTTAATACGCAGTTTGAGTGTACAGCGGGGTGGGGGGAGGGGCAGGGGATGGATCTCTGCAGGAATAATGAAGATCTCCATTTTTTTTTCTCTTTCCCGCATTTGCAGTGGGGAGGTGCAGTCTGTCAGCCTATCAGCAGCGCACACACGGAGCGAACTGCTGTTTTTCACACAAGCAAGGGCATGTGTCATTGGCAGTGTATGTCACATGTCCTTGCCCTATAAGACCAAGCCATTTTCCCCGTCGCCACCATTTTCTCACTGCTGCAGCTGCGTGTTAGACGGCACCGCTGTTGCTGTGTACGCTATACCTTGTTAATTTCAAGCCAATTTTCGCACAAATCTACAGATAGCTTGGGAGTAGGGAATAGTTGTGATTGCAGTCCTTTTAAGGACTAGGTTACAGCATTTCCTATGACTTTTATCAGGCAGGTCTGTGCTCTTAAATAGATAGATTGTGGGAGTAAAGACTAATTGTAATTGCAGTCCTTTTCAGGACTAGGTTACATCAGTTCCTATCAGTTTTTGCCAGGCAGGTCTGTGCCAGTGCTGTGCAAGTTTTTTCACAGCATTTGGCTGAATCTAGCAAAGCTAATCCTTTTTGGCCTATTGCAGAGTGTGTTAGTCAGTGGAGTAGCCTATCTGTGTTGCAAGATATACCACCTGTGTATAGAATACCAATTTTTTTACTGCACCTAGTGAAGTAAAATCTTTTGGGCATAGCATCATTCTATTAGTCCATCTATACTGACCTCCATCAGGTTGCAAATGGAATATAATTTTTTTCTGCATCTAGCTCTGAAAAAATATGTGGGCTTCTAGCAGTGTGTGGGACTTGTTCTATTAGTCCATCTATACTGACCTCCATCAGGTTGCAAACTGAATATAATTTTTTTCTGCATCTAGCTCTGAAAAAATATTTGGCCTTCTAGCAGTGTGTGGGACTTTCTCTATTAGTCCATCTATACTGACCTCCATCAGGTTGCAAATTAAAAATAATTTTTATCTGCATCTAGCTCTGAAAAAATATTTGGCCTTCTAGCAGTGTGTGGGACTTTCTCTATTAGTCCATCTATACTGACCTCCATCAGGTTGCAAATTAAAAATAATTTTTATCTGCATCTAGCTCTGAAAAAATATTTGGCCTTCTAGCAGTGTGTGGGACTTTCTCTATTAGTCCATCTATACTGACCTCCATCAGGTTGCAAATTAAAAATAATTTTTATCTGCATCTACCTCTGAAAAAATATTTGGGCTTCTAGCTGTGTGTGGGACTTGTTCTATTAGTCCATCTATACTGACCTCCATCAGGTTGCAAACTGAATATAATTTTTTTCTGCATCTAGCTCTGAAAAAATATTTGGCCTTCTAGCAGTGTGTGGGACTTTCTCTATTAGTCCATCTATACTGACCTCCATCAGGTTGCAAATTAAAAATAATTTTTTTTCTGCATCTACCTCTGAAAAAATATTGGGCTTCTAGCTGTGTGTGGGACTTGTTCTATTAATCCATCTATACAGACCTCCATCAGGTTGCAAACTGAATATAATTTTTTTCTGCATCTACCTCTGAAAAAATATTTGGGCTTCTAGCTGTGTGTGGGACTTGTTCTATTAGTCCATCTATACTGACCTCCATCAGGTTGCAAACTGAATATATTTTTTTTCTGCATCTACCTCTGAAAAAATATTTGGGCTTCTAGCTGTGTGTGGGACTTGTTCTATTAGTCCATCTATACTGACCTCCATCAGGTTGCAAATCGAATATAATTTTTTTCTCCATCTAACCCAACCAATAGTTTTGGCCTAATACCACAGTTTGGCCACTCAGCTCTGCTCGGTTCCCATCCATTGTTTTTTTGTGCAAACAACTCCAGAGTTGTGAATTAGTTAGCCACCAAAATGAGTGGAAAAAGGCCTGCTGCTGGTGGAAAGGGGAATAGGCGTGTTGGGAAGGGGAAAAAAGGTTGTGTCCGTGGGGTAGGTGTTAAAGCAACAGTAACATCTGCAGAAGAAAGACCATCGTCCAGCCAAACTAAAATGTCTTCTTCTTTTAGCGGACAATGTGATAAGATCCCTTTCTTACGGCCACGCCAATCGCTACAAATTCCAGATGAGGCACAAAAACAGCAGGTGCTTCAACGGATTTCAAGTGCTCCTTTAAGTGGGCTCTCCTCCACATCAACTTCAACATCACAAATACTCCAGTCCTCAAAGGTGTCACCCCAATCGCACTTGCTTCCTCACAGCTCCCAAATCTCCAGCTGCCCGTCTGAGTATGAGGTAGAACAGATGGTTGAGTCTGCAGAGCTGTTTACTCATACTATAGCCTGGGAATCAGAGGTCGACTCCAGCGCTTCTGTGAATCCAGACGAGGAAATGATCTGCACTGATGCCCAGAATCTTTATGAGTCGGATCCAGGACCAGACGCAGAAGGTTCTGACCATAATGTAGACCCTCATTCCCAAACTGTAACTCCTGTTGGTGGAGACAATGAGGAAGACGATGATGAGACTCAAATACCTGATTGGAGCGACAACTTTAGTTTTTTGTCAGGGCAGGAACAGGTTGGCTCTGAGGACGACGGGTGTGATAACACACAGGGTGATGACGATGAGGTTGGAGATCCCACTTACTGTCAACCCACAGTCAGCCAAGAGATGAGGTCAGCAGAGGAGGTGGAGGAAGATGCTAGTGACGACGAGGTCAGGTTGCGCCTTCCTGGACAGAGACGTAGTACTGGAAGCACGTCAACAACTGCATCCTCAAACACAACTCTGCCTCTCACCACAAGTCGTGGTGGCTCTTCAGGTCGCATGGGTGCTAAGCCTTGCATAGCCTGGGCATTTTTTCGATAAAGATGACCCAACTCGTGTTATCTGTAACATTTGTCAGTAAAAGCTAAGTAGAGCCCAAAAAATACATAGTTTGAGTACTTCATGCATGAACCGGCACATGGACATGAAGCATAAGTTGCAGTGGGAAGCTCAGTGTGCTACAATGCGGCCTAGCCGGCCGGGCCAACCACCGTCTGCCATATCTTGTGCATCCGCGGCCTCTTCATCCTCTGTGACTGGGGGGACAGCAGTCACACCTGTTTTGGGGCGCAGACCTGCCACCTCTTTACCCGCAACAGCCAGCGTGATTGGCAGGTCATCATTTTCTTTGGAGATGGTAACACCAGCTGGTGTTGAGCGCTGTCCGACATCGATAGCACCACCTTTGGATCAAGGCAACCTAACATGTCCGCCTGCATCTTCCTCACAGACCGGCAGTTTGCCGGGGACACCCTTATCAACCCCATCTAAGCACAATAGCCAGCCCTCGGTCCCTCAGATGTGGACAAGTAAAAGACCATTTCCTCCTATCCATGAGAAAGCTAAGAGGTTGAATTTCACCATCTGCAAGCTCTTGGCTACAGAAATGCTGCCTTTCCGCCTGGTGGACACAGAGGATTTTCGAGACCTTATGTCTGTCGCAGTGCCCCAGTACCAGATGCCCAGTCGGCACTACTTCTCAAAGAAAGGTGTGCCTGCGCTCCACCAGCATGTCGCACACAACATCACCGCTTCTTTGAGAAACTCTGTGTGTGACGGGGTGCATTTCACCACAGACACTTGGACGAGTAGGCATGGACAGGGGCGTTACATGTCGCTGACTGGGCACTGGGTAACTATGGTGACAGCAGGACAAGGGGCTGCTGTCCAAGTCTTGCCGTCCCCACGAGTTGTGCGTCAATCCTCTTTATGTCAAAGTTCCTCCACTGCTTCTGCCTCCTCAACCTCCTCTCGGTCTTCCACCTGCACCCAAAGCCTGTCTGGTCATGCCACAAGCTTTCTAACTGCGCAGAAGGGATCCTGCACACCTCCTTACTATGCTGGCAGTAGGGCTCAACGTCATCAGGCGGTTTTTACTTTGAAATGTCTGGGAAACGTGAGTCACACAGCTGAGGAGTTGTGGTCAGCTTTGGAGAACCAGTTTCATGAATGGTTGTCTCCACTGGACCTGAAACCAGGGAAGGCCGTGTGCGACAATGCTGCAAACCTGGGTGCGGCCCTTCGCCGGGGCAATGTCACACACGTGCCTTGTATGGCTCACGTGTTGAACCTGGTTGTCCAGCAATTTTTAGCCCACTATCCCAGACTAGATGGCCTTCTGCAGAGGGCACGGTCGCTGTGTGCTTACTTCCGCCGTTCGCATCCCGCAGCTCAGTGACTTACATCTCTACAGAAGTCGTTGGGCCTGCCACTTCACTGGCTAAAATGCGATGTGCCTACCCGGTGGAATTCAACTCTGCACATGTTGCAGCGACTGTGGCAGCACCGACAAGCCCTGGTGCAATACATTCTGACATATAGCCTGGGCCAACGAGATCCAGAGGTGGGGCAAATCACGCTGGAGGAGTGGTCTCAGATCAGGGACCTATGCACCCTTCTGCACAGTTTTGAAATGGCGACGAAGATGTTTAGTGCTGACGATGCCATTATCAGCATGACTATTCCGGTGATTTACATGCTGGAGCACATGTTAAACAGAATTCGGAGTCAGGTGGTGGCACAAGAGGAGGTGGAGGAAGTAGAGGAGTTGTATGCGGAAGGGCTAACATCTGCAAGGTCCAGACGGTCGGCAGCACCAAGGCGGCAGGCATGTGAGGGTGGGGGAGATGGTTTTACCAGGGCGCATGGTAGCAGCCAAACTAGTGAGGAAGGTGCAGGAGCCCAGGAAGAAGTGGAGGACAAACTGATGGAAGACTCATCAGATGAGGGAGACCTTGATCACATTTCTGTTGTGCGAGGTTGGGGGGAGAGGACAGAGGAAGGAAGCATGATTGTTACCTCGCCACCAACACAACAGGGACTTGGTGCTCCTGGATGCGCAACACACATGAGTGCCTTCTTGCTGCACTACCTGCAACATGACCCTCGAATTGTGAGAATTAGAAATAATCCTGACTACTGGGTTGCCACACTGTTAGATCCCCGGTACAAAAGTAAATTTGCAGAAATTATTCCTGCCATAGAAAGGGATGCACGCATGCAGGAGTATCAGCAGAGACTGTTGCAGAATCTTACATGTGCTTTTCCACAAAACACCAGTGGTGCACGTAGTGAATCTCACAGTTCCAACTTGCCAACCGTGGGACCGTCAAGTGTTCAGCACTCAAACCGTAACAGAACCACAGTATCTGCTGGTAACATCAATTTTGCAGAATCATTTCACCACTTTTTTAGCCCATCCTTTGCAAGGCCACAGGAGACAAGAAGTCTGACACATAGTCAACGCCTAGAGACGATGGTACAGGAGTATCTCCAAGTAAACATTGAAGCCATGACTGTGTCACTGGACCCTTGCTCTTTTTGGGCTTCCAATCTGGATAAATGGCCGGAGCTAGCCACTTACGCCTTGGAGATCTTGTCATGCCCCGCAGCCAGCGTTCTGTCTGAACGTGTGTTCAGCGCTGCTGGTGGTGTGCTGACAGATAAGCGCACGCGGCTCTCCACTGATAATGTAGACAGACTCACGTTCATAAAGATGAACAAATCATGGATCCGAAACGACTTTTCTACCCCTGTGTCATCCTGGGGAGAGTAAAAGCTTGATGATGGGTTAAAATCACCCTACCAACCGTTTTAAGCTTTCAAATTACTAATCATGTTTATCTGTATCTTGGCTGGAAAATAATTTGGGCTTTGTAGCAGTGTGCAGCACTGATTCTATTAGGCCATCTATAATAAGCTCCACCAGATTTAAAATTACTAATCATGTTTATCTGTATCTTGGCTGGAAAATAATTTGGGCTTTGTAGCAGTGTGCAGCACTGATCCTATTAGGCCATCTATACTAAGCTCCACCAGATTTAAAATTAATAATAATTTTTAGCTGCATCTAGCCCGGAAAATAATTTTGGGGCTCCGAGATGCGCAAGACACATAAGTGCCTTCTTGCTGCACTACCTGCAACATGGCCCTCATATTGTCAGAATTCGAAGTAATCATGACTACTGGGTTGCCACACTCTTAGATCCCCCAAACTTTTCGATCAACCTTTTCATTTTAATAAAGACCAAAAAAATGGTCATTTTTGAAATTATAAGCATTAGCAGGTTATTAGAAACTGAAATCAAACAGTTTTCAACTCAATACTTTATTCTAGGTGATGTTACATTTTCACATAGGACCCCTTGTTCGAAAGAAGCTTCTGAACTCTCTCGTCCATTGAATTTGTCAGGTTTTGGATGGTTTCTGCTTCAATTGTTTTGCATGAGGACAGAATACCCTCCCAGAGGTGTTGCTTAGATGTGAACTGCCTCCCGCCATCATAGACACTCCTTTTGATGATGCTCCAGAGGTTCTGAATGGGGTAGAGGTCAGGGGAGCATGGGGGTCACACCATAAGTTTGTCCCCTTTTATGCCCATATCAGCCAGAGATGCAGATGTTTTATGTGCAGCATGAGATGGTGCATTATCATGCAAAAAAATGATCTTGCTGTGAAATACACGGTTCTTCTTCTTGAACCATGGCAGGAAGTGCAGTTTGAGAAAATCCACATACATTATGGAGTTCATCTTTAGCGCCTTCAGGGATCCTAAAGGGGCCGACAATCTCTCTCCCCATGATTTCAGCCCAAAACATTACTCCACCTCCTCCTTGTTGGCGCTGTAGCCGTGTTTGCGTGGGGTGTCCATCAACCAGCCATCCTCCACTCCATCCATCTGGACCATCGAGCGCTGCACGGCACTCATCCGTGAACAAAACAGTTTTGAAATCAGTCTTCATGTAATGTTTAGCCCACTGGAGCCGTTTCTGCTTGTGTGAAGTGGATAGAGGAGGTCGACAGGATGGCGTATGCACAGCTGCAAACCTCTGAAGGACCCTGCATCTTGTTGTTCGGGGGACGTTGGAGGCACCAGCAGCTTCAAAAACTTGTCTGCTGCTATGACAAGGCTTTTTTGCCGCTGCTCTTTTAACCTGACGTAATTGCCTGTAGGAAAGAGTCCTCAATTTGCCCTTATCAGCACACACACGTGTGTACTGTGAATCAGCTACATACTTCTTGATTGCCAAGACACTTCATCCTGATCATCGCACAATGTTGATTGTAGTCATGCCTTGACCTAAACACTCCACAATTTGTTGCTTCTCAGCAGCCGACACATCCTTTTTCTTTCCCATTTTGGCAGAAAATGTAGGCTGCTTAATAATGTGAGACAGCCTTCTTAAGTAGTCTTGCCTTTCATTGGACACACCTGCCAAACTAATTAGCACAGGTGTCTGCAATTGCTTACAGTGATATAAAGAGCCCTGACACACATCACCATCAATGAGTTTAACTGACAAACAAACAAATTCTTCCCTTATCACTCCTAAACAATTTTTGCATAATAATTTGGAACACAGTGTACATGTGCTTTTCCACAAAACACCAGTGGTTCACGTAGTGAATCTTACAGTTCTAACTTGCCAACCGTGGTCTGTATGGAGTTGTTCAATAAAGGGCCCAAAATTAAGATAACATAGATGGGAGAGGTCTCTATGAATAGGAATTCCTAAGTGTTTGATACCCTGTGAGGGCCAGGCAAAGGGAAAGTTGGACTGGATGGAATCCTATATGGATTTGGGGAGGGAGACATCGAGGGCCTCAGACTTCGCTGCATTGATTTTAAAATTTGACCATGTAACAAAGTGATCTATTTCAGCCATAACAGCATGGATGGATATATGTGATTGAGTGATATATACTAGGACATCATCAGCAAATAGAGAGCACTTGTACTCGGTGCCTCCCACCTCAATCCACCTAATATTGGGGTTATGGCGAATTGATGAGAGCAGGTGCTCCGTCACTAGGATGTATAAGAGAGGGGACAGAGGACATCCCTGCCTTGTCCCATTGGTGATTGTGAAAGGTGATGAAAATGTTCTGATGCACCCCCTGGGCCTTGGGACACCCGGAGCCGGACCCTTTTTGGTGGATGCTGGTGGTTGTAGTCTTCGTGGCGGCGACCCTGTTCCGTGGCTCAGGGTGGTCAAACCAGTGGCGGAACTATTTATGTGGTTTTGATGTTTAAATGTCCGACTACGCCACCCGTGGATTGCGGTCAGAGTGAACCGCCGCTGCAGGGCAGACAGCTGAGGCTGGTGTTGTGGGTGCAGCAGAGCGTAGCATAACTTCCCACGGGAGGAGTATAGCCTCAGGGCAGTGTATGCGGAGGATGGGGGTGATGGTGCAGGGCAGCAGCAGTAACGACACGGAGTCAGTGATGCAGTCCAGGGCCTTTACTCACAGTTCTTATTATCCAGACCACGTCTGCAGGTAATAGCTGCCCACGTCGTGCTGTGCTCACCACGTGAGGGGCTCAGACAACTCCCAGATAACTTTGGAGCGCTTCACAGGACCCCCTTTGTGTGTCCTTTGTCTGGCCTTTCTTACCAACCCTTCTGTCCGGCTGCCTCGGGCCTCCTCTTGGTAAACTTGGCGCCAGTTTCCCTGACCCTATGTGGTGCCTTCCTAGCGGGTGTAGCGAGGGGCTGCGCCACATAAAATGTCAGAGCCTCCGGTTTCTAGCTGAGGGTCGTTTCCTGCCTCCACTAGTTTCGGGGACCGGTCTCCCCCTTTGGCCTGACCCCTCCACGCAGGTGGATTCGGGCGTGCGGTGGCGACTCGCCCGTCCGCACCCCTGGAATCCCTTCATTCCTCGTTCCTGGAGCCTTCTCCGCTTCTCTTCCTTCCTTCTCCCTCTTCCAGGCCTGGGCCTCTGTTACTAGGCCCGCCTCCGGAGCAGAGCTCTTACAGAGCCCCTGCTCCCTGCCACTTCTGCTCAGACTTCTCTGCACTGAACTAAGATGGTGCCCACCTTTTATACTCCCTTCTCAATGCACCCAGGAACTGCTTCCTCCCTGCTCCTGCACTACAGGGTTCCCCTTCCTCAGTGTTCCCTCCCCCCACTCCAGTCAGGAACAGGGACTGTCGTGCCCATCTCAGAGGCATATTGGTCGCCCTGCCCCACGGCAATGTGGTGTAATGCATGCAGGTGTCGGGTCCTGATCCACACTCCATCCTTACCTGAGAGTGAGATATCACACCTCTGGGTGAGGTGCAATGCCTCTGTAGCAACCGAGCCCTCAGGGTGCTACAGTTCCATTTATCTTCAGCCTAGGTGACGTATTGTGATACAGGGCCGTGATTTTGGCTATAAAAGGGTCCCCTAGACCCCTACCCCAAGCTTTTTAAGAGAGTCATATATGGCGTGCCAGGAGACTCTATGGAATGCTTTCTCAGCATCCAACGAGAGTATCTAATTACAAATTTTTAACTGCATCTATCCCAGGAAATACTTTGTGCCTAGTAGCAGTGTCTGCTAGTCAGCGGATTATCCCGGCTGTTAAGCAAGCTACACCACCTGTAGTTTGGACACTTAATTTTTTCAAAGGAAATGCTTCGGGACCACGGGATACTCAGTGAAGAGCATCAGGAGGCACCCCAAGGCATAGGGGCTGGGACTGGCAGTAGGATGCCTTGCGGTGGACAGCCGAGCTCGATCCTTATAAAAGCTTTTTAACTGCAGCAGCTTTAGTGGACGCTACTGGAGCTGGAATTACGCGGCTGCTGGCATGAGACTTGCCCTCCAATAGATCCTTGTAAATGGATTTAAAGTGTATTCATTCAAATTAGAGAGACAATTTAAATTAAAAAGCTTAGAGCTGCCTCCACCACAGGGGGGCTCGCTCGACCCACCAGCAGACAGGCACCAGTATTGGGAGAGGGGGGCTGGCCGTCAGGGTTCACCGCGGCTCTGGCACAAACCCAGCGACACGGAGGTGGCACGGGCAGGAGCGGACTGAACGTGTCGGCTTCTCACTTTTTGGATTTTAGAAGGGCATGACATGCCTATATTTGTGTCTCCCCCTCCTTTTACTCCTCCACCTCTTTTCTTTTCGCATGACTATATGTACTTGTCACTTTTCCATGTGTTAGTTGTGTCTTCTGAGCAGTTTGTCAGCTTTTGGACACCTTTGATGGTGTTTTCTATGTGTTTCTATGTGTTTTTGTTTGCCTGCCATTGGTTTTAACGGTGTTCGAAGGTGTTCGACGAACAGTTCGACGAACAGTTCGGCGAACACACGGGTGTTCGACGAACCGAACCGAACTCGAACACTACGGGGGTGGCTCAACACTATAGGGGACCAATGCAGTTTAGATTTTTAGCATATGTGCATATGGATGGTAAAATAGATACTGTCACACTATACATTTAGTATATGATAACTATATGCCTGCTGCTGTAATCTGACCGAGGTGCTCACTTTTCATTTGGCAATTGCTGTTGATGTTTTTTACCTCACATTAACATGTCTAATTTTAAATAATAAAGTGTTTTTGATTTCTTTTGTACATCCTTGACGTTATTATTTTCCTTTAGGCGACTTCGTCGTCTCACCCCCTTGGAAGAGAAGTGGAGATCAGAGTGGTTTAAAAAGATGGTTTTAATGCCCCTTGGAAGAGATGTGGAGTTCAGAGTGGTTTAACAAGATGATTTTAATACCCCTTGGAAGAGACGTGGAGGTCACAGTAGCTTAGCAAGACAGTTTTAATGCCCCTTGGAAGAGGCGTGGAGGTCGCAGTAGCTTAACAAGACGGTTCTAATGCCCCTTGGAAGAATGGTGGAGGTCATAATAGCTGAACAAGCCACTTTTAATGCCCCATGGAAGAATGGTGGAGGTAGCAGTAGCTTAACAAGACAGTTTTAATGCCCCTTGGTAGAGACGTGGAGGTGACAGTAGCTTAACAAGATGGTTTTAATGCCCCTTAGAAGAGACGTGGAGGTCAGAGTGGTTTAACAAGACGGTTTTAATGCCCCTTGGAAGAGACATGGAGTTCAGAGTTGTTTAACAAGATGGTTTTAATGCCCCTTGGAAGAGACGTGGAGGTCACAGTAGCTTAAAAAGACAGTTTTAATGCACCTTGGAAGAGATGTGGAGGTCACAGTAGCTTAAAAAGATAGTTTTAATGCACCTTGGAAGAGACGTGGAGGTCACAGTAGCTTAACAAGATGGTTTTAATGCCCCTTGGAAAAGATGTGGAGGTCAGAGTGGTTTAACAAGACGGTTTTAATGCCCCTTGGAAGAGACGTGGAGTTCAGAGTTGTTTAACAAGATGGTTTTAATGACCCTTGGAAGAGATGTGGAGGTCACAGTAGCTTAACAAGACAGTTTTAATGCACCTTGGAAGAGACGTGGAGGTCACAGTAGCTTAACAAGATGGTTTTAATGTCCCTTGGAAAAGACGTGGAGGTCAGAGTGGTTTAACAAGATGGTTTTAATTCCCCTTGGAAAAGACGTGGAGGTCACAGTTGCTTACTAAGAAAGTTTTAATGCCCCTTGGAAGAGACGTGGAGGTCAGAGTGGTTTAATAAGATGGTTTTAATGCCCCTTAGAAGAGACGTGGAGTTCAGAGTTGTTTAACAAGATGGTTTTAATGCCCCTTGGAAGAGACGTGGAGGTCACAGTAGCTTAATAAGACAGTTTTAATGCACCTTGGGAGAAGCGTGGAGGTCACAGTAGCTTAACAAGATGGTTTTAATGCCCCTTGGAAAAGACGTGGAGGTCAGAGTTGTTTAACAAGACGGTTTTAATGCCCCATGGAAGAGACGTGGAGTTCAGAGTTATTTAACAAGATGGTTTTAATGCCCCTTGGAAGAGGCGTGGAGATCACAGTAGCTTAAAAAGACGGTTTTAATGCCCCATGGAAGAGACGTGGAGTTCAGAGTTATTTAACAAGATGGTTTTAATGCCCCTTGGAAGAGGCGTGGAGATCACAGTAGCTTAAAAAGACAGTTTTAATGCACCTTGGAAGAGACGTGGAGGTCTCAGTAGCTTAAAAAGATGGTTTTAATTCCCCTTGGAAAAGACGTGGAGGTCAGAGTGGTTTAACAAGACGGTTTTAATGCCCCTTGGAAGAGACGTGGAGGTCACAGTTGCTTAACAAGAAAATTTTAATACTCCTTGGAAGAGACGTGGAGGTCAGAGTGGTTTAACAAGATGGTTTTAATGCCCCTTGGAAGAGACGTGGAGTTCAGAGTGGTTTAACAAGACAGTTTTAATGCCCCTTTGAAGAGACGTGGAGTTCAGAGTGGTTTAACAAGACGGTTTTAATGCCCCTTGGAAGAGACGTGGAGTTCAAAGTTGTTTAACAAGATGGTTTTAATGCCCCTTGGAAGAGACGTGGAGGTCACAGTAGCTTAACAAGACAGTTTTAATGCACCTTGGGAGAGACGTGGAGGTCACAGTAGCTTAGCAAGATAGTTTTAATGCCCCTTGGAAAAGATGTGGAGGTCAGAATGGTTAAACAAGACGGTTTTAATGTCCCTTGGAAAAGACTTGGAGGTCACAGTTGCTTAACAAGACAGTTTTAATGCCCCTTGGAAGAGACGTGGAGTCCAGAGTGGTTTAACAAGACAGTTTTAATGCCCCTTGGAAGAGACGTGGAGTTCAGAGTGGTTTAACAAGATGGTTTTAATGGCCATTGGAAGAGACGTGGAGTTCAGAGTGGTTTAACAAGACGGTTTTAATGCCCCTTGGAAGAGACGTGGAGGTCAGAGTGGTTTAACAAGATGGTTTTAATGCCCCTTGGAAGAGACGTGGAGTTCAGATTGGTTTAACAAGACGATTTTAATGCTCCTTGGAAGAGACGTGGAGTTCAGAGTTGTTTAACAAGACGTTTTTAATACCTCTTGGAAGAGACGTGGAGGTCACAGTAGCTTAACAAGACAGGTTTAATGTACCTTGGAAGAGACGTGGAGGTCACAGTAGGTTAACAAGATGGTTTTAATGCCCCTTGGAAACGACGTGGAGGTCAGAGTGGTTTAACAAGACGGTTTTAATGCCCCTTGGAAAAGACGTGGAGTTCAGAGTTGTTTAACAAGACGTTTTTAATACCTCTTGGAAGAGACGTGGAGGTCACAGTAGCTTAACAAGACAGGTTTAATGTACCTTGGAAGAGACGTGGAGGTCACAGTAGGTTAACAAGATGGTTTTAATGCCCCTTGGAAACGACGTGGAGGTCAGAGTGGTTTAACAAGACTGTTTTAATGCCCCTTGGAAAAGACGTGGAGGTCACAGTTGCTTAACAAGACAGTGTTAATGCCCCTTGGAAGAGACGTGGAGGTCAGAGTGGTTTAACAAGATGGTTTTAATGCCCCTTGGAAGAGATGTGGAGTTCAGAGGGGCTTGACAAGACAGTTTTAATGCCCCTTGGAAGAGACGTGGAGTTCAGATTGGTTTAACAAGACGGTTTTAATGTTCCTTGGAAGAGACGTGGAGTTCAGAGTTGTTTAACAAGACATTTTTAATGCCTCTTGGAAGAGACGTGGAGGTCACAGTAGCTTAACAAAACAGGTTTAATGTACCTTGGAAGAGACGTGGAGGTCACAGTAGCTTAACAAGATGGTTTTAATGCCCTTGGAAACGACGTGGAGGTCAGAGTGGTTTAACAAGACAGTTTTAATGCCCCTTGGAAGAGACGTGGAGTTCAGAGTGGTAAAACAAGATGGTTTTAAAGCCCCTTGGAAGAGACGTGGAGTTCAGAGTTGTTTAACAAGACGGTTTTAATGCCCCTTGGAAAAGACGTGTGTAACGGGTCTGGAAGGCGGAACCTCTGGGCTACTATACAAGGGCTCGGTCCTTGTAAGGGAGCGGGTGGCGACCAGGCAGGCAGTCACAGCAGGTGACCGGGACAGTCTCTGGGTGTACGGGCAGGAGGTCACGGCAAGTGATCGGGGCAGTCTCTGGATAAAGGGTAGGTACGACCTGTGATGGCTGAACCTCCAGGTAGGCTAGCAAGGCAGATGGAGGATGTGTGCTCCCAGGTTAGCAAGCGAGAGTCTCTGGAATAGCAGGTGGTCACAGCACGTGACGGCGGAGCCTCCAGGTAGGCAAGCAGGCAGGTAGCGGAGAAGCGCTCCCAGGTGAGCGGGCAAGAGTCTCTGGAATAGCTGGTGGTCACAGCACGTGACAGCGGAGCCTCCGGGCAGGCAAGCAGGCAGGTAGCGGAGAAGCGCTCCAGGTGAGCGGGCAAGAGTCTCTGGAATAGCTGGTGGTCACAGCACGTGACAGCGGAGCCTCCGGGCAGGCAAGCAGGCAGGTAGCGGAGAAGCGCTCCCAGGTGAGCGGGCAAGCTGGTCCATAGACAGACTGACCGGAGTTGTAAGGCAGACCGTCGGACCTCAGGCAAGCAGGCAGGTAACAGGAAATCAGGCAGGATTAGGACAGCAGGCTGGCAGGAATCTGGCAGGTAACTGGCAGGTAACTGGCAACGGGACCTGAGGGCTGAAGCAGAGTAGAACGGTGCAACAACATTGCTCGGGCACCTCCATTTTGGAGGAGGTGCCTTATATATGGTGAAGTCCTCCGGCCATTGGCCGGGGACTCCTTAGGACGGTGCGCGCGGCCCCTTTAAGAGGGAGGGAGCGCGCGCGCGCGTGCCCTAAGCACAGTGGCCGGGAAGGAGCGCGCGCTGCCAGCAGAGCGGGAGGAGGACGCCGGGCTAGGAGCAGAGAGGTGAGGGGAACAGCGTCCCTGCCTGGCAGAGGGCAGGGACGACGGCGCTACAGTACCCCCCCCTTTAGGCCCCCCCTTTTTTAGGCCAGACAGAAATTTAGCTAGAATGAGAGGGGCATGGATGTTCTTCCGGGGCTCCCACGTTCTCTCCTCAGGACCAAACCCCTTCCAATCTACTAGAAAAAAGGTCTTTCCTCGTACCCTTTTGGTGGCAAGAATGTTCTCTACCTCAAACTCGTCCTCAGCAGAAACCGGAGCAGGAGGCGTACCTGTAGACTTGGAAAAAGAGTTAAGTACCACAGGTTTGAGGAGAGATACATGGAAGGAGTTAGGGATCCGCAAGTTGGCCGGGAGTTTCAATTTATAGGCCACCGGGTTGATCTGACTGATGACCTCCAGAGGACCGATGAACCGAGGCCCTAACTTATAAGAAGGAATCTTGAGCCGGACATACTTGGACGAGAGCCAGACCTTATCCCCTGGACAGAATTGAGGAGGATCCAGACGTTTTTTGTCAGCATGTCTTTTCATACGCTCGGATGACAGAAGGAGTGCGGACCGGGTACTCTCCCATATGGAGGAAAATTTGTTAACAAGAAATTCCGCAGCCGGATTGTCCACAGAGGTGGAAACGGGAAAAGGAATCCGAGGATGCTGACCGAAGACTACAAAAAACGGGGATTTAGAAGAGGATTCGCTCTGGTGATTATTATAAGAGAACTCGGCCCATGGTAGGAGATCCACCCAGTCTGAATGATGGGCATTAACGAAGTGCCGGAGGTAACTGGTCAGGTTCTGATTGATCCGCTCCACTTGACCATTGGACTGTGGGTGGTAAGCGGAGGAGAAGTCCAGGGTGACGTCTAGCAGTTTACAAGTGGCTCTCCAGAAACGTGAGGTGAACTGTACCCCACGATCCGACACGATGTGGAGGGGCAGGCCATGAAGACGGAAGATGTGGCGGATAAAGTCTTTAGCCAGCTCGGGTGCAGACGGGAGGCCTGGCAGGGGAATAAAGTGAGCCATCTTGGAAAAGCGGTCAGCGACCACCCAAATGACCGTACGACCGGCAGAGACGGGGAGATCAGTTATGAAGTCCATAGCAATATGCTGCCAGGGGGCAGCAGGCACAGGAAGCGGAAGGAGGCGACCGGCTGGCAGGTGTCTCGGGACTTTGTTGCGGGCACAGGACACACAGGTAGAAACGAAGTCTATTACGTCCTTGTGGAGGGTAGGCCACCAGTAGTGCCGGGCAATAAGCTGGAGAGTCTTTTTCTGACCGGCGTGGCCAGCTAGTTTAGATGAATGGCCCCAGTGTAGGATCTTCTCCCGATCAGGTACTGAAACAAACGTCTTACCGGGAGGGAGACGATTTAGACTCACGGGAGCCACCTGCATTACTCTGGCGGGATCGATGATATGTTTTGGTTCTTCCTCGAGATCGGACACCAGAAAGGATCGGGACAAGGCGTCTGCTTTGACGTTTTTGTCAGCCGGGCGAAAATGAAGAACAAAATCAAAGCGAGCAAAAAACAAGGACCACCGGGCTTGGCGCGGGTTAAGTCTCTGGGCATGCTGGAGATAAGCCAAGTTCTTGTGGTCAGTGTAAATTATTACCGGGTGAAGAGCCCCCTCGAGCAGGTAACGCCACTCCTCCAGTGCCAGTTTGATGGCCAATAACTCTCGGTCTCCTATGGAATAATTGCGCTCTGAGGAGGAGAAGAGTTTAGAGAAGAAGCCACAAGTTACCATTCTCCCGGAAGATGATTTTTGAGTGAGTACCGCTCCGGCTCCAGAGGAGCAGGCGTCAACTTCCAGGAAGAACTGCTTGTTGCCATCTGGGCGATGCAGCACCGGGGCGGAAGAGAAGGCCTGTTTTAGGGAAAGAAAGGCTTCCTCTGCTTCGGGCGGCCACTCTTTGGGATTAGTACCTTTACGGGTGAGCGCGGAAATTGGGGCAGTCCGGGAAGAGAAGTGTGGTATGAAGAGGCGGTAGTAGTTGGCGAAGCCCAGGAATCACTGAATGGCCTTCAACCCCTCCGGTCGAGGCCATTTCTCGATGGCAGACAGTTTCTCTGGATCCATTCGTAGGCCGGTCTGAGAAATGATGTAGCCCAAAAACGGAAGCGAGGTCTGCTCAAAGAGGCACTTCTCGTATATTGAGCAAAGAGGTGATTCTGCCTGAGCCTGAGCAGGACCTGACGAACATCCCTCCGGTGAGTCTGGAGATCCGGAGAGAAGACCAAGATGTCGTCCAGGTACACCACTACGCAGGAGTAGAGAAGGTCCCGGAAGATGTCATTGACCAACTCTTGAAAGACGGCAGGAGCGTTACAGAGACCAAAGGGCATTACCAGATATTCATAGTGGCCGTCCCGGTTGTTGAATGCCGTTTTCCATTCATCCCCCTGACGGATACGAACCAGGTTGTATGCCCCACGGAGGTCCAGTTTGGTGAAGATTCTAGCCCCCCTCAGACGATCAAATAACTCCGGAATGAGCGGAAGGAGGTACTTATTCTTCACCGTGATTTGGTTAAGGCCTCTATAGTCTATACAGGGACGGAGAGAGCCGTCCTTCTTTTTGACGAAGAAGAAGCCTGCTCCCGCCGGGGAGGTAGATTTCCGGATGAATCCCCTGGCCAGATTCTCCTCAATATATTCGGACATCGACCGGGTCTCAGCAGCGGATAATGGATAAATACGCCCACGGGGAGGAGAAGTACCAGGTAACAGGTCGATAGGGCAGTCGTATGGTCTATGAGGGGGTAGTGTCTCTGCCTCCTTTTTATTAAAGACATCAGCATAAGACCAATAAGGAATCGGAAGTCCAGGTAGATTAGCTGGGGTAGGAGAAGGATGAACGGGATGGACGGGAACCAGACAGGTCTTATGGCAGTCCTGTCCCCAGCGAAGGACCTCTCCGGTCTGCCAGTCAAGTACGGGTGCATGTCTCTGGAGCCAAGGTAGGCCTAGCAAGAGGGCGTGAGAGAGTCCAGGCAGAACATGAAGGGAGATACTCTCAGAATGCAGCATTCCCACCTGCAGAGTAATGGATTCGGTGATGAGTTGGATGGGGCGTGGTAAGAGGCCCCCATCCACGGCAGCAACAGACAAGGGTACAGCCAGAGGTTTGGTGGGGATGCGGTATTTCTCTACCAGGGACTGTGAAATAAGATTCCCGGCTGCTCCAGAGTCAAGTTGGGCTAGTTCGAAATAACGGTTCTCCCCGCAGATGATTGAGACTGACAGCAGCAGAGATGGAGAGGATTTATTCTTGTCTAGGTCGACCTCTCTGAGCGAACCTAGACACAGGCGTTTTCCCGACCTCTCCGGGCAGGCACGGATCCGGTGCTCCTTACTGCCACAGTAGAAGCAGCTCCCCTCGGCACGGCGTAAGTCCTGACGGGTTTTGACCATCTTGGTCTGGTCGACCTGCATAGGCTCAGGAGAGTGTACCTGGGGAGAAACGGAGGGAGTGACGGGTTTCTGAAAAGTAGGAGCTAGACGTGGAAACCCCCTCTCACGGGTGACCTCTTTGGCACGCTCCTGGAACCGTAGGTCAATCCGGGTGGCAAGAGTTATTAGGTCATCGAGAGTGGTAGGAATGTCCCGACCGGCAAGTTCATCTTTAATATGGCCGGACAGACCCTCCCAGAAGACGGATACCAAGGCGTCGTTATCCCAGGCCAGCTCCGAGGCAAGGGTACGGAACCGTATGGCATATTGGCCCACGGTGAGACTTCCCTGACGGAGGCGTAGCAGTGATGATGCGGATGAGGTCTTCCGTCCGGGTTCGTCGAAGGCTTTCCGGAAAGCCATGAGAAAGGCAGGCAAGTCGGACACCAGGGGGTCTCCTCTCTCCCATAGAGGATTTAGCCAGGCCAGGGCCTCCCCGGTGAGATGGGACATGATGAAGGCAATCTTGGCCCGGTCGGAGTTAAACTGGTGGGACAGGAGTTCAAAGTGTAGGGTGCACTGATTTATGAAGCCCCGAGCCTGGGCGGAGTCGCCTCCGAAGCGAGGAGGTGCAGAAAGCCGGGGTCCGGGGTAGGATACCATGGTATTAGTGGTCATGGCACTGGCGGAGGTTGCTGGCGGAGCAGTCAGAGTGTCCAGGAAAGAATTGACATTCCGCAGGTGACCCAGGATGGACTCCTGTTGGGACCTCTGACGGGACAGTTCATGACACAGGTCCGAGAGCGAGGGAGCTTGGGTGCCACCGGGTTCCAGGGCCCGAGCAAACTGTAACGGGTCTGGAAGGCGGAACCTCTGGGCTACTATACAAGGGGGCGGTCCTTGTAAGGGAGCGGGTGGCGACCAGGCAGGCAGTCACAGCAGGTGACCGGGACAGTCTCTGGGTGTACGGGCAGGAGGTCACGGCAAGTGATCGGGGCAGTCTCTGGATAAAGGGTAGGTACGACCTGTGATGGCTGAACCTCCAGGTAGGCTAGCAAGGCAGATGGAGTATGTGTGCTCCCAGGTTAGCAAGCGAGAGTCTCTGGAATAGCAGGTGGTCACAGCACGTGACGGCGGAGCCTCCAGGTAGGCAAGCAGGCAGATAGCGGAGAAGCGCTCCCAGGTGAGCGGGCAAGAGTCTCTGGAATAGCTGGTGGTCACAGCACGTGACAGCGGAGCCTCCGGGCAGGCAAGCAGGCAGGTAGCGGAGAAGCGCTCCAGGTGAGCGGGCAAGAGTCTCTGGAATAGCTGGTGGTCACAGCACGTGACAGCGGAGCCTCCGGGCAGGCAAGCAGGCAGGTAGCGGAGAAGCGCTCCCAGGTGAGCGGGCAAGAGTCTCTGGAATAGCTGGTGGTCACAGCACGTGACAGCGGAGCCTCCGGGCAGGCAAGCAGGCAGGTAGCGGAGAAGCACTCCCAGGTGAGCGGGCAAGCTGGTCCATAGACAGACTGACCGGAGTTGTAAGGCAGACCGTCGGACCTCAGGCAAGCAGGCAGGTAACAGGAAATCAGGCAGAATTAGGACAGCAGGCTGGCAGGAATCTGGCAGGTAACTGGCAGGTAACTGGCAACGGGACCTGAGGGCTGAAGCAGAGTAGAACGGTGCAACAACATTGCTCGGGCACCTCCATTTTGGAGGAGGTGCCTTATATATGGTGAAGTCCTCCGGCCATTGGCCGGGGACTCCTTAGGACGGTGCGCGCGGCCCCTTTAAGAGGGAGGGAGCGCGCGCGCGCCCTAAGCACAGTGGCCGGGAAGGAGCGCGCGCTGCCAGCAGAGCGAGAGGAGGACGCCGGGCTAGGAGCAGAGAGGTGAGGGGAACAGCGTCCCTGCCTGGCAGAGGGCAGGGACGCCGGCGCTACAACGTGGAGGTCACAGTTGCTTAACAATACAGTTTTAATGCCCCTTGAAAGAGACGTGGAGGTCAGAGTGGTTTAACAAGATGGTTTTAATGCCCCTTGGAAGAGACGTGGAGTTCAGAGGGGCTTAACAAGATGGTTTTAATGCACCTTGGAAGAGACGTGGAGTTCAGAGTGGTTTAACAAGATGGTTTTAATGCCCCTTGGAAGAGACGTGGAGTTCAGAGTGGTTTAACAAGACGGTTTTAATGCCCCTTGGAAGAGACGTGGAGTTCAGAGTGGTTTAACAAGATGGTTTTAATGCCCCTTGGAAGAGACGTGGAGGTCACAGCAGCTTAACAAGATGGTTTTAATGCCCCTTACAAGAGCCATGCAGTACAGCATATAAAAAACATTATTCCCATTATTAGGGAGTGGGTCTCCCATAGTATTTACCTATGCCTTCCAAGCAAAAGCTGCAAAAAATTAGGACGGAGGAACTTGCAATGCTGGCAGCACGGACCACTGTCACCCTGGCGGTATAGTTGTGGTGGAGGCTGAGGATAAGGAGAAGAGCAAAAAATAGCCGAAATGAGGAAGCGTCATTTGGTGGTGATGAGAATTCTGGCCCAATCCAGCCCTTGTTCATTTTGATAAGGGTCAGCTTGTCAGCATTGTCAGTTGACAGGCGAGTGCGCTTATCAGTTATAATACCCCCAGCAGCACAATAAACACGCTCTGATAACACGCTAGCGGCATGGCAGGCCAGGACCTCCAAGGCATACAGAGAGAGTTCATTCCAAGTGTCCAGCTTGGATACCCAATAATTAAAAGGCACAGAGGAATCACGGAGGACGCTGGTACGGTCGGCAACGTACTCCCTCACCATCTTTTGAAACTTTCCATTCCTTGTGAGAGTACCCCGCCCTCAGGGCCTGTAAGCTGAGTGGGTCTCAGAAAACTGTTCCAGAACGTTGACAGTGTTCCCCTGCCTCTGCTGGATTGGAGTTGTGTTTCTCTCGCCTGTACGCCTTGGTTGGGCAACGAACTGTGACCTCTGCAGCTAGCGTGTTCAGATGGGAATTTTTTTAAAAGTTCTGCAGCAAGGGCCTTCTGGTACTGCACCATTTTTGTAGACCTCTCCACCTCAGGAATAAGAGAGTGAAAGTTCTCCTTGTAGCGGGGGTCTAAAAGTGTCACCAACCAGTAATGACTGTCACCCAACATTTTGACAACGCGAGGGTCACAGTTAAGGCAGCGTAACATAAAGTCAGCCATGCGTGCCACACTGGTAACTGGTGCCACACTGTGTCCTCACCAAGATGACGACTGACCATGCTCTCCTCCTCCTCCCCCAGTCCTCAGGCCACCCACGCTGGACCGACGGTATGACAGTTGTACAGATACTACCATCTACAGTGCATGATACCAGCTCTTGTTCTTCCTCCTGCTCCTCCTTCTCTCCCTCATTGTTGACCACTGCACATTGGGATGAGATGAGGCTGGGCTGTGTGTAATCGCCCACTACGGCTTCTTGATCTATCTCATCATACTCTGGCTGCAATGCCTCCTCTTTAATTCTCTGCAGAGAGCGTTGCAAAAGACAGACAAGTGGGATGCTGACGCTAATGATGGCGTCATCGCCACTCACCATCTTGGTGGACTCCTCGCCACTCACCATCTTGGTGGACTCCTCAAAGTTTGTCAGGATGGTACATATGTCAGACATCCAGGTCCACTCCTGAGGTCTTATGTGTGGAGTCTGACCTTAATATCGATGGCCTTGTTGCAGCTTGTACTCCACAACTGCTCTCTCCTGCTCACAAATCCTTTGCAACATGTGGAGGGTAGAGTTCCAATGTCTGGGGACATCACACACCAGTCGGTGTGCCGGAAGGTGCAAATGCTGCTGCAACACAGCAATGGCGGAGGAAGCTGTAGCCGACTTCCGAAAATGAGCTGACAGGCGGCGTACTTTGACGAGCAGATCTGGCAACTCGGGGTACGATTTAAGAAACCACTGAACTAAGAGGTTAAGCACATGAGCCAGGCATGGTACGTGTGTGATCTCGCCTCGCCTCAGAGTCGCCACCAGGTTACGGCCATTGTCACACGCGACCATGCCTGGATGTAGGTTCAGCGGTCTCAGCCTCAGATCTGCCTGCTCTTTCACAGCTGTCCACAACTCACAAGAAGTGTGAGGTTTATCACCTAAGCTTAGGAGTTTCAGCACAGCCTGTTGCCTCTTGACTGAGGCAGTACTGCAGTGCTTCCAGCTTGTAACTGATGTGGTGATATCTGAGATGGAGGCTGAACATGAGGAGGAGGAGGAAGATGATGCGCAGGAGCTGTACACTGTGGGGGCAAGTCTGACTGACATAGGGCCCGCAATCCTCTGTGTGGGGAGGATGTGATCCGTCCCAACGTCTGACTGGGTCCCGGCTTCCACTATGTTTACCCAGTGTGCCGTCAGGGAGATGTACCGTTCCTGGCCACAAGCACTTGTCCACGTGTCCATTGTCAGGTGAACTCTCCCAGTAACTGCATTGTTGAGGGCACGGCAGATGATTTGGGACACGTGCTTGTGTAGTGCAGGGATGGCACACCGAGCAAAATAGTGTCGGCTGGGGACCGAGTACCGAGGGACGGCCACCGCCATAAGGTCGCAGAAGGATTCTGTCTCCAACAGCCTAAAAGTCAGCATTTCCAACGTAAGCAGTCGTGAAATGTGCGAATTTAGGACTGCGGCCTGTGGGGCGTTGGCTGCGAATTTGCGCTTTCATTCCAAGGTCTGGAATATGGAGAATTGAACGCTGCGGTGGGACGTGGACATGGACGTTGATGCTGTTTCTTGAGAAACTGCCATAACATGTGAAGACTGAGAGGAGGGGGCATCTTTGCATGCAGTATGGACAGGGGATTGCCTTGCACGCACAACAGTGGGTTCTCTTACATGCACAACAGCGGAAGAAGCAGTGGAGACACCCGCTGACACCGGTCGTGGACCCTGGGGTTCTCCCCACAAAGTCGGGTGCTTTGCTGACATGTGCCTGATCATGCTGGTGGTGGTCAGGCTGGTAGTTTTGCCACCCCTGCTGTTGCTGACCTGGCAGGTGGTACAAATGGACTTTTTGGGGTTATCAGCAGAGTCTTTAAAAAAATTCCAGACTCTGGAAGACCTACCGGTTGTACTGGCAATGTCCCTCATGTTGGTGTGTCGGGGAAACGTTGCCCGCCTTCTGTCTGCGGTCACCACACTGCTTCTTCCTGCCTGTTGGGTTACTCTGCCTCCCTCACCCTGTGTGCTTCTATCCTCACTCTGCGTGTCCTCCTGCCACTTTGGGTCAGTTACTAGATCATCCACCACCTCTTCCTCTTCCACTTGCGCACCACGGTCCTCCTCCTCACTTCCTGGCAATCGTGTCTCATCATCGTCCACCTCTTGTGACAAATTGCCAAAGTCGCCTTGCTGTGGCTGTGGCTGTTCAAATATTTGGTCATCGCTACATGGGATCTCCTCTTCCACCACTTCAAGTTGAGCAGGCGAGGGGCCCAAATATGGAAATGGACCAGTGAACAGCTCTTCAAAGTGTCCACCTGTGAAATCAGTTGCTGTCTGACGACAATCGGCATGGTGGGAGGAAGGAGCATCAGGGTGAGGAGGAGATTGCAGTCAAGACTCACGGCTACTAACACTTGACCATGTGGAAGACAGACCGGAGGTCGTTGTGCCCAGGTGACTGGAAGTATTATCTGCTATCCAATTAATAACCTGTTCACACTGATCAGTTCGCAATAGTGGTGCTGTTGTGTGCTTCCCTAGTAATTCGGTCAAGAAGTGGGAGCGAGAAGATGTGGCTGTTGGTTGTGACACATTTTCATCTTGGCCACGGCCCCATCCTCAGTACGCACCATCACAAGAACTTCCAGTTCCACGTCCCTTGCCACGCGCCTTGCCCATTGTAAATGAAGTAAAATAACTTACACTCACACTATCAATGGCAAAAGGGTAATAAAAAGGAGATTTGAACCGTGGAAGAGGAAAACCACAGTTCTAGTTCTCTGGCCTACACCAGAATCTTTTAAACAGATATATTTGTCTCTGAACAGTCAGCGAGACACTCAAACTGCTTTTTTTTATGCAAAAAGGTGGAATACACCCAGATTTGAACCGTGGGAGAGTAAAACCACAGTTCTAGTTATCTGGCCTAAACCAGAATCTTTTAAACAGATATATTTGTGTCTAAACAGTCAGGGAGACACTCAAAATGTTTTTTTTTAATGAAAAAAGGCAAAAAAGTGGATAATACAGAGATTTGAACCGTGGAAGAGGAAAACCACAGTTCTAGTTATCTGGCCTACACCAGACTCTTTTAAACAGACATATTTGTGTCTGAACAGTCAGCGAGACACTCAAAATGTTTTTTTTATTGAAAATAGGCAAAAAAGTGGATAATACAGAGATTTGAAGCGTGGAACTGCAAAACCACAGTTTTAGTTATCTGGCCTACACCAGACTCTTTTAAACAGATATATTTGTGTCTGAACACTCACAGACACACTCAAATATATTTTTTTTTTGGGGGGGGGATACCAAAAGGTTAATAAGATGGGTATTTGTACAGTTTGACTGAGGAAAAAAAAAAAGGATTTAGATGAAAAAAAAAGGATTTTTTCTGGCCCCTGAGACCTGGGGCTAAGTCTAGCAATTTGAAAAGCAGCACACAGGACTGTAATGCAGTGTTTGTTGGTATAACCACTGCATCTCCTATACAACCTGCATGCCTGCCTGATATCTGGGATGGATATTAGTCCTGAGAAGGACTGTTTGTTTGATTTTGCAGGTTTTAGAGACCATACACTACCTATTTCGCAGTATAAATCTCTCCCTAGCTCAGCAGCACTCTCCCTACACCATCTGATCGGGAGCGACTGTGTCCAAGATGGCGGCACCCAGTTTTAAATACTCGAGGTGACGCTGTGTAGCCAGCCAATCACTGTAATGCCCACAAACAACATGGCTGCGGCATTACAGTGACTGGCTGGCAATCCCTGCATGTTCATTGGCTCTGTAAAGAGCGCCAAACATGCAGGGCGGAGACCCGAGCTCCCGCCCGAGTAACCCGGAAATGCTCAGTGCTCGCCGAACATCCAGAGTAGTGAGATGCTCGGGAGAGTACCGAGCAGTGTCATGCATGCTCGCTCAACACTAATCCTCACCCATCCCTTGTAGATTGTTTGTGCGCCCTCGCAGTCAGGGTCCTCTCTCCTCTTGTACCAGTCGATGACTCCTTTTCACATGTAAAGCGCCACGGAATAAATGTTGCTTTAATAATAATAATGATAATTATAGTACTTGTACTCTGGGTCAATTGATGGCACTTTCATGGTGCCTACCCATAATTTTATGTATTTTGGCAGTGTTTGGGCCTGATTGAAGGTGTTGTGTATGCATTTGTTTTTGCCCCCCATTGAATCCAATAGCGTTCAGCAATGTTCGGTGAACATTCAATGAATAAAATCGGCGATTATTGCAAATTTGACAATCGTAATTCGAACTGAACATTGAAACAATTGCTCATCACTACTCATAACTATACGAGGATCATGTTGCAGATAGTGCATCATGAAGGCACTCATATGTTGGGATCTTCAGGAGGTCCAAGGCCATGCTGTATTGATGGCTGGGTAACACTGATGCTTGTTTCCTCCATCCCCTCCCGCCAACCACGAACAACAGAGAGGAGATGATTATCCCCTTCATCTTCTGTTTCTCTCCCATCACCTCTTCCTCCTGCATTTGTTGCTCAGCTCTGGCACGTTCACTAACAGTTTGTCTAGTATCACCAACCCCCTTGATTGCAGTAATCCACCATCACTTGGCATCCGTCTGTGTGAGGACAGCCTTTAACTTTGAGACATTATTATCCCTTCCACATTCTCCTCTTCTTCTGGAACTACCACCTCCTGCCCCAGGCTATTCAAAGTCTGCACCAGTTGTGTCCCTGCCTTCGATGCGGGCTCACATGCTGAGCCCGCATATTTCCCCACACATGATGGCTGGTTTAATCTTACAGGTTCCACCCAACCATCAAGTTCACCCTCAACTTTTCAAAATCCCAAATGCACAGTCCACAGGAGCAAGCAGAGCGGCTTGTCTCAAAAATCTTCCCAAGAGGGGAAGTCGGACGGGGAATAGTACAGAGGAAATGGAACGGGACTCTTATAACTGCCAGCGTCTCAGAGGCCAAAGAGGTCGACTATGGAAGGGACAGCTCAGGAGAAACAGACGGTGAATATTAAAATATGCTGTGCAATGAACTGTGAACCTGGAAAAGGATGTACCCAATACTGCATGTTCCCTCATGTTGAAGTTGGACTGTTAAGTAAAGTTCTTTTTTATAAAATGGAGTGGAAGTCTCCCATTGTGTGTGCGGTGGTTCCTGAAGTGGAAAACTGAAGACAGCAGAGATCTACGACCAAAACATTAGTGTTCTGCACCACACGCACAGCACAGAAGAATTGGGACATTTGTCTTTGTCATGGAGCCAGGGTGTAGGAACACAACAACAGTCCCTCGCCACTACTACCACCCTGCACCCCTCACAGATGTATAGTTCAAGGCAGATAAAGACAGGGGGTGCAGCCCAGTGTCTGACCAGGAATCTGCACCAGGGGATGAAGTTATCCACCTAAAGCCAGTGAGGGGTGCTGGCCGGTCACACCTACGTATATGGCAAAAAAACAAGTATATGTGAGCTCTGTATCAGTGTGATGTCACAAAGGCTATGGGCTTGCTCTGAAAGGAGGTTCAGCCAGCGCTAATCCAACGCGTTTCTGAGGCTACGGCCTCCTTCATCAGGGATCCAAGGTAGGATCACTTGTTTAACATTTTTATATACGCTGCTCAAAAAAATAAAGGGAACAGTTAAACAACAGAATATAACTCCAAGTGAATCAAACTTCTGTGAAATCAAACTGTACATTTAGGAAGCAACACTGATTGACAATCAATTTCACATGCCGTTGTGCAAATGGAATAGACAACAGATGGAAATTATTGGCAATTATTAGTGTTGAGCGAGCATTAAAATGCTCGGGTGCTCGAAGCTCGGGCCGAGCTCGCCGTGATACTCGGGTGCACGACCCGAGCAACGAACCCAATGTTAGTCTATGGGAGACTCGAGCATTTTTGCGGTGGCACCCCCGGCAGTCTTTTAAAAGCCTAACAAGTGCCAAAAACGATAGTGACAGTGCTCAAATGACATGGGGACAGCATGGGGATCGCCCCAGGAAGCATTTCTGACCCCCAGGTCACTGCTGTCAACAATGTGGTCAGAGGTATTAAGCCACTTTTACGGGCTCACAATAAAATGTTCAAAAACGAAAGTGAAACTTTTTTCCTGTGAAATATGTTAAGGAAGTTCCTTTCCAGGGAAAAGACTTGTGTATAAGTTAAAATAAATCACCAAAAACAAAAATACTCCTCCACACCTTCGGCTATGTTCACAAGTAGCATTTTTTATGCGTTTTTGCACTTTTGTATTGCTTTCAACTATGACAAATGCATTCACCGGGAAATGTCATTTTAACATTTTACAACCTTTTCTGGCCATGTGCTGTGTGACACATGCATAAAGTGCTGAAAAGACATGGGAACAGCATGGGGAAGACCCCTGGAAGCATCTCTGACTCCCAGGTCACTGTCTAAAAGTGTGCCCATCATAAGTGATCCTTCCCGCATCAGAAGATGCAGACTTGCAACTATCCCCATGCAAGTTCTTGTCCCAGGGCAGTGTTCAATTGTACCTCCCCCATTCCTTGCAACACAAGCGCAAGTATGCAGCCTGCCACCCACCCACCCCCAGGCTGCAATACCATACTGCTTGCTTGAACTTGAAATTGGGCCTTTTAGGCATGTGAAGGCGGTCATGGCTGTGTTGGCGGCCTGGAATCCATACTAAGTCCCCAGCCGCCCCGCGGCCGGGTGTCCACACACGGTCCCCAGCCGCCTGGGGGCAGCAGGTGTCCATAAACGGTCCCCAGCCACCCCTATTTCTCCTTGGAACATCCCCCCCCACACTTTTCTTAGCCCGGCCTGCTTTAGGCAGCATTGGATGAGCCAACCAGAGAACCAGACTCCTCCGGTGGGCCCTGACTTCTCCATCGGTGGAGTTGGAAGTGCCAAGGTGAGGAGCATGATGATGATGACAGAAATTAGCATCTGCTATGTTTTCTTTTAATGCAAGTGTAAGTGTGCAGCCTGCCACCCACCCACCCCCAGACTGCAATTCCATACTGCTAGCTTGCACTTGAAATGGGGCCTTTTAGTTTGGAAGAGGCCGAAGCTGGCCACTACCTCATGGCTGCTTCGGCAGCGAGGTATCCATACTCAGTCCCCAGCCGCCCCTATTTGTCCTGGTGTGCCTTATACATAAGATTAAGCGCGTATACCAAAACATTACCTGTGCCCTCCCCAGTGCATTTAGTGGGAAGGAGAGCCTATTCAGCTGTAGTGTGTGCATGCCAAACCCCTGTTTATGGTACATGCGAAGATGCCTCCCACCTTGCACCTGTCGCTGCAGACTTGCAACTATACCCATTCAAGTCCTTGTCCCAGGGCAGTGTTCAATTGTACCTCTCCCATTCCTTGCAATGCAAGCGCAAGTATGCAGCCTGCCACCCACCCACCCCCAGGCTGCAATACCATACTGCTTGCTTGCACTTTAAATTGGACCTTTTAGGCATGTGGAGGCGGAATCTGGCCACCACACCATGGCTGTGTCAGCGGCCTGGTATCCATACTCAGTCCCCAGCCGCCTGGTGGCCGAGTGTCCCCGCTTGCTCCCCAGCCTCCAGGGGGTGGCGCGGTGTCCATACTCGGTCCCCAGCCACCCCTATTTGTCCCGGTAACCTTTCCCACACTTTTCTTAGCCTGGCCTGTTTTAGGGCAGCATTGGCCGAGCCCACCGGACTATCAGACTCCTCCGGTGGGCCCTGGCTTCTCCATCAGGGGAGTTGAGAGTGCCAAGGTGAGGAGCATGATGAGGATGATAGAAGTTAGCATCTGCTTTGTTTTGTTGTAATGCAAGCGCATGTATGTAGTAGCGGCTAGGCCTGAGGTGGTCAGCGTTTTGGCGCATATCCTACCTCCTCCGAGGATTGCTGGATGTTTTCCTGCTACTATCCCAGTTCTATGACTCCCGTTAAAACAAAGGTTCAGGTGATAAATGATGGATGAGGTAGTGGCAAAGGAGAAAGAGCAGGAGGAACAGGGACCATTCACATCAATATCAGGCCAGTCAACCAGATATGTCTTGTAGGATATGTTTCTGTAACAAAAGGAGCGGTTCGGCTACACAGTTATAGGGCATACAGTGAGTGCAATGCCTACCAAAAATTTCGAGGCACTCCAATGCCCCTTGGAAATGACATGGAGGTCAGAGGGTGTTAACTAAACCTTTTTTTCCATTTATAGCAACTGGGTCTCCTGTGCACTGTTGGCCTAAGCAGTGAATGGAAGGCTTTCCAAAAATTATGAGGAACTGCAATGCCCCTTACAAGAGCCATGTGTGGCACCCCAGGGGTCTGGTCACCACAGTAATAGAGATATTACGTCGGAGAGCAAGTGGGAGGTTTCCTGGTCAGGATCCCTTAAACATGCAACATCCTCCTGCCCCAGTCCTGGGAGGTGAGAATTCTGCTCTTATAAACTGGATCTGGGGCGGGGTTGAGTGAGACAGAGAACAGTCAGAGTCAGAGTGAGAGCAAGGGAAAGTAACAGCAAGGAGCTCTGTAGGAGCTAGGAGCTAAAGACCAGGGGCTGGAAGCTGAGCAGAGCTCGCCCTGGCAGAAGACAATAGGAACCGGACACAGGAGTCCGAGGATGTGAGGACTTATATATCCAGCAGCAGAAACCAGCCGGCAGGGGATTTCAGGTCCTCTGGCCATAGAAGCCCGGAGGCTCAGTCACAAGTAAGGGACCAGCACCGCCGTTGTGGAGCAGAGGCTAACAGAAGGCCCCAAGTCACCAGCCATACGGGTGAGCACTACACGGTACACTCAGGGATGTGGGCTACTTCTACCCACTTACAGCAAGGTAGCCAGGAAGAGTGCAGACAGACGGGGAGACCTACAACTCCACCTGGCCAGGGGAACTCCTACTTTCTCACAGACTGACCAGGCCTCTTATGCTAGCCAGTACTTCCGGGAGGGTCTACCTTATAATCATCAGTAAAGACCCTGAACTGCACTTCAAAGACTCTGAGTCGTTCCTGCTGCGCTCGTGCACCATCACCCCCATCATCCACACACACTGCCCTGAGGCTATACTCCTCCCGTGGGGAGTTATCCTATTCTCTGCTGCGCACACAACACCAGCCTCAGCGGTCTGCCTCGCAGCGGTGGTACTCCCTGACCGCAATCCACGGGTGGCGCAGTCGGACAATTAACCTCAAAACCTAAGAAAGACTGCCACTAGTTTGACCAGCCTGAGCCACGGGACCGGGTCACCGCCACGGAGACTACAGACCCCAGAGACCCGGCACCGGGTATCCCACACACGTGTACACACGGCCCAGGGGGCGCGTCACATGCAGTACAGCATATTACAAACATAAGTCCCATTATTGGGGAGTGGGTGTCCCATAGTATTTGCTTATGCCTTGCAAGCAAAAGCAGCCAAAAATTAGGATGGAGCAACTTGCAATGCCCCTTACAAGAGCCATGCAGTACAGCATATTACAAACATAAGTCCCATTATTGGGGAGTGGGTCTCCCATAGTATTTGCTTACGCCTTGCAAGCAAAAGCTGCCAAAAATTAGGACGGAGCAACTTGAAATGCCCCTTACAAGAGCCATGCAGTATAGCATATTACAAACATAAGTCCCATTATTGGGGAGTGGGTCTCCCATAGTATTTGCTTATGCCTTGCAAGCAAAAGCTGCCAAAAATTAGGACGGAGCAACTTGCAATGCCCCTTACAAGAGCCATGCAGTACAGCATATTACAAACATAAGTTCCATTATTGGGGAGTGGGTCTCCCATAGTATTTGCTTATGCCTTGCAAGCAAAAGCTGCCAAAAATTAGGACGGAGCAACTTGCAATGCCCCTTACAAGAGCCATGCAGTACAGCATATCACAAACATAAGTTCCATTATTGGGGAGTGGGTCTCCCATAGTATTTGCTTATGCCTTGCAAGCAAAAGCTGCCAAAAATTAGGACGGAGCAACTTGCAATGCCCCTAACAAGAGCCATGCAGTACAGCATATTACAAACATAAGTCCCATTATTGGGGTGTGGGTGTCCCATAGTATTTGCTTATGCATTGCAAGCAAAAGCTGCCAAAAATTAGGACGGAGCAACTTGCAATGCCCCTTACAAGAGCCATGCAGTACAGCATATTACAAACATAAGTCCCATTATTGGGGAGTGGGTCTCCCATAGTATTTGCTTATGCTTTCCAAGCAAAAGCTGCCAAAAATTAGGACGGAGCAACTTGCAATGCCCCTTACAAGAGCCATGCAGTACAGCATATTACAAACATAAGTCCCATTATTGGGGAGTGGGTGTCCCATAGTATTGGCTTATGCCTTGCAAGCAAAAGCTGCCAAAAATAAGGACGGAGGAACTTGCAATGCTGGAACCCTGGTGGTATAGTGGTGGTGGAGGCTGAGGATAAGGAGAAGAAGATAAAACAGCCGAAACGAGGAAGCATATACCCATGTGTGGGTGTGAAGCGGTGCATGTGAATACACCTCCTGAAATAACACAGTGGATTTGACTTTATGTTACTCTGCTGTCATTTGGTGGTGATGAGAAGTCTGGCCCAATCCAGCCCTTGTTGATTTTGATAAGGGTCAGCTTGTCAGCATTGTCAGTTGACAGGCGAGTGCACTTATCAGTTATAATTCCCCCAGCGGCACTAAAAACACGCTCCGATAACACGCTAGCGGCAGGGCAGGCCAGGACCTCCAAGGCGTACAGAGCGAGTTCATTCCAAGTGTCCTGCTTGGATACCCAATAATTAAAAGGCACAGAGGAATCATGGAGGACGCTGGTACGGTCGGCAAGGTACTCCCTCACCATCTTTTGAAACTTTCCACTCCTTGTGAGAGTACCCCGAGCCTCAGGGCCTGTAAGCTGGACTGGTGTCAGAAAACTGTCCCAGAACGTTGACAGTGTTTCCCTGCCTCTGCTGGGTTGGAGCTGCATCTCTCTCGCCTGTACGCCTTGGTTGGGCAACGAACTGTGACCTCTGCCGCTAGCGTGTTCAGATGGGAATTTTTTTAACAGTTCTGCAGCAAGGGCCTTCTGGTACTGCCCCATTTTTGTAGACCTCTCCACCTCAGGAATAAGAGAGTGAAAGTTCTCCTTGTAGCGGGGGTCTACAAGTGTCACCAACCAGTAATGACTGTCACCCAACTTTTTGACAATGCGAGGGTCATGGTTAAGGCAGCGTAACATAAAGTCAGCCATGCGTGCCAGACTGGTAACGGGCAAGATTTCCGTTTCCTCAGCAAGATGACGACTGACTATGCTCTCCTCCTCCTCCTCCTCTTCCTCCTCCCCCCTGTCCTCAGGCCACCCACGCTGAACCGACGGTATGACACTTGTACAGGTTCTACCGTCTACAACGCATGATAGCAGCTCCTGTTCTTCCTCCTCCTCCTCCTCCTCTCCCTCATTGTCCCCCAATGCACGTTGGGATGAGATGAGGCTGGGCTGTGTGTAATCGCCCGCTACGGCTTCTTGATCCATCTCATCATACACTGGATGCAATGCCTCCTCTTTAATTCTCTGCAGAGAGCGTTGCAAAAGACAGACAAGTGGGATGCTGACACTAATGATGGCGTCATCGCCACTCACCATCTTGGTGGCCTCCTCAAAGTTTGTCAGTATGGTACATATGTCAGACATCCAGTTCCACTCCTGAGGTCTTATATGTGGAGTCTGACCTGAATATCGACGGCCTTGTTGCAGCTGGTACTCCACAACTGCTCTCTTCTGCTCATAAATCCTTTGCAACATGTGGAGGGTAGAGTTCCAATGTGTGGGGACATCACACACCAGTCGGTGTGCCGGAAGCTGCAAACGCTGCTGCAACACAGCAAGGGCGGCGGAAGCTGTAGCCGACTTGTGAAAATGAGCTGACAGGCGGCGTACTTTCACGAGCAGATCTGGAAACTCGGGGTACGATTTAAGAAACCGCTGAACCACGAGGTTAAGCACATGAGCCAGGCATGGTACGCGTGTGATCTCACCTCGCCTCAGAGCTGCCACCAGGTTACGGCCATTGTCACACACGACCATGCCGGGATGTAGGTTCAGCAGTCTCAGCCACAGATCTGCCTGCTCTTTCACAGCTGTCCACAACTCACAAGCAGTGTGAGGTTTATCACCTAAGCTTATGAGTTTCAGCACAGCCTGTTGCCGCTTGGAGGAGGCAGTACTGCAATGCTTCCAGCTTGTAACTGATGTGGTGATATATGAGATGGAGGCTGAACATGACGAGGAGGAGGAGGATGCGCAGGAGCTGTACACTGTGGGGGCAACTCTGACTGACATAGGGCCCGCAATCCTCGGTGTGGGGAGGATGTGTTCCGTCCCAAGGTCCGACTAGGTCCTGGCTTCCACTATGTTTACCCAGTGTGCTGTCAGAGAGATGTACCGTCCTGGCCACAAGCACTTGTCCACGTGTCCGTTGTCAGGTGGACTCTCCCAGTAACTGCGTTGTTGAGGGCACGGCAGATGCTTTGGGACACGTGCTTGTGTAGTGCGGGGATAGCACACCGGGCAAAATAGTGTCGGCTGGGGACTGAGTACCGAGGGACGGCCACCGCCATAAGATTGCGGAAGGATTCCGTCTCCACCAGCCTAAAAGGCAGCATTTCCAACGCAAGCAGTCGTGAAATGTGCGAATTTAGGACTGTGGCCTGTGGGGCATTAGCTGCGAATTTCCGCTTTCGTTCAAAGGTCTGGGATATGGACAATTGAACGCTGTGGTGGGACGTGGACGTGGACGTTGATGCTGTTTCTTGAGAAACTGCCATAACAAGTGAAGACTGAGAGGAGGGGGCATCTTTACATGCAGTATGGACAGGGGATTGCCTTGCACACACAACAGGGGGTTCTATTGCATGCACAACAGTGGAAGAAGCAGTGGTGACACCCGCTGACACTGGTCGTGGACCCTGGGTTTCGCCCCACAAAGTCGGGTGCTTTGCTGCCATGTGCCTGATCATGCTGGTGGTGGTCAGGCTAGTAGTTTTGTCACCCCTGCTGATGCTGGCATGGCAGGTGGAACATATGGCCTTTTTGGGGTTATCAGCAGAGTCTTTAAAAAAATTCCAGACTCTGGAAGACCTACCGCTTGTACTGGCGACGTCCCTCGTGTTGGTGTTACGGGGAACGGTTGCCTGCCTTCTGTCTGCGGCCACCACACTGCTTCTTCCTGCCTGTTGGGGTATTCTGCCTCCCTCCCCCTGTGTGCTGCTGGCCTCACTCTGCATGTCCTCCTTCCACGTTGGGTCAGTTACTAGATCATCCACCACCTCCTCCTCTTCCACTTGCACACCACGATCCTCCTCCTCACTTCCTGGCAATTGTGTCTCTTCATCGTCCACCTCTTGTGACAGATTGCCAACGTCTACTTCCTGTGGCCGTGGCTGTTCAAATATTTGGGCATCGCAACATGGGATCTCCTCTTCCACCAATGAACAGCTCTTCAGAGTGTCCAAGTGTGGGATCACTTGCTGTCTGACAACACTCGGCATGGTGGGAGGAAGGAGCATCAGGGTGAGGAGGAGTATGCGGTCGAGACTCACGTCTACTAAGAGTTGACCGTGTGGAAGACAGACCGGAGGTGGTGGTGCCCAGGTAACTGGAAGTATTAACTGCTATCCAATTAATTACCTGTTCACACTGACCAGTTCTCAATACTGGTGTTGTTCTGTGCTTCCCTAGTACTTCGGTCAAGAAGTGGGAGCGAGAAGATGTGGCTGTTGGTTGTGGCACATTTTCACCTTGGCCACGGCCCCGTCCTCTGCATGAACCATCACCAGAACGTCCACTTCCACGTCCCTTGCCACGCGCCTTGCCCATTGTAAATGAAGTAAAATAGCTTACACTTGCACTATCAATGGAAAAAGGGTAATAAAGAGTAGATTAGTTATTGTTTACTGAGGTATACCACACTTTTTTAAATAGAGATATTTGTGGCTGAACAGTGAGCGACACACTCAAACTGCTTTTTTTTTAGATACCAAAGGCCCAAAACTGGATAGTACAGCGATTTGACCCATGGAACTGCAAAACCACACTGGGATGTTGGGCCTACACAAGACTATTTTCAACAGATATATTTTTGTAAAACCTACAAAAGACAAAAATATATCTCATACCCTACCATCATTATATATAAATGTAAAGCAAAGTTGCATAATAAATATAGGGTACTTAGTGAACTATTTTTGATCAAAAAAAGTATACAAGCCGTCCTACCAGCGGCAAGGTGACCCTAAATTGGGACGGTACCTATACTGCCTATATTAAAAACCTTACTGTATATCAAAGTTGAAGTAATGCATATAAAAGGGTAGACAAATAGGACCGGGTCCCAACTCCAGACCACCTAGGCCGGTGGTAAGCTACATATATACCAATCAGCTCAACAAAGGGGATGCCACACCCTTAAATTGCACAGAATGCAAACAAGACAAAAAACCAAGCAATGTGAACTGAGGTCTTGTGTCACAACAGTCAGGAGACACTACTGTTTTTCTTTATGGAAAAAAACTACCAAAAGCTGAATAATAGAGATTTTTTACCGTGGGATGGCAAAACCACAGTTATTGTTTACTGGGGTATACCACACTTTTTTAAATAGAGATATTTGCGGCTGAACAGTGAGCGACACACTCAAACTGTTTTTTTTTTAGATACAAATGGCCCAAGATGGATAATACAGAGGTTTGAACCGTGGAAGTGCAAAACAACACTTCTGTTTCTCTAGCCTACACCAGACTATTTTCAACAGTTATATTTGTGTCTGAAAAATCAGAGACACGCTTTTTTTTTTTGGGGGGGGGGGGGGGGACACACCAAGAGGTTAATAAGATGGGTATTTGTACAGTGTGAAGGAGGAAAAAAAAAGGAGGATTTAGATGAAAGTAAAAGGATTTTTCCTGGCCCCTGACACCTGGTGCTAAGTCCAGCAATTTCAGCAACAGGAGCACACAGGACTGTAATGCAGCGTTTGCTGGTATAACCACTGTGCCTCCTATACAGCCTGCCTGCCTGCCTGCCTGGTATCTGGGATGGATATTAGTCCTGAAAAGGATGATTGTTTGTTCTGGCAGCCTTTACAGACCCTACACTAACTATTTCACAGTTTATATCACTCCCTAAAACAGCAGCGCTGTCCCTACACTGTCTAATCCGGAGCGACTGTGTCCAAGATGGTGGCGCCCTGTTTTAAATACCGAGGTGACGCTGTGCGGCCAGCCAATCACTGTAATGCCCACAACCAACATGGCTGCAGCATTACAGTGACTGGCTGGCAATCCCTGCATGTTCATTGGCTCTGTAAAGAGCGCCAAACATGCAGGGCGGAGACCCGAGCTCCCGCCCGAGTAACCCGGAAATGCTCGGTGCTCGCCGAACATCCCGAGTAGCGTGATGCTCGGGCGAGTACCGAGCAGTGTCGAGCATGTTCGCTCAACACTAGCAATTATCAATCTGCCCTCAATTAAGGAGTGGTTCTGCAGGTGGGGACCACAGACCACATCTCAGTACCATTGTTTCTGGCTGATGTTTTGGTCACTTTTGAATGTTGGTTGTGCTTTCACACTCGTGGTAGCATGAGACGGACTCTACAACCCACAGAAGTTGCTCAGGCAGTGCAGCTTATCCAGGATGGCACATCAATGCGAGCTGTGGCAAGAAGGTTTGCTGTGTCTGTCAGCGTAGTGTCCAGAGGCAGGAGGCGCTACCAGGAGACAGACCAGTGCACCAGGAGATGTGAAGGGGGCCGTAGGAGGGCAACAACCCAGCAGCAGGACCGCTATCTCCGCCTTTGTGCAAGGAGGAACAGGAGGCGCGCTGCCGGAGCCCTGCAAAATGACTTCCAGCAGGCCAGAAATGTGCTGGTGTCCGCACAAATGGTTAGAAACCGACTCCATGAGGGTGGTATGAGGGCCCGACGTCCACCGATGGGGGTTGTGCTCACAGCCCAACACCGTGCAGGACGCTTGGCATTTGCCACAGAACACCAGGATTGGCAAAGTCGCCACAGGCGCCCTGTGCTCTTCACAGATGAAAGCAGGTTCACACTGAGCACATGTGACAGACGTGACAGGGTCTGGAGACTCCGTGGAGAGCGATCTGCTGCCTGTAACATCCTTCAGCATGACCGGTTTGGCAGTGGGTCAGTAATGGTGTGGGATGGCATTTCTTTGGAGGGCCGCACAGCCCTCCATGTGCTTGCCAGAGGTAGCCTGACTGCCATTAGGTACCGAGATGAGATCCTCAGACCCCTTGTGAGACCATATGCTGGTGCGGTTGGCCCTGGGTTCCTCCTAATGCAGGACAATGCCAGACCTCATGTGGCTGGAGTGTGTCAGCAGTTCCTGCAAGATGAAGGCATTGAATCTATGGACAGGCCCGCCCATTCCCCAGACCTGAATCCGATTGAGCACATCTGGGACATCATGTCTCGCTCCATCCACCAACGTCACGTTGCACCACAGACTGTCCAGGAGTTGGCGGATGCTTTAGTCCAGATCTGGGAGGAGATCCCACAGGAGACCATTCGCAACCTCATCAGGAGCATGCCCAGGCGTTGTAGGGAGGTCATACAGGCACGTGGAGGCCACACATAATACTGAGCCTCATTTTGACTTGTTTTAAGGACATTATATCAAAGTTGGATCAGCCTGTAGTGTGTTTTTCCACTTCAATTTTGGGGGTGACTCCAAATCCAGGCCTCCATTGATTAATAAATTTGATTTCCATTGATGATTTTTGTGTGATTTTGTTGTCAGCACATTCAACTTTGTACAGAACAAAGTATTCAATGAGAAGATTTCATTCATTCAGATCTAGGATATGTTATTTCAGTGTTCCCTTTTATTTTTTGAGCAGTTTATATATGGGGAAGACCAAGTGCAGGACCTAATTGGGGGCCATCCTTTGAGTGAGTAAGACATTATGCTAATATTATGTGCTGATACACTGAGACATATGGGGGAATTTGAACTTTGTTCTGTCTCCTTTTTGGTGTGCTATTTACCCTGTTTGCTGGTCTATGCAATTATGCTATATATGTAATATGTGGTCTACACACATGTGGCACGTGATTTGGTGGTGTTTTTAATACATGTCTGTGTATGCACCTTCTTTCAAATATCCTGTTCAAATAAAGATATATATTTTTATTATTAAGGACCTATGGATCGTCTTTTTTAGCTCTTGAGCTCCCCCCTTCACAGTTTATATATGAGTAGCATTGCAGCGCATCGTTGCAGTTTTTATTAAAGAAGTTGTCCATTACTTTATTCCCCCCCCCAATGTATCCCCCCGGGGACACAAAGACTTCTTGTAAATACCTTCTGTTGCTGATAGCGCCGCTCACAGGCATTATCGGTGGCCGCTCACAGGCATCTCGTGACCCCGCGCTGACATCACGACAAGTGAGGCGTGACTCAGCGTTGGGGTCCCCGCGGTGGCAGCTGGGTTGTGGGCGTGGTTACCCCTGCATCACACCCAGCATCCACTGCGCGCTTTCCCATTGAATGGGGAGAGGCAGAGTGCGCGGTGGATGCCGGGTGTGATGCGGGGGGTAACCTCGCCCACAGCCTGGCATCCATCGTGGAACCAGGAAGACAGAGACCCCCGGCTGATGCCAGTACTTGTCGTGACATCAGCGGATGTCAGAGCCGGCTGCAGCCGGGGGTCACATGATGCCTGTGAGAGGCCAGTGATAGCGACGCTCACAGGCAATATCAGCAACAGAAGGTATTTACAAGACGTCTTAGGACCCTGGGGTGAAGGTAGTGGGCAACCCCTTTAATACAGGATGTAACTCAGGATCAGTACATGTTAATGCACGCATCTAGGTTCAGATAGGTTACATGAATTCTTTGGAATTCTGGGGGAACCGTTACTCAGGGCGACCATAGACCATGTGCTGCAGCTTCTTTCAGGCACACAGGGGTATTGACCCTCAGGCACAAACACGTAGGTTGTTTCACTAGCTGACCAGACACACTTGACAAGAGTCCTCATAAACGGTAGAACAGTAGCATTTAATAAGAAGCCGCACAGCCAGTGCAAGTTAAGTCGTATGAGCAACAGGCTCCACGGAAAAACAGTACAGTTTCCTTAGCAGCACAGCAGTTCACAGTCTTCCCAGTAGTACAGGACAGCACAGTTCTAATGCAAAGGCACATTAATGAACACAGAATTCCTTTACAGCACAGTTAGATGGAGGAGGGGGTTAGGGAGATGATCCATGTGACACTATTTATTCCAGTCCTTATCTTTCTGCCTGACAATACTCTGCACTGCTAGTTCAGGAACTCTTCCTGACCTGTGCTTAGCTTCACTCCTGACTTGAATCCTTTTCTCTTGCAGGGGCACTTCTGTGAGATACAGAACACACACAAAACCTTTCTCTTTGACTCCAGCCAGACAGTAAACAACTTCCTTACAATCCCCCTGGGGCTCTGCTAAATCACTCCACTTCTCCTATGACTGTGTTAACCTCTCTAATTGCTGGATGCTTCTGGAGAACAACATTTCCTGAGCTTGTGTTACTTCTAATAGTTAATGAATGCTTTTAAAGCAACATCACTACTTCTGCATGTCACACTCTTCCTTCCTTTTTGAATGTCGTCCTCGACATTCGTCTTAATTGGTCAATCTGACCAATTCTGATACAGTGATGAAAGTTGGATAACTTCATATACATTGATAACAACCTAATCTTACAACCTTTTTCTTGTAGGATGCCTGTAAAAAATAAACAATTAACACAATTAAAACAATCAGCGTCTCTTCAGCTGGAGCTTTTTGTAAGTCTTCAACTAGCTCTCTCTCACTAGGCTTTAACAGTTCTTTGTTTCTACAAAGTCTTTTAAGGAAAATCAAAGCATGAAAACAAGTCTTTCCACCAGGCAACATCTTCCATAGTGACTCTCGGTGGTGAATACCACGCAAGTGTGCTTACCTGCTCCCCAGGCAAAGATATCTGTTTCCAGTCTACAGTCCTTGGCACTTGACTTGGTTCACCAAGTGTCTCTTCATGCCGTTTTACCTCATGCAGCCGTTTTACCTCATGCGCTGTTCTGGGGTTTGGTGAGATTTGGATTTGCTTCTGGGGCCTCCTCCGTGTCGCGGTTACTAGTCACTCCACACTGGTAACCTCGTGTCTTTTAACCCAAACGACCATTGGCATTCCTTGGCATAATGTCCTTCCTCACCACATCTTAGACAGTAGACACATACCGTACGCTGATTTTATGAATGGCACGCTTCACAAGCCGGGTATCTTCTGTTTTGGAACCCACTCCTGGGTCTGAGGGATACAGGTTCTGGCCTGGAACGAATCAATTTTTTCACCTCAATCAACTCGGCTCGCAGTTTTCCTATTACTTTTTCCCAGGAAGCGCTGGCGGTCCTCTCTTTTGTTGGTGATTTAAGGTTCCCACTCGGAGGTGGCACTGGAGGGTCTCTATGATGATCTTCGGACTGGCCACTGGTGGTCTCCAACTTTAACTGACTTATTTTGGTGATTTAAGAGCAGAGCTCTTCTTTAATTTCTGTTCGCTCTCCGACTCCAAACTAGCTGCCTCATTCATTTTTTCAATTCTGACTTCGTCCGGAGTGCCAGGACCTTCTAGGTACTGTTTCAGCTGCAACTTGATGTCTTTGCTGATTAACCCCGTTCAGAAATGATCTGAAAAACTTCTTCTGGACTAGTCCAGCATCAAACTTCTCCTCCGCTTCTACATCTCTGAATGCAAACACATTATTGTCTATTAGTGTTTATCGAGCACTAAAATGCTCGGGTGCTCGACCCGAGCAATGAGCCCAATGTTAGCCTATGGGAGACCCGAGCATTTTTGTGGCGGCACCCCCGGCAGTCTTTTAAAAGCCTAACAAGTGGCCAAAATGATAGTGGCAGTGCTCAAATGACATGAGGACAGCATGAGGATCGCCCCAGGAAGCATTTCTGATGACCAGGTCACTGCTGTCAACAACGTGGTCAGAGGTATTAAGCCACTATTAAGGGCTCACAATAAAACGTTCAAAAATGAAACTGAAACTGCTTTCCTGTGAAATATGTTAAGAAACTTCCTTGTGTATAAGGTAAAATAAATAACCCAAAAAAAAAAATACTCCTCCACACCTCGGGCTATGTTCACAAGTAGCATTTTTTATGCGTTTTTTCACGTTTGTATTGCTTTCAACTATGACAAATGCATTCACCGGGAAATGTCATTTTAACATTTTACAACCTTATCTGGCCATGTGCTGTGTGACACATGCATGCAGTGCTGAAAAGACATGGGAACAGCATGGGGTAGACCCCTGGAAGCATCTCTGACACCCAGGTCACTGCCTAAAAGTGTGCCCATCAGAAGTGATCCTTCCCGCATCAGAAGATGCAGACTTGCAACTATCCCCATGCAAGTTCTTGTCCCAGGGCACTGTTCAATTGTACCTCCCCCATTCCTTGCAATGCAAACGCAAATATGCAGCCAACCACCCACCCACCCCCAGGCTGCAATACCATACTGCTTCCTTGCACTTGAAATTGGGCCTTTTAGGCATGTGGAGGCGGAATCTGGCCACCACATCTTGGCTGCGTTGGCAGCCTGGAATCCATACTAAGTCCCCAGCCGCCCGGTGGCTGGGTGTCCACACTTGGTCCCCAGCCGCCTGGGGGCAGCCGGGTGTCCATAAACGGTCCCCAACCGCCCCTATTTCTCCTGTCAACTTCCCCCCACACACTTTTCTTAGCCCGGCCTGCTTTAGGGCAGCATTGGACGAGACCACCAGAGAACCAGAATCCTCTGGTGGGCCCTGGCTTCTCCATCAGGGGAGTTGAGAGTGCCAAGGTGAGGGGCATGATGATGATGATAGAAGTTAGCATCTGCTATGTTTTCTTTTAATGCAAGCATAAGTGTGTAGCCTGCCACCCACCCACCCCCAGGTTGCAATGCCATACTGCTAGCTTGCACTTGAAATGGGGCCTTTTAGTTTGTAGGAGGACGAAGCTGGCCACTACCTCATGGCTGCTTCGGCAGCGAGGTATCCATACTCAGTCCCCAGCTGCCCCTATTTGTCCCGGTGTGCCTTATACATAGGATTAAGCGCGTATATCAAAACATTACCTGTGCCCTCCCCAGTGCATTTAGTGGGAAGGACAGCCTATTCCGCTGTAGTGTGTGCATGCCAAACCCCTGTTCTTGGCACATGCGAAGATGCCTCCCACCCTGCACCTGTCATTGCAGACTTGCAACTATCCCCATTCAAGTCCTTGTCCCAGGGCAGTGTTCAATTGTACCTCTCCCATTCCTTGCAATGCAAGCGTAAGTATGCAGCCTGCCACCCACCCACCCCCAGGCTGCAATACCATACTGCTTGCTTGCACTTGAAATTGGGCCTTTTAGGCATGTGGAGGCGGAATCTGGCCACCACGTCATGGCTGCGTTGGCGGCCTGGAATCCATACTCAGTCCCCAGACGCTCGGCGGCCGGGTGTCCACACTCGGTCCCCAGCCACCTGGAGGTAGCCGGGTGTCCATAAACGGTCCCCAGCCGCCTCTATTTCTCCTTGGAACATCCCCCCCACACACTTTTCTTAGCCTGGCCTGCTTTAGGGCAGCATTGGACGAGCCCACCAGAGAACCAGACTCCTCCGGTAGGCCCTGGCTTCACCATCAGGGGAGTTGAGAGTGCCAAGGTGAGGACCATGATGATGATGATACAAGTTAGCATCTGCTTTGTTTTCTTGGAATGCAAGCGCATGTATGTAGTAGCGGCTAGGCTTGAGGTGGTCAGCGTTTTGGCGCATATCCTACCTCCTCCGAGGATTGCTGGATGTTTTCCTGCTACTATTCCAGTTCTATGACTCCCGTTAAAACAAAGCTTCAGGTGATAAATGATGGATGAGGTAGTGGCAAAGGAGAAAAAGCAGGAGGAACAGGGACCATTCACATCAATATCAGGCCAGTCAACCACATATGTCTTGTAGGATATGTTTCTGTAACAAAAGGAGCGGTTCAGCTACACAGTTATAGGGCATACAGTGAGTGCAATGTCTACCAAAAATTTTGAGGCACTCCAATGCCCCTTGAAAATGATATGGAGGTCAGAGGGCCTTAACTAAACCGTTTTTTCCATTTATAGCAACTGGGTCTCCTGTACACTGTTGGCCTAAGCAGTGAATGGAAGGCTTTCCAAAAATTATGAGGAATTGCAATGCCCCTTGAAACAGACGTGGATTACAGTGTACTAAAAACCTTCTACCCATTATTGGGGAGTGGGTCTCCCTTAGTTTTCACCTTTGCATTGAAAAGCAAAAGCTGACTAAAATTAGGAGGAAATGCAATGCCCGTTGGAAGAGTCGTGGAGGTTAGAGGTAATTAAAAACTACATTTCAATGCCCCTTGGAAGAGCTGTGGAGTTCAGAGTGGCTTAAGAAGACGCTTTTAATGCCCCTTTTGAAGAGATGTGGAGGTCACAGTAGCTTAACAAGATGGTTTTAATGCCCCTCGTAAAAGACGTGGAGGTCCCAGTAGCTTAACAAAACGGTTTGAATGCCCCTTGGAAGAGATGTGGAGGTCACAGTAGCTTAACAATACAGTTTTAATGCCCCTTGGAAAAGTGGTGGATGTCGCAGTAGCTTAACAAGACGGTTTTAATGCCCCTCAGAAAAGATGTGGAGGTCCCAGTAGCTTAACAAGATGGTTTGAATGCCCCTTGGAAAAGACGTGGAGGTCACAGTAGCTTAACAAGACGCTTTTAATGCCCCTCACAAGAGCCATACAGTACAGCAACTTAAAAATATTATTCCCATTATTGGGGAGTTGGTCTCCCATAGTATTTGCTTATGCTTTCCAAGCAAAAGCTGCCAAAAATTAGGATGGAGGAAATTGCAATGCCCCTTACAAGAGCCATGCAGTACAGCATATTACAAACATTATTTCTATTACTGGGGAGTAGGTCTCCCATAGTATTTGCTTATGCCTTCCAAGCAAAAGCTGCCAAAAATTAGGATGGAGGAACTTGCAATGCCCCTTACAAGAGCCATGCAGTGCAGCATATTACAAACATAAGTCCCATTATTGGGGAGTCGGTCTCCCATAGTATTTGCTTATGCCTTCCAAGCAAAAGCTTCCAAAAATTAGGATGGAGCAACTTGTAATGCCCCTTACAAGAGCCATGCAGTACAGCAAATTACAAACATAAGTCCCATTATTGGGGAGTGGGTCTCCCATAGTATTTGCTTATGCTTTCCAAGCAAAAGCTGCCAAAAATTAGGACGGAGCAACTTGCAATGCCCCTTACAAGAGCCATCCAGTACAGCATATTACAAACATAAGTCACATTACTGGAGAGTGGGTCTTCCATAGAATTTGCTTATGCCTTCGAAGCAAAAGCTGCCAAAAATTAGGACGGAGCAACTTGCAGTGCCCTTACAAGAGCCATGCAGTACAGCATATTACAAACATATGTCCCATTATTGGGGAGTGGGTCTCCCATAGTATTTGCTTATGACTTCCAAGCAAAATCTTCCAAAAATTATGAGGAAATGCAATGCCCGTTCGAAGACTCGTGGAGGTCCCAGTATCTTAACAAGACGCTTTTAATGCCCCTTACAAGAAACGTGGAGGTCAGAGTGGTATAACAAGACTCTTTTAATGCACCTTACAAGAGACGTGGAGGTCAGAGTGGAATAACAAGACGCTTTTAATGCCCCTTATAAGAGACGAGGAGGTCAGAGTGGTATAACAAGATGCTTTTAATGCCCCTTACAAGAGACGTGGAGGTCAGAGTGGTATAACAAGACAGTTTTAATGCCCCTTACAAGAGACGTGGAGGTCAGAGTGGTATAACAAAGCGCTTTTAATGCCCCTTATAAGAGACGTGGAGGTCAGAGTGGTATAACAAGACGCTTTTAATGCCCCTTACAAGAGACGTGGAGGTCAGGGTGGTATAACAAATCGCTTTTAATGCCCATTACAAGAGACATGGAGGTCAGAGTGGTATAACAAGACGCATTTAATGCCCCTTACAAGAGACGTGGAGGTCAGAGTGGTATAACTAGATGCTTTTAATGCCCCTTGGAAGAGACGTGGAGGTCAGAGTGGTATAGCAAGACGGTTTTAATGCCCCTTACAAGCGACGTTTAGGTCAGAGTGGTATAACAAGATGCTTTTAATGCCCCTTACAAGAGACGTAGAGGTCAGAGTGGTATAACAAGACGCTTTTAATGCCCCTTACAAGAGACGTGGAGGTCAGAGTGGTATAACAAGATGCTTTAATGCCCCTTAAAAGAGACGTGGAGGTCAGAGTGGTATAACAAGACTGTTTTAATGCCCCTTACAAGAGAAGTGGAGGTCAAAGTGGTATAACAAGACGCTTTTAATGCCCTTTACAAGAGACGTGGATGTCAGAGTGGTATAACAAGACACTTTTAATGCCCCTTACAAGAGACGTGGAGGTCAGATTGGTATAACAAGACACTTTTAATGCCTCTTACAAGAGACATGGAGGTCAGAGTGGTATAACAAAACGGTTTTAATGCCCCTCAGAAGAGACGTGGAGGTCCCAGTAGCTTAACAAGATGCTTTTAATGCCCCTTACAAGAGACGTGGAGGTCAGAGTGGTATAACAAGACACTTTTAATGCCCCTTTCAAGAGACTTGGAGGTCAGAGTGGTGTAACAAGACGGTTTTAATGCCCCTCAGAAGAGACGTGGAGGTCCCAGTAGCTTAACAAGATGCTTTTAATGCCTCTTACAAGAGACATGGAGGTCAGAGTGGTATAACAAGACGGTTTTAATGCCCCTCAGAAGAGACGTGGAGGTACCAGTAGTTTAACAAGATGCTTTTAATGCCCCTTACAAGAGACGTGGAGGTCAGAGTGGTATAACTAGATGCTTTTAATGCCCCTTGGAAGAGACGTGGAGGTCAGAGTGGTATAGCAAGACGGTTTTAATGCCCCTTACAAGAGACGTGGAGGTAAGAGTGGTATAACAAAACGCTTTTAATGCCCATTACAAGAGACATGGAGGTCAGAGTGGTATAACAAGACGCATTTAATGCCCCTTACAAGAGACGTGGAGGTCAGAGTGGTATAACTAGATGCTTTTAATGCCCCTTGGAAGAGACGTGGAGGTCAGAGTGGTATAGCAAGATGGTTTTAATGCCCCTTACAAGAGACGTGGATGTCAGAGTGGTATAACAAGATGCTTTTAATGCCCCTTACAAGAGACGTAGAGGTCAGAGTGGTATAACAAGACGCTTTTAATGCCCCTTACAAGAGACGTGGAGGTCAGAGTGGTATAACAAGATGGTTTCGTGCCCCTTACAAGAGACGTGGAGGTCAGAGTGGTATAACAAGACTGTTTTAATGCCCCTTACAAGAGACGTGGAGGTCAGAGTGGTATAACAAGACACTTTTAATGCCCCTTACAAGAGACGTGGAGGTCAGATTGGTATAACAATATGCTTTTAATGCCTCTTACAAGAGACATGGAGGTCAGAGTGGTATAACAAGACGGTTTTAATGCCCCTCAGAAGAGACGTGGAGGTCCCAGTAGCTTAACAAGATGCTTTTAATGCCCCTTACAAGAGACGTGGAGGTCAGAGTGGTATAACAAGACACTTTTAATGCCCCTTACAAGAGACGTGGAGGTCAGAGTGGTATAACAAGACACTTTTAATGCCCCTTACAAGAGACGTGGAGGTCAGATTAGTATAACAAGACGCTTTTAATGCCTCTTACAAGAGACATGGAGGTCAGAGTGGTATAACAAGACGGTTTTAATGCCCCTCAGAAGAGACGTGGAGGTCCCAGTAGCTTAACAAGATGCTTTTAATGCCCCTTACAAGAGACGTGGAGGTCAGAGTGGTATAACAAGACACTTTTAATGCCCCTTACAAGAGACTTGAAGGTCAGAGTGGTGTAACAAGACGGTTTTAATGCCCCTCAGAAGAGACGTGGAGGTCCCAGTAGCTTAACAAGATGCTTTTAATGAGTCTTACAAGAGACATGGAGGTCAGAGTGGTATAAAAAGACGGTTTTAATGCCCCTCAGAAGAGACGTGGAGGTACCAGTAGCTTAACAAGATGCTTTTAATGCCCTTTACAAGAGACGTGGAGGTCAGAGTGGTATAACTAGATGCTTTTAATGCCCCTTGGAAGAGACGTGGAGGTCAGAGTGGTATAGCAAGACGGTTTTAATGCCCCTTACAAGAGACGTGGAGGTCAGAGTGGTATAACAAAACGCTTTTAATGCCCATTACAAGAGACATGGAGGTCAGAGTGGTATAACAAGACGCATTTAATGCCCCTTACAAGAGACGTGGAGGTCAGAGTGGTATAACTAGATGCTTTTAATGCCCCTTGAAAGAGAAGTGGAGGTCAGAGTGGTATAGCAAGATGGTTTTAATGCCCCTTACAAGAGACGTGGATGTCAGAGTGTTATAACAAGATGCTTTTAATGCCCCTTACAAGAGACGTAGAGGTCAGAGTGGTATAACAAGATGCTTTTAATGCCCCTTACAAGAGACGTGGAGGTCAGAGTGGTATAACAAGATGCTTTAGTGCCCCTTACAAGAGACGTGGAGGTCAGAGTGGTATAACAAGACTGTTTTAATGCCCCTTACAAGAGACCTGGAGGTCAGAGTGGTATAACAAGACACTTTTAATGCCCCTTACAAGAGACGTGGAGGTCAGATTGGTATAACAAGATGCTTTTAATGCCTCTTACAAGAGACATGGAGGTCAGAGTGGTATAACAAGACGGTTTTAATGCCCCTCAGAAGAGACGTGGAGGTCCCAGTAGCTTAACAAGATGCTTTTAATGCCCCTTACAAGAGACGTGGAGGTCAGAGTGGTATAACAAGACTCTTTTAATGCCCCTTACAAGAGACGTGGAGGTCCGAGTGGTATAACAAGACACTTTTAATGCCCCTTACAAGAGACGTGGAGGTCAGATTGGTATTACAAGACACTTTTAATGCCTCTTACAAGAGACTTGAAGGTCATAGTGGTATAACAAGACGGTTTTAATGCCCCTCAGAAGAGGCGTGGAGGTCCCAGTAGCTTAACAAGATGCTTTTAATGCCTCTTACAAGAGACATGGAGGTCAGAGTGGTATAACAAGATGGTTTTAATGCCCCTCAGAAGAGACGTGGAGGTACCAGTAGCTTAACAAGATGCTTTTAATGCCCCTTACAAGAGACGTGGAGGTCAGAGTGGTATAAAAAAACGCTTTTAATGCCCATTACAAGAGACATGGAGGTCAGAGTGGTATAACAAGAGGCATTTAATGTCCCTTACAAGAGACGTGGAGGTCAGAGTGGTATAACTAGATGCTTTTAATGCCCCTTGGAAGAGACGTGGAGGTCAGAGTGGTATAGAAAGACGGTTTTAATGCCCCTTACAAGAGACATGGAGGTCAGAGTGGTATAACAAGATGCTTTTAATGCCCCTTACAAGAGACGTAGAGGTCAGAGTGGTATAACAAGACGCTTTTTATGCCCCTTACAAGAGACGTGGAGGTCAGAGTGGTATAACAAGATGCTTTAATGCCCCTTACAAGAGACGTGGAGGTCAGAGTGGTATAACAAGACTGTTTTAATGCCCCTTACAAGAGATGTGGAGGTCAGAGTGGTATAACAAGACGCTTTTAATGCCCTTTACAAGAGACGTGGAGGTCATAGTGGTATAACAAGACACTTTTAATGCCCCTTACAAGAGACGTTGAGGTCAGATTGGTATAACAAGATGCTTTTAATGCCTCTTACAAGAGACATGGAGGTCAGAGTGGTATAACAAGATGGTTTTAATGCCCCTCAGAAGAGACGTGGAGGTCCCAGTAGCTTAACAAGATGCTTTTAATGCCCCTTACAAGAGACCTGGAGGACAGAGTGGTATAACAAGACGCTTTTAATGCCCCTTACAAGAGACTTGGAGGTCAGAGTGGTATAACAAGACACTTTTAATGCCCCTTACAAGAGACGTGGAGGTCAGAGTGGTATAACAAGATGGTTTTAATGCCCCTCAGAAGAGACGTGGAGGTCCCAGTAGCTTAACAAGATGCTTTTAATGCCCCTTACAAGAGACCTGGAGGACAGAGTGGTATAACAAGACGCTTTTAATGCCCCTTACAAGAGACTTGGAGGTCAGAGTGGTATAACAAGACGCTTTTAATGCCCCTTACAAGAGACGTGGAGGTCAGAGTGGTATAACAAGACGCTTTTAATGCCCCTTACAAGAGACGTGGAGGTCAGAGTGGTATAACAAGACGCTTTAATGCCCCTTACAAGAGACATGGAGGTCAGAGTGATATAACAAGATGGTTTTAATGCCCCTCAGAAGAGACGTGGAGGTCCCAGCTGCTTAACAAGATGCTTTTAATGCCCCTTACAAGAGACGTGGAGGTCAGAGTCGTATAACAAGATGCTTTTAATGCCCCTTACTAGAGACGTGGAGGTCAGAGTGGTATAACAAGATGGTTTTAATGCCCCTCGGAAGAGACGTGGAGGTCCCAGTAGCTTAACAAGATGCTTTTAATGCCCCTTACAAGAGACGTGGAGTTCAGAGTGTTATAACAAGATGCTTTTAATGCCCCTTACAAGAGACGTGGAGGTCAGACTGGTATAACAACACACTTTTAATACCCCTCAGAAGAGACGTGGAGGTCCCAGTAGCTTAACAAGACGGTTTTAATGCCCCTTACAAGAGACGTGGAGGTCAGAGTGGTATAACAAGATGGTTTTAATGCCCCTTACAAGAGACGTGGAGGTCAGACTGGTATAACAACACACTTTTAATACCCCTCAGAAGAGACGTGGAGGTCCCAGTAGCTTAACAAGACGGTTTTAATGCCCCTTACAAGAGACGTGGAGGTCAGAGTGGTATAACAAGACGGTTTTAATGCCCCTTACAAGAGACGTGGAGGTCAGAATGGTATAACAAGATGCTTTAATGCCCCTTACAAGAGACGTGGAGGTCAGACTGGTATAACAAGACACTTTTAATACCCCTCAGAAGAGACGTGGAGATCCCAGTGGTTTAACAAGACGGTTTTAATGCCCCTTACAAGAGACGTGGAGGTCAGAGTGGTATAATAAGATGGTTTTAATGCCCCTTACAAGAGACGTGGAGGTCAGAATGGTATAACAAGATGCTTTAATTCCCCTTAAAAGAGACGTGGAGGTCAGAGTGGTATAACTAGATGCTTTTAATGCCCTTTACAAGAGACGTGGAGGTCAGAGTGGCATAACAAGATGCTTTTAATGCCCCTTACAAGAGACGTGGAGGTCAGAGTGGTACAACAAGATGCTTTTAATGCCCCTTACAAGAGCCATACAGTACAGCATCTTAAAAATATTATTCACATTATTGGGGAGTGGGTCTACCACAATCTTTGCTTATGCCTTCCATGCAAATGCTGACAAAAATAAGGACGGAGGTACTTTCAATAATGGCAACACGAACCATGGTCACCCTGGTGGTATAGTGGTGGTGGATGCTGAGGATAAGGAGAAGAACATAAAACAGCCGAAATGAGGACGCATATACCCATGTGTGGGTGTGAAGCGGTGCATGTGAATACACCTCCCGAAATAACACAGTGGATTTGACTTTATGCTACTCTGCTGTCATTTGGTGGTGATGAGAAGTCTGGCCCAATCCAGCCCTTCTTCATTTTGATAAGGGTCAGCTTGTCAGCATTGTCAGTTGACAGGTGAGTGCGCTCAACAGCTATAATTCCCCCAGCGGCACTAAAAACTAGTGTTGAGCCACCCCCGTAGTGTTCGGGTTCGGTTCAGTTCGTCGAACACCGGGATGTTCGAGGAACTGTTCGTCGAACTGTTCGTCGAACACCTTAGAACACCATCGAACACCGTTAAAACCAATGACAGGCAAACAAAAACACATAGAAACACATAGAAAACAACTTCAAAGGTGTCCAAAAGCTGACAAACTGCTCAGAAGACGCTTTCTTTAAAAAAGCCGGCCGGCAATTCAGCAGCGGCATACACCGGTACCCGACAATTTAGACAAGAAGGAATAGAGCATCACACATAGATTAGATAGATAGAAACATGTCAGTCACACATATAAGAAGCACAGTGACAGTGTTGGTTACTGTACTTGTCAATTAGTGTAAAGGATTTATTAAAAAATATAATAGTGTTTTCATGCACTGTCTCTTTAAAAAGCCGGCCGGCAATTCAGCATCTGTACCCGACAATTTATAACAGACAGAATAGAGAATCACACATAGATTAGATAGATAGAAACATGTCAGTCACATATATATGAAGTACAGTGACAGTGTTGGTTACTGTACTTGTCATTTAGTGTAAAGGATTTATTAAAAAATATAATAGTGTTTTCATGCACCGTCTCTTTAAAAAAGCCGGCCGGCAATTCAGCATCGGTACCCGACAATTTATAACAGACAGAATAGAGCATCACACATAGATTAGATACATAGAAACATGTCAGTCACATATATATGAAGTACAGTGACAGTGTTGGTTACTGTACTTGTCATTTAGTGTAAAGGATTTATTAAAAAATATAATAGTGTTTTCATGCACCGTCTCTTTAAAAAAGACGGCCGGCAATTCAGCATCGGTACCCGACAATTTATAACAGACAGAATAGAGCATCACACATAGATTAGATACATAGAAACATGTCAGTCACATATATATGAAGTACAGTGACAGTGTTGATTACTGCACTTGTCATTTAGTGTTAAAATAAAGGATTTATTATTAAAAAATTGGCGTGGGGTTCCCCGTAATTTTAGTCTCTAGCGGAGGTTAAGCAGACGGCTGGGGCAGATGTTTGAAGCCTGGGAAGGGGGTAATACCCACGGAGCTTCCCAGGCTACTAATATCAGCCCCCAGCTGAATACCTAGCCTTTACTAGCTATTAAAATGGGGGACACCCCCAAAAAAATGACGTGGGGTCCCCCCTATTTTAATAGCTAGCAAAGGCTAGGCAGACAGCTGGGGGCTGATATTAATAGCCCAGGAAGGGTGCCATGAATATTGCCCCCCTCCCAGGCTAGAAACACCAGCCGTCAGCCGCCCCAGAAATGGCGCATCCATAGGATGCGCCAATTCTGGCACTTAGCCTCGCTCTTCCCACTGCCCTGTAGCGGTGGCAGTGGGGTAATAGGGCTGGGGTTGATGTCAGCTTATAATGCCAGCTGACATCAAGCCCAGGCTAGTAATGGAGAGGCATCTATAAGACACCCCCATTACTAACCCCATAGTCAAAGTTAAAAAAAAAACACAAACACCCAGAATAAAGTCCTTTAATTGAAATAAAGACACAATTCTTTATTGTTCTAAATTAAACCATACTTACCGTCACGCCCATTCCAGCTGAAGCCAACGATCTCCTGCAATAAAAGAAAAATAATAAAGCAACCTCATCCTTACCTTTCCATGGTTCCCACGACGGCTCCAGCTCTGCTACATCGAGATGACAGGCTGGACCGCAGCAGAACGCTGCCATCCAGCCTGTCATCCCGCGGACACTGAGAAGCGCAGGCATGCTTGCGCTCCTAAGTGTCTCTCTGTGATGGCATAAAGATGAGCCGAGGTCATGTCCAATGAACTCGGCTCACCTCATGCACGTCACTGACAGCGTGGGAAAATTCTCACGCTGAAGCGCTGAGTGCAGGAGAATTTTCTCACGCTGTCAGTGACGTGCATGAGGCTGATATTTAAATTTGGCGCACAAATCGGTGATTGGTCGCGGGCAGCATCCGCGACCAATCAGCACAGTAGTGTTTAACTTTGGCGGCAAGATCAGTGATTGGTCGCGCGCCAAGACCGCGACCAATCACCGATTTCGGCGCCACATTTAAATATCGGCCGCGACCAATCAGCACAGCGTTGTTTAAATGTGGATCCAAGATCGGTGATTGGTCGCGGCCGATATTTAAATTTGGCGCACAAATCTGTGATTGGTCGCGGGCAGCGTCCGCGACCAATCAGCACAGTAGTGTTTAACTTTGGCGGCAAGATCAGTGATTGGTCGCGGTCAAGACGGCGACGAATCACCGATTTGTGCGGCACATTTAAATAGCGGCCGCGACCAATTGGATGTCAGCACCGCTCCCCGGTCCTCCCTTCACACCCTAGCCGCATGGATGTCAGCGGCGCTGCCTGTGCGGATACTTCTGCTCCGAGAACCCGGGACATGAGCGTCTGCTCGCAGCAGAAGTATCCCGGCCCGCAGCGCCGCTCCCCGGTCCTCCCTTCACACCCTAGCCGCTGATGTCCCCACAGTATCCGCATGGTGTTACAAAGGTCCGGACATTTGTGTTAAAAATCGCTGATTGGTCGCTGGCGCTGCCCGCGACCAATCACCGATTTGGGCGCCAAATTTAAATATCGGCCGCGACCAATCACCGATCTTGGCTCCACATTTAAACACCGCTGTACTGATTGGTCGTGGACGCTATTTAAATGTGGCGCCAAAATCGGTGATTGGTCGCGCCCAGCATTGGCGACCAATCAGCACAGCGGTGTTTAAATGTGGAGCCAAGATCGGTGATTGGTTGCGGCCGATATTTAAATTTGGCGCCCAAATCGGTGATTGGTCGCGGGCAGCGCCAGCGACCAATCAGCGATTTTTAACACAAATGTCCGAATCTTTGTAACACCATGCGGATACTGTGGGGACATCAGCGGCTAGGGTGTCAAGGGAGGACCGGGGAGCGGCGCTGCGGTTCGGGATACTTCTGCTGCGAGCAGTCGCTCATCTCCCGGCTTCTTGCAGCGGAAGTATCCGACCAGGCAGCGGCGCTCCCCGATCCTCACCAATACGATTCGCTGATTGGTCGCGCTCTCCGCACGCGACCAATCAGTGATCTTGGCGCTAAAGTTAAACACCGCTCTGCTGATTGGTCGCGGACGCTGCCCGCGACCAATCACCGATTTGGGCGCCACATTTAAATAGCGGCCGCGACCAATCAGCGAGCTTGGCGCCAAATTTAAACAACGCTCTGCTAATTGGTCGCGGATGCCGGCCGCGACTAATCAGCATTATTGGCGCCAAATTTAAAACCCGCTCTGCTGATTGGTCACAGTTGCCGGCCGCGACCAATCAGCGATTTTGGCGCCAAATTTAAACCCCGCTCTGCTGATTGGTCACGACCGCCGGCCGCGACTAATCAACATTGTTGCCGCCAAATTTAAACACCGCTCTGCTGAACGGTCGCGGTCGTGACCAATCACCATTATTGGCGCCAAATTTAAACACCGCTTTGCTGATTGGTCGCGACCGCGACCAATCAGCATTATTGGCGCAAAATTTAAACCCCGCTCTGCTGATTAGTCGCGACCGCCGGCCGTGACCAATCAGCGATATAGTCGCCAAATTTCAACACCGCTTTGCTGATTGGTCGCGGTTGCTGGCCGTGACCAGTCAGCGATTTTGGCGCCAAATTTAAACACTGCTCTGCTGATTGCGCCGGGTCTGCCGCATACATATTCTAGAATACCCGATGCGTTAGAATCGGGCCACCATCTAGTTTCATGAAATAATTTTAAAAAAAATTGATGTGGGGCTTCGCACTATATTTGTGTCCAGCCAGGTACAGCAGGCAGGAACAGGCTGCCCCCAACCACCAGCTGCCTATTTGTACCTGGCCGGACACAACAATATAGGGAAGCCCTTTTTTTCTTAATTATTTCATGAATTTCATGAAATAATTTAAAAAAAAAATACGTGGGGCTTCGCCCTATTTTTGTGTCCAGCCAGGTACAACTAGGCAGCTGGGGGCTGGAATCCGCAGCGCAGGGAGGCCCAAGCTTTCTGGGTCCCCCCCGCTGTAAAATGCAGTCCGCAGCCACCCCGGAAAATGGCGCATTCATAGAAGCGCCATCTTCTGGCGCTGTACCCAACTCATCCAGGGCCCTGGTGCGGTGGCTCACTGGGTAATAAAGGGGTTAGGGCCAGCTTGGCATTATCAGCTGGCCCTAAGCCCGAAATTCATGGGGTCACGCCAATATTAGACATGACCACCATGAATTTCTAGTAAAGTATTTAAAAAAACACAACACCCAGAATAAAGTCCTTTAATTGAAATAAACACACAATTCTTTATTGTTCTAAATTAAACCATACTTACCGTCACGCCCATTCCAGCTGAAGCCAACGATCTCCTGCAATAAAAGAAAAATAATAAAGCAACCTCATCCTTACCTTTCCATGGTTCCCACGACAGCTTCAGCTCTGCTACATCGAGATGACAGGCTGGACCGCAGCAGAACGCTGCCATCCAGCCTGTCATCCCGCGGACACTGAGAAGCGCAGGCATGCTTGCGCTCCTCAGTGTCTCGCTGTGACGGCATAAAGATGAGACGAGTTCATGTCCAATGAACTCGGCGCACCTCATGCACGTCACTGACAGCGTGGGAGAATTCTCCTGCACTCAGCACTTCAGCGTGAGAATTCTCCCACGCTGTCAGTGACGTACATGAGGTGAGCTCATTCATGTCAAATGATCTCAGCTCACCTCATGCACGTCACTGACAGCGTGGGAAAATTCTCCTGCACTCAGCGCTACAGCATGAGAATTCTCCCACGTTGTCAGTAACGTGCATGAGGTGAGCTCATTCATGTCCAATGAACTCAGTTGACCTCATGTATGTCACTGACAGCGTGGGAGAATTCTCACGCTGAAGTGCTGAGTGCAGGAGAATTTTCCCACGCTGTCAGTGACGTGCATGAGGTGAGCCGAGTTCATTGGACATGACCTCGGCTCATCTTTATGCCGTCACAGCCAGACACTGCAGAGCGCAAGCATGCCTTCGCTTCTCAGTGTCTGCCCATGACAGGCTGGATGGCAGCGTTCTGCTGCGGTCCAGCCTGTCATCTCGATGTAGCAGAGCTGAAGCTGTCGTGGGAACCATGGAAAGGTAAGGATGAGGTTGCTTTATTATTTTTCTTTTATTGCAGGAGATCGTTGGCTTCAGCTGGAATGGGTGTGGCGGTAAGTATGGTTTAATTTAGAACAATAAAGGAATGTGTCTTTTTTTCAATTAAAGGACTTTATTCTGAGTGCTTGTGTTTTCTTTTAACTTTGACTATGGGGTTAGTAATGGGGGTGTCTTATAGACGCCTCTCCATTACTAACCTGGGCTTGATGTCAGCTGGCATTATAAGCTGACATCAACCCCAACCCTATTACCCCACTGCCACCGCTACAGCGCAGTGGGAAGAGCGAGGCTAAGTGCCAGAATTGGCGCATCCTATGGATGCGCCATTTCTGGGGCGGCTGACGGCTGGTGTTTCTAGCCTGGGAGGGGGCCAATATTCATGGCACCCTTCCTGGGCTATTAATATCAGCCCCCAGCTGTCTGCCTAGCCTTTGCTAGCTATTAAAATAGGGGGGACCCCACGTCATTTTTTTGGGGGGGTCCCCCATTTTAATAGCTAGTAAAGGCTAGGTATTCCGCTGGGGGCTGATATTAGTAGCCTGGGAAGCTCTGTGGGTATTACCCCCTTCCCAGGCTTCAAACATCTGCCCCAGCCGTCTGCTTAACCTCCGCTAGAGCCTAAAATTATGGGGACCCCCACGCCAATTTTTTTTTAAATAAATCCTTTATTTTAACACTAAATTACAAGTACAGTAATCAACACTATCACAGTACTTCATATATACGTGACTGACATGTTTCTATCTATCTAATCTATGTGTGAAGCTCTATTCTGTCTGTTATAAATTGTCGGGTACAGATGCTGAATTGCCGGCTGGCTTTTTTAAAGAGACAGTGCATGAAAACACTATTATATTTTTTAATAAATCCTTTACACTAAATGACAAGTACAGTAAGCAACACTATCACTGTACTTCATATATGTGTGACTGACATGTTTCTATTTATTTAATCTATGTGTGATGCTCTATTCTTTCTATTCAAAATTGTCGGGTACAGATGCTGAATTGCCGGCCCGCTTTTTTAAAGAGACGGTGCACGAAAACACTAATATTTTTTTTGATAAATCCTTTAACACTAAATGACAAGTACAGTAAGCAACACTGTCACTGTACTTCTCATATATGTGGCTGACATGTTTCTATCTATCTAATCTATGTGTGAAGCTCTATTCTTTCGGTTCTAAATTGTCGGGTACCGGTGTATGCCGCTGCTGAATTGCCGGCTTTTCATGTTTCACTGTGAGCACTGTTCCCATCGATTTGGGCAATCACTGTAATGCCACAACCACCATGGCTGTGGCATTACAGTGAGTGGCAGACAATCCCTGCATGATTGGTGCTCAAAATAGCGCCAGACATGCAGGACACGCTTTTGGTGCACGAACAGTTATCGAACATAACCTCGAACAGCCGAATTTTTTGCAAATCGTTCGGGTTCGTCGAACAACTCGAACACCGCCCAAAACAGCTCGAATTTGAGATTGGCGAACAGTTCTAGTCGAACACCGCTCATCTCTACTAAAAACACGCTCCGATAACACGCTAGCGGCAGGGCAGGCCAGGATCTCCAAGGCGTACAGAGCGAGTTCATTCCAAGTGTCCAGCTTGGATACCCAATAATTAAAAGGCACAGAGGAATCACGGAGGACACTGGTACGGTCGACAAGGTACTCCCTCACCATCTTTTGAAACTTTCCACTCCTTGTGACAGTACCCCGCGCCTCAGGGTCTGTCCGAAGGGAGGGTCTGAGAAAACTGTCCCAGAACATTGACAGTGTTCCCCTGCCACTGCTGGATTGGAGTTGCCTCTCTCTCGCTTGTACTCTTTGGTTGGTCAACGAACTGTGACCTCTGCCGCTAGCGTGTTCAGATGGGAATTTTTTTAACAGTTCTGCAGCAAGGGCCTTCTGGTACTGGCCCATTTATGTAGACCTCTCCACCTCAGGAATAAGAGAGTGAAAGTTCTCCTTGTAGCGGGGGTCTACGAGTGTCACCAGCCAGTAATGACTGTCACCCAACATTTTGACAATGCGAGCGTCACGGTTAAGGCAGCGTAACATAAAGTCAGCCATGCGTGCCAGACTGGTAACGGGCAAGATTTCCGTGTCTTCACCAAGATGATGACTGACCATGCTCTCCTCCTCCTCCTGCTCCTTCTCCTCCCCCCTGTCCTCAGGCCACCCACGCTGAACCGACGGTATGACACTTGTACAGGTACTACCGTCTGCAGCGCATGATACCAGCTCCTGTTCTTACTCCTCCTCCTCCTCTGCCTCATTGTCCCCCAATGCACGTTGGGATGAGATGAGGCTGGGCTGTGTGTAATCACTCACTATGGCTTCTTGAGTCATCTCATCATACTCTGGCTGCAATGCCTCCTCTTTAATTCTCTACAGAGAGCGTTGCAAAAGACAGACAAGTGGGATGCTGACACTAATGATGGCATCATCGCCACTCACCATCTTGGTGGCCTCCTCAAAGTTTGTCAGGATGGTACATATGTCAGGCCTCCAGGTTCACTACTGAGGTCTTATATGTGGAGTCTGACCTGAATATCGATGGCCTTGTTGCAGCTGGTTCTCCACAACTGCTCTCTTCTGCTCACAAATCCTTTGCAACATGTGGAGGGTAGAGTTCCAACGTGTGGGGACATCACACACCAGTCGGTGTGCCGGAAGCTGCAAACGCTGCTGCAACACAGCAAGGGCGGCGGAAGCTGTATCTGACTTGCGAAAATGAGCTGACAGGCGGCGTACTTTCATGAGCAGATTAGGAAACTCAGGGTGCGATTTAAGAAACCGCTGAACCACGAGGTTAAGCACATGAGCCAGGCATGGTACGTGTGTGATCTCACCTCGCCTCAGAGCCGCCACCAGGTTACAGTCATTGTCACACACGAAAATGCCTGGATGTAGGTTGAGCGGTCTCAGCCACAGATCTGCCTGCTCTTTCACAGCTGTCTACAACTCACAAGCAGTGTGAGGTTTATCACCTAAGCTTATGAGTTTCAGCACAGCCTGTTGCCGCTTGGCGGAGGCAGTACAGCAGTGCTTCTAGCTTGTAGCTGATGTGGTGATATATGAGATGGAAGCTGAACATGAGGAGGAGGAGGAGGATGGTGCCCAAGAGCTGTACACTGTGGGGGCAACTCTGACTGACATAGGGCCCGCAATCCTCGGTGTGGGGAGGATGTGTTCCGTCCCAAGGTCCGACTGGCTTCCACTATGTTTACCCAGTGTGCCGTCAGGGAGATCTACCGTCCCTGGCCACAAGCACTTGTCCACGTGTCCGTTGTCAGGTGGACTCTCCCAGTAACTGCGTTGTTGAGGGCACGGCAGATGTTTTGGGACACGTGCTTGTGTAGTGCGGGGATGGCACACCGGGCAAAATAGTGTCGGCTGGGGACCGAGTACCGAGGGACGGCCACCGCCATAAGGTCGCAGAAGGATTCCGTCTCCACCAGCCTAAAAGACAACATTTCCAACGCAAGCAGTCGTGAAATGTGCGAATTTAGGACTGTGGCCTGTGGGGCGTTAGCTGCGAATTTCCACAGAGAGAAGATGGGAAATAATATAGAGAAGAGAAGATGGGAAATAATATAGAGAAGAGAAGATGGGATATAATATAGAGAAGTGAAGATGGGAACTAATATAGAGAAGTGAAAATGGGAAATAATATAGAGAAGTGAAGATGGGAATAATATAGAGAAGAGAAGATGAGAAATAATATAGAGGAGTGAAGATGGGAAATAATATATGTAACGGGTCTGGGAGGCGGAACCTCTGAGCTACTATACAAGGGGGCGGTCCTTGCAAGGGAGCGGGTGGCGACCAGGGAAGACGGGCAGGCAGTCACAGCAGGTGACCGGGACAGTCTCTGGGTGAACGGGCTGGAGGTCACGGCAAGTGACCGGGGCAGTCTCTGGATGAATGGGCAGGAGGTCACGGCAAGTGACCGGGGCAGTCTCTGGATGAACGGGCAGGAGGTCACGGCAAGTGACCGGGGCAGTCTCTGGATGAACGGGCAGGAGGTCACAGCAAGTGACCGGGGCAGTCTCTGGGTAAAGGGTAGGTACGACCTGTGATGGCTGAGCCTCCAGGTAGGCTAGCAGGCAGATGGTAGATGTGTGCTCCCAGGTGAGCAAGAGAGAGTCTCTGGATAAACGGGTGGTCACAGCATGTGACGGCGGAGCCTCCAGGTAGGCCAACAGACAGGCAGCAGATGAGCGCTCCCAGGTGAGCGGGCAGGAGTCTCTGGAATGGCAGGTGGTCACAGCACGTGACGGCGGAGCCTCCATGTAGGCCAACAGACAGGCAGCAGATGAGCGCTCCCAGGTGAGCGGGCAGGAGTCTCTGGAATGGCAGGTGGTCACAGCACGTGACGGCGGAGCCTCCAGGTAGGCCAACAGACAGGCAGCAGATGAGCGCTCCCAGGTGAGCGGGCAGGAGTCTCTGGAATGGCAGGTGGTCACAGCACGTGATGGCGGAGCCTCCAGGTAGGCTAGCAGGCAGGTAGCAGATGTGCGCTCCCAGGTGAGCGGGCAAGCTGGTCCATAGACAGACTGACAGGAGTAGGAAGGCAGACCGTCGGACCTCAGGCTAGCAAGCAGGTAGGAGGAATGTCAGGCAGGAAACAGACAGCAAACTGGCAGGATTCTGGCAGGTAACTGGCAACGGGACCTGAGGGCTGAAGCAGTGTAGTGAACAGTGCAACAACATTTCTCTGGCACCTCCATTTTGGAGGAGGTGCCTTATATATGGTGAAGTCCTCCGGCCATTGTCCGGGGACTCCTTAGGACGGCGCGCGCGGCCCCTTTAAGAGGGAGGGGAACAGCATCCCTGCCTAGCAGAGGGCAGGGACGCCGGCGCTACAGTACCCCCCCTTTAGGCCCCCCCTTTTTTAGGCCAGAGAGAAATTTAGCTAGGATGAGAGGGGCATGGATGTTCTCCCGGGGCTCCCACGTTCTCTCTTCAGGACCAAACCCCTTCCAATCTAATAGAAAAAAGGTCTTCCCTCTTACCCTTTTGGTGGCCAGAATGTTCTCTACCTCAAATTCGTTTTCAGCGGAAACCGGAGCAGGAGGCGTACCTGTAGACTTGGAAAAAGAGTTAAGTACCACAGGTTTGAGGAGAGATACATGGAAGGAGTTAGGGATCCGCAAGTTGGCCGGGAGTTTCAATTTATAGGCCACCGGGTTGATCTGACTGATGACCTCCAGAGGACCGATGAACCGAGGCCCTAACTTATAGGAAGGAATCTTGAGCCGGATATACTTGGACGAGAGCCAGACCTTATCCCCTGGACGGAATTGAGGAGGATCCAGACGTTTTTTGTCAGCATGTCTTTTCATACGCTCGGATGACAGAAGGAGTGCGGACCGGGTACTCTCCCATATGGAGGAAAATTTGTTAACAAGAGATTCCGCAGCCGGATTGTCCACCGAAGTGGAGACGGGAAATGGGATCCGAGGATGCTGACCGAAGACTACAAAAAACGGGGATTTGGAGGAAGATACGCTCTCATGATTGTTGTAAGAAAATTCGGCCCATGGCAGGAGATCCACCCAGTCTGAATGGTGGGCATTAACGAAGTGCCGGAGGTAACTGGTCAGGTTCTGATTGATCCGCTCCACTTGACCATTAGACTGTGGGTGGTAAGCGGAGGAGAAGTCCAGGGTGACGTCTAGCAGTTTACAAGTGGCTCTCCAGAAGCGTGAGGTGAACTGTACCCCACGATCCGACACTATGTGGAGGGGCAGTCCATGAAGACGGAAGATGTGGCGGATAAAGTCTTTAGCCAGCTCGGGTGCAGACGGGAGGCCTGGCAGGGGAACGAAATGAGCCATCTTAGAAAAGCGGTCAGCGACCACCCAAATGACCGTACAACCGGCAGAGACGGGGAGATCAGTTATAAAGTCCATTGCTATATGCTGCCAGGGGGCAGCAGGTACTGGAAGCGGAAGGAGGCGACCGGCTGGCAGATGTCTCGGAACCTTGTTGCGGGCGCAGGACACACAGGCAGAAACAAAATCTATTACGTCCTTGTGCAGGGTAGGCCACCAGTAGTGCCGGGTAATAAGCTGGAGGGTCTTTTTCTGACCGGCGTGGCCAGCTAGTTTAGACGAGTGACCCCAGTGTAGGATCTTCTCCCGATCAGGTACTGATACGAACGTCTTACCGGGAGGGAGACGATTTAGACTCACGGGAGCCACCTGCATTACTCTGGCGGGATCGATGATGTGTTTCGGTTCTTCCTCGAGATCAGACACCAGAAAGGATCGGGACAAGGCGTCCGCCTTGATGTTTTTGTCAGCCGGGCGAAAATGAAGAATAAAATCAAAGCGAGCAAAAAACAAGGACCACCGAGCTTGGCGCGGGTTAAGTCTCTGGGCATGCTGGAGGTAAGCCAAGTTCTTGTGGTCAGTGTAAATTATTACCGGGTGAAGAGCCCCTTCGAGCAGGTAACGCCACTCCTCCAATGCCAGCTTGATGGCCAATAACTCTCGATCTCCTATGGAATAGTTGCGCTCAGAAGAGGAGAAGAGTTTGGAGAAGAAGCCACAAGTTACCATTCTCCCGGAATATGATTTTTGGGTAAGTACCGCTCCGGCTCCAGAGGAGGAGGCGTCAACCTCCAGGAAGAACTGCTTGTTGCCATCTGGGCGATGCAGCACTGGGGCGGAAGAGAAGGCCTGTTTTAAGGAAAGAAAGGCCTCCTCTGCTTCGGGCGGCCACTCTCTGGGATTAGTGCCCTTACGGGTGAGCGCGGAAATTGGGGCAGTCCGGGAAGAGAAGTGCGGTATGAAGAGGCGGTAGTAGTTGGCGAAGCCCAGGAACCGCTGAATGGCCTTCAACCCCTCCGGTCGGGGCCATTTCTCGATGGCAGACAGTTTCTCTGGATCCATTCGTAGGCCGGTCTGAGAAATAATGTAGCCCAAAAACGGAAGCGAGTTCTGCTCAAAGAGGCACTTCTCATATTTAGCGAAGAGGTGATTCTGCCTGAGCCTGAGCAGGACCTGACGAACGTCCCTCCGGTGAGTCTGGAGATCCGGAGAGAAGACCAAGATGTCGTCCAGGTACACCACTACGCAGGAGTAGAGAAGGTCCCGGAAGATGTCATTGACCAACTCTTGAAAGACGGCAGGAGTGTTACAGAGACCAAAGGGCATTACCAGATATTCATAGTGGCCGTCCCGGGTGTTGAATGCAGTCTTCCATTCATCCCCTTGACGGATACGGACCAGGTTGTACGCCCCACGGAGGTCCAGTTTGGTGAAGATTCTAGCCCCCCTCAGACGATCAAATAATTCTGGAATGAGCGGAAGGGGGTACTTATTCTTCACCGTGATCTGGTTAAGGCCTCTATAGTCTATACAGGGACGGAGAGAGCCGTCCTTCTTTTTTATGAAAAAGAAGCCTGCTCCCGCCGGGGAGGTAGATTTCCGGATGAATCCCCTGGCCAAATTCTCCTCAATATATTCGGACATCGACCGGGTCTCAGCAGCAGACAATGGGTAAATACGCCCACGGGGAGGCGTAGTACCGGGTAACAGGTCGATAGGACAGTCGTATGGTCTATGAGGGGGTAATGTCTCTGCCTCCTTTTTATTAAAGACATCAGCAAATGACCAATAGGGAATCGGAAGTCCAGGTAGATTAGTTGGGGTAGGAGAAGGACGGGCGGGATGAACAGGAACCAAACAAGTCTTATGACAGTCCTGTCCCCAGCGAAGGACTTCTCCGGTCTGCCAGTCAAGCACGGGTGCATGTCTCTGGAGCCAAGGTAGACCTAGTAAGAGGGCGTGAGAGAGTCCAGGCAGAACATGAAAAGAGATGCTCTCAGAATGCAGCATTCCCACCTGCAGAGTTATGGATTCGGTGATGAGTTGGATGGGACGTGGTAAGAGGCCCCCATCCACAGCAGCGACAGATAATGGTATAGCCAGAGGTTTGGTGGGAATGCGGTATTTTTCTACCAGGGCCTGTGAAATAAGATTCCCGGCCGCTTCAGAGTCAAGTTGGGCTAGTTCGAAATAACGATTCTCCCCGCAGATAATTGAGACTGACAGCAGCAGAGATGGAGAGGATTTATTCTTGTCTAGGTCGACCTCTCTGAGCGAACCTAGACACAGGCGTTTCCCGACCTCTCCGGGCAGGAACGGATCCGGTGCTCCTTACTGCCACAGTAGAAGCAGCTCCCCTCGGCACGGCGTAAGTCCTGACGGGTTTTGACCATCTTGGTCTGGTCGACCTGCATAGGCTCAGGAGAGTGTACCTGGGGAGAAACGGAGGGAGTGACGGGTTTCTGAAAAGTAGGAGCTAGACGTGGAAACCTCCTCTCACGGGTGACCTCTTTGGCACGCTCCTGGAACCGTAGGTCAATCCGGGTGGCAAGAGTTATTAGGTCATCGAGAGTGGTAGGAATGTCTCGACCAGCGAGTTCATCTTTAATACGGCCGGACAGACCCTCCCAGAAGACAGATACCAGAGCGTCGTTATCCCAGGCCAGCTCCGAGGCAAGGGTACGGAACCGTATGGCATATTGGCCCACGGTGAGACTTCCCTGACGGAGGCGTAGCAGAGATGATGCGGATGAGGTCTTCTGTCCGGGTTCGTCGAAGACTTTCTGGAAAGCCGTGAGAAAGGCAGGCAAGTCGGACACCAGGGGGTCTCCTCTCTCCCATAGAGGATTTAGCCAGGCCAGGGCCTCCCCGGTGAAATGGGACATGATGAAGGCAATTTTGGCCCGGTCGGAGTTAAACTGGTGGACAGGAGTTCAAAGTACAGGGTGCACTGATTTATAAAGCCCCGAGCCTGAGCGGAGTCGCCTCCGAAGCGAGGAGGTGCAGAAAGCCGGGGTCCGGGGTAGGATGCCATAGTATTGGTGGGCAGCGGAGCTGCCGGATTGCGAGTCATGGCACTGGCGGTGGTTGCTGGTGGAGCAGTCAGAGTGTCCAGGCGAGAATTGACATTCCGCAGGTGACCCAGGATGGACTCCTGTTGGGACCTCTGACGGGACAGTTCATGACACAGGTCCGAGAGTGAGGGAGCATGGGTGCCACCGGGTTCCATGGCCCGAGCAAACTGTAACGGGTCTGGGAGGCGGAACCTCTGAGCTACTATACAAGGGGGTGGTCCTTGTAAGGGAGCGGGTGGCGACCAGGGAAGACGGGCAGGCAGTCACAGCAGGTGACCGGGACAGTCTCTGGGTGAACGGGCTGGAGGTCACGGCAAGTGACCGGGGCAGTCTCTGAATGAACGGGCAGGAGGTCACGGCAAGTGACCGGGGCAGTCTCTGGATGAACGGGCAGGAGGTCATGGCAAGTGACCGGGGCAGTCTCTGGATGAACGGGCAGGAGGTCACAGCAAGTGACCGGGGCAGTCTCTGGGTAAAGGGTAGGTACGACCTGTGATGGCTGAGCCTCCAGGTAGGCTAGCAGGCAGATGGTAGATGTGTGCTCCCAGGTGAGCAAGCGAGAGTCTCTGGATAAACGGGTGGTCACAGCATGTGACGGCGGAGCCTCCAGGTAGGCCAACAGACAGGCAGCAGATGAGCGCTCCCAGGTGAGCAGGCAGAAGTCTCTGGAATGGCAGGTGGTCACAGCACGTGACGGCGGAGCCTCCATGTAGGCCAACAGACAGGCAGCAGATGAGCGCTCCCAGGTGAGCGGGCAGGAGTCTCTGGAATGGCAGGTGGTCACAGCACGTGATGGCGGAGCCTCCAGGTAGGCTAGCAGGCAGGTAGCAGATGTGCGCTCCCAGGTGAGCGGGCAAGCTGGTCCATAGACAGACTGACAGGAGTAGGAAGGCAGACCGTCGGACCTCAGGCTAGCAAGCAGGTAGGAGGAATGTCAGGCAGGAAACAGACAGCAAACTGGCAGGATTCTGGCAGGTAACTGGCAGGTAACTGGCAACGGGACCCGAGGGCTGAAGCAGAGTAGTGAACAGTGCAACAACATTGCTCGGGCACCTCCATTTTGGAGGAGGTGCCTTATATATGGTGAAGTCCTCCGGCCACTGGCCGGGGACTCCTTAGGATGGCGCGCGCGGCCCCTTTAAGAGGGAGGGAGCGCGCGCGCGCCCTAAGCACAGTGGCCGGGAAGGAGCGCGCGCTGCCAGCAGAGCGGGAGGAGGACGCCGGGCTCGGAGCAGAGGGGTGAGGGGAACAGCGTCCCTGCCTAGCAGAGGGCAGGGACGCCGGCGCTACAATATAGAGAAGAGAAGATAGGAAATACTGTAATATAGAGAAGAGGAGATGGGAAATAATATAGAGAAGTGAAGATGGGAAATAATATAGAGAAGTGAAGATGGGAAATAATATAGAGAAGAGAAGATGGGAAATAATATAGAGAAGAGAAGATGGGAAATAATATAGAGAAGTGAAGATGGGAAATAATACAGAGAAAAGAAGATGGGAATAATATAGAGAAGTGAAGATGGGAAATAATATACAGAAGTGAAGATGGGAAATAATATAGGGAAGAGATGATGGGAAATAATAAAGTGAAGAGAAGATCGGAAATAATATAGAGAAGAGAAGATGGGAAATAATAAAGAGAAGAGAAGATGGGAAATAATATAGAGAAGTGAAGATGGGAAATAATATAGAGAAGAGAAGATGGGAAAAAATATAGAGAAGTGAAGATGGGAAATAATATAGAGAAGTGAAGATGGGAATAATAAAGAGAAGAGAAGATGGGAAATAATATAGAGAAGAGAAGATGGGAATTAATATAGAGAAGTGAAGAAGGGAAATAATATAGAGAAGTGCAGTTGGGAAATAATATGCAGAAGTGAAGATGGGAAATAATATAGAGAAGTGAAGATGGGAAATAATATACAGAAGTGAAGATGGGAAATAATATAGAGAAGAGATAATGGGAAATAATAAAGAGAAGAGAAGATAGGAAATAATATGGAGAAGAGAAGATGGGAAATAAAAAAGAGAAGAGAAGATGGGAAATAATATAGAGAAGTGAAGATGGGAAATAATATACAGAAGTGAAGATGAGAAATAATATAGAGAAGTGAAGATGGGAAATAATATAGGGAAGTGAAGATGGGAAATAATATAGAGACCTGAAGATGGGAAATAATATAGTGAAGAGAAGATGGGAAATAATATAGAGAAGAGAAGATGGGAAATAATATAGAGAAGAGAAGATGGGGAATAATATAGAGAATTGAAGATGGGAAATAATATAGAGAACTGAATATGGGAAATAATATAGAGAAGAGAAGATGGGAAATAATATAGAGAAGAGAAGATGAGAAATAATATAGAGACGTGAAGATGGGAAATAATATAGAGAAGAGAAGATGGGAAATAATATAGAGAAGAGAAGATGGGAAATAATATAGCGAAGAGAAGATGGAAAATAATATAGCGAAGTGAAGATGGTAAATAATATAGAGAAGTGAAGATGGGAAATAATATAGCGAAGTGAAGATGGGAAATAAAATAGAGAAGGTAAGATGGGAAATAATATAGAGAAGTGAAGATGGGAAATAATATAGAGAAGTGAAGATGGGAAATAATATAGAGAAGTGAAGATGGGAAATAATATAGAGAAGTGAGGATGGGAAATAATATAGAGAAGAGATGATGGGAAATAATAAAGAGAAGAGAAGATGGGAAATAATATAGAGAAGAGAAGATGGGAAATAATATAGAGAAGAGAAGATGGGAAATAATATATAGAAGTGAAGATGGGAAATAATATAGAGAAGTGAAGATGGGAAATAATATAGAGACCTGAAGATGGGAAATAATATAGTGAAGAGAAGATGGGAAATAATATAGAGAAGAGAAGATGGGAAATAATATAGAGAAGAGAAGATGGGGAATAATATAGAGAATTGAAGATGGGAAATAATATAGAGAACTGAATATGGGAAATAAGATAGAGAAGAGAAGATGGGAAATAATATAGAGAAGAGAAGATGAGAAATAATATAGAGACGTGAAGATGGGAAATAATATAGAGAAGAGAAGATGGGAAATAATATAGAGAAGAGAAGATGGGAAATAATATAGCGAAGAGAAGATGGAAAATAATATAGCGAAGTGAAGATGGTAAATAATATAGAGAAGTGAAGATGGGAAATAATATAGCGAAGTGAAGATGGGAAATAAAATAGAGAAGGTAAGATGGGAAATAATATAGAGAAGTGAAGATGGGAAATAATATAGAGAAGTGAAGATGGGAAATAATATAGAGAAGTGAAGATGGGAAATAATATAGAGAAGTGAGGATGGGAAATAATATAGAGAAGAGATGATGGGAAATAATAAAGAGAAGAGAAGATGGGAAATAATATAGAGAAGAGAAGATGGGAAATAATATAGAGAAGAGAAGATGGGAAATAATATATAGAAGTGAAGGTGGGAAATAATATAGAGAAGTGAAGATGGGAAATAATATAGAGAAGTGAAGGTGGGAAATAATATAGAGAAGTGAAGATGGGAAATAATATAGAGAAGAGAAGATGGGAAATAATATAGAGAAGTGCAGTTGGGAAATAATATGCAGAAGTGAAGATGGGAAATAATATAGAGAAGTGAAGATGGGAAATAATATACAGAAGTGAAGATGGGAAATAATATTGAGAAGAGATAATGGGAAATAATAAAGAGAAGATAGGAAATAATATGGAGAAGAGAAGATGGGAAATAATAAAGAGAAGAGAAGATGGGAAATAATATAGCGAAGTGAAGATGGGAAATAATATACAGAAGTGAAGATGGGAAATAATATAGAGAAGTGAAGATGGGAAATAATATAGAGAAGTGAAGATGGGAAATAATATAGAGAAGTGAAGATGGAAATAATATTGAGAAGTGAAGATGGAAATAATATAGAGAAGGGAAGATGGAAATAATATAGAGAAGAGAAGATGGGAAATAATATAGAGAAGAGAAGAAGGGAAATAATATAGAGAAGTGAAGCTGGGAAATAATATAGAGAAGTGAAGATGGGAAATAATATAGAGACGTGAAGATGGGAAATAATATAGACGTGAAGATGGGAAATAATATAGTGAAGAGAAGATGGGAAATAATATAGAGAAGAGAAGATGGGAAATAATATAGAGAAGAGAAGATGGGAAATAATATAGGGAAGAGAAGATGGGGAATAATATAGAGAAGTAAAGATGGGAAATAATATAGAGAACTGAATATGGGAAAAATTATAGAGAAGAGAAGATGGGAAATAATATAGAGAAGAGAAGATGAGAAATAATATAGAAACGTGAAGATGGGAAATAATATAGAGAAGAGAAGATGGGAAATAATATAGAGAAGAGAAGATGGGAAATAATATAGTGAAGAGAAGATGGGAAATAATATAGCGAAGTGAAGATGGTAAATAATATAGAGAAGTGAAGATGGGAAATAATATAGAGAAGTGAAGATGGGAAATAATATAGAGAAGTGAAGATGGGAAATAATATTGAGAAGTGAAGATGGGAAATAATATTGAGAAGTGAGGATGGGAAATAATATAGAGAAGAGATGATGGGAAATAATAAAGAGAAGAGAAGATGGGAAATAATATAGAGAAGAGAAGATGGGAAATAATATAGAGAAGAGAAGATGGGAAATAATATATAGAAGTGAAGGTGGGAAATAATATAGAGAAGTGAAGATGGGAAATAATATAGAGAAGTGAAGGTGGGAAATAATATAGTGAAGTGAAGATGGGAAATAATATAGAGAAGAGAAGATGGGAAATAATATAGAGAAGTGAAGGTGGGAAATAATATAGAGAAGTGAAGATAGGAAATGATATAGAGAAGAGAAGTTGGGAAATAATATAGAGAAGTGAGGATGGGAAATAATATAGAGAAGGGAAGATGATAATTAATATAGAGAAGAGAAGATTGGAAATAATATAGAGAAGTGAAGATGGGAAATAATATAGAGAAGTGAAGGTGGGAAATAATATAGAGAAGTGAAGATAGGAAAGGATATAGCGAAGAGAAGAAGGGAAATAATATAGAGAAGTGAAGATGGGAAATAATATAGAGAAGTGAAGATGGTAATTAATATAGAGAAGAGAAGATTGGAAATAATATAGAGAAGAGAAGATGGGAAATAATATAGAGAAGAGAAGATGGGAAATAATATAGAGAAGTGAAGATGGGAAATAATATAGGGAAGTGAAGATGGTAAATGATATAGAGAAGAGAAGATGGGAAATAATAGAGAGAAGTGAAGATGGGAAATAATATAGAGAAGAGAAGAAGGGAAATAATATAGAGAATTGAGGATGGGAAATAATACAGAGAAGAGAAGATGGGAAATGATATTGAGAAGAGAAGATGGAAAATAATATAGAGAAGTGAAGATGGGAAATAATATAGAGAAGAGAAGAAGAGAAATAATATAGGGAATTGAAGATGGGAAATAATATAGAGAAGAGATGATGGGAAATAATATAGAGAAGATATGATGGGAAATAATATAGAGAAGAGAAGATGGAAAATAATATAGAGAAGTGAAGATGGGAAATAATATAGTGAAGAGAAGAAGAGAAATAATATAGAGAATTGAAAATGGGAAATAATATAGAGAAGTGAAGATGGGAAATAATATAGAGAAGAGAAGATGGGAAATAATATAGAGAAGTGAAGATGGGAAATAATATAGTGAAGTGAAGATGGTAAATGATATAGAGAAGAGAAGATGGGAAATAATAGAGAAAAGTGAAGATGGGAAATAATATAGAGAATTGAAGATGGGAAATAATATGGAGAAGAGAAGAAGGGAAATAATATAGAGAATTGAAGATGGGAAATAATACAGAGAAGAGAAGATGGGAAATGATATTGAGAAGAGAAGATGGAAAATATTATAGAGAAGTGACGATGGGAAATAATATAGAGAAGTGAAGATGGGAAATAATATAGAGAAGAGATGATGGGAAATAATATAGAGAAGAGAAGATGGGAAATAATATAGAGAAGAGATGATAGGAAAAAATAAAGAGAAGAGAAAATGGGAAATAATATAGTGAAGAGAATATGGGAAATAATATAGAGAAGAGAAGATGGGAAATAATATAGAGAAGTGAAGATGGGAAATAATATAGAGAATTGAAGATGGGAAATAATATAGCGAAGAGAAGAAGGAAAATAATATAGAGAATTGAAGATGGGAAATAATACAGAGAATAGAAGATGGGAAATGATATTGAGAAGAAAAGATGGAAAATAATATAGAGAAGTGAAGATGGGAAATAATATACAGAAGTGAAGATGGGAAATAATATAGAGAATTGAAGATGGGAAATAATATAGAGAAGAGATGATGGGAAATAATATAGAGAAGAGAAGATGGGAAATAATATAGAGAAGAGATGATAGGAAAAAATAAAGAGAAGAAAAGATGGGAAATAATATAGTGAAGAGAAGATGGGAAATAATATAGAGAAGAGAAGATGGGAAATAATATAGAGAAGTGAAGATGGGAAATAATATAGAAAAGTGAAGATGGGAAATAATATAGAGAAGAGAAGATGGGAAATAATATAGAAAAGAGAAGATGGGAAATAATATAGAGAAGTGAAGATGGGAAATAATATAGAGAAGTGAAGATGGGAAATAATATAGAGAAGAGAAGATGGGAAATAATATAGAGAAGTGAAGATGAGAAATAATATAGAGAAGAGAAGATGGGAAATAATATAGAGAAGAGAAGAAGGGAATTAATATAGAGAAGTGAAGATGGGAAATAATATAGAGAAGTGTAGCTGGGAAATAATATAGAGAAGTGAAGATGAGAAATAATATAGAGAAGAGAAGATGGGAAATAATATAGAGAAGAGAAGATGGGAAATAATATAGAGAAGAGAAGATGAGAAATAATATAGAGAAGTGAAGATGGGAAATAATATAGCGAAGAGAAGATGGGAAATAATATAGCGAAGTGAAGATGGGAAATAATATACAGAAGTGAAGATGGGAAATAATATAGAGAAGTGAAGATGGGAAATAAAATAGAGAAGTGAAGATGGGAAATAATAAAGAGAAGAGAAGATGGGAAATAATATAGAGAAGTGAAGATAGGAAATAATATAGAGAAGTGAAGATGGGAAATAATAAAGAGAAGAGAAGATGTGAAATATTATAGAGAAGACAAGATGGGAAATAATATAGAGAAGAGAAGATGGGAAATAATATAGAGAAGAGACAATAGGAATTAATATAGAGAAGTGAAGATGGGAAATAATATAGAGAAGAGAAGATGGGAAATAATATAGAGAAGAGAAGATGGGAATTAATATAGAGAAGTGAAGATGGGAAATAATATAGAGAAGTGAAGCTGGGAAATAATATAGAGAAGTGAAGATGAGAAATAATATAGAGAAGAGAAGATGGGAAATAATATAGGGAAGAGAAGATGAGAAATAATATAGAGAAGAGAAGATGGGAATTAATATAGAGAAGTGAAGATGGGAAATAATATAGAGAAGAGAAGATGGGAAATAATATAGAGAAGAGAAGATGGGAAATAATATAGAGAAGAGAAGAAGGGAAATAATATAGAGAAGAGAAGATGAGAAATAATATAGAGAAGAGAAGATGGGAATTAATATAGAGAAGTGAAGATGGGAAATAATATAGAGAAGTGAAGCTGGGAAATAACATAGAGAAGTGAAGATGAGAAATAATATAGAGAAGAGAAGATGGAAAATAATATAGAGAAGAGATGATGAGAAATAATATAGGGAAGTGAAGATGGGAAATAATATAGCGAAGAGAAGATGGGAAATAATATAGCGAAGTGAAGATGGGAAATAATATAGAGAAGTGAAGATGGGAAATAGTATAGAGAAGAGAAGATGGGAAATAAAATAGAGAAGTGAAGATGGGAAATAATATAGAGAAGTGAAGATGGGAAATAATAAGGAGAAGTGAAGATGGGAAATAATATAGAGAAGTGAAGATGGGAAATAGTATAGAGAAGAGAAGATGGGAAATAAAATAGAGAAGTGAAGATGGGAAATAATATACAGAAGTGAAGATGTGAAATAATATAGAGAAGTGAAGATGGGAAATAATATAGAGAAGAGAAGATGGGAAATAAAATAGAGAAGTGAAGATGGGAAATAATATACAGAAGTGAAAATGTGAAATAATATAGAGAAGAGAAGATGGGAAATAATATAGAGAAGCTGAAGGTAGGAAATAATATAGAGAAGAGAAGATGGGAAATAATATAGAGAAGTGAAGATGGGAAATAAGATAGAGAAGAGAAGATGGGAAATAATGTAGAGAAGTGAAGATGGGAAATAAGATAGAGAAGAGAAGATGGGAAATAATATAGAGAAGTGAAGATGGGAAACAATATACAGAAGTGGAGATGGGAAATAATATAGAGAAGAGAAGGTAGGAAATAATATAGAGAAGAGAAGGTAGGAAATAATATAGAGAAGAGAAGATGGGAAATAATGTAGAGAAGTGAAGATGGAAAATAAGATAGAGAAGAGAAGATGGGAAATAATGTAGAGAAGTGAAGATGGGAAATAATAGAGAGAAGTGAAGATGGGAAATGTTTTAGAGAAGAGAAGATGGGAAATAATATAGAGAAGTGAAGATGGGAAATAATATAGAGAAGTGAAGATGGGAAATAATATAGAGAAGAGAAGGTAGGAAATAATATAGAGAAGAGAAGATGGGAAATAATGTAGAGAAGTGAAGATGGGAAATAAGATAGAGAAGAGAAGATGGGAAATAATATAGAGAAGTGAAGATGGGAAACAATATACAGAAGTGGAGATGGGAAATAATATAGAGAAGAGATGATGGGAAATAATATAGAGAAGAGAATATGGGAAATAATATAGAGAAGTGAAGATGGGAAATGTTTTAGAGACGAGAAGATGGGAAATAATATAGAGAAGTGAAGATGGGAAATATTATACAGAAGTGAAGATGGAAAATAATATAGAGAAGAGAAGATGGGAAATAATATAGAGAATAGAAGATGGGAAATAATATAGAGAAGTGAAGATGGGAAATAATATAGAGAAGTGAAGATGGGAAATAATATAGAGAAGTGAAGATGGGAAATAATATACAGAAGTGGAGATGGGAAATAATATAGAGAAGAGAATATGGAAAATAATGTAGAGAATTGAAGATGGGAAATGTTTTAGAGAAGAGAAGATGGGAAATAATATAGAGAAGAGATGATGGGAAATAATATAGAGAAGAGAAGATGGGAAATAATATAGAGAAGAGAAGGTAGGAAATAATATAGAGAAGTGAAGATGGGAAATAATATAGAGAAGTGAAGATGGGAAATAATATAGAGAAGTGAAGATGGGAAATAATATACAGAAGTGGAGATGGGAAATAATATAGAGAAGAGAAGATGAGAAATAATACAGAGAAGAGAAGATGGGAAATAATATAGAGAAGAGAAGATGGTAATAATATAGAGAAGTGAAGATGGGAAATAATATAGAGAAGAGAAGATGGGAAATAAGATAGAGAAGAGAAGATGGGAAATAATATAGAGAAGAGAAGAGAAGATGGGAAATAATATAGAGAAGTGAAGATGGGAAATAATATAGAGAAGAGAAGATGGGAAATAATATAGAGAAGAGAAGATGGGAAATAATATAGAGAAGAGAAGATGAGAAATAATATAGAGAAGAGAAGATGGGAAATAATATAGAGAAGTGAAGATGGGAAATGAAAAGAAAAACAAAAAATACAAAACAATTGTGGAATTGCTTTGTTTTTAGAAACTTTAACTCACTTGGATTTTTTTTCTCGCTTTCTGATGCATAAAATAATAAAATAAATGATGACATTCAAAAATATAACTCGTCCCGTAAAAAAACAGGTCCTCATACAACCATGGGTACAGACAAAAATAAAAAAAGTTATGGCTCTAGGAAGAAGGGGAGGAAAAGACAAAAACGAAAAAAAAAAAAAAAACAACTGAAAATTGCCGGGAATTTAAGTCCATATATATTAGAATATAATCTAGTAATTCTTACTTTGGTGAAAATGCCTCCTCTCCCCAAAACGTACAGTTCTGCCAATATTTTGTGTAGTTACATTTTCACACCGTGGTCATTATCACACACATTCCCCCATCTATTGATTCCGTGGGAACAATTTTGTTTCCCTAAATTCACATGTACTGTACAGATAAGGGTTAATGTTTCCGTACACGATCACCGGATCATATGATGCTGTTATTAGGTAATAAGCCCCCAGGCAGCCAATAGCAGATAGCGCTCTGCAGCCCCACCTAGTGGTAGGAATATGTAGTGCATATATCAGGAGGATATAAAGCATGGTGGTATCTGCTGCTCTTACAGATCGTCTTCTCCTGGATATTCCCCTGTGTCTCCTGGGCACAATGATAACCTGTCTGCTGCTCCTCCTTAGTCTCGGTAAGTCCTGATATTATCTGGAGCCCCTCAGGTAATGGGAATATAGTAGGGACAGATCTCCAGGCAGCTCCTGATCCAGAAGAGGAATATTCCCAGTAACATCCGTCACTCCTGGTGACTGCTCCGATCAGTGTCACACAACAAGTGATGGCGGCTTTTATCTTCTAGGGTCGGTGGACGGCGTCAGAATCCATGGCAAAGATTTCACAGATATGCTGAAGGAAACAACGACCAAAGAAATATCAGATGCTCTTCCTTATGGATGCTATTGTGCGACAACAACAACAAGTGATCAATTATTGGATCGTATTCGAAGGTAAGTGAAAATCTATACAAGATGTGACCTGCAGTCCTATGTAACACCACAGATAAAACACAGAGAGCTATCACTGTGTTATCTGTGGTGTTACATAGGACTGCAGGTGACATCTACTGCATTATCTGTACTCAGAGAGTTATCACTGAGTTATCTGTGGTTTTACATAGGACTGCAGGTGACATCTACTTCATTATCCGTACTCAGGCAGTTATAACTATGTTATCTGTGGTGTTACATAGGACTGCAGGTGACATCTACTGCATTATCTGTACTCAGAGAGTTATCACTGTGTTATCTGTGGTGTTACATAGGACTGCAGGTGACATCTACTGCATTATCTGTACTCAGAGAGTTATCGCTGTGTTATCTGTGGTGTTACATAGGACTGCAGGTGACATCTACTGCATTATCTGTACTCAGAGAGTTATCACTGTGTTATCTGTGGTGTTACATAGGACTGCAGGTGACATCTACTACATTATCTGTACTCAGAGAGTCATCACTGTGTTATCTGTGGTGTTACATAGGACTGCAGATGACATCTACTACATTATCTGTACTCAGAGAGTAATCACTGTTTTATCTGTGGTGTTACATAGGACTGTAGGTGACATCTACTACATTATCTGTACACTGTGTTATCTGTGGTGTTACATAGGACTGTAGGTGACATCTACTACATTATCTGTGCTCAGAGAGTCATCACTGTGTTATCTGTGGTGTTACATAGGACTGCAGGTGACATCTACTTCATTATCCGTACTCAGGCAGTTATAACTATGTTATCTGTGGTGTTACATAGGACTGCAGGTGACATCTACTACATTATCTGTACTCAGAGAGTTATCACTGTGTTATCTGTGGTGTTACATAGGACTGCAGGTGACATCTACTATATTATGTGTACTCAGAGAGTTATCACTGAGTTATCTGTGGTTTTACATAGGACTGCAGGTGACATTTGCTACATTATCTGTACTCACAGAATTATCACTGTGCTATCTGTGGTGTTACATAGGACTGCAGGTGACATCTACAATATTATCTGTACTCAGAGAGTTATCACTGAGTTATCTGTGGTTTTACATAGGACTGCAGGTGACATCTACTACATTATCTGTACTCAGAGAGTTATCACTGTGTTATCTGTGGTGCTACATAGGACTGCAGGTGACATCTACTACATTATTTGTACTCAGAGAGTTATCACTGTGTTACCTGTGGTGTTACATAGGACTGCAGGTGACATCTACTGCATTATTTGTACTCAGAGAGTCATCACTGTGTTATCTGTGGTGTTACATAGGACTGCAGGTGACATCTACTACATTATCTGTACTCATAGAGTTATCACTGTGTTATCTGTGGTGTTACATAGGACTGCAGGTGACATCTACAATATTATCTGTACTCAGAGAGTTATCACTGTGTTATCTGTGCTGTTACATAGGACTGCAGGTGACATCTACTACATTATTTGTACTCAGAGAGTTATCACTGTGTTACCTGTGGTGTTACATAGGACTGCAAGTGACATCTACTACATTATCTGTACTCAGAGAGTTATCACTGTGTTATCTGTGGTGTTACATAGGACTGCAGGTGACATCTACTAGATTACTTAGAGAGTTATTAAACTCTATAATAGTCCCCACGTTTTGCAAGTCCCCAAGAGTAGTTCCTATAAAGTATGAGGGCCCTCCCACACCATTTCAGGGACCCCCACAATTACCCCTGCAGTGTATGAGGGTCCCCATTGTTTATGATATCCCTACAAGCTTCTATTATATAAAAAACATCAGATATTCACCTATTACAGGATCCGGATGAGTCCGCTGACAAGGTCCGGATAGACCAACGTGCAGTCATCGCGCTGACGCGCACACAAGGGTTAATAGTAAGGGTCTTCTCCTACAGACCAACAGGATTTTTTTCTTTTTTGCCTCCAGGGTCCAGGTGGAGATGAACACATTATAGTTTCGCCCCGGTGACATTACTCTCTTGCTCCCTCAGGTGCTGCGGTATACACCAATGCTGCTATGATGATATCCCTATCTGTGACACTGGATATCTGAAATACACTTACACTTACAGTAACGGGACCATCACTTGTGGTAAGTGCTCTGTTCTCTTTGGGGTCAGGATACAAGGTGACATTGTTAGATACGAGTGTAACAAACCCTCAGCTGTGAGTACAATTTTTTTAGATAGAGATAAAAATGTTCTAGTTCATTCACTTCATTCAGAGACATTAAACTTGTATAGAAGTTTTAGGTATAACGGCCCCGATTCACCAAAACTGATGATTTGTTTGCCAGTTATGACTCCGGGTGCGCTGGAGTAAGACGCTCCGTAGAAGCGTAGAGGTCATAGTGAATCTGGTGCATCGATCAGCTGCCGGGCACCAGGGACAGAACTGTGCTGTAGTCACGGATCAGAGTTTATTTCTATATTACTTTATGCCATTTTCCTGCTATATATTATAATGAATTTGTCAGGTCGTGCAAACTGTTTGACTAATCGGTTGAAAGCCTATTAGAACGATACAGAAGTATTGAATTCAGAATCGGCAGCCATTAAACTTTATTTACTCCACGAGAAGTCGCTTTATCACGGCTGAGGTATTTTATAAAACGTCTTTCATTCTTTTCACATAAACTGGAAATTTGTTGTCAGCTCCATTCACTATTAAATCAGATTACAGCTCCTTTGTCTCATGTCTCAGCCACGGATCGTCCATAATGATAAATGTTTCTGTTACTCCCGCAGATCGGAATAGGTACATAGGAGAATGTGCCACACGAATATGTGAGTGCGACTGGAAAGCCAGGATGTGTTTAATGGACACCAAGAATCCAGAAGACAACACAAAATATGGAGAAAAGTGTTATAGCAAACTTGAATCATGCATTGATGAATCATTATTTAAGAAGTGGTTGTTAGAAACTTATAAAGCTTTATTGCCTAAGTTCTCATAAGAACTTTACACTGTATTCCGTCAATTAAGTCGATTAGTGAGCTGCACTCACTATCCTGCTGGTGCAGTCACTGTGTACAGAACATTACATTACTGATCCTGAGTTACATCCTGTATTATACTCCAGAGCTGCACTCACTATTCTGCTGGTGCAGTCACTGTGTACATACATTACATTACTGATCCTGAGTTACATCCTGTATTATACCCCAGAGCTGCACTCACTATTCTGCAGGTGTAGTCACTGTGTACATACATTACATTACTGATCCTGAGTTACATCCTGTATTATACCCCAGAGCTGCACTCACTATTCTGCTGGTGCAGTCACTGTGTACATACATTACATTACTGATCCTGAGTTACCTCCTGTATTATACCCCAGAGCTGCACTCACTATTCTGCTGGTGCAGTCACTGTGTACATACATTACATTACTGATCTTGAGTTACATCCTGTATTATACTCCAGAGCTGCACTCACTATTCTGCTGATGCAGTCACTGTGTACATACATTACATTACTGATCCTGAGTTACATCTTGTATTATACTCCAGAGCTGCACTCACTATTCTGCTGGTGGTGTCACTGTGTACATACATTACATTACTGATACTGAGTTACATCCTGTATTATACCCCAGAGCTGCACTCACTATTCTGCTGGTGCAGTCACTGTGTACATACATTACATTACTGATCCTGAGTTACATCCTGTATTACACCCCAGAGCTGCACTCACTATTCTGCTGGTGCAGTCACTGTGTGCATACATTACATTACTGATCCTGAGTTACATCCTGTATTATACTCCAGAGCTGCACTCACTATTCTGCTGGTGCAATCACTGTGTACATACATTACATTACTGATCCTGAGTTATATCCTGTATTATACTCCAGAGCTGCACTCACTATTCTGCTGGTGCAGTCACTGTATACATACATTACATTACTGATCCTGAGTTATATCCTGTATTATACTCCAGAGCTGCACTCACTATTCTGCTGGTGCACTCACTGTGTACATACATTACATTACTGATCCTGTACTGATTCTGAGTTACGTCCTGTATTATACTCCAGAGCTGCACTCACTATTCTGCTGGTGCAGTCACTGTGTACATACATTACATGACTGATCCTGCGTTACCTCCTGTATTATACTCCAGAGCTACACTCACTATTCTGCTGGTGCAGTCACTGTGTACATACATTACATTACTGATACTGAGTTACCTCCTGTATTATACTCCAGAGCTGCACTCACTATTCTGCTGGTGCAGTCACTGTGTACATACATTACATTACTGATCCTGAGTTACCTCCTGTATTATACTCCAGAGCTGCACTCACTATTCTGCTGGTGCAGTCACTGTGTACATACATTACATTACTGATCCTGAGTTACATCCTGTATTATACTCCAGAGCTGCACTCACTATTCTGCTGGTGCAGTCAATGTGTACATACATTACATTACTGATCCTGAGTTACATCCTGTATTATACTCCAGAGCTGCACTTACTATTCTGCTGGTGCAGTCACTGTGTACATACATTACATTACTGATCATGAGTTACATCCTGTATTATACTCCAGAGCTGCACTCACTATTCTGCTGGTGCAGTCACTGTGTACATACATTACATTACTGATCCTGAGTTACATCCTGTATTATACTCCAGAGCTGCACTTACTATTCTGCTGGTGCAGTCACTGTGTATATACCTTACATTACTGATCCTGAGTTACCTCCTGTATTATACTCCAGAGCTGCACTCACTATTCTGCTGGTGCACTCACTGTGTACATACATTACATTACTGATCCTGTACTGATCCTGAGTTACCGCCTGTATTATACTCCAGAGCTGCACTCACTATTCTGCTGGTGCAGTCACTGTGTACATACATTACATTACTGATCCTGAGTTACATCCTGTATTATACTCCAGAGCTGCACTTACTATTCTGCTGGTGCAGTCACTGTGTATATACCTTACATTACTGATCCTGAGTTACCTCCTGTATTATACTCCAGAGCTGCACTCACTATTCTGCTGGTGCACTCACTGTGTACATACATTACATTACTGATCCTGTACTGATCCTGAGTTACCGCCTGTATTATACTCCAGAGCTGCACTCACTATTCTGCTGGTGCAGTCACTGTGTACATACATTACATTACTGATCCTGAGTTACCTCCTGTATTATACTCCAGAGCTGCACTCACTATTCTGCTGGTGCAGTCACTGTGTACATACATTACATTACAGATCCTGAGTTACATCCTGTATTATACTCCAGAGCTGCACTCACTATTCTGATGGTGCAGTCACTGTGTACATACATTACATTACTGATCCTGAGTTACCTCCTGTATTATACTCCAGAGCTGCAGTCACTATTCTGCAGGTGCAGTCACTGTCTACATACATTACATTACTGATCATGAGTTACCTCCTGTATTATACTCCAGAGCTGCACTCACTATTCTGCTGGTGCACTCACTGTGTACATACATTACATTACTGATCCTGTACTAATTCTGAGTTACGTCCTGTATTATACTCCAGAGCTGCACTCACTATTCAGCTGGTGCAGTCACTGTGTACATACATTACATAACTAATCCCTGAGTTACATCCTGTATTATACTCCACAGCTGCGCTCGCTATTCTGCTGGTGCAGTCACTGTGTACATACATTACATTACTGATCCTGAGTTACATCCTGTATTATACTCCAGAGCTGCACTCACTAATCTGCTGGTGCAGTCACTGTGTACATACATTACATTACTGATCCTGAGTTACCTCCTGTATTATACTCCAGAGCTGCACTCACTATTCTGCTGGTGCAGTCACTGTGTACATACATTACATTACTGATCCTGAGTTACCTCCTGTATTATACTCCAGAGCTGCACTCACTATTCTGCTGGTGCAGTCACTGTGTACATACATTACATTACTGATCCTGAGTTACATCCTGTATTATACTCCAGAGCTGCACTTATTATTCTGCTGGTGGAGTCACTGTGTACATACATTACATTACTGATCATGAGTTACCTCCTGTATTATACTCCAGAGCTGCACTCACTATTCTGCTGGTGCAGTCACTGTGTACATACATTACATTACTGATCCTGAGTTACATCCTGTATTATACTCCAGAGCTGCACTTACTATTCTGCTGGTGCAGTCACTGTGTACATACATTACATTACTGTTCATGAGTTACCTCCTGTATTATACTCCAGAGCTGCACTCACTATTCTGCTGGTGCACTCACTGTGTACATACATTACATTACTGATCCTGTACTGATTCTGAGTTACGTCCTGTATTATACTCCAGAGCTGCACTCACTATTCTGCTGGTGCAGTCACTGTGTACATACATTACATTACTGATCCTGAGTTACATCCTGTATTATACTCCAGAGCTGCACTCACTATTCTGCTGGTGCAGTCACTGTGCACATACATTACATTTCTGATCCTGAGTTACTTCCTGTATTATATTCCAGAGCTGCACTCACTATTCTGCTGGTGCAGTCACTGTGTACATACATTACATTACTGATCCTGAGTTACGTCCTGTATTATACTCCAGAGCTGCACTCACTATTCTGCTGCTGCAGTCACTGTGTACATACATTACATTACTGATCCTGAGTTACCTCCTGTATTATAATCCAGAGCTGCACTCACTATTCTGCTGGTGCAGTCACTGTGTACATACATTACATTACTGATCCTGAGTTACCTCCTGTATTATACTCCAGAGCTGCAGTCACTATTCTGCAGGTGCAGTCACTGTCTACATACATTACATTACTGATCCTGAGTTACATTCTGTATTATACTCCAGAGCTTCAGTCACTATTCTGCAGGTGTAGTCACTGTGTACATACATTACATTACTGATCATGAGTTACCTCCTGTATTATACTCCAGAGCTGCACTCACTATTCTGCTGGTGCACTCACTGTGTACATACATTACATTACTGATCCTGTACTGATTCTGAGTTACGTCCTGTATTATACTCCAGAGCTGCACTCACTATTCAGCTGGTGCAGTCACTGTGTACATACATTACATAACTAATCCCTGAGTTACATCCTGTATTATACTCCACAGCTGCGCTCGCTATTCTGCTGGTGCAGTCACTGTGTACATACATTACATTACTGATCCTGAGTTACCTCCTGTATTATACTCCAGAGCTGCACTCACTATTCTGCTGGTGCAGTCACTGTGTACATACATTACATTACTGATCCTGAGTTACATCCTGTATTATACTCCAGAGCTGCACTTATTATTCTGCTGGTGGAGTCACTGTGTACATACATTACATTACTGATCATGAGTTACCTCCTGTATTATACTCCAGAGCTGCACTCACTATTCTGCTGGTGCACTCACTGTGTACATACATTACATTACTGATCCTGTACTGATTCTGAGTTACGTCCTGTATTATACTCCAGAGCTGCACTCACTATTCTGCTGGTGCAGTCACTGTGTACATACATTACATTACTGATCCTGAGTTACCTCCTGTATTATACTCCAGAGCTGCACTCACTATTCTGCTGGTGCAGTCACTGTGTACATACATTACATTACTGATCCTGAGTTACATCCTGTATTATACTCCAGAGCTGCACTTACTATTCTGCTGGTGCAGTCACTGTGTACATACATTACATTACTGTTCATGAGTTACCTCCTGTATTATACTCCAGAGCTGCACTCACTATTCTGCTGGTGCACTCACTGTGTACATACATTACATTACTGATCCTGTACTGATTCTGAGTTACGTCCTGTATTATACTCCAGAGCTGCACTCACTATTCTGCTGGTGCAGTCACTGTGTACATACATTACATTACTGATCCTGAGTTACATCCTGTATTATACTCCAGAGCTGCACTCACTATTCTGCTGGTGCAGTCACTGTGCACATACATTACATTTCTGATCCTGAGTTACTTCCTGTATTATATTCCAGAGCTGCACTCACTATTCTGCTGGTGCAGTCACTGTGTACATACATTACATTACTGATCCTGAGTTACGTCCTGTATTATACTCCAGAGCTGCACTCACTATTCTGCTGCTGCAGTCACTGTGTACATACATTACATTACTGATCCTGAGTTACCTCCTGTATTATAATCCAGAGCTGCACTCACTATTCTGCAGGTGCAGTCACTGTCTACATACATTACATTACTGATCCTGAGTTACATTCTGTATTATACTCCAGAGCTTCAGTCACTATTCTGCAGGTGTAGTCACTGTGTACATACATTACATTACTGATCATGAGTTACCTCCTGTATTATACTCCAGAGCTGCACTCACTATTCTGCTGGTGCACTCACTGTGTACATACATTACATTACTGATCCTGTACTGATTCTGAGTTACGTCCTGTATTATACTCCAGAGCTGCACTCACTATTCAGCTGGTGCAGTCACTGTGTACATACATTACATAACTAATCCCTGAGTTATATCCTGTATTATACTCCACAGCTGCGCTCGCTATTCTGCTGGTGCAGTCACTGTGTACATACATTACATTACTGATCCTGAGTTACATCCTGTATTATACTCCAGAGCTGCACTCACTATTCTGCTGGTGCAGTCACTGTGTACATACATTACATTACTGATCCTGAGTTACCTCCTGTATTATACTCCAGAGCTGCACTCACTATTCTGCTGGTACAATCACTGTGTACATACATTACATTACTGATCCTGAGTTACATACTGTATTATACTCCAGAGCTGCACTCACTATTCTGCTGGTGCAGTCACTGTGTACATACATTACATTACTGATCCTGAGTTACATCCTGTATTATACTCCAGAGCTGCACTCACTATTTTGCTGGTGCAGTCACTGTGTACATACATTACATTACTGATCCTGAGTTACCTCCTGTATTATACTCCAGAGCTGCACTCACTATTCTGCTGGTGTAGTCACTGTGTACATACATTACATTACTGATCCTGAGTTACCTCCTGTATTATACTCCAGAGCTGCACTCACTATTCTGCTGGTACAATCACTGTGTACATACATTACATTACTGATCCTGAGTTACATACTGTATTATACTCCAGAGCTGCACTCACTATTCTGCTGGTGCAGTCACTGTGTACATACATTACATTACTGATCCTGAGTTACATCCTGTATTATACTCCAGAGCTGCACTCACTATTCTGCTGGTGCAGTCACTGTGTACATACATTACATTACTGATCCTGAGTTACATCCTGTATTATACTCCAGAGCTGCACTCACTATTCTGCTGGTGCAGTCACTGTGTACATACATTACATTACTGATCCTGAGTTACCTCCTGTATTATACTCCAGAGCTGCACTCACTATTCTGCTGGTGCGGTCACTGTGTACATACATTACGTTACTGATCCTGAGTTACCTCCTGTATTATACTCCAGAGCTGCACTCACTATTCTGCTGGTGCAGTCACTGTGTACATACATTACATTACTGATCCTGAGTTACCTCCTGTATTATACTCCAGAGCTGCACTCACTATTCTGCTGGTACAATCACTGTGTACATACATTACATTACTGATCCTGAGTTACATACTGTATTATACTCCAGAGCTGCACTCACTATTCTGCTGGGGCAGTCACTGTGTACATACATTACATTACTGATCCTGAGTTACATCCTGTATTATACTCCAGAGCTGCACTCACTATTCTGCTGGTGCAGTCACTGTGCACATACATTACATTTCTGATCCTGAGTTACTTCCTGTATTATATTCCAGAGCTGCACTCACTATTCTGCTGGTGCAGTCACTGTGTACATACATTACATTACTGATCCTGAGTTACGTCCTGTATTATACTCCAGAGCTGCACTCACTATTCTGCTGCTGCAGTCACTGTGTACATACATTACATTACTGATCCTGAGTTACCTCCTGTATTATAATCCAGAGCTGCACTCACTATTCTGCTGGTGCAGTCACTGTGTACATACATTACATTACTGATCCTGAGTTACCTCCTGTATTATACTCCAGAGCTGCAGTCACTATTCTGCAGGTGCAGTCACTGTCTACATACATTACATTACTGATCCTGAGTTACATTCTGTATTATACTCCAGAGCTTCAGTCACTATTCTGCAGGTGTAGTCACTGTGTACATACATTACATTACTGATCATGAGTTACCTCCTGTATTATACTCCAGAGCTGCACTCACTATTCTGCTGGTGCACTCACTGTGTACATACATTACATTACTGATCCTGTACTGATTCTGAGTTACGTCCTGTATTATACTCCAGAGCTGCACTCACTATTCAGCTGGTGCAGTCACTGTGTACATACATTACATAACTAATCCCTGAGTTACATCCTGTATTATACTCCACAGCTGCGCTCGCTATTCTGCTGGTGCAGTCACTGTGTACATACATTACATTACTGATCCTGAGTTACATCCTGTATTATACTCCAGAGCTGCACTCACTATTCTGCTGGTGCAGTCACTGTGTACATACATTACATTACTGATCCTGAGTTACCTCCTGTATTATACTCCAGAGCTGCACTCACTATTCTGCTGGTACAATCACTGTGTACATACATTACATTACTGATCCTGAGTTACATACTGTATTATACTCCAGAGCTGCACTCACTATTCTGCTGGTGCAGTCACTGTGTACATACATTACATTACTGATCCTGAGTTACATCCTGTATTATACTCCAGAGCTGCACTCACTATTTTGCTGGTGCAGTCACTGTGTACATACATTACATTACTGATCCTGAGTTACCTCCTGTATTATACTCCAGAGCTGCACTCACTATTCTGCTGGTGTAGTCACTGTGTACATACATTACATTACTGATCCTGAGTTACCTCCTGTATTATACTCCAGAGCTGCACTCACTATTCTGCTGGTACAATCACTGTGTACATACATTACATTACTGATCTTGAGTTACATACTGTATTATACTCCAGAGCTGCACTCACTATTCTGCTGGTGCAGTCACTGTGTACATACATTACATTACTGATCCTGAGTTACATCCTGTATTATACTCCAGAGCTGCACTCACTATTCTGCTGGTGCAGTCACTGTGTACATACATTACATTACTGATCCTGAGTTACATCCTGTATTATACTCCAGAGCTGCACTCACTATTCTGCTGGTGCAGTCACTGTGTACATACATTACATTACTGATCCTGAGTTACCTCCTGTATTATACTCCAGAGCTGCACTCACTATTCTGCTGGTGCAGTCACTGTGTACATACATTACATTACTGATCCTGAGTTACCTCCTGTATTATACTCCAGAGCTGCACTCACTATTCTGCTGGTGCAGTCACTGTGTACATACATTACATTACTGATCCTGAGTTACCTCCTGTATTATACTCCAGAGCTGCACTCACTATTCTGCTGGTACAATCACTGTGTACATACATTACATTACTGATCCTGAGTTACATACTGTATTATACTCCAGAGCTGCACTCACTATTCTGCTGGTGCAGTCACTGTGTACATACATTACATTACTGATCCTGAGTTACATCCTGTATTATACTCCAGAGCTGCACTCACTATTCTGCTGGTGCAGTCACTGTGTACATAGATTACATTACTGATCCTGAGTTACATCCTGTATTATACTCCAGAGCTGCACTCACTATTCTGCTGGTGCAGTCACTGTGTACATACATTACATTACTGATCCTGAGTTACCTCCTGTATTATACTCCAGAGCTGCACTCACTATTCTGCTGGTGCAGTCACTGTGTACATACATTACATTACTGATCCTGAGTTACCTCCTGTATTATACTCCAGAGCTGCACTCACTATTCTGCTGGTGCAGTCACTGTGTACATACATTACATTACTGATCCTGAGTTACCTCCTGTATTATACTCCAGAGCTGCACTCACTATTCTGCTGGTACAATCACTGTGTACATACATTACATTACTGATCCTGAGTTACATACTGTATTATACTCCAGAGCTGCACTCACTATTCTGCTGGTGCAGTCACTGTGTACATACATTACATTACTGATCCTGAGTTACATCCTGTATTATACTCCAGAGCTGCACTCACTATTCTGCTGGTGCAGTCACTGTGTACATACATTACATTACTGATCCTGAGTTACATCCTGTATTATACTCCAGAGCTGCACTCACTATTCTGCTGGTGCAGTCACTGTGTACATACATTACATTACTGATCCTGAGTTACCTCCTGTATTATACTCCAGAGCTGCACTCACTATTCTGCTGGTGCAGTCACTGTGTACATACATTACATTACTGATCCTGAGTTACATCCTGTATTATACTCCAGAGCTGCACTCACTATTCTGCTGGTGCAGTCACTGTGTACATACATTACATTACTGATCCTGAGTTACCTCCTGTATTATACTCCAGAGCTGCACTCACTATTCTGCTGGTGCAGTCACTGTGTACATACATTACATTACTGATCCTGAGTTACATCCTGTATTATACTCCAGAGCTGCACTCACTATTCTGCTGGTGCAGTCACTGTGTACATACATTACATTACTGATCCTGAGTTACGTCCTGTATTATACTCCAGAGCTGCACTCACTATTCTGCTGGTGCAGTCACTGTGTACATACATTACATTACTGATCCTGAGTTACCTCCTGTATTATACTCCAGAGCTGCACTCACTATTCTGCTGGTGCAGTCACTGTGTACATACATTACATTACTGATCCTGATTTACATCCTGTATTATACTCCAGAGCTGCACTCACTATTCTGCTGGTGCAGTCACTGTGTACATACATTACATTACTGATCCTGAGTTACGTCCTGTATTATACTCCAGAGCTGCACTCACTATTCTGCTGGTGCAGTCACTGTGTACATACATTACATTACTGATCCTGAGTTACATCCTGTATTATACTCCAGAGCTGCACTCACTATTCTGCTGGTGCAGTCACTGTGTACATACATTACATTACTGATCCTGAGTTACCTCCTGTATTATACTCCAGAGCTGCACTCACTATTCTGCTGGTGCAGTCACTGTGCACATACATTACATTTCTGATCCTGAGTTACTTCCTGTATTATATTCCAGAGCTGCACTCACTATTCTGCTGGTGCAGTCACTGTGTACATACATTACATTACTGATCCTGAGTTACGTCCTGTATTATACTCCAGAGCTGCACTCACTATTCTGCTGCTGCAGTCACTGTGTACATACATTACATTACTGATCCTGAGTTACCTCCTGTATTATAATCCAGAGCTGCACTCACTATTCTGCTGGTGCAGTCACTGTGTACATACATTACATTACTGATCCTGAGTTACCTCCTGTATTATACTCCAGAGCTGCAGTCACTATTCTGCAGGTGCAGTCACTGTCTACATACATTACATTACTGATCCTGAGTTACATTCTGTATTATACTCCAGAGCTTCAGTCACTATTCTGCAGGTGTAGTCACTGTGTACATACATTACATTACTGATCATGAGTTACCTCCTGTATTATACTCCAGAGCTGCACTCACTATTCTGCTGGTGCACTCACTGTGTACATACATTACATTACTGATCCTGTACTGATTCTGAGTTACGTCCTGTATTATACTCCAGAGCTGCACTCACTATTCAGCTGGTGCAGTCACTGTGTACATACATTACATAACTAATCCCTGAGTTACATCCTGTATTATACTCCACAGCTGCGCTCGCTATTCTGCTGGTGCAGTCACTGTGTACATACATTACATTACTGATCCTGAGTTACATCCTGTATTATACTCCAGAGCTGCACTCACTATTCTGCTGGTGCAGTCACTGTGTACATACATTACATTACTGATCCTGAGTTACCTCCTGTATTATACTCCAGAGCTGCACTCACTATTCTGCTGGTACAATCACTGTGTACATACATTACATTACTGATCCTGAGTTACATACTGTATTATACTCCAGAGCTGCACTCACTATTCTGCTGGTGCAGTCACTGTGTACATACATTACATTACTGATCCTGAGTTACATCCTGTATTATACTCCAGAGCTGCACTCACTATTTTGCTGGTGCAGTCACTGTGTACATACATTACATTACTGATCCTGAGTTACCTCCTGTATTATACTCCAGAGCTGCACTCACTATTCTGCTGGTGTAGTCACTGTGTACATACATTACATTACTGTTCCTGAGTTACCTCCTGTATTATACTCCAGAGCTGCACTCACTATTCTGCTGGTACAATCACTGTGTACATACATTACATTACTGATCTTGAGTTACATACTGTATTATACTCCAGAGCTGCACTCACTATTCTGCTGGTGCAGTCACTGTGTACATACATTACATTACTGATCCTGAGTTACATCCTGTATTATACTCCAGAGCTGCACTCACTATTCTGCTGGTGCAGTCACTGTGTACATACATTACATTACTGATCCTGAGTTACATCCTGTATTATACTCCAGAGCTGCACTCACTATTCTGCTGGTGCAGTCACTGTGTACATACATTACATTACTGATCCTGAGTTACCTCCTGTATTATACTCCAGAGCTGCACTCACTATTCTGCTGGTGCAGTCACTGTGTACATACATTACATTACTGATCCTGAGTTACCTCCTGTATTATACTCCAGAGCTGCACTCACTATTCTGCTGGTGCAGTCACTGTGTACATACATTACATTACTGATCCTGAGTTACCTCCTGTATTATACTCCAGAGCTGCACTCACTATTCTGCTGGTACAATCACTGTGTACATACATTACATTACTGATCCTGAGTTACATACTGTATTATACTCCAGAGCTGCACTCACTATTCTGCTGGTGCAGTCACTGTGTACATACATTACATTACTGATCCTGAGTTACATCCTGTATTATACTCCAGAGCTGCACTCACTATTCTGCTGGTGCAGTCACTGTGTACATAGATTACATTACTGATCCTGAGTTACATCCTGTATTATACTCCAGAGCTGCACTCACTATTCTGCTGGTGCAGTCACTGTGTACATACATTACATTACTGATCCTGAGTTACCTCCTGTATTATACTCCAGAGCTGCACTCACTATTCTGCTGGTGCAGTCACTGTGTACATACATTACATTACTGATCCTGAGTTACCTCCTGTATTATACTCCAGAGCTGCACTCACTATTCTGCTGGTGCAGTCACTGTGTACATACATTACATTACTGATCCTGAGTTACCTCCTGTATTATACTCCAGAGCTGCACTCACTATTCTGCTGGTACAATCACTGTGTACATACATTACATTACTGATCCTGAGTTACATACTGTATTATACTCCAGAGCTGCACTCACTATTCTGCTGGTGCAGTCACTGTGTACATACATTACATTACTGATCCTGAGTTACATCCTGTATTATACTCCAGAGCTGCACTCACTATTCTGCTGGTGCAGTCACTGTGTACATACATTACATTACTGATCCTGAGTTACATCCTGTATTATACTCCAGAGCTGCACTCACTATTCTGCTGGTGCAGTCACTGTGTACATACATTACATTACTGATCCTGAGTTACCTCCTGTATTATACTCCAGAGCTGCACTCACTATTCTGCTGGTGCAGTCACTGTGTACATACATTACATTACTGATCCTGAGTTACATCCTGTATTATACTCCAGAGCTGCACTCACTATTCTGCTGGTGCAGTCACTGTGTACATACATTACATTACTGATCCTGAGTTACCTCCTGTATTATACTCCAGAGCTGCACTCACTATTCTGCTGGTGCAGTCACTGTGTACATACATTACATTACTGATCCTGAGTTACATCCTGTATTATACTCCAGAGCTGCACTCACTATTCTGCTGGTGCAGTCACTGTGTACATACATTACATTACTGATCCTGAGTTACGTCCTGTATTATACTCCAGAGCTGCACTCACTATTCTGCTGGTGCAGTCACTGTGTACATACATTACATTACTGATCCTGAGTTACCTCCTGTATTATACTCCAGAGCTGCACTCACTATTCTGCTGGTGCAGTCACTGTGTACATACATTACATTACTGATCCTGATTTACATCCTGTATTATACTCCAGAGCTGCACTCACTATTCTGCTGGTGCAGTCACTGTGTACATACATTACATTACTGATCCTGAGTTACGTCCTGTATTATACTCCAGAGCTGCACTCACTATTCTGCTGGTGCAGTCACTGTGTACATACATTACATTACTGATCCTGAGTTACATCCTGTATTATACTCCAGAGCTGGACTCACTATTCTGCTGGTGCAGTCACTGTGTACATACATTACATTACTGATCCTGAGTTACCTCCTGTATTATACTCCAGAGCTGCACTCACTATTCTGCTGGTGGAGTCACTGTGTACATACATTACATTACTGATCCTGAGTTACCTCCTGTATTATACTCCAGAGCTGCACTCACTATTCTGCTGGTGCAGTCACTGTGTACATACATTACATTACTGATCCTGAGTTACATCCTGTAGATCTTTTATTATAAAAATGAAAAACATAACAAAATTAATAACCAGAAAATAAACAATGTAATGACGTGGTCCGGCCGCTCCCTCTCCTCACACACATATTATTCATATACTAGACGGTGGCCCGATTCAAACGCATCTTGTATTCTAGAATATGTCTCCCGACAGTAGCGTGCTTATTTTAAATCTGACGCCAATTGACTGGAGACCGTGTTTAAATTTGGCGCCAATATCACTGATTGGTCGCGGCCGGGCGCGACCAATCGGCATAGAGATGTTTAAATTTGGCGCGCCGGCGGCCACGACCGATCAGTGAACCCTATTAGTGAGGACCGGGGAGCAGCGCTGTTTGTGCGTGTACTTCCACTGCGAAGCCGGGAGATGGTCGGCTACTCACAGCAGAAGTCTCCCGACCGGCGGCGCCGCTCCCTGGTCCTCTCTTCACACTTGCCGTCGGGAGATCAGCGGCCCTAGCCGCTGTTCTCCCGACGGTAGCCGCATGGAGATCAGCGGCGCCTCCGGTCGGTGTACTTATGCTGCGAGCCGCCGGGAGATGCCTGGCTAAAGCCGGGCATCTCCCGGCTGCATCGCCGCTGACCTCCGTGCGGCAGATGAGCCGCTAACGGCCGCCATCTTTATCTGAAATGCCGCGTCGCTGATTGGCCAATCAGCAACGCGGGATTTCCTGGACAGACAGACAGACAGACGAGATAAGACGATTATATATATTAGATACACAATAATAACTACTCATATTACAGACTTCAGGTCCGGTTACCAAAGAAAATAATAACCACAAACAAAATAAACAATAGCTGACAAAATATTTAAAACTTTTTTTTTTTAATTAATATAAAATAAATACTAAATATACAAATATATACAATACTAAACAAAACCCCCCACAGTCAAGCCCACCAGTCCCAACCCCGGCACTGACCTGAGAGCTGGTCCTGCATCTCATGCCTCAGTCCATGTCCAGATCAGGCAGTGCCAGTTTTTCACCCAAATAATCAGTGTCCCACAAGATGAACTCACCTCCCCCCTTTTCCCACCACCCAACCTAACACCTACATCCAAATCCATATATACAATATATACAGAAACAAACAATAGAATAACAAACAATACAATAACCACAACTGACAAAGCCAAAGTTCGGCGCCTGCAGCCCTACATCACTGTCTACTGATCAAAACAAAAATCTATGGTGTCAGCAGCAGCCCCCCACCAGGAGAGGAGATGACCAGACTAGGGCACACTAAAAGAAAAGCCCCTCCAGAGGAGAGCGGCCCTTCGTGTGCCCAGTCTCTCATACTCCAGAGAGCGCATCTTCACCAGGTCACCGAGTATTGTCCTAAACACATCGTCCACTGGGAGGATTTTCCGTTGCATTGATACTAAGCACTGTGCGTTCCACGTGTGATACCTAACCACTGCGCTAACTAGAAATAAGGTGCAGCGGTCCCGACCACCCAGGTCCCCGAATGCTCCATAGGCCCATTCTGAATAAGAGAGACCGGCCAGCCGGGGCCAGCCAATGGAGGCGCCCACCCTGTTGTATACCTCTGTGTTAAATGGACAACGAAGCAGAAAGTGGTCCATGCTTTCCAGCATGGTACCAAAATGCTCCAGAGGACAGTTCCTGTCCTCAGAGCTCATACACTTCAGATTGTCCCTCACACACAGTTTCCCATGGAAGCAGCGCCAAGCCAAGTCCCAAAACTTCGAGGGGATCCTGATAGAATTCAAAAGATGCAGACCCACCCCAAGATCCCGATTTGGGCAATCCCTGAGTGACAGAGGCCTCTGAAAATGGGTCAACAGAACCCTTTTGTCAAGGAGCTTCCTGGGCAGAGTCCTGACCTCCCTCATTCCCAGACCCCACCGACGAATTACCTTCAGAACCAGGGTAGCGTAAGCCGGGAGATGTCCATGCGGTGTGCGTAGATCCTTCACTTTCCCTCCTGTCTCCCATTCCAGGAAGAAAGGCTGAAACCATCCCTTACAGGAGAATACCCACAGAGGAGCCCCCTCCTTCCAGAGGTTTGCAATATTGATCTTAATGAAGGTATTCTCAAGGAATACCACAGAGTTGACCATACCCAACACACCTAGTCTCCTCGTACAGTAAGTAACCTCCCTCTTGACCAGGTTCAGTCTATTCCCCATAACAGTTGGAAGAACAAACTGTAGACCCGAGTCCAGAGAGGCTCCGGCAAGATGCACACACTGCCCAGATAGATCAGCAAAGGGAGCAGGTAAGTTTTGATCAGGTTTATCCTTTCCCTTAAGGTCAAAGACCAACCCTTCCATTGGTTCACCTTCTGAGCGGCGATCTCTAGCCTGCTGTCCCAATTTTGTTTGGGATAATCCCCCTGGCCAAATTCGATGCTAAGAACTTTTGCTGAGACTTTGGGTCCTGGAAGGGTGTCCGGGAGATCAAAACCAGGATCTCCTCCTCCCAGCCAGAGACTCTCACACTTATCCCGGCTGATCTTAGACCCGGATCCCTCTGAGTAGCGATTTACCTCTGACATCAGCCATTCTGCCTCCCCATCAGAGGAAACAAAAACGGTGACATCATCGGCATACGCCACCACTCTCAGAGTGGCTTCTGGTGCTGCCCGGTCCATCCCGATCCTGTTATGTTCTGCTACCAGAGCTAAGGAAAGAGAGGAGATCTGTCCCTACGATAGAACTCAGCTGAATCCCTACGATGTAACAGGGAACCTGATCCTGCGATCAGACCTGCTAAAGTCCTAAGCTAGTCTGTACGGAGACCTATAGATGTGGGGAAGGAATCCCTACAAGTACTAAGGACTGGGAGGAATATGGGACACCTCCTAACAGAAATAGTAGCAGACAGACGAACAAACAAAATATATAGAACATAGAGGTCCGTAGACCAAGCAAACTAACAGAGTTAGATACAGAGCACAGGCTAGCTAGAAAGTAGTTATACAATGAAGTCCAGCAAAGCCAGAAGGGCGGAGCAGGATTAAATAGGCCAACAAGGTCATGTGACCAGCAAAGGAAAAAAAACCTAAGAGCAAGGTTCTAACAGTACCCCCCCTTCTAAGAGGATCCTCCGGATCCCCTAGGACCAGGCTTATCAGGAAATCTCCTGTGAAACGCTCTGATAAGTCTGGACGCGGAAACATCATCCGACCTCACCCAAGAGTTATCCTCGGGTCCGAAACCTTTCCAGGCCACAAGATACTGCAAACTACCTCTATACCGTCTAGAGTTAAGGATGCGAGAAATTTCAGATTCCCCGTCCTCCACCACCGGAGGAACAGAGGCAGAGGCGTCACAATCCGATACAACAGCTTTTTTCAACAGAGAGACATGAAATACCGGATTAATTCTCCAGGAAGTAGGAGCCTCCAACCTAACAGCAGATTGGTTGACAACCTGAAGCACCTTAAAGGGCCCTACAAACTTGGGACCCAATTTCTTAGAAGGAATCCTCAACCGCAGATTCCTAGAGGACAACCAAACCATGTCACCAACAGCGAACAAAACCTCCTGTCGTTTCCTATCAAAGTAGTCTTTAGATTTTCTGTTGGCCTCCTGAAGATTACCACGCACATCCGTCCAAACTCTCTCCAAATCACCGGAAAAATTCTCCTCCTCAGGCACGGCAGATCCCAACTTGGAGAACGACCCAAACGACGGATGTCTCCCAGAACAACAAAAAAAAGGCGAACAACCAGCAGAAGAAGATGTATGATTGTTCAGAGCAAATTCAGCAAGTGGCAGAAACTCAGACCACCCCTCTTGATTGTCTGCCACAAAACAACGCAAGAACTGCTCAACATCCTGGTTTTTCCTTTCTGTCTGGCCATTAGATTCAGGATGATATCCGGACGAGAACGACAAATGAACTCCCAACCTGTCACAAAAGGCACGCCAAAAACGAGCCACGAACTGAGGACCCCTATCAGAAACAATGTCAGTAGGAACGCCATGAAATCTGACAATTTCCTTGACAAAGGCCTTAGCGAGAGTTTTAGCGCAGGGCAGTTTGATGAAGGGAACCAAGTGACACATCTTGCTAAAACGGTCCACGACCACCCAGATGACAGTAAAACCCTCAGAGGGGGGAAGGTCAGTTATAAAGTCCATAGCCAAATGTGTCCAAGGAGCACTGGGAACCTCCAAAGGACAAAGCAACCCCGCAGCAGGAGTATGTGAGGACTTAGATCTAGCACATATAGTACATTGACGCACCCACTTAATGACTTCCTTCTGCCATCCAGGCCACCAAAAACTGCGACCCACCAGTCTCTTGGTCTCAGAGATTCCGGGATGACCTGCCAACCGAGATTCGTGACACTCAACAAACAAATCTCTCCTAAAGGTCCCAGGCACAAACAACCTCCCATGAGGAGTGTTAGATGGGGCATTCTCCTGTGCTTTAAGAATCTCATCTTCCAAAACGGAGTCCAAAGCAGCTATCACAACACCTTCTTGTAAAATGTTCTCCTCTTTCTCAGCACCGACTATGGGAGAAAAACTGCGAGACAAGGCATCCGCCTTAACGTTCTTAGTACCAGGGATGTAAGTAACGGAGAAATTAAACCGCGAGAAAAACAGTGCCCACCTAGCCTGACGGGCATTCAGGCGCTTGGCAGCATCAAGATATATCAGATTTTTATGATCCGTAAGCACCTGAACGGGAAATTCCGCACCTTCCAAGAAGTGGCGCCAGTGTTCAAATGCGAGTTTAATAGCCAATAATTCCCGATTACCAATATCGTAATTCAGTTCAGTCTCCGAAAATTTTTTTGAAAAAAAGGCACAGGGATGTAATCCATCCCCGTTATCCTGAGACAATACTGCGCCAACCCCCACAGAGGAAGCATCAACCTCAACCAAAAACGGCTTAGTCACATCAGGCTGCATAAGGATGGGAGCAGAGGTGAACCTCTCCTTGAGATACACAAAAGCTTCAATGGCCTCAGAAGACCACTGAACCGCATCAGCACCTTTCCTGGTGAGATCGGTCAGAGGTTTGACAATACTAGAAAATTTTTTTATGAATTTTCTGTAATAATTGGCGAAACCTAAAAACCTCTGTATCGATTTCAAACCAATAGGCCTAGGCCATTCCTGTACAGCTTGAACTTTAACCGGGTCCATCTCAAAACCTTCGCTGGAGATAATGTAACCCAAAAAACTAATTCTCTGTACAGCGAACTCACATTTCTCCAGCTTAGCAAAAAGCGAATTGTCCATTAATAACTGTAATACCTCACGTACGCTCCGCCAATGAGACTCCAGATCCGGCGAATAAATCAAAATGTCATCCAAATACACAACCACATTTTTGCCGATCAAAGGTCTAAGGATGTCATTAATAAGATTCTGAAAAAATGCAGGAGCATTAGTAAGACCAAAAGGCATAACGAGATTCTCAAAATGACCCACAGGAGTGTTAAAAGCAGTCTTCCATTCGTCACCCTCCTTCATGCGCAACAGATTGTATGCCCCCTTAAGGTCAATTTTAGAGAACCACTTGGCCCCTATTAACTGGTTAAACAGATCAGGAATCAATGGCAGTGGGTAAGGATTGCGTACAGTAATTTTGTTAATCTCACGAAAATCCAGACAAGGACGTAAACCGCCGTCCTTTTTTTTTACAAAAAAAAATCCAACCTCCACAGGAGACTTAGAGGGCCTAATGTGACCGGCGGCCAAACTTGTCTGTATGTATTCCTCCAAAGCCTTCCTCTCAGGAATAGTAAGGTTAAATAAACGACTTTTAGGAAGAGTCGCTCCAGGGACAAATTCAATAGAACAATCATAGTCTCTATGGGGAGGCAAAACCTGCGATTCCTTCTCAGAAAAAACTCTCCAAAAATCCTGAATAGGAACAGGCAATTCTCCCCTATCCAAAGCTGCAATACGCCCGTTACAACACTTGTCATAACATTTATGGCTCCAGGATTTAATTTCACTGGTAGACCAATCCAGTACCGGATTGTGAAATTTTAACCAGGGCAATCCCAATATTACTGGAGAAGGCAAGTTATTCAAAACTACCAAATCCAATTTCTCATGGTGAACACCATTAATAGTGAGAGGAAATTCACAGACCTTGAGAGTAATATTCTTCAAAGGGGAACCATCCACAGAAACCACAGCAATGGGGGATGATAAAGGTTCGGGTTTTAAATTGAGTCTTTCCAAGAATCTCCCATCAATAACATTCAGAGTAGACCCACAATCAACAAACACCCGAAATTCCATTAATTTTTCCTGAGCAATCGTGGAAGCAGCTAAAAATACACCCTTGGAATTTAAACAGGCAATACGGGCATGACTGACCATTTTTTTTTCTTTCTTCATACGAAGCTCACAGCCTTTAATCAAATGACCAGATTTTCCGCAATAGAAACACAAGCCTTCAGAAAATCTACGGTCTTTTTCTTGAGAGCGAGGTGCCACCGATCCAATCTCCATCGGTTCACCACTGTTAGTACACACATTCTCATAACCAGAAACTGACATAGCAGAGGATTTGCTCTCATTAACCCTTGCACGCAGTCTCCTATCCACCCGTATAGCTAATTGCATAGCCTGTTGCAAATCTTCAGGTGTAGGATAAGCAATTAGCAGGTCTTTAACCCTTTCATTGAGCCCAGCAAGAAATAGACTTTTCAGAGCAGAATCGTTCCACCCTGTTTGAGTAGACCAACGACGGAAATGAGTACAATATTTTTCCACATTACCTGATCCCTGTTTCAAACGTCTCAACTCAGTCTCAGCTGATGCGACACGGTCAGGATCATCATATAATAGTCCCAAAGCAGAAAAAAAACTATCCACTGATCTGAAACATGTATCACTAGGTTGCAAAGAAAAGGCCCACTCCTGAGGCTCTTTGCGCAAAAGTGACATTATGAACCCTATGCGCTGGGATTCATCCCCAGAGGACTTGGGTCTCAAACGAAAATACAATAAGCAAGCATTTTTAAATGAAAAAAATTCTCGGTGTTCACCAAAAAATAAATCCGGCAAACATACCTTAGGCTCCAAGAAATGTGCTCCAGGACAGTTACTCACGTGCTGACGGAGCTCGGCCACTTCCAGAGAGAGTCCCTGCAGGTGTTTAGCCAAATCCTGAACCGACACCATGATGGAACAGAAAAATCTTTCCTTAGAGAATTTGCGGGCTGGACTTACTGTTATGTTCTGCTACCAGAGCTAAGGAAAGAGAGGAGATCTGTCCCTACGTAAGTCAGCTGAATCCCTACGATATAACAGGGAACCTGATCCTGCGATCAGACCTGCTAAAGTCCTAAGCTAGTCTGTACGGAGACCTATAGATGTGGGGAAGGAATCCCTACAAGTACTAAGGACTGGGAGGAATATGGGACTAGTGTTGAGCCACCCCCGTAGTGTTCGAGTTCGGTTCGGTTCGTCGAACACCCGTGTGTTCGCCGAACTGTTCGTCGAACTGTTCGTCGAACACCTTCGAACACCGTTAAAACCAATGGCAGGCAAACAAAAACACATAAAAACACATAGAAAACACCTTCAAAGGTGTCCAAAAGCTGACAAACTGCTCAGAAGACACAACTAACACATGGAAAAGTGACAAGTACATATAGTCATGCGAAAAGAAAAGAGGTGGAGGAGTAAAAGGAGGGGGAGACACAGATATAGGCATGTCATGCCCTTCTAAAATCCAAAAAGTGAGAAGCCGAGACGGCCAGTCCGCTCCTGCCCGTGCCACTTCCGTGTCGCCGGGTTTGTGCCAGAGCCGCGGTGAACCCTGTCGGCCAGCCCCCCTCTCCCAATACTGGTGCCTGTCCGCTGGTGGGTCGAGAGAGCCCCCCTGTGGTGGAGGCAGCTCTAAGCTTTTTAATTTAAATTGTCCCTCTAATTTGAATGAATACACTTTAAATCCATTTACAAGGATCTATTGGAGGGCAAGTCTCATGCCAGCAGCCGCGTAATTCCAGCTCCAGTAGCGTCCACTAAAGCTGCTGCAGTTAAAAAGCTTTTATAAGGATCGAGCTCGGCTGTCCACCGCAAGGCATCCTAGTGCCAGTCCCAGCCCCTATGCCTTGGGGTGCCTCCTGATGCTCTTCACTAAGTATCCCGTGGTACCGAAGCATTTCCTTTGAAAAAATTAAGTGTCCAAACTACAGGTGGTGTAGCTTGCTTAACAGCCGGGATAATCCGCTGACTAGCAGACACTGCTACTAGGCACAAAGTATTTCCTGGGCTAGATGCAGTTAAAAATTTGTAAGTAGATACTCTCGTTGGATGCTGAGAAAGCATTCCATAGAGTCTCCTGGCACGCCATATATGATTCTCTTAAAAAGCTTGGGGTAGGGGTCTAGGGGACCCTTTTATAGCCAAAATCACGGCCCTGTATCACAATACGTCACCTAGGCTGAAGATAAATGGAACTGTAGCACCGAGGGCTCGGTTGCTACAGACGTATTGCACCTCACCCAGAGGTGTGATATCTCACTCTCAGATAAGGATGGAGTGTGGATCAGGACCCGACACCTGCATGCATTACACCACATTGCCGTGGGGCAGGGCGACCAATATGCCCCTGAGATGGGCACGACAGTCCCTGTCCCTGGCTGGAGTGGGGGGAGGGAACACTGAGGAAGGGGAACCCTGCAGTGCAGGAGCAGGGAGGAAGCAGTTCCTGGGTGCATTGAGAAGGGAGTATAAAAGGTGGGCACCATCTTAGTTCAGTGCAGAGAAGTCTGAGCAGAAGTGGCAGGGAGCATCGGCTCTGCATGAGCTCTGCTCCGGAGGCAGGCCTAGTAACAGAGGCCCAGGCCTGCAAGAGGGAGAAGGAAGGAAGAGGAGCGGAGAAGGCTCCAGGAACGAGGAATGAAGGGATCCCAGGGGTGCGGACGGGCGAGTCGCCACCGCACGCCCGAATCCACCTGCGTGGAGGGGTCAGGCCAAAGGGGGAGACCGGTCCCCGAACTAGTGGAGGCAGGAAACGACCCTCAGCTAGAAACCGGAGGCTCTGACATTTTATGTGGCGCAGCCCCTTGCTCCACCCGCTAGGAAGGCACCACATAGGGTCAGGGAAACTGGCGCCAAGTTTACCAAGAGGAGGCCCGAGGCAGCCGGACAGAAGTGTTGGTAAGAAAGGCCAGACAAAGGACACACAAAGGGGGTCCTGTGAAGCGCTCCAAAGTTATCTGGGAGTTGTCTGAGCCCCTCACCTGGTGAGCACAGTACGACGTGGGCAGCCGTTACCTGCAGACGTGGTCTGGATAATAAGAACTGTGAGTAAAGGCCCTGAACTGCATCACTGACTCCGTGTCGTTACTGCTGCTGCCCTGCACCATCACCCCCATCCTCCGCATACACTGCCCTGAGGCTATACTCCTCCCGTGGGGAGTTATGCTACGCTCTGCTGCACCCACAACACCAGCCTTAGCGGTCTGCCCTGTAGCGGCGGTTCACTCTGACCGCAATCCACGGGTGGCGTAGTCGGACATTTAAACATCAAAACCACATAAATAGTTCCGCCACTGGTTTGACCGCCCTGAGCCACGGAACCGGATCGCCGCCACGAAGACTACAACCACCAGCATCCACCAAAAAGGGTCCGGCTCCGGGTGTCCCAAGGCCCAGGGGGTGCGTCAGAACATTTTCATCACCTTTCACAATCACCAATGGGACAAGGCAGGGATGTCCTCTGTCCCCTCTCTTATACATCCTAGTGACGGAGCACCTGCTCTCATCAATTCTCCATAACCCCAATATTAGGTGGATTGAGGTGGGAGGCACCGAGTACAAGTGCTCTCTATTTGCTGATGATGTCCTAGTATATATCACTCAATCACATATATCCATCCCTGCTGTTATGGCTGAAATAGATCACTTTGTTACATGGTAAAATTTTAAAATCAATGCAGCGAAGTCTGAGGCCCTCGATGTCTCCCTCCCTAAATCCATATAGGATTCCATCCAGTCCAACTTTCCCTTTGCCTGGCCCTCACAGGGTATCAAATACTTAGGAATTCCTATTCATAGAGACCTCTCCCATCTATGTTATCTTAATTTTGGGCCCTTTATTGAACAATTCCATACAGACCACGGTTGGCAAGTTGGAACTGTGAGATTCACTACGTGCACCACTGGTATTTTGTGGAAAAGCACATGTAAGATTCTGCAACAGTCTCTGCTGATACTCCTGCATGCGTGCATCCCTTTCTATGGCAGGAATAATTTCTGCAAATTTACTTTTGTACCGGGGATCTAACAGTGTGGCAACCCAGTAGTCAGGATTATTTCTAATTCTCACAATTCGAGGGTCATGTTGCAGGTAGTGCAGCAAGAAGGCACTCATGTGTGTTGCGCATCCAGGAGCACCAAGTCCCTGTTGTGTTGGTGGCGAGGTAACAATCATGCTTCCTTCCTCTGTCCTCTCCCCCCAACCTCGCACAACAGAAATGTGATCAAGGTCTCCCTCATCTGATGAGTCTTCCATCAGTTCGTCCTCCACTTCTTCCTGGGCTCCTGCACCTTCCTCACTAGTTTGGCTGCTACCATGCGCCCTGGTAAAATCATCTCCCCCACCCTCACATGCCTGCCGCCCTGGTGCTGCCGACCGTCTGGACCTTGCAGATGTTAGCCCTTCCGCATACAACTCCTCCTCCTCTACTTCCTCCACCTCCTCTTGTGCCACCACCTGACTCCGAATTCTGTTTAACATGTGCTCCAGCATGTAAATCACCGGAATAGTCATGCTGATAATGGCATCGTCAGCACTAAACATCTTCGTCGCCATTTCAAAACTGTGCAGAAGGGTGCATAGGTCCCTGATCTGAGACCACTCCTCCAGCGTGATTTGCCCCACCTCTGAATCTCGTTGGCCCAGGCTATACGTCAGAACGTATTGCACCAGGGCTTGTCGGTGCTGCCACAGTCGCTGCAACATGTGCAGAGTTGAATTCCACCGGGTAGGCACATCGCATTTTAGCCGGTGAAGTGGCAGGCCCAACGACTTCTGTAGAGATGTAAGTCGCTGAGCTGCGGGATGCGAACGGCGGAAGTGAGCACACAGCGACCGTGCCCTCTGCAGAAGGCCATCTAGTCTGGGATAGTGGGCTAAAAATTGCTGGACAACCAGGTTCAACACGTGAGCCATACAAGGCACGTGTGTGACATTGCCCCGGCGAAGGGCCGCACCCAGGTTTGCAGCATTGTCGCACACGGCCTTCCCTGGTTTCAGGTCCAGTGGAGACAACCATTCATGAAATTGGTTCTCCAGAGCTGACCACAACTCCTCAGCTGTGTGACTCACATTTCCCAGACATTTCAATGTAAAAACCGCCTGATGACGTTGAGCCCTACTGCCAGCATAGTAAGGAGGTGTGCAGGATCCCTTCTGCGCAGTTAGAAAGCTTGTGGCATGACCAGACAGGCTTTGGGTGCAGGTGGAAGACCGAGAGGAGGTTGAGGAGGCAGAAGCAGTGGAGGAAAAATGACATAAAGAGGATTGACGCACAACTCGTGGGGACGGCAAGACTTGGACAGCAGCCCCTTGTCCTGCTGTCACCATAGTTACCCAGTGCCCAGTTAGCGACATGTAACGCCCCTGTCCATGCCTACTCGTCCAAGTGTCTGTGGTGAAATGCACCCTGTCACACACAGAGTTTCTCAAAGAAGCGGTGATGTTGTGTGCGACATGCTGGTGGAGAGCAGGCACACCTTTCTTTGAGAAGTAGTGCCGACTGGGCATCTGGTACTGGGGCACTGCGACGGACATAAGGTCTCGAAAATCCTCTGTGTCCACCAGGCGGAAAGGCAGCATTTCTGTAGCCAAGAGCTTGCAGATGGTGAAATTCAACCTCTTAGCTTTCTCATGGCTAGGAGGAAATGGTCTTTTACTTGTCCACATCTGAGGGACCGAGGGCTGGCTATTGTGCTTAGACGGGGTTGATAAGGGTGTCCCCGGCAAACTGCCGGTCTGTGAGGAAGATGCAGGCAGACATGTTAGGTTGCCTTGATCCAAAGGTGGTGCTATCGATGTCGGACAGCGCTCAAGACCAGCTGGTGTTACCACCTCCAAAGAAAATGATGACCTGCCAATCACGCTGGCTGTTGCGGGTAAAGAGGTGGCAGGTCTGCGCCCCAAAACAGGTGTGACTGCTGTCCCCCCAGTCACAGAGGATGAAGAGGCCGCGGATGCACAAGATATGGCAGACGGTGGTTGGCCCGGCCGGCTAGACCGCATTGTAGCACACTGAGCTTCCCACTGCAACTTATGCTTCATGTCCATGTGCTGGTTCATGCATGAAGTACTCAAACTATGTATTTTTTGGCCTCTACTTAGCTTTTGCTGACAAATGTTACAGATAACACGAGTTGGGTCATCTTTATCGATCTGAAAAAATGCCCAGGCTATGCAAGGCTTAGCACCCATGCGACCTGAAGAGCCACCACGACTTGTGGTGAGAGGCAGAGTTGTGTTTGAGGATGCAGTTGTTGACGTGCTTCCAGTACTACGTCTCTGTCCAGGAAGGCGCAACCTGACCTCGTCGTCACTAGCATCTTCCTCCACCTCCTCTGCTGACCTCATCTCTTGGCTGACTGTGGGTTGACAGTAAGTGGGATCTCCGACCTCATCATCATCACCCTGTGCGTTATCACACCCGTCGTCCTCAGAGCCAACCTGTTCCTGCCCTGACAAAAAACTAAAGTTGTCGCTCCAATCAGGTATTTGAGTCTTATCATCGTCTTCCTCATTGTCTCCACCAACAGGAGTTACAGTTTGGAAATGAGGGTCTACATTATGGTCAGAACCTTCTGCGTCTGGTCCTGGATCCGACTCATAAAGATTCTGGGCATCAGTGCAGATCATTTCCTCATCTGGATTCACAGAAGCGCTGGAGTCGACCTCTGATTCCCAGGCTATAGTATGAGTAAACAGCTCTGCAGACTCAACCATCTGTTCTACCTCATACTCAGACGGGCAGCTGGAGATTTGGGAGCTGTGAGGAAGCAAGTGCGATTTGGGTGACACCTTTGAGGACTGGAGTATTTGTGATGTTGAAGTTGATGTGGAGGAGAGCCCACTTAAAGGAGCACTTGATATCCGTTGAAGCACCTGCTGTTTTTGTGCCTCATCTGGAATTTGTAGCGATTGGCGTGGCCGTAAGAAAGGGATCTTATCACATTGTCCGCTAAAAGAAGTAGACATTTTAGTTTGGCTGGAAGATGGTCTTTCTTCTGCACCGACCCCACGGACACAACCTTTTTTCCCCTTCCCAACACGCCTATTCCCCTTTCCACCAGCAGCAGGCCTTTTTCCACTCATTTTGGTGGTTAACTAATTCACAACTCTGGAGTTGTTTGCACAAAAAAACAATGGATGGTAACCGAGCAGAGCTGAGTGGCCAAACTGTGGTATTAGGCCAAAACTATTGGCTGGGTTAGATGCAGAAAAAAATTATTTTTAATTTGCAACCTGATGGAGGTCAGTATAGATGGACTAATAGACCAAGTCCCACACACCGCTAGAAGCCCAAATATTTTTTCAGAGCTAGATGCAGAAATTTTTTTTATTCAATTTGCAACCTGATGGAGGTCAGTATAGATGGACTAATAGACCAAGTCCCACACACTGCTAGAAGCCCAAATATTTTTTCAGAGCTAGATGCAGAAAAAAATTATTTTTAATTTGCAACCTGATGGAGGTCAGTATAGATGGACTAATAGAACAAGTCCCACACGCTGCTAGAAGCCCAAATATTTTTTCAGAGATAAATGAAGAAAAAAATTATTTTTAATTTGCAACCTGATGGAGGTCAGTATAGATGGACTAATAGACCAAGTCCCACACACTGCTAGAAGCCCAAATATTTTTTCAGAGCTAGATGCAGAAAAAAATTATTTTTAATTTGCAACCTGATGGAGGTCAGTATAGATGGACTAATAGACCAAGTCCCACACACTGCTAGAAGCCCAAATATTTTTTCAGAGCTAGATGCAGAAAAAAATTATATTCAATTTGCAACCTGCTGGAGGTCAGTATAGAAGGACTAATAGAACAAGTCCCACACACTGCTAGAAGCCCAAATATTTTTTCAGAGCTAAATGAAGAAAAAAATTATTTTTAATTTGCAACCTGATGGAGGTCAGTATAGATGGACTAATAGACCAAGTCCCACACACTGCTAGAAGCCCAAATATTTTTTCAGAGCTAGATGCAGAAAAAAATTATATTCAGTTTGCAACCTGATGGAGGTCAGTATAGATGGACTAATAGAATGATGCTATGCCCAAAAGATTTTACTTCACTAGGTGCAGTAAAAAAATTGGTATTCTATACACAGGTGGTATATCTTGCAACACAGATAGGCTACTCCACTGACTAACACACTCTGCAATAGGCCAAAAAGGATTAGCTTTGCTAGATTCAGCCAAATGCTGTGAAAAAAACTTGCACAGCACTGGCACAGACCTGCCTGGCAAAAACTGATAGGAACTGATGTAACCTAGTCCTGAAAAGGACTCCAATTACAATTAGTCTTTACTCCCACAATCTATCTATTTAAGAGCACAGACCTGCCTGATAAAAGTCGTAGGAAATGCTGTAACCTAGTCCTTAAAAGGACTGCAATCACAACTATTCCCTACTCCCAAGCTATCTGTATATTTGTGCGAAAATTGGCTTGAAATTAACAAGGTATAGCGCACACAGCAACAGCGGTGCCGTCTAACACGCAGCTGCAGCAGTGAGAAAATGGTGGCGACGGGGAAAATGGCTTGGTCTTATAGGGCAAGGACATGTGACATACACTGCCAATCACACATGCCCTTGCTTGTGTGAAAAAAATCACTTCGCTCCGTGTGTGCGCTGCTGATAGGCTGACAGATTGCACCTCCCCACTGCAAATGCGGGAAAGAGAAAAAAAAATGGAGATCTTCATTGTTCCTGCAGAGATCCATCCCCTGCCCCTCCCCCCGCCCCGCTGTACACTCAAACTGCGTATTAACATTAATTTTCATCATTACTGAGAAAAAATCCAGTTATGATTTTGGTGCACGAACAGTTATCGAACATAACCTCGAACAGCCGAATTTTTCTCAAATTGTTCGTGTTCGCCGACCGGCTCGAACACCGCCCAAAACAGCTCGAATTTGAGATTGGCGAACAGTTCGAGTAGAACAACGCTCATCTCTATATGGGACACCTCCTAACAGAAATAGTAGCAGACAGACGAACAAACAAAATATATAGAACATAGAGGTCCGTAGACCAAGCAAACTAACAGAGTTAGATACAGAGCACAGGCTAGCTAGAAAGTAGTTATACAATGAAGTCCAGCAAAGCCAGAAGGGCGGAGCAGGATTAAATAGGCCAACAAGGTCATGTGACCAGCAAAGGAAAAAAACCTAAGAGCAAGGTTCTAACAGATCCCAGCCAATGGTCCACGCTCCACCCTCCTAAGAAGCTGGTCAATTGTAAACACGTACAGCAGCGGACTCAAGGGACAACCCTGGCGAACACCACATCCAACCTCAAAAGAGCTGCCAATCCAACCGTTCACAAGCGGGAAACTCTCTGCCCCAGCGTACAAGGTCTTAAGCCAATCAACAAACCCCCCCGGCAGGCCATACCTCAGAAGGACAGACCAGACGTACTCATGATTAACCCGATCAAACGCTTTTGCCTGGTCCAATGACAGCATGTACCCCTTCCAGTGACCAGCCCTACCCTGCTCCACTGCCTCTCGGACACAGAGTACAGCACTAATTGTACTGCAGCCCGGAACAGAGCAATGCTGGGCTCCTGAAAGGAGTTGGGGCACAAATTTTACCAGCCGATTAAACAGCACTTTTTTCCAAAACCTTCCTGTCTGCATTGAGAAGCACTATGGGACGCCAATTCTCAATGCAAGATGGGTCCTTACTCTTTGACAAGATGATCAGGGTAGACCTCCTCATTGACTTTGGCAGAGTGCCCGAGGAAAGACACTCATTGATTACCTCAGTCAAGAGGGGAACCAAGGCGTCCTTAAAGGTCTTATAGAATTCAGATGTTAAGCCATCTGGACCGGGAGATTTTTTTAGGGCAAACCCTTCAATCGCCATCTTAACTTCCTCTTCCTTGATTATCTCTGTCAAAACGCCAAGAGAGTGGTCTACCCCTGGTTCGGGGACGGCTTCAGCCAGAAAAGCCGACATCTCATCCCATTCCAAATCCCTCTTCCCCAAGAGGTGTGAGTAGAAGGATCTGACGACCTCCAGGATCCCTGATCTGGATCTTTTCAGGGACCCCGCAGTGTCAACCAGTCCTGTAACAACTTTACTATTCACTGACATCTTGCAGTTTCTGTAAGGGTCAGGCGAGCGGTATTTCCAATAATCCCTATCACATAGTCACATAGTTAGTAAAGCCGAATAAAGACTTGCGTCCATCAAGTTCGACCTGTTAGTTCTGTAATTGCTAAAGTTGATCCAGAGGAGGGCAAAAACCCCAAATGATTTGGCCAATCTTCACCTGAGGAAAAATTCCCTCCCGACTCTGAAACCAGCAGTCAGAATAAATCCCTGTATCAACCTACTATTTTATTCTATTGTTAAGTATATGCAGAAATCTGCCTGGTATCTAGAAAAGCATCCAGTCCCCGCTTGAACTGGTGTAGTGAATCCGACATTACCGTCTCCTCACTCAGTGAATTCCATATTCTCACTGCTCTTACCGTAAAGAACCCCTTCCTATTCTGGTGCTGAAACCTTTTCTCTTCCAGTCTTAGTGAATGCCCTCTTGTTACCGTAATATCCCTCCTTTTGAACAAATCCCCAAAAACCAAAGATGCGTGTCTATCATACTGACACCTCATTAGCAAAGATTTCACTCAGGAGATCTCCTCGCGGCTATCTCCAGTTGAGACAAGATGCTCGAGTTTCCTCCTCAGGCCCTGATCCTATCCTCAAAGGACTTTCTTATCTCCGCTTCTTCCAAGAGAGACGAATTGAGCCTCCAAAAGCCTTTTCCCATCCGGGGGGTCTCTGTAACATTCAGGGAAAACAAAATTAAACAGTGATCGGAGAACTCCACCTCAACAATAGATACTGCTGAAGAGACGGCTTCCTCCTTTAAATAAAACCTGTCTATCCTGGACCTACAGTTACCTCAATAATAAGTGATCCCTTGGTGGCCTGGGGTGTGCCGGATGTGGACATCCACCAGGCGAGCCTCACTAGCTATACTATTAAAGGTGACACTATCATAAGTCAGCTTGTCTCTGGAACCTCCTCTATCCCGGGGCCTCGTGACAGTGTTAAAGTCCCCTCCAAAGACGACCTTCCGACTCGTAAAAAGGTAGGGCTTGATCCTCATAAAGAGACACTTCCGGTCCCACTTAGATTGGGGACCATAGATGTTAATGAGCCGGAGCTCTTGTCCCTTCCTGAGGACATCTAATATCAGGCACCTCCCCATTTCTAACTCAATAACCCATCGGCATTCTACCCGTGCGGTAAAAAGTACCGCCACTCCACTATACGACTTGGCCGCAAGAGACCAATAGGAGGGCCCGAGTCTCCACTCCCTCTTAGCGATAAACACCTCTGCCATATTTGGCAGCCTGGTCTCTTGCAAAAAGAAAATGTCAGCTTCAACCCGGCTGAGAAAATCAAAGGCGGCAAATCTATCCAGATTTGACTTAATGCTGGCGACATTAATGGATGCCAGTGTCAATGGAGTGAGTACCGTCATCATTGGTGATTGAGTTAGATGGCTTTCTTCTTCCCACTCCCCTTATCCTCTGCCTCAGACGAGGATTCCTTCCCCCTCTTTAACGATACAGAGGTGTCCATTGCCACATTTTTCCTTCTTTTTTTGTCCTCGTGTCCGGACTCTGGGCCAGTCCCTCCCTCCAAGGACCTTGCATCCCCAGGAGAAGGAGACTCGGCGCCCCCTGTAAGCTCCGCCGAAGCCGGAACCTCACCCTCAGCCTCCTTTTCAGAGGAAGAGATGTTATCAAGGCCTTGGAACCGATTATAAAGACCAACTAGAGGGGAGTCAGTTTTACCTTCCTTAGGTACCTTGGTCAGAGCAGGAGAAGATGTTTTATCTCCCTTCTTTCTCTTCTTTTTGGTGCCGAGCTTACGCTTGTCCTCTAGCCACCGCTTATTATCCTCATCCATACTTTCATAATGGGAGAATTCTGAGGCAGAGGCAGTTTCTTCCCTGTGGATCCTCCTGACCTCCTCATCCAACTCATCATCCCTTGGGGCCTCAGCAGCAACACGGGCATCCAGGACAGGGGCCGCCCCAGTATCCCGGGGCTCGCCCCGCTTCCTCTCCTGTCTGCGCTTGTCTAGACGCCTCAGCTGGTCAGGCGTCTTTTTATTGCTTTTCTTTCCTGGCCCCTCAGCTACCCCACCCCTGCTTGTCCCCTCCCCAGCAGAATCGACCTCATGGCTTTCTCCCACCAGGGTCTTGATAGCATTAGCGAAGGAGCGAGGACAACGGCTGAAAGGGTGACCTAACTCACCACACAGGTGGCACCTAATCTCCACACTAGAGTCAGCAAGATGGCCGACACCCCCACACAATCCACATTTCTGCACAGTACAGTTTGCACTGAAGTCTGTGGGGTCGCTACACCTGTGACAGAGCTTCGGTTGCCCCTGGTAGAATACCAGGATACGATCCCTACCCAGGAAGGCAGATGATGGAATGTGGGCAACTGTACAACCTCAACGCTTAAGTTTTATTATAAATGTCCAGGCCCCTGACCAGATACCAAACTCGTTATGGTTTTTCTTTGGCATCTCCACCACCTCTCCATACCGACCAAGCCACGTCATGATGTCATAACAAGAAAGCGACTCGTAACGAGTCATCACGGTCACTTTCTTGATTTGGTTTTGGTGAGAAACTGCCTGAATGGTAAAGTCTCGCCAGCCGGGCTCATTTTTCGTCAACTCATAATTTGTCCAGAAGAGCTCAAGCCCCTCCGGCCGAACAAAGCTGACATCAAACTCAGGCGTGGAATAGGGATGTATCAAGGCTTAGATGTCAATCACCTTGAAGCCCATCCTCAGGAGCTCCACAACCTTGGAGGACATGCATCACTGCCCCTCCACCGAAGACGGACCACATTGCTACACACACTGACTGGCCCGGCTGTTTGGAGGGACCACACTGTATCCCCCCCTTTTTGCTCTCGGAAGGCCTCGAGGCCATGCCTCTCTATCCAGAAGGATAGATCAACCTCTCGACCCTCTACCATTAGTGATCTCTCCCCCTACTTTAGAGCCTACAGAAGGCGCCGTTGCAACATGCCGTCCCCAAAGCCCGGAGACGAGGAGGGGGATGCCCTATTTGCCCCGGAGGTGACACTGGCACAACTCTGGACAGGCGTTGCCCCAACAGCATCACCATTACTCACCTCCATCTCACCCTCCACCAAACCAGCAACCTCATCACTAGACAATGAATTGGCCTCATTCACACCCACCACCACATTCATTCCTGCTGGACCAGTAACAATGGTGGATGACATTTTGACCTCAGCATCATCAGGCACAAGGGGCTCAGTCACCTCCATAGAACTGGAGGCGAACTCACCCCTGGTCTTACTGTATGTGTGCCCTCCACATCATCAGTCGGTAATTTCTGCTGTTTTGCATTAGTAGCAATGCGCCGCTGATCTTTAGCTGCTGTGAGGCGCTGCTGATCTTTAGCATTAGGATCTTCCTGACCAGCGGTGCCAACACAAAACAGCACTTTCGTGGGAGGACTGGAACTCAGCCTCAGCAGCCCCTTCACACTGCCGCCGCTTCTCAACTAAGTGATCAGCGGCAACAGCATTCAGAGGCACCGAGGCTACCGGAGCTGCCCCCGACACCGGGCTGCTCCTCTCTCCCCCTTTGCACCGGATCCACAGCAGAACCCGGGCTGGGCTTGGCAATAGGGCTTATACAGCGAGCTGAGCCTGACGCCGACTCAGGGGGTACAGGGAGGTGGGCATATATGTGGCGCCCCTGAGGGTTCAATCGCCACAGGGGTACTGCACCTCATATAGAGGTGTGGTATCTTTTTTCTCAAGGTAAGGATGGAGTACCACCCAGGACCCCAATAACACACACTCAACACTACACCACTCCAATTCTGAAGAGGGCCATATGCACCAGTGTGCTGCCCCGGGCCTGAATGGAGATATGGAGGGGAACCAAAGATAGGGGGAACCATGTAGTGAGTGAGGTTGGAGGAAGCACTTAGCTAAGCACTTAGAAAATCATATTTAACTGGAGGCCATCTTAGTAAAAAGGTCTTTGGTTGTGGGTCTTCGGTCGGGGTCCAGCACAAGGCTGTAGCTGGCTGAAGGTTCACGGTCCTCGGTCTCAGGCCTCTAGATGAGGAGCGGGGCAGAGTGATTGTCGCCTCTGCCCCAGCCAGGGTCCCAAGCAAGAAGGCCCAGGAGGGGAGCAGAGGAGTCAGGCTCCACAGGCGAAAGGATCCCAGGGGGAGTACAGACGGAGCGGGAGTTGCCACCTGCACACCCTAAACTGAGTTTACGCCTTGGGACCCAGCCACGAGAGGGTAAACCGGTCCCTCTATCTGACTTTTGCACTTCAGGTCTCTGTCGGAAAAAACAGAGGCTTATGTGGATCCCAGGGGGATATGGACGGAGTGGAGTCGCCACCTGTATACCCTAATCTGAGTTTATCCAGAGGGACCCAGCCTTACTTAGTGAGGGACGCAAGGCGGGAGAAGTCAAACAAGAGAGGAACACACTAGAGCGGGGTCCTGTTTCGGTGCTTCTGAACAACCTGGGAAAGTGCTGAGCCCCGCCCTGGTGGCCGCAGCTCGCCGTGTAACAACAGAGAGAAGCTCTGAGCTAAAAGTGAGTAAAGACTCGGATAACTTCAGCCACCGCCTCTGTCTGTTATTTCCTCCGCGACACCTCCACCGCACTACAGAGCCCAGCGCTCCCTCCATCGTTCTACACCTACACACTGCCCTGAGGCCTGCTCCGCCTGTGGGGAGCCGTTCTATCAAAGCTGCCCCTAACATCAGCCTCAGCGGACTGTCGCAGCGCTGGTAACCTCTTACCAGAAACCACAGGTGGCGTCATGAACATTTCTACAAATCTCCTTTTTATTTTTCTCCCCTTTTATTTTTGGACTGACCACCCTGGGTCACAGACCGGGCCAGCCACTGTGACATCCCATCCCCCCATCTACCAAGGCCCGGCTGCCGAGTACCCTACTAGGCCCAGGGGGCGCGTCATCTTTGGCGTCACGAACAGGATTTCGTGCCCGCGGCAACGGCAAAATTCTGTACCCATTGCCACCGGGTGCTGTGTACCTTTTCTAAAAACTGTATTTCCATGTTAAATGTGGCATCCGCCCCAGAAGAACGGACGCCATTATGTGCATAGCAAACAACAACAAAGTAAGACCTCCAATCGTGGGCCAGGTTCCAGAATGGCGCCAAAAGCACAGCCCTCCCCTTGCAGTAGTGACTGTCCGCATAGTTGTGTCCGTCAAGACGGATGGGACGTCCCAAGGAGTGACCGTCGGCAAGCTGCCATTGAACCGCCCCCGAAAGAGGAGGGGAACAAGAGGGAGACAAGGTGTGGTCTGGGCAGGTCTAGACAGACCGCACCCGGCAGCCAGCATGGAAGGAGGCCAAGATCTACCCTCCGCCACTGGCCTACCAACAGCCACCTTCCTCATCCTGGAGGGATCCAGCCTCCAGCTGACAATGAAGGAGACCGAGTTCCTCCGAGGCGAGACCCAGGACCTGACCCACCGAGTCGAGGAGGCCCAGAGGTTGGCGGTCGCGAAGTGGAGAGAGGAGCTTCTGGGGAAGCTTGCGGCCCGACGCCAAGATACGTCGCGCCCCACGAGCGATGCCCCAGCCAAGGCGGAGAAGGAAGGAACCCAGGAGGCCGCGTGCAGCCCAGGAGCAGGTAGGAAAGAATCCCCTGTCCCAGGCGTGGAGTGAGCCGACCTGCTCCTGGACCTCCTACCGTCACCTCCATCCCCGGGCGCCACCATCTGGGAGCAGCTATCGGCCCCAGAGCCTAGGGCCCAGGCCGCAGCATCCGGAGGCCTGCTACACCTCCCGCTCGCGGAGTCACCAACCCCTGCCCTCGCCTGGGTGTATGCACACCTGAACCCAGATTGGACCGCCAAAGTGAAGGACCAACAGCTGCCCCCGCTCATACCGTTGCCAGCACCCCCGGTTGCCTGCACAGCAGGAGAGGAATTTAGATGGGAGGGGGGGGGGATCTGATGGGGTTTCCCCGGGAGACCCAAGCTGAGGCCCTATAGCGAGAGGAGTTCTGCCGACTCGAGCTCCTTCAACTGGAAAAGGAACGGCGTGCCCAGAGGGTCCACTGCGAAAAACTGGAGGTGAAATCTAAGGCCGCGAAGGCCCACGCCCGTCAGGCGGAGGCCTCCAGTTCCATTCTCCGGGAGGAAGGACTGATCGTCTGCTTCGACCTGGAGGCGGGATGGGGCTTTATTCGCAGCCCCCAGTTCACATGGGACATTTTTGTCAACCGGCGGGACGTTGAGCCTCACATGGAGCAAGGCCACCCCGACCGCAACCTGTACCCGGGAGACTACGTCTCATACACCCGCCACCACGGAATACGTGGGTGGTATGCACTGGGGGTGCACCGGGTGTTCAAGGAGGACGCTCCCCTGCACTCTGCCACAGACAACCCTGCTGGGCCTGTGGGCAAGAATGAGCGGTATCCCCGGTGGGGACACCACTACTAGTGCAGCGCTGAGACTGGACCCTCTTGTTTTGTTTTCTTTTCTTGTGTTTTTCTGACCCGTAAGGGTATATCTAAAGAGACATTGTTCCTGCGGACAGTGAGCAGCCAAAAAACTTTATTGTGTATAGTTTGCACCTATTAAGGTGCCTCCTGTTGGTTTTATATCTACAACGACAGACCTCAGAAGCAAAACCTGTCTGGCGTGGCTTCAATTGTAGTCCAACTCTGGATCGCCTACGCCCTGCAGCCACGCCAAGGGCCTACGTGGAGGGTTTGCTTTGGACAGGTCCCTCATGCTGCTGAACTTGCACTTAAATAATGTTTTCCACTTATATAATGTTTTCTAATGTTTTCTATATTTATCACGTATAACCTGTAACGTTCAAGCAAAGTACCTCCCATAAAGGGAAGAATGTTATTGTTTAAAAGCATTTAAATTTTTGAAAGTCAGAAATATACCATGTTTTGACTCTGTTCCAGCCCACAGATGTGCTGTGTTTCACCAGGGGGGAATGTGGCGCACCTGAGGGTTCAGTCGCCACAGGGGTACGGCACCTCATAAAGAGGTGTGGTATCTCCTTTCTCAAGGTAAGGATGGAGTACCACCCAGGACCCTAATAACACACACTCAACACTACACCACTCCAGTTCTGAAGGGGGTCATATGCACCAGTGTGCTGCCCCGGGCCCGAATGGAGATATGGAGGGGAACCAAAGATAGGGGGAACCATGTAGTGAGTGAGGGTGGAGGAAGTACTTAGCAAATCATATTTAACTGGAGGCCATCTTAGTAAAAAGGTTTTTGGTTGTGGGTCTTTGGTCGGGGTTCAGCATAAGGCTGTAGCTGGCTGAAGGTTCATGGTCCTCGGTCTCAGGCCTCGAGACGAGGAGCGGGGCAGAGTTATTGTCGCCTCAGCCCCAGCCAGGGTCCCAAGCAAGAAGGCCCAGGAGGGGAGCAGAGGAGTCAGGCTCCACAGGCAAAAGGATCCCAGGGGGAGTACGGATGGAGCGGGAGTCGCCACCTGTACACCCTAAACTGAGTTTACCCCTTGGGACCCCGCCGCGAGAGGGTAAACCGGTCCCTCTATCTGACTTTGCACTTCAGGTCTCTGTCGGAAAAAACAGAGGCTTATGTGGATCCCATGGGGATATGGACGGAGCGGAGACGCCACCTGTATACCCTAATCTGTGTTTATCCAGAGGGACCCGGCCTTACTTAGTGAGGGACGCAAGGCGGAAGAAGTCAAACAAGAGAGGAACACACTAGAGCGGGGTCCTGTTTCGGTGCTCCTGAACCACCTGGGAAAGTGCTGAGCCCCGCCCTGGCGGCTGCAGCTCGCCGTGTGACAACAGAGAGAAGCTCTGAGCTAAAAGTGAGTAAAGACTCGGATGACTTCAGCCACCGCCTCTGTCTGTTATTTCCTCCGCGACACCTCCCCTGCACTACAGAGCCCAGCACTCCCTCCATCGTTCTACAACTACACACTGCCCTGAGGCCTGCTCCACCTGTGGGGAGCATTTCTATTAAAGCTGCCCCTAACATCAGCCTCAGCGGACTGTCACAGCGCTGGTAACCTTTTACCAGAATCCACAGGTGGCGTCATGAACATTTCTACAAATCTCCCTTTTATTTTTCTCCCCTTTTATTTTTGGACTGACCACCCTGGGTCATGGACCGGGCCAGCCACTGTGACATCCCATCCACCCATCCACCAAGGCCCATCTGCCGATTACCCTACTAGGCCCAGGGGGCGTGTCATATACATAGCTTACAACTTCCTGCAGCTTTGGCTTGGTCTTCTTAGCCTTTTTGTGGCCCCCAGGTGCTGGTTCTGGTAGATCGTCACCAAGATGGAAGTTTTGGAGGCACACTGGGGACTCCAGGAGCTTTTTCTCTGCCATTAGCGCCCCTCCCTGGTCACTGCTGTCACTGTCCTCCCCAGAGCCGGCAGAACTGCGACTGGATGTCATTGTCGCGTGTCCTGCAGGGAGCTCGCTGCACGTGGGCTGGGAGTGTCTTTGCAGGCTGCCAGGTGGGGCTTTCTGCTGGTCATCATCACTCTCATCATCCACCTGGCTCTCAGGCTGCAGCCCCATCTGCCTTTGCTCTCTGCTATCAGCCGTTTCTCTGAATCGATCTTCATTAATTAGTTTTTCCTTGAATAGACCACTCTGCTCTCTGATAACAGCTTTCCTAAGTTCAAGCACATGAATCTCACTGGTGAGCCTCTTTACTCCCACCTGGAGTTTAGCCTTGCTCTGTTTGGAGGCTCCCGTAGCTTTGGCGCTTGTGCAGCGCAGCTCCTCCCGGAGCCTCCTGACGAGCTTACTCGCATATTCATACTCACGGAGGTGGATCATGACCCAGGAGGCATAGGTGGACACAGACTCCCGGAGACTTTGCAGCCCCCAACCTTCCTCAGTGAGGTCGGCCTCACCTCCGTGAGCATTCAGCTTTCCTCCAGAAGGAGTGCCATCATGCACGCTGTCAGGCTTTTCCTCCATGCTGGAAGCCTTGCGGCTTCTCTGGGTCTCCACAAACCCAGGGGAAGTAGGAGCCACATTGCTGCGATCCTGGTGGAGCGTCTCATCCCCGAGTCCTCCAATGTGCAGGCCAGTTGCTGGTTTCTCCTGCCCCCCGCCGGCCTGGATCGGGAAGCAGAAGCCTGGGACTTGGTTCCATCACTCATCCCAGGAAACTCCCTCCCTCCCTGGGTAGGAGAGATCAGATCCCCAGGTGGAGTGGTGTTGGTTCTCAGAGTTCTGGAGCACACAGCAGGATCTGCAGCCACCACACCCACAATCACCACAGTGAGCAACAGCTGATCAGAGCTGCACTCACTATTCTGCTGGTGCAGTCACTGTGTACATACATTACATTACTGATCCTGAGCTACATCCTGCATTATACTCCAGAGCTGCACTCACTAATCTGCTGGTGCAGTTGACGCACCCCCTGGGCCATGGGGTACTCGGTAGCTGGGCCCCTCATTGCTAAGGGAGATGTCACAGTGACGGTGACCCGGTCTGTGACCCAGGGCAGTCAATAAAAGGGGGGTAGTTTGATAGGGGTTTTATAGTTAATGTTCGTGACGCCACCTGTGGAATGCGGCTATGGGGAGCTGCCGCTGCGGAGCAGGTCCTCTGGAGCTGATGGGATGCAGCAGAGTTGTTTCAGCTCTCCACAGGCAGAGCTTTATCTCCAGAGCAGTATGGAGATGTTGTAGGGGATGCTAGGCGTTGTAGTGCAGGGCTGATGGTGCAGCAGCAATAACTGACAGAGACAGTATGGTGCAGTCTTCAGGGTTTTACTCACAGTTTCTTTGACTGGTGTAGACGGCAGGTACGGTCCAGGGTACTTGGTAGGAAGGGTGCACTTCTGGACGCTCCCCAGTGAGCGGGTATAAGGCCTTCTGGTCTGTTTCTTCCTCACTCTCTCTCACTCTCTGTGAAGCTCCTGACCTGCTTGGAACTAGGCGTAACTTCTGTACTCTTTCACTCTCTCACCTGTCTGCTTGGTGGCAAGAACTTTACTCTGGATACCACTATCCCTGGACGCTGGGGACTTCGTGGTTCCTAGTTCTTTGGATGATTGCAGTTTCAGGTTAACCAGGGGTATGGAATCCCCTTGATATTCCGGTTGTTCCTACTGGGCGTAGAGGACCCTGTAGGCACGGACCCGGTGTCCGGCTTGTGTTCTGGGGTGAGCCTAAGATGCTCCTCTTCCCCTTGACACTTCTCTCTCCTCATTGCCTCCGGCCACGCTCTAGGCCCTCCGGCTCAGCAGGTGATTTAGGCCTTAACCTGCCCTCAGCACAGCAGCTACCATGTGCTGCTTCTTTGCTGCTCTCAAGTGTCAGCACACTCTGCCCCTTAACTCCACCCTCCAGTCTATATATATCCCTAACAGGGCTCCCTCTGGTGGTATGAGGTGGAAGGGTGACGGTGTCTGTGTGTAATGAGGGCCACTTGTGGAGAAGTCCATCCATGCACCCTTTTGGGTCCTGTGGTACTTGTGGGTAGCAGGGTGCCACATTCCCCCCTAGTACAATTCAGTACTCCTGGACTGTAACATTTTTTTTATATAAACAGGTAACAACAACAATTACAATTATAATAACATTAACAATTATAATAACAATAACACATATCAAAGGCACACAATAAATAAGAATAGGCAATACCCAACATGGTAACTATGTCCAAGTTTGACACATTTTTACACTTTAGGCTTTTGTACTTTATTCCCTATACCTGGTAGGGATTTGGCCTTGTGTGCTGCGTGTGGATCTGTGTAGCACTGGGGTGATACTGGTGTCTGTCTCTGACGTGTACGCACTATCTGCTAACCTATCAGGTCTACGTGCGGGTAAGTTGTAGAACTGCCTCAACATCTCTATAGGACTGGCAAGTGCACTGTTTACTGGGCCCTCAGGCTCTGCTTCAACTGGTGATCCTTCTCTTACTTACTCTTCCAGTTCCTGAGCAGGTTTTTTAAGGGCGCTCACAGGTTCTTCTTGTGGTGGAGGTTTTTCTGGTGTCTGACAGAAGTATATCATTGGTATGATAACTGCTCCATCAAGTTGAGGCCCGTCTGCTGGGAAGTCTCCTAGAACTGTATGAACTACATCTTCCTTGGGTTTTTCCGGTATTGTAAGAGGTAATTCTTCCTCCTGTGTCTTCAGTAGACCTGAGCACAATTTCAAGTGGTCTCTTGAGACTGTTGTGGTTGTCCTACCTCCATCCTTGCTGATCAGTCAGGTTTTGGTGTTGTCAAATCCGGAACTTAACACGGTGTAGGGCTCTCTTTCCCACTGGTCATCGAGCTTGTGACCCCTTCTTTTCCGCTTTAGCACTATTTCTCTGGGTGCCACGGGTTCTGCTGATGCATGCTTGTTATATTGGTCTTCTTGTCTTTCTCTTACTTTGTTTAGGCTGTCTTTAACACAGGCCTGTACTTTCCTGTACTGCTCTTGCCGATTTGTGTCCCAGTCTTCAGTGGACATATCTGTAGCAGCTTCTACCACTCCAAGTTCCAGATCCATGGGCAATTCTCCGGGTCTTGCTCTCATGAGGTATGCTGGGGTACAGTTAGTAGAACGCACAGGTATGTGGTTATACAGGTCCACCAGGTCAGGTAGTTTGTCTGGCCACTGGTTCCTCTCTTCAAAAGGTAGGATTTTTAACAGGTCTATAACGATGTTATTCATATTCTCGCACATACCGTTGGCTTGAAGATGATATGGTGTAGTCCGGATCTTCTTTCATCCATACAGGTGACAGAATTCTTTGAGTAGTTCAGCTTCAAAGGCAGGGCCTTGATCTGTTAACACCTTGTCCGGATATCCATGGGGCCTGCAGAAGTAGGTTTGGAATGTTCTCGCTGCAGTTTCTGCTGTCAGATCCTTGACAGGGGCTACCACCAGGAACCGGGAATAGTGATCTACCATGGTCAGGGCATAGGAATAGCCTGATCTGCTGGGTGACAGTTTGACGTGGTCCAGAGCGACAATCTCCAGGGGTTGGGTTGTTTTGATGGACTGCAAGGGTGCTCTCTGACTTCTGTAGTGTTTCCTTCTGAGGCTACGGGGCCCACAATTCCGGCACCACGTTTCTATGGAACTCCGCATTCCAACCCAATAGAACCGGTCCTTCAGCAGGGTTTCCAACTTCTTCCAGCCAAAATGACCTGCTTGATCATGCTAGGCCTCTAACACCATCTGGATATCTTTCCTGGGTGCTACAATCTGCCACACCATTTCCTGGGTCCTGGGGTTGACATACCTTCTGCACAGCTTTTCTCTGTAGATGAACAACCGGCTTCTCTCATTCCACAGGTTTTGGCTTGTGGAGGAGCATCCTTCTCCAGGTGAGAACCTTCTTGGGTTATCAGTCCTTTGATGAGGCTGACAACCGGGTCGCTGTCCTGGGTCTCCTTCCAGCTGTGATGAGGTAAAGGGTTTAGTGTCTTACCATGACGTCTTCTGGAGGCTCTTGGACCATTCCATTTCTGTGGAAAGCAGGTAATTCAATTTCTTCTAGGTCATCCACTTCATCCTCGGTGTCCGACTGATGGGGCATTCTTGACAGGGCATCAGCATTGGTGTTCTTATGACCTGCCCAGTACTTGATTGTGAACTGGTAATTTGACAATCTGGCCACCCAACGCTGTTCCATGGCTTCCAGTCTGGCTGTCTCCAGGTGTGTCAAGGGGTTATTATTGGTAAAGTCTGTAAACTTAGTTGAGGCTAGGTAATGTTTGAATCTTTCAGTGATAGCCCAGACCAAGGCCAGGAACTCCAGCTTGAAGGAACTGTAATTCTCCGGGTTCCCTTCAGTAGGGCGAAGGTTTCTACTGGCATAGGTGATTACCTTTTCTCTGCCGTTTTGCTTCTGGGACAACACAGCTCCCAGTCCCTCATTGCTGACGTCTGTGTATAACAGGAAAGGTTGGCTGTAGTAGGGGTAAGCCAGGATTTCCTCACCGGTTAGGGCTTCCTTCATTAATGCAAATGACTCAGCCTATTCTTTACCCCACTGGAATGGGGAACTTTTACCTCTTTTGGACTGTCCGAATAGGATATCTTGTAAAGGGGCTGCCTTTTTGGTGTAGTCCTTAATGAACCTCCTGTAGTACCCGACCAGACCCAGGAATTGATGTACTTCTTTGATGTTCTTTGGTTCAGGCCACTTCTGGATGGCAGTGACCTTCTCCGGGTCTGGTGCTACTCACTCTGAGCTGACCACGTGTTCCAGGTACTGAACCTTCTGTTTGAGCAAGTGGCACTTGGAAGGTTTTAGTTTCATCCCATACCGGGACAATGCTTCAAATACCTCCGTCAGGTGTTTTGGATGGTCTTCATATGTCCTTGAGTACATGATAACGTCATCCAGGTATAGCAGCACTGTTTCAAAGTTCCGGTGTCCTAAGCAATCCTTCCATCAACCTCTGGAACGTTCTGGTGGCGTAGTAGAGTCCAAATGGCATGCAGTTGAATTCGCATAATCCCATCGGGGTGGTGAAGGCTGTCTTCTCGCGGTCTTCCTCAGCAACAGAGATTTGCCAGTACTCACTAGTGAGATCCAATGTGGAGAAATAATTGGCAGATTTTAGTGCAGCCAGGGATTCCTCTATACGGGACAAAAGGTATGCATCTTTATGTGTTATTCGATTAATTTGTCTGTAATCTACACACATCCTCATGCTACCGTCCTTCTTTCTGACCAGGACCAGGGGAGATGCCCAGGGGCTACAGCTATCCCTGATGACTCGCCCCCTGGGCCGTGGGGCACTCGGAGCCGGGCAATAGGGAGACGATGGGGGTAGTAGTGGCAACCCGGTCCATGGCTCAGGATGGTCAGACCAGTGGCAGTCCCTCTATAAGTTTTACGTGATGTCCGACTACGCCACCCGTGGATTGCGGTCAGGGCTAACCGCCGCTGCAGTGCAGACCGCTGGGGCTGATATAAATGTGCAGCACTGAATCGTTCAACTCCCCACGGAAGAAGTATGGCCCCAGGGCAGAATATATAATGGGGATGATGGAGGGGATGATTCCGACCACGATAGCCAGGAAATGGAGGCCTCTTAAACAGTTCAGGGTCTTTATTAGAACAGGTAATATGACCCAGAAACAGGCCCGGCTAGGAGGGGGGCCTGGATGTTTGAGAACAAGTGGGAGACTGGCCCTGGTCAGGGTGAGGGTGTAGGCCTACCGTGCTCTCTGTGCTCCTTCTGGCTATTTCCCTCCTTGTAGGGTAACAGTCCACGTTCCCGAGCTCACCGTGTCCTCTCGCCCGTATGGCTTGCAACATGGGTCCCTTTCTACTCCCGGCCTGGTACGGCTTTGCTGGTCCCTTATGCTGTGGCGGAGCCTCCGGGCTTCTTAGGCCAAAGAACATACAGTCCCCTGCGGACTGGTTATCTGCTGTGGGACGTGGAATCCTCACAGCCTCAGACACCAAAGTCTGGTAGAGTAGTCTCTTTGTCTGCCTGGACAGGCGCACTTCGCCTCTTGTCCCTGGCTCGTGGCTCTCCTGCTGCCACACGTCCTCTTAGGCTGCAACACAACTGTCTGTCCCTGCTCTGGGACACTTCTCTATCCAGAGACAGGTTGTCCAGTTCTCTCTAACCCTGCCCCCAGTTCCAGCTTTTATAGGGGCAGCCTGCTCCCCCTACTGGCCTGAGACAGGAGGTAATGCATGCTAATGTTCCTTGACTAGAGAACCTCCCTCTTGCTCTCAGACACAGCTTTATTATATTTGTGGCATCCAGGCCAGGGTGACACACTTACCACCCCTGCCTTTTTCATGTCATGCAACATTTCTTTTGCTTATTGGTAATGCGCTAGTGGTATGGGTCTGTAACACTCCTTGATGGGTGGATGGTTACCTGTGGGTATGTGGTGTTGTATCCCTTTGACCCTTCCAAAATCAAGTGAGTGTTTAATAAACACCTGCTCATACTCTTGAACCACCCTGTAGACACCGTGTTTTTGATGGACAGGAGTGGCGTCAGTTCCAACATGGAGCTGTTGACACCATTCCTCCAGCTGAGCTTTGGAGTCATTGTCCTCCACCGTGTCTGATGGGGTCAAGGGTTCCACTGTGTGTATGGCATTATTATTTACAGTATACAGTCTGGCAACAGTGCGTATCTTGGCAATTTGACCTCCTCCTCCCCACAATTCAGGAGGCGCATGGCCCATTGCACACATTAACTACCCCTCTAGCAGTTAGGAGTGTAGGTCTGTGTTCTGAGTTGACGGGCTCTACCACCGCCTGGTAGTTCTGTCCCTTGAGACCTATTGCTGCCCTATACCAAACCAGCATTTCACTTATTGGGGGAATCACAATGGGTATCGGGTCTGTCACCCGTACATTACCAATCTTACCACCTGTTAGTTTTTCCTGTTGCTGGAACAGGAGGGCTCAAATTTCTTTCTGGAATGCACTCCTCTGCCCTGGTTTGTCAGTGTCAGCTATCTGTTGGAGTAAGAACAACACTTCTCCCAAACAGTTACCAACAACATTTGTACCAAGTATCATATATGGGTTTTTATCAACAGGGTTAGACTCTACTAGAATCAGTCCTTGATCCTTTAATTCCACTCTTCCCACCTTCACCGTCACGTCCTTAACCCCGACTAGGTTAAGAGGAAGGCCATTGGAAGCATGCACGGTGAGGTTTGTGACGCGCCCCCTGGGCCTGTGGGGTATTCGGCAGCCGGGCCTGGTAAATGGGGATAGATGTCACAGTGGCTGGCCCGGTCCGTGACCCAGGGTGGTCAGTCCAAAAATAAAAGGGGAGAAAAGTAAAAGGGGAATTTGTAGAAATGTTCGTGACGCCACCTGTGGTTTCTGGTAAGAGGTTATCAGCGCTGCGACAGTCCACTGAGGCTGATGTTAGGGGCAGCTTTTGATAGAACGGCTCCCCACAGGCAGAGCAGGCCTCAGGGCAGTGTGAAGAGGTGTAGCATGATGGAGAGAGCACTGGGTTAGTAGTGCAGGTGAGGTGTCACGGAGGAAATAGGCAGAAGCGGTGGCTCAAGTCATCCGAGTCTTTACTCACTGATAGCGCAAAGCTTCTCTCTGTTGTAACACGGCGAGCTGCGGCCACCAGGGCGGGGCTCAGCACTTTCCCAGGTGGTTATGGAGCACTTGTCAGGACTCCGCTCTATAGTGTAACTCTCTTGTTCGACTTCTCCCACCTTGCGTCCTCCACCCTCACTCACTACATGGTTCCCCCTAACTTTGGTTCCCCTCCAAATCTCCATTCAGGCCTGTCAGGCAAAATGTATTTTTGTCCTAGTTTTAAAAATAAGAGATGTCTTAAATTTCCACCCCCTGCTCATTTGGAAGAGGATACATAGAACTCATTCTGGCTTCCCCCAAAACCAGAAATTTTTATGACCGCCATAAAACCTCAGCCCACAGCAAGCATACTGGTATACCCTGGATTTTCCCTCCAATCCTATTGTCTAACTGTACAAACTTTTAATGTCGATTTTAATAATGCACATGACTGTCACAAACACAGGGACCACATTTTTGAGATGTTCACCTTTTTCCAATTGTGATGGTGTGGTTTTCGTGGCTGGGAGACCACCAGGAACCTGGGAAATGGATTCTGAGCTTCTGAGCATCATAGATATATCATATTTGATATCCATCTTCATGAATAGTGGTGACGGCAAACATGATGTCTCCATCTTGGAGGTGGGACCCCCCCATACTAAGATGTGAAATCTGAAGGATTTTTATGTCTTATGCAGCTATGTGGGTTCACAAAACCGAGCCCCCGTGTGAGGTAAACAACATGGGTGTCTCCTAATGTTTTTGCCCCTTACTAAAAACCAGAACGGCCATTTTAATTCATTTTTGCCTGGGACGTCAGACACATGCACCCCTCGATGCGTGGAAGAATCACATTTAATTTCCGGGGAGCCGTCCCCCCCACAGAATCTGAGACCATCACCTCATGGCGCAGGTTTTGCTATCACTTATCCCTTTTATTTTAATAACTGTTTATGCATATATGTAAATTGTCTCTTTTATAATATCTTGTATATCTTTTGTAAACACTGCCCACTTTCGTGAGTAAATCATTATTATTTACCAGCTTCGCTCTTCTTGTCTTATGTCGAGCAAACACGTTCCTCACCCGCTAATTCATGTTACCTAATGGATACCCAATCCACCTGTTAAGCGATCGGTGGTGGCAGTATACCAGTATTTATGTGATATTGTGGTTTGAGGGTGGCAGGATGGAGGTATATATACGTTCCTGGAAGGAACTGGTGGTATATATACATCCTGTCACATCACGTGCCACAATAGTCGACATAAATTAGAGCAGCTGCGCCCGTGCTTATCCTCGGTCAATACTGTGTTTGACCAGCAGGATAAGGGGGCGCCAGAGGGCTGCAAGGTCTGACCAAGTGTTTTCCCTGACATGGCCCAGGGCAGCACACTGGTGCATATGGCCCCCCTTCAGAACTGGAGTGGTGTAATGTTGGGTTTGTGATTGGGGTCCTGGGTGGTACTCCATCCTTACCTTGAGAGAGGAGATACCACACCTCTGTATGAGGTGCAGTAACCCTGTTGTGACTGAACCCTCAGGGCGCCACATTTCCCCCTGGTGAAACACAGCATGTCCGCGGGCTGGAATAGAGTCAAAACATGGTATATTTCAGACTTTCAAAAATGTAAATGCTTTTTTAACAATAACATTCTTCCCTTTATGGGAGGTACTTTGCTTAAACGTTACCGGTTATACATGACAAATATAGAAAACTTTAGAAAACATTATATAAGTGGAAGTTCAGCAGCATGAGGGACCTGTCCAAAGCAAACCCTCAATGTAGGCCCTGGGCGTGGCTGCAGGGCATTGGCGATCCTGAGTTGGACCACAATTGAAGCCACGCCAGACAGGTTTTCCTTCTGAGGTCTGCAGTTGTAGATATAAAACCAATAGGGGGCACCTTAATAGGTGAAAACTATATACAGCAGATTTGGGTTCCAGTATCATCTCTATGCTGACGACACCCAACTATACACTTCTTCCCCTGACATCACCCCTACCCTAATACAAAACACCAAGGATTGTTTATCTGCTGTGTCTAGCATCATGTCCTCCCTCTATCTCAAATTGAATCTCTCCAAAACTGAACTTCTTGTGTTTCCCCCCTCTAGTAACCTAACTCTACCTAATATCGAAATTACCTTGGAGGGGTCAACCATAACTCCCAAGCAGCACGCCCGCTGCCTTGGGGTCATATTCGACACTAACATTTCCTTTACTCCCTATATCCGATCACTCACTCGCTCTTGTCACCTGCATCTTAAAAACATCTCCAGAATCCGACCTTTTCTCACTTTGGAAACTGCTAAAACTCTTACTGTCGCTCTTATTCACTCTCGTCTGGACTACTGCAACTCTCTTCTGATCGGTCTCCCTCTTACCAAAATTTCCCCTCTCCAATCTGTCCTGAATGCGGCAGCCAGGGTCGTATTTATGTCCAGCCGCTTCACCGATGCCTCCACCTTGTGCCAGTCATTACACTGGTTACCCATTCACTACAGGGTCCAATATAAACTCATTGCTCTCACCCACAAAGCTCTCTACAGTTCTGCACCACCTTATATCTCCTCTCTCATCTCAGTCTATCGTCCTACACGTGCCCTCCGTTCCTCAAATGACCTAAGGCTAACATCCCCCATAATCCGAACCTCACACCTCCGTCTCCAAGACTTCTCTCGTGCTGCACCAGTTCTCTGGAATGCTCTACCCCAGACGTTCCGATTGATGCCTAGCCCCGATGTCTTCAAGCGCGCTCTAAAAACCCATCTCTTTAAACAAGCCTACCACCTCAACTACTCAGTAAACTAACTTTCCCCTGTTCCCTCCTAAATACTATTCAGAATCTGCACCCTACTGTTCATCTGTTTCTACACCCTCCATGCACTCGATAACTGCACTCGGTAATTGAGTATTGCACTTTAACATACAGGCTGATGACCGGATCATACAGCTTTATATGATAATCCCGACTTATTATAATTGCCAGACCTGAAATAACAAGCACTTTCCACCTATTATGTCCCCCCATTTCCATGTAGATTGTAAGCTTGCGAGCAGGAACCTCACTCCTGATGTAACTGTTAAACTGTCTCACCTTGTATTGAATTTATTGTTTGTACATGTCCCCGCTTAATTGTAAAGTGCTGCGGAATATGTTGGCGCTATATAAATAAAAATTATTATTATTATTATTTATACAAGAGAGTTTGTTGGCTGCTCACTGTCCGCAGGAACAACGTCTATTACCCTTACGGGTCAAGTGAAAAAAAATATAATAACAACACACAGGAAAAACAAACAAGAAGTCCAGACTCCTGTTCTGCACTAGTAGTGGTATCCCCAATGGGGATACCGCTCATTCTTGCCCACAGGCCCAGCAGGGTTGTCTGTGGCAGAGTGCAGGGGAACGTCCTCCTTGAACATGCGGTGCACCTCCAGTGCATACCACCCACATATTCCGTGGTGGCGGGTGTATGAGACGTAGTCTCCCGGGTACAGGTTGCGGTCGGGGTGGCCTTGCTCCAGGTGAGGCTCAACGTCCCACCGGTTGACTAAAATGTCCCGGGTGAACTGGGAGCTGCGAATAAAGCCACATCCTGCCTCCTGGTCGAAGCGGACGATTAGTCCTTCCTCCCGGGGACTGGGATGGGAGGCCTCCGCCTGACGGGCGTGGGCCTTCGCGGCCTTGGATTTCACTTCCAGCTTTTCGCAACGGACCCTCCGGGCATGCCGTTCTTTCTCGAGTTGGAGAAGCTCGAGTCGGCAGAACTCCTCGTGCTGTCGAGCCTCAGCTTGGGTCTCCCGGGGAAACCCCATCAGGTCCCCCCCTGGTTGTCCCATCTATATTCTTCTGCTTTTGGGCAGGCAACCGGGGGTGCTGGCAACGGCATTAACGGGGGCCACTGTTGATCCTCCAGTCTGGGTTCGGGTGTGCATACACCCAGGCGAGGGCAGGGGCTGGCGGTTCTGCAAGCGGGAAGGGTAGCAGGCCTCCGGATGCTGCGACTTGGACCTGAGGCTCCGGGGTCAATAGCTGCTTCCAGATGGTGGCGCCCGGGGATGGAGGTGACGGTAGGAGGTCCAGGATTCTTTCCTACCTGCTCCTGGGCTGCACGTGGCCTCCTGGGATCCTTCCTTCTCCGCCTGGGCTGGGACATCGCTGGTGGGGGGCGACGTATCCTGGTGTCGGGCCGCAAGCTTCCCCAGCAGCTCCTGTCTCCATTCGGCGACCACCATCCGCTGGGCCTCCTCAACCCGACGGGTCAGCTCCTGGGTCTCGCCTCGGAGGAACTCGGTCTCCTCCATTGTCAGCTGGAGGTTGGATCCCTCCAGGATGAGGGAGGTGGCTGTTGGTAGGCCAGCGGCAGAGGGTAGGTCTTGGCCTCCTTCCATACTGGCTGCCAGGTGCGGCCTGTCTAGACTTGCCCAGACCACACCTTGTCTCCCTCTTGTTCTCCTCCTCTTTCGGGGGTGGTTCAATGGCATTTTGCCGACGGTCATTGCTTGGGATGTCCCATCCGTCTTGATGAACAAAACTATGCGGACAGTCACTATTGCAAGGGTAGGGTTGTACTTTTGGCGCCATTCTGGAACCTGGCCCACGATGGGAGTTTTTACTTTGTTGTCGCTTGCGATGCACATAATGGCTCCCGTTCTTCTGGAGCGGGCGCCACATTTAATGTAGAAATACAGTTCTTAGGAAAGGCGCACAGTACCCGGTGGCAATGGGTACAGAATTCTGCCGTTGCCGCGGGCACAAAATCCTGCTCGTGACGCCAGAAGCTGACGAGCCCCCTGGGCCTGTGGGGTACTCAGCAGCCGGGCCTGGTAAATGGGGATAGATGTCACAGTGGCTGGCCCGGTCCATGACCCAGTGTGGTCAGTCCAAAAATAAAAGGAGAGAAAAGTAAAAGGGGAATTTGTAGAAATGTTTGTGACGCTACCTGTGGTTTCTGGTAAGAGGTTACAAGAGCTGCGACCGTCCGCTGAGGCTAATGTTAGGGGCAGCTTTTGATAGAACGGCTCCCCACAGGCGGAGCAGGTCTCAGGGCAGTGTAAAGAGGTGTAGCACGATGGAGGGAGCGCTGGGCTTAGTAGTGCGGGTGAGGAGTCGCGGAGGAAATAACAGGCAGAAGCGGTGGCTGAAGTAATCCGAGTCTTTACTCACTTTTAGCACAAAGCTTCTCTCTGTTGTCACACAGCGAGCAGCGGCCACCAGGGCGGGGCTCAGCACTTTCCCAGGTGGTTCTGGAGCACTTGTCAGGACCCCGCTCTAGTGTGTTCCTCTCTTGTTCGACTTCTCCTGCCTTGCGTCCCTCACTAAGTACGGCCAGGTCCCTCTGGATAAACTCAGATTAGGGTATACCGGTGGCAACTTCGCTCCGTCCGCATCCCCCTGGGATCCATATAAGCCTCCGGTTTTTCCGACAGAGACCTGAAGTGCAAAGTCAGATAGAGGGACCGGTTTACCCTCTCGCGGCCGGGTCCCAAGGGGTAAACTCAGTTTAGGACGTACAGGTGGCGACTCTTCACCGTCCGTACTCCCCCTGGTATCCTTTCGCCTGTGGAGCCTAACTCCTCTGCTCCCCTCCTGGGCCTCCTTACTTGGGACCCTGACAGGGGCAGAGGCGCCAATCACTCTGCCCCGCTCCTTGTCTCGAGGCCTGAGACCGAGGACAGTGGACCTTCAGCCAGCTACAGCCTTGTGCTGGACCCCGACCAAAGACCCACAACCAAAGACCTTTTTACTAAGATGGCCTCCAGTTAAATATGATTTGCTAAGTGCCTAGATAAGTGCTTCCTCCACCCTCACTCACTACATGGTTCCCCTCCATATCTCCATTCAGGCCCGGGGCAGCACACTGGTGCATATGGCCCCCTTCAGAACTGGAGTGGTGTAGTGTTGGGTGTGTGATTGGGGTCCTGGGTGGTACTCCATCCTTACCATGAGAGAGGAGATACTACACCTCTGTATGAGGTGCAGTAACCCTATGGCGACTGAACCCTCAGGGGCGCCACATTTGGGTCTGGCGAGCGGAGTTCATCTATGGACCAGTACCTTTTGTAGAGGACATCAGGTATGATGGTCACCTGTGATCCGGTGTTCAATAGTGCAGGTGTTGCTATGCCTTCCAGCACGATGGACAGGAAAGGCCTTCCTCCTACAAACCAGTCATACCAAACACAAAAAGAGAAAGAGGGAGTTTTTTTATGAAGATAAAAATTGTATAAATTTTATTAACAAGAAGTTTAAGGCAAGACAAAATACATCATAAAAGAAAGGACATGTGCAAGAGGGCTGGAATGAATAGCAGCAAGGCACAGGCAGTACTGGGGGAGGGTTACAGGGAGTTATATGTTATAATTACAATCATACATAGATTAGTACAGATAACACCCATGAATCCCATAATCACATTGCTGTAGCAAATTAGCTCCACTGAGTTAGACTCTGCAGGTTAAGTATTAAGTATGGCAATGTTATAATTATTCAGTAACTGACAGATGTGTCAGACATCATAACTTTAGTAATATACTAAAAAACCGTTGGAGCATTCAGTAGCCACAGCAAAAGGTGGATGGAGGTTAACAACGCTTACCCCAGGCCGATGTGCCAAGAAATAGAAGATGTGGGGCTCCTTACTTGGGACCCTGACAGGGGCAGAGGCGCCAATCACTTTGCCCTGCTCCTTGTCTCGAGGACTGAGACCGAGGACAGTGGACCTTCAGCCAGCTACAGCCTTGTGCTGGACCCCGACCAAAGACCCACAACCAAAGACCTTTTTACTAAGATGGCCTCCAGTTAAATATGATTTGCTAAGTGCCTAGATAAGTGCTTCCTTCACCCTCACTCACTACATGGTTCCCTCTAACTTTGGTTCCCCTCCATATCTCCATTCAGGCCCCGGGCAGCACACTGGTGCATATGGCCCCCTTCAGAACTGGAGTGGTGTAGTGTTGGGTGTGTGATTGGGGTCCTGGGTGGTACTCCATCCTTACCATGAGAGAGGAGATACCACACCTCTGTATGAGATGTAGTAACCCTATGGTGACTGAACCCTCAGGGGCACCACATTTGGGTCTGGCGGGTGGAGTTCATCTATGGACCAGTACCTTTTGTAGAGGACATCAGGTATGATGGTCACCTGTGACCCGGTGTCCAAAAGTGCAGGTGTTGCTATGCCTTCCAGCACGATGGACAGGAAAGGCCTTCCTCCTACAAATCGGTCATACCAGCCTGATGGGCCTGATTGGTCTACTCCTGGGTGTTAGCCCTCGGCCCCAGGGTTTGCCCGTTTAAAGGACAGGTCCATGTGGGGTGGCCTACCTTGTGGCAATGGTAGCAGACGAGCTCTCCTGGAGGGCGACGTAGGTCGTTGGTTCTCCCACAGGGTGGCGTTGTCCTTCTTCTTCTCCTCATCCAGGGGACATCCTCGGGACTGTCGGCGAGTAAGATCCTTCCATCCGGCTTGGGCTCCTTCTGTAGCTGCAGGGTGCTTACGACGGTGGTCAGGGTTTTTACTTAGCTGACGCACTTCAGAGCACAGGCTGTCCAGCTCGCTAGGAGGCGCTGTTTGCACTTTCGCCTCAGCCGCTAATGAAGGAGCAGTGGATGCTGCTGGTACCGCAGGATAGCAGTATCTGATGTTTCCAGGGGCTGCAGGCCCTTAATAGCCATGTCCTTCAGGGCGTCAAAGGTGGCATTCGGATGATCTAAGGCCCACCACCGTACAGTTCTGCTCTCCTCCTGGGACCTCAACCCTCGGATGAATTGCTCTGTCAGCATTTTGTCCTCATCATGTATGTTGGCTGGACTAACATGTTTCAGGGCCCGCAGGGCCTCTTGTAAGCGCCAGGCATAGTCCCGGATACTGTCCTCAGGTTTCTGGGCACAGTGGTAGAACCTCATCCGGAGATCTGTCTCAGTGCAGTTTTCAAAGACAGTTTGCAGTCTCTTAAATCTAATAGGTACTGATTCCTGGTCCGCGGCTGGCCAGGTTTCAATCTCCCGCTCTGCGGCACCAGTCAATTGTCCCAGCACAACAGCGGCTCTCTGTTTACCAGTCATTGAGTACATATCCAACACACCGCATATTTTCCTTTTGAACCCAGACAGGGTGTCTGGTTTGCCATCATACTGAGGAAGCCATTTCGCCCCGGGGACGTACGGCAGGGCCATGGGTATCATTGGAGTCATGGCCCCTGCTGGTGGGGCGGTTGCTCCGGCCTGAGCACCGCCGGGTGCGGGTTGGGCATTGGGAGCGTTAACCGGCGTTTCGCTGGTCGTCAGCCATGGTAGCGCCCCCCTAGTAAACTGTAGCCTACCTTCTTTCCTTCGATCGAGTAGACCGCAACGAAGTGAGTGATTCCTTGTCGAGCAACTTCAGTGCAGGACCTTGCATCTCCTTCCAGGACCTGATGCTTCCTGGTGCTGCGTCAGAGTGCGAGGCGGGGCTTGGGCTTCGCGGGCTACCAACGATCACGCCTCTCTGGTTCCCGCGGTTACGCCCCTCTTCTTCCCACGCGGTGACACGGTAATGGTGGCGATTTTCACCGCAGTTGTGATACACAGTCCACACACGGCACACAGTACCAGGTGGCTACGGGCACGAAATACTGTTCGTGACGCCAAGTTTGACGCACCCCCTGGGCCATGGGGTACTCGGTAGCCGGGCCCGTCATTGCTAAGGGATATGTCACAGTGGTGGTGACCCGGTCCGTGACCCAGGGCGGTCAATAAAAGGGGGGTAGTTTGATAGGGATTTTATAGTTAATGTTCGTGACGCCACCTGTAGAATGCGGCTATGGGGAGCCGCTGCTGCGGAGCAGGTCCTCTGGAGCTGATGGGATGCAGCAGAGTTGTTTCAGCTCTCCACAGGCAGAGCTTTAGCTCCAGGGCAGTATAGAGACGTTGTAGGTGATGCTAGGCATTGTAGTGCAGGGCTGATGGCGCAGCAGCAATAACTGACAGACAGTATGGTGCAGTCTTCAGGGTTTTACTCACAGTTTCTTAGACTGGTGTAGATGGCAGGTACGGTCCAGGGTACTTGGTAGGAAGGGTGCACTTCTGGACACTCCCCAGTGTTAGGATCATTCAGCCATGGAGGGTCCTTGTTGGAGTCGGGGTATCCCCGTAACAAGAAATACACAGACACGTAGTGTATAATCAAGTACTGGGAAGCCCCTGAGCGCGTCTGCCTCTATAGGTGCTGTCCCTTTATTTATACTAATAATCATAGTTTTTTGTCACACATGCGCAGTAAAATGCCTTTGTTTCACAAGCAGTGAAGTGATGATTCATAACAGTGGAATGTTGATAAGAAAGTTTCATAAGCAGAAAAGTGATAATTCATAGCAGTAGAAGGTTGCTGAGACAGCTAAAAACAAGTTACAATCTAATTTCTGGGCGTCAGTCCAAATGTCCAGATAAGGGAAGAATAACTTCATCTGTGTCTTACATCGTAGTCTTGGGTGAAGTATAACTCCTATCATCCTCTCAGTCCCCCCTTTGATTCTTCCTTATGGACTTTTGGTAGAAGACCTGGTCCGGGAGTTCTTTTCTTTCATATTCTTGAGTCCGTGTTACAAAGCTTATTTATGCATATTGAAATAATTTTTAATCCTATTTTAAACACTACATGTATGACTACTATAATTAGCACAATCTGTAATATACCTTGCAGAATTCCAGCCACCCAACCTCCAATACCCTTAAACCAGTTCTTTGGGTTGAGAAAGGAGAAGGTGTCTGACCACCAGCTATCTTTATTTTGGTCATTGTGTCTGTCATATTCATCCCGTAATCGTTGTATATCTGCCAGCTTGAACCTCATACTCATTGTACTGTTTGGATCTATGTAATGACAACAGGTTGGACCAATAATTTGACACATTCCTCCCTGGGCCGCAGTTAGGTAGTCTAACACTACAGTATGTTGATTAGTAACAATTATAAGTTGATTTTGGACAGCTATACTAGTATTAAGTATATCCATAATATCCCATATCTGATCATCTAGATAGTCGGTGGCCTGAACTAATTTATCCCACATCTGCATCAACATTGGATACACAAAGAAAGTGCTGAATATTTTATTAGGAATTCCCATTTGGACCACATGTGGCCTACCTGAAGGTCTAGGCGAGTTGTCGGCTGCTCTTTTGTATAGTGTGTGTTTAGGTACTGCTTGCATATCTACCTGCTGATTCTGAACTATAAATGTGGCCGGTGTTAAGCGTCCTAGAGTACATGCACCTTTTATTCCTACTGGGAGCCATTTGTATGCTCCATTTCCACAAATCCAGAAGGTTCCTTCAGGCAGATCCCATATTGCAGAGTGTTGGAGCACCAACCTATGTACCAAATCTAAAAATTTAGATACATTCTGAAGTATACACCAAGGGGGTTTTTGACCTAATGGACTACAGTATCCTGCATCTGGATTTTCACAAGTCGGTGTACCTGGGTCATATGCACTTGACTCATTACATAATATATTACCTGGTATTTTTGAACATGTATCATTGTTTCCATCGGGGAATAATTGTGAATATTTCCAACCATTATTGTGTATGTATTTTTCTACTATATCAGGTTTAAAAGGTTGAGAAGAAGATACTGTGCTACTAAAACTGAGTTGTATATTTTCTGTAGGAATTAACCCTAAGTCTGTTAGTCCCGTCTTATTTCTAGGAACCCATACACCTCCTTTAAACGCTAAATATTGTAAGTTGTTTATTTTTCCGGTCATATTACCTTGCCACCAGGGAAATCCCACCCACCCCACAACTGGGATGGCAACAGTGGTGTTCCATAATCTAGAATTAACGGTTTGGTTATTTGCTAATTTGTCTGAGCAATTAGTCCATGTAAACACTTCCTCAGGGGTCATGGGTACGGCCAGGAAGGGTATGCTCGTGGCTGATATTGGAGAATGCGTACAAATCCAACAGTCTGCTATTTTCTGTCCGCCATCGAGCAGCCCGTTTACCAATGTCTCATGATGTTTTATAAATTTATTATCTGCAGGTTTTGGGGAACTTAGTTTATCCCACAGGTCTCCCTGATCTATCGTTATAGCTAACACAAGTACAATCACCACTATTTCTTTTTGCAATGGCTTGCATGTACCCATGCTGATTTTCCTTCCAATTTTACTGCAGTTGGAGTTGTCAATAACACCTGATATGGACCCTCAAATCTGGGTTCTAGCGTTCTTCTGTTATGTCTTTTTACGTAAACTTCGTCTCCTGGTTGCAGCTTGTGCGTTCCCTCAATGGAATCTGGATCTGGAATGGAAGAGAACACTAAAGAGTGTATTTTAGACACATGCTTACATAAATTTTGTACATAAGCAGTTAAGCTTTCAGTTTCTAACATTAAAGTCTGTGGGAAATACAATCCTGTATTGGCAACTCTACCAAACAATATTTCATGGGGGGTGAGTTTGCTCTTTCCCTGGGGGGTGTTTCTGACTGAATACAATGCTATTGGGAGACACTCAGTCCATGGTTTCTGTGTTTCTGCCATGGCTTTCTGTATTTTTAACTTAAGTGTTCCATTCATTCTCTCAACCTTACCAGAACTCTGTGGGTGGTAAGGGGTGTGTAGTTCACTTTTTATACACAACATTTTCATTACATTCTGAAAGATCTCTCCAGTAAAATGTGTACCTCTATCTGACTCGATCACTTCTGGGATACCATAACGGGGTACCAGTTCATGTGCTATTTTTACTGCAGTGACTTTAGCCGTGGCTGTATGAACTGGATAAGCCTCTGGCCACCCCGAAAACATGTCCACACATACCAGTACATACTCATAGTGTCCATGCTTAGGCATCTGGATGTAATCGATCTGAAGTCTCTGGAACGGATATAGTGGTCTTACATGGTGCTTCTGGGGGGTCTTAACAGTCTGTCCTGGATTGTGGGCTAAACAGATTTCACAAGAACCACATTTTGCTCGAGCTACCTGGCCGAACCCTGGGGCTAACCACTTCTGTCTGACCCTCTGTATCATACCGTTTGCAGACACATGTGTAGGTCCGTGGGCTTCACTGACCACAACAGGGTACCACGCTCGGGGGAGACAAAGCTCATCTCCTTTTCTCCATAGTCCTTCTTTTTCTTCTGCCCCCTGTTTCTGCCACTCTTCTTTTTCTTCTCTACTCACCTGCTGGTGGGCTTCTTTGAGCCGTGTAATTAAGTCAAATTCTGATACTGCACTAATAGTGTGGTCAGTTGTCAGAGGTTTTACTGCAGCTCGCTTAGCAGCCTTGTCGGCTCGGTCATTACCCCTAGCTATCTCGGTGTCGAGTCTTACATGTGCAGGTACTTTTATTACTGCTACTTGTTTGGTTGAGGCAGCTGATTCTAGGATTTGTCTAATCATTTGTCCATGTTTTACTGGTTGACCTGAAGCTGTCATGTAACCTCTAGCTCTCCATATACATCCAAAATCATGTACAATACCATATGCATATCTAGAATCAGTAAAAATATTAGCGGTTTTTTCTTTTGCTAACTGTAATGCTCGTATTAGAGCTAATAGTTCAGCTTCCTGGGCTGAACAGCTGGCCTGCATTGGCTCAGCTTCAATAACATCATGATCTGATACAATGGCATAACCTGTGTGAAAGTTACCAGTTTCATCTGCATACCTACTACCATCTATATACATATGTAGGTCTGGATTGTCAAGAGGGGTGTCCTGTACATTAGGTAGCCCTTGTGTTTCTTGTTCTATACACTGTAAGCAATCATGTATTATATTGTCTTGTTCGTGGTATTGTAAAAAATTTTCATCTTCGTCTTCCTGACCTCCTTCCACTCCCCCCTTTGTCTCTAGTGGTAACAGAGTGGCTAAATTTAGAGACAATATGCGGCGAAAAGTGAGGTTTGGTGGCATTAGTAAGGAGCATTGTAATCTAAGATGTCTAGCCATTGAAATGTGTTTTGGCAATACCTGATTCAGTATGCCATGTACATCATGTGTAGTTTGTACTATTAAGGCATGGTCTAGTACTATTTCTGAGGCTTTTTCTACCAAAAGAGAGACAGCTGCTACTACTCTGACACATGATGGTGCAGCTTTGGTAACATTATCTAATTGAGCAGAATAGTATGCGACAGGTCTTTGTTTATTTTCATGTTTCTGTGTTAGTACTCCTGTAGCATGATTAGACATTTCCGCAGCCATTAATTGGAATGGTTTGGCGTAGTCTGGGATTCCCAAGGCCGGGGCTGACATGAGACCTTTCTTGAGGTCTTGAAAGGCTATGAGCGCTGATTCAGTTAACTGAAAAGGCTCGATTTTTAAACAATCATATAGAGGTTGCATAAGCTGACTAGCATGTATAACCCATTGTCTGCAGTGTGATACTATTCCCAAAAATGCTCTTAATGTTTTGTAGTTCTTGGGAGGAACAAGATCTCTAATGATTTTTAGTCTGTCGGCGGTGAGGTGCCGAATACCTTGTGAAATGCAGTGTCCTAGAAATACTACCGTAGTCATACAAAGTTGTACTTTTTTCTTGTTAACTTTACAGCCCATGTCTGCTAGAAATATTAACAATCTTATTGTGTTGCTGTTTGCGGACTCTTGAGCAGGGGCACATAATAATAGGTCATCAACATATTGGAGAATTACAACCTCATCCGTAGGTTTGAAATTTTGAAGAACTGATCTCATAGCTTCTGAGTACAAGGTAGGTGAATGTATCATACCCTGTGGTAATCTTGTCCATGCTAATTGTCTATTCTTAAATGTAAATGCAAACAGTTTGTAACAGTCTGGGTGTAATGGTACTGAAAAAAATGCATTTGATAAGTCTATGACAGAAAATACTCGTGCTGTTGCTGGGATCTGTGATAGCAACGTGTGTGGATTTGGCACAACAGGAGTAATAGGTTCCAAAATTTTATTTATCTCTCTTAAATCATGTACCATCCGGTATCTAGCAGCTGACCCCTCAGTAGATTTCTTTTTTACGGGGTACAACGGTGTATTGGCTGGTGACTTTACTTCTATCAGTACTCCAGTTTTTAGATAATCTTTTATCTGTTCTCCTATGGCGTGTTCTTGTTGGGCACTAATAGGATACTGTCTCAATTGGGGTAGTGTCACACCTGGAACAGGAGTGACTTTTACTGGAGCTATTGGCATTAGTCCTACATCGGTGTCATGTTGTGCCCATAATTTTTCTGGTACCTCAGAAAGATCTAAAATAATTTGGGTAGGGGCAGGATCTTTCTCATCCTCTAAGGCTTGGACTTTTACAATGTTTTCTAGAGACTCTTGGTCATCAGGCACCAAAATTTGGACTCTACCATCCTCCAAAAATTGGATATTCATTTCTGTCTGCTTTAATAGGTCTGTACCTAGAAGACAAGTAGGTGCCCCTTTGACAAAAAGAAATTTAGATAAAAATATTTTAGATCCTATCTTTGTTTCAAGGGGAATACTATATGGGAGTGGCCTGATTCCTCCATCATACCCTTCGGTATAGGTTACATCATCTGATAAACAATCAGCATTTGGTAAGGCGTCTTCATTGAGGACGGAGGAAGTTGCTCCGGTATCTATTAGAAAAGGGCATTGTTTTCCTGCTACTTTTACCTGAATTATTGGGCGCCTTCCAGTCAAAGTGGTTTGCATCACGTCTAGTCACTCGCTTGCTGCAGGAGCAGAAGCCTGTACTGTCTTTTCTTGTGATTCTCTTGGGACATAGGTACCATCTTCTATATCCCTGGCTTTTTTCCTGCATTCTCTAATCCAATGTCCTGGTTTCTTACAGTAGTGACATGGATTAGTTTTCTTATCCAAATTCCCTTTGTCATAGGTCTGATTTGATCTGTTGTTTTTATTGACCAGACTATTATTTGCTGCTACTCTGATGGGTTTGGATGCTGCCTCACGCATATCCATTTCTATCCCTAATAGTTTTTGTCTGACTATCTGGGGATCATCTAGGGTTCTCCAATCAGGAGTTGCAGCCTTGAACTTTTCCCTAAGTTTTGGGTTAAGATTCCCTATAAAAGTTTTTGTCATCAGTCGAATGACTCCTTCATTGGTAAGGTCCATTCCCTCGTCTCTGTAACTGTTTTCTACCGCTAAGTAGTATTCATCTACAGGCTGTCCTGACTTCTGGGAGACAGTTCCTGAAGTCCCTCTCATTCGTTGTTTAGTTCTCATAAACTCCATAAGTCTGATCATAAAATTCTGTCCTGACAGTGCGGTATTTGGATCCTCACCATCTACTGGTTGAGGTCTATGAGGTTCTATAACTGTCATCAATTCCTGATACAACCCTGGTGTCATTTTCATTCTACATAATTCTGTCCCATCTGACCATGTTCCATTATGGGTGTGTATTATCTGCTGTATGTACGTAGCAAATCTTAGTGGGCATTGTATTGGATCTGGTGCATTCTGAAGTAGGGACATTCCCTCAGCGGGGGTCCATGGAAAATATTGTCTAGTCTGATGGTATCTAGTTACTCTACGCGGTGGATTGCCACCATCTTCTTCTCTGTATGGTCGACTGAGGATACGCACTGGTGCCAACATATCATGTGGTCGTGGTGCTCCACATCCTGCACATGTGTCTCTCCAGTCTGGATTCTGGAGTCCACAGTTTGTACATGTCCATCCACCCGGACCCCGAAAATCAGGATACGGTGTGGGTTCTGACCTGGGCTGATATGGTGGTGCCAATGGGTTCATTTGTTTACTGTTTTCTGTTTGTACAATGGGACCCTGTCTGACTGGAGTTCTCCATAATCCATTGTCTTTATTAAAAGTCCAATGGTCTGTCTCTGCTGTTTTTGATAATTCGACCATGGCCTCTACTTGTTCCTGCCATCCTTTGTCTCTTATCACTCCTGCTTTTCTAACCCGAATGTCCTCCCATAGTTTCCTGTTAAACCTGTCATGCCTTGCTACCTGAAAAGTTTTGCAAACTTTCCCTAAATTCTTAGTTGCTTCTACACCACACCTTTCTTTCACGATTGTATAGACATCTTGTTCATCATTTGTGGTCTTAGTCTGTTTGTTGCCCATTTTTCCTGACTATTCTTACCTTAGGAGGCTTTTTGGGTTAGATAAAATATATTCTATATTTTACCTTTCCTCGTTACCTATTCTGTCCTAAGGAGCCATTGTTGCCCATTTTTCCTGACTATTCCTACCTTAGGAGGTTTTTTGGGTTAGATAAAATATATTCTATATTCTACCTTTCCTCGTTACCTATTCTGTCCTAAGGAGCCAGTATCTGAAACGGTTTCTCTGGACCGTTTTGTCTGAAGTGTAGAGTAATTCTAACACACATATATATGGCAACAAGGGCAAGACCAACAATACATAAAATGAACCATACAGTCTCCATTATATATCATGTCCCTGGAGTATTATCATTACTTCCATGGGCTCATTCTGTCAATCTCTTATCCGTCAAAAAGGAGGACAAAGGTTCGGGAGTTAAGCGTGAGCGAAGGTTTCCCCGAAAGGACACAACCTTATGACTCAGTTAGGCAATCTCCGTAATACTTATGTCATCTACCTTAGTGCGGCTTATGAGGCTATTCCCGACATCCACATCTCTTTCATACCATCCGTTTCATAACCTTCTCTGACCTCTCCTTCGGCAGATCCTACAGTATATACATGAATGACCCGAGCTATAGGTATCCTTCTCTACTAGTTCCTCAATCCCAACACAAGATATGCATGAAATTTACGGACTATCGCAGAGCAGATGTAAGAGAACTAACAGTGTCTCTTACCTGGCCAGGTTTGTCATCTGCTGTTCCGTTGTCCCAATCTCAGCGGTTACTCGTGCCGGTCGATGAACTTGAAGGAATACGCAGACCTCGGGTCCCTGTTCGGGCGCCAGGAATTGTTAGGATCATTCAGCCATGGAGGGTCCTTGTTGGAGTCGGGGTATCCCCGTAACAAGAAATACACAGACACGTAGTGTATAATCAAGTACTGGGAAGCCCCTGAGCGCGTCTCCCTCTATGGGTGCTGTCCCTTTATTTATAATAATAATCATTTTTTTTTTTTTTTTTTTTTGTCAGACATGCGCAGTAAAATGCCTTTGTTTCACAGGCAGCGAAATGATGATTCATAACAGTGGAATGTTGATAAGAAAGTTTCATAAACAAAAAAGTGATAATTAGTAGAAGGTTGCTGAGACAGCTAAAACAAGTTACAATCTAGTTTCTGGGCGTCAGTCCAAATGTCCAGATAAGGGAAGAATAACTTCATCTGTGTCTTACATCGTAGTCTTGCGTGAAGTACAACTCCCATCATCCTCTCACCCGGGTCCCGCCCCCTACCCCCCTGGGCCCTGTACAGAGAACAGATGCCCCCCTCCCCCTCCCGGTTCGCAGCACTGCCGATATGATTAGTGATGGGCCCTCTGCCTCCTCTGCGCAGCGCGACACTGCCGGCGCGTGCGCAGGAGGTCAGTCTCAGTGTGATGACGTCATCGCCCTGGGACTGCTTCCTGTGCGCGCTGTGGAGTACGGACCCTGCGTCGCTCCAGGCAGCGGCTGCAGCTCATCTCGACGCGTCAGTATGAAAAGCAGGAAGCAGGGGGGGGAGGGGTGACTGGGAGGACCCCTGGCCGAGGCTGGCAGTAAATACTACTGGGCAATGGGCATGGTTCTCATCATGCCAATTGCCCAGCATGTCCTGCTGCCAGCCTCTGGTTACTGGTACTATGCCCAGCAGCATGTACTATTACCAGGGGCTGGCAGGACATAGTGGGTGGGCCTGATAGTACCAAGGAGGCTGGCAGGACATACTAGGCATGAATCATGCCCAGCATGTCCTGCCAGCCACTGTTGGTACCATCATGCATGCCCATTGCCCAGCCACTGGTGGTGTGGTACTATCATGCTAGTACTAACACCAGTGGCTGGCTGGCAGGACATGCCATGTGAGCTTGAATGCTAATACCACAGAGGCTGGCAGTACATACTGGGCAATGGGCATGATAGTACCACCAGTAGACTGACTAGGCGGTCTCCAGGGCTCCGTCTCCCCTTCTCGCTGCTGTTAGGCTGGGTTAACATTGCGTTTATGCTGTGCGTTACAACGCATCCGTTGTAAATCAGCGCAGACGCAATGTACTGTAGACTTGCATAGCAAAAATAGGCATGTGTTTGAAAGTATGCATTATTTGCAAAGCACAGAAAAACATGGTCGGCGGCTGGAGGCCAGCTGAGCACTTCTCTGACAACTGGGTTCTAGTGTCATTCTGTGCCTGCTCATCTCTGATATTTGTCTGATGGCAAAGATGTAGCAGAGCTGGAGACAGAAGATCCGTGGATTACGTCAGAGCGAGGATTTTGTTTTTAATTAAAGATGGAGTCCCTACATGTGTTTTGTGTTTTATTTTTATTAAAAAAAAAATTCTGTGTTGTGTTTTTTTCTGTTTACTGGAAATTCATGGTGGCCATGTGTAGTTTGGCGTGACTCCATGAATTTCAGGCTTAGTGCCAGCTGATAATACAAAGCTGGTATTAACCCCATTATTACCCAGCGTGCCACCCCCCACCAGGGCCATTGGAAGAGCCGGATAAAGTGCCTGGAAATGGCGCTACGATGAATGCGCCAATTCCAGGGGTGGCTGCAGGCTGCCATTTTCAGCGTGGGGGGCCCAGAATGCTTGGGCCTTACCATGCTGAGAATCCCAGCCCCCAGCCCCCCCGATCAAAATATGGCGGGAGCCCACGCATTTTTTTTTTTTTATTATTTTTTTAAATAATTAAAAAAAAACATTGGGCTTTCCTGACTTTTGATCGCCAGTCAAGGTAAAACCAGGCAGATAAAGCAGACAGCTACGGGCTGCCACCTCTATCTGCGCTGAGAATCAAAATTTTTGCAGAGCGCTATGTCATTTTTGTTTTATTATTTATTTATTTTCACACTTCTATATGTGTGACAGTCCCAACAGCCAATCACAGACGCTGACACAGAGAATGGGCGTCTGTGACTGGCTGGGGGCTGGGATTCGCAGCATGGTAAAGCCCATGCGTTCTTGGCCCTCCACGCTGAAAATCGCAGCCCACAGCCACCCCTGAAAATGGCGCATTCATCATGGCACCATTTCCAGGTGCTTTACCCGGCTCTTCCAGCGGCCCTGGTGGTGAGTGGCAACCTGGGTAATAATAGGGTTAGTACCAGGCCATCTTTGCCTTATCAGCTGGTACTAAGCCCGAAATTCATGGTTTCACGCCAAATTAGACATAGCCACCATCAATTTCTAGTAAACAGAAAAAAAAAAGACAGAATTTTTTTTTTATATTATTAAAAATAAAACACATTTAGGGACTCCATCTTTAATAAAGAAAAATCCTCACTCCCAACGGAATCCATAGGTCTTCTGTCTTCATCTCTCTTAGATCTTTGCCATCAGACAAATATGTCTGCTGACAGATGAGCAGGCACAGAATGACACTGGAGCACTGTTACTGTGTAGTGCAGTGCTATGTTTCTTTTTTTGTCATTTCATGCAGTGTAGAAATCTTGGGAAAAGTGTGGATTGTGCTCTGGAAGTGATCAGTTATAGCTAACTAGGTTATTTTCTGCAGAGATAAGTCCTGTATAGAAGATATGATATATCGGTCTGCAGTTAAAGAACTTCACCTAGAGACATCACTGGTGAGTATGTGTATTACCTATACACACACACTGACACTATATACAGAGCGCCTGTGTATAATGTCACTGGTGATCACTGTATTACCTGTACACTGACACTATATACAGAGCTCCTGTGTATAATGTCACTAGTGATCCCTGTATTTCCTATACACACACACACTGACACTATATACAGAGCTGTGCATAATGTCACTGGTGATCCCTGTATTACCTGTACACTGACACCATACACAGAGCTCCTGTGTATAATGTCACTGGTGATCACTATATTACCTGTACACTGACACTATATACAGAGCTCCTGTGTATAATGTCACTGGTGATCACTATATTACCTGTACACTGACACTATATACAGAGCTCCTGTGCATAATGTCACTGGTGATCACTATATTACCTGTACACTGACACTATATACAGAGCTCCTATGCATAATGTCACTGGTGATCACTATATTACCTGTACACTGACATTATATACAGAGCTCCTGTGTATAATGTCACTGGTGATCCCTGTATTTCCTGTACACTGACACTATATACAGAGCTCCTATGTATAATGTCACTGGTGATCACTATATTACCTATACACTATATACAGAGCTCCTGTGTATAATGTCACTGGTGATCACTGTATTACCTATACACTATATACACAGCTCCTGTGTATAATGTCACTGGTGATCACTGTATTACCTGTACACTGACACTATATACAGAGCTCCTGTGTATAATGTCACTGATGACCACTGTATTACCTCTACACTGACACTATACACAGAGCTCCTGTGTATAATGTCACTGATAATCTCTACATTATCTGTACACTGACTCTATATACAGAGCTTTTTTACATTTTCATTATCAGTCACTATCTGGTGCCATTATGTGCCATGGTCATGGCGTGGCGGTATTTGTCACTTGTATGTGGTATTATTCAGACAGTCACTATGTTGTGGTAATATGTGGTCTTCTCATGGTGTGGCAGTATATATACCTTGTACTTGGTAGTATTTGATCACTATGTGGTGGTATGTGTTCTGGTCATGGTGTGGCGGTATTTCTCTCTTCTATATGGTATTATTAGTCTAGGTATAGTGGATTGTTGTCAGTCATTTGTTTTTTCGGATATTAAGAATGGGAACATTCTTTATTTGCAATACATATTAAATACTTGGATGTTTAACCTCTCCCTGTGTTGTGACTACTACACAGCAGCAGAGATTTATTGGTTAATAAAGTTGATTCATTTTGAAAGAGTTTGTGGACTTATGTTATTCCTATATACGGTAACTGCATGGTGCTGGTGGGCCCCAAGATTGATTTTTTCCTGGTGGGCCTCAGGTACTCCAGTCCGGCGCTGGTCCCAAACAGTTACCTCCTCATCTGTCCTGCTGCCGGCTGGGAGTCCTGTACAGTGCAGCATGTAGTGTGATGTGAATGCCACACTATGGAGATGCTGCTCCTACTACTTCCAAGTGAGGATCTCACCTCCCCAGTATGGTGCCCTCAGGAGCTCCCACAGGGCATCACAGGCCTTAGTATGAAGCAATACCACAAGTCTTCTAGTATTGCTTCATACTAAGGCCTGTGATGCCCTGTGAGAGCTCCCTGAGGAGGTGAGAGCCTCACCTCATACGGCCCCATGATCTCTATGTACGATCCCTGACTGGGCCCCATGATCTCTATGTACGATCCCTGACTGGGCCCCATGATCTCTATGTACGCCGCTGACTCGGCCCCATGATCTCTATGTACGCCGCTGACTGGGCCCCATGATCTCTTTGTACGCCGCTGACTGGGCCCCATGATCTCTATGTACACCGCTGACTGGGCCCCATGATCTCTATGTACGCCGCTGACTGGGCCCCATGATCTCTTTGTACGCCGCTGACTGGGCCCCATGATCTCTATGTACGCCGCTGACTCGGCCCCATGATCTCTATGTATGCCGCTGACTGGGCCCCATGATCTCTTTGTACGCCGCTGACTGGGCCCCATGATCTCTATGTACACCGCTGACTGGGCCCCATGATCTCTATGTACTCCGCTGACTGGGCCCCATGATCTCTATGTACGCCGCTGAGGGGGTCCATGATCTCTATGTACACCCCTAACCTGATTGGCCCCATGATCTCTATGTACGCCGCTGACTGGGCCCCATGATCTCTATGTACGCCGCTGACTGGGCCCCATGATCTCTATGTACACCCCTAGCCTGATTGGCCCCATGATTTCTGTATACGCCCCTGACTGAGCCACATGATTTCTATGTACGATCCCTGACTGGGCCCCATAATCTCTGATCTCTCATGATGTTTTTTTTTTATTAAAGATGGAGTCCCTAAATGTATTTTGCGTTTTATTTTTACTGTGTAGTGCGGCACTATGTTGCATTTTGTCATTTCATGCAGTGTAGAAATCTTGGGAAAAGTGTGTATTGTGCTCTGGAAGTGATCAGTTATAGCTAACTATGTTATTTTCTGCAGAGATAAGTCCTGCATAGAAGATGTGATATATCGGTCTGCAGATAAAGAACTTCACCTAGAGACATCACTGGTGAGTATGTGTATTACCTATACACACACACTGACACTATATACAGAGCTCCTGTGCATAATGTCACTGGTGATCACTGTATTACCTGTACACTGACACTATATACAGAGCTCCTGTGTATAATGTCACTGGTGATCACTGTATTACCTGTACACTATATACAGAGCTCCTGTGTATAATATCAATGGTGATCATTGCATTACCTGTACACTGACACTATATAAAGAGCTTCTGTGTATAATGTCACTGGTGATGACTGTATAACCTGTACACTATATACAGAGCTCCTGTGCATAATGTCACTGGTGATCACTGTATTACCTGTACACTGACACTATATACAGAGCTTCTGTGTATAATGTCACTGGTGATGACTGTATAACCTGTACACTATATACAGAGCTCCTGTGCATAATGTCACTGGTGATCACTGTATAACCTGTACACTGACCCAATATACTGAGCTTTTTTACATTTTTATTATTTTAGCATTATTTGTCACTATGTGGTGGCATTATGTGCTTTGGTCATGACATGACGATATTTGTCCCTTCTATGTGGTATTATTCAGTCACTATGTGGTGGTAATATGTGGTCTCATGGTGTGTCAGTATTTATACCTTGTATCTGGTAGCATTTGATCACTATGTGGTGATATTATGTGCTTTGGTCATGGTGTGGCGGTATTTGTGCCTTGTATGTGGCATTATTTGGGCACTATGTGGTGGTAATATGTGATCTGGTCACGGTGTGGTGGTATTTCTGCCTTCTATCTGGTAATATTGGTCTTGGTAGAGTGGATTGTGGTTGGTCATTTGTTTTATCTGATATCAATAAGGGGAAACCTCTTTATGTCCAATAGATATTAAATACTTGGATGTTTAACCCCTCCCTGCCCTGTGACTATTACACAGCAGCAGAGATGCAGTTACAGAGGTTCACCAGAGAAAGCAAGTTGGCATTTGGTGAGATTTTCACCTCTGTATTTATAAGACAAAACCAGGAGTGGGTGCGAAATGCATAAAACATGACCTCGGATTGCTCCACTCCTGGATTTGTCTTATAAATACTGAGGTAAAAATCTCACCAAATACTCAAAGTGCCACAATCTTCTGACGGTGCGGATTCCACCAATAAATAAGTGATCCCCTTCCCAACCTGTGTGTAACGGGTCCGGGAGGCGGAACCTCTGAGCTACTATACAAGGGGGCGGCCCTTGTAAGGGAGCGGGTGGCAGTCTCTGGATGAACGGACAGGGAGATACGGCAAGTGATCAGGGCAGTCTCTGGGTGAACGGACAGGGAGATACGGCAAGTGATCAGGGCAGTCTCTGGGTAAGGGGTAGGTACGACCTGTGATGGCAGAGCCTCCGGGTAGGCTAGCAGGCAGATGGTAGATGGGTGCTCCCAGGTGAGCAGGCGAGAGTCTCTGGAATAGCAGGTGGTCACGGCACGTGACGGCGGAGCCTCCGGGCTGGCAGGCAGGCAGGTAACGGAGAAGCGCTCCCAGGTGAGCGGGCAAGAGTCTCTGGAATAGCTGGTGGTCACCGCAAGTGACAACGGGACCTCCGGGCTGGCAAGCAGGCAGGTAACGGAGATGCGCTCCCAGGTGAGCGGGCAAGAGTCTCTGAGATAGCTGGTGGTCACAGCACGTGACAACAGAGCCTCCGGGCTGGCAAGCAGGCAGGTAACGGAGAAGCGCTCCCAGGTGAGCGGGCAAGCTGGTCCATAGACAGACTGACCGGAGTAGTAAGGCAGACCGTCGGACCTCAGGCGAGCAGGCAGGTAGCTGATATGCGCTCCCAGGTGAGCGGGCAGGCTGGTCCTTAGACAGACTGACAGGAGTAGTAAGGCAGACCGTCGGACCTCAGACTGGCAGACAGGTAACAAGTATTCAGGCAGGAATCAGGCAGGTAACTGGCAGGTAACTGGCAGGTAACTGGCAACGGGACCTGAGGGCTGAAGCACAGGTGAGACACAGGTGCAAACAACATTGCTCGGGCACCTCCAATTTGGAGGAGGTGCCTTATATATGATGAAGTCCTCCGGCCATTGGCCGGGGACTCCTTAGGACGGCGCGCGCGGCCCCTTTAAGAGGAGGGGAGCGCGCGCGCGCCCTAAGCACAGGGGCCGGGAAGGAGCGCGCGCTGAGAGCAGAGCGGGAGGAGGACGCCGGGAAGGAGCGCGCGCTGACAGCAGAGCGGGGAGAGGACGCCGGGCACGGAGCAGAGCAGGAGGAGGACGCCGGGACGGAGCGCGCGCTGCCAGCAGAGCGAGGAGAGGACGCCGGGACGGAGCGCGCGCTGACAGCAGAGCGGTGAGGGGAGCAGCGTCCCTGCCTAGCAGAGGGCAGGGACGCCAGCGCTACACTGTGCATCGCTGATAACTTGTTTTCACCAATAAAAACCCTTTAATGCAAACTACAGTAATTGTACATCGCAGTTCTGGTGAGCGCACAGTGATGGGCAGGAGCCGCCAGTATAATGGGTATAACGGCTAACAGGTATTTGCAAATAGCTGAAAGGTGGGTGGGCCCCTGGAGTCAATGTCCCTGGTGGGCCCCAGACACCCCAGTCCGGCTCTGCCCCCGACCCAGCCCGCCCCTGATTTGTCACGCACGGACCCGAAGCGACTGTGCACTGCAATACACACATCCTGTTGAAATTTCTGCTGGCGTTTACAAGCCCCAATCCCCCTGGGCCCGGCCGCAGTGACTGCCACTGCGACCGCGGACATTACGCCCCTGGCTACATGAATCATATGTCCCATTTTGGTGCTCCTCACCATTTGTATGGCACAGTCATGCATGCTTCTCTATGACCATTGCATGCTGCAAACAATCAGGATGGCTTCTGCTACATCTCTATATAAAAAGATAGTACATCTGTATTTCTATGATACGTAGAGTGGATGGAAATCATACATCTTGCTAATATTTATTATATTACATTCATCTGATGCTCTGTAGTAACAATGTAAATTAAATTGGCGACTTAGTGCAGTTCTATTACTATTAGTAAATGTGGCACCTTGTGTTCCACAGAATATCTGAATATTACCTGAATATTTAATCTCAGTTAATGTTCATTTATCTCTTAAATATCATTGGTCAGATGCTGATCACATGACCAGTGGTGGTGCATGCATGATGATTCCATATGAAATGCACTGAGTGACAGTTGGAAGTGACAGTTGGAATTGACCAACAACAGTGGAGGAGATGTCGGCTAACTCTAAGCAAAGCAATAATATGGATATAAAAGAGGAGGAGATTGTGGTGAGCAGAGAAAGAGTGAAGACACGAAGACCTTCCCATGACACATCTGATGATGAGAGGAAGTCTTCAGTCAACAGGACAAAACCACCAGTCCAGAAGAAAGAAGAAGTAGAGGAGAACATGGTGAGGAGAGAAGGAGCGAAGAGACTAAGACCTTCCCATGACACATCTGATGATGAGAGGAAGTCTTCAGTCAACAGGACAAAACAACCAGTCCAGAAGAAAGAAGAAGTAGAGGAGAACGTGGTGAGGAGAGAAGGAGCGAAGAGACTAAGACCTTCCCATGACACATCTGATGATGAGAGGAAGTCTTCAGTCAACAGGACAAAACAACCAGTCCAGAAGAAAGAAGAAGTGGAAGAAAAGGAGAAGGTAGAAAGTCAGAAGATTGGAGCCAAGAAGAGAGGAGCCATCTTCACCTCATCAGGGGACAAAAAGGAGAAGAAAAGAAGAAGGATTACATTAGGACAGAAACCCATGGATCTAAAGCAGAAGGCTGAAGAAGCTGAAGGAAGCAGCGGTGTTCGGCCAACCGGCTCCAAAAGCACAGTCTCTGATACCATCAAGAGGAGATTATTATTCCATCAAGTGCTTGGCCGGGGATGCTATGGAACGGTCCTGCTGGCGGAAGATTCATCTACCCGCAAACATTTTGCTGTTAAAATCATCTGTAAAAGAGCCCTGCTTGCTGACGGTGATGAGCATGTGATGGTGGAGCGACGGGTTTTACAGCTGGCATCTGGGAGCCCCTTCCTTGTCCACGCAGACTTTGCATTCCAGACCAAGGTACAGCATTGATTGCTCGATATTAGGAAATGTCACACGTACCACACACTGCTCTGCCTCATGGACCCCACTGATATCATCTTACATTTCAATATAGCATGTCCCAAGGTAACCGCTGACAATAAGATGAATGTGATGACTATACACATGGGATATTGTGGCCCCTACTGTAATCAATAACATTTATGGCGGGGCTTGGTACATTGGGAATCATTTATTAAAACAGCCTTTTTACTTATCCCAGCCAATCACAGAACAGCTTTTACTTTTCCAGGTCCGTTAAAACAACCTTAGCTGAGCTCTAATTGGTTAGTATGGGTAACTAGTTTTCTAGTGAGCAGATTTATTAATGAGGCCCAATGTACCCCGCTCTATAAATGATTGAAAATATTAGATGTCATCATAGAGGTCAATGAACTGTAGAAAATCACTTGCCCGGACCTCATGTGTCTAATTGGGTGACTGGTAATATTTGTATCATTTGCAGCATTAGCTGGGCATTATCTTGTTGTAGGCATCATCGCCATGTAGTAGTCTCTAGCTCATTTCTTTGACACTGTAGAATTTTACATATTATTATCTTGTATAGACATGGGATTTCACAATAGATTAAATGTATTTGTTATTTTTTGTTATTTCCTGGATGACATTGTATTTTGTGTATACCATATGGGGGGGGACGGGACCCTGTGTACACTATATGTCAGGGCTATTGACTTTTGTGCACTTTATATACAATTTGAAATTGTGTTAATATTTTTGTATACAAGTATTATCTGTATCTTAAAGGTTTTTTTAATTAATGTTGGGACATTTTTATGCACGTGCATCTACTTGTTTTTCATTGCCATGTTTTCTATGTATAAATATACTGGAATAAAGTACAAAATCCACTGTCTTGGAGTGAAATTTCTTCTAACCTCACCAACTAATGAAAAAGATGGTATCATATTGACCAGGGGCGAGGTGGGCCAGAGGGGCACATGCCCTCCAAGCCGGTGGCCAAGCAGCTGCTTCTTTACAGAATGCAGGGCGGCCCTGTATCTTTCATTGTGTACATGTGCCAGCTGGGCATCTGCAGCCCAGAACAGCCGGCACAGGCCACGTTCTTATGCCTGCCGGAGAGAAGCTTCAGCCGCTGAGCAGTACGAGAGGGCAGACATCTTTGATTCTTGTAAGGCCACGACCCCACTATCAGTATTCGGTCAGTATTCGATCAGTATTTTTTCACAGGAGTGGGAGACAAAACCAGGAGTTGGTGATAAATACAGAATTGGTGACTTGTTTCTATTCTACCTTTTCTCTGATTGTTACTGACCTGGTTTTGGCTCCCACTCCTGAGAAAATATACTGACCAAATACTGATAGTGGGGCCGGATAGTGGTCAGGACAGGAGATTTATACTTTTTGTAGAGTGTGGAAGTGGCAGGATGCTGCTCACCTCCTGACAAGTCCAGGGCCGGATCCTGAATGTTATCTATGGTCGCTCTGCTGAGGATCAGAAAGATTTATTGTAGCAGATGGACCCTTCAAGCAGGTTGGGGTCGTGCTGTCAGTGTGAGATCATCGGCTCTCGATCCGTATGAATGTTCAAATCACATCGGACCTGAGATCGAGACACTTCAGACCGTACTATACAGACCCCTGCCCCAGACTGATCCTGCACCAGCTACAGGGCCAGAGCCGGCATAACCACCCATTGCACCAGGGCAAGTGCCAGGGCCCTGGGCAAGAGGGGGGCCCCACTCACAGTTGGGGACACTGGAACGCTATTGGGCCTGTGAGATGGGGGGGCCCGGTGTAACCCCCCCCCCCCCCCCGTGCCTTACGGTGTTTGAAATACTCACCTCTCGTCATACCCTGCTGGCCGCAGGTCCAGTCTCCTCTGCGTCTTCTGACTCTGTCACGTCTCAGTGTTGAAGAGACAGGACCTGTAGCCAGCAGGGTATGAGGAGAGGTGAGTATTTTATTATTTATTTTTTATGTATGGAGCCCATTCTCTATGGAGCATTATATGGGGCCCATTCTCTATGGAGCATTATATGGGGCCCATTCTCTATGGAGCATTATATGGGGCCCATTCTCTATGGTGCATTATATGGGGCCCATTCTCTATGGTGCATTATATGGGGCCCATTCTCTATGGAGCATTATATGGGGCCCATTCTCTATGGAGCATTATATGGGGCCCATTATTCTGTATGGCATATTACATGACGCCCATTATTCTTCATGGAGTAATATATGGGGTCAATTATGGTGTAATGAGCATTATATGGGGTTCATTATTCTGTATAGAGCATTATATGGGGCCTATTATTCTGTATGGAACATTATATGGGGTCCATTATTCAGTATGGAGCCCATTCTGTATAGAGGACTATGTGGTGCCCATAATACTGTATGGAGTGCTATGTAGTGCCCATAATACTGTATGGAGGACTATGTGGTGTCCACAATACTGTATGGAGGACTATGTGGTGCTCATACTACTGTATGGAGGACTATAATGTACAGTCTAAAATGAAAACTTTTGAATCCCCCCATGACACGCCCCATGCACTGTGAGGATTCGCCGGTTTCTGAGCTATTATAGAATTTACAATAGATATCACTCATGTAATGTAAGAAGTACCGTATTTTTCGGACTATAAGATGCACCGGACCATAAGACGCACCTAGGTTTTAGAGGAGGAAAATAAAAATAAAAAAATTTAAGCCAAAAATGTGTTCCTGATGCACTTTTAAGGGGGAGGGGGTCTTCTGCTGACACTGGTATAGGGGTAATGTCCCCCAATTCTGACAATATCCCCCATCCTGGTATATATGCCCCCCCCCTTCCTTTTATACGTGGTCCCCATCCCCATCCCGGTATGCATGGCACCCCTCATCCCTATCCCGGTATGCATGGCACCCCTCATCCCTATCCCGGTATGCATGGCACCCCTCATCCCTGTCCCGGTATGCATGGCACCCCTCATCCCTGTCCCGGTATGCATGGCACCCCTCATCCCTGTCCCGGTATGCATGGCACCCCTCATCCCTGTCCCGGTATGCATGGCACCCCTCATCCCTGTCCCGGTATGCATGGCACCCCTCATCCCTGTCCCGGTATGCATGACACCCCTCATCCTTATCCTGGTATAGTGGTATGCATGGCACCCCTCATCCCTGTCCTGGTATAGTGGTATGCATGGCACCCCTCATCCCTGTCCTGGTATGTATGGCACCTCTAATCCCCATCATGCTGCACATGGCCCCCTCAGCGTTACCCTGGTATGTATGGCCTCCTCATCCCCCATCCTGGTATGCATGGCTCTCTCATCCCCAATCCTGGTATGCATGACTCTCTCATCCCCAATCCTGGTACATATGGCCTCCTCATCCCCCAATCCTGGTATGCATGGTTCCCTCATCCCCCAATCCTGGTATGCATGGTTCCCTCATCCCCCAATCCTGGTATGCATGGTCCCCTCATCCCCCAATCCAGGTATGCATGGTCCCCTCATCCCCCAATCCAGGTATGCATGGTACCCCTCATCCCTATTCTGGTATGCATAGAACCCCACTTTCCTATCCTTGTATGCATGGTACCCCTCACCCCCCAATCCTGGTATGTATGGCACCACTCACCCCCCAATCCTGGTATGTATGGCACCCCTCACCCCCAATCCTGGTTTTCATGGTTCAGTCACCCCCCAAATGCTGGTATGTATGGCACCCCTCACCCCCCAATCCTGGTATGTATGGCATCCCTCACCCCCCAATCCTGGTTTTCATGGTTCAGTCACCCCCCAAATCCTGGTATGCATTGTACCCCTCATCCCCCAATCCTGGTATGCATGGTCCCCTCACACCCCTTTCCTGGTATGTATGGTACCCCTCACCCCCCATTCCTGGTATGTATGGCACCACTCACCCCCCAATCCTGGTATGTATGGCACCCCTCACCCCCAATCCTGGTTTTCATGGTTCAGTCACCCCCCAAATCCTGGTATGTATGGTACCCCTCACCCCCCAATCCTGGTATGTATGGCACCCCTCACCCCCCAATCCTGGTATGTATGGCACCCCTCACCCCCCAATCCTGGTATGTATGGCATCCCTCACCCCCCAATCCTGGTTTTCATGGTTCAGTCACCCCCCAAATCCTGGTATGCATTGTACCCCTCATCCCCCAATCCTGGTATGCATGGTCCCCTCACACCCCTTTCCTGGTATGTATGGTACCCCTCACCCCCCATTCCTGGTATGTATGGCACCACTCACCCCCCAATCCTGGTATGTATGGCACCCCTCACCCCCAATCCTGGTTTTCATGGTTCAGTCACCCCCCAAATCCTGGTATGTATGGTACCCCTCACCCCCCAATCCTGGTATGTATGGCACCCCTCACCCCCCAATCCTGGTATGTATGGCACCCCTCACCCCCCAATCCTGGTTTTCATGGTTCAGTCAGCCCCCAAATCCTGGTATGCATTGTACCCCTCACACCCCTTTCCTGGTATGTATGGTACCCGTCACACCCCATTCCTGGTATGTATGGCACCCCTCATCCCTTTCACGGTGCACAGATACAAAAAAATAAACACATACTCACCTTTCTTCCCTGTGCTCCAGCGCTTCTGTATCCTGTTCTGCCGGGGAGCAGTGCGGCGCCAGAGTACGCGTGTGCCCATACCGTGCTGTTCAACGCCATTTTGCTGAAGACACACTGCAAATATGTCTTCAGTAAAATGGCGCCGGATAGAGCTATGCATATGTGCCGATTCCAACGCCTTCACTCCTGCCCTGGTCTCCGGCGAGAAGAGAAACGCCGCTGCAACGCTCCTCCCGGTCAGGTAAGTATGGCGCCGGAGATCGCGGTATGTGTTCAGTGTCTACGCATACCGCAATCTCCGGCGCCATACACACTCCTCTTACCTGTAACGTAATGGGTTCTTCTGTCTAGAGCCAGACTGCGCAGGCATGTAGCGCTTGCCAAGTCTTTAAAGGCTTCAGACAGAGGGAGGCTTGTAGCGTTATATTATATATACAGTACAGACCAAAAGTTTATATAAAGATTTTTCTGTATTTTCATGACTCTGAATATTGTACATTCAACACTGAAGGCATCAAAACTATGAATTAACACATGTGGAATTATATACTTAACAAAAAAGTGTGAAACAACTGAAAATATGTCTTATATTCTAGGTTTTTCAAAGTAGCCACCTTTTGCTTTGATGACTGCTTTGCACACTCTTGGCATTCTCTTGATGAGCTTCAAGAGGGAGTCACCGGAAATGGTCTTCCAACAATCTTGAAGGAATTCCCAGAGATGCTTAGCACTTGTTGGCCTTTTTGCCTTCACTCTGCGGTCCAGCTCACCCCAAACCATCTCGATTGGGTTCAGGTCTGGTGACTGTGGAGGCCAGGTCATCTGGCGTAGCACCCCATCACTCTCCTTCTTGGTCAAATAGCCCTTACACAGCCTGGAGGTGTGTTTGGGGTCATTGTCCTGTTGCAAATAAATGATGGTCCAACTAAGCGCAAACCGGATGGAATAGCATGCCGCTGCAAGATGCTGTGGTAGCCATGCTGGTTCAGTATGCCTTAAATTTAGAATAAATCCCCAACAGTGTCACCAGCAAAGCACCCCCACACCATCACACCTCCTCCTCCATGCTTCACGGTGGGAACCAGGCATGTAGAGTCCATCCGTTCACCTTTTCTGCGTCGCACAAAAACACAGTGGTTGGAACCAAAGATCTCAAATTTGGACTTATCAGACCAAAGCACAGATTTCCACTGGTCTAATGTCCATTCCTTGTGTTCCTTATCCCAAACAAGTCTCTTCTGCTTGTTGCCTGTCCTTAGCAGTGGTTTCCTAGCAGCTATTTTACAATGAAGGCCTGCTGCACAAAGTCTCCTCTTAACAGTTGTTGTAGAGATGTGTCTGCTGCTAGAACTCTGTGTGGCATTGACCTGGTCTCTAATCTGAGCTGCTGTTAACCTGCGATTTCTGAGGCTGGTGACTCGGATAAACTTATCCTCAGAAGCAGAGGTGACTCTTGGTCTTCCTTTCCTGGGGCGGTCCTCATGTGAGCCAGTTTCTTTGTTTTCTTGATGGGTTTTGCAACTGCACTTGGGGATACATTCAAAGTTTTCCCAATTTTTCGGACTGACAGACCTTCGTTTCTTAAAGTAATGATGGCCACTCGTTTTTCTTTACTTAGAATTTGTATTAAGATAAGAAAAAAGCAGCTAACAGTCTATTCAGTAGGACTATCAGCTGTGTATCCAGCTGATTTCTGCACAACACAACTGATGGTCCCAACCCCATTTATAAGGTAAGAAATCCCACTTACTAAACCTGACAGGAAACACCTGTGAAGTGAAAACCATTTCCGGTGACTAACTCTTGAAGCTCATCAAGAGAATGCCAAGAGTGTGCAAAGCAGTCATCAAAGCAAAAGGGGGCTACTCTGAAGAACCTAGAATATAAGACATATTTTCAGTTGTTTCACACTTTTTTGTTAAGTATATAATTCCACATGTGTTAATTCATAGTTTTGATGCCTTCAGTGTGAATGTACAATATTCATAGTTATGAAGATACAGAAAAAGCTTTAAATGAGAAGGTGTGTCCAAACTTTTGGTCTGTACTGTATATATATATGTGACTACTATGTCTCTATAAATGTGATACTCATGTGTTTGTGATCCTCCATTGCTCTACTCTGTACGATTGTCTTAATTTTTGCAATATTTAATAGAGATTTATTTTAGCGGCAATAAGCGCCTATTGTTTCATTTTGGTGGTATCTATAGTTTTGGTGTTGCCTGTAGTGATAAAGTCTTGGATTACTCATGCTCCTTATGTTGGTAGTCATATATATGACAGTGTATCTACTGTAAAACATCTGATGTCTGTATCACAGTATTTGATATACCAGTCACATATTATTGGCTGGCAAATTTTAGCCTGGGGGGCAAGCACAATGCAGCGGCCCATGAGTGTCGCGGCCATCTTTAGGCTTGAGTTTCATGTAGCACCTGATGAGTATAGCATGTGTGCGACCAAGGTACATCTGCTAACAACCCATTTCATAAAGATCACAGCTTTTTTCAGCTGTACTGTAGAAATTAATTACAAATGGTTCACTTATTGTTAATGGCTGCACAGTTTTTGCAAAAGCATGCGGCCATTACCAAGAAACAAGCAATTTGCACTTAATATCTAATCATATAGTGGAAAAACAGTAGTTAAATGATTGGCAGTGAGCTCCTGTGCTTGGTTTGCACAGTCATGCTGAAAGAGTCCTATTAAAAGCCTAACTATAGCTTCCAAATTAGTTTTACATGTTGGATAAACCCTTTATTTGTCCTGCTTATTCTTTTCTTTTAAACATCTTTTTATTAAGGTTTTTTTTAAAGAAGGTTAACAATTGAACAAAGAAAAGTCACATTGTTAATGAAACAAATCAAAGATAACGATATCACATAGATTATAAGAGCAGAAATTGACCAGACTGCATAAATTTCAGCCAAACATTGACACGTTTCGGAAGAGAAAAAAAATATAAGAGAGAGGTTCAATTCTTTTGAACATGTCGTAGTACAAAATTGTGGTCAAATAACATGTTATCATATTCAAGAAGGTTTATTGTGATATCCTGGAAATAAAAACTTCAGAAGAGAAAAAGAAAAAAAAAAAACCTAGAGAAGGGGGGAAGGGAAGTGGGATGAACGGGGAGATGAGATGGAGGGGGGGGGGGACTACAAAGATATAGATGATGGGAGGGGGGGGGGGAGTTGGGATTAGAATGGGCTAGCGATCTGAGTATTTTAGGTTAGTATTGTGCGGTCTGTAATATATTTGTGCCAGGGACGCCATATCAACGAGAATTGTTTATGCCTTTTTTCATCCCAACTAGTCAATTCTTCTAGCCTGTATACTTGTTCAACCTTCATTTCCCAGAGTGAGATATTTGGGGTCTTCGCAGATTTCCATAAGGATGTCACAAGTAACTTAGCCGAGGCCAGGAGCTGTCTAAGAAAGGTTCATTTTATTTTAGGGAAGTTATCTAGGAACAGAAACAGAAGGCAGATCTCCGGCGAGGTCAAGAGTTGCAAGTTTAAAATTGTATTAATAGTTTGAATTCTTTTTGTCCAGAAGGGCTTAATCAATGTACAGTTCCACCACATGTGGAGCATAGTGCCCACATCAGAAGAGCATCTCCAGCAGTTAGGATCAAGTCCTTTGTAACATTTCTGAAGTTTTGATGGAGTCATATACCACCTGGAGAGAACTTTATAGCCATTCTCTTGTACTCTAACACATCTAGAGGAGACTTTAGGTGCTAGTAGTCATCTTTTAATTTCAGATGGGGTGAAAGGCCTATTCAGATCCTGTTCCCACTTCATTACATATGGCAGTTTCTTAGGGGTTCTGGCTAGGCATAATTGTTTTTGTAGAGATGATAACGTTCTTTTTTAGGGGTTTTTTGCAGCTATAAGTTTTTCAAAATCAGTCATTTCCCTAATATAATTTGGAGTTTTAAAGACTAGTTTTAAGTTAGACATAAATTTCTGGTACATAAAGGGGTGAAAAGAGATAGTATCTAGCATTTGATTGAGTTCTGCCAAGCAGGGCATGACCCCATTATCTGTAATTTTTTGGAGTGGTGTTATCAAGTTGTGAATTGAGTTGTGTATTGTGGCATTATGGGCTGGAGAAAGGAGAGAACTAGGTCTCTAACTTGTAGGAGAGGGGAGGGAAACGGGGAGCATATTTGTCTTATATGGGGATTGGACCAGATTTTAAAAGTAGTGGCGGTGAAAGGGTTTTTAATTGATGTATACCTAGTACTACTTGAGGGCGTGAGGATGAGCTGTCTAGGGGGGAATTTAAGGATTGTTTCTTCTACTTTAATCCATTGCTTCTGTGGTGGGAGCCTGATCCATCCACGACTCTTTGGAGATGAGTGGCTTGTTGAAGTATCTTTAGATCTGGCAGATCTATACCTCCTTCAGAGTGTGGGAGGGATAATATTTGTAAGGGAAGTCTGGGTTTTTGGTTGTGCCACAGAAAACGGCTGAGGAGTTTTCGTATGTCAATGAAAAAAGAATTAGGTAGGTGGATTGGAAGGGCTTGCACTAGATAAGTTATTTTTGGCCATATCATACATTTAAGGAGATTTTTCCTACCCAACCAGGAGATGTATGAGATATTCCAGTTGGGGGTAAGTTTCTGGATTTTCTGCAATAGCGGTGGGAAGTTTAACTTATAAAGTTCTTGTAGGTTTGGAGAAATCTCAACTCCCAAGAAACGTATTGATGGGGGGGACCAGGTAAAGGGGGACCCGATTGCCATTTGTGTTTTTTGTGGTTCTGGGATATTTATATTTAAGACTTGAGATTTGCTAAGATTCACCTTAAAATTTGATAGTGCACCGTATTCCTTGAGTAATGTCAGGATAACTGGGACAGATATTCTCGGGTTAGAGGTCATGATAAGTAGATCGTCTGCGTATGCTGCGATTTTATGTTCAGTACCAGCTGATTTGATGCCAACGATCCTCCCCTCCTCTCTGAGCTTTTGTAGTAAAGGTGTAAGAATAAAAAGGAGAGGGGAAAGCGGGCATCCCTGCCTGGTGCCGTTAGAAATATTAAAAGATGAAGACATAACATGAGAGAGGATTAGATACACTGCTCAGCAGACAGTATCACACCGGATAGGATTAGATACACAGCTCAGCAGACAGTATCACACCGGATAGGATTAGATACACAGCTCAGCAGACAGTATCACACCGAATAGGATTAGATACACAGCTCAGCAGACAGTATCACACGGAATAGGATTAGATACACAGCTCAGCAGACAGAATCACACAGGAGAAGATTAGATACACAGCTCAGCAGACAGTATCACACAGGAGAAGATTAGATACACAGCTCAGCAGACAGTATCACACAGGAGAGGATTAGATACACGGCTCAGCACACAGTATCACACAGGAGAGGATTAGAAACACTGCTCAGCAGACAGTATCACACAGGAGAGGATTAGATACAATGCTCAGTAGACAGTATCACACAGGAGAGGATTAGATACACGGCTCAGCAGACAGTATCACACAGGAGAGGATTAGATACACGGCTCAGCAGACAGTATCACACAGGAGAGGATTAGATACACGGCTCAGCAGATGGTATCACACAGGAGAGGATTAGAGATACAGCTCAGCAGACAGTATGACACAGGAGAGGATTAGATACACGGCTCAGCAGACAGTATGACACAGGAGAGGATTAGATACACGGCTCAGCAGACAGTATCACACAGGAGAGGATTAGATACATAGCTCAGCAGACAGTATCACACAGGAGAGGATTAGATACACGGCTCAGCAGACAGTATGACACAGGAGAGGATTAGATACACGGCTCAGCAGACAGTATCATACAGGGTAGGATTAGATACACAACTCAGCAGACAGTATCACACAGGAGAGGATTAGATACACGGCTCAGCAGATAGTATCACACAGGATAGGATTAGATACACAGCTCAGCAGACGGTATCACACAGGAGAGGATTAGATACACAGCTCAGCAGACATTATCACACAGGAGGGGATTAGATACATACACAGCTCAGCAGACAGTATCACACAGGACAGGATTAGATACATAGCTCAGCAGACGGTATCACACAGGAGAGGATTAGATACACGGCTCAGCAGACAGTATCACACAGGAGGGGATTAGATACACAGCTCAGCAGACAGTATCACACAGTATAAGATTAGATACACAGCTCAGCAGACAGTAGCACACAGTATAAGATTAGATACACTGCTCAGCAGACAGTATCACACAGGAGAGGATTAGATACACAGCTCAGCAGACAGTATCAAACAGGAGGGGATTAGATACACAGCTCAGAAGACAGTATCACACAGTATAAGATTAGATACACTGCTCAGCAGATTATCACAGCATAGGATTAGATACACAGCTCAGCAGACAGTATCACACCGGATAGGATTAGATACACAGCTCAGCAGACAGTATCGCAGAGGAGAGGATTAGATACACAGCTCAGCAGACGGTATCGCACAGGAGAGGATTAGATACACAGCTCAGCAGACAGTATCACACAGGAGAGGATTAGATACACAGCTCAGCAGACAGTATCGCAGAGGAGAGGATTAGATACACAGCTCAGCAGACGGTATCGCACAGGAGAGGATTAGATACACGGCTCCACAGACAGTATCACACAGGAGAGGATTAGATACACAGCTCAGCAGATGGTATCACACAGGAAAGGATTAGATACACGTCTCAGCAGACAGTATCACACAGGATAGGATTAGATGCACAGCTCAGCAGACAGTATCACACAGGAGAGGATTAGATACACAGCTCAGCTTACAGTATCACATAGGACAGGATTAGATACACAGTTCATCAGACAGTATCACACAGGAGTGGATTAGATACACGGCTCAGCAGACAGTATCACGAAATATAGGATTAGATACACAGTTCATCAGACAGTATCACACAGGAGACGATTAGATACACAGCTCAGCAGACAGTATCACACATTACATGATTAGATACACAGCTCAGCAGACAGTATCACACAGGATGGGATTAGATACACGGCTCAGCAGACAGTATCACACAGGAGAGGATTAGATACACAGCTCAGCAGACAGTAACGCACAGGAGAGGATTAGATACACAGCTCAGCACACAGTATCACACAGGAGAGGATTAGATACACGGCTCAGCAGACAGTATCACACAGGAGAGGATTAGATACACAGCTCAGCAGACAGTATCACACAGGATAGGATTAGATACACTGCTCTGCAGATAGTATCACACAGGATAGGATTAGATACACAGCTTAGCAGACAGTATCACACAGGAGAGGATTAGATACACGGCTCAGCAGACAGTATCACACAGGATAGGATTAGACACACAGCTCAGCAGACAGTATCACACAGGAGAGGATTAGATACATAGCTCAGCAGACGGTATCACACAGGACAGGTTTAGATATACAGCTCAGCAGACAGTATCACACAGTAGGGGATTAGATACACAGCTCAGCAGACAGTACCACACAGTATAAGATTAGATACACTGCTCAGCAGACAGTATCACACAGGAGAGGATTAGATACACAGCTCAGCAGACAGTATCACACAGGAGGGGATTAGATACACAGCTCAACAGACAGTATCACACAGTATAAGATTAGATACACTGCTCAGCAGACTATCACACAGCATAGGATTAGATACACAGCTCAGGAGACAGTATCACACTGTATAAGATTAGATACACTGCTCAGCAGACAGTATCACACAGGAGAGGATTAGATACACAGCTCAGCAGACAGTATCACACAGGATAGGATTAGATACACAGCTCAGCAGACAGTATCACACCGGATAGGATTAGATACACTGCTCAGCAGACAGTATCACACAGGAGAGGATTAGATACACAGCTCAGCAGACAGTACCACACCGGATAGGATTAGATACACAGCTCAGCAGACAGTATCACACCGGATATGATTAGATACACAGCTCAGCAGACAGTATCACACCGGATAGGATTAGATACACAGCTCAGCAGACAGTATCACACCGGATAGGATTAGATGCACAGCTCAGCAGACAGTATCACACCGAATAGGATTAGATACACAGCTCAGCAGACAGTATCACACCGAATAGGATTAGATACACAGCTCAGCAGACAGTATCACACAGGAGAAGATTAGATACACAGCTCAGCAGACAGTATCACACAGGAGAGGATTAGTTACAAGGCTCAGCAGATGGTATCACACAGGAGAGGATTAGAGATACAGCTCAGCAGACAGTATCACACAGGAGAGGATTAGATACACGGCTCAGCAGATGGTATCACACAGGAGAGGATTAGATACACGGCTCAGCAGACAGTATCACACAGGAGAGGATTAGATACACGGCTCAGCAGATGGTATCACACAGGAGAGGATTAGAGATACAGCTCAGCAGACAGTATCACACAGGAGAGGATTAGATACACGGCTCAGCAGACAGTATGACACAGGAGAGGATTAGATACACGGCTCAGCAGACAGTATCACACAGGAGAGGATTAGATACACAGCTCAGCAGACAGTATCACACAGGAGAGGATTAGATACACGGCTCAGCAGACAGTATCACACAGGAGAGGATTAGATACACAGCTCAGCAGACAGTATCACACAGGAGAGGATTAGATACACGGCTCAGCAGACAGTATGACACAGGAGAGGATTAGATACACGGCTCAGCAGACAGTATCATACAGGGTAGAATTAGATACACAGCTCAGCAGACAGTATCACACCGGATAGGATTAGATACACAGCTCAGCAGACAGTATCACACTGGATAGGATTAGATTCACAGCTCAGCAGACAGTATCACACCGAATAGGATTAGATACACAGCTCAGCAGACAGTATCACACCGAATAGGATTAGATACACAGCTCAGCAGACAGTATCACACAGGAGAAGATGAGATACACGGCTCAGCAGACAGTATCACACAGGAGAGGATTAGATACACAGCTCAGCAGACAGTATCACACAGGAGAGGATTAGATACACTGCTCAGCAGACAGTATGACACAGGAGAGGATTAGATACACGGCTCAGCAGACAGTATCATACAGGGTAGGATTAGATACACAGCTCAGCAGACAGTATCACACAGGAGTGGATTAGATACACGGCTCAGCAGATAGTATCACACCGGATAGGATTAGATACACAGCTCAGCAGACAGTATCACACCGGATAGGATTAGATACACAGCTCAGCAGACAGTATCACACCGAATAGGATTAGATACACAGCTCAGCAGACAGTATCACACCGAATAGGATTAGATACACAGCTCAGCAGACAGTATCACACAGGAGAAGATTAGATACACAGCTCAGCAGACAGTATCACACAGGAGAAGATTAGATACACAGCTCAGCAGACAGTATCACACAGGAGAGGATTAGATACACGGCTCAGCACACAGTATCACACAGGAGAGGATTAGAAACACTGCTCAGCAGACAGTATCACACAGGAGAGGATTAGATACAATGCTCAGTAGACAGTATCACACAGGAGAGGATTAGATACACGGCTCAGCAGACAGTATCACACAGGAGAGGATTAGATACACGGCTCAGCAGACAGTATCACACAGGAGAGGATTAGATACACGGCTCAGCAGATGGTATCACACAGGAGAGGATTAGAGATACAGCTCATCAGACAGTATCACACAGGAGAGGATTAGATACACGGCTCAGCAGACAGTATGACACAGGAGAGGATTAGATACACGGCTCAGCAGACAGTATCACACAGGAGAGGATTAGATACATAGCTCAGCAGACAGTATCACACAGGAGAGGATTAGATACACGGCTCATCAGACAGTATGACACAGGAGAGGATTAGATACACGGCTCAGCAGACAGTATCACACAGGAGAGGATTAGATACACAGCTCAGCAGACAGTATCACACAGGAGAGGATTAGATACACGGCTCAGCAGACAGTATCACACAGGAGAGGATTAGATACACAGCTCAGCAGACAGTATCACACAGGAGAGGATTAGATACACGGCTCAGCAGACAGTATGACACAGGAGAGGATTAGATACACGGCTCAGCAGACAGTATCATACAGGGTAGAATTAGATACACAGCTCAGCAGACAGTATCACACCGGATAGGATTAGATACACAGCTCAGCAGACAGTATCACACTGGATAGGATTAGATACACAGCTCAGCAGACAGTATCACACCGAATAGGATTAGATACACAGCTCAGCAGACAGTATCACACCGAATAGGATTAGATACACAGCTCAGCAGACAGTATCACACAGGAGAAGATTAGATACACGGCTCAGCAGACAGTATCACACAGGAGAGGATTAGATACACAGCTCAGCAGACAGTATCACACAGGAGAGGATTAGATACACGGCTCAGCAGACAGTATGACACAGGAGAGGATTAGATACACGGCTCAGCAGACAGTATCATACAGGGTAGGATTAGATACACAGCTCAGCAGACAGTATCACACAGGAGTGGATTAGATACACGGCTCAGCAGATAGTATCACACCGGATAGGATTAGATACACAGCTCAGCAGACAGTATCACACCGGATAGGATTAGATACACAGCTCAGCAGACAGTATCACACCGAATAGGATTAGATACACAGCTCAGCAGACAGTATCACACCGAATAGGATTAGATACACAGCTCAGCAGACAGTATCACACAGGAGAAGATTAGATACACAGCTCAGCAGACAGTATCACACAGGAGAAGATTAGATACACAGCTCAGCAGACAGTATCACACAGGAGAGGATTAGATACACGGCTCAGCACACAGTATCACACAGGAGAGGATTAGAAACACTGCTCAGCAGACAGTATCACACAGGAGAGGATTAGATACAATGCTCAGCAGACAGTATCACACAGGATAGGATTAGAAACACTGCTCAGCAGACAGTATCACACAGGAGAGGATTAGATACAATGCTCAGTAGACAGTATCACACAGGAGAGGATTAGATACACAGCTCAGCAGACAGTATCACACAGGAGAGGATTAGATACACGGCTCAGCAGACAGTATGACACAGGAGAGGATTAGATACACGGCTCAGCAGACAGTATCACACAGGAGAGGATTAGATACATAGCTCAGCAGACAGTATCACACAGGAGAGGATTAGATACACTGCTCAGCAGACAGTATGACACAGGAGAGGATTAGATACACGGCTCAGCAGACAGTATCATACAGGGTAGGATTAGATACACAACTCAGCAGACAGTATCACACAGGAGAGGATTAGATACACGGCTCAGCAGATAGTATCACACAGGATAGGATTAGATACACAGCTCAGCAGACAGTATCACACAGGACAGGATTAGATACACAGCTCAGCAGACATTATCACACAGGAGGGGATTAGATACATACACAGCTCAGCAGACAGTATCACACAGGACAGGATTAGATACATAGCTCAGCAGACGGTATCACACAGGAGAGGATTAGATACACGGCTCAGCAGACAGTATCACACAGGAGGGGATTAGATACACAGCTCAGGAGACAGTATCACACAGTATAAGATTAGATACACTGCTCAGCAGACAGTATCACACAGGAGAGGATTAGATACACAGCTCAGCAGACAGTATCACACAGGATAGGATTAGATACACAGCTCAGCAGACAGTATCACACCGGATAGGATTAGATACACTGCTCAGCAGACAGTATCACACAGGAGAGGATTAGATACACAGCTCAGCAGACAGTACCACACCGGATAGGATTAGATACACAGCTCAGCAGACAGTATCACACCGGATAGGATTAGATACACAGCTCAGCAGACAGTATCACACCGGATAGGATTAGATACACAGCTCAGCAGACAGTATCACACCGGATAGGATTAGATACACAGCTCAGCAGACAGTATCACACCGAATAGGATTAGATACACAGCTCAGCAGACAGTATCACACCGAATAGGATTAGATACACAGCTCAGCAGACAGTATCACACAAGAGAAGATTAGATACACAGCTCAGCAGACAGTATCACACAGGAGAGGATTAGTTACAAGGCTCAGCAGATGGTATCACACAGGAGAGGATTAGATACACGGCTCAGCAGACAGTATCACACAGGAGAGGATTAGATACACGGCTCAGCAGATGGTATCACACAGGAGAGGATTAGAGATACAGCTCAGCAGACAGTATCACACAGGAGAGGATTAAATACACGGCTCAGCAGACAGTATGACACAGGAGAGGATTAGATACACGGCTCAGCAGACAGTATCACACAGGAGAGGATTAGATGCACAGCTCAGCAGACAGTATCACACAGGAGAGGATTAGATACACAGCTCAGCTTACAGTATCACATAGGACAGGATTAGATACACAGTTCATCAGACAGTATCACACAGGAGTGGATTAGATACACGGCTCAGCAGACAGTATCACGAAAGATAGGATTAGATACACAGTTCATCAGACAGTATCACACAGGAGACGATTAGATACACAGCTCAGCAGACAGTATCACACATTACATGATTAGATACACAGCTCAGCAGACAGTATCACACAGGATGGGATTAGATACACGGCTCAGCAGACAGTATCACACAGGAGAGGATTAGATACACAGCTCAGCAGACAGTAACGCACAGGAGAGGATTAGATACACAGCTCAGCACACAGTATCACACAGGAGAGGATTAGATACACGGCTCAGCAGACAGTATCGCACAGGAGAGGATTAGATACACAGCTCAGCAGACAGTATCACACAGGATAGGATTAGATACACTGCTCTGCAGATAGTATCACACAGGATAGGATTAGATACACGGCTTAGCAGACAGTATCACACAGGAGAGGATTAGATACACGGCTCAGCAGACAGTATCACACAGGATAGGATTAGACACACAGCTCAGCAGACAGTATCACACAGGAGAGGATTAGATACATAGCTCAGCAGACGGTATCACACAGGACAGGTTTAGATATACAGCTCAGCAGACAGTATCACACAGTAGGGGATTAGATACACAGCTCAGCAGACAGTACCACACAGTATAAGATTAGATACACTGCTCAGCAGACAGTATCACACAGGAGAGGATTAGATACACAGCTCAGCAGACAGTATCACACAGGAGGGGATTAGATACACAGCTCAGCAGACAGTATCACACAGTATAAGATTAGATACACTGCTCAGCAGACTATCACACAGCATAGGATTAGATACACGGCTTAGCAGACAGTATCACAAAGGAGAGGATTAGATACACGGCTCAGCAGACAGTATCACACAGGATAGGATTAGACACACAGCTCAGCAGACAGTATCACACAGGAGGGGATTAGATACACAGCTCAGGAGACAGTATCACACAGGAGGGGATTAGATACACAGCTCAGGAGACAGTATCACACAGTATAAGATTAGATACACTGCTCAGCAGACAGTATCACACAGGAGAGGATTAGATACACAGCTCAGCAGACAGTATCACACAGGATAGGATTAGATACACAGCTCAGCAGACAGTATCACACCGGATAGGATTAGATACACAGCTCAGCAGACAGTATCACACCGGATAGGATTAGATACACAGCTCAGCAGACAGTATCACACCGGATAGGATTAGATACACAGCTCAGCAGACAGTATCACACCGGATAGGATTAGATACACAGCTCAGCAGACAGTATCACACCGGATAGGATTAGATACACAGCTCAGCAGATAGTATCACACCGAATAGGATTAGATACACAGCTCAGCAGACAGTATCACACCGAATAGGATTAGATACACAGCTCAGCAGACAGTATCACACAGGAGAAGATTAGATACACAGCTCAGCAGACAGTATCACACAGGAGAGGATTAGTTACAAGGCTCAGCAGATGGTATCACACAGGAGAGGATTAGATACACGGCTCAGCAGACAGTATGACACAGGAGAGGATTAGATACACGGCTCAGCAGACAGTATCACACAGGAGAGGATTAGATACACAGCTCAGCAGACAGTATCACACAGGAGAGGATTAGATACACGGCTCAGCAGACAGTATCACACAGGAGAGGATTAGATACACAGCTCAGCAGACAGTATCACACAGGAGAGGATTAGATACACGGCTCAGCAGACAGTATGACACAGGAGAGGATTAGATACACGGCTCAGCAGACAGTATCATACAGGGTAGAATTAGATATACAGCTCAGCAGACAGTATCACACCGGATAGGATTAGATACACAGCTCAGCAGACAGTATCACACTGGATAGGATTAGATACACAGCTCAGCAGACAGTATCACACCGAATAGGATTAGATACACAGCTCAGCAGACAGTATCACACCGAATAGGATTAGATACACAGCTCAGCAGACAGTATCACACAGGAGAAGATTAGATACACGGCTCAGCAGACAGTATCACACAGGATAGGATTAGATACACAGCTCAGCAGACAGTATCACACAGGAGAGGATTAGATACACGGCTCAGCAGACAGTATGACACAGGAGAGGATTAGATACACGGCTCAGCAGACAGTATCATACAGGGTAGGATTAGATACACAGCTCAGCAGACAGTATCACACAGGAGTGGATTAGATACACGGCTCAGCAGATAGTATCACACCGGATAGGATTAGATACACAGCTCAGCAGACAGTATCACACCGGATAGGATTAGATACACAGCTCAGCAGACAGTATCACACCGAATAGGATTAGATACACAGCTCAGCAGACAGTATCACACCGAATAGGATTAGATACACAGCTCAGCAGACAGTATCACACAGGAGAAGATTAGATACACAGCTCAGCAGACAGTATCACACAGGAGAAGATTAGATACACAGCTCAGCAGACAGTATCACACAGGAGAGGATTAGATACACGGCTCAGCACACAGTATCACACAGGAGAGGATTAGAAACACTGCTCAGCAGACAGTATCACACAGGAGAGGATTAGATACAATGCTCAGTAGACAGTATCACACAGGAGAGGATTAGATACACGGCTCAGCAGACAGTATCACACAGGAGAGGATTAGATACACGGCTCAGCAGACAGTATCACACAGGAGAGGATTAGATACACGGCTCAGCAGATGGTATCACACAGGAGAGGATTAGAGATACAGCTCAGCAGACAGTATCACACAGGAGAGGATTAGATACACGGCTCAGCAGACAGTATGACACAGGAGAGGATTAGATACACGGCTCAGCAGACAGTATCACACAGGAGAGGATTAGATACATAGCTCAGCAGACAGTATCACACAGGAGAGGATTAGATACACGGCTCAGCAGACAGTATGACACAGGAGAGGATTAGATACACAGCTCAGCAGACAGTATCATACAGGGTAGGATTAGATACACAACTCAGCAGACAGTATCACACAGGAGAGGATTAGATACACGGCTCAGCAGATAGTATCACACAGGATAGGATTAGATACACAGCTCAGCAGACAGTATCACACAGTACAGGATTAGATACACAGCTCAGCAGACATTATCACACAGGAGAGGATTAGATACACAGCTCAGCAGACATTATCACACAGGAGGGGATTAGATACATACACAGCTCAGCAGACAGTATCACACAGGACAGGATTAGATACATAGCTCAGCAGACGGTATCACACAGGAGAGGATTAGATACACGGCTCAGCAGACAGTATCACACAGGAGGGGATTAGATACACAGCTCAGCAGACAGTACCACACAGTATAAGATTAGATACACTGCTCAGCAGACAGTATCACACAGGAGAGGATTAGATACACAGCTCAGCAGACAGTATCAAACAGGAGGGGATTAGATACACAGCTCAGAAGACAGTATCACACAGTATAAGATTAGGTACACTGCTCAGCAGATTATCACAGCATAGGATTAGATACACGGCTCAGCAGACAGTATCACACAGGAGAGGATTAGATACACAGCTCAGCAGACAGTATCACACAGGAGAGGATTAGATACACAGCTCAGCAGACAGTATCACACAGTATAAGATTAGATACACTGCTCAGCAGACAGTATCACACAGGAGAGGATTAGATACACAGCTCAGCAGACAGTATCGCACAGGAGAGGATTAGATACACAGCTCAGCAGACGGTATCTCACAGGAGAGGATTAGATACACGGCTCAGCAGATGGTATCACACAGGAAAGGATTAGATACACGTCTCAGCAGACAGTATCACACAGGATAGGATTAGATGCACAGCTCAGCAGACAGTATCACACAGGAGAGGATTAGATACACAGCTCAGCAGATAGTATCACACAGGAGGGGATTAGATACACAGCTCAGCAGACAGTATCACATAGGACAGGATTAGATACACAGTTCATCAGACAGTATCACACAGGAGTGGATTAGATACACGGCTCAGCAGACAGTATCACGAAAGATAGGATTAGATACACAGCTCAGCAGACAGTATCACACATTACATGAATAGATACACAGCTCAGCAGACAGTATCACACAGGATGGGATTAGATACACGGCTCAGCAGACAGTATCACACTGGAGAGGATTAGATACACAGCTCAGCAGACAGTAACGCACAGGAGAGGATTAGATACACAGCTCAGCACACAGTATCACACAGGAGAGGATTAGATACACGGCTCAGCAGACAGTATCACGAAAGATAGGATTAGATACACAGTTCATCAGACAGTATCACACAGGTGACGATTAGATACACAGCTCAGCAGACAGTATCACACATTACATGATTAGATACACAGCTCAGCAGACAGTATCACACAGGATGGGATTAGATACACGGCTCAGCAGACAATATCACACAGGAGAGGATTAGATACACGGCTCAGCAGACAGTATCACACAGGAGAGGATTAGATACACAGCTCAGCAGACAGTATCACACAGGATAGGATTAGATACACTGCTCTGCAGATAGTATCACACAGGATAGGATTAGATACACGGCTTAGCAGACAGTATCACACAGGAGAGTATTAGATACATAGCTCAGCAGACGGTATCACACAGGACAGGTTTAGATATACAGCTCAGCAGACAGTTTCACACAGTAGGGGATTAGATACACAGCTCAGCAGACAGTACCAGACAGTATAAGATTAGATACACTGCTCAGCAGACAGTATCACACAGGAGAGGATTAGATACACAGCTCAGCAGACAGTATCACACAGGAGGGGATTAGATACACAGCTCAGCAGACAGTATCACACAGGAGAGGATTAGATACACTGCTCAGCAGACTATCACACAGCATAAGATTAGATACACGGCTTAGCAGACAGTATCACACAGGAGAGGATTAGATACACGGCTCAGCAGACAGTATCACACAGGATAGGATTAGACACACAGCTCAGCAGACAGTATCACACAGGAGGGGATTAGATACACAGCTCAGGAGACAGTATCACACAGTATAAGATTAGATACACTGCTCAGCAGACAGTATCACACAGGAGAGGATTAGATACACAGCTCAGCAGACAGTATCGCACAGGAAAGGATTAGACACACTGCTCAGCAGACGGTATCGCACAGGAGAGGATTAGATACACGGCTCAGCAGACAGTATCATACAGGAGAGGATTAGATACACAGCTCAGCAGACAGTATCACACCGGATAGGATTAGATACACAGCTCAGCAGACAGTATCACACTGGATAGGATTAGATACACAGCTCAGCAGACAGTATCACACCGAATAGGATTAGATACACAGCTCAGCAGACAGTATCACACCGAATAGGATTAGATACACAGCTCAGCGGACAGTATCACACAGGAGAAGATTAGATACACGGCTTAGCAGACAGTATCACACAGGAGAGGATTAGATACACGGCTCAGCAGACAGTATCACACAGGATAGGATTAGACACACAGCTCAGCAGACAGTATCACACAGGAGAGGATTAGATACATAGCTCAGCAGACGGTATCACACAGGACAGGTTTAGATATACAGCTCAGCAGACAGTATCACACAGTAGGGGATTAGATACACAGCTCAGCAGACAGTACCACACAGTATAAGATTAGATACACTGCTCAGCAGACAGTATCACACAGGAGAGGATTAGATACACAGCTCAGCAGACAGTATCACACAGGAGGGGATTAGATACACAGCTCAGCAGACAGTATCACACAGGAGGGGATTAGATACACAGCTCAGCAGACAGTATCACACAGTATAAGATTAGATACACTGCTCAGCAGACTATCACACAGCATAGGATTAGATACACGGCTTAGCAGACAGTATCACACAGGAGAGGATTAGATACACGGCTCAGCAGACAGTATCACACAGGATAGGATTAGACACACAGCTCAGCAGACAGTATCACACAGGAGGGGATTAGATACACAGCTCAGGAGACAGTATCACACAGGAGGGGATTAGATACACAGCTCAGGAGACAGTATCACACAGTATAAGATTAGATACACTGCTCAGCAGACAGTATCACACAGGAGAGGATTAGATACACAGCTCAGCAGACAGTATCACACAGGATAGGATTAGATACACAGCTCAGCAGACAGTATCACACCGGATAGGATTAGATACACAGCTCAGCAGACAGTATCACACCGGATAGGATTAGATACACAGCTCAGCAGACAGTATCACACCGGATAGGATTAGATACACAGCTCAGCAGACAGTATCACACCGGATAGGATTAGATACACAGCTCAGCAGACAGTATCACACCGGATAGGATTAGATACACAGCTCAGCAGACAGTATCACACCGAATAGGATTAGATACACAGCTCAGCAGACAGTATCACACCGAATAGGATTAGATACACAGCTCAGCAGACAGTATCACACAGGAGAGGATTAGTTACAAGGCTCAGCAGATGGTATCACACAGGAGAGGATTAGATACACGGCTCAGCAGACAGTATGACACAGGAGAGGATTAGATACACGGCTCAGCAGACAGTATCACACAGGAGAGGATTAGATACACAGCTCAGCAGACAGTATCACACAGGAGAGGATTAGATACACGGCTCAGCAGACAGTATCACACAGGAGAGGATTAGATACACAGCTCAGCAGACAGTATCACACAGGAGAGGATTAGATACACGGCTCAGCAGACAGTATGACACAGGAGAGGATTAGATACACGGCTCAGCAGACAGTATCATACAGGGTAGAATTAGATACACAGCTCAGCAGACAGTATCACACCGGATAGGATTAGATACACAGCTCAGCAGACAGTATCACACTGGATAGGATTAGATACACAGCTCAGCAGACAGTATTACACCAAATAGGATTAGATACACAGCTCAGCAGACAGTATCACACCGAATAGGATTAGATACACAGCTCAGCAGACAGTATCACACAGGAGAAGATTAGATACACGGCTCAGCAGACAGTATCACACAGGATAGGATTAGATACACAGCTCAGCAGACAGTATCACACAGGAGAGGATTAGATACACGGCTCAGCAGACAGTATGACACAGGAGAGGATTAGATACACGGCTCAGCAGACAGTATCATACAGGGTAGGATTAGATACACAGCTCAGCAGACAGTATCACACAGGAGTGGATTAGATACACGGCTCAGCAGATAGTATCACACCGGATAGGATTAGATACACAGCTCAGCAGACAGTATCACACCGGATAGGATTAGATACACAGCTCAGCAGACAGTATCACACCGAATAGGATTAGATACACAGCTCAGCAGACAGTATCACACCGAATAGGATTAGATACACAGCTCAGCAGACAGTATCACACAGGAGAAGATTAGATACACAGCTCAGCAGACAGTATCACACAGGAGAAGATTAGATACACAGCTCAGCAAACAGTATCACACAGGAGAGGATTAGATACACGGCTCAGCACACAGTATCACACAGGAGAGGATTAGAAACACTGCTCAGCAGACAGTATCACACAGGAGAGGATTAGATACAATGCTCAGTAGACAGTATCACACAGGAGAGGATTAGATACACGGCTCAGCAGACAGTATCACACAGGAGAGGATTAGATACACGGCTCAGCAGACAGTATCACACAGGAGAGGATTAGATACACGGCTCAGCAGATGGTATCACACAGGAGAGGATTAGAGATACAGCTCAGCAGACAGTATCACACAGGAGAGGATTAGATACACGGCTCAGCAGACAGTATGACACAGGAGAGGATTAGATACACGGCTCAGCAGACAGTATCACACAGGAGAGGATTAGATACATAGCTCAGCAGACAGTATCACACAGGAGAGGATTAGATACACGGCTCAGCAGACAGTATGACACAGGAGAGGATTAGATACACAGCTCAGCAGACAGTATCATACAGGGTAGGATTAGATACACAACTCAGCAGACAGTATCACACAGGAGAGGATTAGATACACGGCTCAGCAGATAGTATCACACAGGATAGGATTAGATACACAGCTCAGCAGACAGTATCACACAGGACAGGATTAGATACACAGCTCAGCAGACATTATCACACAGGAGAGGATTAGATACACAGCTCAGCAGACATTATCACACAGGAGGGGATTAGATACATACACAGCTCAGCAGACAGTATCACACAGGACAGGATTAGATACATAGCTCAGCAGACGGTATCACACAGGAGAGGATTAGATACACGGCTCAGCAGACAGTATCACACAGGAGGGGATTAGATACACAGCTCAGCAGAGAGTACCACACAGTATAAGATTAGATACACTGCTCAGCAGACAGTATCACACAGGAGAGGATTAGATACACAGCTCAGCAGACAGTATCAAACAGGAGGGGATTAGATACACAGCTCAGAAGACAGTATCACACAGTATAAGATTAGATACACTGCTCAGCAGATTATCACAGCATAGGATTAGATACACGGCTCAGCAGACAGTATCACACAGGAGAGGATTAGATACACAGCTCAGCAGACAGTATCACACAGGAGAGGATTAGATACACAGCTCAGCAGACAGTATCACACAGTATAAGATTAGATACACTGCTCAGCAGACAGTATCACACAGGAGAGGATTAGATACACAGCTCAGCAGACAGTATCGCACAGGAGAGGATTAGATACACAGCTCAGCAGACAGTATCGCACAGGAGAGGATTAGATACACGGCTCCACAGACAGTATCACACAGGAGAGGATTAGATACACAGCTCAGCAGATGGTATCACACAGGAAAGGATTAGATACATAGCTCAGCAGATGGTATCACACAGGAAAGGATTAGATACACGTCTCAGCAGACAGTATCACACAGGATAGGATTAGATACACAGCTCAGCAGATAGTATCACACAGGAGGGGATTAGATACACAGCTCAGCAGACAGTATCACATAGGACAGGATTAGATACACAGTTCATCAGACAGTATCACACAGGAGTGGATTAGATAGACGGCTCAGCAGACAGTATCACACAGGAGAGGATTAGATACACAGCTCAGCAGATAGTATCACACAGGAGGGGATTAGATACACAGCTCAGCAGACAGTATCACATAGGACAGGATTAGATACACAGTTCATCAGACAGTATCACACAGGAGTGGATTAGATACACGGCTCAGCAGACAGTATCACGAAAGATAGGATTAGATACACAGTTCATCAGACAGTATCACACAGGAGACGATTAGATACACAGCTCAGCAGACAGTATCACACAGGATGGGATTAGATACACGGCTCAGCAGACAGTATCACACTGGAGAGGATTAGATACACAGCTCAGCAGACAGTAACGCACAGGAGAGGATTAGATACACAGCTCAGCACACAGTATCACACAGGAGAGGATTAGATACACGGCTCAGCAGACAGTATCACGAAAGATAGGATTAGATACACAGTTCATCAGACAGTATCACACAGGTGACGATTAGATACACAGCTCAGCAGACAGTATCACACATTACATGATTAGATACACAGCTCAGCAGACAGTATCACACAGGATGGGATTAGATACACGGCTCAGCAGACAATATCACACAGGAGAGGATTAGATACACAGCTCAGCACACAGTATCACACAGGAGAGGATTAGATACACGGCTCAGCAGACAGTATCACACAGGAGAGGATTAGATACACAGCTCAGCAGACAGTATCACACAGGATAGGATTAGATACACTGCTCTGCAGATAGTATCACACAGGATAGGATTAGATACACGGCTTAGCAGACAGTATCACACAGGAGAGTATTAGATACATAGCTCAGCAGACGGTATCACACAGGACAGGTTTAGATATACAGCTCAGCAGACAGTTTCACACAGTAGGGGATTAGATACACAGCTCAGCAGACAGTACCAGACAGTATAAGATTAGATACACTGCTCAGCAGACAGTATCACACAGGAGAGGATTAGATACACAGCTCAGCAGACAGTATCACACAGGAGGGGATTAGATACACAGCTCAGCAGACAGTATCACACAGGAGAGGATTAGATACACGGCTCAGCAGACAGTATCACACAGGATAGGATTAGACACACAGCTCAGCAGACAGTATCACACAGGAGGGGATTAGATACACAGCTCAGGAGACAGTATCACACAGTATAAGATTAGATACACTGCTCAGCAGACAGTATCACACAGGAGAGGATTAGATACACAGCTCAGCAGACAGTATCGCACAGGAAAGGATTAGACACACTGCTCAGCAGACGGTATCGCACAGGAGAGGATTAGATACACGGCTCAGCAGACAGTATCATACAGGAGAGGATTAGATACACAGCTCAGCAGACAGTATCACACCGGATAGGATTAGATACACAGCTCAGCAGACAGTATCACACTGGATAGGATTAGATACACAGCTCAGCAGACAGTATCACACCGAATAGGATTAGATACACAGCTCAGCAGACAGTATCACACCGAATAGGATTAGATACACAGCTCAGCGGACAGTATCACACAGGAGAAGATTAGATACACGGCTCAACAGACAGTATCACACAGGAGAGGATTAGATACACAGTTCAGCAGACAGTATCACACAGGAGAGGATTAGATACACGGCTCAGCAGACAGTATGACACAGGAGAGGATTAGATACACGGCTCAGCAGACAGTATCATACAGGGTAGGATTAGATACACAGCTCAGCAGACAGTATCACACAGGAGTGGATTAGATACACGGCTCAGCAGATAGTATCACACCGGATAGGATTAGATACACAGCTCAGCAGACAGTATCACACCGAATAGGATTAGATACACAGCTCAGCAGACAGTATCACACCGAATAGGATTAGATACACAGCTCAGCAGACAGTATCACACAGGAGAAGATTAGATACACAGCTCAGCAGACAGTATCACACAGGAGAAGATTAGATACACAGCTCAGCAGACAGTATCACACAGGAGAGGATTAGATACACGGCTCAGCACACAGTATCACACAGGAGAGGATTAGAAACACTGCTCAGCAGACAGTATCACACAGGAGAGGATTAGATACAATGCTCAGTAGACAGTATCACACAGGAGAGGATTAGATACACGGCTCAGCAGACAGTATCACACAGGAGAGGATTAGATACACGGCTCAGCAGATGGTATCACACAGGAGAGGATTAGAGATACAGCTCAGCAGACAGTATCACACAGGAGAGGATTAGATACACGGCTCAGCAGACAGTATGACACAGGAGAGGATTAGATACACGGCTCAGCAGACAGTATCACATAGGAGAGGATTAGATACATAGCTCAGCAGACAGTATCACACAGGAGAGGATTAGATACACGGCTCAGCAGACAGTATGACACAGGAGAGGATTAGATACACGGCTCAGCAGACAGTATCATACAGGGTAGGATTAGATACACAACTCAGCAGACAGTATCACACAGGAGAGGATTAGATACACGGCTCAGCAGATAGTATCACACAGGATAGGATTAGATACACAGCTCAGCAGACAGTATCACACAGGACAGGATTAGATACACAGCTCAGCAGACATTATCACACAGGAGAGGATTAGATACACAGCTCAGCAGACATTATCACACAGGAGGGGATTAGATACATAGCTCAGCAGACGGTATCAGACAGGAGAGGATTAGATACACGGCTCAGCAGACAGTATCACACAGGAGGGGATTAGATACACAGCTCAGCAGACAGTACCACACAGTATAAGATTAGATACACGGCTCAGCAGACAGTATCACACAGGACAGGATTAGATACATAGCTCAGCAGACGGTATCACACAGGAGAGGATTAGATACACGGCTAAGCAGACAGTATCACACAGGAGGGGATTAGATACACAGCTCAGCAGACAGTACCACACAGGAGGGGATTAGATACATACACAGCTCAGCAGACAGTATCACACAGGACAGGATTAGATACATAGCTCAGCAGACGGTATCACACAGGAGAGGATTAGATACACGGCTCAGCAGACAGTATCACACAGGAGAGGATTAGATACACAGCTCAGCAGACAGTATCAAACAGGAGGGGATTAGATACACAGCTCAGAAGACAGTATCACACAGTATAAGATTAGATACACTGCTCAGCAGATTATCACAGCATAGGATTAGATACACGGCTCAGCAGACAGTATCACACAGGAGATGATTAGATACACAGCTCAGCAGACAGTATCACACAGGAGAGGATTAGATACACAGCTCAGCAGACAGTATCACACAGGAGAGGATTAGATACACAGCTCAGTAGACAGTATCACACAGTATAACATTAGATACACTGCTCAGCAGACAGTATCACACAGGAGAGGATTAGATACACAGCTCAGCAGACAGTATCGCACAGGAGAGGATTAGATACACAGCTCAGTAGACGGTATCGCACAGGAGAGGATTAGATACACGGCTCCACAGACAGTATCACACAGGAGAGGATTAGATACACAGCTCAGCAGATGGTATCACACAGGAAAGGATTAGATACATAGCTCAGCAGATGGTATCACACAGGAAAGGATTAGATACACGTCTCAGCAGACAGTATCACACAGGATAGGATTAGATGCACAGCTCAGCAGACAGTATCACACAGGAGAGGATTAGATACACAGCTCAGCTTACAGTATCACATAGGACAGGATTAGATACACAGTTCATCAGACAGTATCACACAGGAGTGGATTAGATACACGGCTCAGCAGACAGTATCACGAAAGATAGGATTAGATACACAGTTCATCAGACAGTATCACACAGGTGACGATTAGATACACAGCTCAGCAGACAGTATCACACATTACATGATTAGATACACAGCTCAGCAGACAGTATCACACAGGATGGGATTAGATACACGGCTCAGCAGACAGTATCACACAGGAGAGGATTAGATACACAGCTCAGCAGACAGTAATGCACAGGAGAGGATTAGATACACAGCTCAGCACACATTATCACACAGGAGAGGATTAGATACACGGCTCAGCAGACAGTATCACACAGGAGAGGATTAGATACACAGCTCAGCAGACAGTATCACACAGGATAGGATTAGATACACGGCTTAGCAGACAGTATCACACAGGAGAGGATTAGATACACGGCTCAGCAGACAGTATCACACAGGATAGGATTAGACACACAGCTCAGCAGACAGTATCACACAGGAGAGGATTAGATACATAGCTCAGCAGACGGTATCACACAGGACAGGTTTAGATATACAGCTCAGCAGACAGTATCACACAGTAGGGGATTAGATACACAGCTCAGCAGACAGTACCACACAGTATAAGATTAGATACACTGCTCAGCAGACAGTATCACACAGGAGAGGATTAGATACACAGCTCAGCAGACAGTATCACACAGGAGGGGATTAGATACACAGCTCAGCAGACAGTATCACACAGTATAAGATTGGATACACTGCTCAGCAGACTATCACACAGCATAGGATTAGATACACGGCTTAGCAGACAGTATCACACAGGAGAGGATTAGATACACGGCTCAGCAGACAGTATCACACAGGATAGGATTAGACACAGCTCAGCAGACAGTATCACACAGGAGGGGATTAGATACACAGCTCAGGAGACAGTATCACACAGGAGGGGATTAGATACACAGCTCAGGAGACAGTATCACACAGTATAAGATTAGATACACTGCTCAGCAGACAGTATCACACAGGAGAGGATTAGATACACAGCTCAGCAGACAGTATCACACAGGATAGGATTAGATACACAGCTCAGCAGACAGTATCACACCGGATAGGATTAGATTCACAGCTCAGCAGACAGTATCACACCGGATAGGATTAGATACACAGCTCAGCAGACAGTATCACACCGGATAGGATTAGATACACAGCTCAGCAGACAGTATCACACCGGATAGGATTAGATACACAGCTCAGCAGACAGTATCACACCGGATAGGATTAGATACACAGCTCAGCAGACAGTATCACACAGGACAGGATTAGATACACGGCTCAGCAGACAGTATCACACCGGATAGGATTAGATACACAGCTCAGCAGACAGTATCACACCGGATAGGATTAGATACACAGCTCAGCAGACAGTATCACACAGGACAGGATTAGATACACAGCTCAGCAGACAGTATCACACAGGAGAAGATTAGATACACTGCTCAGCAGACAGTATCACACCGGATAGGATTAGATACACAGCTCAGCAGACAGTATCACACAGGAGAAGATTAGATACACTGCTCAGCAGACAGTATCACACCGGATAGGATTAGATACACAGCTCAGCAGACAGTATCACACCGGATAGGATTAGATACACAGGTCAGCAGACAGTATCACACAGGAGAGGATTAGATACACAGCTCAGCAGACAGTATCACACAGGAGAAGATTAGATACACAGCTCAGCAGACAGTATCACACAGGAGAGGATTAGATACACAGCTCAGCAGACAGTATCACACAGGAGAGGATTAGATACACGGCTCAGCAGACAGTATCACACCGGATAGGATTAGATACACAGCTCAGCAGACAGTATCACACCGGATAGGATTAGATACACAGCTCAGCAGACAGTATCACACAGGACAGGATTAGATACACAGCTCAGCAGACAGTATCACACAGGAGAAGATTAGATACACTGCTCAGCAGACAGTATCACACCGGATAGGATTAGATACACAGCTCAGCAGACAGTATCACACAGGAGAAGATTAGATACACTGCTCAGCAGACAGTATCACACCGGATAGGATTAGATACACAGCTCAGCAGACAGTATCACACCGGATAGGATTAGATACACAGGTTAGCAGACAGTATCACACAGGAGAGGATTAGATACACAGCTCAGCAGACAGTATCACACAGGAGAAGATTAGATACACAGCTCAGCAGACAGTATCACACAGGAGAGGATTAGATACACAGCTCAGCAGACAGTATCACACAGGAGAGGATTAGATACACAGCTCAGCAGACAGTATCACACAGGAGAGGATTAGATACACAGCTCAGCAGACAGTATCACACAGGAGAGGATTAGATACACAGCTCAGCAGATAGTATCACACAGGATAGGATTAGATACACAGCTCAGCAGACAGTATCACACAGGACAGGATTAGATACACAGCTCAGCAGACATTATCACACAGGAGAGGATTAGATACACAGCTCAGCAGACATTATCACACAGGAGGGGATTAGATACATAGCTCAGCAGACGGTATCAGACAGGAGAGGATTAGATACACGGCTCAGCAGACAGTATCACACAGGAGGGGATTAGATACACAGCTCAGCAGACAGTACCACACAGTATAAGATTAGATACACGGCTCAGCAGACAGTATCACACAGGACAGGATTAGATACATAGCTCAGCAGACGGTATCACACAGGAGAGGATTAGATACACGGCTAAGCAGACAGTATCACACAGGAGGGGATTAGATACACAGCTCAGCAGACAGTACCACACAGGAGGGGATTAGATACATACACAGCTCAGCAGACAGTATCACACAGGACAGGATTAGATACATAGCTCAGCAGACGGTATCACACAGGAGAGGATTAGATACACGGCTCAGCAGACAGTATCACACAGGAGAGGATTAGATACACAGCTCAGCAGACAGTATCAAACAGGAGGGGATTAGATACACAGCTCAGAAGACAGTATCACACAGTATAAGATTAGATACACTGCTCAGCAGATTATCACAGCATAGGATTAGATACACGGCTCAGCAGACAGTATCACACAGGAGATGATTAGATACACAGCTCAGCAGACAGTATCACACAGGAGAGGATTAGATACACAGCTCAGCAGACAGTATCACACAGGAGAGGATTAGATACACAGCTCAGTAGACAGTATCACACAGTATAACATTAGATACACTGCTCAGCAGACAGTATCACACAGGAGAGGATTAGATACACAGCTCAGCAGACAGTATCGCACAGGAGAGGATTAGATACACAGCTCAGTAGACGGTATCGCACAGGAGAGGATTAGATACACGGCTCCACAGACAGTATCACACAGGAGAGGATTAGATACACAGCTCAGCAGATGGTATCACACAGGAAAGGATTAGATACATAGCTCAGCAGATGGTATCACACAGGAAAGGATTAGATACACGTCTCAGCAGACAGTATCACACAGGATAGGATTAGATGCACAGCTCAGCAGACAGTATCACACAGGAGAGGATTAGATACACAGCTCAGCTTACAGTATCACATAGGACAGGATTAGATACACAGTTCATCAGACAGTATCACACAGGAGTGGATTAGATACACGGCTCAGCAGACAGTATCACGAAAGATAGGATTAGATACACAGTTCATCAGACAGTATCACACAGGTGACGATTAGATACACAGCTCAGCAGACAGTATCACACATTACATGATTAGATACACAGCTCAGCAGACAGTATCACACAGGATGGGATTAGATACACGGCTCAGCAGACAGTATCACACAGGAGAGGATTAGATACACAGCTCAGCAGACAGTAATGCACAGGAGAGGATTAGATACACAGCTCAGCACACATTATCACACAGGAGAGGATTAGATACACGGCTCAGCAGACAGTATCACACAGGAGAGGATTAGATACACAGCTCAGCAGACAGTATCACACAGGATAGGATTAGATACACGGCTTAGCAGACAGTATCACACAGGAGAGGATTAGATACACGGCTCAGCAGACAGTATCACACAGGATAGGATTAGACACACAGCTCAGCAGACAGTATCACACAGGAGAGGATTAGATACATAGCTCAGCAGACGGTATCACACAGGACAGGTTTAGATATACAGCTCAGCAGACAGTATCACACAGTAGGGGATTAGATACACAGCTCAGCAGACAGTACCACACAGTATAAGATTAGATACACTGCTCAGCAGACAGTATCACACAGGAGAGGATTAGATACACAGCTCAGCAGACAGTATCACACAGGAGGGGATTAGATACACAGCTCAGCAGACAGTATCACACAGTATAAGATTGGATACACTGCTCAGCAGACTATCACACAGCATAGGATTAGATACACGGCTTAGCAGACAGTATCACACAGGAGAGGATTAGATACACGGCTCAGCAGACAGTATCACACAGGATAGGATTAGACACAGCTCAGCAGACAGTATCACACAGGAGGGGATTAGATACACAGCTCAGGAGACAGTATCACACAGGAGGGGATTAGATACACAGCTCAGGAGACAGTATCACACAGTATAAGATTAGATACACTGCTCAGCAGACAGTATCACACAGGAGAGGATTAGATACACAGCTCAGCAGACAGTATCACACAGGATAGGATTAGATACACAGCTCAGCAGACAGTATCACACCGGATAGGATTAGATTCACAGCTCAGCAGACAGTATCACACCGGATAGGATTAGATACACAGCTCAGCAGACAGTATCACACCGGATAGGATTAGATACACAGCTCAGCAGACAGTATCACACCGGATAGGATTAGATACACAGCTCAGCAGACAGTATCACACCGGATAGGATTAGATACACAGCTCAGCAGACAGTATCACACAGGACAGGATTAGATACACGGCTCAGCAGACAGTATCACACCGGATAGGATTAGATACACAGCTCAGCAGACAGTATCACACCGGATAGGATTAGATACACAGCTCAGCAGACAGTATCACACAGGACAGGATTAGATACACAGCTCAGCAGACAGTATCACACAGGAGAAGATTAGATACACTGCTCAGCAGACAGTATCACACCGGATAGGATTAGATACACAGCTCAGCAGACAGTATCACACAGGAGAAGATTAGATACACTGCTCAGCAGACAGTATCACACCGGATAGGATTAGATACACAGCTCAGCAGACAGTATCACACCGGATAGGATTAGATACACAGGTCAGCAGACAGTATCACACAGGAGAGGATTAGATACACAGCTCAGCAGACAGTATCACACAGGAGAAGATTAGATACACAGCTCAGCAGACAGTATCACACAGGAGAGGATTAGATACACAGCTCAGCAGACAGTATCACACAGGAGAGGATTAGATACACGGCTCAGCAGACAGTATCACACCGGATAGGATTAGATACACAGCTCAGCAGACAGTATCACACCGGATAGGATTAGATACACAGCTCAGCAGACAGTATCACACAGGACAGGATTAGATACACAGCTCAGCAGACAGTATCACACAGGAGAAGATTAGATACACTGCTCAGCAGACAGTATCACACCGGATAGGATTAGATACACAGCTCAGCAGACAGTATCACACAGGAGAAGATTAGATACACTGCTCAGCAGACAGTATCACACCGGATAGGATTAGATACACAGCTCAGCAGACAGTATCACACCGGATAGGATTAGATACACAGGTTAGCAGACAGTATCACACAGGAGAGGATTAGATACACAGCTCAGCAGACAGTATCACACAGGAGAAGATTAGATACACAGCTCAGCAGACAGTATCACACAGGAGAGGATTAGATACACAGCTCAGCAGACAGTATCACACAGGAGAGGATTAGATACACAGCTCAGCAGACAGTATCACACAGGAGAGGATTAGATACACAGCTCAGCAGACAGTATCACACAGGAGAGGATTAGATACACAGCTCAGCAGACAGTATCACACAGGAGAGGATTAGATACACAGCTCAGCAGACAGTATCACACAGGAGAGGATTAGATACACAGCTCAGCAGACAGTATCACACAGGAGAAGATTAGATACACAGCTCAGCAGACAGTATCACAACGGATAGGATTAGATACACGGCTCAGCAGACAGTATCACACAGGAGAAGATTAGATACACAGCTCAGCAGACAGTATCACACAGGAGAAGATTAGATACACAGCTCAGCAGACAGTATCACACAGGAGAGGATTAGATACACAGCTCAGCAGACAGTATCACACAGCATAGGATTAGATACACAGCTCAGCAGACAGTATCACACAGGAGAGGATTAGATACACTGCTCAGCAGACAGTATCACACAGGAGAGGATTAGATACACAGCTCAGCAGACAGTATCACACAGGAGAAGATTAGATACACAGCTCAGCAGACAGTATCACAACGGATAGGATTAGATACACAGCTCAGCAGACAGTATCACACAGGAGAGGATTAGATACACGGCTCAGCAGACAGTATCACACAGGAGAAGATTAGATACACAGCTCAGCAGACAGTATCACACAGGAGGGGATTAGATACACTGCTCAGCAGACAGTATCACACAGGAGAAGATTAGATACACTGCTCAGCAGACAGTATCACACAGGAGAAGATTAGATACACAGCTCAGCAGACAGTATCACACAGGAGGGGATTAGATACACTGCTCAGCAGACAGTATCACACAGGAGAAGATTAGATACACTGCTCAGCAGACAGTATCACACAGGAGAAGATTAGATACACAGCTCAGCAGACAGTATCACACAGGAGGGGATTAGATACACAGCTCAGCAGACAGTATCACACCGGATAGGATTAGATACACAGCTCAGCAGACAGTATCACACAGGATAGGATTAGATACACAGCTCAGCAGACAGTATCACACAGGATAGGATTAGATACACAGCTCAGCAGACAGTATCACACAGGATAGGATTAGATACATGGCTCAGCAGACAGTATCACACAGGAGAGGATTAGATACATGGCTCAGCAGACAGTATCGCACAGGAGAGGATTAGATACACAGCTCAGCAGCCGGTATCACACAGGAGTGGATTAGATACACTGCTCAGCAGACAGTATCACACAGGAGAAGATTAGATAGACAGCTCAGCAGACAGTATCACACAGGAGAAGATTAGATACACAGCTCAGCAGACAGTATCACACAGGAGAAGATTAGATACACAGCTCAGCAGACAGTATCACACAGGAGAAGATTAGATACACTGCTCAGCAGACAGTATCACACAGGAGAGGATTAGATACACAGCTCAGCAGACAGTATCACACCGGATAGGATTAGATACACAGCTCAGCAGACAGTATCACACAGGATAGGATTAGATACACAGCTCAGCAGACAGTATCACACAGGATAGGAGTAGATACACAGCTCAGCAGACAGTATCACACAGGATAGGATTAGATACACAGCTCAGCAGACAGTATCACACAGGATAGGATTAGATACACAGCTCAGCAGACAGTATCACACCGGATAGGATTAGATACACAGCTCAGCAGACAGTATCACACAGGATAGGATTAGATACACAGCTCAGCAGACAGTATCACACCGGATAGGATTAGATACACAGCTCAGCAGACAGTATCACACCGGATAGGATTAGATACACAGCTCAGCAGACAGTATCACACTGGATAGGATTAGATACACAGCTCAGCAGACAGTATCACACCGGATAGGATTAGATACACAGCTCAGCAGACAGTATCACACCGAATAGGATTAGATACACTGCTCAGCAGACAGTATCACACAGGAGAGGATTAGATACACAGCTCAGCAGACAGTATCACACAGGAGAGGATTAGATACACAGCTCAGCAGACAGTATCACACAGGAGAGGATTAGATACACAGCTCAGCAGACAGTATCACACAGGAGAAGATTAGATACACAGCACAGCAGACAGTATCACAACGGATAGGATTAGATACACGGCTCAGCAGACAGTATCACACAGGAGAAGATTAGATACACAGCTCAGCAGACAGTATCACACAGGAGAAGATTAGATACACAGCTCAGCAGACAGTATCACACAGGAGAGGATTAGATACACAGCTCAGCAGACAGTATCACACAGCATAGGATTAGATACACAGCTCAGCAGACAGTATCACACAGGAGAGGATTAGATACACAGCTCAGCAGACAGTATCACACAGGAGAAGATTAGATACACAGCTCAGCAGACAGTATCACAACGGATAGGATTAGATACACAGCTCAGCAGACAGTATCACACAGGAGAGGATTAGATACACAGCTCAGCAGACACTATCACACAGGAGAAAATTAGATACACTGCTCAGCAGACAGTATCACACAGGAGAGGATTAGATACACAGCTCAGCAGACAGTATCACACAGGAGAAGATTAGATACACAGCTCAGCAGACAGTATCACAACGGATAGGATTAGATACACAGCTCAGCAGACAGTATCACACAGGATAGGAGTAGATACACAGCTCAGCAGACAGTATCACACAGGATAGGATTAGATACACAGCTCAGCAGACAGTATCACACAGGATAGGATTAGATACACAGCTCAGCAGACAGTATCACACCGGATAGGATTAGATACACAGCTCAGCAGACAGTATCACACAGGATAGGATTAGATACACAGCTCAGCAGACAGTATCACACCGGATAGGATTAGATACACAGCTCAGCAGACAGTATCACACCGGATAGGATTAGATACACAGCTCAGCAGACAGTATCACACTGGATAGGATTAGATACACAGCTCAGCAGACAGTATCACACCGGATAGGATTAGATACACAGCTCAGCAGACAGTATCACACCGAATAGGATTAGATACACTGCTCAGCAGACAGTATCACACAGGAGAGGATTAGATACACAGCTCAGCAGACAGTATCACACAGGAGAGGATTAGATACACAGCTCAGCAGACAGTATCACACAGGAGAGGATTAGATACACAGCTCAGCAGACAGTATCACACAGGAGAAGATTAGATACACAGCACAGCAGACAGTATCACAACGGATAGGATTAGATACACGGCTCAGCAGACAGTATCACACAGGAGAAGATTAGATACACAGCTCAGCAGACAGTATCACACAGGAGAAGATTAGATACACAGCTCAGCAGACAGTATCACACAGGAGAGGATTAGATACACAGCTCAGCAGACAGTATCACACAGCATAGGATTAGATACACAGCTCAGCAGACAGTATCACACAGGAGAGGATTAGATACACAGCTCAGCAGACAGTATCACACAGGAGAAGATTAGATACACAGCTCAGCAGACAGTATCACAACGGATAGGATTAGATACACAGCTCAGCAGACAGTATCACACAGGAGAGGATTAGATACACAGCTCAGCAGACACTATCACACAGGAGAAAATTAGATACACTGCTCAGCAGACAGTATCACACAGGAGAGGATTAGATACACAGCTCAGCAGACAGTATCACACAGGAGAAGATTAGATACACAGCTCAGCAGACAGTATCACAACGGATAGGATTAGATACACAGCTCAGCAGACAGTATCACACAGGAGAGGATTAGATACACAGCTCAGCAGACACTATCACACAGGAGAAGATTAGATACACTGCTCAGCAGACAGTATCACACAGGAGAGGATTAGATACACAGCTCAGCAGACAGTATCACGCCGGATAGGATTAGATACACAGCTCAGCAGACAGTATCACACAGGATAGGATTAGATACACAGCTCAGCAGACAGTATCACACAGGATAGGAGTAGATACACAGCTCAGCAGACAGTATCACACAGGATAGGAGTAGATACACAGCTCAGCAGACAGTATCACACAGGATAGGATTAGATACACAGCTCAGCAGACAGTATCACACCGGATAGGATTAGATACACAGCTCAGCAGACAGTATCACACAGGATAGGATTAGATACACAGCTCAGCAGACAGTATCACACCGGATAGGATTAGATACACAGCTCAGCAGACAGTATCACACAGGAGAAGATTAGATACACAGCTCAGCAGACAGTATCACACAGGAGAGGATTAGAAACACTGCTAAGCAGACAGTATCACACAGGAGAGGATTAGATACACGGCTCAGCAGATGGTATCACACAGGAGAGGATTAGAGATACAGCTCAGCAGACGGTATCACACAGGAGAGGATTAGATACACTGCTCAGCAGACAGTATGGCACAGGAGAGGATTAGATACACGGCTCAGCAGACAGTATCACACAGGAGAGGATTAGATACACAGCTCAGCAGACAGTATCACACAGGAGAGGATTAGATACACGGCTCAGCAGACAGTATGACAAAGGAGAGGATTAGATATACGGCTCAGCAGACAGTATCATACAGGGTAGGATTAGATACACAGCTCAGCAGACAGTATCACACCGGATAGGATTAGATACACAGCTCAGCAGACAGTATCACACTGGATAGGATTAGATACACAGCTCAGCAGACAGTATCACACCGAATAGGATTAGATACACAGCTCAGCAGACAGTATCACACCGAATAGGATTAGATACACAGCTCAGCAGACAGTATCACACAGGAGAAGATTAGATACACGGCTCAGCAGACAGTATCACACAGGAGAGGATTAGATACACAGCTCAGCAGACAGTATCACACAGGAGAGGATTAGATACACGGCTCAGCAGACAGTATGACACAGGAGAGGATTAGATACACGGCTCAGCAGACAGTATCATACAGGGTAGGATTAGATACACAGCTCAGCAGACAGTATCACACAGGAGTGGATTAGATACACGGCTCAGCAGATAGTATCACACCGGATAGGATTAGATACACAGCTCAGCAGACAGTATCACACCGGATAGGATTAGATACACAGCTCAGCAGACAGTATCACACCGAATAGGATTAGATACACAGCTCAGCAGACAGTATCACACCGAATAGGATTAGATACACAGCTCAGCAGACAGAATCACACAGGAGAAGATTAGATACACAGCTCAGCAGACAGTATCACACAGGAGAAGATTAGATACACAGCTCAGCAGACAGTATCACACAGGAGAGGATTAGATACAATGCTCAGTAGACAGTATCACACAGGAGAGGATTAGATACACAGCTCAGCAGACAGTATCACACAGGAGAAGATTAGATACACAGCTCAGCAGACAGTATCACACAGGAGAGGATTAGATACACAGCTCAGCAGACAGTATCACACAGCATAGGATTAGATACACAGCTCAGCAGACAGTATCACACAGGAGAGGATTAGATACACAGCTCAGCAGACAGTATCACACAGGAGAAGATTAGATACACAGCTCAGCAGACAGTATCACAACGGATAGGATTAGATACACAGCTCAGCAGACAGTATCACACAGGAGAGGATTAGATACACAGCTCAGCAGACACTATCACACAGGAGAAAATTAGATACACTGCTCAGCAGACAGTATCACACAGGAGAGGATTAGATACACAGCTCAGCAGACAGTATCACACAGGAGAAGATTAGATACACAGCTCAGCAGACAGTATCACAACGGATAGGATTAGATACACAGCTCAGCAGACAGTATCACACAGGAGAGGATTAGATACACAGCTCAGCAGACACTATCACACAGGAGAAGATTAGATACACTGCTCAGCAGACAGTATCACACAGGAGAGGATTAGATACACAGCTCAGCAGACAGTATCACGCCGGATAGGATTAGATACACAGCTCAGCAGACAGTATCACACAGGATAGGATTAGATACACAGCTCAGCAGACAGTATCACACAGGATAGGAGTAGATACACAGCTCAGCAGACAGTATCACACAGGATAGGAGTAGATACACAGCTCAGCAGACAGTATCACACAGGATAGGATTAGATACACAGCTCAGCAGACAGTATCACACCGGATAGGATTAGATACACAGCTCAGCAGACAGTATCACACAGGATAGGATTAGATACACAGCTCAGCAGACAGTATCACACCGGATAGGATTAGATACACAGCTCAGCAGACAGTATCACAACGGATAGGATTAGATACACAGCTCAGCAGACAGTATCACACAGGAGAAGATTAGATACACAGCTCAGCAGACAGTATCACACAGGAGAGGATTAGAAACACTGCTAAGCAGACAGTATCACACAGGAGAGGATTAGATACACGGCTCAGCAGACAGTATCACACAGGAGAGGATTAGATACACGGCTCAGCAGATGGTATCACACAGGAGAGGATTAGAGATACAGCTCAGCAGACGGTATCACACAGGAGAGGATTAGATACACGGCTCAGCAGACAGTATGGCACAGGAGAGGATTAGACACACGGCTCAGCAGACAGTATCACACAGGAGAGGATTAGATACACAGCTCAGCAGACAGTATCACACAGGAGAGGATTAGATACACGGCTCAGCAGACAGTATGACACAGGAGAGGATTAGATACACGGCTCAGCAGACAGTATCATACAGGGTAGGATTAGATACACAGCTCAGCAGACAGTATCACACCGGATAGGATTAGATACACAGCTCAGCAGACAGTATCACACTGGATAGGATTAGATACACAGCTCAGCAGACAGTATCACACCGAATAGGATTAGATACACAGCTCAGCAGACAGTATCACACCGAATAGGATTAGATACACAGCTCAGCAGACAGTATCACACAGGAGAAGATTAGATACACGGCTCAGCAGACAGTATCACACAGGAGAGGATTAGATACACAGCTCAGCAGACAGTATCACACAGGAGAGGATTAGATACACGGCTCAGCAGACAGTATGACACAGGAGAGGATTAGATACACGGCTCAGCAGACAGTATCATACAGGGTAGGATTAGATACACAGCTCAGCAGACAGTATCACACAGGAGTGGATTAGATACACGGCTCAGCAGATAGTATCACACCGGATAGGATTAGATACACAGCTCAGCAGACAGTATCACACCGGATAGGATTAGATACACAGCTCAGCAGACAGTATCACACCGAATAGGATTAGATACACAGCTCAGCAGACAGTATCACACCGAATAGGATTAGATACACAGCTCAGCAGACAGAATCACACAGGAGAAGATTAGATACACAGCTCAGCAGACAGTATCACACAGGAGAAGATTAGATACACAGCTCAGCAGACAGTATCACACAGGAGAGGATTAGATACACGGCTCAGCACACAGTATCACACAGGAGAGGATTAGAAACACTGCTCAGCAGACAGTATCACACAGGAGAGGATTAGATACAATGCTCAGTAGACAGTATCACACAGGAGAGGATTAGATACACGGCTCAGCAGACAGTATCACACAGGAGAGGATTAGATACACGGCTCAGCAGACAGTATCACACAGGAGAGGATTAGATACACGGCTCAGCAGATGGTATCACACAGGAGAGGATTAGAGATACAGCTCAGCAGACAGTATGACACAGGAGAGGATTAGATACACGGCTCAGCAGACAGTATGACACAGGAGAGGATTAGATACACGGCTCAGCAGACAGTATCACACAGGAGAGGATTAGATACATAGCTCAGCAGACAGTATCACACAGGAGAGGATTAGATACACGGCTCAGCAGACAGTATGACACAGGAGAGGATTAGATACACGGCTCAGCAGACAGTATCATACAGGGTAGGATTAGATACACAACTCAGCAGACAGTATCACACAGGAGAGGATTAGATACACGGCTCAGCAGATAGTATCACACAGGATAGGATTAGATACACAGCTCAGCAGACAGTATCACACAGGACAGGATTAGATACACAGCTCAGCAGACATTATCACACAGGAGAGGATTAGATACACAGCTCAGCAGACATTATCACACAGGAGGGGATTAGATACATACACAGCTCAGCAGACAGTATCACACAGAACAGGATTAGATACATAGCTCAGCAGACGGTATCACACAGGAGAGGATTAGATACACGGCTCAGCAGACAGTATCACACAGGAGGGGATTAGATACACAGCTCAGCAGACAGTACCACACAGTATAAGATTAGATACACTGCTCAGCAGACAGTATCACACAGGAGAGGATTAGATACACAGCTCAGCAGACAGTATCACACAGGAGAGGATTAGATACACAGCTCAGCAGACAGTATCACACATTATAAGATTAGATACACTGCTCAGCAGACAGTATCACACAGGAGAGGGTTAGATACACAGCTCAGCAGACAGTATCGCAGAGGAGAGGATTAGATACACAGCTCAGCAGACGGTATCGCACAGGAGAGGATTAGATACACGGCTCCACAGACAATATCACACAGGAGAGGATTAGATACACAGCTCAGCAGATGGTATCACACAGGAAAGGATTAGATACATAGCTCAGCAGATGGTATCACACAGGAAAGGATTAGATACACGTCTCAGCAGACAGTATCACACAGGATAGGATTAGATGCACAGCTCAGCAGACAGTATCACACAGGAGAGGATTAGATACACAGCTCAGCTTACAGTATCACATAGGACAGGATTAGATACACAGTTCATCAGACAGTATCACACAGGAGTGGATTAGATACACGGCTCAGCAGACAGTATCACGAAAGATAGGATTAGATACACAGTTCATCAGACAGTATCACACAGGAGACGATTAGATACACAGCTCAGCAGACAGTATCACACATTACATGATTAGATACACAGCTCAGCAGACAGTATCACACAGGATGGGATTAGATACACGGCTCAGCAGACAGTATCACACAGGAGAGGATTAGATACACAGCTCAGCAGACAGTAACGCACAGGAGAGGATTAGATACACAGCTCAGCACACAGTATCACACAGGAGAGGATTAGATACACGGCTCAGCAGACAGTATCACACAGGAGAGGATTAGATACACAGTTCAGCAGACAGTATCACACAGGATAGGATTAGATACACTGCTCTGCAGATAGTATCACACAGGATAGGATTAGATACACGGCTTAGCAGACAGTATCACACAGGAGAGGATTAGATACACGGCTCAGCAGACAGTCTCACACAGGATAGGATTAGACACACAGCTCAGCAGACAGTATCACACAGGAGAGGATTAGATACATAGCTCAGCAGACGGTATCACACAGTAGGGGATTAGATACACAGCTCAGCAGACAGTACCACACAGTATAAGATTAGATACACTGCTCAGCAGACAGTATCACACAGGAGAGGATTAGATACACAGCTCAGCAGACAGTATCACACAGGAGGGGATTAGATACACAGCTCAACAGACAGTATCACACAGTATAAGATTAGATACACTGCTCAGCAGACTATCACACAGCATAGGATTAGATACACGGCTCAGCAGACAGTATCACACAGGAGAGGATTAGCTACACAGCTCAGCAGACAGTATCACACAGGAGGGGATTAGATACACAGCTCAGGAGACAGTATCACACAGTATAAGATTAGATACACTGCTCAGCAGACAGTATCACACAGGAGAGGATTAGATACACAGCTCAGCAGACAGTATCACACAGGATAGGATTAGATACACAGCTCAGCAGACAGTATCACACCGAATAGGATTAGATACACAGCTCAGCAGACAGTATCACACCGGATAGGATTAGATACACAGCTCAGCAGACAGTATCACACCGGATAGGATTAGATACACAGCTCAGCAGACAGTATCACACCGGATAGGATTAGATACACAGCTCAGCAGACAGTATCACACCGGATAGGATTAGATACACAGCTCAGCAGACAGTATCACACCGAATAGGATTAGATACACAGCTCAGCAGACAGTATCACACCGAATAGGATTAGATACACAGCTCAGCAGACAGTATCACACAGGAGAGGATTAGTTACAAGGCTCAGCAGATGGTATCACACAGGAGAGGATTAGATACACGGCTCAGCAGATGGTATCACACAGGAGAGGATTAGAGATACAGCTCAGCAGACAGTATCACACAGGAGAGGATTAGATACACGGCTCAGCAGACAGTATGACACAGGAGAGGATTAGATACACGGCTCAGCAGACAGTATCACACAGGAGAGGATTAGATACACAGCTCAGCAGACAGTATCACACAGGATAGGATTAGATACACAGCTCAGCAGACAGTATCACACAGGAGAGGATTAGATACACGGCTCAGCAGACAGTATGACACAGGAGAGGATTAGATACACGGTTCAGCAGACAGTATCACACAGGAGAGGATTAGATACACGGCTCAGCAGACAGTATCACACAGGAGAGGATTAGATACACAGCTCAGCAGACAGTATCACACAGGAGAGGATTAGATACACGGCTCAGCAGACAGTATGACACAGGAGAGGATTAGATACACGGCTCAGCAGACAGTATCATACAGGGTAGAATTAGATACACAGCTCAGCAGACAGTATCACACCGGATAGGATTAGATACACAGCTCAGCAGACAGTATCACACCGGATAGGATTAGATACACAGCTCTGCAGACAGTATCACACCGGATAGGATTAGATACACAGCTCAGCAGACAGTATCACACCGGATAGGATTAGATACACAGCTCAGCAGACAGTATCACACCGAATAGGATTAGATACACAGCTCAGCAGACAGTATCACACCGAATAGGATTAGATACACAGCTCAGCAGACAGTATCACACAGGAGAGGATTAGTTACAAGGCTCAGCAGATGGTATCACACAGGAGAGGATTAGATACACGGCTCAGCAGATGGTATCACACAGGAGAGGATTAGAGATACAGCTCAGCAGACAGTATCACACAGGAGAGGATTAGATACACGGCTCAGCAGACAGTATGACACAGGAGAGGATTAGATACACGGCTCAGCAGACAGTATCACACAGGAGAGGATTAGATACACAGCTCAGCAGACAGTATCACACAGGAGAGGATTAGATACACGGCTCAGCAGACAGTATCACACAGGAGAGGATTAGATACACAGCTCAGCAGACAGTATCACACAGGAGAGGATTAGATACACGGCTCAGCAGACAGTATGACACAGGAGAGGATTAGATACACGGCTCAGCAGACAGTATCATACAGGGTAGAATTAGATACACAGCTCAGCAGACAGTATCACACCGGATAGGATTAGATACACAGCTCAGCAGACAGTATCACACTGGATAGGATTAGATACACAGCTCAGCAGACAGTATCACACCGAATAGGATTAGATACACAGCTCAGCAGACAATATCACACCGAATAGGATTAGATACACAGCTCAGCAGACAGTATCACACAGGAGAAGATTAGATACACGGCTCAGCAGACAGTATCACACAGGAGAGGATTAGATACACAGCTCAGCAGACAGTATCACACAGGAGAGGATTAGATACACGGCTCAGCAGACAGTATCACACAGGACAGGATTAGATACACAGCTCAGCAGACAGTATCACACAGGATAGGATTAGATACACGGCTCAGCAGACAGTATCATACAGGGTAGGATTAGATACACAGCTCAGCAGACAGTATCACACAGGAGTGGATTAGATACACGGCTCAGCAGATAGTATCACACCGGATAGGATTAGATACACAGCTCAGCAGACAGTATCACACCGGATAGGATTAGATACACAGCTCAGCAGACAGTATCACACCGAATAGGATTAGATACACAGCTCAGCAGACAGTATCACACCGAATAGGATTAGATACACAGCTCAGCAGACAGTATCACACAGGAGAAGATTAGATACACAGCTCAGCAGACAGTATCACACAGGAGAAGATTAGATACACAGCTCAGCAGACAGTAACGCACATGAGAGGATTAGATACACAGCTCAGCACACAGTATCACACAGGAGAGGATTAGATACACGGCTCAGCAGACAGTATCACACAGGAGAGGATTAGATACACAGCTCAGCAGACAGTATCACACAGGATAGGATTAGATACACTGCTCTGCAGATAGTATCACACAGGATAGGATTAGATACACGGCTTAGCAGACAGTATCACACAGGAGAGGATTAGATACACGGCTCAGCAGACAGTATCACACAGGATAGGATTAGACACACAGCTCAGCAGACAGTATCACACAGGAGAGGATTAGATACATAGCTCAGCAGACGGTATCACACAGTAGGGGATTAGATACACAGCTCAGCAGACAGTACCACACAGTATAAGATTAGATACACTGCTCAGCAGACAGTATCACACAGGAGAGGATTAGATACACAGCTCAGCAGACAGTATCACACAGGACAGGTTTAGATATACAGCTCAGCAGACAGTATCACACAGTAGGGGATTAGATACACAGCTCAGCAGACAGTACCACACAGTATAAGATTAGATACACTGCTCAGCAGACAGTATCACACAGGAGAGGATTAGATACACAGCTCAGCAGACAGTATCACACAGGAGGGGATTAGATACACAGCTCAACAGACAGTATCACACAGTATAAGATTAGATACACTGCTCAGCAGACTATCACACAGCATAGGATTAGATACACTGCTCAGCAGACAGTATCACACAGGAGAGGATTAGATACACAGCTCAGCAGACAGTATCACACCGAATAGGATTAGATACACAGCTCAGCAGACAGTATCACACCGGATAGGATTAGATACACAGCTCAGCAGACAGTATCACACCGGATAGGATTAGATACACAGCTCAGCAGACAGTATCACACCGGATAGGATTAGATACACAGCTCAGCAGACAGTATCACACAGGATAGGATTAGATACACAGCTCAGCAGACAGTATCACACCGAATAGGATTAGATACACAGCTCAGCAGACAGTATCACACCGGATAGGATTAGATACACAGCTCAGCAGACAGTATCACACCGGATAGGATTAGATACACAGCTCAGCAGACAGTATCACACCGGATAGGATTAGATACACAGCTCAGCAGACAGTATCACACCGGATAGGATTAGATACACAGCTCAGCAGACAGTATCACACCGAATAGGATTAGATACACAGCTCAGCAGACAGTATCACACCGAATAGGATTAGATACACAGCTCAGCAGACAGTATCACACAGGAGAGGATTAGATACACGGCTCAGCAGATGGTATCACACAGGAGAGGATTAGAGATACAGCTCAGCAGACAGTATCACACAGGAGAGGATTAGATACACGGCTCAGCAGACAGTATGACACAGGAGAGGATTAGATACACGGCTCAGCAGACAGTATCACACAGGAGAGGATTAGATACACAGCTCAGCAGACAGTATCACACAGGAGAGGATTAGATACACGGCTCAGCAGACAGTATCACACAGGAGAGGATTAGATACACAGCTCAGCAGACAGTATCACACAGGAGAGGATTAGATACACGGCTCAGCAGACAGTATGACACAGGAGAGGATTAGATACACGGCTCAGCAGACAGTATCATACAGGGTAGAATTAGATACACAGCTCAGCAGACAGTATCACACCGGATAGGATTAGATACACAGCTCAGCAGACAGTATCACACCGGATAGGATTAGATACACAGCTCAGCAGACAGTATCACACCGGATAGGATTAGATACACAGCTCAGCAGACAGTATCACACCGGATAGGATTAGATACACAGCTCAGCAGACAGTATCACACCGAATAGGATTAGATACACAGCTCAGCAGACAGTATCACACCGAATAGGATTAGATACACAGCTCAGCAGACAGTATCACACAGGAGAGGATTAGTTACAAGGCTCAGCAGATGGTATCACACAGGAGAGGATTAGATACACGGCTCAGCAGATGGTATCACACAGGAGAGGATTAGAGATACAGCTCAGCAGACAGTATCACACAGGAGAGGATTAGATACACGGCTCAGCAGACAGTATGACACAGGAGAGGATTAGATACACGGCTCAGCAGACAGTATCACACAGGAGAGGATTAGATACACAGCTCAGCAGACAGTATCACACAGGAGAGGATTAGATACACGGCTCAGCAGACAGTATCACACAGGAGAGGATTAGATACACAGCTCAGCAGACAGTATCACACAGGAGAGGATTAGATACACGGCTCAGCAGACAGTATGACACAGGAGAGGATTAGATACACGGCTCAGCAGACAGTATCATACAGGGTAGAATTAGATACACAGCTCAGCAGACAGTATCACACCGGATAGGATTAGATACACAGCTCAGCAGACAGTATCACACTGGATAGGATTAGATACACAGCTCAGCAGACAGTATCACACCGAATAGGATTAGATACACAGCTCAGCAGACAATATCACACCGAATAGGATTAGATACACAGCTCAGCAGACAGTATCACACAGGAGAAGATTAGATACACGGCTCAGCAGACAGTATCACACAGGAGAGGATTAGATACACAGCTCAGCAGACAGTATCACACAGGAGAGGATTAGATACACGGCTCAGCAGACAGTATCACACAGGAGAGGATTAGATACACAGCTCAGCAGACAGTATCACACAGGATAGGATTAGATACACGGCTCAGCAGACAGTATCATACAGGGTAGGATTAGATACACAGCTCAGCAGACAGTATCACACAGGAGTGGATTAGATACACGGCTCAGCAGATAGTATCACACCGGATAGGATTAGATACACAGCTCAGCAGACAGTATCACACCGGATAGGATTAGATACACAGCTCAGCAGACAGTATCACACCGAATAGGATTAGATACACAGCTCAGCAGACAGTATCACACCGAATAGGATTAGATACACAGCTCAGCAGACAGTATCACACAGGAGAAGATTAGATACACAGCTCAGCAGACAGTATCACACAGGAGAAGATTAGATACACAGCTCAGCAGACAGTAACGCACAGGAGAGGATTAGATACACAGCTCAGCACACAGTATCACACAGGAGAGGATTAGATACACGGCTCAGCAGACAGTATCACACAGGAGAGGATTAGATACACAGCTCAGCAGACAGTATCACACAGGATAGGATTAGATACACTGCTCTGCAGATAGTATCACACAGGATAGGATTAGATACACGGCTTAGCAGACAGTATCACACAGGAGAGGATTAGATACACGGCTCAGCAGACAGTATTACACAGGATAGGATTAGACACACAGCTCAGCAGACAGTATCACACAGGAGAGGATTAGATACATAGCTCAGCAGACGGTATCACACAGTAGGGGATTAGATACACAGCTCAGCAGACAGTACCACACAGTATAAGATTAGATACACTGCTCAGCAGACAGTATCACACAGGAGAGGATTAGATACACAGCTCAGCAGACAGTATCACACAGGACAGGTTTAGATATACAGCTCAGCAGACAGTATCACACAGTAGGGGATTAGATACACAGCTCAGCAGACAGTACCACACAGTATAAGATTAGATACACTGCTCAGCAGACAGTATCACACAGGAGAGGATTAGATACACAGCTCAGCAGACAGTATCACACAGGAGGGGATTAGATACACAGCTCAACAGACAGTATCACACAGTATAAGATTAGATACACTGCTCAGCAGACAGTATCACACAGGAGAGGATTAGATACACGGCTCAGCAGACAGTATCACACAGGAGAGGATTAGCTACACAGCTCAGCAGACAGTATCACACAGGAGGGGATTAGATACACAGCTCAGGAGACAGTATCACACAGTATAAGATTAGATACACTGCTCAGCAGACAGTATCACACAGGAGAGGATTAGATACACAGCTCAGCAGACAGTATCACACAGGATAGGATTAGATACACAGCTCAGCAGACAGTATCACGCCGAATAGGATTAGATACACAGCTCAGCAGACAGTATCACACCGGATAGGATTAGATACACAGCTCAGCAGACAGTATCACACCGGATAGGATTAGATACACAGCTCAGCAGACAGTATCACACCGGATAGGATTAGATACACAGCTCAGCAGACAGTATCACACCGGATAGGATTAGATACACAGCTCAGCAGACAGTATCACACCGAATAGGATTAGATACACAGCTCAGCAGACAGTATCACACCGAATAGGATTAGATACACAGCTCAGCAGACAGTATCACACAGGAGAGGATTAGTTACAAGGCTCAGCAGATGGTATCACACAGTAGAGGATTAGATACACGGCTCAGCAGACAGTATCACACAGGAGAGGATTAGATACACGGCTCAGCAGATGGTATCACACAGGAGAGGATTAGAGATACAGCTCAGCAGACAGTATCACACAGGAGAGGATTAGATACACGGCTCAGCAGACAGTATGACACAGGAGAGGATTAGATACACGGCTCAGCAGACAGTATCACACAGGAGAGGATTAGATACACAGCTCAGCAGACAGTATCACACAGGAGAGGATTAGATACACGGCTCAGCAGACAGTATCACACAGGAGAGGATTAGATACACAGCTCAGCAGACAGTATCACACAGGAGAGGATTAGATACACGGCTCAGCAGACAGTATGACACAGGAGAGGATTAGATACACGGCTCAGCAGACAGTATCATACAGGGTAGAATTAGATACACAGCTCAGCAGACAGTATCACACCGGATAGGATTAGATACACAGCTCAGCAGACAGTATCACACTGGATAGGATTAGATACACAGCTCAGCAGACACTATCACACCGAATAGGATTAGATACACAGCTCAGCAGACAGTATCCCACCGAATAGGATTAGATACACAGCTCAGCAGACAGTATCACACAGGAGAAGATTAGATACACGGCTCAGCAGACAGTATCACACAGGAGAGGATTAGATACACAGCTCAGCAGACAGTATCACACAGGAGAGGATTAGATACACGGCTCAGCAGACAGTATGACACAGGAGAGGATTAGATACACGGCTCAGCAGACAGTAGCATACAGGGTAGGATTAGATACACAGCTCAGCAGACAGTATCACACAGGAGTGGATTAGATACACGGCTCAGCAGATAGTATCACACCGGATAGGATTAGATACACAGCTCAGCAGACAGTATCACACCGAATAGGATTAGATACACAGCTCAGCAGACAGTATCACACCGAATAGGATTAGATACACAGCTCAGCAGACAGTATCACACCGAATAGGATTAGATACACAGCTCAGCAGACAGTATCACACAGGAGAAGATTAGATACACAGCTCAGCAGACAGTATCACACAGGAGAAGATTAGATACACAGCTCAGCAGACAGTATCACACAGGAGAGGATTAGATACACGGCTCAGCACACAGTATCACACAGGAGAGGATTAGAAACACTGCTCAGCAGACAGTATCACACAGGAGAGGATTAGATACAATGCTCAGTAGACAGTATCACACAGGAGAGGATTAGATACACGGCTCAGCAGACAGTATCACACAAGAGAGGATTAGATACACGGCTCAGCAGACAGTATCACACAGGAGAGGATTAGATACATGGCTCAGCAGATGGTATCACACAGGAGAGGATTAGAGATACAGCTCAGCAGACAGTATCACACAGGAGAGGATTAGATACACGGCTCAGCAGACAGTATGACACAGGAGAGGATTAGATACACGGCTCAGCAGACAGTATCACACAGGAGAGGATTAGATACATAGCTCAGCAGACAGTATCACACAGGAGAGGATTAGATACACGGCTCATCAGACAGTATGACACAGGAGAGGATTAGATACACGGCTCAGCAGACAGTATCACACAGGAGAGGATTAGATACACAGCTCAGCAGACAGTATCACACAGGAGAGGATTAGATACACGGCTCAGCAGACAGTATCACACAGGAGAGGATTAGATACACAGCTCAGCAGACAGTATCACACAGGAGAGGATTAGATACACGGCTCAGCAGACAGTATGACACAGGAGAGGATTAGATACACGGCTCAGCAGACAGTATCATACAGGGTAGAATTAGATACACAGCTCAGCAGACAGTATCACACCGGATAGGATTAGATACACAGCTCAGCAGACAGTATCACACTGGATAGGATTAGATACACAGCTCAGCAGACAGTATCACACCGAATAGGATTAGATACACAGCTCAGCAGACAGTATCACACCGAATAGGATTAGATACACAGCTCAGCAGAAAGTATCACACAGGAGAAGATTAGATACACGGCTCAGCAGACAGTATCACACAGGAGAGGATTAGATACATAGCTCAGCAGACAGTATCACACAGGAGAGGATTAGATACACGGCTCATCAGACAGTATGACACAGGAGAGGATTAGATACATGGCTCAGCAGACAGTATCATACAGGGTAGGATTAGATACAAAACTCAGCAGACAGTATCACACAGGAGAGGATTAGATACACGGCTCAGCAGATAGTATCACACAGGATAGGATTAGATACACAGCTCAGCAGACAGTATCACACAGGACAGGATTAGATACACAGCTCAGCAGACATTATCACACAGGAGAGGATTAGATACACAGCTCAGCAGACATTATCACACAGGAGGGGATTAGATACATACACAGCTCAGCAGACAGTATCACACAGGACAGGATTAGATACATAGCTCAGCAGACGGTATCATACAGGAGAGGATTAGATACACGGCTCAGCAGACAGTATCACACAGGAGGGGATTATATACACAGCTCAGCAGACAGTACCACACAGTATAAGATTAGATACACTGCTCAGCAGACAGTATCACACAGGAGAGGATTAGATACACAGCTCAGCAGACAGTATCACACATTATAAGATTAGATACACTGCTCAGCAGACAGTATCACACAGGAGAGGATTAGATACACAGCTCAGCAGACAGTATCGCAGAGGAGAGGATTAGATACACAGCTCAGCAGACGGTATCGCACAGGAGAGGATTAGATACACGGCTCCACAGACAGTATCACACAGGAGAGGATTAGATACACAGCTCAGCAGATGGTATCACACAGGAAAGGATTAGATACATAGCTCAGCAGATGGTATCACACAGGAAAGGATTAGATACACGTCTCAGCAGACAGTATCACACAGGATAGGATTAGATGCACAGCTCAGCAGACAGTATCACATAGGACAGGATTAGATACACAGTTCATCAGACAGTATCTCACAGGAGTGGATTAGATACACGGCTCAGCAGACAGTATCACGAAAGATAGGATTAGATACACAGTTCATCAGACAGTATCACACAGGAGACGATTAGATACACAGCTCAGCAGACAGTATCACACATTACATGATTAGATACACAGCTCAGCAGACAGTATCACACAGGAGACGATTAGATACACAGCTCAGCAGACAGTATCACACATTACATGATTAGATACACAGCTCAGCAGACAGTATCACACAGGAGAGGATTAGATACACAGCTCAGCAGACAGTAACGCACAGGAGAGGATTAGATACACAGCTCAGCACACAGTATCACACAGGAGAGGATTAGATACACGGCTAAGCAGACAGTATCACACAGGAGAGGATTAGATACACAGCTCAGCAGACAGTATCACAAAGGATAGGATTAGATACACTGCTCTGCAGATAGTATCACACAGGATAGGATTAGCTATACGGCTTAGCAGACAGTATCACACAGGAGAAGATTAGATACACGGCTCAGCAGACAGTATCACACAGGATAGGATTAGACACACAGCTCAGCAGACAGTATCACACAGGAGAGGATTAGATACATAGCTCAGCAGACGGTATCACACAGGACAGGTTTAGATATACAGCTCAGCAGACAGTATCACACAGTAGGGGATTAGATACACAGCTCAGCAGACAGTACCACAAAGTATAAGATTAGATACACTGCTCAGCAGACAGTATCACACAGGAGAGGATTAGATACACAGCTCAGCAGACAGTATCACACAGGAGGGGATTAGATACACAGCTCAACAGACAGTATCACACAGTATAAGATTAGATACACTGCTCAGCAGACTATCACACAGCATAGGATTAGATACACGGCTCAGCAGACAGTATCACACAGGAGAGGATTAGCTACACAGCTCAGCAGACAGTATCACACAGGAGGGGATTAGATACACAGCTCAGGAGACAGTATCACACAGTATAAGATTAGATACACTGCTCAGCAGACAGTATCACACAGGAGAGGATTAGATACACAGCTCAGCAGACAGTATCACACAGGATAGGATTAGATACACAGCTCAGCAGACAGTATCACACCGGATAGGATTAGATACACAGCTCAGCAGACAGTATCACACCGGATAGGATTAGATACACAGCTCAGCAGACAGTATCACACCGGATATGATTAGATACACAGCTCAGCAGACAGTATCACACCGGATAGGATTAGATACACAGCTCAGCAGACAGTATCACACCGGATAGGATTAGATACACAGCTCAGCAGACAGTATCACACCGAATAGGATTAGATACACAGCTCAGCAGACAGTATCACACCGAATAGGATTAGATACACAGCTCAGCAGACAGTATCACACAGGAGAAGATTAGATACACAGCTCAGCAGACAGTATCACACAGGAGAGGATTAGTTACAAGGCTCAGCAGATGGTATCACACAGGAGAGGATTAGATACACGGCTCAGCAGACAGTATGACACATGAGAGGATTAGATACACGGCTCAGCAGACAGTATCACACAGGAGAGGATTAGATACACAGCTCAGCAGACAGTATCACACAGGAGAGGATTAGATACACGGCTCAGCAGACAGTATCACACAGGAGAGGATTAGATACACAGCTCAGCAGACAGTATCACACAGGAGAGGATTAGATACACGGCTCAGCAGACAGTATGACACAGGAGAGGATTAGATACACGGCTCAGCAGACAGTATCATACAGGGTAGAATTAGATACACAGCTCAGCAGACAGTATCACACCGGATAGGATTAGATACACAGCTCAGCAGACAGTATCACACTGGATAGAATTAGATACACAGCTCAGCAGACAGTATCACACCGAATAGGATTAGATACACAGCTCAGCAGACAGTATCACACCGAATAGGATTAGATACACAGCTCAGCAGACAGTATCACACAGGAGAAGATTAGATACACGGCTCAGCAGACAGTATCACACAGGAGAGGATTAGATACACAGCTCAGCAGACAGTATCACACAGGAGAGGATTAGATACACGGCTCAGCAGACAGTATGACACAGGAGAGGATTAGATACACGGCTCAGCAGACAGTATCATACAGGGTAGGATTAGATACACAGCTCAGCAGACAGTATCACACAGGAGAGGATTAGCTACACAGCTCAGCAGACAGTATCACACAGGAGGGGAATAGATACACAGCTCAGGAGACAGTATCACACAGTATAAGATTAGATACACTGCTCAGCAGACAGTATCACACAGGAGAGCATTAGATACACAGCTCAGCAGACAGTATCACACCGAATAGGATTAGATACACAGCTCAGCAGACAGTATCACACAGGAGAAGATTAGATACACAGCTCAGCAGACAGTATCACACAGGAGAGGATTAGATACACGGCTCAGCACACAGTATCACACAGGAGAGGATTAGAAACACTGCTCAGCAGACAGTATCACACAGGAGAGGATTAGATACAATACTCAGTAGACAGTATCACACAGGAGAGGATTAGATACACGGCTCAGCAGACAGTATCACACAGGAGAGGATTAGATACACGGCTCAGCAGATGGTATCACACAGGAGAGGATTAGAGATACAGCTCAGCAGACAGTATCACACAGGAGAGGATTAGATACACGGCTCAGCAGACAGTATGACACAGGAGAGGATTAGATACACGGCTCAGCAGACAGTATCACACAGGAGAGGATTAGATACATAGCTCAGCAGACAGTATCACACAGGAGAGGATTAGATACACGGCTCATCAGACCGTATGACACAGGAGAGGATTAGATACACGGCTCAGCAGACAGTATCACACAGGAGAGGATTAGATACACAGCTCAGCAGACAGTATCACACAGGAGAGGATTAGATACACGGCTCAGCAGACAGTATCACACAGGAGAGGATTAGATACACAGCTCAGCAGACAGTATCACACAGGAGAGGATTAGATACACGGCTCAGCAGACAGTATGACACAGGAGAGGATTAGATACACGGCTCAGCAGACAGTATCATACAGGGTAGAATTAGATACACAGCTCAGCAGACAGTATCACACCGGATAGGATTAGATACACAGCTCAGCAGACAGTATCACACAGGATAGGATTAGATACACAGCTCAGCAGACAGTATCACACAGGAGAGGATTAGATACACAGCTCAGCAGACAGTATCACACAGGAGAGGATTAGATACACGGCTCAGCAGACAGTATGACACAGGAGAGGATTAGATACACGGCTCAGCAGACAGTATCATACAGGGTAGAATTAGATACACAGCTCAGCAGACAGTATCACACCGGATAGGATTAGATACACAGCTCAGCAGACAGTATCACACTGGATAGGATTAGATACACAGCTCAGCAGACAGTATCACACCGAATAGGATTAGATACACAGCTCAGCAGACAGTATCACACCGAATAGGATTAGATACACAGCTCAGCAGACAGTATCACACAGGAGAAGATTAGATACACGGCTCAGCGGACAGTATCACACAGGAGAGGATTAGATACACAGCTCAGCAGACAGTATCACACAGGAGAGGATTAGATACACGGCTCAGCAGACAGTATGACACAGGAGAGGATTAGATACACGGCTCAGCAGACAGTATCATACAGGGTAGGATTAGATACACAGCTCAGCAGACAGTATCACACAGGAGTGGATTAGATACACGGCTCAGCAGACAGTATCACACCGGATAGGATTAGATACACAGCTCAGCAGACAGTATCACACCGAATAGGATTAGATACACAGCTCAGCAGACAGTATCACACCGAATAGGATTAGATACACAGCTCAGCAGACAGTATCACACAGGAGAAGATTAGATACACAGCTCAGCAGACAGTATCACACAGGAGAAGATTAGATACACAGCTCAGCAGACAGTATCACACAGGAGAGGATTAGATACACGGCTCAGCACACAGTATCACACAGGAGAGGATTAGAAACACTGCTCAGCAGACAGTATCACACAGGAGAGGATTAGATACAATGCTCAGTAGACAGTATCACACAGGAGAGGATTAGATACACGGCTCAGCAGACAGTATCACACAGGAGAGGATTAGATACACGGCTCAGCAGACAGTATCACACAGGAGAGGATTAGATACACGGCTCAGCAGATGGTATCACACAGGAGAGGATTAGAGATACAGCTCAGCAGACAGTATCACACAGGAGAGGATTAGATACACGGCTCAGCAGACAGTATGACACAGGAGAGGATTAGATACACGGCTCAGCAGACAGTATCACACAGGAGAGGATTAGATACATAGCTCAGCAGACAGTATCACACAGGAGAGGATTAGATACACGGCTCAGCAGACAGTATGACACAGGAGAGGATTAGATACACGGCTCAGCAGACAGTATCATACAGGGTAGGATTAGATACACAACTCAGCAGACAGTATCATACAGGAGAGGATTAGATACACGGCTCAGCAGATAGTATCACACAGCATAGGATTAGATACACAGCTCAGCAGACAGTATCGCACAGCATAGGATTAGATACACGGCTCAGCAGACAGTATCACACAGGACAGGATTAGATACACAGCTCAGCAGACAGTATCACACAGGAGAGGATTAGATACACAGCTCAGCAGACAGTATCACACAGCATAGGATTAGATACACGGCTCAGCAGACAGTATCACACAGGACAGGATTAGACACACAGCTCAGCAGACAGTATCACACAGGAGAGGATTAGATACACAGCTCAGCAGACAGTATCACACAGCGTAGGATTAGATACACAGCTCAGCAGACAGTATCACACAGGAGAGGATTAGATACACAGATCAGCAGACAGTAAGTATCACACAGCATAGGATTAGATACACAGCTCAGCAGACAGTATCACACAGGAGTGGATTAGATACACGGCTGAGCAGACAGTATCACACAGGATAGTATTAGATACACTGCTCAGCAGACAGTATCACACAGGAGAGGATTAGATACACAGCTCAGCAGACAGTATCACACAGGAGAGGATTAGATACACGGCTCAGCAGACAGTATCACACAGGAGAGGATTAGATACACAGCTCAGCAGACAGTATCACACAGGAGAGGATTAGATACACGGCTCAGCAGACAGTATCACACAGGAGAGGATTAGATACACGGCTCAGCAGACAGTATCACACAGGAGAGGATTAGATACACTGCTCAGCAGACAGTATCACACAGGGCAGGATTACATACACGGTTCAGCAGACAGTATCACACAGGGTAGGATTAGATACACGGCTCAGCAGACAGTATCACACAGGAGAGGATTTGATAGACAGCTCAGCAGACAGTATCACACAGGAGAGGATTAGATACACAGCTCAGCAGATGGTATCACACAGGATAGAATTAGATACACTGCTCAGCAGACAGTATCACACAGGGCAGGATTAGATACACGGTTCAGCAGACAGTATCACACAGGGTAGGATTAGATACACGGCTCAGCAGACAGTATCACACAGGAGAGGATTAGATACACAGCTCAGCAGACAGTATCACACAGGAGAGGATTAGATACACGGCTCAGCAGACAGTATCACACAGGAGAGGATTAGATACACAGCTCAGCAGACAGTATCACACAGGATAGGATTAGATACACAGCTCAGCAGATAGTATCACACAGGATAGGATTAGATACACAGATCAGCAGACAGTATCACACAGGAGAGGATTAGATACACGGCTCATCAGACAGTATCGCACAGGAGAGGATTAGATACATAGCTCATCAGACAGTATCACACAGGACAGGATTAGATACACAGCTCAGCAGACAGTATCACACAGGAGAGGATTAGATACATAGCTCATCAGACAGTATCACACAGGACAGGATTAGATTCACGGCTCAGCAGACAGTATCACACAGGAGAGGATTAGATACACAGCTCAGCTGACAGTATCACACAGGAGAGGATTAGATACACAGCTCAGCAGACAGTATCACACAGGAGAGGATTAGATACACAGCTCAGCAGATAGTATCACACAGGATAGGATTAGATATACAGCTCAGCAGACAGTATCACACAGGAGTGGATTAGATACACAGCTCAGCAGACAGTATCACACAGGATAGGATTAGATACACAGCTCAGCAGATGGTATCACACAGGATAGGATTAGATACACTGCTCAGCAGACAGTATCACACAGGATAGGATTAGATACACAGCTCAGCTGATGGTATCACACAGGATAGGATTAGATGCACAGCTCAGTAGGCAGTATCACACAGGAGAGGATTAGATACACGGCTCAGCAGACAGTATCACACAGGAGAGGATCAGATACACAGCTCAGCTGACAGTATCACACAGGAGTGGATTAGATACACGGCTCAGCAGACAGTATCGCACAGGGCGGGATTAGATACACAGCTCAGTAGGCAGTATCACACAGGAGAGGATTAGATACACAGCTCATCAGACAGTATGACACAGGAGAGGATTAGATACACAGCTCAGCAGATAGTATCACACAGGAGAGGATTAGATACACAGCTCAGCTGACAGTATCACACAGGAGTGGATTAGATACACGGCTCAGCAGACATTATCACACAGGAGAGGATTAGATACACAGCTCAGCAGATAGTATCACACAGGAGAGGATTAGACACACAGCTCAGCAGACAGTATCACACAGGAGAGGATTAGATACACAGCTCAGCAGACAGTATCACACAGAAGGGGATTAGATACACAGCTCAGCAGACAGTATCACACAGGATAAGATTAGATACACTGCTCTGCGGATAGTATCACACAGGATAGGATTAGATGCACAGCTCAGCAGACAGTATCACACAGGATTAGATACATAGCTCAGCAGACAGTATCACACAGGAGAGGATTAGATACACAGCTCAGCAGACAGTATCACACAGGAGAGGATGAGATACACAGCATAGGTTTAGATACACAGCTCAGCAGACAGTATCACACAGCATAGGATTAGATACACGGCTCAACAGACAGTATCACACAGGAGGGGATTAGATACGCAGCTCAGCAGACAGTATCACACAGGATAAGATTAGATACACAGCTCAGCAGACAGTATCACACAGCATAGGATTAGATACACAGCTCAGCAGACAGTATCACACAGGAGAGGATTAGATACGCAGCTCAGCAGACAGTATCTCACAGGAGAGGATTAGATACATGGCTCAGCAGACAGTATCACACAGCATAGGATTAGATACACGGCTCAGCAGACAGTATCACACAGGAGGGGATTAGATACACAGCTGAGGAGACAGTATCACACAGGAGAGGATTAGATACACTGCTCAGCATACAATATCACACAGCATAGGATTAGATACACAGCTCAGCAGGCAGTATCACACAGTATAAGATTAGATACACAGCTCAGCAGACAGTATCACACAGCATAGGATTAGATACACGGCTCAGCAGACAGTATCACACAGGACAGGATTAGATACACAGCTCAGCAGACAGTATCACACAGGAGAGGATTAGATACACAGCTCAGCAGATGGTATCACACAGGAGAGAATTAGATACACAGCTCAGCAGACAGTATCACACAGGAGAGGATTAGATACACAGATCAGCAGACAGTATCACACAGCATAGGATTAGATACACAGCTCAGCAGACAGTATCACACAGGAGAGTATTAGATACACTGCTCAGCAGACAGTATCACACAGGAGAGAATTAGATACACAGCTCAGCAGACAGTATCACACAGGATTAGGTACATAGCTCAGCAGACAGTATCACACAGGAGAGGATTAGATACATAGCTCAGCAGACAGTATCACACAGGAGAGGATTAGATACACAGCTCAGCAGACAGTATCACACAGGAGAGGATTAGATACACGGCTCAACAGACAGTATCACACAGGAGGGGATTAGATACACAGCTCAGCAGACAGTATCACACAGGAGGGGATTAGATACACAGCATAGGTTTAGATACACAGCTCAGCAGGCAGTATCACACAGCATAGGATTAGATACACGGCTCACCAGACAGTATCACACAGGAGGGGATTAGATACACAGCTCAGCAGACAGTATCACACAGGAGGGGATTAGATACACAGCTCAGCAGACAGTACCACACAGGATAAGATTAGATACACAGCTCAGCAGACAGTATCACACAGGAGAGGATTAGATACACAGCTCAGCAGACAGTATCACATAGGACAGGATTAGATACACAGCTCAGCAGACAGTACCACACAGGATAAGATTAGATACACAGCTCAGCAGACAGTATTACACAGGAGAGGAATAGATGCACAGCTCAGCAGACAGTATCACATAGGACAGGATTAGATACACAGCTCAGCAGACAGTATCACACAGGATAGGATTAGATACACAGCTCAGCAGACAGTATCACACAGCATAGGATTAGATACACAGCCCAGCAGACAGTATCGCACAGCATAGGATTAGATACACGGCTCAGCAGACAGTATCACACAGGACAGGATTAGATACACAGCTCAGCAGACAGTATCACACAGGAGAGGATTAGATACACAGCTCAGCAGACAGTATCTCACAGGAGAGGATTAGATACATGGCTCAGCAGACAGTATCACACAGGACAGGATTAGATACACAGCTCAGCAGACAGTATCACACAGGAGAGGATTAGATACGCAGCTCAGCAGACAGTATCTCACAGGAGAGGATTAGATACATGGCTCAGCAGACAGTATCACACAGCATAGGATTAGATACACGGCTCAGCAGACAGTATCACACAGGAGGGGATTAGATACACAGCTGAGGAGACAGTATCACACAGCATAGGATTAGATACACAGCTCAGCAGACAGTATCACACAGCATAGGATTAGATACACAGCTCAGCAGACAGTATCACACAGCATAGGATTAGATACACAGCCCAGCAGACAGTATCGCACAGCATAGGATTAGATACACGGCTCAGCAGACAGTATCACACAGGACAGGATTAGATACACAGCTCAGCAGACAGTATCACACAGGAGAGGATTAGATACACAGCTCAGCAGACAGTATCACACAGCATAGGATTAGATACACGGCTCAGCAGACAGTATCACACAGGACAGGATTAGACACACAGCTCAGCAGACAGTATCACACAGGAGAGGATTAGATACACAGCTCAGCAGACAGTATCACACAGCGTAGGATTAGATACACAGCTCAGCAGACAGTATCACACAGGAGAGGATTAGATACACAGATCAGCAGACAGTAAGTATCACACAGCATAGGATTAGATACACAGCTCAGCAGACAGTATCACACAGGAGTGGATTAGATACACGGCTGAGCAGACAGTATCACACAGGATAGTATTAGATACACTGCTCAGCAGACAGTATCACACAGGAGAGTATTAGATACACAGCTCAGCAGACGGTATCACACAGGAGAGAATTAGATACACAGCTCAGCAGACGGTATCACACAGGAGAGGATTAGATACACGGCTCAGCAGACAGTGTCACACAGGGTAGGATTAGAGATAAACGGCTCAGCAGACAGTATCACACAGGATAGGATTAGATACACGGCTCAGCAGACAGTATCACACAGGAGAGGATTAGATACACAGCTCAGCAGACAGTATCACACAGGGGCTGATTAGATACACTGTTTAGCAGATAGTATCACACAGGATAGGATTAGATGCACAGCTCAGCAGACAGTATCACACAGGACAGGATTAGATACACAGCTCAGCAGACAGTATCACACAGGATAGGATTAGATACACGGCTCAGCAGACAGTATCACACAGGAGGGGATTAGATACACAGCTGAGGAGACAGTATCACACAGCATAGGATTAGATATACAGCTCAGCAGACAGTATCACACAGCATAGGATTAGATACACAGCTCAGCAGACAGTATCACACAGCATAGGATTAGATACACAGCCCAGCAGACAGTATCGCACAGCATAGGATTAGATACACGGCTCAGCAGACAGTATCACACAGGACAGGATTAGATACACAGCTCAGCAGACAGTATCACACAGGAGAGGATTAGATACACAGCTCAGCAGACAGTATCACACAGCATAGGATTAGATACACGGCTCAGCAGACAGTATCACACAGGACAGGATTAGACACACAGCTCAGCAGACAGTATCACACAGGAGAGGATTAGATACACAGCTCAGCAGACAGTATCACACAGCGTAGGATTAGATACACAGCTCAGCAGACAGTATCACACAGGAGAGGATTAGATACACAGATCAGCAGACAGTAAGTATCACACAGCATAGGATTAGATACACAGCTCAGCAGACAGTATCACACAGATTAGATACACGGCTGAGCAGACAGTATCACACAGGAGAGGATTAGATACACGGCTCAGCAGACAGTATCACACAGGAGAGTATTAGATACACAGCTCAGCAGACGGTATCACACAGGAGAGAATTAGATACACAGCTCAGCAGACGGTATCACACAGGAGAGGATTAGATACACGGCTCAGCAGACAGTGTCACACAGGGTAGGATTAGAGATAAACGGCTCAGCAGACAGTATCACACAGGATAGGATTAGATACACGGCTCAGCAGACAGTATCACACAGGAGAGGATTAGATACACAGCTCAGCAGACAGTATCACACAGGGGCTGATTAGATACACTGTTTAGCAGATAGTATCACACAGGATAGGATTAGATGCACAGCTCAGCAGACAGTATCACACAGGACAGGATTAGATACACAGCTCAGCAGACAGTATCACACAGGATAGGATTAGATACACTGCTCAGCAGACAGTATCACTGTACAGGATTAGATACACAGCTCACCAGACAGTATCACACAGCATAGGATTAGATACACAGGTCAGCAAACAGTATCACACAGGATAGGATTAGATACACTGCTCAGCAGATGGTATCACACAGGATAGGATTAGATACACAGCTCAGCAGACAGTATCACACAGGATAGGATTAGATACACGGCTCAGCAGACAGTATCACAGGAGGGGATTAGATACACGGCTCAGTAGACAGTATCACACAGGAGAGGATTAGATACACATCATAGGATTAGATACACAGCTCAGCAGACAGTATCACACAGGAGGGGATTAGATACACAGCTCAGCAGACAGTATCACACAGGATAAGATTAGATACACTGCTCAGCAGACAGTATCACACAGGAGAGGATTAGATACACGGCTCAACACAGTATTACACAGAGGATTAGATACACGGCTCAGCAGACAGTATCACACAGGAGAGGATTAGATACACAGCTCAGCTGACAGTATCACACAGCATAGGATTAGATACACAGCTCAGCAGACAGTATCACACAGGAGTGGATTAGATACACGGCTCAGCAGACAGTATCGCACAGGGCGGGATTAGATACACGGCTCAGCAGACAGTATCACACAGGATAGGATTAGATACACAGTTCATCAGACAGTATCACACAGGAGACGATTAGATACACAGCTCAGCAGACAGTATCACACATTAGAGGATTAGATACACAGCTCAGCAGACAGTATCACACAGGAGAGGATTAGATACACAGCTCAGCAGACAGTATCACACAGGATGGCATTAGATACACAGCTCAGCACACAGTTTCACCAGGAGAGGATTAGATACACGGCTCAGCAGACAGTATCGCACAGGAGAGGATTAGATACACTGCTCAGCAGACAGTATCACACAGCATAGGATTAGAAACACAGCTCAGCAGACAGTATCACACAGGAGTGGATTAGATACACAGCTCAGCAGACAGTATCACACAGAATAGGATTAGATACACGGCTCAGCAGACAGTATCGCACAGGGCGGGATTAGATACATGGCTCAGCAAACAGTATCACACAGGATAGGATTAGATACACAGTTCACCATCACTGCGTCATAATAGCACTGCAGTATGTGGTGAGGGACTACAACTCCCAGCAAGTTTATTTCTTTTTATTTTACACGCTGCTGTTTTCCACAGTGAATTACCAGAAAGATCTGCACCAAAATCATGAAGTGCAAATTTGCTGTTGTGGATTTTCTTGCGAATTTTTGCTAATTTGCTCTGATTTTCTATGGAAATCCTCCAGGAACAATCTGCCACATTTGAACAGATCTTCAGGCCTCATTCAGACATCTGTAGTTTTCTGGTACATTAAAAAAAAGGAAAAAAAACAAAACTGATTTTCATCAAAGGGATCGATCCGAATTGTATCAATGTTTGTTACTATATGCAAATAAAAAATATATATATATGGATATGTGAACTGCCCCATAGATGATAAAGGTGCGTATTATGTCTGTCAATAACATGGATGTAAAAAAACAGACGTCTGAATGAGACGTTCACCCACAAGATCATCCAGCAATAGTGCAGCTCTGACCTGACACATCGCATTCACAGAAAGGCTCCTGATCAGCACATATGATGTCTGTGATCTATAAAGAGTCCTCCACATTGTACCCACTACATATACATTCACAATAAAGCTGCCCCCGTAACATCAACTGCCCCACACCTACCACATATAGCCAGGTCCCCGCTTCCCCACACACAGTATATAGCCAGGTCCCCGCTCCCCCACACACAGTATAGAGCCAGGTCCCCGCTCCCCCACACAAAGTATATAGCCAAGGTCCCCACTCCCCCACACACAGTATATAGCGAGGTCCCCGCTCCCCCACACACAGTATATAGCGAGGTCCCCGCTCCCCCACACAAAGTATATAGCCAAGGTCCCCACTCCCCCACACACAGTATATAGCCAGGTCCCCGCTCCCCCACACACAGTATATAGCCAAGGTCCCCGCTCCCCCACACAAAGTATATAGCCAGGTCCCCGCTCCCCCACACAAAGTATATAGCCAGGTCCCCGCTCCCCCACACACAGTATATAGCCAGGTCCCCGCTCCCCCACACACAGTATATAGCGAGGTCCCCGCTCCCCCACACAAAGTATATAGCCAAGGTCCCCACTCCCCCACACACAGTATATAGCCAGGTCCCCGCTCCCCCACACACAGTATATAGCCAAGGTCCCCGCTCCCCCACACAAAGTATATAGCCAGGTCCCCGCTCCCCCACACAAAGTATATAGCCAGGTCCCCGCTCCCCCACACAAAGTATATAGCCAGGTCCCCGCTCCCCCACACACAGTATATAGCCAGGCCCCCGCTCCCCCACACACAGTATATAGCGAGGTCCCCGCTCCCCCACACAAAGTATATAGCCAAGGTCCCCACTCCCCCACACACAGTATATAGCCAGGCCCCCGCTCCCCCACACAAAGTATATAGCCAGGTCCCCGCTCCCCCACACACAGTATATAGCCAAGGTCCCCGCTCCCCCACACAAAGTATATAGCCAGGTCCCCGCTGCCCCACACAAAGTATATAGCCAGGTCCCCGCTCCCCCACACAAAGTATATAGCCAGGTCCCCGCTCCCCCACACACAGTATATAGCCAGGTCCCCGCTCCCCCACACACAGTATATAGCCAAGATCCCCGCTCCCCCACACACAGTATATAGCCAGGCCCCCGCTCCCCCACACACAGTATATAGCCAGGTCCCCGCTCCCCCACATACAGTATATAGCCAGGCCCCCGCTCCCCCACACAAAGTATATAGCCAGGTCCCCGATCCCCCACACAAAGTATATAGCCAGGTCCCCGCTCCCCCACACACAGTATATAGCCAGGTCCCCACTCCCCCACACAAAGTATATAGCCAGGTCCCCGCTCCCCCACACAAAGTATATAGCCAGGTCCCCGCTCCCCCACACAAAGTATACAGCCAGGTCCCCGCACCCCCACACACAGTATATAGCCAGATCCCCGCTCCCCCACACAAAGTATATAGCCAGGTCCCCGCTCCCCCACACACAGTATATAGCCAGGTCCCCGCTCCCCCACACAAAGTATATAGCCAGGTCCCCGCTCCCCCACACACAGTATATAGCCAGGTCCCCGCTCCCCCACACAAAGTATATAGCCAAGATCCCCGCTCCCCCACACAAAGTATATAGCCAGGTCCCCGCTCCCCCACACACAGTATATAGCCAGGTCCCCGCACCCCACACAAAGTATATAGCCAGGTCCCCGCTCCCCCACACACAGTATATAGCCAGGTCCCCGCACCCCACACAAAGTATATAGCCAGGTCCCCGCTCCCCCACACAAAGTATATAGCCAGGTCCCCGCTCCCCCACACAAAGTATATAGCCAGGTCCCCGCTCCCCCACACAAAGTATATAGCCAGGTCCCCGCTCCCCCACACAAAGTATATAGCCAGGTCCCCGCTCCCCCACACAAAGTATATAGCCAGGTCCCCGCACCCCACACAAAGTATATAGCCAGGTCCCCGCTCCCCCACACAAAGTATATAGCCAGGTCCCCGCTCCCCCACACAAAGTATATAGCCAAGTCCCCGCTCCCCCACACAAAGTATATAGCCAAGGTCCCCGCTCCCCCACACAAAGTATATAGCCAGGTCCCCGCTCCCCCACACAAAGTATATAGCCAGGTCCCCGCTCCCCCACACAAAGTATATAGCCAAGATCCCCTTCTCCATGTATAGCATATTTATCCAGGTCTCCCTCCCCCACATATAGCAAAGAGAACCAAGTCCAGCACCCCCTCCCCCACCACACAGCATACGGTATATAGACAAGTCCCCCCCACACAGCATACGGTATATAGACAAGACCCCCACACACAGCATACGGTATATAGACAAGTCCCCCACACACAGCATACGGTATATAGACAAGTGCCCCACACACAGCATACGGTATATAGACAAGTCCCCACACACAGCATACAGTATATAGACATGTCCCCCACACACAGCATACAGTATATAGACAAGTCCCCACACACAGCATACAGTATATAGACAAGTCCCCCACACACAGCATACGGTATATAGACAAGTCCCCCCACACACAGCATACAGTATATAGACAAGTCCCCCACACACAGCATATGGTATATAGACAAGTCCCCCACACACACAGCATACGGTATATAGACAAGCCCCCCACACAGCATACGGTATATGGATAAGTCCCCCACACACAGCATACGGTATATAGACAAGTCCCCCCCACACAGCATACAGTATATAGACAAGTCCCCCCTACACAGCATACGGTATATAGACAAGTCCCCCACACACAGCATACAGTATATAGACAAGTCCCCCCACACAGCATACAGTATATAGACAAGTCCCCCCACACAGCATACAGTATATAGACAAGTCCCCCACACACAGCATACGGTATATAGACAAGTCCCCCCCACACACAGCATACAGTATATAGACAAGTCCCCCCCACACAGCATACGGTATATAGACAAGTCCCCCACACACAGAATACAGTATATAGACAAGTCCCCCCCACACAGCATACGGTATATAGACAAGTCCCCCACACACAGCATACGGTATATAGACAAGTCCCCCATACACAGCATACGGTATATAGACAAGTCCCCCACACACAGCATACGGTATATAGACAAGTCCCCCACACACAGCATACGGTATATAGACAAGTCCCCCACACACAGCATACAGTATATAGACAAGTCCCCCATACACAGCATACGGTATATGGACAAGTCCCCCATACACAGCATACAGTATATAGACAAGTCCCCCACACACAGCATACAGTATATAGACAAGTCCCCCATACACAGCATACGGTATATAGACAAGTCCCCCACACACAGCATACGGTATATAGACAAGTCCCCCACACACAGCATACGGTATATAGACAAGTCCCCCACACACAGCATACAGTATATAGACAAGTCCCCCACACAGCATACGGTATATAGACAAGTCCCCCATACACAGCATACGGTATATAGACAAGTCCCCCATACACAGCATACGGTATATAGACAAGTCCCCCACACACAGCATACGGTATATAGACAAGTCCCCCCCACACAGCATACGGTATATAGACAAGTCCACCACACACAGCATACGGTATATAGACAAGTCCCCCACACACAGCATACGGTATATAGACAAGTCCCCCCCACACAGCATACGGTATATAGACAAGTCCCCCACACACAGAATACAGTATATAGACAAGTCCCCCACACACAGCATACGGTATATAGACAAGTCCCCCCCACACAGCATACGGTATATAGACAAGTCCCCCACACACAGAATACAGTATATAGACAAGTCCCCCACACACAGCATACAGTATATAGACAAGTCCCCCACACAGCATACAGTATATAGACAAGTCCCCCACACACAGCATACAGTATATAGACAAGTCCCCCACACAGCATACAGTATATAGACAAGTCCCCCCCACACAGCATACGGTATATAGACAAGTCCCCCACACACAGAATACAGTATATAGACAAGTCCCCCACACACAGCATACAGTATATAGACAAGTCCCCCACACAGCATACAGTATATAGACAAGTCCCCCACACACAGCATACGGTATATAGACAAGTCCCCCCCACACAGCATACGGTATATAGACAAGTCCCCCACACACAGCATACGGTATATAGACAAGTCCCCCCCACACAGCATACGGTATATAGACAAGTCCCCCACACACAGAATACAGTATATAGACAAGTCCCCCACACACAGCATACGGTATATAGACAAGTCCCCCCCACACAGCATACGGTATATAGACAAGTCCCCCACACACAGCATACGGTATATAGACAAGTCCCCCCACACACAGCATACAGTATATAGACAAGTCCCCCACACACAGCATACGGTATATAGACAAGTCCCCCCCACACAGCATACAGTATATAGACAAGTCCCCCACACACAGCATACGGTATATAGACAAGTCCCCCACACACAGCATACGGTATATAGACAAGTCCCCCACACACAGCATACGGTATATAGACAAGTCCCCCACACACAGCATACAGTATATAGACAAGTCCCCTCCCACACACAGCATACAGTATATAGACAAGTCCCCCACACACAGCATACAGTATATAGACAAGTCCCCCACACACAGCATACAGTATATAGACAAGTCCCCCACACACAGCATACAGTATATAGACAAGTCCCCCACACACAGCATACAGTATATAGACAAGTCCCCTATACACAGCATACAGTATATAGACAAGTCCCCTATACACAGCATACGGTATATAGACAAGTCCCCCACACACACCATACAGTATATAGATAAGTCCCACACACAGCATACGGTATATAGACAAGTCCCCCACACACAGCATACGGTATATAGACAAGTCCCCCACACACAGCATACAGTATATAGACAAGTCCCCCATACACAGCATACAGTATATAGACAAGTCCCCCCACACAGCATACAGTATATAGACAAGTCCCCCACACACAGAATACAGTATATAGACAAGTCCCCCCACACAGCATACAGTATATAGACAAGTCCCCCACACACAGCATACAGTATATAGACAAGTCCCCCCCACACAGCATACGGTATATAGACAAGTCCCCCACACACAGCATACGGTATATAGACAAGTCCCCCACACACAGCATACGGTATATAGACAAGTCCCCCATACACAGCATACGGTATATAGACAAGTCCCCCATACACAGCATACAGTATATAGACAAGTCCCCCACACACAGCTTACGGTATATAGACAAGTCCCCCCACACACAGCATACGGTATATAGACAAGTCCCCCATACACAGCATACGGTATATAGACAAGTCCCCCACACACAGCATACGGTATATAGACAAGTCCCCCACACACAGCATACAGTATATAGACAAGTCCCCCCACACAGCATACAGTATATAGACAAGTCCCCCCCACACAGCATACGGTATATAGACAAGTCCCCCACACACAGCATACGGTATATAGACAAGTCCCCCCACACACAGCATAAGGTATATAGACAAGTCCCCCATACACAGCATACAGTATATAGACAAGTCCCCCACACACAGCATACAGTATATAGACAAGTCCCCCATACACAGCATACGGTATATAGACAAGTCCCCCACACACAGCATACAGTATATAGACAAGTCCCCCATACACAGCATACAGTATATAGACAAGTCCCCCATACACAGCATACGGTATATAGACAAGTCCCCCACACACAGCATACAGTATATAGACAAGTCCCCCACACACAGCATACAGTATATAGACAAGTCCCCCACACACAGCATACAGTATATAGACAAGTCCCCCATACACAGCATACGGTATATAGACAAGTCCCCTATACACAGCATACGGTATATAGACAAGTCCCCCACACACAGCATACAGTATATAGACAAGTCCCCCACACACAGCATACGGTATATAGACAAGTCCCTCACACACAGCATACGGTATATAGACAAGTACCCCATACACAGCATACAGTATATAGACAAGTCCCCCCACACAGCATACAGTATATAGACAAGTCCCCCACACACAGCATATGGTATATAGACAAGTCCCCCCACACAGCATACGGTATATAGACAAGTCCCCCCCACACACAGCATACAGTATATAGACAAGTCCCCCACACACAGCATACGGTATATAGACAAGTCCCCCACACAGCATACGGTATATAGACAAGTCCCCCCCACACAGCATACAGTATATAGACATGTCCCCCACACACAGCATACAGTATATAGACAAGTCCCCACACACAGCATACAGTATATAGACAAGTCCCCCACACACAGCATACGGTATATAGACAAGTCCCCCCACACACAGCATACGGTATATAGACAAGTCCCCACACACAGCATACAGTATATAGACAAGTCCCCCACACACAGCATACGGTATATAGACAAGTCCCCCACACACAGCATACGGTATATAGACAAGTCCCCCCACACACAGCATACGGTATATAGACAAGTCCCCCCACACACAGCATACGGTATATAGACAAGTCCCCACACACAGCATACAGTATATAGACAAGTCCCCACACACAGCATACAGTATATAGACAAGTCCCCCACACACAGCATACGGTATATAGACAAGTCCCCCCCACACAGCATACAGTATATAGACGAGTCCCCCATGCACAGCATACAGTATATAGACAAGTACCCCCCACACAGCATACAGTATATAGACAAGTACCCCCCACACAGCATACAGTATATAGACAAGTACCCCACACACAGCATACAGTATATAGACAAGTCCCCCACACACAGCATACAGTATATAGACAAGTCCCCCACACGCAGCATACTGTATATAGACAAGTCCCCCACACACAGCATACAGTATATAGACAAGTCCCCCACACAGCATACGGTATATAGACAAGTCCCCCACACACAGCATACTGTATATAGACAAGTCCCCCACAGACACAGCATACGGTATATAGACAAGTCCCCCCCCCCACACAGCATACAGTATATAGACAAGTTCCCCCCACACAGCATACGGTATATAGACAAGTCCCCCACACACAGCATACGGTATATAGACAAGTCCCCCACACACAGCATACGGTATATAGACAAGTTCCCCACACACAGCATACGGTATAAAGACAAGTTCCCCACACACAGCATACAGTATATAGACAAGTCCCCCCCACGCAGCATACAGTATATAGACGAGTCCCCCATGCACAGCATACAGTATATAGACAAGTACCCCCCACACAGCATACAGTATATAGACAAGTACCCCACACACAGCATACAGTATATAGACAAGTCCCCCACACACAGCATACAGTATATAGACAAGTCCCCCACACGCAGCATACAGTATATAGACAAGTCCCCCACACAGCATACGGTATATAGACAAGTCCCCCACACACAGCATACTGTATATAGACAAGTCCCCCACACACAGCATACAGTATATAGACAAGTCCCCCACACAGCATACGGTATATAGACAAGTCCCCCACACACAGCATACTGTATATAGACAAGTCCCCCACAGACACAGCATACGGTATATAGACAAGTCCCCCCCCCCACACAGCATACAGTATATAGACAAGTTCCCCCCACACAGCATACGGTATATAGACAAGTCCCCCACACACAGCATACGGTATATAGACAAGTCCCCCACACACAGCATACGGTATATAGACAAGTTCCCCACACACAGCATACGGTATAAAGACAAGTTCCCCACACACAGCATACGGTATATAGACAAGTTCCCCACACACAGCATACAGTATATAGACAAGTCCCCCCACACAGCATACAGTATATAGACAAGTCCCCCCACACAGCATACGGTATATAGACAAGTCCCCCACACACAGCATACAGTATATAGACAAGTCCCCCACACGCAGCATACAGTATATAGACGAGTCCCCCACACACAGCATACAGTATATAGACAAGTACCCCACACACAGCATACGGTATATAGACAAGTCCCCCACACACAGCATACGGTATATAGACAAGTCCCCCCCACACAGCATACAGTATATAGACAAGTCCCCCACACACAGCATACGGTATATAGACAAGTCCCCCACACACAGCATACGTATATAGACAAGTCCCCCACACACAGCATACGGTATATAGACAAGTCCCCCACACACAGCATACGTATATAGACAAGTCCCCCACACACAGCATACGGTATATAGACAAGTCCCCCACACACAGCATACGGTATATAGACAAGTCCCCCACACACAGCATACAGTATATAGACAAGTCCCCCACACACAGCATACAGTATATAGACAAGTCCCCCACACAGCATACGGTATATAGACAAGTCCCCCACACACAGCATACAGTATATAGACAAGTCCCCCACACACAGCATACGGTATATAGACAAGTCCCCCACACACAGCATATAGTATATAGACAAGTCCCCCACACACAGCATACGGTATATAGACAAGTCCCCCACACACACCATACGGTATATAGACAAGTCCCCCACACACAGCATACGGTATATAGACAAGTCCCCCACACACAGCATACGGTATATAGACAAGTCCCCCACACACAGCATACGGTATATAGACAAGTCCCCCACACACAGCATACAGTATATAGATAAGTCCCCCACACACAGCATACGGTATATAGACAAGTCCCCCACACACAGCATACGGTATATAGACAAGTCCCCCCCCCCACACACAGCATACAGTATATAGACAAGTCCCCCACACACAGCATATGGTATATAGACAAGTCAAACCACACACCCCCACACACACAGCATACGATGTATAGACAAGTGCATAGCTGTGCTAGGGTAGGAGTGGGAGGAGCCTTCCTTCTCTTGTCAGTGCTGGCCCTGCAGTGGGGCCCACCGGGGAATTCCACAGCAGGCCAGTCCGAGCCTGGTCACATGCTGACTAGAGTCTCAGACACCTCTCTGAGTAGCCCACTGATAGAAGTGGATGAGAATCTAGTCGGCATTTGACCTCAACTATTACATCATAACACCGGCTTTATCTTTTTAAAGCTTTGTAACCTTTACTCACTTTATGAATCAGCCATAGATAAAACTCAGTAAGGATGGGTTGCTACTATGTGCAATTTGCCAGCCAGCCCAGAACAGCGGTGACCTGAGCCGACAGCAGCGACTTGAGTAGACTGTGGCCACCTGAGCCAACAGCGGCATTTAAATTGCGCCATCGCCAGGAAATGAATGACAATGGCAGTCAGGGGAATGGTGAAGGCCTGCATGGCTGCCATCTTGGTACTCCTGTGAAGTTCATCCACAGTCTGGACTTAATCTTATAAACTGTATACTGCATTACTAGAGGATTGCTGTATATAGAATAAGCACTCAAGAGATCGCAGGTTCAAGTGCCCTAAGGGGACATAAAAAAATAAAGTAAAAATGGAAAAAAAAGAAAAAAGTTTTATAAAGGAAAAAAAATAAACAAAAATGTTAAATCACCCCTATTTTCCGAGGTAAAAAAAAAGAAATTAAAAAAGAAACATTTTATATTGTCGTGTCTGTAAAAGTCCGACCTATCAAAGCCCAAATTATTTAAACCGCACGTTAAATAGCGGAAAAATAAATGAAGAAGCCAGAATTGCCGTATTATGGTGTCACCAAACAGTAATAAATAACCCGGTATTGTGTCACCATTTTGTGAGACCCGGCATTTGTTCCATGCTTCTGCTGATGAATCTGGGCGAGGTTCGCTTTCTGCTCGCCGACCTGCGAGGGTTATTGATGCCATTCTCTGCTGTCTACAAACTTTTCATCTCTTTTTGATGCATTTTTTGGGAGGTAAAATTACCCAAAAAGAAAAAAAAATGGGGTGTTTAGATTATCTTTGCTGTTGGGCATTTGCTGTAGGGGTTAATATATTTATGATTTGATAGATCGGACTTTTTGTCAGTGTGTCAATACTAAATAAATAAATATATATATATAATCTTTTACTCTTGCTTTGTATTGACAAATGGAGGTAGGAAATTTCAAAGGATTTTTTTATATATATAAATTTCAATTTTAATCCTTTTCTATCACATTATTTTTTGGTCCCGTTGGGCAACTTGAACCAAAAATCCACAACTCATTGGAATTGCGACACTTAAATTCTGCGGATGTCGGGAAGGGGATAAAGAGAATAAAGTAACTTTGCAGAATGCTTCCGTTTTGTGTACACAGCTCCTGTGCTGACTTAGTGTTCTCTTTGGTTACACCACACACCCATTCTGTGTCCGGCCCCCACAGATCGCCATCTCCATATATATGGGGGGATTTCCTCATGTGACGACCCCTCTGCTGATGTATACAGATCACATGTGGCTTCACCTTCAGCTTTGATCTCCGCAGTCTTCAGTTCCGGATCCTCCAGGATGAGGGATAAATCTTTCTTGCTCTTCATTCCCCTCCGTGGCTGATACAGCAGCTCCACCGCACCGACGTTCCCCTCATAGGGAGGAATCGCTCCGCAAAGACTGTTCTCAGCCACAGGACGATCCGCCGGATACAGGAGGAAAGTTCTCCTCTCTGCAATGAAGGATTATTCAACTTTTCTGCCATTTGTAAGATCTCTGCTTGTTGTCTGAGAATAAAAACATTCTTGTTAATAACCAGAACCTAAAAAAAATCTAATCCTGACAGCAGCGGAGCATTTATTACAATGGTATTCAGTCTAGACGATCCCCCTCCTGTCCTGACCGTTTGCTACAATGTATCAGTGCAGGGAAGATCTATCAGTTTGGACTTGGTTTCCCTTACAGAGGATTGTCCAGGCCAGACACCATTGTACCCAGTGGCGTCCCGCCAATGGTGGCAGGCCACGCGACTGCTATGGGGCCCGTGAGCTGGGGGGGCCCCATAGCAGTCGCCTGCACTGTGTACCCCCGCATCGGGTCCCCCTCCTGCACCCAGGCAAGCGGCGGGGCCCTGAGCAGGCACAATACTTACCTCTTCCCGTGCCCTAGACGCTAGAATGTATGGGATCTTTCCAGGTATGATGTCATTTCCGGGGGCGTGTTCTAGTTCAGCACCAGACACCAGAGTCTCATGCAGAGACAGAGCTGCCGGTGAAGCTGCAGGAGGAGGTCAGTATCCTAAGCTGAGAAACAGGAGATTGTTCTATTAATTGCTGGTCTGATGTCTTTTCTTCTTGTTGTTTTTGGGGTGAGGGGGCTTGATACTTGCGAGTGAGGGATTTGGGGGGGTTAATGCTGGAGGGCAGTCTGGTGGGGTTAATTAATGCTTGTGGAGATCTTAGGGGGCTCTGGGGAATAATGCAGGGATAATGTGTGCTTGTGGGGGCCCTAAGGGGATGCTGTGGGCTTGTGAGGGCTCTGGGGGGGGATGCTGCGGGCTTGTGGGGGCCCTAAGGGGGATTTTGCGGTCTTGTGGGTGCTCTGGGGGGGATGCTGTGAGCTTGTGGGGCCCTGGGGGAGATGCTGCGGGCTTGTGGGGCCCTGGGGGGGATGCTGTGGGCTTGTGGGTGCTCTGGGGGGGATGCTGCGGGCTTGTGGGGCCCTGAAGGGGTGCTGTGGGCTTCTGGGGCCCTGGGGGGGATGCTGTGGGTTTGTGGGGGCCCTTGGGGGGATACTGTGGGCTTGTGGGTGCTCTGGGGGGGATGCTGTGGGCTTGTGGGAGCTCTGGGGGGGATGCTGCAGGCTTCTGGGTCCTCTCCGGGGGGGGTGCTGCAGGCTTGTGGGGGCCCCGGGGGGAAGCAGAAGGCTTGTGGGGGCCCCGGGGGGGATGCAGCGGGCTTGTGGGGCCTCTGTATGGGGTCCAGCCTGCATATGGCATTACATGGGGACCAGGCAGTATTCTCTATGGTGAATTATATGGGGTCCAGTATTTTGTATGGAGCATTATATGGGGCTTATAATACTGTATGGAGGATTATGTGGTGCCCATAATATTGTATGGAGGACATAGTGGTGCCATAACACTGTATGGAGGACTATACTGTCCGGTCTGCACTGTGCGCTGTGAGGATTCACCGGTTTCTGAGCTATTGTAGAATTTACAATAGATATCACTCATGAAATGTAAGAAGTCAGTGAAATGTTTGGCATTGTACTATATCTATATCTATAATTTCTCTGCTGTATCTGTGTATCATGAATGGTTGGATGTGTTAAAGGGGCCACTGAGACTCTTTCGCCCGGGGCCCACGAAAACCTGGAGGAGGGAGCATCATGTGACACCCCCTCTCCCATCATTCCTCCTCTGCGTCTGACGCAGCGGCATGATGACGCGCCACGCTGTGTCAGACAGTGGAGCTGGCAGCTGCTGAGGTGATCAGCTGCAGAGACTGAAGCAGCGGGGAACGAGGAGCGGTAAGTATGTATTTATTTTTAAATCAGTGTGTACTGATAATACTGGAGGACTGGGGCTGCATTTTACCCTATGGGGGAATGCATTATACTGAGTGGAGATCCATGGCGAGTGTCTTATACTGTGTGGAGGACCATAGAGGAGTGCATTGTACTGTGTGGAGGACCATGGGGGAGTGCATTGTACTGTGTGGAGGACCATGGGGGAGTGCATTATACTGTGTGGAGGACCATGGGGGAGTGCATTATACTGTGTGGAGGACCACGGGGAGTGCATTGTACTGTGTGGAGGACCACGTGGGAGTGCATTATACAGCGTGGAAGACCACGAGGGAGTGCATTATACAGCGTGGAGAACCACGAGGGAGTGCATTATACTGCGTGGAGGACCATGGGGACTGTATTATACTGCGTGGAGGACCATGGCGAGTGCCTTATACTGTGTGGAGGACCATGGCGAGAGTCTTATACTGTGTGAGGACCATGAGGGAATGCATTGTACTGTGTGGAGGACCATGGGGGAGTGCATTGTACTGTGTGGAGGACCATGGGGGAGTGCATTGTACTGTGTGGAGGACCATGGGGGAGTGCATTGTACTGTGTGGAGGGCCATGGGGGAGTGCATTGTACTGTGTGGAGGACCATGGGGGAGTGCATTATACTGTGTGGAGGACCATGGGGGAGTGCATTATACTGTGTGGAGGACCACGGGGAGTGCATTGTACTGTGTGGAGGACCACGTGGGAGTGCATTATACTGCGTGGAGGACCACGAGGGAGTGCATTATACTGCGTGGAGGACCACGAGGGAGTGCATTATACTGTGTGGAGGACCACGAGGGAGTGCATTATACTGCGTGGAGGACCATGGGGACTGTATTATACTGCGTGGAGGACCACAGCGAGTGCCTTATACTGTGTGGAGGACCATGGCGAGAGTCTTATACTGTGTGGAGGACCATGGCGAGTGCATTGTACTCTATGGAGTATGGAGAGGTGTGGGACAGTTGGGGATCATACTGTGTTGGTGTCATCATACTTTACCCTGGGAGTTGAGGTGGGGTACAGTAGGGTCATTATACTGTGCATATGGAGGAATTCACCATGGGGGTATCATACCGTGTTTGGGGGGCACTTTTGTTGGCACCACACTTTATGGGCAATGAAAAAGGGATCTAGGACTTCAGCAGGAGGAAAATTACTATGTAAAGGCTGGAAGGTTGTGAGATCTGCTCTTCTGTGACCCCGACAATTATTTACATTTTTACATTTTTTTGTTGTGGGGGGGGGGCCCAATTAGAACTTCTGCTATGGGGCCCCATGATTCCTATGTACGCCCCTGATTGTACCAAATCCTCAGCTGTGCAGGTACTAAGGATATGGACACTCAGACATTTTGGGCAAAATATATACATACAAATATTTTTTCAATAACGTTTCATAAACAATTTGGCTTTTTTATTTCCTTTGCATTGCTAGTTGCAGAATGAGCTCACTGAGAATTTATCAGTGAGCTCATTCTGACCTTCTCTGTGCTGATTATGTTCACAGACCAGCATGAAAGTTGGGCTGATCTCTGATTCAGTCATAAATCATCGCAGAAATAAAAGAGCTGGAAACTCCACATCATAAGGAGCTCACTGACTGAATCTCAAGTTAACTCATTCTGCAGCCATCAATGTGCTGCTGGGAAACAAAAAGCTGGTAAAGGCCGAACAGAGCAAATGTTACATGAAGAGAAATAGTAAAAAGTCTTTTTAGAGCAATATACATGTATTTAAAGGGATTGTCCGGTGTGAAGCTGAAGGCTGCAGTCATCTGTGTGACTCTCTGTGACTGCAGACTTGTAATCCTCACATCATGTAGACTGCGCGCTGCCAGCATTATTCTCAGCCCAGAGATGGCAGAAGCCCCTGTATCATGTGTACAGGAATTGTGCCCCCTCTCCCCGAGGAGCAGCAGTGCCTCGTCCTCCAGATACATGAGGGTCCCATCGGGGAGATCCGCATGTACCGGCCATGATGTCATCTCCATGGATACGGCATCAATGTGCAGAGCAGAAGACCCCTGTAAGGGAGAGCTCAGACGTGGGGGGATTGATGTGGATGTGAGGAGCAGATCCCCCCATATTCACAGATTATCGCACAATACATGTGGCCTTGCACAGGAAAAACTGTGAGGAAAGAAGAAATCAGATTTCTTACAATATAGAATAATGTCCTCCTGCCCTCGCTCATGTCCAGTATTATTTATCCCCTGACCTTTAGGGTGGGGAACCCCTCCTGAGCCCCCTCCATTATATAGGAGCCATATATCTGCTCCATTACTGGCAGAAGGTAAGGAGCCAATCACACTGCACGGCTTCTACTTCCTGCTCTAAGCCCCGCCCACCTGCCTTCCCTTGAGATCTCCATGACAACCCTTGTGTGACTACAGTGACAGGCCACGCCCCCGAGGATTCTGATCAGTGCGGATGTCTCCATATTGCTGAGGACTGTGAGCGGCTAATGGGCGGAGCCAGCAGCGATGTGAGGGGCGGAGCCAGCAGCGACATGAGGGGCGGAGCCAGCAGCAATGTGAGGGGCGGAGCCAGCAGCGATATGAGGGGCGGAGCGCCAGCAGCGACATGAGGGGTGGAGCCAGCAGCGACATGAGGGGCGGAGCCAGCAGTGATGTGAGGGGCAGAGCCAGCAGCGATATGAGGGGCGGAGCCAGCAGCGATATGAGGGGCGGAGCGCCAGCAGCGACATGAGGGGCGGAGCCAGCAGCGACATGAGGGGCGGAGCCAGCAGCAATGTGAGGGGCGGAGCCAGCAGCGATATGAGGGGCGGAGCGCCAGCAGCGACATGAGGGGTGGAGCCAGCAGCGATATGAGGGGCTGAGCCAGCAGCGATGTGAGGGGCTGAGCCAGCAGCGATATGAGGGGCGGAGCCAGCAGCGATGTGAGGGGCAGAGCCAGCAGCGATATGAGGGGCGGAGCCAGCAGCGACATGAGGGGCGGAGCCAGCAGCGATATGAGGGGCGGAGCGCCAGCAGCGACATGAGGGGTGGAGCCAGCAGCGATATGAGGGGTGGAGCCAGCAGCGATGTGAGGGGCTGAGCCAGCAGCGATGTGAGGGGCAGAGCCAGCAGCGATATGAGGGGTGGAGCCAGCAGCGATATGAGGGGCGGAGCCAGCAGCGATGTGAGGGGCGGAGCGCCAGCAGCGACATGAGGGGTGGAGCCAGCAGCGATATGAGGGGCTGAGCCAGCAGCGATGTGAGGGGCGGAGCCAACAGCGACATGAGGGGCGGAGCCAGCAGCGACATGAGGGGTGGAGCCAGCAGCGATATGAGGGGCGGAGCCAGCAGCGACATGAGGGGCGGAGCCAGCAGCGATATGAGGGGCGGAGCGCCAGCAGCGACATGAGGGGTGGAGCTAGCAGCGATATGAGGGGCGGAGCCAGCAGCGACATGAGGGGCGGAGCCAGCAGCGATATGAGGGCGGAGCCAGCAGCGATATGAGGGGCGGAGCCAGCAGCAATATGAGGGGCGGAGCCAGCAGCAATATGAGAGGCGGAGCCAGCAGCGATGTGAGGGGCGGAGCCAGCAGCGATATGAGGGGCGGAGCCAGCAGCGATATGGGGGGCGGAGCCAGCAGCGATATGAGGGGCGGAGCCAGCAGCGACATGAGGGGCGGAGCCAGCAGCGATATGAGGGGCGGAGCGCCAGCAGCGACATGAGGGGTGGAGCCAGCAGCGATATGAGGGGCGGAGCCAGCAGCGACATGAGGGGCGGAGCCAGCAGCGACATGAGGGGCGGAGCCAGCAGCGATATGAGGGGCGGAGCCAGCAGCAATATGAGGGGCGGAGCCAGCAGCAATATGAGAGGCGGAGCCAGCAGCGATGTGAGGGGCGGAGCCAGCAGCGATATGAGGGGCGGAGCCAGCAGCGATATGAGGGGCGGAGCCAGCAGCGATATGAGGGGCGCTCACAGCACTGACAGGAGCAGGTGTGTGTGCAGCCAGTTCCTCTGCTGTGGGTGTTGTGGTGTGTGAGCTTCGCCGTGTATATAATATACACACATATATATATATATACAGAGTTGAAATCAGAAGTTTCCATACACTGTATAAATAGACACATCTGCAGGTTTTTCTCAATATCTGACATGAAATCAGAATAAACCTTTCCCTTTTTAGGTCAATTAGGATTACCATCATTTTTAATATTTGCCAAATGCCAGAATAATGAGAGAGAGAGAATGTTTTAGGACATTTTATTACTTACTGCTAAGTCAAAAGTTTACCTCTTTCCCTGTCCTCATTCAGTGGGAGTGGGGCGCGGAGGATGCTGGGTGGGACGCGCAGGGTAACCCCCGCCCACAGCCCAGCATCCACCGCGGGGTCCGCGACACTAATGTCACGCCTCATTTAACGTGACATCAGCGGAAGAAAGCCGCCTGCAGCCGGGGGGTCACGTGATGCCTGTGAGTGGCGATATCGCCAGTCCCTCCTACAGGAAATCAACCCCACATGATGCTGCCACCCCCATGTTTCACAGTTGGGATGGTGTTCTTAGGCTTCCAAGCTTCTCCTTTTTTCTTCCAAAAGTAACGATGGTCACTATGCCCAAAAAGTTCAATTTTAGTTTCATCAGACCACGGGACATGTCTCCAAAAATTAAGGTCTTTGTTCCTGTGTGCATTTGCAAACATTAATCTGGCTTTTTTGTCTTTCTTTTGGAGTAATGGCTTCTTCCTGGCACAGTGGCCTTTCAGCCTATATTGATACAGTACTCATTTCACTGTGGATATTGACACAATCTTATCAGCTTCCCCTGTCATCTTCACAAGATCTTTTGCTTTTGTCCTTGATATGCACATATCGGACCAAAGCACGTTCATCTCTGGGACACAGAACCCGTCTCCTTCCTGAGCGGTATGATGGCTGGACATTCCCATCTTGTTTGTACTTGCATATAATTGTTTGTACAGATTAACGAGACACCTTCAGGTATCTTGAAATTGTACCCAAGGATGAGCCAGACTTGTGCAAGTCCACAATTCTCTTCCTGATATCTTGGTTGATTTCTTTAGACTTTCCCATGATGCTACACAAAGAAGCAGTGTGTTTCAGGTGTGCATTAAAATACATCCACAGGTGTGTCTCTAATTAACTGAGATGTTGCCAAAAAAGCTATCAGAAGTTTCCAAACACATGACATCATCATATGGGCAGTCCAGAATTTTTTAAAGGTATAGCAATATTAGTGTATGTAGACTTATGACTTTGCAGTAAGTAATAAAAATGCTTTAAAACATTCTCTCTCTCTCTTATTATTCTGGCATTTGGCAAATCTTAAAAATGATGGTAATCCTAATTGACCTAAAACAGGAAAGGTTTATTCTGATTTCATGTCAGATATTGAGAAAAACATGCAGATGTGTCTTTTTATTGTTATGATCTGCAACAAGTACTAAGGAAAGAAAGGAGAAAGCTATCCCTACAGTAAGACTAAGCTGAATCCCTACGATGTAGCGGGCTGCCTGTTCCTAGCGAACAGACCCGCCTTAGTCCTCGGCTAGTCTGAACGAAGACCTATAGCATAAAGGAGAGGGGTCCCTAAAAGAACTAAGGACTGGAACAAAAATGGGACATCTCCTAAACAGAGAAGTTGTTACAGAACACAAAAAAATAAACTGACAAAAAGGTACTAGAGGTCCCAGAAGGACCAAGCGAACTGACAGAGAAAGGCACAGAAGCACCTGGCTAGCAAAGCAGTCAAACAACACTGAAGTCCAACACAGCCAAAAGGGCGGAGCTGGAATATAAAGGCAGATGGTCTTGTGACCGCAAAACACAAGATGGAAAAAACAAACAGGAGGGTTCTAACATTTATATAGTGTATGTAAATTTCTGGTTTCAACCGTGTATACAGGTGACAGGAGCAGGTGTGTGTGCAGCCAGGTCCGCTCTTTTTGTGGTGCCGCAGCGGAGCGTGTTGTGGTGTGTGAGCTCTGCCGTGTATATAGTACAGAGGAGTATATATATATATGTGTATGTATATATATATATATACATACACACACATACACACACACGGGGCATGCAGGAGTTTTTAGTTTACCAGTTTGGGTCCATGCGGAGCAGCTATAGGATTCACTGGTAACATTTTGGGGAACAGACAAAGTTTTTATAATTTTTATTCCATTTTTCTTTTGCGTGAGATTAATAAAAAACAATTCTGCTGATGTTTTTTTATTTTTTCCAGCATTCAATGGCAAAACCCCAGGAATGGTTCTTATATTTTTTCTTTCCAGCGTTTATCGTGCAGTATAGAGACAAAATGAACAAAAGCTACAATTTTGCCATTAATTATTACTATTTTATTCTTGATGCTGTTTTTTGTGCCGGATAAATCATGCGATCGTTGTACGGTTTGGGTTGTTGTTCTCTGCGATGTTAATCAGGTTTAGTTTTTTTGTTCTTGTTTTTTGGGGGTTTATTTTAATAAAATCAGGTTTTAATGTAAGAAAAAAAATTATATTTGAGTTTTTACTTTGTATATTTCCAAATATTTTATTGAAACGGAGTAAAGGAAAGAAGGATGAACTAGTGGGAGAGCAGCTGTAAAGGACCCCTGCCAGTCCCTAAAACTAAAGGGGCCTGTGACGACACAGCATTTAATCGTAATTATCCAGATGTAAATTCCATAGGCCCAGAATGATAGACTATTGCCTGAATTATTAACTATTGAATTTATGTGTTTCTTTCTTCGGTTGGTCAACGCACATGATTTTTTGTCATGAGTCCGAATGTTGACTCATCTTGTAGGTTGAGTTGATATTTGTTCATTGATAAATGGTTATTTACCTCTTATATCAACTCTTCTGGTTTATTGTACTGTTATCTTTGCAATACAGGGACGCAGGCTCTTTGAACAATGGATGTTTGCTAAATATGTTGATTACCATTTTATAAGTCCATGCAATTTGTTGACTTGCATTGTTTCGGAATTTATAGTTTATCCTTCAATGTTTGCAATGTTTGCAAGTCAACATTGGGGGATGAACTGTGGATGCTCCAGTAATGAGAATTAGTAACACCACCCCTTTCTCTTGACCTGTGGATTAAGTCATGAAGAAGGACAGTTGTAAACTACATAAAGGAGTCTTTTTGCAAAACCACTGCCAGGAACACTCTATGGGACACCTCTACAGAACACCATGAATCCATTAAGAGGGACACAGATTTGGTTTCTACAGGATGCCAGCTTAAGGGACCACAGCCCTGGCTGGAGGAATACAGATCTGCTCCATTGACTACCACAGAACTCATGGATATGACGCGCCCCCTGGGCTGTGGTGATACCCAGAGCCGGGCCTGTGTATGGCTGGGGGTTGTAGTCACCGTGGCGGCGACCCGGTCCGTGACCCAGGGAGGTCAAACCAGTGGCAGTCTATGTGTATAGGTTTATATAGTCCGACTACGCCACCTGTGGATTGCGGTTATGGAGAACCGCCGCTGCGGAGCAGTCCACTGAAGCTGGTGATATGCGCAGCAAGTGTAGTATAACTCCCCACAGGAAGAGTGTAGCTTCAGGGCAGCGCAGGTGAATGATGGTGGTTGTGCGCGGCGTCCCAGTGCAGTGAGTGCTGGCGCAGTAAGAAACACGGAGACAAGGTGATGCAGTCCCAGGGTCTTTACTCACGGTTACCAGTTTCCAAGTTACACTGCAGATCATAACTTCCCGCGACGTGCTGTGCGTACTCAGTGAGGGGCTCAGTCCACCCTCAGGTATCTCCAGAGCACTTTTCAGGACCCCGTTTTGTGTACCTTCCTGGCCTCTGTCCTTTTACCTCACACCTAGTGGCACCTCTGTTCAGTGTCCTTGGGCCTTGGCGGGCGACGTGTGTTCCGTCCCCTGGCCCTATGTGGCTACCTTCCTGATGGCTGGTGTGGGCGGCTTGCCGTACTTGAAGTGCTGCAGCCTCCGGTTCCCAGTTGAGCCTTGTAGTCTCTGCTGGTTGAGGGATCCGGTTCCCTTTCTTGGCCTGACCCCCCTACCTCCTGGTAGTGGCGGGCGTACGGGTGGCAGCTGCACGGCCCGTACCGCTGGGGTCCCTTCCGTTCCTTACCTGGAGCCTTCCTGCTCCCTCTTCCCTTCCCAGGCTCAGGCCTCTTGAATAGGCCTGCCTGTGGAGCAGAGCTCATACAGAGCCCCTGCTCCTTCACTCTCCTCTGAATGAACTTCTCCACACTACTCTCTGAACTTTTATATGCTCCAACTCCAGTGCTCCCCTTAACTCCTTCCTCCACCCATCCACTACCTACTTCCCCCTCTCTAGGTGGTTCCTCCCCACTCCAGCCAGGGATCAGGGAGAGTTGTGCTTCCCCACAGGAGCATTGTCGCCCTGTCCCCCGGAAATGTGGTGTAGTGGATGTAGTGTTAGGGTCCTGAGCCATACTCCTTCCTTACCTGAGAGTGAGATACCACACCTCTGGATGAGATGCAATACCTCTGTGGCGACCGAACCCTCAGGGGCGCCACAGATACATCTGGGAAAACCAGGTTGGGACCCACCGGTCACCTGGTCCCATGGAGATGTTTGGAGTAGCCAGGTTGGGACACTCCGGCCACCTGGAACTCGTGAATATGCTCGGAAAAAGCCAAGTCAGGACCCTCCGGTCACCTAGTTCCATGGATATGTTCGGGGAAGCCAGGTTAGAACTTTCTGGTCTCCTGGCCACGTACCTCAATGGACTGTCAGCTTTCTAAGCTTGTTGTTACCTCCTCTTTGTGGGTGCTCTTTGGTGAGGGTGCCATTGGTGGGGGTAGTCAGCCCCAGAAGCCCCTCGGATTGGCAGCTGCTTTAATCTCGGCGAGTCAGCGGAAGGGTGAGACTCTGTAATTTGCACCATATTAGGTATTTGCTGGGACTGTTCGATATGTTTATTGTGTGTTTGGTGATTCAATAAAATATTAACTCACTGTTTTACAATCATCCTGTGTTGTTGTTTATGTATCTTCTATCAGTGATGGATTATAATGAGTGTGATCTGCTCCACCATGAGGGGCCCGATCCTCCCGGGGGCCCACGTTCAAAGATCCCAGCACAGCTCAGGATGGATTCTTGTAGTGCTGATGTTTGATAAATAGGATAATAGAGCGCTCATAGAAAATAAATGTCTGACCTCTTCTTTCTGATGGGCATTTTAGAGCAAGGAGCTGCGCTCTGGACTCACCGCTGCACTCCCCATGCCATTGCGGTGGCCATCTTAATATCGATCTGTGCGGAGGAGACTGTGGGAGTCAGTCGGAGGTGTCAAATGTACGGACCCTTTTAATCGCAGGATGGAGGGTCACTGTGAATATTAATTCATGAACCACTGTGCATAGTGACTCGCCCCCAGGGCCGTGGGGCACTCGGCAGCCGGGCCTCTGGTTGCCGGGGGATATCACGGTGGCTGGCCCGGTCCGTGGCCCAGGGCGGTCACTCAAAAGGGGGGAATGTTTATAGGGGAAATTGTCGTGACGCCACCTGTGGATTCTGGTAAAAGGTTACCAGCGCTGCGACAGTCAACTGAGGCTGATGTTAGGGGCAGCTATGATGGGACGGCTCCCCACAGGTGGAGCAGGCCTCAGGGCAGTGTAGAGGTGTAGAAAGATGGTGGAAGCAGGAGGGAGACGGCAGGACGGTCCCAAAGGAAGTACAGGCACACACACAAGGGTAAACTTCAATACCTTTACTGGTGGTGATGCAGGTACGGTCCAGGGCTTCTGGGGGCCCCGGGGGGATGCAGCAGGCTTGTGGGGGCCCCGGGGGGGATGCAGCGGGCTTGTGGGGCCTCTGTATGGGGTCCAGCCTGCATATGGCATTACATGGGGACCAGGCAGTATTCTCTATGGTGAATTATATGGGGTCCAGTATTTTGTATGGAACATGATATGGGGCTCATAATACTGTATGGAGGACTATGTGGTGCCCATAATATTGTATTGAGGACTTAGTGGTGCCATACCACTGTATGGAGGACTATACTGTCCGGTCTGCACTGTGCACTGTGAGGATTCACCGGTTTCTGAGCTATTGTAGAATTTACAATAGATATCACTCATGAAATGTAAGAAGTCAGTGAAATGTTTGGCATTGTACTATATCTATAATTTCTCTGCTGTATCTGTGTATCATGAATGGTTGGATGTGTTAAAGGGGCCACTGAGACTCTTTCGCCAGGGGCCCACGAAAACCTGGAGAAGGGAGCATCATGTGACACTCCCTCTCCCATCATTCCTCCTCTGCGTCTGACGCAGCGGCATGATGACGCGCCACGCTGTGTCAGACAGTGGAGCTGGCAGCTGCTGAGGTGATCAGCTGCAGAGACTGAAGCAGCGGGGAACGAGGAGCGGTAAGTATGTATTTATTTTTTAAATCAGTGTGTACTGATAATACTGGAGGACTGGGGCTGCATTTTACCCTACGGGTGGGGGGGGCTGCATTTTACACTATGGGGGGCTGCATTATACTTCATACAGGACCATGGGGGAATGCATTATACTGAGTGGAGAACCATGCCGAGTGTCTTATACTGTGTGGAGGACCATGGGGGAGTACATTGTACTGTGTGGAGGACCATGGGGAAGTGCATTGTACTGTGTGGAGGACCATGGGGGAGTGCATTGTACTGTGTGGAGGACCATGGGGTAGTGCATTATACTGTGTGGAGGACCATGGGGGAGTGCATTATACTGTGTGGAGGACCACAAGGGAGTACATTATACTGCGTGGAGGACCACGAGGGAGTGCATTATACTGCGTGGAGGACCACGAGGGAGTGCATTATACTGCGTGGAGGACCATGGGGAGTGTATTATACTGCATGGAGGACCATGGCGAGTGCCTTATACTGTGTGGAGGACCATGGCGAGAGTCTTATACTGTGTGGAGGACCATGGCGAGTGCATTATACTCTATGGAGTGTGGAGAGGTGTGGGGCAGTTGGGGGATCATACTGTGTTGGTGTCATCATACTTTACCCTGGGAGTTGAGGTGGGGTACAGTAGGGTCATTATACTGCGCATATGGAGGAATTCACCATGAGGGTATAATGCCGTGTTTGGGGGGCACTTTTGTTGGCACCACACTTTATGGGCAATGAAAAGGGGATCTAGGACTTCAGCAGGAGGAAAATTACTATGTATAGGCTGGAAGGTTGTGAGATCTGCTCTTCTGTGACCCCGACAATTATTTACATTTTTACATTTTTTGTTGGGGGGGGGCCCAATTAGAACTTCAGCTATGGGGCCCCATGATTCCTATGTACGCCCCTGATTGTACCAAATCCTCAGCTGTGCAGGTACTAAGGATATGGACACTCAGACATTTTGGGCTAAATATATACATACAAATATTTTTTCAATAACGTTTCATAAACAATTTGGCTTTTTTATTTCCTTTGCATTGCTAGTTGCAGAATGAGCTCACTGAGAATTTATCAGTGAGCTCATTCTGACCTTCTCTGTGCTGATGATGTTCACAGACCAGCATGAAAGATGGGCTGATCTCTGATGCAGTCATAAATCATGGCAGAAATAAAAGAGCTGGAAACACCACATCATAAGGAGCTCACTGACTGAATCTCAAGTTAACTCATTCTGCAGCCATCAATGTGCTGCTGGGAAACAAAAAGCTGGTAAAGGCCGAACAGAGCAAATGTTACATGAAGCAAAATAGTAAAAAGTCTTTTTAGAGCAATATACATGTATTTAAAGGGATTGTCCGGTGTGAAGCTGAAGTCTGCAGTCATCTGTGTGACTCTCTGTGACTGCAGACTTGTAATCCGCACATCATGTAGACTGCGCGCTGCCAGCATTATTCTCAGCCCAGAGATGGCAGAAGCCCCTGTATCATGTGTACAGGAATTGTGCCCCCTCTCCCCGAGGAGCAGCAGTGCCTCGTCCTCCAGATACATGAGGGTCCCATCGGGGAGATCCGCATGTACCGGCCATGATGTCATCTCCATGGATACGGCATCAATGTGCAGAGCAGAAGACCCTGTAAGGGAGAGCTCAGACGTGGGGGGATTTATGTGGATGTGAGGAGCCGATCCCCCCATATTCACAGATTATCGCACAATACATGTGGCCTTGCACAGGAAAAACTGTGAGGAAAGAAGAAATCAGATTTCTTACAATATAGAATAATGTCCTCCTGCCCTCGCTCATGTCCAGTATTATTTATCCCCTGACCTTTAGGGTGGGGAACCCCTCCTGAGCCCCCTCCAGTATATAGGAGCCATATATCTGCTCCATTACTGGCAGAAGGTAAGAAGCCAATCACACTGCACGGCTTCTACTTCCTGCTCTAAGCCCCGCCCACCTGCCTTCCCTTGAGATCTCCATGACAACCCTTGTGTGACTACAGTGACAGGCCACGCCCCCAAGGATTCTGATCAGTGCGGATGTCTCCATATTGCTGAGGACTGTGAGCGGCTGATGGGCGGAGCCAGCAGCGATGTGAGGGGCGGAGCCAACAGCGACATGAGGGGCGGAGCGCCAGCAGCGACATGAGGGGCGGAGCCAGCAGCGATATGAGGGGCGGAGCCAGCAGCGATATGAGGGGCTGAGCCAACAGCGATATGAGGGGCGGAGCAAGCAGCGATATGAGGGGCGGAGCAAGCAGCGATATGAGGGGCAGAGCCAGCAGCGATATGAGGGGCGGAGCCAGCAGCGATATGAGGGGCGGAGCAAGCAGCGATATGAGGGGCGGAGCAAGCAGCGATATGAGGGGCAGAGCCAGCAGCGACATGAGGGGCGGAGCCAGCAGCGATGTGAGGGGCGGAGCCAACAGCGACATGAGGGGCGGAGCGCCAGCAGCGACATGAGGGGCGGAGCCAGCAGCGATATGAGGGGCGGAGCCAGCAGCGATATGAGGGGCTGAGCCAACAGCGATATGAGGGGCGGAGCAAGCAGCGATATGAGGGGCGGAGCAAGCAGCGATATGAGGGGCAGAGCCAGCAGCGATATGAGGGGCGGAGCCAGCAGCGATATGAGGGGCGGAGCAAGCAGCGATATGAGGGGCGGAGCAAGCAGCGATATGAGGGGCAGAGCCAGCAGCGATATGAGGGGCTGAGCCAGCAGCGATATGAGGGGCGGAGCCAGCAGCGAGATGAGGGGCGGAGCAAGCAGCGATATGAGGGGCAGAGCCAGCAGCGATGTGAGGGGCGGAGCCAGCAGCGATATGAGGGGCGAAGCCAGCAGCGATATGAGGGGCAGAGCCAGCAGCGATATGAGGGGCAGAGCCAGCAGCGATATGAGGGGCGGAGCCAGCAGCGACATGAGGGGCGGAGCCAGCAGCGATATGAGGGGCGCTCACAGCACTGACAGGAGCAGGTGTGTGTGCAGCCAGTTCCTCTGCTGTGGGTGTTGTGGTGTGTGAGCTTCGCCGTGTATATAATATACACACATATATATATATATACAGAGTTGAAATCAGAAGTTTCCATACACTGTATAAATAGACACATCTGCAGGTTTTTCTCAATATCTGACATGAAATCAGAATAAACCTTTCCCTTTTTAGGACAATTAGGATTACCATCATTTTTAATATTTGCCAAATGCCAGAATAATGAGAGAGAGAGAGAATGTTTTAGGACATTTTATTACTTACTGCTAAGTCAAAAGTTTACCTCTTTCCCTCTCCTCATTCATTGGGAGTGGGGCGCGGAGGATGCTGGGTGGGACGCGCGGGGTAAGCCCCGCCCACAGCCCAGCATCCACCGCGGGGTCCGCGACACTAATGTCACGCCTCATTTGACGTGACGTCAGTGGAAGAAAGAGCCGGCTGTAGCCGGGGGGTCACGTGATGCCTGTGAGTGGCGCTATCGCCAGTCCCTCCTACAGGAAATCAACCCCACATGATGCTGCCTCCCCCATGTTTCACAGTTGGGATGGTGTTCTTAGGCTTCCAAGCTTCTCCTTTTTTCTTCCAAAAGTAACGATGGTCATTATGCCCAAAAAGTTAAATTTTAGTTTCATCAGACCACGGGACATGTCTCCAAAAATTAGGGTCTTTGTTCCTGTGTGCATTTGCAAACATTAATCTGGCTTTTTTATCTTTCTTTTGGAGTAATGGCTTCTTCCTGGCACAGTGGCCTTTCAGCCTATATTGATACAGTACTCATTTCACTGGGGATATTGACACAATCTTATCAGCTTCCCCTATCATCTTCACAAGATCTTTTGCTTTTGTCCTTGATATGCACATATCGGACCAAAGCACGTTCATCTCTGGGACACAGAACCCATCTCCTTCCTGAGCGGTATGATGGCTGGACATTCCCATCTTGTTTGTACTTGCATATAATTGTTTGTACAGATTAACGAGACACCTTCAGGTATCTTGAAATTGTACCCAAGGATGAGCCAGACTTGTGCAAGTCCACAATTCTCTTCCTGATATCTTGGTTGATTTCTTTAGACTTTCCCATGATGCTACACAAAGAAGCAGTGTGTTTCAGGTGTGCATTAAAATACATCCACAGGTGTGTCTCTAATTAACTGAGATGTTGCCAAAAAAACTATCAGAAGTTTCCAAACACATGACATCATCATATGGGCAGTCCAGAATTTGTTAAAGGTATAGCAATATTAGTGTATGTAAACTTATGACTTTGCAGTAAGTAATAAAAATGCTTTAAAACATTCTCTCTCTCTCTTATTATTCTGACATTTGGCAAATCTTAAAAATGATGGTAATCCTAATTGACCTAAAACGTGAAGGTTTATTCTGATTTCATGTCAGATATTGAGAAAAACATGCAGATGTGTCTTTTTATTGTTATGATCTGCAACAAGTACTAAGGAAAGAAAGGAGAAAGCTATCCCTACAGTAAGACTAAGCTGAATCCCTACGATGTAGCGGGCTGCCTGTTCCGAGCGAACAGACCCGCCTTAGTCCTCGGCTAGTATGAACAAAGACCTATAGCATAAAGGAGAGGGGTCTCTAAAAGAACTAAGGACTGGAACAAAAATGGGACATTTCCTAAACAGAGAAGTTGTTACAGAACACAAAAAAATAAACTGACAAAAAGGTACTAGAGGTCCCAGAAGGACCAAGCGAACTGACAGAGAAAGGCACAGAAGCACCTGGCTAGCAAAGCAGTCAAACAACACCGAAGTCCAACACAGCCAAAAGGGCGGAGCTGGAATATAAAGGCAGATGGTCACGTGACCGCAAAACACAAGATGGAAAAAACAAACAGGAGGGTTCTAACATTTATATAGTGTATGTAAATTTCTGGTTTCAACTGTGTATACAGGTGACAGGAGCAGGTGTGTGTGCAGCCAGGTCCGCTCTTTTTGTGGCGCCGCAGCGGAGCGTGTTGTGGTGTGTGAGCTCTGCCGTGTATATAGTACAGAGGAGTATATATATATGTGTATGTATATATATATATATATATATACACATGTGGCACCCCAGGGGTCTGGTTTTCCACAGTAATGTAATGTTATGTCTGAGAGCAGGTGGGAGGTCCTTTGGTCAGGGATCCTGTGCATGCCACACCTCCTGCCCAGTCTTGGGAGGGGAAGAACTTCCCCTGTATAAACCCTGGGCTGAGGCAGGGTTAGTCAGTCAAGGAGAGTAGAGACAAGAAACAGTCACAGGAAGAAACAGCAGAAGCTCAGTGGGAGCAATACTACTACAAGTCAGGGGCTGGCAGCTGCAGAGCTCGCCCTGACTGAGAAGCTTTCTTACCGGACCCGGCGTCCGAGGCTGTGGGGACTAACTCTTACCCAGCAGCAGAAGCCGACCGGCAGGGGATTTCAGGTCCTCAGGCCCAGAAACCCGAAGGCACGGTCACACGCGTGGGACCAGCACCGCCATCGTGGAGCGGAAGCCATTAGAAGGCCCCGAGTCACCGGCCATACGGGTGAGCACCACACGGTACACTCAGGGACGTGGGCTACTTATATCCGCTTCTAGCAAGGTAGCCAGAAGAGTGCAGTCAGTTTGGGAGGCCTACAACTCCGCCTGGCCAGGGGAGATCCCATCTGCTCAAGGACTGACCAGGCCCCGTTCACTAGCAAGTACTCCGGGAGGGTCTATCGTTGTTACCAGTAAAGACCCTGAATTACACCGCACCGTCTCTGAGTGGTTCCTGCTACCCCCATCATCCATCTGCTGCCCTGAGGCCATACCCCTCCCGTTGGGGGTTATACCATCTACGCTGCACCATCCATCCACCGGCCTCAGCGGACTGTCCTGCAGCGGCAGCTCCATAGCTGCATTCAACGGGTGGCGTAGTCGTCCTACATCTACCGCTGTTACATCGCCGCTCAGTTTGACTCCCTGGGCACGGACCGGGTCACCGCCACGAGACTACAACCCTCAAGAGATCCGGCTCCGGGTAAGCTCCCGTGTGCGCAACGCAGCGCGACACAGGCCCAGGGGCGCGTCAACTTTGGCGTAGTCGGCAGGATTTCGTGCCCGCAACCACCGGGTACTGCGTGCCTGAAAAAGAGACTTTTCAAACTTACCTGTGGTGAAGATTCCCGCCATCCGGCGCCATCTTCAGCCTTCTTCCCGCCATCGGTGAAGTTTCCCGCCATCCGGCGCCATCTTCTGCCTTCTTCCCGCCATCCGTGGAGTTTTCCCGCCATTGGACGCCATCTTGAGGACGCCGCGCGGGAAGAAGAGGGGCGTGGACTCCGAAAGCGCGCGAGAACTGAAGCCCCGCCTCACGTCCGGACGTTGCGTAAGGTCCTGGAAGGAGCCCAGCAGACGCCGACGTCACAGGAGCGCGACGGAAGGTCCTCAACCCTGACGATCCACTGCGGAGCCGCGGCCTACGGAACAGGATCATCGCAAGGTAGGCCACGGTCCACTAGGGGGGAGGAAGATGTCGGATACGGAGGAGAGCTTCACTGCCTCAACCCCCGCCAGCGCTACCGCTGCTGCAGTTATGCCCTTCACCATGCCCTATATCCCGGGAGCAGCTTGGCTACCCCAGTACTCAGGGGAGTCACATACCCTGCATGACTTTAGAGAAAAGCTGGATAGCCTCTTCCAGGTGTACCCCCTCACAGAAGAGCAAAAAGTGAGCATCCTGGTGGCCCAACTAACCGGGGCAGCCAAAAGGGAAGTAAAATCCTGGCCACCTGGGAGGAAGACTGTCGCAGGGATACTAACCCGGCTGAAGGACACCTTTGATACCCGCACCTCAGCCGAGATTAAGCTTAGATTCTACGGGTGCAAGCAGCGAGCGCATGAGAGTATAAGGGACTATGCACTAAACCTACAAGAGGCCCTGAGGGCCATTAAGCAGACCGACCCTGATGGAGTGGGAAACGAGGACAGGCTGTTGACCGAACAGTTTATAGAGGGACTGTATTGTAATACCCACCGAACCCAGTTGCGGGCAATGGCCTTACAGGATCCCCATCTGGGCTTTGCACAGTTCAAGGACAGAGCCATCCGGGTGCTCCGAGAACCGGCACCGGGTGGCGTTGTGACCCACAAGCGCCCTACTATCACTTACCACCAGGAGGCGGCGCCCTTGTCGGCAGGGCCTGTGGGAGCTGATGCGCAGGCTTTGGACAATGACCCGGCTCCAGACCTACACCATCAGGTCCAAGAGCTAGCTAAGAGCGTTGCTGCGCTAACCCGAACTGTGCAGTCTTTACAGGCTTCCACCCCAGGGAAGATCCAGCTGGCATCCGGACCGGAGGACATCCCGTGGCGTCGACCAAGGAGCACCCCACCGGCCAGAGGAAGACCCAGTGACCGATACAGCGAGGACGGACGACCCATCTGCCGCCGCTGCAATCAACCTGGACATATGGCAAGGTACTGTTCTTTAAACGGGCACAACCTGGGGTAGAGGGCCAACCCCCAGGAAAAAGATCACCAGGCCCATCGAACTGGCGCGACAGATATGTGGGAGGACGTCCAGTCTTGCCTGTGGTACTGGATGGCATTCCCATGAGTGCCCTACTGGACACCGGGTCACAGGTCACCACCATCCCGTACGTGCTCTTTAAGCAGTACTGGAATGACTCGGATATTACCCGCTACCCTGACGACGACTTGAGTATCATCGCCAGCAATGGCCAGCCCGTGCCACAGATCGGATTTAAAGAGGTGACCATCAAAATCGGTAGAGTCGAACAGGCAGCACAGGGACTGATCATTGTAGATATTGACAAACATGAGAGTCACCCAAAAATAACTCTAGGAACTAATGTAATTGAAAATTGTCTTGCAGAGGTGATTTTCCTTTTACAGCAGGTTGCCAAGAACGCCAGCTCCGGCGAGCAGCGGGTGCTCCAGAAAGAGATCCGGGCACTGATGCGACGGCAACAGGTGGAACTCTCCGGCGGTGAGATTGGTAGCGTAAGAATGTGTGACCCTTTTCCTATTGCCATGCCCCCAAAAAGTGAAATGATGATTTGGTGCCGGGCAGCTATTGGTCTGAGAGGTAGAGATTACCAGGCAATGGTAGAACCAGTTTACTCGGACAGTAGGCCCACCATTTTGACAGCACGGGGGGTGGTTGATGTACGCCATGGGAGGGTGCCCGTTCGCATAATAAATATCGGGGAGAGGGAAGTGTACCTGCCCCGGTATGCCACGCTAGCCAAATTATATACCATTAACCAAAATTCTATACAATCTGTGGAACCCTTGCCTCCATCTCACCCAGAGGAAGGTAACGGCTCTAAGAAAAACATGGAGGACTGGTGTCAGCAACTACATCTGGGTACTGACTCCACTCCCGCACACCAGAAACAAGGAGTCTATCGGGTGGTTCAGGAGTACGAGAGAGTGTTCAGTAAACACCCGTTAGACTTCGGGCGAGTCAAGGGGGTAGAACACCACATCCCCACGGGAGACCATCCTCCTATAAAAGAGAGGTATCGACCCGTACCCCCTGCCCACTACCAACACGCCAAGGGGATGCTTAGAGACATGAAGGAGGCTGGGGTGATCAGGGATAGCTGTAGCCCCTGGGCAGCTCCACTAGTCTTAGTCCGAAAGAAAGACAACACCATGAGGATGTGTGTAGATTACCGGAAAATCAATCGTATCACACACAAGGATGCGTACCCCTTACCAAGGATAGAGGAGTCATTGGCTGCTTTAAGATCTGCTAACTTCTTCTCTACCTTGGATCTCACTAGCGGGTACTGGCAGGTTCCTGTAGCAGAGGCGGACCGGGAGAAGACCGCATTCACCACCCCGATGGGACTTAGCGAGTTCACCTGCATGCCGTTCGGACTCTGCAATGCACCGGGAACCTTCCAACGACTAATGGAGTGTTGTCTGGGCCACAGAAACTTCGAGACGGTCCTGTTGTACCTGGACGATGTCATCGTATATTCCAAGACGTATGAGGACCACCTGAAACACCTGGCGGAAGTGTTCGAAGCTCTGGCAAATTACGGCCTAAAGGTGAAACCCTCCAAGTGTCACCTCCTGAAACCAAAGGTGCAGTACCTGGGACACGTGGTGAGCGCTGACGGAGTGGCTCCCGACCCTGATAAGATCACCGCAATTAAGGAATGGCCAAGCCCCTCCAGCGTAAAAGAAGTGCGGCAGTTCCTCGGGTTGGTAGGCTACTACCGAAGGTTTATTCCCGGTTTCACCAAAAAGGCAGCACCTATGCAGGACCTCCTGATAGGCCAGTCCCGGAAGGCCAAGAACCAGAAGCCGCCCTTCAAATGGGAGGAGCTGGAAGAAGAGTCCTTCCGCCAGCTGAAGATGGCCCTCACGGGGGACGAAATCCTGGCGTACCCGGATTATAGTCAGCCCTTTATCCTCTACACCGACGCCAGTAACATCGGGCTAGGAGCCGTACTGTCCCAGATCCAGCAGGGGAAGGAACGAGTAATTGCCTACGCCAGCCGAAAACTGCGACCCACCGAAAGGAACCCCGAGAATTACAGCTCATTTAAGTTAGAGTTCCTGGCTGTAGTATGGGCAGTCACCGAGCGCTTTAAGCATTACCTCGCTTCTTCCCGGTTCACCGTGTACACGGATAACAACCCGTTGACACACCTGGACACGGCAAGACTCGGTGCCCTGGAGCAGATGTGGATGGCCCGTCTGTCCAACTACGAGTTCACAATCAAATACCGGGCAGGACGCTCCAATACCAACGCGGACGCCCTGTCCAGGATGCCCAACCTGCCGGACGGAGGAGAAGATCCGGAGGGACTGGAAGAAGTTGAACTCCCTGCATTCCACCGTCATGGGACTATCCAGTATTCCCACCGGGTAAGGAGTAAGCAGGCTGCTACGTTGAACCCCTTACCCCACTACAACTGGGCGGAAACGCAAGACAGCGACCCTGCCGTCCGACTGGTGAAGGAGATGCTGACTCGGCCGGAGGCTCGCCTTGAACCAGACGCTCCGGAGGAAGCCAAACAACTATGGGCAGAGAAGAGTCGACTGTTGCTTTACAAAGGGAAGTTGTGCCGCAGAATGGTTAACTCCCGGACGCATGAATTACTCTGGCAAGTAGTGGTGCCACGAAGAGACGCAGCCATGGTGATGGAGGCATACCACGACGGAGCTGGACACTTCGGGTGGAAGAAGCTGGAGTTCCTGCTGCGCGAGCGGTTCCACTGGGTAGGCATGAGGGGAACCATCGAGAAGTGGTGCAGAGACTGTGGCCCGTGCAACCTGAGAAGGAAGGACCGTGCCAGCCAGAAGACTCCCCTGCAGTCCATCGTCACCCGGCAACCGTTGGAACTGGTAGCCTTGGATCATGTAAAACTGACCCCAAGCAGAAGTGGCTACGTCTACGCGTTAACCATCGTGGATCATTACTCCCGGTTTCTGGTTGTCGTCCCCGTCAAGGACTTAACGGCTCAAACAGCAGCTAGAGCCTTCCAGCAGCACTTTTGCCGTCCACACGGGTACCCGGACCAAGTGCTGACGGACCAGGGACCTGCCTTTGAAGCGGAGGTCTTCCAGGAATTCTGCAATCTGTATGGCTGCCGGAAGATAAGGACGACACCCTACCATCCGCAAACTAATGGACTTTGTGAGAAAATGAACCAGGTGGTAATGGATCTTCTAAAAACGTTGCCCCTGGAAGAACGCAGTCTGTGGCCTGAGAAGTTGCCCGATCTGGTGGACCTATACAACCACATCCCGGTAGGTTCCACCAACTGTACCCCGGCTTACCTAATGAGGGCAAGACCTGGTAAGTTACCTGTTGACCTGGAAATGGGAGTCCTGACACCCGAGGACACTTCACCAGAAACAGACTGGGACACAGAGAGGCAGCAGCAGTACCGGAGAGTACAGGAGAGCGTGGAGCGAAGTCTCTGTCAGGCTAGGGAAAGACAAGAGAAAACTTACAACCAGTATGCTCCCGCTGTTCCCCTGGTACCCGGAGAGCAGGTCTTGAAGAGGAAGAGACGGCTCCACAAGTTGGATGACCAGTGGGAGAAGGACCCGTACACCGTACTGCCCTCAAGCCACGAGAACCCGAAGGTTTGTACCATCAGTAAAGACGGAGGGGAAACCACAGCCATTGTATCCCGGGACCACCTGAAGAAGTGTCCCGAACAACTGAGGAACCCTGAAGAGGAACAAGAAGACCATCGACCCGTAGAGGAAAGGGAAGATATGGTTAGTACTGTGCTCGGGGACTTCCCTCGGTCTTGGACTCAAGTCAATGGTGCAGTTGTGGTACCCGTACTCACCTTCCTCCAACCAGCATCCCAAGCACCTACGGAGCAACAGGTAGAGCTGGAAGAACAGCCGGTCCAGGAGGCAGAAGACTCCACACAAGCAGAACAGGAGGATCAACCCTCTGCTTATAGTGAGCCTGCCGTACCCCTAGTGAGACAAAGAGCCGGTAGACAGCTGCCCAGTTTACCCTTGACAGCTCCTACACCCTGTAGTTCAGGGCCAGACAGTCAGCTCCGTAGGTCCACTAGGGCCACTAGAGGCCAGTTACCCGCACGCTGGAGGATTTGAAGTGTATAAATTGTTTTATTTATGTTTATCTGTGTATTGTTGCTTGTGTATAATTTTGTGTTTCCAGTTATTTTTAGGAATCCTTGGTGGATTTACCGGGAATCCTTGTACATAGTTGGAGCGTAACCCAGGATGGACTAGAGACTGTTAAGGACTCGGGGTAGGACAGACCCCTACCTGGTTACGTCTCCCTGTTTTGGTGAAATGGACACCTTGCTTTCTTCAAAGACTACACCCGGTTACGGACATGCCGTGACCACCTTTATGTGTTTCTTCTTATTGTACTATTATTGTTGTTATATCTTGTTATGTTTTTTCTAAAATATGTTTAGTCCCGGAGTACTAAATTTCACTAGGGGGGAATGTGGCACCCCAGGGGTCTGGTTTTCCACAGTAATGTAATGTTATGTCTGAGAGCAGGTGGGAGGTCCTTTGGTCAGGGATCCTGTGCATGCCACACCTCCTGCCCAGTCTTGGGAGGGGAAGAACTTCCCCTGTATAAACCTTGGGCTGAGGCAGGGTTAGTCAGTCAAGGAGAGTAGAGACAAGAAACAGTCACAGGAAGAAACAGCAGAAGCTCAGTGGGAGCAATACTACTACAAGTCAGGGGCTGGCAGCTGCAGAGCTCGCCCTGACTGAGAAGCTTTCTTACCGGACCCGGCGTCCGAGGCTGTGGGGACTAACTCTTATCCAGCAGCAGAAGCCGACCGGCAGGGGATTTCAGGTCCTCAGGCCCAGAAACCCGAAGGCACGGTCACACGCGTGGGACCAGCACCGCCATCGTGGAGCGGAAGCCATTAGAAGGCCCCGAGTCACCGGCCATACGGGTGAGCACCACACGGTACACTCAGGGACGTGGGCTACTTATATCCGCTTCTAGCAAGGTAGCCAGAAGAGTGCAGTCAGTTTGGGAGGCCTACAACTCCGCCTGGCCAGGGGAGATCCCATCTGCTCAAGGACTGACCAGGCCCCGTTCACTAGCAAGTACTCCGGGAGGGTCTATCGTTGTTACCAGTAAAGACCCTGAATTACACCGCACCGTCTCTGAGTGGTTCCTGCTACCCCCATCATCCATCTGCTGCCCTGAGGCCATACCCCTCCCGTTGGGGGTTATACCATCTACGCTGCACCATCCATCCACCGGCCTCAGCGGACTGTCCTGCAGCGGCAGCTCCATAGCTGCATTCAACGGGTGGCGTAGTCGTCCTACATCTACCGCTGTTACATCGCCGCTCAGTTTGACTCCCTGGGCACGGACCGGGTCACCGCGACGAGACTACAACCCTCAAGAGATCCGGCTCCGGGTAAGCTCCCGTGTGCGCAACGCAGCGCGACACAGGCCCAGGGGCGCGTCACACACATACACACACACACGGGGCATGCAGGAGTTTTTAGTTTACCAGTTTGGGTCCATGCGGAGCAGCTATAGGATTCACTGGTAACATTTTGGGGAACAGACAAAGTTTTTATAATTTTTATTCCATTTTTCTTTTGCGTGAGATTAATAAAAAACAATTCTGCTGATGTTTTTTTATTTTTTCCAGCATTCAATGGCAAAACCCCAGGAATGGTTCTTATATTTTTTCTTTCCAGCGTTTATCGTGCAGTATAGAGACAAAATGAACAAAAGCTACAATTTTGCCATTAATTATTACTATTTTATTCTTGATGCTGTTTTTCGTGCCGGATAAATCATGTGATCGTTGTACAGTTTGGGTTGTTGTTCTTTGCGATGTTAATCAGGTTTAGTTTTTTTGTTCTTGTTTTTTGGGGGTTTATTTTAATAAAATCTAGTTTTAATGTAAGAAAAAAAATTATATTTGAGTTTTTACTTTGTATATTTCCAAATATTTTATTGAAACGGAGTAAAGGAAAGAAGGATGAACTAGTGGGAGAGCAGCTGTAAAGGACCCCTGCCAGTCCCTAAAACTAAAGGGGCCTGTGACGACACAGCATTTAATCGTAATTATCCAGATGTAAATTCCATAGGCCCAGAATGATAGACTATTGCCTGAATTATTAACTATTGAATTTATGTGTTTCTTTCTTCGGTTGGTCAACGCACATGATCTTTTGTCATGAGTCTGAATGTTGACTCATCTTTTAGGTTGAGGTGATATTTGTTCATTGATAAATGGTTATTTACCTCTTATATCAACTCTTCTGGTTTATTGTACTGTTATCTTTGCAATACAGGGACGCAGGCTCTTTGAACAATGGATGTTTGCTAAATATGTTGATTACCATTTTATAAGTCCATGCAATTTGTTGACTTGCATTGTTTCGGAATTTATAGTTTATCCTTCAATGTTTGCAATGTTTGCAAGTCAACATTGGGGGATGAACTGTGGATGCTCCAGTAATGGGAATTAGTAACACCGCCCCTTTCTCTTGACCTGTGGATGAAGTCTTGAAGAAGGACAGTTGTGAACTACATAAAGGAGTCTTTTTACAAAACCACTGCCAGGAACACTCTATGGGACAGCTCTACAGAACACCATGAATCCATTAAGAGGGACACAGATTTGGTTTCTACAGGATGCCAGCTTAAGGGACCACAGCCCTGGCTGGAGGAATACAGATCTGCTCCATTGACTACTATAGAACCCATGGATACATCTGGGAAAACCAGGTTGGGACCCACCAGTCACCTGGTCCCATGGAGATGTTTGGAGTAGCCAGGTTGGGACACTCCGGCCACCTGGAACTCGTGAATATGCTCTGAAAAAGCCAAGTCGGGACCTTCCGGTCACCTAGTTCCATGGATATGTTCGGAGAAGCCAGGTTGGAACTTTCTGGTCTCCTGGCCACGTACCTCAATGGACTGTCTGCTTTCTAAGCTTGTTGTTACCTCCTCTTTGTGGGTGCTCTTTGGTGGGGGTGCCATTGGTGGGGGTAGTCAGCCCCAGAAGCCCCTCGGATTGGCAGCTGCTTTAATCCCAGCGAGTCAGCGGAAGGGTGAGACTCTGTAATTTGCACCATATTAGGTATTTGCTGGGACTGTTCGATATGTTTATTGTGTGTTTGGTGGCTCAATAAAATATTACCTCACTGTTTTACAATCATCCTGTGTTGTTGTTTATGTATCTTCTATCAGTGATGGATTATAATGAGTGTGATCTGCTCCACCATGAGGGGCCCGATCCTCCCGGGGGCCCACGTTCAAAGATCCCAGCACAGCTCAGGACGGATTCTTGTAGTGCTGATGTTTGATAAATAGGATAATAGAGCGCTCATAGAAAATAAATGTCTGACCTCTTCTTTCTGATGGGCATTTTAGAGTGAGGAGCTGTGCTCTGGACTCACTGCTGCACTCCCCATGCCATTGCGGTGGCCATCTTAATATCGATCTGTGCGGAGGAGACTGTGGGAGTCAGACGGAGGTGTCAAATGTATGGACCCTTTTAATCGCAGGATGGAGGGTCACTGTGAATATTAATTCATGAACCACTGTGCATAGTGACTTGCCCCCAGGGCCGTGGGGCACTCGGCAGCCGGGCCTCTGGTTGCCAGGGGATATCACGGTGGCTGGCCCAGTCCGTGGCCCAGGGCGGTCACTCAAAGGGGGGGGAATGCTTATAGGGGAAATTGTCGTGACGCCACCTGTGGATTCTGGTAAGAGGTTACCAGCGCTGCGACAGTCCACTGAGGCTGATGTTAGGGGCAGCTATGATGGGACGGCTCCCCACAGGTAGAGCAGGCCTCAGGGCAGTGTAGAGGTGTAGAAAGATGGTGGAAGCAGGAGGGAGACGGCAGGACGGCCCCAAAGGAAGTACAGGCACACACACAAGGGTAAACTTCAATACCTTTACTGGTGGTGATGCAGGTACGGTCCAGGGCTTGTGGGGGCCCCGGGGGGATGCTGCGGGCTTGTGGGGGCCCTAAGGGGATGCTGCGGGCTTGTGGGGATTCTGCGGGCTTGTGGGGCCCTGGGGGGGATGCTGTGGGCTTGTGGGTGCTTCTGGGGGGGATGCTGCAGGCTTGTGGGGTCTATGGGGGGGATGCTGCAGGCATGTGGGGGCTCTGGGGGGGGTGATGCAGGCTTGAGGGGGGCCCTGGGGGGATGCAGCCAGCTTGTGGGGGCCCCGGGGAGGATGCAGCGGGCTTGTGGGGCCTCTGTATGGGGTCCAGCCTGCATATGGCATTACATGGGGACCAGGCAGTATTCTCTATGGTGAATTATATGGGATCCAGTATTTTGTATTGAGCATTATATAGGGCTCATAATATTGTATGGAGGACTATGTGGTGCCATAACACTGTATGGAGGACTATACTGTCCGGTCTGCACTGTGCGCTGTGAGGATTCACCGGTTTCTGAGCTATTGTAGAATTTACAATAGATATCACTCATGAAATGTAAGAAGTCAGTGACATTTTTGGCATTGTACTATATCTATATCTATAATTTCTCTGCTGTATCTGTGTATCATGAATTGTTGGATGTGTTAAAGGGGCCACTGAGACTCTTTCGCCCGGGGCCCACGAAAACCTGGAGGAGGGAGCATCATGTGACACTCCCTCTCCCATCATTCCTCCTCTGCGTCTGACGCAGCGGCATGATGACGCGCCACGCTGTGTCAGACAGTGGAGCTGGCAGCTGCTGAGGTGATCAGCTGCAGAGACTGAAGCAGCAGGGAACGAGGAGCGGTAAGTATGTATTTATTTATAAATCAGTGTGTACTGATAATACTGGAGGACTGGGGCTGCATTTTACCCTACGGGTGGGGGGGGGCTGCATTTTACCCTATGGGGGGCTGCATTATACTGCGTACAGGACCATGGGGGAATGCATTATACTGAGTGGAGAACCATGGCGAGTGTCTTAAGGCCCCGTCACACTAAGCGATGCAGCAGCGATCCCGACAACGATACGACCTGTCAGGGATCGTTGCTGCATCGCTAATACATCGCTGGTGAGCTGTCAAACAGGCAGGCTCACCAGCGATCAGGGGAGCAGCGATATCGTGGAAAGAATCGTTCCACGATGTCCTGCTCCTGTTACCAGCCTGCTGCTTAAGCAGGAGCAGGCTGGTAACTATGGTAAACATCGGGTTACTAAGTGCGCGTGTGCCCCTAGTAACCCGCTGTTTATCATGGATACGACTCTGCTAAGGTGAACGGTAGCCTCCGCGCACCGTAGCAGAGTGGTATCCATGGTAAACAGCGGGTTACTAAGTGCGCGCGTGCCCCTAGTAACCCGATGTTTACCATGGTTACCAGCCAGATCGTTGGTCCCGCTGGTCACACACAGCGATGTGTGCTGGCCAGCGGGAGGCCAACGACCAAAAAATGGTCCAGGACACTTTGCAGCGATCAGCAACCTCACAGCAGGGGCCTGATCGTTGCAAAGTGTCACACATAGCGACATCGCTGGTGAGGTCGCTGGTGAGTCACCAAAACCGTGACACAGCAGCGATCTCGCTAGCGATATCGCTATGTGAGACGGGGGCTTTATACTGTGTGGAGGACCATGGGGGAGTACATTGTACTGTGTGGAGGACCATGGGGGAGTGCATTGTACTGTGTGGAGGACCATGGGGGAGTGCATTGTACTGTGTAGAGGACCATGGGGGAGTGCATTATACTGTGTGGAGGACCACGGGGAGTGCATTGTACTGTGTGGAGGACCACGTGGGAGTGCATTATACTGCGTGGAGGACCACGAGGAAAATGCATTATACTGCGTGGAGGACCATGGCGAGTGCCTTATACTGTGTGGAGAACCATGGCGAGAGTCTTATACTGAGTGCATTATACTCTATGGAGTGTGGAGAGGTGTGGGGCAGTTGGGGGATCATACTTTACCCTGGGAGTTGAGGTCGGGTACAGTAGGGTCATTATACTGCGCATATGGAGGAATTCACCATGGGGGTATCATACCGTGTTTGGGGGGCACTTTTGTTGGCACCACACTTTATGGGCAATGAAAAAGGGATCTAGGACTTCAGCAGGAGGAAAATTACTATGTAAAGGCTAGAAGGTTGTGAGATCTGATCTTCTGCGACCCCGACAATTATTTACATTTTTGTTGCTGGGGGGGTGCGCCCAATTAGAACTTCTGCGTCCTATGTACGCCCCTGATTATACCAAATCCTCAGCTGTGCTGGTACTAAGGATATGGACACTCAGACATTTTGGGCTAAATATATACATACAAATATTTTTTCAATAACGTTTCATAAACAATTTGGCTTTTTTATTTCCTTTGCATTGCTAGTTGCAGATTGAGCTCACTGAGAATTTATCAGTGAGCTCATTCTGACCTTCTCTGTGCTGATTATGTTCACAGACCAGCATGAAAGTTGGGCTGATCTCTGATGAAGTCATAAATCATCGCAGAAATAAAAGCGCTGGAAACTCCACATCATAAGGAGCTCACTGACTGAATCTCAAGTTAACTCATTCTGCAGCCATCAATGTGCTGCTGGGAAGCAAAAAGCTGGTAAAGGCCAAATAGAGCAAATGATACATGAAGCAAAATAGTAAAAAGTATTTTTAGAGCAATATACATGTATTTAAAGGGATTGTCCGGTGTGAAGCTGAAGGCTGCAGTCATCTGTGTGACTCTCTGTGACTGCAGACTTGTAATCCTCACATCATGTAGACTGCGCGCTGCCAGCATTATTCTCAGCCCAGAGATGGCAGAAGCCCCTGTATCATGTGTACAGGAATTGTGCCCCCTCTCCCCGAGGAGCAGCAGCGCCTCGTCCTCCAGATACATGAGGGTCCCATCGGGGAGATCCGCATGTACCGGCCATGATGTCATCTCCATGGATACGGCATCAATGTGCAGAGCAGAAGACCCCTGTAAGGGAGAGCTCAGACGTGGGGGGATTGATGTGGATGTGAGGAGCAGATCCCCCCATATTCACAGATTATCGCACAATACATGTGGCCTTGCACAGGAAAAACTGTGAGGAAAGAAGAAATCAGATTTCTTACAATATAGAATAATGTCCTCCTGCCCTCGCTCATGTCCAGTATTATTTATCCCCTGACCTTTTGGGTGGGGAACCCCTCCTGAGCCCCCTCCATTATATAGGAGCCATATATCTGCTCCATTACTGGCAGAAGGTAAGGAGCCAATCACACTGCACGGCTTCTACTTCCTGCTCTAAGCCCCGCCCACCTGCCTTCCCTTGAGATCTCCATGACAACCCTTGTGTGACTACAGTGACAGGCCACGCCCCCAAGGATTCTGATCAGTGCGGATGTCTCCATATTGCTGAGGACTGTGAGCAGCTGATGGGCGGAGCCAGCAGCGATGTGAGGGGCGGAGCCAGCAGCGACATGAGGGGTGGAGCCAGCAGCGATATGAGGGGCTGAGCCAGCAGCGATATGAGGGGCGGAGCCAGCAGCGATATGAGGGGCGGAGCCAGCAGCGATGTGAGGGGCGGAGCCAGCAGCAACATGAGGGGCGGAGCCAGCAGCGATATGAGGGGCGGAGCCAGCAGCGATATGAGGGGCTGAGCCAACAGCGACATGAGGGGCGGAGCCAGCAGCGATATGAGAGGCGGAGCCAGCAGCGATATGAGGGGCGCTCACAGCACTGACAGGAGCAGGTGTGTGTGCAGCCAGTTCCTCTGCTGTGGGTGTTGTGGTGTGTGAGCTTCGCCGTGTATATAATATACACATATACATATATATATATACATACACAGTTGAAATCAGAAGTTTCCATACACTGTATAAATAGACACATCTGCATGTTTTTCTCAATATCTGACATGAAATCAGAATAAACCTTTCCCATTTTAGGTCAATTAGGATTACCATCATTTTTAATATTTGCCAAATGCCAGAATAATGAGCGTCTCTTGTAAGGGGCATTAAAACCGTCTTGTTATACCACTCTGACCTCCACGTGTCTTGTAAGGGGCATTAAAACCGTCTTGTTATACCACTCTGACCTCCACGTGTCTTGTAAGGGGCATTAAAACCGTCTTGTTATACCACTCTGACCTCCACGTCTCTTCTGAGGGGCATTAAAACCATCTTGTTATACCACTCTGACCTCCACGTCTCTTGTAAGGGGCATTAAAACCGTCTTGTTATACCACTCTGACCTCCACGTCTCTTCTGAGGGGCATTAAAAGCGTCTTGTTATACCACTCTGACCTCCACGTGTCTTGTAAGGGGCATTAAAACCGTCTTGTTATGCCACTCTGACCTCCACGTCTCTTCTGAGGGGCATTAAAAGCTTCTTGTTAAGCTACTGGGAACTCCACGACTCTTCGAACGGCCATTGCATTTCCTCATAATTTTTGGAAGCTTTTGCTTGGAAGGCATAAGCAAATACTATGGGAGACCCACTCCCCAATAATGGGAATAATGTTTTTAAGATGCTGTACTGTATGGCTCTTGTAAGGGGCATTGAAACCGTCTTGTTAAGCTACTGTGACCTCCACGTCTCTTCAAAGGGGCATTAAAAGCGTCTTCTTAAGCCACTCTGAACTCCACAGCTCTTCCAAGGGGCATTGAAATATTGTTTTTAATTACCTTACCTCTAATCTCCACGACTCTTCCAACGGGCATTGCATTTCCTCCTAATTTTAGTCAGCTTTTGCTTTTCAATGCAAAGGTGAAAACTACGGGAGACACACTCCCCAATAATGGGTAGAAGGTTTTTAGTACGCTGTAATCCACGTCTGTTTCAAGGGGCATTGCAGTTCCTTATAATTTTTGGAAAGCCTTCCATTCACTGCTTAGGCCAACAGTGCACAGGAGACCAGTTGCCATAAATGGAAAAAAAGGTTTAGTTAAGGCCCTCTGACCTCCATGTCATTTCCAAGGGGCATTGGAGTGCCTCAAAAGTTTTGGTAGGCATTGCACTCACTGTATGCCCTATAACTGTGTAGCCAAACCGCTCCTTTTGTTACAGAAACATATCCTACAAGACATATGTGGTTGACTGGCCTGATATTGATGTGAATGGTCCCTGTTCCTCCTGCTCTTTCTCCTTTGCCACTACCTCATCCATCATTTATCACTTGAAGCTTTGTTTTAACGAGAGTCATAGAACTTGGATAGTAGCAGGAAAACATCCAGCAATCCTCGGAGGAGGTAGGATATGCGCCAAAACGCTGACCACCTCAGGCCTAGCCGCTACTACATACATGCGCTTGCATTCCTTGAAAACAAAGCAGATGCTAACTTCTATCATCCTCATCATGCTCCTCACCTTGGCACTCTCAACTCCCCTGATAGAGAAGCCAGGGCCCACCGGAGAAGTCGGGTTCTTTGGTGGGCTCGTCCAATGCTGCCCTAAAGCAGGCCAGTCTAAGAAAAGTGTGTGGGGATGTTCCGCGGAGAAATCGCGGCGGCTTGGAACCGTTTATGGACACCTGGCCGCGGGGCGGCTGGGGACCAAGTGTGGACACCCGGCCGCCCCCTGGCGGCTGGGGACCGAGCATGGACACCCGGCCGCCGGGCGGCTGGGGACTGAGTATCGATACCTCGCTGCCGAAGCAGCCATGAGGTAGTGGCCAGCTCCGGCCTCCACATGCCTAAAAGGCCCAATTTCAAGTGCACGCATGCTAGCAGTATGGTATTGCAGCCTCGGGGTGGGTTGGTGGCAGGTTGCACACTTATGCTTGCATTCCAACAAAACAAAGCAGATGCTAACTTCTATCATCATCATGCTCCTCACCTTGGCATTCTCACCTCCCCTGATGGAGTCGGGTTCTCTAGTGGGCTCGTCCAATGCTGCCCTAAAGCAGGCCAGTCTAAGAAAAGTGTGTGGGGATGTTCCGCGGAGAAATTGGGGTGGCTCGGGACCGTCTATGGACACCCCGCCGCCCCCAGGCGGCTGGGGACCAGGTGTGGACACCCGGGCGGCTGGGGACTGAGTATGGATACCTCGCTGCCGAAGCAGCCATGAGGTAGTGGCCAGCTTCGGCCTCCTCAAAACTAAAAGGCCCAATTTCAAGTGCAAGCTAGCAGTATGGTATTGCAGCCTGGGGGTGGGTGGGTGGTTGGCTGCATATTTGCGCTTGCATTGCAAGGAATGGGGGAGGTACAATTGAACACTGCCCTGGGACAAGGACTTGCACGGGGATACTTGCAAGTCTGCATCTTCTGATGCGGCAAGGATCACTTCTGATGGGCACACTTTTAGGCAGTGACCTGGGAGTCAGAGATCCTTCCAGGGGTCTTCCCCATGCTGTTCCCATGTCTTTTCAGCACTGTATGCATGTGTCACACAGCACATGGCCAGATAAGGTTGTAAAATGTTAAAATGACATTTCCCGGTGAATGCATTTGTCACAGTTGAAAGCAATACAAAAGTGCAAAAACGCATAAAAAATGCTACTTGTGAACATAGCCCAAGGTGTGGAGGAGTATTTTTGTTTTTGGTTATTTATTTTACCTTATACACAAGTCTTTACCCTGGAAAAGAAATTCCTTAACATATTTCACAGGAAAAAAGTTTCACTTTCGTTTTTGAACATTTTCTTATGAGCCTGTAAAAGTGGCTTAATACCTCTGACCACGTTGTTGACAACAGTGACCTGGGGGTCAGAAATGCTTCCTGGGGCGATCCCCATGCTGTCCCCATGTCATCTGAGCACTGTCACTATCATTTTGGGCACTTTTTAGGCTTTCTACAGACTGCCGGGGGTGCCGCTGCAAAAATGCTCGGGTCTCCCATAGACTAACATGGGCTCGTTGCTCAGGTCGAGCACCCGAGTATTACAGCGAGCTTGGGCCGAGCTTCGAGCACCCGAGCATTTTAGTGCTCGCTCAACACTATTTATAACGGGGGCACAAGCTAGTGACTGATTTATATTCTCAGTGGAGCAGGATTCATTGCGGTGAATGATATACTCATGGGCACAGTGTGGCACATATTTGCATTTGGTGGCACAGTGGGCGGCATTATTTATTTAAGTCGCTTATATTTGTAACATTTTTGTTTTTCAGGAGTGCGGTGATCTGCTGAAAAGTGCGGAGCAGCCGAAACCTGGACAGCAAACTGCAAAGACGAATCATGGCGGGAAGTCGTCACGAAAGACTGGACTAGGTAAAGAAGAGAAGAAAGAGAGCGACTGCAGTGTATAAACTGGAGGGTTAGGTGGGGCCCATTATATTATAATAAATCTATGTGGGGCCCATTATATTATAATAAATCTATGTGGGGTCCATAATATTAAAGGGACGGATATGTGGGGCCCATTATATAATAATAAAATCTATGTGGTGCCCATTATATTAAAGGGAAAGCTATGTGGGGCCAATTATATTAAAGGGAAAGCTATGTGGGGCCAATTATATTAAGGGGAAAGCTATGTGGGGCCAATTATATTAAAGAGAAAGCTATGTTGGGCCCATTATATTAAAGGGAAAGCTATGTGGGGCCCATTATATTAAAGAGAAAGCTATGTGGGGCCCATTCTAATAAAGAGAAAGCTATGTTGGGCCCATTATATTAAAGGGAAAGCTATGTGGGGCCCATTATATTAAAGAGAAAGCTATGTGGGGCCCATTATATTAAAGGGAAAGCTATGTGGGGCCCATTATATTAAAGAGAAAGCTATGTGGGGCCCATTATAATAAAGAGAAAGCTATGTTGGGCCCATTATATTAAAGAGAAAGCTATGTGGGGCCCATTATATTAAAGAGAAAGCTATGTTGGGCCCATTATATTAAAGGGAAAGCTATGTGGGGCCCATTATATTAAAGAGAAAGCTATGTTGGGCCCATTATATTAAAGGGAAAGCTATGTGGGGCCCATTATATTAAAGAGAAAGCTATGTGGGGCCCATTATAATAAAGAGAAAGCTATGTTGGGCCCATTATATTAAAGGGAAAGCTATGTGGGGCCCATTATATTAAAGAGAAAGCTATGTGGGGCCCATTATATTAAAGGGAAAGCTATGTGGGGCCCATTTTATTAAAGGGAAAGCTATGTGGGGCCCATTATATTAAAGAGAAAGCTATGTTGGGCCCATTATATTAAAGGGAAAGCTATGTGGGGCCCATTATATTAAAGAGAAAGCTATGTGGGGCCCATTATATTAAAGGGAAAGCTATGTGGGGCCCATTATATTAAAGGGAAAGCTATGTGCGGCCCATTATATTAAAGAGAAAGCTATGTGGGGCCCATTATATTAAAGGGAAAGCTATGTGGGGCCCATTATATTAAAGAGAAAGCTATGTGGGGCCCATTATATTAAAGAGAAAGCTATGTGGGGCCCATTATATTAAAGGGAAAGCTATGTGCGGCCCATTATATTAAAGGGAAAGCTATGTGGTGCCCATTATATTAAAGGGAAAGCTATGTGGGGCCCATTATATTAAAGAGAAAGCTATGTGGGGCCCATTATATTAAAGGGAAAGCTATGTGGGGCCCATTATATTAAAGAGAAAGCTATGTGGGGCCCATTATATTAAAGAGAAAGCTATGTGGAGCCCATTATATTAAAGAGAAAGCTATGTGGGGCCCATTATGTTAAAGAGAAAGCTATGTGGGGCCCATTATATTAAAGAGAAAGCTATGTGGGGCCCATTATATTAAAGGGAAAGCTATGTGGGGCCCATTATATTAAAGGGAAAGCTATGTGGGGCCCATTATATTAAAGGGAAAGCTATGTGGGGCCCATTATATTAAAGGGAAAGCTATGTGGGGCCCATTATATTAAAGGCAAAGTTATGTGCGGCCCATTATATTAAAGAGAAAGCTATGTGGGGCCCATTATATTAAAGAGAAAGCTATGTGGGGCCCATTATATTAAAGGGAAAGCTATGTGGGGCCCATTATATAATAATAAAATCTATGTGGTGCCCATTATATTAAAGGGAAAGCTATGTGGGGCCCATTATATTAAAGAGAAAGCTAGGTGGGGCCCATTATATTAAAGGGAAAGCTATGTGGGGCCCATTATATAATAATAAAATCTATGTGGTGACCATTATATTAAAGGGAAAGCTATGTGGGGCCCATTATATTAAAGGGAAAGCTATGTGGGGCCCATTATATTAAAGAGAAAGCTATGTGGGGCCCATTATATTAAAGAGAAAGCTATGTGGGGCCCATTATATTAAAGAGAAAGCTATGTGGGGCCCATTATATTAAAGGGAAAGCTATGTGGGGCCCATTATATAATAATAACATCTATGTGGTGCCCATTATATTAAAGGGAAAGCTATGTGGGGCCCATTATATAAAAGGGAAAGCTATGTGGGGCCCATTATATTAAAGGGAAAGCTATGTGGGGCCCATTATATAATAATAAAATCTATGTGGTGCCCATTATATTAAAGGGAAAGCTATGTGGGGCCCATTATATTAAAGGGAAAGCTATGTGGGGCCCATTATATTAAAGAGAAAGCTATGAGGGGCCATTATATTAAAGAGAAAGCTATGTGGGGCCCATTATATTAAAGGGAAAGCTATGTGGGGCCCATTATTTTAAAGAGAAAGCTATGTGGGGCCCATTATATTAAAGGGAAAGCTATGTGGGGCCCATTATATAATAATAAAATCTATGTGGTGCCCATTAAATTAAAGGGAAAGCTATGTGGGGCCCATTATATTAAAGAGAAAGCTATGTGGGGCCCATTATATTAAAGGGAAAGCTATGTGGGGCCCATTATATTAAAGGGAAAGCTATGTGAGGCCCGTTATCTTAAAGGGACGTCTACGTAGGGCCCATTATATTAAATGGATGGCTATGTGGGGCCCATTATATTAAAGAGAGAGCTACGTATGGCCCATTATAATAAATGTATGACTATATGGGGCCCATTATATTAAATGGATGACTATGTGTGTTCCATTATATTTAATGGAAGGCTATGCAGGGCCCATTTAATTATGATAAATTCTATGTGGGGCACATGATATTAAATGGAAGGCTATGTGGAGCCCATTATATTAAATAGAGGGCTATGTGGTGACAAATACATTAAAAAGAAAGCTATATTGGGGCCCACTATGTTATCTGGAAGGTTTTGTGGGGCCCTCTGTATTAAATTGAGGGCTATGTGAGGCCTATTAAATTAAATGGAAAGCGTTGCGGGGCCCATAATATTATATGGAGGGCTATGTGAGGCGCATTTATCAAATAAAGGGCTATGTAGCGCCAATTATATTAAATGGAAGCCTATGTTTTGTCCATTATATTAAATAGAGATGTATCTTGGCTCCATTATAATAAATGGAAGGCAATGTGGGGACCATTATATTAAATGGAGGGTTATATGGGGCCCATTATATTAAATGGAAGCCTATATGGAGCCCAGTAAATTAAATGTAAAGCTATGTGGGGCCCAATATTTTAAATGGAAGGTTAAGTGGGGCCAATTGTATTAAATAGAGGGCTATGCGGTGCCCAATATAAAACATGGAAGGCTTTTTGGTGCCCATTATATTAAATAGAGGGATATTTTGGCCCCATTTTATTAAATGGAAGGCTATGTCAGGTCCAATATATTAAATGGAGTCCAGTGCGGCCTATTATATTAAATTGAAGGTTATGTGGGGTTCAATAAATTAAATGAAAAGCTATGTGGAGCCCAATAAATTAAATTATAGTACATGGAAGGCAATGTGCGGCTCATTATACTATATAGAGGGCTATGTGGGGGTCCATTATACTTTTGCCAATGGCAAATTGTGTGTTCCAGTGGCACTCCAAAGGTAAAGTGTGTTCTCCGGTGGCACTTCAACGTTATAGGGTGTGCTCTGGTGGCACACCAATGGCAAAAAGGCCAAAGAGTAGACCCTGGTGGCAGACTGAGCAGCCCTGGAGTGCGCCCCAGTGGTAAGCAATAAGGCCAAAGAATGCACCCTGGTGGCAGGCTAAAAAGCTCTAGAGTGCGCCCCAGTGGTAAGCAATAAGGCCAAAAAGTGCACCCCGGTGGCAGGCTAAAAAAGCCTAAAATGAGTGCCCCGGTGGTAAGCAAAATGGTCAGAGTGTACCCCGGTCGCAGTTAAAAAGCTCAAGTTGGGTGCCCCGGTGGTAAGCTAAAAGGCCAAAGAGTGCACCCTGGTGGAAGCTAAAAAGCCCAAGATGGGTGCCCCGGTGGTAAGCAAAAAAGGTCACATATTGGGCCCCTCTGGTAGGCCTACGGGAAATAGAGTTCTCCGATGGCACGCCAACAGTATAGGGTGTGCCCGATGGTACTCCAATGGTAAAGGGTGTGCTTCAGTGGCATGCCAGTGGCAAAAAGTGTACTCCGGTGGCATGCTAATGGTGAAAGGTGTGCTCTGTTGGCACCCCAACTGTAAAGAGTGTGTTCCAGTGGCACCCCAGCAGCCAATGGTTTACTTCGGTGGCAGACCATCGGGAAATGGTGTGATATGTAAGGCTCATCATAACAAAAGGGAGGACTATGTGGGACCCATTATTTTATATGGAAAGCAAGGTGGGGCCCATTATATTAATTAGGGGCTTATGTGGGGCTCTTTATATTAAATAAAAACATATGTGGGCCCCATTAAATTAAATGGAAGGCTATGTGGACCCCATTAAATTAAATGGAAGGCTATGTGGACCCCATTAAATTAAATGGAAGGCTATGTGGGGCCCATTATATTAAATGGAAGGCTATGTGGGGCCCATTATATTAAATGGAAGCCTATATGGGGCCCAATAAATTAAATGAAAAGCTACAGTATGTACAGCAATAATAAAAATGGTAATAATACAGGGTGGGCTATTTATATGGATACACCTAAATTAAATGGGAATGGTTGGTGATGTCAACTTCCTGTTTATGGCACATTAGTATATGGGAGGGGGAAACTTTTCCAGATGGGTGGTGACTATGGTGGCCATTTTGAAGTCGGCCATTTTGGATCTAACTTTATTTTTTTCAATGGGAAGAGGGTCATGTGACACATCAAACTCATTGAGAATTTCATAAGAAAATACAATGGTGTGCTTGGTTTTAACATAACTTTATTCTTTCATGAATTTTTTACAAGTTTATGACCACTTATAAAATGTGTTCAAAGTGCTGCCCATTGTGCTGGATTGTCAATGCAACCCTCTTCTCCCACTCTTGACACACTGATAGCAACACCGCAGAAGAAATGCTAGCACAGGCTTTCAGTATCCGTTGTTTCAGATGCTGAAAGGTTATATGGGGCCTATTAAAATAAATGGAAGACTATGCAGGACCTCTTGTAATAACTAGAAGGCAATTTGTGGCCCATTATATTAAACTAGATGGTGGCCCGATTCTAACTCATCGGGTATTCTAGAATATGTATGCGGCCGGCCGCGACATATCAGCGAACAGTGTTAGTGAGGACCGGTGAGCATGTTTAAATTTGGCGCCAAAACCGGTGATTGGTCACGGCCGGCGGCCGCGACCAATCAGCGAATCGTATTAGTGAGAACCAGGGAGCGGGTACTTCCACTGTGAGCAGCCGGGAGATGATCGGCTACTCGCAGCAGAAGTATCTCGACTGGTGGCGCCGCTCCCCGGTCCTCCCTTCACACTTGCCGTCGGAAGATCAGCGGCCCTAACCGCTGATCTCCTGACGGTAGCCGCATGGAGGTCAGCGGCGCCGCCGGTCGGGGTACTTATGCTGCGAGCAACCGGTCATCTCCCGGCTGCATCACCGCTGACCTCCGTGCGGCAGATGAGCCGCTAATGGCCGCCATCTTTTTCTGAAATCCCACGTCGCTGATTGACCACGGTCGGACCAATCAGCGACGCAGGAATTCCTGGACAAGACAGACAGATATGACAAGACGATTATATATATTAAATGTAAGGTTATGTGGGGCCCAATATATTCAATGAAAAACTATATGGGCCCATTATATAAAAGAAAAAGCTAAGTGTGGCCCATTTTATTAAATGGATGATGGCGTGCTCCCTTGGCAAGCCAGAGGGAAAGTGGCATGCTACGGTGGCAAACCAGCGGGACAGTGGCATGCTCCGGTTGCAAGCCAGCGGGACAGTGGCGTGCTCCGGTGGGAAGCCAGCGGGACAGTGGCGTGCTCCGGTGGCAAGCCAGCGGGACAGTGGCGTGCTCCGGTGGCAAGACAGCGGGACAGTGGCGTGCTCCGGTGGCAAGCCAGCGGGACAGTGGCGTGCTCCAGGGGCAAGCCAGCGGGACAGTGGCGTGCTCCGGTGGCAAGCCAGCGGGACAGTGGCGTGCTCCGGTGGCAAGCCAGCGGGACAGTGGCGTGCTCCGGTGGCAAGCCAGCGGCACAGTGGCGTGCTCCGGTGGCAAGCCAGCGGGACAGTGGCGTGCTCCGGTGGCAAGCCAGCGGGAAAGTGGCGTGCTCCGGTGGCAAGCCAGCGGGACAGTGGCGTGCTCCGGTGGCAAGCCAGCGGGAAAGTGGCGTGCTCCAGTGGCAAGCCAGCGGGACAGTGGCGTGCTCCGGTGGCAAGCCAGCGGGAAAGTGGCGTGCTCCGGTGGCAAGCCAGCGGGACAGTGGCGGGCTCCGGTGGCAAGCCAGCGGGAAAGTGGCGTGCTCCGGTGGCAAGCAAGCGGGACAGTGGCGTGCTCCGGTGGCAAGCCAGCGGGACAGTGGCGTGCTCCGGTGGCAAGCCAGCGGGACAGTGGCGTGCTCCGGTGGCAAGACAGCGGGACAGTGGCGTGCTCCGGTGGCAAGACAGCGGGACAGTGGCGTGCTCCGGTGGCAAGACAGCGGGACAGTGGCGTGCTCCGGTGGCAAGCCAGCGGGACAGAGCGTGCTCCGGTGGCAAGCCAGCGGGACAGTGGCGTGCTCCGGTGGCAAGCCAGCGGGAAAGTGGCGTGCTCCGGTGGCAAGCCAGCGGGAAAGTGGCGTGCTCCGGTGGCAAGCCAGCGGGAAAGTGGCGTGCTCCGGTGGCAAGCGAGCGGTAAAGTGGCGTGCTCCGGTGGCAAGCCAGCGGGACTGTGGCGTGCTCCGGTGGCAAGCCAGCGGGACAGTGGCGTGCTCCGGTGGCAAGCCAGCGGGACAGTGGCGTGCTCCGGTGGCAAGCCAGCGGGAAAGTGGCGTGCTCCGGTGGCAAGCCAACGGGAAAGTGGCGTGCTCCGGTGGCAAGCCAACGGGACTGTGGCGTGCTCCGGAGGCAAGCCAACGGGACTGTGGCGTGCTCCGGTGGCAAGCCAACGGGACTGTGGCGTGCTCCGGTGGCAAGCCAACGGGAAAGTGGCATGCTCCGGTGGCAAGCCAGCGGGACTGTGGCGTGCTCCGGTGGCAAGCCAGCGGGACTGTGGCGTGCTCCGGTGGCAAGCCAGCGGGACTGTGGCGTGCTCCGGTGGCAAGCCAACGGGAAAGTGGCGTGCTCCGGTGGCAAGCCAACGGGAAAGTGGCGTGCTCCGGTGGCAAGCCAACGGGAAAGTGGCGTGCTCCGGTGGCAAGCCAACGGGAAAGTGGCGTGCTCCGGTGGCAAGCCAACGGGACTGTGGCGTGCTCCGGTGGCAAGCCAACGGGACTGTGGCGTGCTACGGTGGCAAGCCAGCGGGACTGTGGCGTGCTCCGGTGGCAAGCCAGCGGGAAAGTGGCGTGCTCCGGTGGCAAGCCAACGGGAAAGTGGCGTGCTCCGGTGGCAAGCCAACGGGAAAGTGGCGTGCTCCGGTGGCAAGCCAACGGGAAAGTGGAGTGCTCCGGTGGCAAGCCAACGGGAAAGTGGCGTGCTCCGGTGGCAAGCCAACGGGAAAGTGGCGTGCTCCGGTTGCAAGCCAACGGGAAAGTGGCGTGCTCCGGTGGCAAGCCAGCGGGACTGTGTCGTGCTCCGGTGGCAAGCCAGCGGGACTGTGGCGTTCTCCGGTGGCAAGCCAGCGGGACTGTGGCGTGCTCCGGTGGCAAGCCAGCGGGACTGTGGCGTGCTCCGGTGGCAAGCCAGTGGGACTGTGGCGTGCTCCGGTGTCAAGCCAGCGGGACTGTGGCGTGCTCCGGTGGCAAGCCAACGGGAAAGTGGCGTGCTCCGGTGGCAAGCCAACGGGAAAATGGTGTGCTCCGGTGGCAAGCCAACGGGACTGTGGCGTGCTCCGGTGGCAAGCCAACGGGACTGTGGCGTGCTCCGGTGGCAAGCCAACGGGACTGTGGCGTGCTCCGGTGACAAGCCAACGGGACTGTGGCGTGCTCCGGTGGCAAGCCAGCGGGACTGTGGCGTGCTCCGGTGGCAAGCCAGCGGGACTGTGGCGTGCTCCGGTGGCAAGCCAACGGGAAAGTGGCGTGCTCCGGTGGCAAGCCAGAGGGAAAGTGGCGTGCTCCGGTGGCAAGCCAACGGGAAAGTGGCGTGCTCCGGTGGCAAGCCAACGGGAAAGTGGCGTGCTCCGGTGGCAAGCCAACGGGAAAGTGGCGTGCTCCGGTGGCAAGCCAGCGGGAAAGTGGCGTGCTCCGGTGGCAAGCCAGCGGGAAAGTGGCGTGCTCCGGTGGCAAGCCAGCGGGACTGTGGCGTGCTCCGGTGGAAAGCCAGCGGGACTGTGGCGTGCTCCGGTGGCAAGCCAGCGGGACTGTGGCGTGCTCCGGTGGCAAGCCAACGGGAAAGTGGCGTGCTCCGGTGGCAAGCCAACGGGAAAGTGGCGTGCTCCGGTGGCAAGCCAACGGGAAAGTGGCGTGCTCCGGTGGCAAGCCAACAGGAAAGTGGCGTGCTCCGGTGGCAAGCCAACGGGACTGTGGCGTGCTCCGGTGGCAAGCCAACGGGACTGTGGCGTGCTACGGTGGCAAGCAGCGGGACTGTGGCTTGCTCCGGTGGCAAGCCAGCGGGAAAGTGGCGTGCTCCGGTGGCAAGCCAACGGGAAAGTGGCGTGCTCCGGTGGCAAGCCAACGGGAAAGTGGCGTGCTCCGGTGGCAAGCCAACGGGAAAGTGGAGTGCTCCGGTGGCAAGCCAACGGGAAAGTGGCGTGCTCCGGTGGCAAGCCAACGGGAAAGTGGCGTGCTCCGGTGGCAAGCCAACGGGAAAGTGGCGTGCTCCGGTGGCAAGCCAGCGGGACTGTGTCGTGCTCCGGTGGCAAGCCAGCGGGACTGTGGCGTGCTCCGGTGGCAAGCCAGCGGGACTGTGGCGTGCTCCGGTGGCAAGCCAGCGGGACTGTGGCGTGCTCCGGTGGCAAGCCAGCGGGACTGTGGCGTGCTCCGGTGTCAAGCCAGCGGGACAGTGGCGTGCTCCGGTGGCAAGCCAGCGGGACTGTGGCGTGCTCCGGTGGCAAGCCAGCGGGACTGTGGCGTGCTCCGGTGGCAAGCCAGTGGGACTGTGGCGTGCTCCGGTGGCAAGCCAACGGGAAAATGGTGTGCTCCGGTGGCAAGCCAACGGGACTGTGGCGTGCTCCGGTGGCAAGCCAACGGGACTGTGGCGTGCTCCGGTGGCAAGCCAACGGGACTGTGGCGTGCTCCGGTGGCAAGCCAACGGGACTGTGGCGTGCTCCGGTGGCAAGCCAGCGGGACTGTGGCGTGCTCCGGTGGCAAGCCAGCGGGACTGTGGCGTGCTCCGGTGGCAAGCCAACGGGAAAGTGGCGTGCTCCGGTGGCAAGCCAGAGGGAAAGTGGCGTGCTCCGGTGGCAAGCCAACGGGAAAGTGGCGTGCTCCGGTGGCAAGCCAACGGGAAAGTGGCGTGCTCCGGTGGCAAGCCAACGGGAAAGTGGCGTGCTCCGGTGGCAAGCCAGCGGGAAAGTGGCGTGCTCCGGTGGCAAGCCAGCGGGAAAGTGGCGTGCTCCGGTGGCAAGCCAACGGGAAAGTGGCGTGCTCCGGTGGCAAGCCAACGGGAAAGTGGCGTGCTCCGGTGGCAAGCCAACGGGAAAGTGGCGTGCTCCGGTGGCAAGCCAGCGGGAAAGTGGCGTGCTCCGGTGGCAAGCCAACGGGAAAGTGGCGTGCTCCGGTGGCAAGCCAACGGGAAAGTGGCGTGCTCCGGTGGCAAGCCAACGGGAAAGTGGCGTGCTCCGGTGGCAAGCCAGCGGGACAGTGGCGTGCTCCGGTGATAAGCCAGCGGGACAGTGGCGTGCTCCGGTGGCAAGCCAGCGGGAAAGTGGCGTGCTCCGGTGGCAAGCCAGCGGGACAGTGGCGTGCTCCGGTGGCAAGACAGAGGGACAGTGGCGTGCTCCGGTGGCAAGACAGCGGGACAGTGGCGTGCTCCGGTGGCAAGACAGCGGGACAGTGGCGTGCTCCGGTGGCAAGCCAGCGGGACAGAGCGTGCTCCGGTGGCAAGCCAGCGGGACAGTGGCGTGCTCCGGTGGCAAGCCAGCGGGAAAGTGGCGTGCTCCGGTGGCAAGCCAGCGGAAAAGTGGCGTGCTCCGGTGGCAAGCCAGCGGGAAAGTGGCGTGCTCCGGTGGCAAGCGAGCGGTAAAGTGGCGTGCTCCGGTGGCAAGCCAGCGGGACTGTGGCGTGCTCCGGTGGCAAGCCAGCGGGACAGTGGCGTGCTCCGGTGGCAAGCCAGCGGGACAGTGGCGTGCTCCGGTGGCAAGCCAGCGGGAAAGTGGCGTGCTCCGGTGGCAAGCCAACGGGAAAGTGGCGTGCTCCGGTGGCAAGCCAACGGGACTGTGGCGTGCTCCGGAGGCAAGCCAACGGGACTGTGGCGTGCTCCGGTGGCAAGCCAACGGGACTGTGGCGTGCTCCGGTGGCAAGCCAACGGGACTGTGGCGTGCTCCGGTGGCAAGCCAGCGGGACTGTGGCGTGCTCCGGTGGCAAGCCAGCGGGACTGTGGCGTGCTCCGGTGGCAAGCCAGCGGGACTGTGGCGTGCTCCGGTGGCAAGCCAACGGGAAAGTGGCGTGCTCCTGTGGCAAGCCAACGGGAAAGTGGCGTGCTCCGGTGGCAAGCCAACGGGAAAGTGGCGTGCTCCGGTGGCAAGCCAATGGGAAAGTGGCATGCTCCGGTGGCAAGCCAACGGGACTGTGGCGTGCTCCGGTGGCAAGCCAGCGGGACTGTGGCGTGCTCCGGTGGCAAGCCAGCGGGAAAGTGGCGTGCTCCGGTGGCAAGCCAACGGGAGAGTGGCGTGCTCCGGTGGCAAGCCAACGGGAAAGTGGCGTGCTCCGGTGGCAAGCCAACGGGAAAGTGGGGTGCTCCGGTGGCAAGCCAACGGGAAAGTGGCGTGCTCCGTTGGCAAGCCGACGGGAAAGTGGCGTGCTCCGGTGGCAAGCCAACGGGAAAGTGGCGTGCTCCGGTGGCAAGCCAGCGGGACTGTGTCGTGCTCCGGTGGCAAGCCAGCGGGACTGTGGCGTGCTCCGGTGGCAAGCCAGCGGGACTGCGGCGTGCTCCGGTGGCAAGCCAGCGGGACTGTGGCGTGCTCCGGTGGCAAGCCAGCGGGACTGTGGCGTGCTCCGGTGTCAAGCCAGCGGGACTGTGGCGTGCTCCGGTGGCAAGCCAACGGGAAAGTGGCGTGCTCCGGTGGCAAGCCAACGGGAAAGTGGCGTGCTCCGTTGGCAAGCCAACGGGAAAGTGGCGTGCTCCGGTGGCAAGCCAACGGGAAAGTGGCGTGCTCCGGTGGCAAGCCAACGGGACTGTGGCGTGCTCCGGTGGCAAGCCAACGGGACTGTGGCGTGCTCCGGTGGCAAGCCAGAGGGAAAGTGGCGTGCTCCGGTGGCAAGCCAACGGGAAAGTGGCGTGCTCCGGTGGCAAGCCAACGGGAAAGTGGCGTGCTCCGGTGGCAAGCCAACGGGAAAGTGGCGTGCTCCGGTGGCAAGCCAGCGGGAAAGTGGCGTGCTCCGGTGGCAAGCCAGCGGGAAAGTGGCGTGCTCCGGTGGCAAGCCAACGGGAAAGTGGCGTGCTCCGGTGGCAAGCCAACGGGAAAGTGGCGTGCTCCGGTGGCAAGCCAACGGGAAAGTGGCGTGCTCCGGTGGCAAGCCAGCGGGACAGTGGCGTGCTCCGGTGATAAGCCAGCGGGACAGTGGCGTGCTCCGGTGGCAAGCCAGCGGGAAAGTGGCGTGCTCCGGTGGCAAGCCAGCGGGAAAGTGGCGTGCTCCGGTGGCAAGCCAACGGGAAAGTGGCGTGCTCCGGTGGCAAGCCAGCGGGAAAGTGGCGTGCTCCGGTGGCAAGCCAGCGGGAAAGTGGCGTGCTCCGGTGGCAAGCCAGCGGGACTGTGGCGTGCTCCGGTGGCAAGCCAACGGGACAGTGGCGTGCTCCAGTGGCAAGCCAGCGGGAAAGTGGCGTGCTCCGGTGGCAAGCCAGCGGGAAAGTGGCGTGCTCCGGTGGCAAGCCAACGGGAAAGTGGCGTGCTCCGGTAGCAAGCCAACGGGACTGTGGCGTGCTCCGGTGGCAAGCCAACGGGACTGTGGCGTGCTCCGGTGGCAAGCCAACGGGAAAGTGGCGTGCTCCGGTGGCAAGCCAACGGGAAAGTGGAGTGATCCGGTGGCAAGCCAACGAGAAAGTGGCGTGCTCCGGTGGCAAGCCAACGGGACTGTGGCGTGCTCCGATGGCAAGCCAACGGGACTGTGGCGTGCTCCGGTGGCAAGCCAACGGGAAAGTGGCGTGCTCCGGTGGCAAGCCAACGAGAAAGTGGCGTGCTCCGGTGGCAAGCCAACGGGAAAGTGGCGTGCTCCGGTGACAAGCCAACGGGAAAGTGGCGTGCTCCGGTGGCAAGCCAACGGGAAAGTGGCGTGCTCCAGTGGCAAGCCAACGGGAAAGTGGCGTGCTCCGGTGGCAAGCCAACGGGAAAGTGGCGTGCTCCGGTGGCAAGCCAACGGGAAAGTGGCGTGCTCCGGTGGCAAGCCAACGGGAAAGTGGCGTGCTCCGGTGGCAAGCCAGCGGGAGAGTGGCGTGCTCCGGTGGCAAGCCAACGGGAGAGTGGCGTGCTCCGGTGGCAAGCCAGCGGGAAAGTGGCGTGCTCCGGTGGCAAGCCAACGGGAAAGTGGCGTGCTCAGGTGGCAAGCCAACGGGAAAGTGGCGTGCTCAGGTGGCAAGCCAACGGGAAAGTGGCGTGCTCAGGTGGCAAGCCAACGGGAAAGTGGCGTGCTCCGGTGGCAAGCCAACGGGAAAGTGGCGTGCTCCGGTGGCAAGCCAACGGGAAAGTGGTGTGCTCCGGTGGCAAGCCAACGGGACTGTGGCGTGCTCCGGTGGCAAGCCAGTGGGACTGTGGCGTGCTCCGGTGGCAAGCCAGTGGGACTGTGGCGTGCTCCGGTGGCAAGCCAGCGGCACTGTGGCGTGCTCCGGTGGCAAGCCAGTGGGACTGTGGCGTGCTCCGTTGGCAAGCCAACGGGATTGTGCCGTGCTCCGGTGGCAAGCCAGCGGGAAAGTGGCGTGCTCCGGTGGCAAGCCAGCGGGAAAGTGGCGTGCTCCGGTGGCAAGCCAACGGGAAAGTGGCGTGCTCCGGTGGCAAGCCAGCGGGAAAGTGGCGTGCTCCGGTGGCAAGCCAGCGGGAAAGTGGCGTGCTCCGGTGGCAAGCCAGCGGGACTGTGGCGTGCTCCGGTGGCAAGCCAACGGGACAGTGGCGTGCTCCAGTGTCAAGCCAGCGGGAAAGTGGCGTGCTCCGGTGGCAAGCCAGCGGGAAAGTGGCGTGCTCCGGTGGCAAGCCAAAGGGAAAGTGGCGTGCTCCGGTGGCAAGCCAACGGGACTGTGGCGTGCTCCGGTGGCAAGCCAACGGGACTGTGGCGTGCTCCGGTGGCAAGCCAACGGGAAAGTGGCGTGCTCCGGTGGCAAGCCAACGGGAAAGTGGAGTGATCCGGTGGCAAGCCAACGAGAAAGTGGCGTGCTCCGGTGGCAAGCCAACGGGACTGTGGCGTGCTCCGGTGGCAAGCCAACGGGACTGTGGCGTGCTCCGGTGGCAAGCCAACGGGAAAGTGGCGTGCTCCGGTGGCAAGCCAACGAGAAAGTGGCGTGCTCCGGTGGCAAGCCAACGGGAAAGTGGCGTGCTCCGGTGACAAGCCAACGGGAAAGTGGCGTGCTCCGGTGGCAAGCCAACGGGAAAGTGGCGTGCTCCGGTGGCAAGCCAACGGGAAAGTGGCGTGCTCCAGTGGCAAGCCAACGGGAAAGTGGCGTGCTCCGGTGGCAAGCCAACGGGAAAGTGGCGTGCTCCGGTGGCAAGCCAACGGGAAAGTGGCGTGCTCCGGTGGCAAGCCAGCGGGAGAGTGGCGTGCTCCGGTGGCAAGCCAACGGGAGAGTGGCGTGCTCCGGTGGCAAGCCAGCGGGAAAGTGGCGTGCTCCGGTGGCAAGCCAACGGGAAAGTGGCGTGCTCAGGTGGCAAGCCAACGGGAAAGTGGCGTGCTCAGGTGGCAAGCCAACGGGAAAGTGGCGTGCTCAGGTGGCAAGCCAACGGGAAAGTGGCGTGCTCCGGTGGCAAGCCAACGGGAAAGTGGCGTGCTCCGGTGGCAAGCCAACGGGAAAGTGGTGTGCTCCGGTGGCAAGCCAACGGGACTGTGGCGTGCTCCGGTGGCAAGCCAGTGGGACTGTGGCGTGCTCCGGTGGCAAGCCAGTGGGACTGTGGCGTGCTCCGGTGGCAAGCCAGCGGCACTGTGGCGTGCTCCGGTGGCAAGCCAGTGGGACTGTGGCGTGCTCCGTTGGCAAGCCAACGGGATTGTGCCGTGCTCCGGTGGCAAGCCAGCGGGAAAGTGGCGTGCTCCGGTGGCAAGCCAGCGGGAAAGTGGCGTGCTCCGGTGGCAAGCCAACGGCAAAGTGGCGTGCTCCGGTGGCAAGCCAACGGGAAAGTGGCGTGCTCCGGTGGCAAGCCAACGGGAAAGTGGCGTGCTCCGGTGGCAAGCCAACGGGAAAGTGGCGTGCTCCGGTGGCAAGTCAACGGGAAAGTGGCGTGCTCCGGTGGCAAGCCAACGGGAAAGTGGCGTGCTCCGGTGGCAAGCCAACGGGACTGTGGCGTGCTCCGGTGGCAAGCCATCGGGAAAGTGGCGTGCTCCGGTGGCAAGCCAACGGGAAAGTGGCGTGCTCCGGTGGCAAGCCAACGGGAAAGTGGCGTGCTCCGGTGGCAAGCCAACGGGACTGTGGCGTGCTCCGGTGGCAAGCCAACGGGACTGTGGCGTGCTCCGGTGGCAAGCCATCGGGAAAGTGGCGTGCTCCGGTGGCAAGCCAACGGGAAAGTGGCGTGCTCCGGTGTCAAGCCAACGGGAAAGTGGCGTGCTCCGGTGGCAAGCCAACGGGAAAGTGGCGTGCTCCGGTGGCAAGCCAATGGGACTGTGGCGTGCTCCGGTGGCAAGCCAGCGGGACTGTGGCGTGCTCCGGTGGCAAGCCAGCGGGACTGTGGCGTGCTCCAGTGGCAAGCCAGCGGGACTGTGGCATGCTCCGTTGGCAAGCCAACGGGAAAGTGGCGTGCTCCGGTGGCAAGCCAGCGGGAAAGTGGCGTGCTCCGGTGGCAAGCCAACGGGAAAGTGGCGTGCTCCGGTGGCAAGCCAACGGGAAAGTGGCGTGCTCCGGTGGCAAGCCAACGGGAAAGTGGCGTGCTCCGGTGGCAAGCCAACGGGAAAGTGGCGTGCTCCGGTGGCAAGCCAAGGAAAGTGGCGTGCTCCGGTGGCAAGCCAACGGGAAAGTGGCGTGCTCCGGTGGCAAGCCAACGGGACTGTGGCGTGCTCCGGTGGCAAGCCAACGGGAAAGTGGCGTGCTCCGGTGGCAAGCCAACCGGAAAGTGGCGTGCTCCGGTGGCAAGCCAACGGGAAAGTGGCGTGCTCCGGTGGCAAGCCAACGGGAAAGTGGCGTGCTCCGGTGGCAAGCCAGCGGGAAAGTGGCGTGCTCCTGTGGCATGCTAACGGGAAACAGTGTGCTCCGGTGGCATGCTAACGGGAAAAGGTGTTCTCCGGTGGCATGCTAATGGTAAAGGTGTGCTCCAGTGGCATGCTAACAGTAAAGGTGTGCTCCGGTCACATGCTAATGGTAAAGGTGTGCTCCGGTGGCATGCTAACGGGAATAGGTGTGCTCCGATGGCTTGCTAACGGGAATAGGTGTGCCCAGTGGCATACTAAAGGGAAAAGGTGTGCTACGGTGGCATGCTAGCAGGAAATGGTGTGCTTCGGTGGCATGATAACGAGAAAAGGGGTACTCCATTGGCACCACAATGGTAAAGGGACTTGGAAATGTCACATGTGAAGTCATACTCGCATAGTGTCTGTTGTTGCAGGGATCAAAAGAACGACCCGGTGGAACAAGATGTGGACACTGTGCGGCAGATGGTGGTTTAAGGACAACAAACAGCAAAATAAAACCAAGTAACAGCAAGAAAACAATCCAAGAATTACCGCAGCAGACAAGTAAGTGATTGTGATTCTTTTAAACGGTGATGTATGATCAGATGAAGTGGAATGCAGTAAGTTTGGAAATATGATTAACATGTTAATAAAGTGTCTGAAATGTATGAGCGAGAAAGAGAAAAAGGTGGATTGTTACAGGGGGACAGCTAAGAGTAGGGAGTTGCAGAGAAAGTCCTTGTGACAGGTTTAGGATGTATACGGCTGTTTATTGCCTCCTCCACATACAAAGGCAGGAGATGAGACTATCAAACTATTGAACTTGGAGTTGTCAGTAATGTTGGAGGCGAAATTAATAAAGGAAGTAAAATGGGAAAGAGAAAAACGGGTTGTATGTTTGCCTGGTCAGAGGGATGTTTGCCTGGTCAGAGGGATATTTGCCTGGTCAGAGGGATGTTTGCCTGGTCAGGGGGATGTTTGCCTGGTCAGGGGGATGTTTGTCTGGTCAGGGGGATGTTTGTCTGGTCAGGGGCATGTTTGTCTGGTCAGAGGGATGTTTGTCTGGTCAGATGGATGTTTGTCTGGTCAGAGGGATGTTTGCTTCACGTTGGGGAAGAGGGAAAGGACTGAATGATCCGGCACCTGTCCTATCCACAGGATGGTCAGCTAGTGCCGCCATAGGTAAAGAGCTGACCTAGTGTCACTATCAATCATCAGAGTCTGCAGTACAACTGATTAGGGGTCCAGCAGGGGGGCGCTGATGACACAGGTGGACCTTGGGGCGGTTTTCCGGTTGCCGACGCTGCACCTAGAGGGTTTTCTTCATGTAATTATCCTCCTCACATTGCAGACTTGTGAACTTTATAAATATTCTTCATTTGCTTATTTTCTTCCTTCTCTCCCAAACACGTTGCTGAAGTGCTGTCTCACCCCCACTGCCCCCATCCAGAAGCTTCTTGTGGCTGCTGTTCAGTGAGATTTGTCCTCTATATACAAGCAGTGTGTGTATGGGCCTGTCCCTGTCTGATCCTCTCTGCTCTCCACCCCTGCACTCAGACATGGGAAACCCTGTACTCGGATTACTTCACATCTTGGTGAACAACAGCTGAAAGGACCCTATAAAGGAGCCTGTACCAGGCAGGAGACAGCGGTGCAGCATTGTGCTTGTGGGGGCAATCGGGCGGTGGAGTCAGAAATTGGGGAATACTTGGGTGCTCTCTGGACGGACAATATTAGTGCTGCAGTAATTTCCCACAAGTTTTTGCACAGAGCGGCCACTAATATAGAATAAAGTAAAACAATTGTGCTCTGTAAATAATGGCTGTGCTTTGCTACAAATGCTTCATGTTTGCAGGAGGTTTTTTTTTCGTTAATAAATTTTATTTAGTTTATAGTTGATTTTTTCTCTTTCTGCTAGACATCAGGACATGATAGAGGCCGTACGGGACTGATATAAGAAGTTCTTGGCTGAGAAGGAAAGAAGCTTCATTCCTCCATGAGCTGCAGTTCTTTGTGTCCAGTCGGGAGCTCTATTAGTAAGTAGATTTTATCACCGGCGCAGACATTTCCAGGAAGGTTCCAATTGGCCGAATACAAGACGTTCATTAAACTCTTCATTTGAAATAAACGTCTGGTTATCATCCACAATACTTAATACTGGTCACTTGTCACAAATTTGTATATTTTTTACCTGTTATAAAATTCTGCTGATCCCTTGAATCTTTTCTTTTTTTTGTCATTTTAGACAAAACATTACATATTTCTGACAAGTCCCAGGTCTTTTCACACCACTCGTTTTGCAGGTTCTTTAATACTACAGCACTTACGTTATTGGGGTCATTTTTGTGCAGTTTACAGTTACATGATTTTTTATACATGTTTTTTTTTTAGGTTTGTCTTGTTATTACATCACATTCATCTTTTTCCTCTCTTGCTTTCCTGGACTGAAGTAAACATATCTCCAAGTCATTCTGAGCTGCTGGCAGGAGAGATGGACCCTCAGGAGCCTCCTAGTCTTCAGAATCCACATGAAGGAGAAGTCCAAGAGCAAGAAAGGCCTCCGACAGCAGAGCAACCTGTCCGCCAAAAAGTCCCAGAAGAAGAAGCGATGGTCCCGCAGCTCATCTGTGTTTTTCCTAAATGTGGATTATACTTTTACTGATTGTAATTTTCTTGGTCGATACCAGATAAAGTTTTGGATGACAACTGTCTGGACTTGTGTCTTATTTTACATTTCTCCTTTTTTCTTCTTGCTTCCCCTCCAGTGAGATCTGGCTTAGGTGATAAAAGCCTTTCTCTATCCGGCATTTTTGCAGCAGGCTGGAGAATGACTTTCTGGATGATAACTTGCCTTAGTCTCAGGTGCCCATACACTAGTTAGCTTTAGACCGGACGCTTGTCCACACAACACATCCCGACTCCCTCATATACATGAATGTGGTTATATGTGTGGGGGAGATGGCCCCATACACAGCACATGGTCGGCTGCTCCAGCAAAAATCCTTGGGTTTGACCTACCTTCCTGTAATATATATGGGGGGCCATTAGTTGGATGTTTGCAGGACCCCTCTTTGTCCGACAGCTTCCCTCCCCCACACATAGCAAGCAGTGTACAGACAAGCTCCCTTCCCGCACATACAGCATATATAGCATATAAAGAAAAAACCTAGAAGTCTGAACTGAAACATAAATTGATGTGCATGCAAAATGTAAATGCATGTTCACACACGGCCACTAGACAAAGAAAAACCAAAGACAAGCAAAATACCCAAGTAACTGGAAGTAAATGGGTAAATCGCACAGTGCAAAAATAATAAATAATGAAGGGTATTTAGTTAACATAATTTTGATCAAAATAATGTAAAAGCTATCCCGCAACGTCACGGCAACCCTTATGGGACAGTCCTAACTCTAAAATTAAAACCTTACCATTTGTCAAGTGACGTACATATGGATAAGGGCAGAGAGACTGACCCCCTAGTAGAAGCATAGACCTGAGGCAGAATAAACATTTCAGCTCAGACAAAGGGTGGCCACACCCTAATATGTACTAAAGCACACTGAACTACAAAGAAAAAACCTAGAAGTCTGAACTGAAACATAAATTGATGTGCATGCAAAATGTAAATGTATGTTCACACAAGGACACTAGACAAAGAAAAACCAAAGGCAAGCAAAATACCCAAGTAACTAGAAGTAAATGGGTAAATCGCAAAGTGCAAAAATAATAAATAATGAAGGGTATTTAGTAGTGAAGAGCGAGCACTAAAATGCTCGGGTGCTCAAAGCTCGGGCCGAGCTCGCCATGATACTCGGTTGCTCGACCTGAGCCTCGAGCCCAATGTTAGTCTATGGGAGACCCGAGCATTTTCGCAGCGGCATCCCCGGCTGTCTTTTAAAAGCCTAACAAGTGCCCAAAACGATAGTGACAGTGCTCAAATGACATGGGGACAGCATGGGGATCGCCCCAGGAAGCATTTCTGACCCCCAGGTCACTTCTGTCAACAACGTGGTCAGAGGTATTAAGCCACTTTTAAGGGCTCACAATAAAACGTTCAAAAACTAAACTGAAACTGCTTTCCTGTGAAATATGTTAAGGAAGTTCCTTTTCAGGGTAAAGACTTGTGTATAAGGTAAAATAAATAACAAAAAAAAAAATAAATACTCCTCCACACCTTGGGCTATGTTCACAAGTAGCATTTTTAATGTGTTTTTGCACTTTTGTATTGCTTCAACCGTGACAAATGCATTCACCGGGAAATGTCATTTTAACATTTTACAACCTTATCTGGCCATGTGCTGTGTGACACATGCATACAGTGCTGAAAAGACATGGGTACAGCATGGGGAAGACCCCTGGAAGCATCTCTGACTCCCCGGTCACTGCCTAAAAGTGTGCCCATCAGAAGTCATCCTTGCCGCATCAGAAGATGCAGACTTGCAACTATCCCCGTGCAAGTTCTTGTCCCAGGGCAGGGTTCAATTGTACCTCCCCCATTCCTTGCAATGCAAGCGCAAATATGCAGCCAACCACCCACCCACCCCCAGGCTGCAATACCATACTGCTTGCTTGCACTTGAAATTGGGCCTTTTAGGCATGTGGAGGCGGAATCTGGCCACCATGTCATGGCAGCGTTGGCGGCCTGGTATCCATACTCAGTCCCCAGCCGCCCGGCGGCGGGGTGTCCACACTCGGTCCCCAACCGCCAGGGGGCGGCCTGGTGTCCATACTCGGTCACCAGCTGCCTGGGGGCAGCTGGGTGTCCATAAACGGTCCCCAGCCGCCCCTATTTCTCCTTGGAACATCCCCCCACACACTTTTCTTAGCCTGGCCTGCTTTAGGGCAGCATTGGACGAGCCCACCAGAGAACCAGACTCCTCCGGTGGGCCCTGGCTTCTCCATCAGGGGAGTTGAGAGTGCCAAGGTGAGGACCATGATGATGATACAAGTTAGCATCTGCTTTGTTTTGTTGGAATGCAAGCGCATGTATGTAGTAGCGGCAAGGCCTGAGGTGGTCAACGTTTTGGCGCATATCCTACCTCCTCCGAGGATTGCTGGATGTTTTCCTGCTACTATCCCAGTTCTATGACTCCCGTTAAAACAAAGCTTCAGGTGATGAATGATGGATGAGGTGGTGGCAAAGGAGAGCAGGAGGAACAGGGACCATTCACATCAATATCAGGCCAGTCAACAACATATGTCTTGTAGGATATGTTTCTGTAACAAAAGGAGCGGTTTGGCTACACAGTTATAGGGCATACAGTGAGTGCAATGCCTACCAAAAATTTCGAGGCACTCCAATGTACCTTGGAAATGACATGGAGGTCAGAGGGCCTTAACTAAACAGTTTTTTCCATTTATAGCAACTGGGTCTCCTGTACACTGTTGGCCTAAACAGTGAATGGAAGGCTTTCCAAAAATTATGAGGAACTGCAATGCCCCTCGAAACAGACGTGGATTACAGCGTACTAAAAACCTTCTACCCACTATTGGGGAGTGGGTCTCCCTTAGTATTCGCCTTTGCATTGAAAAGCAAAAGCTGACTAAAATTAGGAGGAAATGCAATGTCCGTTGGAAGAGTTGTGGAGGTTAGAGGTAATTAAAAACAACATTTCAATGCCCCTAGGAAGAGCTGTGGAGTTCAGAGTGGCTTAAGAAGACTGTTTTAATGTCCCTTTGAAGAGACATGGAGGTCACAGTAGCTTAACAAGATGGTTTTAATGCCCCTCGGAAAAGACGTGGAGGTCCCAGTAGCTTAACCAGACGGTTTGAATGCCCCTCGGAAGAGGGGCTTTTAATGCCCCTTCCAAGAGCCATACAGTACAGCATAGTACAAACATTATTCCCATTATTGGGGAGTGTGTATCCCATAGTCATTGCTTATGCCTTCCAAGCAAAAGCTGCCAAAAATTGGGACGGAGGAACTTGCAATGTCCCTTACAAGAGCCATGCAGTACAGCATATTCCAAACATTATTCCCATTATTGGGGAGTGGGTCTCCCATAGTCTTTGCTTATGCCTTCCAAGAAAAAGCTGCCAAAAATTAAGAGGAACTGCAATGCCCGTTCGAAGAGTCGTGGAGGTTAGAGTTAATTAAAAACAACATATCAATGCCCCTTGGAAGAGCTGTGGAGTTCAGAGTGGTTTAACAAGACGCTATTAATGTCCCTCAAAAGAGATGTGGAGGTCCCAGTAGCTTAACAAGACGGTTTTAATACCCCTTGGAAAAGTGGTGGAGGTCCCAGTAGCTTAACAAGACAGTTTTAATACCCCTCGGAAAAGTGGTGGAGGTCACAGTAGCTTAAGAAGACGCTTTTAATGCCCCTCAGAAGAAACATGAAGATCCCAGTAGCTTAACAAGATGGTTTTAATGCCCCTTGGAAAAGTGGTGGAGGTCGCAGTAGCTTAACAAGACGCTATTAATGCCCCTCAGAAGAGACGTGGAGGTCCCAGCAGCTTAACAAGACGGTTTGAATGCCCCTTGGAAGAGACGTGGAGGTCACAGTAGCTTAACAAGACGCTATTAATGCCCCTCAGAAGAGACGTGGAGGTTCCAGCAGCTTATCATGACGGTTTTAATGCTCCTCAGAAAAGTGGTGGAGGTCCCAGTAGCTTAACAAGATGGTTTTAATGCCCCTCAGAAACGTAGTGGAGGTCCCAGTAGCTTAACAAGACTGTTTGAATGCCCCTTGGAAGAGACGTGGAGGTCCCAGTAGCTTAACTGGCCGGTTTAAATGCCCCTTGGAAAAGTGGTGGAGGTCACAGTAGCTTAACAAAACGCTATTAATGCCCCTCAGAAGAGACGTGGAGGTCTCAGTAGCTTAACAAGACGGTTTTATTGCTCCTCAGAAAAGTGGTGGAGGTCCCAGTAGCTTAACAAGACGGTTTTAATGCCCCTTGGAAAAGTGGTGGAGGTCCCAGTAGCTTAACAAGACGGTTTGAATGCCCCTTGGAAGAGACGTGGAGGTCCCAGTAGCTTAACAAGGCGGTTTTAATGCTCCTCAGAAAAGTGGTGGAGGTCCCAGTAGCTTAACAAGACGGTTTTAATACCCCTTGGAAAAGTGGTGGAGGTCGCAGTAGCTTAACAAGACGGTTTGAATGCCCCTTGGAAGAGACGTGGAGGTCCCAGTAGCTTAACAAGACGGTTTGAATAACCCTTGGAAGAGACGTGGAGGTCCCAGTAGCTTAACAAGACTGTTTTAATGCCCCTCGGAAAAGTGGTGGAGGTCACAGTAGCTTAACAAGACGCTTTTAATGCCCCTCGGAAAAAACGTGGAGGTCCAAGTAGCTTAACAAGACGGTTTGAATGCCCCTTGGAAGAGACGTGGAGGTCCCAGTAGCTTAACAACACGGTTTGAATGCCCCTTGGAAGAGACGTGGAGGTCCCAGTAGCTTAACAAGACAGTTTTAATGCCCCTCGGAAAAGTTGTGGAGGTCACAGTAGCTTAACAAGATGCTTTTAATGCCTCTCAGAAGAGACGTGGAGGTCCCAGTAGCTTAACAAGATGGTTTGAATGCCCCTTGGAAGAGAAGTGGAGGTCCCAGTAGCTTAACAAGACGGTTTTAATGCTTCTCGGAAAAGTGGTGGAGGTCCCAGTAGCTTAAAAAGACGCTTTTACTGCCCCTTGAAAAAGTGGTGGAGGTCGCAGTAGCTTAACAAGACGGTTTGAATGCCCCTTGGTAGAGACGTGGAGGTCCCAGTAGCTTAACAAGACAGTTTGAATGCCCCTTGGAAGAGACGTGGAGGTCCCAGTAGCTTAACAAGACGGTTTTAATGCCCCTCGGAAAAGTGGTGGAGGTCACAGTAGCTTAACAAGTCGCTTTTAATGCCCCTCAGAAGAGAAGTGGAGATCCCAGTAGCTTAACAAGACGGTTTGAATGCCCCTTGGAAGAAACGTGGAGGTCACAGTAGCTTAACAAGACGGTTAGAATGCCCCTTGGAAGAGACGTGGAGGTCACAGTAGCTTAACAAGATGGTTTTAATGCTCCTCGGAAAAGTGGTGGAGGTCCCAGTAGCTTAACAAGATGCTTTTAATGCCCCTCGGAAAAGTGGTGGAGGTCCCAGTAGCTTAACAAGACACTTTGAATGCCCCTTGGAAGAGACGTGGAGGTCACAGTAGCTTAACAAGATGGTTTTAATGCTCCTCGGAAAAGTGGTGGAGGTCCCAGTAGCTTAACAAGATGCTTTTAATGCCCCTCGGAAAAGTGGGGGTCCCAGTAGCTTAACAAGACGGTTTAAATGCCCCTTGGAAAAGTGGTGGAGGTCGTAGTAGCTTAACAAGACTGTTTGAATGCCCCTTGGAAAAGTGGTGCAGGTCCCAGTAGCTTAACAAGATGGTTTGAATGCCCCTTGGAAGAGACGTGGAGGTACCAGTAGCTTAAAAAGACGGTTTTAATGCCCCTCGGAAAAGTGGTGGAGGTCCCAGCAGCTTAACAAGACGGTTTTAATGCCCCTCGGAAAAGTGGTGGAGGTCTCAGTAGCTTAACAATACGCTTTTAATGCCTCACAGAAGAGACGTGGAGGTCCCAGTAGCTTAACAAGACGGTTTGAATGCCCCTTGGAAGAGACGTGGAGGTCCCAGTAGCTTAATAAGATGGTTTGAATGCCCCTTGGAAGAGACGTGGAGGTCTCAGTAGCTTAACAAGACGGTTTTAATGCTTCTTGGAAAAGTGGTGGAGGTCCCAGTAGCTTAATAAGACGCTTTTAATGCCCCTCGAAAAAGTGGTGGAGGTCGCAGTAGCTTACCAAGACGGTTTGAATGCCCCTTGGAAGAGACGTGAAGGTCCCAGTAGCTTAACAAGACAGTTTGAATGCCCCTTGGAAGAGACGTGGAGGTCCCACTAGCTTAACAAGACGTTTTTAATGCCCCTCGGAAAAGTGGTGGACGTACCAGTAGCTTAATAAGACGCTTTTAATGCCCCTCAGAAAAGTGGTGGAGGTCCCAGTAGCTTAACAAGACGGTTTGAATGCCCCTTGGAAGAGATGTGGAAGTCCCAGTAGATTAACAAGACGGTTTTAATGCTCCTCGGAAAAGTGGTGGAGGTCGCAGTAGCTTAACAAGATGCTTTTAATGCCCCTTACAAGAGCCATACAGTACAGCATTTTAAAAATATTATTCCCATTATTGGGGAGTGGGTCTCCCACAGTCTTTGCTTATGCCTTCCAAGCAAAAGCTGACAAAAATAAGGACGGAGGAACTTTCCATAATGGCAACACGGACCACGGTCACCCTGGTGGTATAGTGGTGGTGGAGGCTGAGGATAAGGAGAAGAACATAAAACAGCCGAAATGAGGAAGCGTATACCCATGTGTGGGTGTGAAGCGGTGCATGTGAATACACCTTCCGAAATAACACAGTGGATTTGACTTTATGTTACTCTGCTGTCATTTGGTGGTGATGAGAAGTCTGGCCCAATCCAGCTACTGTTCATTTTGATAAGGGTCAGCTTGTCAGCATTGTCAGTTGACAGGCGAGTGCGCTTATCAGTTATAATTACCCCAGCAGCACTAAAAACACGCACCGATAACACGCTAGCGGCAGGGCAGGCCAGGACCTCCAAGGCGTACAGAGCGATTTCATTCCAAGTGTCCAGCTTGGATACCCAATAATTAAAAGGCACAGAGGAATCACGGAGGACGCTGGTATGGTCGGCAAGGTACTCCCTCACCATCTTTTGAAACTTTCCACTGCTTGTGAGAGTACCCCGCGCCTCAGGGCCTGTAAGCTGGGCAGGTCTCAGAAAACTGTCCCAGAATGTTGACAGTGTTCCCCTGCCTCTGCTGGATTGGAGTTGCCTCTCCCTCGCTTGTACGCCTTGGTTGGTCAACGAACTGTGACCTCTGCCGCTAGCGTGTTCAGATGGGAATTTTTTTTAACAGTTCTGCAGCAAGGGCCTTCTGGTACTGCCCCATTTTCGTAGACCTCTCCACCTCAGGAATAAGAGAGTGAAAGTTCTCCTTGTAGCGGGGGTCTAAAAGTGTCACCAACCAGTAATGACTGTCACCCAACATTTTGACAACGCGAGGGTCACGGTTAAGGCAGAGTAACATAAAGTCAGCCATGCATGCCAGACTGGTAACGGGCAAGACTTCCGTGTCCTCACCAAGATGACGACTGACCATGCTCTCCTCCTCCTCCCCCCCCCCCTGTCCTCAGGCCACCCACTCTGAACTGACAGTATGACAGTTGTACAGGTACTACCGTCTACAGCGCATGATACAAGCTCCTGTTCTTCCTCCTCCTCCTCTCCCTCATTGTCCCCCAATGCACGTTGGGATGAGATGAGGCTGGGCTGTGTGTAATCGACCGCTACGGCTTCTTGATCCATTTCATCATACTCTGGCTGCAATGCCTCCTCTTTAATTCTCTGCAGAGAGCATTGCAAAAGACAGACAAGTGGAATGCTGACGCTAATGATGGCGTCATCGCCACTCACCATCTTGGTGGACTCCTCAAAGTTTGTCAAGATGGTACATACAGTACAGACCAAAAGTTTGGACACACCTTCTCATTTAAAGATTTTTCTGTATTTTCATGACTATGAAAATTGTACATTCACACTGAAGGCATCAAAACTATGAATTAACACATGTGGAATTATATACTTAACAAAAAAGTGTGAGACAACTGAAAATATGTCTTATATTCTAGGTTCTTCAAAGTAGCCACCTTTTGCTTTGATGACTGCTTTGCACACTCTTGAGAGACTGCCATAAAGACTGAGAGGAGGGGGCATCTTTGCATGCAGTATGGACAGGGGATTGCCATGCACACACAACAGGTGACACCCGCTGACACTGGTCATGGACCCTGGGGTTCACCCCACAAAGTCGGGTGCTTTGCTGCCATGTGCCTGATCATGCTGGTGGTGGTCAGGCTGGTAGTTTTGTCACCCCTGCTGATGCTGGCATGGCAGGTGGTACAAATGGCCTTTTTGGGGATATCAGCAGAGTCTTTAAAAAAATTCCAGACTCTGGAAGACCTACAGGTTGTACTGGCAACGTCCCTCGTGTTGGTGTTACGGGGAACTGTTGCCAGCCTTCTGTGTGCGGCCACCACACTGCTTTTTTCTGCCTGTTGGGGTACTCTGCCTCCCTCACCCTGTCTGCTGCTGGCCTCGCTCTGCATGTCCTCCTGCCACATTGGGTCAGTTACTAGATCATCCACCACCTCCTCCTCTTCCACTTGCGCACCACGATCCTCCTCCTCACTTCGTGGCAATTGTGTCTCGTCATCGTCAACCTCTTGTGACAAATTGCCAGCGTTGACTTCCTCTGGCCGTGGCTGTTCAAATATTTGGGCATCTCTACATGGGATCTCCTCTTCCACCACTTCAAGCGGATCAGGCGAGGGGCACAAATCTGGAAATGGACCAGTGAACAGCTCTTCAGAGTGTCCAAGTGTGGGATCAGTTGCTGTCTGACGACACTCGGCATGGTGGGAGGGAGGAGCATCAGGGTGAGGAGGAGTATGCGGTCGAGACTCATGGCTACTAAGAGTTGACCGTGTGGAAGACAGACCGGAGGTGGTGGTGCCCAGGTAACTGGAAGTATTATCTGCTATCCAATTAATAACCTGTTCACACTGATCTGGTGTTGTTCTGTGCTTCCCTAGTAATTCGGTCAAGAAGTGGGAGCGAGAAGATATGGCTGTTGGTTGTGGCACATTTTCACCTTGGCCACGGCCCGTCCTCTGCATGCACCATCACCAGAACGTCCACTTCCATGTCCCTTGCCACGCGCCTTGCCCATTGTAAAGTAAGTAAAATAGCTTACACTCGCACCATCAATGGAAAAAGGGTAATAAAGTAGATTAGAACCGTGGAAGAGGAAAACCACAGTTCTATTTCTCTGGCCTACACCCGACTCTTTTAAACAATCTGAACAATCAGGGAGAAACTATTACTGTTTTTCTTTACGGAAAAAATACCAAAAGGTGAATAATAGAGATTTTTTCAGTGGAATGGCAAAACCACAGTTATTGTTTACTGGGGTATACCAGAAAATTTTAAATAGATATATTTGTGTCTGAACAATCAGGAGACAGTACTGTTTTTCTTTACAGCAAAAAATGCAAAAAAGCAGGATAATACAGAGATTTGACCCGTGGAACTGCAAAACCACACTTGTATTTCTCGGGCCTACACCAGACTATTTTCAACAGATATATTTGTGTCTGAACAATCAGGAGACACTACTACTGTTTTTCTTTGCGGCAAAAAATGCCAAAAGCAGGATAATAGAGATTTTTTACCGTGGAACAGCAAAATCACAGTTATAATTTACTGGTGTATACCAGACTATTTTCAACAGATATATTTGTGTCTGAACAATCAGGTGACACTATTAGGTTTTTTTTTTATGGTGACACATATTACTATAACTTGCACCCATAGTGCAAAAAAAAAAAAAAACCCTAAAAAAACACAATGGGTTCAACCGTACTCAAATTGTTAACTAGGAGCAATGATTAGTGTGAATAATATAATATTTTGATTGGAGATGATCCAACCTCTGGTTCCACCACTGATCCTGAGAATGAAGGAATGGGGAACCTATCAGCTTTTTTTTTTCCTGCACAGCTGTGCTCCCAACCACCCACAGTGCAAAAAAAAAACCTAAAAAAACAATAGGTATAACCGTACTCAAATTGATAATTGGGAGCAACGATTAGTGTGAAGGATATAATATTGTGATTGATGATGTTCCATCCATTGATTCTGAGAATGAAGGAATGGGGAACCAATCAGCTTTTTTTCCTGCACAGCTGTGCTCCCACCCATTGCGCAAAAATACCCTAAAAAAATGCACGTACTCAAATTGTTAATTGGGAGCAATGATGAGTGTGAAGGGATATAATATCTTGATTGGCGATGGTCCGACCTGTGGTTCCGCCACCGATCCCAAGAATGAAGGAATTGAGTACCTGTAAGCTTTTTTTTTCCTGCACAGCTGTGCTCCCAACCACCCACCCATAGTGCAAAAAATAAAAAAAACAATAGATCCAACTGTACTCAAATTGTTAAATTGGGAGCGTGAAAAAAATAATGCATCCACTTCTTTCTAAATTAGGCTGTCAGACCCCCAAGAATGACATCCTAGTAATATGCCATGACTTATACCACTTTAAATGTATGCAAAGGATAAACCTGGATATCCAGGTATACGTTCTATTGATTGATTTCTATAAGGGCCTATTTCCACATGTAAATGTGTATCTGCTACGGACATGAATGATCGGCTGCAGCCCTTCCACTTGGCCAGTCAATGGATCCGCAAATCACAACAAGTAATTCAAGGAAATGGAAAAGTAAAAAAAAAATTCTAGTAACATTGCATAGCGTACCGGCGATTGCGCTATTTAACTTGCCATCAGTGATTGACGGCATATAAATGGTTAAACAGCAGTGATTGACACTTCGCTCTGGCCGCTGCTGTTACAGCAAGATGTCAGCTGTGTAGGATGGGGGCTCTGCTCCTGAGCCCACCCGAAACAGCAATCCAATGGACGGTTTCACACACCACATTATCCAGTGGTGTTTAATTTGCTTTTCTATTTAGGAAACAAAACCGTTTTAATAACGTTTTCCTTCTCTGGTATCTAGGAGCCATTTCAGCTATTTGTAAAGGGAATCTGTCAGCAGGTTTTTCTTGGCTATTCTGAGAGCAGCATGATGGGGTGAGCGCCACACTAGGAGTAGGACCACCGAGCCCAGAGCTATTGCAAGACGTGCAGACAATATATACCAGGTATGAATGAATCCAATACAACATTATTGTTACTTAGGAATTAACCTACTTGGATATAATACATCCCTTGATATGTATATACCAAAAGGTCATTATCTTGGGAATGCCTATATTGGCTTTTATTATTTGGGATTATATCCTTTTACTATGTGACCTAGGATATACTATCAGTATGCATTAGCACAATTGGAGCTACTACTATTTAGCCCTGGTGTCTGCAATTCAAATATTTACATTATACCTCCTCACTATTATATGGTATTACTATATATATGTGTGTGTGCTCTTTTCTTTGCCGCCATGTACCCAAATTATTATAATAAAGGTCTTTTGACACTTTGACCCCTTGTCGGATGTACTATATATTGGTTGTTGTTGAGAGCAGCATGATGTAGAGACAAAGACCCTGATTCTAGGGACGTCTCACTTACAGGGCTGCTTGTTGTAGTTTTGATAAAAATCACACTTTTATTAGCAGAAGATTATCACTAGAGGACTAGTAAACCTGCAGCCAGGTAGTCCAACCACGCCCCCCACCACTGATTGGCAGTTTATATACAGTGTACACAGAAAGCGGCCAATCAGTGGTGTGGGTGGGGTTATTATACAGAGCTCAGCATTCAGAGATCTGCATGAGAAAAAACCTTGCAATTTTATCAAAATAACACCAAGCAGCCCAGTAAGTGATACATCGTTGGAATCAGGGCCTCGGATTATGCTGCTCTCAAAAGGGGTAGCAAAAACCTGCTGACATATTCCATTTAAAGGGGCAGCTGCTACTAAATCCAGACATGGTGCAAAATGTAAATTCTGCTGCAGATTTACTGCTGTAGATTTTTAATTCTTAAAAATCCCTGTAGATTCAGAGGATCTCAACCTTTTCAATGCAAATTATTTTCAAGACTTATTCACAGATATTATGAAATATTACAGTAGAAATAAAAAAGAAAAAAAAAGCACAATACCTAAACCCCCTCCTTGGGAAAAATATACGGCAAGTATAAGAAAGACAAAAATGTATTCTGGAGTCATATTGAAGTGTAAATAGACTTGTAACCATACAATGTAAACAGCAGCGAATGTAAGTAGGATCCACTGGATCTATATAAGGAGATTTTTGTGTACTCACCGTAATATCTCTTTCTCTTAGCCTCTAATTGGGGGAAACAGGACCATGGGTGTTATGCTGCTGTCCACTAGGAGGCGACACTATGCTTAATCTGAAAAAGATTAATGGTGGCTCTTCCTTTGCAGTATACACCCCTGGACGGCGTCAGCCATCTTCAGTTTTGTGCAAAAGCAGTAGGAGGAACGTAACATGGATAACATAACCATGCCTATAAGAAGGCAACTATGAACGAGCTCAAGAAAAACACCAATATGAGAACTCAACGTAACAACAGCCCGAGACGGGCAACAGGGTGGGAGCTGTGTTCCCCAATTAGAGGCTAAGAGAAAGAGATTTTACGGTGAGTACACAAAAATCTCCTTTACTCTGTCGCCTCATTGGGGGACACAGGACCATGGGACGTCCCAAAGCAGTCCCTGGGTGGGAAGCAATGGACGAATATTGTGTAGACAGGCCCCTACAATTGGGGCACTGCCGCCTGCAGGATAGGTCTACACAGGCTCGCGTCTGCCGAGGATTGGGTATGAACCCTGTAGTGCTTGGTAAACGTGTGTAGACTAGTCCAGGTGGCTGCCTTACACACTTGTTGCGCCGAAGCCTGGTGCCGAATGGCCCAGGAGGCCCCTACCGCACGAGTAGAGTGTGCCGTAATACCTGCTGGAAGAGGAGAATTTTTGAGGCGGTACGCCTCTTGTATGGTGGATTTGATCCACCTGGCAAGGGTAGCTTTGGAAGCTGGTAGACCCTTGCGGCTGCCTTCCAGAAGAAGGAAAAGAGAATCAGTGCAGTCCTACACACATAGATACGTAATGCCCTGACAAGGTCAAGTGTATGCAGAGCCTTTTCCACTCTATGAACCGGGGCCAGACAGAGGGATGGCAGTGAAATTTACTCATTGAGGTGGAAGTTGGGCACAACCTTCGGAAGGAAGGATGGAACCGTATGGAGAACTACCTTGTCCTGGTAAAAAGCCAGGAAGGGTTGTCTGCAGGAGAGTGCTGTGAGTTCAGACACCCTACGTAGCGAGGTGATTGCCACTAGGAAAACCACTTTCTGGGATAGAAGGCGGAGTGAGACTTCCCTAAGGGGTTAAAAAGGTGTTTCCTGCAATGCTGTCAGCACCAGGTTGAGATCCAACGTTTATAGTGGCCGTCTGTAGGGAGGAACCAATCGGGAAACCCCCTGAAGAAATGCATTTACTTGCGGCTTGTTAGCAATGCGCATCTGAAAGAGCACAGAGAGAGCTGACACCTGGCTCTTAAGAGAGCCCAGAGACAGTTTGGCCTCCAGACCCGATTGGAGAAGCCCAAGTACCCTGGGGAGGGAATAAGGGAATGGGGTCTGGTCACGAGAATCGCACCAGGTAAAGAAAGCTTTCCAGGTACGGTAATAAATCATTGCAGAGTTTGGCTTTCGTGCTCTGATCATGGTTTTGATGACGTCAGGCGAGAACCCTGACTGGGTTAAAACCAAGGTCTCAATGGCCATGCCGTCAAATTGAGGGCCCCTGAGTTCTGGTGGTAGAACGGGCCTTGTGACAGAAGATCTGGGCAGTTGGGGAGACGCCAGGGGACGTCTGCTGTAAGCTGCACGATGTCAGCGTACCACGTACGTCTGGGCCAGTCTGGTGCGATGAGAATGGTTGGAACTCCTTCTTGCTTGATCTTCCTCACCATTCTGGATATCAGGGGAAGATGTGGAAAGATGTACAGGAGCTGGAACTGAATCCAGTCCTGAACCAGGGCGTCCGCTCCCAGCGACTGAGGGTCGTGTGTTCTGGTCATGAAGTTGGAGACTTTGGCATTGAAGTGGGATGCCATTAGGTCCACGTCCGGAGTCACCCAGTGATGGCAGATCTGGTGAAAAACTTCTGGATGGAGAGACCACTCTCCCGAGTCCATTCCTTGCCGGCTGAGGAAGTCTGCTTCCCAGTTGTCCACACCCGGAATGTGGACCGCAGAGAGAACTTGTGTCTTCCGCCCAGTGGAGAATGTGTGTCACTTCTCGCATCGCCTGGGCACTGCGGGTCCCCCCTTGGTGATTTACATATGCCACAGCTATGGCATTGTCCGACAGTACTCTGATGTGAGAGGCTGCCAATAAATGATAGAAGGCTCTCAACTCCAGGAGAATGGCACGAATTTCCAAGATGTTGATGGGCATGGTCGCTTCTGTTGGGGACCACTTGCCCTGTGCTCTGTGGTGTAGGTGTACCGTACCCCAACCCGTCAGGCTCGCGTCGGTGGTTAGAACTTTCCATTGACCCTTGAGAAAGGATTTTCCTTTTGTTAGTGAAACTCCCTGTCGAGAGAAAAAGGATTCTGTCCCATGACTTGAGGATGGCTAGTTGGAGAGGCCTGAGGTGAAGCTGGGCAAATGGGACCGCTTCTATTGCCGCCACCATCCTGCCAAGGACTCTCATGGCAAACCGGAGAGACCAAGGGGGTTTGCGAAGTAGGGTGCGGACTCCCATACGGAGAGGTAGTGCTTTGTCCTTGGGGAGGAGTACCAGACGCTTGAGGGTGTTGAATAACATTCCCAAGTAGGTCAGAGACTGACTCGGGGTTGGTGATGACTTTTTTAAGTTGACTAACCAGCCCAAATGACTCAGAATGTCGATTGTGATTGAGACGCTGATTTCGCAGTCCTTGAAGGTTCGAGCCTTGATGAGGAGATCGTCCAGAGATGGAACGACTATTATGCCTCTGGAGTGCAGGATGTCCATGGTGACTGTCATGACCTTGGTAAACACTCTGGGAGCCGTGGCGAGTCCGAACTGGAGAGCCACGAACTGGTAGTGTTCCTGGTTGATTGCGAACCTCAGAAATCTCTGATGAGCGGGCGTAATTGGTATATGTAGGTATGCGTCTTGAATGTCTATGGAGGCGAGAAATTCTCCCTTCTCCATGGACGCAATGATGGACCGAAGGGACTCCATGTGAAAATGACGTACCCGTACATATTTGTTGAGCTGTTTTAGGTCCAATATGGGCCGTACGCTGCCTCCTTTTTTGGGGATTACGAATAAATTTGAGTAGAACCCTTGGAAGCGTTCGGCCGTGGGGACCGATACTATGACACCTGCTTAAAGAAGCGAGGAAACCGCATGGTGGAAGGCACGAGCCTTGGCTGGGGGTTTTGGGGGAACAGACAGAAAGAATCTGTTTGGCGGGTTGGAAGTGAACTCTATTTTGTATCCTGAAGACACTAGTTCCCTGACCCACCTGTACTCTGTAATAGGCAGCCAGACTTGGTGAAAGAGCAAAAGACGGCCGCCTACAGATGGGGTGTCTTCCGGAGTTCGTGAGTCATGATGAGGAGGAAATACGAGATTTTCCTCCTTTAAATTTTGACTGGCTTGCCCTTGATTGCCAGGTCTTGTCCGACTTTTGCGTCGACCTCGAGTTGTCCTTAAGTGGAGCACGGTTGTTATTCTGTGCTGGTTGCGAGACAGACCAGCCGGAAGAGTTCCGAAAGGATCGGTATCGTGCTTGATTGCGCTTTTTGTAAGTGTATGTTTGGGCTTTAGTTGGGGGAGAGAGGTACTCTTACCCCCGGTGGTGTTGGATATCATTGTGTTCAACTGTTCACCGAAAAGCCGACCACTGAGGTATGGGAGGTGTGTGAGGGACTTCTTTGAAGCTGCATCAGCTTTCCATTCCCGCAGCCAGAGGATACGCCGAATCGTGATGGCGTTTGATGCTATCCCGGCTGCACCCCTTGAAGAATCCAGAGCTGCATGGAGCATGTAATCTGCCACAACTGCTATTTGAGCCGCTTGGTCCGACAGTTCAGGGGTAGATGCTTGTAGGCCAGTTTGTAAATTTTGGAGGCCCAGGCCAAGATTGCCTTGGCAGCCCAAACTGAGGCGAACGCGGGAGCCAGGGAGGCCCCTGCGGCCTCGAAAATTGAACGAGCCATGCGTTCCACCTGCCGGTCGGCTGTGTCCCTGAGGGTTGAGCTATCTGGCAGTGAAAGGAGTGTCTGTGCTGCTAGTCTGGAGACTGGGGGATCCACTTCAGGTGGAGCTGTCCACTGTTTGGTGACCTCCTGTGGAAAGGGGTACCGCGCCTCCAGATATTTGCGATTAGTAAACTTTTTCTCAGGTTGTGAGAACTGCTTTTTAAGGATCGCATTAAACTCTGGGTGGTCAAAGAAGACCTTAGGCGGTTTCAGGATTCCTTCAAAGGAAATCTTATGTCCTGGTGTCTCCAGGGGTGCATCGGAGATGTCCAGCACCCGATGGATGGATGAGATTAAATCATCAACTAGCACTGTATTGCCAGGGGGAATAGGAATTAGGGACCCTTCGGTTTCCTTGTCTGAGTCGGAATCACAGATATCTTCCGAATCCTGAGTATCACTAAGGCGTCTCCTGCTGGGAGAACCGGAGCGGAGGCCTTCTCTGGTCAGGGATGGTTGTTTGGATCTACGTTGCCTGTCCCTGTCAGGGGACGGTCTAGATGAGCTGGGAGTACGGTGTCTCTCACTGGAAGGGGACGACCGTGTGGGTATGGGATGACGCAAATGAACGTAACCTGTGAGTTCGCTTGTGTCCTGATCTAGACGTGGATGTGACCGTGCCATCATGTCCCCGATTGGAACTCTCCCTTTGCTGAGTAGTGTTCATAGCCGAGGCATGAGTCTGCAAAGCCTGAAGCAATGTGGATGTGAGATTATCTATAGACTGCATCATAGATTGCGACATCTGAGTGACCCATTCCGGTGTGGTATTAGGCACCGAAGTATTGGCAAGTGCTTCATGGGGCTCTGGCGCAGCAGTCTGCCTGCAGTCCTGGCAATGTGGATACGTGCTGCCACTAGGGAGAGTATTACTGCAGGCTGTACAGAGTGCATAATAGCAATCCTGCCTGGTTCTCTTGGATTTTGAGCCCGGTATAGTATACAGGGGTGGCTATGCAGAGGGGGCCAGCAATGCAGAGAAGCTTATAGAATTCACAGCCGAGTGAGAGACTCCAGCTGTGATCTTACCCCACTAGTGTGCCTCTTGAAGTCCAGCGCCGTTTACATCCGCGATCCTGTGCCCCCCGGAGACTAGCTGCCGACCGGTAACTGAAGGGTTAACGCTCCTTCAGTAGATAATGGCCGCCGGAGTGCGGAGAAGAAGGTGGGTGGAGCGCTGAAAGGGGCGGCAGTATGCTGGAAAGCACGCCCTTTCAGTTCATCTCCGCCCCTTCTATGAGACTGTGTAGTGTCATATTGGTCCTCCGGCCCGGGGGGCGGCAGCTTCGGCTAGGCCGGAGCCGCGGTCTAAATTTATAATCTATGCCCAAAAGGGCTCCAGGCTGGCGCAGGAGTCTGGGGGGGTGCCGGATCTGAAACGGACCCCCCCGGTTTTAATGGCAGTGAAGGCGGTGGGGGTATTAGCTTAAGGGGGGGCCCTTAAAGGGTCCCCCTGAGGCACCAGAGTGCTGGTGCCAGCAGAGAGACAGAGCTAAGACTAGCCTTTGTCTCTGATGCCTATCTGCCTGCACTGTCCCCCGGCCCCAGCAGGAGTCTGCAGCAGAGCTGTGATTCCTGGAAGTTGGTGCAGAGCATCAGCTACTGGGAGCTGTATATTGCTGCCTGCACAGACCCTACCTGTGGTGTCTCAACCTAATAACCCCAGAGGGGGATTAGGGAGGGTGCTGCCGTCACCGTCAGGGGGCTGTCGTCACCGTCAGGGGGCTGTAATTCTCGCCTCGACCTCAACACAGAGACCAAAAGGAATTGGGGAAGGAGGGGGTTCTCAACTTCGAACCAACACCTGAGGGATTGGGAAGGAGCGACATGGTAGGGAGATGTCTCGACTTCAACTGTGCACCCCTAGAAGGGGGCAGAGGAAGGAGCCATGCCGGGAGTCTCTCCGGAGACCCACTTATCTCCATCTGTAATTCCGTTGAAAAAAGGAAAAAAATCGGAAAAAAATGGAGTAAAAATCTTTAGGTGTGCCTCCTTGCGACACTAAGCAAAAACTGAAGATGATTGACGCTGTCCAGGAGTGTATACTGCAGAGGAGGAGCCACCGTTAATCTTTTTCAGATTAAACCTAGTGTCGCCTCCTAGTGGACAGCAGCATAACACCCATGGTCCTGTGTCCCCCAATGAGGCGACAGAGTAAAGAGGAACATTTTCCAAAGCTGATCTTCTGAGCCCACCGCTATGCTGGCTGCACCGGCATTGTTATCGTCAGCACCTGGAATATACGTCACGTTTTACTGCAGCTCATAGAACCAAATGATAAGACGCAGAGCAGTGCGAGGCTTGTGACTCGCTATACACAAAATATACGACATGTTTGATGAATGGCATAAAGGAAAGCCGATGCATTCAGATGTCTCAGGGCAACTATATGTTGTGATAGGATGCTGCCCCTCACCCTGACAGGAACTTATCTATCGGCTCACTCATCATGACAGGTTTACAGCATGTTGACTCGTGGACGTGATCAGTCAGTCAAGGATGGATGGCTGCTGACATCGTTGGCCATTGTGTCCAATTATTATTGGCTACATTGAAGAACCTAGTGTTAGAACCTTGCTCTTAGGTTTTTTTCTTTGCTGGTCACATGACCTTGTTGGCCTATTTAATCCTGCTCCGCCCTTCTGGCTTTGCTGGACTTCATTGTATAACTACTTTCTAGCTAGCCTGTGCTCTGTATCTAACTCTGTTAGTTTGCTTGGTCTACGGACCTCAGTGTTCTATATATTTTGTTTGTTTGTCTGTCTGCTACTATTTCTGTTAGGAGGTGTCCCATTTTCCTCCCAGTCCTTAGTACTTGTAGGGATTCCTTCCCCACATCTATAGGTCTCCGTACAGACTAGCTTTGGACTTTAGCAGGTCTGATCGCAGGATCAGGTCCCCTGTTACATCGTAGGGATAAAGCTGAGTTCTATCGTAGGGACAGATCTCCTCTCTTTCCTTAGCTCTGGTAGCAGAACATAACAGTAAGTCCAGCCTGCAAATTCTCTAAGGAAAGATTTTTCTGTTCCATCATGGTGTCGGTTCTGGATTTGGCTAAACGCCTGCAGGGACTCTCTCTGGAGGTGGCCGAGCTCCGTCAGCACGTGAGTAACTGTCCTGGAGCACATTTCTTGGAGCCTAAGGTATGTTTGCCGGATTTATTTTTTGGTGAACACCGAGAATTTTTTTCATTTAAAAATGCTTGCTTATTGTATTTTTGTTTGAGACCCAAGTCCTCTGGGGATGAATCCCAGCGCATAGGGTTCATAATGTCACTTTTGCGCAAAGAGCCTCAGGAGTGGGCCTTTTCTTTGCAACCTAGTGATACATGCTTCAGATCAGTGGATAGTTTTTTTTCTGCTTTGGGACTATTATATGATGATCCTGACCGTGTCGCATCAGCTGAGACTGAGTTGAGACGTTTGAAACAGGAATCAGGTAATGTGGAAAAATATTGTACTCATTTCCGTCGTTGGTCTACTCAAACAGGGTGGAACGATTCTGCTCTGAAAAGTCTATTTCTTGCTGGGCTCAATGAAAGGGTTAAAGACCTGCTAATTGCTTATCCTACACCTGAAGATTTGCAACAGGCTATGCAATTAGCTATACGGGTGGATAGGAGACTGCGTGCAAGGGTTAATGAGAGCAAATCCTCTGCTATGTCAGTTTCTGGTTATGAGAATGTGTGTACTAACAGTGGTGAACCGATGGAGATTGGATCGGTGGCACCTCGCTCTCAAGAAAAAGACCGTAGATTTTCTGAAGGCTTGTGTTTCTATTGCGGAAAATCTGGTCATTTGATTAAAGGCTGTGAGCTTCGTATGAAGAAAGAAAAAACATGGTCAGTCATGCCCGTATTGCCTGTTTAAATTCCAAGGGTGTATTTTTAGCTGCTTCCACGATTGCTCAGGAAAAATTAATGGAATTTCGGGTGTTTGTTGATTGTGGGTCTACTCTGAATGTAATTGATGGGGGATTCTTGGAAAGACTCAATTTAAAACCCGAACCTTTATCATCCCCCATTGCTGTGGTTTCTGTGGATGGTTCCCCTTTGAAGAATATTACTCTCAAGGTCTGTGAATTTCCTCTCACTATTAATGGTGTTCACCATGAGAAATTGGATTTGGTAGTTTTGAATAACTTGCCTTCTCCAGTAATATTGGGATTGCCCTGGTTAAAATTTCACAATCCTGTACTGGATTGGTCTACCAGTGAAATTAAATCCTGGAGCCATAAATGTTATGACAAGTGTTGTAACGGGCGTATTGCAGCTTTGGATAGGGGAGAATTGCCTGTTCCTATTCAGGATTTTTGGAGAGTTTTTTCTGAGAAGGAATCGCAGGTTTTGCCTCCCCATAGAGACTATGATTGTTCTATTGAATTTGTCCCTGGAGCGACTCTTCCTAAAAGTTGTTTATTTAACCTTACTATTCCTGAGAGGAAGGCTTTGGAGGAATACATACAGACAAGTTTGGCCGCCGGTCACATTAGGCCCTCTAAGTCTCCTGTGGCGGTTGGATTTTTTTTTGTAAAAAAAAAGGACGGCGGTTTACGTCCTTGTCTGGATTTTCGTGAGATTAACAAAATTACTGTACGCAATCCTTACCCACTGCCATTGATTCCTGATCTGTTTAACCAGTTAATGGGGGCCAAGTGGTTCTCTAAAATTGACCTTAAGGGGGCATACAATCTGTTGCGCATGAAGGAGGGTGACGAATGGAAGACTGCTTTTAACACTCCTGTGAGTCATTTTGAGAATCTGGTTATGCCTTTTGGTCTTACTAATGCTCCTGCATTTTTTCAGAATCTTATTAATGACATCCTTAGACCTTTGATTGGCAAAAATGTGGTTGTGTATTTGGATGACATTTTGATTTATTCGCCGGATCTGGAGTCTCATTGGCGGAGCGTACGTGAGGTATTACAGTTGTTAATGGACAATTCGCTTTTTGCTAAGCTGGAGAAATGTGAGTTCGCTGTACAGAGAATTAGTTTTTTGGGTTACATTATCTCCAGCGAAGGTTTTGAGATGGACCCGGTTAAAGTTCAAGCTGTACAGGAATGGCCTAGGCCTATTGGTTTGAAATCGATACAGAGGTTTTTAGGTTTCGCCAATTATTACAGAAAATTCATAAAAAAATTTTCTAGTATTGTCAAACCTCTGACCGATCTCACCAGGAAAGGTGCTGATGCGGTTCAGTGGTCTTCTGAGGCCATTGAAGCTTTTGTGTATCTCAAGGAGAGGTTCACCTCTGCTCCCATCCTTATGCAGCCTGATGTGACTAAGCCGTTTTTGGTTGAGGTTGATGCTTCCTCTGTGGGGGTTGGCGCAGTATTGTCTCAGGATAACGGGGATGGATTACATCCCTGTGCCTTTTTTTCAAAAAAATTTTCGGAGACTGAACTGAATTACGATATTGGTAATCGGGAATTATTGGCTATTAAACTCGCATTTGAACACTGGCGCCACTTCTTGGAAGGTGCGGAATTTCCCGTTCAAGTTCTTACGGATCATAAAAATCTGATATATCTTGATGCTGCCAAGCGCTTGAATGCCCGTCAGGCTAGGTGGGCACTGTTTTTCTCGCGGTTTAATTTCTCCGTTACTTACATCCCTGGTACTAAGAATGTTAAGGCGGATGCCTTGTCTCGCAGTTTTTCTCCCATAGTCGGTGCTGAGAAAGAGGAGAACATTTTACAAGAAGGTGTTGTGATAGCTGCTTTGGACTCCGTTTTGGAAGATGAGATTCTTAAAGCACAGGAGAATGCCCCATCTAACACTCCTCATGGGAGGTTGTTTGTGCCTGGGACCTTTAGGAGAGATTTGTTTGTTGAGTGTCACGAATCTCGGTTGGCAGGTCATCCCGGAATCTCTGAGACCAAGAGACTGGTGGGTCGCAGTTTTTGGTGGCCTGGATGGCAGAAGGAAGTCATTAAGTGGGTGCGTCAATGTACTATATGTGCTAGATCTAAGTCCTCACATACTCCTGCTGCGGGGTTGCTTTGTCCTTTGGAGGTTCCCAGTGCTCCTTGGACACATTTGGCTATGGACTTTATAACTGACCTTCCCCCCTCTGAGGGTTTTACTGTCATCTGGGTGGTCGTGGACCGTTTTAGCAAGATGTGTCACTTGGTTCCCTTCATCAAACTGCCCTGCGCTAAAACTCTCGCTAAGGCCTTTGTCAAGGAAATTGTCAGACTTCATGGCGTTCCTACTGACTTTGTTTCTGATAGGGGTCCTCAGTTCGTGGCTCGTTTTTGGCGTGCCTTTTGTGACAGGTTGGGAGTTCATTTATCGTTCTCGTCCGGATATCATCCTGAATCTAATGGCCAGACAGAAAGGAAAAACCAGGATGTTGAGCAGTTCTTGCGTTGTTTTGTGGCAGACAATCAAGAGGGGTGGTCTGAGTTTCTGCCACTTGCTGAATTTGCTCTGAACAATCATACATCTTCTTCTGCTGGTTGTTCGCCTTTTTTTTGTTGTTCTGGGAGACATCCGTCGTTTGGGTCGTTCTCCAAGTTGGGATCTGCCGTGCCTGAGGAGGAGAATTTTTCCGGTGATTTGGAGAGAGTTTGGACGGATGTGCGTGGTAATCTTCAGGAGGCCAACAGAAAATCTAAGGACTACTTTGATAGGAAACGACAGGAGGTTTTGTTCGCTGTTGGTGACATGGTTTGGTTGTCCTCTAGGAATCTGCGGTTGAGGATTCCTTCTAAGAAATTGGGTCCCAAGTTTGTAGGGCCCTTTAAGGTGCTTCAGGTTGTCAACCAATCTGCTGTTAGGTTGGAGGTTCCTACCTCCTGGAGAATTAATCCGGTATTTCATGTCTCTGTTAAAAAAAGCTGTTGTGTCGGATGGTGACGCCTCTGCCTCTGTTCCTCCGGTGGTGGAGGACGGGGAATATGAAATTTCTCGCATCCTTAACTCTAGACGGTATAGAGGTAGTTTGCAGTATCTTGTGGCCTGGAAAGGTTTCGGACCCGAGGATAACTCTTGGGTGAGGTCAGATGATGTTTCCGCGTCCAGACTTATCAGAGCGTTTCACAGGAGATTTCCTGATAAGCCTGGTCCTAGGGGATCCGGAGGATCCTCTTAGAAGGGGGGGTACTGTTAGAACCTTGCTCTTAGGTTTTTTTCTTTGCTGGTCACATGACCTTGTTGGCCTATTTAATCCTGCTCCGCCCTTCTGGCTTTGCTGGACTTCATTGTATAACTACTTTCTAGCTAGCCTGTGCTCTGTATCTAACTCTGTTAGTTTGCTTGGTCTACGGACCTCAGTGTTCTATATATTTTGTTTGTTTGTCTGTCTGCTACTATTTCTGTTAGGAGGTGTCCCATTTTCCTCCCAGTCCTTAGTACTTGTAGGCATTCCTTCCCCACATCTATAGGTCTCCGTACAGACTAGCGTAGGACTTTAGCAGGTCTGATCGCAGGATCAGGTCCCCTGTTACATCGTAGGGATAAAGCTGAGTTCTATCGTAGGGACAGATCTCCTCTCTTTCCTTAGCTCTGGTAGCAGAACATAACACCTAGAATATAAGACATATTTTCAGTTGTTTCACACTTTTTTGTTAAGTATATAATTCCACATGTGTTAATTCATAGTTTTGATGCCTTCAGTGTGAATGTACAATTTTCATAGTCATGAAAATACAGAAAAATCTTTAAATGAGAAGGTGTGTCCAAACTTTTGGTCTGTACTGTACATCTGACCAACATGCAGGTGGGGGCCTATCAGACTCTAGTTACTCCACTGGGTGGGACCAGATCATTTCCAGGACTCCTTGTTCTTTACATTGAAGATAATTCTTAATGACATTGGCTGTACGTTTGGGGTTGTTGTTCTGCTGAAGAAAACATTTGGATCCAATCAGACACCTCCTTCATGATATTGCATGATGGATAAGTATCTGCCTCTATATCTCAGCATTGAGGGAACCAATAATTCTGACCCAATTTCCACCTCCATTTGCTGAAATGCAGCCCCAATCTTACAGGACCCTCCACCGTGCTTATGCATCACTATTGCCCACAGACACTCATTATTGTACTGCTCTCCAGCCCTTCAGTGAACAAAATCTCTTCTGTAACAACAACATTTTTCATATTTTGACTCAACCGTCCAGAGCACATCCTGCCAATTTTCTACACCCTGGTTCCTCTGTTTTAATGCATAGTTGAGTCACTTGGCCTTGTTTTGATGTGGAAGATATGGCTTTTTCGCCACAATTCTGCTATGAAGACCACTTCTGGCCAGTCTTCTCTGAACAGTAGATAAGTGAAGCTGAGTCCCACAGGTTACTGCCAGTTCTGAGCTGATGGCACTGCTGGACATCTTCTGCTTTTGAAGGAAAGTAACCATAATGTGTCATACATCTGCTGCACTAAGTTTCCTTGGCCGACCACTGCATCTACTGACCTCAACGTTGCACATTTTCTTGTGCTTCTTCATAAGTGCTTGAATGACACATCTTGAACCCTCAATCTGCTTTGAAATTTGTGCCTTAGAGACCTTGCTGATGTAGTATAACTTCCTTGTGTATTCTTGCTCAGTCTTACCATGGTGTATGACCAGACACCTGACTGTATTATTACAAAATCCCTGACTTTGCGCAGGTGTACCTGAAATAATTGATGCTGTTTTAAAGTGAAAAGTTGGTCACACCAAATATTGATTGGATCTAGATTTTTCGTTTGTTCATTCACTTGTATTTTGTTAATTGATTAAATAAATCATTAACATTTCTATTTTTGAAGCATTCTTACTTTACAGCATTTTTTCTACACCTTTCTAAAAATTATTTTTATGTGATTGTGTCTTTTATTTGCTCATTAATAATCTGATATATCTTTTGGTATTTTGTGTATAGTTGTTTTTTTGCTGTTGGGGTAAATTGTAGGATATTGATTTCAGAGTGGTTTCCTGATCCTTTGATTGTAGGAATGAGTGGTATATATGTGCTAATAAATTAGGACAAAACGTAGGAAATTTAGGAAAAAACTGAACATCTCAGCAGTAATAACATGCTGATTGTGATGTCATGAAGATGACTTGAATTTCCACCAATCAGAGATCAGCATGTTTCAGGTCAACCAGATAGAACAGTCCATGAAACATGAGTCACGGCCACTGTGAGGTCATAATGCTGATTAGAATTTCCACCAGTCAGAAAACAGAACCACCCAGGAGGTATGAGTCATCGCCACTGTGAGGTCATAATGCTGACCAATCACAGAGCAGCCACACCCAGATTTTCCACCAATCAGAGAGCAGCCACACCCAGATTTTCCACCAATCAGAGATCAGCAGTGGGTATAAATAGCCACTGCAGCCTGCCCGGCTTAGCCTTGCACTGGTTGGGTCTCTCTTTTTTTCTCCCTCTTGGTATCTCCCGGTATCTCTCCCTCCCCTCTCTCTTCTCTCTCTCTATCTCTTTGACCCAACGGCCCTCTTAAGGGCTACCCCAAATGTGTAAAAGATAGAACCAATATTTGTGTTGTTTGTCCGTTTTATGAACCTGTGATTAACCCCTTCCCACTCTTTGCCATATATATATATATATATTATATACATAGTATGTGCAGGTGGGCCTTAAAGGCCCCTGGTTAGCTCATTAATATCAGATTTGTGGGTGTCCCGCACGTGGCACCTCCACTACTCAGTTGTTTGAAACTCTGGCAGAGGTCAGATGTAAACTTTGTTGAGGAGCTGAACATCACAGCTCTGGTCACTGTGTAGTGGCTGCTACCTGGTGCTGCAGATCAGCTCCTATTGCATGAATATTAGCTGACTTGCAGGACCCACAGTACAGTGAATGGCGCAGTGATGTTCAGATCTTCAAACTATTTACATCTGAGCGTTGCAAACAAGTGATGGGTAGAGCCAGTGCCGCGTGTCGGAGCCCATCGATCTGATATTGATAACCCATCCCCAGGATGGCAGCTCAGTAGATACCATACCAGGATGGGGGACATTATGCCAGAATGGGTACATTATACCAGAATGGGGACATTATATCAGAATTAGGTCATTATGCCAGAATGTGAGACACTGTAACAGAATGGAGTGCATTGTACCAGGATGGGGGACATTAAACCAGGGCGAGGGACATTAAACCAGTATGATGGTCATTAAACCAGGATGGGGGGCATTATACCAGGATGGGGACATTATACCAGTATGGGGACACTATACTAGTATGGGGACATTTTACCAAGATGAAGGACACTATATCAGAATGGGGACAATATATCAGAATGGGGACAATATACCAGGAAGGGGGACATTAAATCAGAATGGGGACATTATATCAGAATGGGGAAATTATACCAGAATTGGGGACATTATACCAGAATAAGGGACACTATACCAGAATGGGGTACACCATACCCGGATGGGTGACACTATATCAGAATGGGGACATTATATCACAATGATGAGGTTATACCAGGATGGGGGACATTATATCACAATGATGATATTATACCAGTATGGGGGATATTATAGCAGCATGGGGGACATAATGACAGAACTGGAGATACTATACCAGGATGTGGGGCATTATACCAGCTTTGGGGACATTATAGCAGAATTGGGAGCATTACACCAGCATGGGGGATATTATACCAGGTTAGAGACATGATACCAAAATGGGGACATTATATCAGAATGGGGACACTATACCAGGATGGGGACATTAAACCAGAATGAAGGAAATGATGCGAGAATGGGGACATTACCAGACAGGGGCACAGGTGGGGGAAAATGTTAAAGCATAAGGCCCAGCATGTGGGAGATTATTACAAGAAGGAGCCAGGATGGGGGACATTACTACATAGGGAGAGAACACATATATCTTTATAGCATCCAGAACGCTACAAGGGCCCATACATCTGACCAACATGCAGGTGGGGGCCTATCAGACTCTAGTTACTCCACTGGGTGGGACCAGATCATTTCCACGACTCCTTGTTCTTTACATTGAAGATAATTCTTAATGACATTGGCTGTACGTTTGGGGTTGTTGTTCTGCTGAAGAAAACATTTGGATCCAATCAGACACCTCCCTGATGATATTGCATGATGGATAAGTATCTACCTCTATATCTCAGCATTGAGGGAACCAATAATTCTGACTCAATTTCCACCTCCATTTGCTGAAATGCAGCCCCAAACTTACAGGACCCTCCACCGTGCTTATGCATCACTATTGCCCACAGACACTCATTATTGTACTGCTCTCCAGCCCTTCAGTGAGCAAAATCTCTTCTGTAATAACAACATTTTTCATATTTTTACTCAACCGTCCAGAGCACATCCTGCCAATTTTCTACACCCTGGTTCCTCTGTTTTAATGCATAGTTGAGTCACTTGGCCTTGTTTTGATGTGGAAGAGATGGCTTTTTCGCCACAATTCTGCTATGAAGAGAACTTCTGGCCAGTCTTCTCTGAACAGTAGATGAGTGAAGCTGAGTCCCACTGGTTGCTGCCAGTTCTGAGCTGATGGCACTGCTGGACATCTTCCGCTTTTGAAGGAAAGTAACCATAATGTGTCATACATCTGCTGCACTAAGTTTCCTTGGCCGACCACTGCATCTACTGATCTCAACGTTGCACAATTTCTTGTGCTTCTTCATAAGTGCTTGAATGACACATCTTAAACCCTCAATCTGCTTTGAAATTTGTGCCTTAGAGACCTTGCTGATGTAGTATAACTTCCTTGTGTATTCTTGCTCAGTCTTGCCATGGTGTATGACCAGACACCTGACTGTATTATTACAAAATCCCTGACTTTGCGCAGGTGTACCTAGAAGAATTGATGCTGTTTTAAAGTGAAAAGGTGGTCACACCAAATATTGATTGGATCTAGATTTTTCGTTTGTTCATTCACTTGTATTTTGTTAATTGATTAAATCAATCATTAACATTTCTATTTTTGAAGCGTTCTTACTTTACAGCATTTTTTCTACACCTTTCTAAAAATTATTTTTATGTGATTGTGTCTTTTATTTGCTCATTAATAATCTGATATATCTTTTGGTATTTTGTTTATAGTTGTTTTTTTGCTGTTGGGGTAAATTGTAGGATATTGATTTCAGAGGGGTTTCCTGACCCTTTGATTGTAGGAATGAGTGGTATATATGTGCTAATAAATTAGGACAAAACGTAGGAAATTTAGGAAAAAACTGAACATCTCAGCAGTAATAACATGCTGATTGTGATGTCATGAAGATGACTTGAATTTCCACCAATCAGAGATCAGCATGCATCAGGTCACCCAGATAGAACAGTCCATGAAACATGAGTCACGGCCACTGTGAGGTCATAATGCTGATTAGAATTTCCACCAGTCAGAAAACAGAACCGCCCAGAAGAACCACCCAGGAGGTATGAGTCATCGCCACTGTGAGGTCATAATGCTGACCAATCACAGAGCAGCCACACCCAGATTTTTCACCAATCAGAGAGCAGCCACACCCAGATCTTCCACCAATCAGAGATCAGCAGTGGGTATAAATAGCCGCTGCCGCCTGCCCGGCTTAGCCTTGCACTGGTTGGGTCTCTCTTTTTTTTCCTCTCTCTTGGTCTCTCTCTTCTCTCTCTCTTCTCTCTCTCTCTTCTCTCTCTCTTCTCTCTCTCTCTTCTCTCTCTCTCTCTTCTCTCTCTTCTCTCTCTCTTCTCTCTCTCTTCTCTCTCTCTTCTCTCTCTCTTCTCTCTCTCTCTTCTCTCTCTCTTCTCTCTCTCTTCTCTCTCTCTCCTCTCTCTCTCTCTTTCTCTCTCTCTCTCTCTCTCTCCGGCCCTCTTAAGGGCTACCCCAAATGTGTAAAAGATAGAACCAATATTTGTGTTGTTTGTCCGTTTTATGAGCCTTTGATTAACCCCTTCCCACTCTTTGCCATATATATATATATTATATACGTAGTATGTGCAGGTGGGCCTTAAAGGGAATTTCCAGGACAAACATATTGATGGCCTATCCCCTGGTTATCTCATTAATATCAGATTTGTGGGGGTCCGGCACGTGTCACCTCCACTAATCAGCTGTTTGCAGCTTCGGTCGAGATCAGATGTAAACATTGTTGAGGAGCTGAACATCACAGCTCTGGTCACTGTGTAGTGGCCGCTCCCTGGTGCTGCAGATCAGCTCCTATTACATGAATATTAGCTGATCTGCAGGACCCGCAGTACAGTGAATGGAGCGGTGATGTTCAATCTTCACACTATTTACATCTGAGCGCTGCAATCAGCTGATGGGTAGAGCCAGTGCCGCGTGTCGGAGCCCACCGATCTGATATTGATAACCCATCCCCAGGATAAATCATCATTATTATACTACTGGAAACTCCATTAATGGATTGTCTGGGATTAATAACATGAGCCCCTTCTTTAAGAAAAAACAGTCCCTAACTGGTCACAGGATAAATGTGGGATTTCAGGTCACCCATTTACTGCAATGCAGCTGGCAATGCCACCCAGCGGATCTAAGCAAGTCCCGGGGCCTCAACAATATACAGCCAGTGCCCGAGTATAGGATGGAAGATTAAAAAAAATCTTCAAAAATGTATTTTGTATGAGGCATACATCAAAAATACAGGCAATGCTTTTCCTGACAACACTGAGTTTTATAATGTGGAAAAAAACGTTTAAAAAAACACTGTGTGAACATAACCCTAACTGCATTGTGACTGTGTATATACATATATAAGCTGCCCCTCCCCCACCATGTGAGCATTCTCAGCGCGTACTGACCAATGCTGTCCACCAGGTGGCATCAGCAGGAAATTACAGCGATGAGACAAGCACTGCATGACAGCCCCGCCCCAATCTGCCCTATACCAGACACGCCCCCTACCAACGCCCCGCCTCCACTGCCATGACAACCGAATTATTTAATGGCAGAAAGAGAGACCTTATATGAGCAGAGAAGTAGCGGCCGGAGCGCGGGGTCCGCACAGGTGAGCGCCCCCTATAACACAGTGTATGTACTGCACGTCAGCTCTATGGCAGACTGTCACCTGTGCTGGATCCAGTACGTGTTACACTTATATCTGTACAGAGACACAGAGGACGCAGCGGGGCCCTGTCGCCAGATATATATATATATGTGTGTGTGTGTGTATATACAGTATATATGTGTATGTATATGCTGTATTACTGTATATATGTGTGTGTGTGTGGGGATATACAGTATATATATGTGTATGTATATGCTGTATTACTGTATATATGCGTGTATATATGTACTAGCTATTGAACCCGTTCTACGCCCGGGTGGCGAGCATTTTTATTGGTATATGGTCTCCCATCCTGGTATTTGTGCTGCCCCCATCCTATTGTGGTATGCATGGTCCCTCCACCCCCCAATCCTGGTATACATGGCACACCTCATTCCCCAATCATGGTATGTATGGTCCCCTCACCCCCCAACCCTGGTATGCATGGCACACCTCACCCCCCAATCATGGTATGTATGGTCCCCTCACCCCCCAATCCTAGTATGCATGGCACACCTCATTCCCCAATCCTGGTATGCATGGTCCCCTCACCTCCCAATCCTGGTATACATGGCACCCCTCACCCCCCAATCCTGGTATGCGTGGCACCCCTCATTCCCCAATCCTGGTATGCATGGCACCCCTCATTCCCCAATCCTGGTATGCATGGCACCCCTCATTCCCCAATCCTGGTATACATGGCACCCATCACCCCCCAATCCTGGTATGCATGGTCCCCTCACCCCCCAATCCTGGTATGCATGGTCCCCTCACCCCCCAATCCTGGTATGCATGGTCCCTCCACCCCCCAATCCTGGTATACATGGCACCCCTCATTCTCCAATCCTCGTATGCATGGCACCCCTCACCCCCAATCCTGGTATACATGGCACCCCTCATCCCCCAATCCTGGTATACATGGTCCCCTCACCCCTCAATTCTGGTATACATGGCATCCCTCATTCCCCAATCCTGGTATACATGGCACCCCTCACCCCTTAATTCTGGTATGTATGGTCCCCTCACCCCCCAATCCTGGTATGTATGGTCCCCTCACCCCCCAATTCTGGTATACATGGCATCCCTCATTCCCCAATCCTGGTATGCATGGTCACCTCACCTCCCAATCCTGGTATACATGGCACCCCTCACCCCCCAATCCTGGTATGCATGGCACCCCTCACCCCCAATCCTGGTATACTTGGCACCCCTCATTCCCCAATCCTGGTATGCATGGCACCCCTCACCCCCAATCCTGGTATGCATGGCACCCCTCATTCCCCAATCCTGGTATGCATGGCACCCCTCATTCCCCAATCCTGGTATGCATGGCACCCCTCATCCCCAATCCTGGTATGCATGGTCCCCCCCCCAATTCTGGTATACATGGCACCCCTCAGCCCCAATCCTGGTATGCATGGTCCCCTCACCCCCCAATTCTGGTATACATGGTACCCCTCACCCCCAATCCTGGTATGCATGGTACCCCCTCATCCCTATTCTGGTATCTATGGTACCCCCTCACATCCCCAATCCTGGTATGCATGGTACCCCTCATCCCTATCCTGATATGCATGGCACCCCTCACCCCCAATCCTGTTATGCATGGCACCCCTCACCCCCAATCCTGTTATGCATGGTCCCCTCACCCCCAATCCTGTTATGCATGGTCCCCGTACCCCCCAATCCTGGTATGCATGGCACCCCTCACCCCCCAATCCTGGTATGGATAGTCCCCTCACCCGCCAATCCTGGTATGTATGGTCCTCTCACCCCCCAATCCTGGTATGTATGGCACCCCTCACCCCCCAATCCTGGTATGTATGGCACCCCTCATCCCTATCATGCTACACACACATACAAGAAAATAAACACTTATACTCACCTTTCTTCCCTGTGCTCCAGCGCTGTTTCCCGTTCTGCTGGAGGCCGGGGGAGGAGTGCGGCGCCGAAGTACGCGTGTGCTCATACCACGCTGTCCGGCTCCATTTTGCTGAAGACACATTGCAAATGTGTCTTCAGTAAAATGGCGCCGGATAGCGCTATGCGCATGTGCCGATTTCAATGCCTCCCTCTTCCCCCGGACTCCGGACCGAACAGAAGCGCCGCGGTAGCGCTCATCCCGGTCAGGTAAGTATGTAAGTATGGCGCCAGAGATCGCGGTATGTGTTCAGTGTATACGCATACCGTGATCTCCAGCACCATACACTCCTCTTACCTGTAACGGCTCCATGCGTTCTTCAGTCTGGAGCCAGACTGTGCAGGCGTGTCGCACTAGCGCAGACTATAAAGGCTTCAGACAGAGGGACGCTTGTAGCGTTATATTATAGATACTCTATATGTATGTATATATATATATGTATACTGTATATGTGTATATGCATACTGTATGTATATATATATGTATACTGTATATGGGTGTGTATATATGTATACTGTATATGGGTGTGTATATATGTATACTGTATGTGTGTGTATATATATGTATACTGTATATGTGTGTGTATATCTATACTGTGTATATATGTATACTGTATATGTGTATATGCATACTGTATGTATATATATATGTATACTGTATATGGGTGTGTATATATGTATACTGTATATAGGTGTATATATATGTATACTGTAGATGTGTGTATATGTATACTGTATATGGGTGTATATATGTATGCTGTATGTGTGTGTGTATATATATATGTACAGTGCTGGCCAAAAGTATTGGCACCCCTGCAATTCTGTCAGATAATACTCAGTTTCTTCCTGAAAATGATTGCAATCACAAATTCTTTGGTATTATTATCTTCATTTAATTTGCTTGCAAGGAAAAACACAAAAGAGAATGAAGCAAAAATAAAATCATTGATCATTTCACACAAAACTCCAAAAATGGGCCGGACAAAAGTATTGGCACCCTCAGCCTAATACTTGGTTGCACAACCTTTAGCCAAAATAACTGCGAACAACCGCTTCCGGTAACCATCAATGAGTTTCTTACAATGCTCTGCTGGAATTGTAGACCATTCTTCTTTGGCAAACTTGTAGTGAGCTGGCCGTCTCTGGCTGTTCTGTGCTAATTGATATAGAGCCTGTTACAGAAGTGATTACACAGGATGATGTTGCCACCTTGTGGCCAGAGGTTGCACCTGCGCAGGGTGTGATGACAGAGAAAAAGACTGAGCCTCCTGTGTCCCGCCCTAGAGAGTCACGTGACCAAAGTGGGAAGCAGGAAAAAGCGCGCGCAGAGTCTGCTGTGGTCTGTGAAAAGAGCCAGGACGGTGTGCAGGCCCTCGTGTGTGGCGCAGGAGAGACTCTCAACGTGATTTCTTCTATCTGACACCATATCCTCGGAGCCTTCCCCAGCTCCTGCACTGCTGAAGGATTCAGCTGTTACACTCCCTGCTACTGGAGTGTGGACTACATAAGGGGACCCACCAGAGCTTCTATCCGGATCAGAGAGACTGTAAGCGGGACCTCTGGCGAGAGGCCGAAGTATCCCTTCCTTTGTTTCCGCGAATTCTGCTGTTCCTGTTTTTTTTCCGGCTGGGACGCCTTCCTGCAAAGACAGACAGGCCTGCGACGGGGGACACATCCTTCTGGAGTAAAGGACTGGTAACGTGTGAGTAGGGACAGTGAGGGTCAGCTTATCAGTACACGTTATTACTGTGCATATTTACGGTTGTCATTTATTGTTTTTTTTTCTTTGCTGTGTTAAAAATGTATGCGAGTAAAGATACGGTTGTCAAGATAGAGTCTGTGTGTGGGGATCTTGCTGGGCCAGATCATAGATACCAATGCGCGGCCTTGCCCGCGGTCACTTCAAACTGCTCCAGGTCCCTGATATTTGAAGGGTGCCTTCTCCAAACTGCCATTTTGCGATCTCTCCACAGGTGTTCTATGGGATTCAGGTTTGGACTCATTGCTGGCCACCTTAGAAGTCTCCAGTGCTTTCTCTAAAACCATTTTATAGTGCTTTTGGAAGTGTGTTTTGGGTCATTGTCCTGCTGGAAGACCCATGACCTCTGAGGGAAACCCAGCTTTCTCACACTGGGCCCTACATTATGCTGCAAAATTTGTTGGTAGTCTTCAGACTTCATAATGCCATGCACACGGTCAAGCAGTCCAGTGCCAGAGGCAGCAAAGCAACCCCAAAACATCAGGGAACCTCCGCCATGTTTGACTGTAGGGACCGTGTTCTTTTCTTTGAATGCCTCTTTTTTTTTCCTGTACACTCTATGTTGATGCTTTTTCCCAAAAAGCTCTACTTTTGTCTCATCTGACCAGAGAACATTCTTCCAAAACGTTTTAGGCTTTCTCAGGTAAGTTTTGGCAAACTCCAGCCTGGCTTTTTTATGTCTCGGGGTAAGAAGTGGGGTCTTCCTGGGTATCCTACCATACAGTCCCTTTTCATTCAGACGCCAACGGATAGTATGGGTTGACACTGCTGTACCCTCGGACTGCAGGGCAGCTTGAACTTGTTTGGATGTTAGTCGAGGTTCTTTATCCACCATCCGCACAATCTTGCGTTGAAATCTCTCGTCAATTTTTTTTTCCGTCCACATCTAGGGAGGTTAGCCACAGTGCCATGGGCTTTACACTTCTTGATGACACTGCGCACGGAAGACACAGGAACATTCAGGTCTTTGGAGATGGACTTGTAGCCTTGAGATTGCTCATGCTTCCTCACAATTTGGTTTCTCAAGTCCTCAGACAGTTCTTTGGTCTTCTTTCTTTTCTCCATGCTCAATGTGGTATACACAAGGACACAGGACAGAGGCTGAGTCAACTTTAATCCATGTTAACTGGCTGCAAGTGTGATTTAGTTATTGCCAACACCTGTTAGGTGCCACAGGTAAGTTACATGTGCTGTTAATTACACGAATTAGAGAAGCATCACATGATTTTTCAAAGGGTGCCAATACTTTTGTCCACCCCCTTTTTTAGGTTTGGTGTGGAATTATATCCAATCTGGCTTTAGGACAATTCTTTTTGTGTTTTTTTCATTGAAGACAAATTAAATGAAGAGAATAATACCAAAGAATTTATGATTGCAATCATTTTCAGGAAGAAATTGAGCATTATCTGACAGAATTGCAGGGGTGCCAATACTTTTGGCCAGCACTGTATACTGTATATGGGCGTGTGTATATATATATGTATACTGGTATGTGTGTGTATATGTGTGTATATATGTGTATATATGTATACTGTATATGTGTGTATATATGTATACTGTATATGTGTGTATATATGTATACTGTATATGGGTGTGTATATATATATATATATATATACAGTATATGGGTGTGTATATATATATATACTGTATACTGGGTGTGTATATATGTATACTGTATAAGTGTGTATATATATGTATACTGGTATATGTGTATATATATGTATACTGGTATATGTGTGTATATATGTATACTGTATATGGGAGTATATATGCATACTGTATATGTGTGTATATATGTATACTGTATATGTGTGTATATATGTATACTGTATATGGGAGTATATATGCATACTGTATATGTGTGTATATGTATACTGTATATGTGTGTATATATATGTATACTGTATATGGGTGTATATATGTATACTGTATATGTGTGTATATATGTATACTGTATATGTGTGTATATATATGTATACTGTATATGGGTGTGTATATATGTATACTGTATATGTGTGTATATGTATACTGTATATGGGTGGATATATACAGTACAGACCAAAAGTTTGGACACACCTTCTCATTTAAAGATTTTTCTGTATTTTCATGACTATGAAAATTGTACATTCACACTGAAGGCATCAAAACTATGAATTAACACATGTGGAATTATATACTTAACAAAAAAGTGTGAAACAACTGAAAATATGTCTTATATTCTAGGTTCTTCAGAGTAGCCCCCTTTTGCTTTGATGACTGCTTTGCACACTCTTGGCGTTCTCTTGATGAGCTTCTAGAGGTAGTCACCGGAAATGGTCTTCACCTCACAGGTGTGCCCTGTCAGGTTTAATATGATAAAGTGCTTTATTCTTTGTCGGGTCCAGGGGTCCTGTAGAATGTGAATCCCTGAGGAACAGCGTATCCTTGGCTTGTGCCAAGACAGAAGAAAAGTTGCTGAACACTTGGTACCCCAAAGTGATCAATCTATTTGCCAATCAAGATGCCCTGCAGTTGATTAATGCGGACAAATTGGATTCCTTTTATAACTGCGTCTCGACTAGCGGGGTGCCTCAAGGGTCTGTCTTGGGCCCTATATTATTTAATATACTTATTAATGATCTAGTGGAAGGGTTGCATAGTAAAATAGCAATATTTGCAGATGATACTAAACTTTGTAACGTAGTTAATACAGATGAGGATAGGGCACAGCTACAGGAGGATTTAGATAAATTGGGGAGTTGGGCCAAAAAATGGCAAATGGGGTTCAATGACGATAAATGTAAGGTCATGCACATGGGAAAGAAAAACAGCAGTCACCCATACATATTAAATGGGAAACCGTTGGGGAAATCTGACATGGAGAAGGACCTGGGCGTCTTGGTTAACAGCAAATTAAATTGGAGTGCCCAGTGTCAGGCAGCAGCTGCGAAGGCAAATAGAGTCATGGCATGCATCAGAAGAGGAATAGGGGCATATGATGAGAACATTGTTCTTCCTCTGTATAAAGCGCTGGTAAGGCCGCACTTAGAATATTGTGCACAGTTCTGGGCTCCGGTGCTCAGGAAAGACATATTGGAGCTAGAGAGGGTACAAAGGAGGGCGACTAAGGTAATAAAGGGAATGGAGGGACTAGAATACCCAGAGAGGTTGTCCAAATTAGGCCTATTTACGTTGGAAAAGAGAAGGCTTAGGGGAGACCTCATAAACATGTATAAATACATCAGGGGGCTGTACAGAGATCTCTCCCATGACCTGTTTATACCAAGGATGGTGACAAAGACGAGGGGGCACACTATGCGTCTGGAGGAAAGGAGGTTCCTGCACCAGCATAGAAGGGGATTCTTTACGGTCAGAGCTGTGAGACTCTGGAATTCTCTGGGAGAGGAAGTGGTGATGTCCAACTCACTTAATGAGTTCAAGAGAGGACTGGACGCCTTTCTTGAGAACAATAAAATTACATCTTATGCTTAGTGATAGTTAATTAATCCAGGGATTTAATCTGACTGCCAGATTGGAGTCGGGAAGTGAATTTTTCCTCAATGATGTAAATTGGCCTATACCGCATGTTTTTTTTTTGCCTTCCCCTGGATCAACGCTGCGGAATAGCTGCAGTGCACAAGAAATAGGCTGAACTGGATGGACGCTTGTCTTTTTTCGGCCTTTTAAACTATGTAACTATGTAGCTATGTAACACTTATGTCCAAGCAGGTAAAGGTGGCTGCAAGATCCGTGATATATAAGGATTCATGTTCATTATTGTATCTCTGGATCAGACATAGACTCAGAGTGATACAACTAAATAGACCCTATAGGGGTAAAGTTGGCATATCCGGGGGGAAATATATCCCAGATTTGCCAAACTGAGCCAACTCATGAAACACATGGGTACATAGGAGAAGAAAGAGTTAATTGGCGTAAAAAATATAAATTTTTATTCCATCAAGTTAAAAAACGTACATAGTAAAAAGAGAAATGACATAATACGGATAGTATAAAGACACTAATTAGATTACCAATGTAGCAAGATATGTTACAAAGTATACATATATGGTCACGCATATGGTCACAGTGGGACATGAGCAATATAGATAATATAGCATAAGGTTAGTATATCAAGACAATCCAATGAGTGTAATAATATATCAAAAAGTAATCCATAAGTATTCCATAGTCATTGGATTTACACTTGCCATATGCATCAGGTATCCATCTAAATAATGCTCCTGCCCACAAATAATCAGATACATGTCACATAAAACATTTTTTAAGGTAGTCTCTTACCACAAAGAGTGCCAAAAAGGAGGGTAAAGTGCATAAAGGAACGCACAGTGGCAGAGTGGTATTCCCATCTCATATATTTATGGCACTTCCACAGTCTGAGGACGCACATTCGGCTGAAGTATATTGCTGCGCAGGGACATGCCGGGTCCCTGAGCTGCAATGCATGCCGCCAGCCAATCAAAGGCCAGTAGCTGATGTCGGCGTGCCAGTCACGAGCGACGCATGGAAGTGACGTCATGCGCTGCCCTTGCCGGCACACTGAAATCAGCTACAGAAGAAGACGCCGCATGTCGTGGGAGCGCAGGAAGGTAAGAAGAATCATTTATTTTTGTTTATTTAATGTATTAGAAAAGAACGACAGAACATTATACCAGGAAAGGGCCAAGGATGGGGAGCATTATACAAGGAAGGGGCTCAGGGTGGGGAGAATTAGACAAGGAAGGGGCCCAGGATGGGGAGCATTATATAAAGAAGGGGCCCAGGATGGGGAACATTATACAAGGAAAGGGCCCAGGATAGGGAGCATTATACCAGAATGGGGGTCATTATACCATGACATGGGCCAGGATGAAGGACATTACACCAGGAAGGGCACAAGGATGGAGGTCATTATACCAGAATGGGGCCTAGGATGGGGGACAGGATACCAGGATGGAGGACATTGTTATAGGATGGGGGACATTGTACCAGGATTGGGGACATTGTTACAGGAAGGGGCCAGGATGGGGGACATTATTACAGTAAGAGGCCCAGGACCAAGGACATTATACCAGGAAGGAGCCCAGGATTGGGACGTTATTGCTGAAAGGGGCTCAGGATGGGGGGTATTATACACAGAAGGTGGATATTATAACAGGAAGAGGCCCAGGATCGGGGATATTATAACAGGAAGGGGCGCAGGATGGGGAACATTATACCAGGAAGGGGCCTAGAATGAGAGACATTATTATAGGATGGGGCTACAATGGGAAACATCCAAGGCAGGGACGAACACGCGCATCATTATCGGATCTAGAATGCTACAAGGGCCCATACATCTGACCAACATGCTGGTGGGGGCCCAGGTCCAAATTTTGCACATCTGCAGGAACATGGCATATGGCTTAACAGTATGTCATATGTTGGGAAGGGGTTAAGCTACAGCACATTACATAGCCTCTTGCAGCTATATCAATGGAAAAATTAAAAAATGTATGGCTTTTTGAAGAAGGGAAGGAAAAAATGCAAAACAAAAAATTATCCGGTCCTGAAGGGATTAAGGAGTTCCCACCCACAGTAAATGTTGTCACTCAGCTTAAAATCTTCACTTGCTTATTAGCAGAAGCTAAGGTTTCATTAGGATCTCCGAGGCTAAAGTTACATGCGGCTCCAGCTTACATGTAAAGGGGATGGTATCAAGGAGTCTCGCCAAACTTTCCCTACAAATGTCCAACAATTCAGAATTCATATCCATTGATAATTTATCTTCTAAAATGATAGCATTTTTTTTCTATCCTTTTCATTTTATGTGTAATTAACTTTTTGCTCTCCTCCTTTAAGCAATGGGAGGAACGACTGATAAGGATCCAGGAAACCATTGATGAATGGCTGAAGGTGCCGACCCAGTGGCTTTAATCTTCTCTTCTGAGGACATCATGCAGCAAATGCCTGAAGAAGGACGCTTATTCCAGACTGTGGACAGAAACTGGAGAGAGATCATGAAACATTGCGTTAAAGACCCGAAGGTAAATGGATGCTTCATGGTGGACTGATACAAGAAAGCACGGTCATCTTGCATCCAGGATTGATGTTTTCCAAGAGTCCGTGTCCTGATGCTTCCATCACAAGGATCCCGGGTTATGGGGCTCCGCACTGCCTGGACTCCAGCCTCCCGCATCTTCTATTTTCTATCCAAATAGGTTCTAATTTTTCTTTTAATATAAACTATTGGCACAATAGTCAATGAATGTGACCTTTTTTCAGTCTCTATAACTATATAATGGAATCTTACTTATGGGCTATCTACTTTGTTTTAGGTTTTAAGCGCCACTTCTCTGACCGGACTTCTGGAGAAACTTCAGGACAGCAATGTGCTTCTGGATAAAATCATGAAAGGGCTGAATGCCTATCTGGAGAAGAAGAGGCTTTTTTCCCACGGTATAGTCCTTTCACTTGTTGCAATGATTGTATATATTCCTTAAATATTTTTTTTTCTTATTTAAACGCATTGAAATCATTTTTGTAATTGGATTTCATTAATAATTTTGCACTGTTTGCCTTCTATTGGCTCTGTGTTGCGCTGGCTATTGGACTTATTTTTAATCTGTCTTTTTTCAGCTCCTCTTAGCCGATTTATGACCACAGATCACATCAAAGCTGAATGTGCAGGAAACAAAAAGCCTAACGGTGCAACATTTTTAATGAAACTGAATTGTCGCAAATACTCGCAATTAAATGGGTATTCCCATCTCCAAGATCCTATCCCAATATGTAGTAGGCGTAGTAATAATAATAATATTAGCAAATACCTCCAATTAGAAGTGTAGTATAGTTCTTCTGATTCACTATGTCGCTTTCCCCATGTGCAAGGCATTGCAGTAGCTTCGGTATCCATGGTTACGACCACTCATATAGTGACAGTTATTTGCTAGTGGTCGTAACCTAAGCTACTGCAATGCCCTGCACATGGGGTAAGCGACAAAACAAATCAGAAGAACTATACTAAACTTCTAATTGGAGGTATTTGCTAATATTATTATTATTACGCATACTACATATTGGGGTAGAATCCTGGAGATGGGAATACACATTTCAGTTAAATAAAAAAAAGTTCCCAAAGCTGGATAGCCCCTTTAAGCTAACCATACGCATGAGATATGAGATACCCGTGGTCTGAATGGTTATTTGGCTATTTCTCCTGACTCCCACCTATTCTGCTGAACAGTCATGTGGTTTTAATGGGGAGAGAGGAGAAAGTCGGTACTGGACACCTCCGGCAGCGGGTTATCTCCCCTGAGAACCAAAAGACCGGGTATTGAAATCCCATCTGCCCGATCCTTCTGGCCCTGACATCCTCTATCGGGGGAGAGTCAGGAGACCCCCATACACATCAGTGGGTAGGCCGGTCCTGCTGCAATCGTCAGGTTTAAACTATTTTAATCCAATGTGTATGGGGACTGAATCTTTACTTTAAAGCTTTGCTTTTCTATTTTCTCACATAGACACTAATACAAATGGCGCCTGACCCAATACTTTAATGACATCTTTATCATATTGTGCATTTTCGCTTTAGCTTTTTCTTCCTGTCCAACGACGAAATGCTAGAAATTCTCTCTGAGACTAAAGATCCTCTGCGGGTCCAACCACATCTAAAGAAGGGCTTTGAAGGCATCGCAAAGCTGGAGCTCCTTCCTAACCTGGACATCAAAGCCATGTACAGCACCGAGGGGGAACGCGTAGAGCTCATCCAGACCATCTCCACCTCCGAGGCTCGGGGGGCCGTGGAGAAGTGGCTCATCCAAGGGGAAGATGTCATGTTAAGGAGCGTGCATGATGTTATTGCTCGGTCACGAATGGTACGGATCTACCTACAGACCAAAAGCATTAATTGGAACTAATCTAGTCTATATATATAATCGTCTTATCCCGTCTGTCTGTGTGTCTGTGTGTCTGTCTGTCCAGGAAATCCCGCGTCGCTCATTGGTCCGGCAGCGGCCAATCAGCGCCGGGGGATTTCTAAAAAAAGATGGCGGCCGTTAGCGGCTCATCTGCGGGACGGAGCTGAGCGGCGATGCAGCCGGGAGATGACCGGCGCAAGGCGCTCATCTCCCGGCCGGCAACAGCAGAAGGAACCCGACCGACGGACCCATCTGCGGGATGGAGATGCAGCCGGAAGATGAGCGCCGCGAGGCGCTCATCTCCCGGCCGGTAGCAGCGGAAGGACCGCCGGCGTCGCTGACCTCCATGCGGAAGGGAGGACCGGGGAGCGGCGCTGCAGGTCGGGATACTTCTGCTGTGAGCGCCCGCTATGTCCCGGGTTCTCGCAGCGGAAGTAGCCGCACAGGCAGCGCCGCTCCCCGGTCCTCACCAAGACGATTCGATGATTGATCGCGGTCTTCGGACCCGACCAATCACTGATCTTAGCGCAAAACTTAAACACCGCTGTGCTGATTGGTCGCCGACGCTGCCCGCGACCAATCACCGATCTTGGCTCCACATTTAAACACCGCTGTGGTGATTGGTCGCGGCCGATATTTAAATTTGGCGCCAAAATCGGTGATTGGTCGCGGCCGATATTTCAATTTGGCGCCCAAATCGGTGATTGGTCGCGGTCAGCGTCCGCGACCAATCAGCACAATAGTGTTTAACTTTGGCGCCAAGATCAGTCATTGGTCGCGGGCCAAGACAGCGACCAATCACCGATTTGTGCGGCACTTTTAAATAGCGTCCGTGACCAATTGGATGTCAGCGCCACTCCCCGGTCCTCCCTTCACACCCTAGCCGCATGGATGTCAGCGCCGCTCCCCGGTCCTCCCTTCACACCCTAGCCGCATGGATGTCAGCGGCGCTGCCTGTGCGGATACTTCCGCTCCGAGAACCTGAGACATGAGCGGGCGCTCGCAGCAGAAGTATCTGGACTCGCAGCGCCGCTCCCCGGTCCTCCCTTCACACCCTAGCCGCTGATGTCCCCACTGTATCCGCATGGTCTTACAAAGGTCCGGACATTTGTGTTAAAAATCGCTGATTGGTCGCTGGCGCTGCCCGCGACCAATCACCGATTTGGGCGCCAAATTTAAATATCAGCCGCGACCAATCAGCACAGCGGTGTTTAAATGTGGAGCCAAGATCGGTGATTGGTCGCGGCCGATATTTAAATTTGGCGCCCAAATCGGTGATTGGTCGCGGGCAGCGCCAGCGACCAATCAGCGATTTTTAACACAAATGTCCGGACCTTTGTAACACCATGCGGATACTGTGGGGACATCAGCGGCTAGGGTGTGAAGGGAGGACCGGGGAGCGGCGCTGCGGGTCGGGATACTTCTGCTCCGAGCGCCCGCTCATGTCCCGGGTTCTCGGAGCGGAAGTATCCGCACAGGCAGCGCCGCTGACATCCATGCGGCTAGGGTGTGAAGGGAGGGACGGGGAGCGGCGCTGACATCCAATTGGTCGCGGACGCTATTTAAAAGTGCCTCACAAATCGGTGATTGGTCGCGGTCTTGGCCCACAACCAATCACGGATCTTGCTGCAAAAGTTAAACACTACGGTGCTGATTGGTCGCGGACGCTGACAGCGACCAATCACCGATTTTGGCGCCACATTCAAATATCGGCCGCGACCAATCACCGATCTTGGCTCCACATTTAAACACCGCTGTGCGGATTGGTCGCGGACGCTATTTAAATGTGGCACCAAACTCGGTGATTGGTCGCACCCAGCGTCGGCGACCAATCAGCACAGCGGTGTTTAAATGTGGAGCCAAGATCGGTGATTGGTCGCGGCCGATATTTGAATGTGGCGCCCAAATCGGTGATTGGTCGCTGTCAGCGTCCGCGACCAATTAGCACCGTAGTGTTTAACTTTGGCCGCAAGATCAGTGATTGGTTGCGGGCCAAGTCGGCGACCAATCACCGATTTGTGCGGCACATTTAAATAGCGGCCGCGACCATTCACCGATCTTGCCGCCACATTTAAACACTGCTGTGCTGATTGGACGCGGACGCCGGACGCGTCCAATCAACGAGATTGGCGCCAAATTTAAGCAACGCTCTGCTGATTGATCGCGGTCGCTGGCCGAGATCAATCAGCAGTATTGGCGCAAAATTTAAACAACGCTCTGCTGATTGGTCGCGGTTGTCGGCCGTGACCAGTCAGCAGTATTGGCGCCAAATTTAAACCTCACTCTGCTGATTGGTCGCAACCACCGGCCGCGACCAATCTGCGTTTTTGGTGCCAAATTTAAACAACGCTCTGCTGATTGGTCACGGTCGCCGGCCGAGACCAATCAGCAGCATTGGGGCCAAATGTAAACCCCGCTGTGCTGATTGGTCGCGGTCGCCGGCAAAGACCCATCAGCATTATTGGTGCCAAATTTAAACCCTGCTCTGCTGATTGGTCGCAGCCGCCAGCCGCGACTAATCAGCGATTTTGGTGCCAATTTTAAACACCGCACTGCTGATTGGTCGCGGCCGCCATCCGCGACCAATCAGCGAGATTGGCGCCAAATTTAAACAACGCTCTGCTGATTGTTCGCTGTCGCCGGCCTCGACCAATCAGCGATTTTGGCGCCAAATTTAAAGAATGCTCTGCTGTTTGGTCACGGCCGGCGACCAATCTGTGATTTTGGCGCCGAATTTAAACCCCGCTCTGCATCGCTCTGCTGATTGGTCGCGGTCGGCGGCCATGACCAGTCAGCAGTATTGGCGCCAAATTTAAACACCGCTCGGCTGATTGGTCGCGACTAATCAGCGATTTTGGTGCCAAATTTAAACACGCTCTCCAGTCCTCACTAACACGGTTCGCTGATTGGTCGCGGCCGCCGCCCGCGACCAATCATCGATATTGCCGCCAAATTTAAACACCGCTTTGCTGATTGGTCGCGGTTGCCGAACGCGACCAATCAGCGATTTTGGCGCCAAATTTAAACACAGCTCTGCTGATTGCACCCGGTCGGCCGCATACCTATTCTAGAATACCCGATGCATTAGAATCGGGCCACCATCTAGTTCTTTTATATTTGTATAAGATTATTTGGCGGCAGTGAATGATTTGTGGATGATGTATCTCTTGCAATAGAGCCAGGTAGCAGATCTTCTACCTGCAATCGGTAGAAATGAATTTGCTAGATAATACTAGTAAGGTTGTCCCTCTCTTAAATGCTTCTGTCAACGTAATTTAACTTTCTTTTTTAAAAGGCATACCCTGCGACTGCAAGAAAAGACTGGGTGAGGGAATGGCCGGGACAGGTCGTGCTCTGTGTGTCTCATGTTCTGGACAAGTGAAGTGCATGAAGCTATCGGCAGTGGCCCGGAGGTACGGCATAAGCTCCTTTACTGATCAAGGTTGCTTCACTATAAACAGTCATGGCCGGAAGTGTTGGCACCCTTGAAGTTGTTCCAGAAAATGAAGTATTTTTCCATAAAAAATTGCATGTGTATTTTCTGTTATACACATGTTTATTTCCTTTGTATGTATTGGAACAACACAAAAAAAGGCAAATTGGATATAATTTCACACAAAACCCCATAAATGGGTCGGACAAAATTGTTGGCATCTTTCCAAAATTGTGGGTAAACAATTTTGTTTCAAGCATGTGATGCTCGTTCAAACTCACCTGTGGCAAGTAAAAGGTGCGAGCAATATGAAAATCACACCTGAAACCTGATACAAAGGGGAAAAGTTGACTCAGTCTTTGCGTTGTTACGTGCCACACTAAGCAGGGAGAACAGAAAGAGGAGAAGAGAACTGTCTGAGGACTTGAGAACCAAAATTGTTGACTAATATCTTCTTTTTGTGTTGTTCCAATATACACAAATGAAATAAACATGTGAACAACAAAACGTGTAATTGTAATAATTTTCTGGGAGAAATACATATATATACATTCATAGACAGACTTCATGAGTTCTCCTGCTAATAGACTGTCATACCCAGAGACGCAGCTTATAGGAGTTTCCAGGGGGGGATATACCATTGGTGCAACAGAGGTAAGGGGACCCACATTCACATCCAAAGATGCAAGCAGCTTATTTCACAGTACGTTATTAGACTGCAAAGAGCCCATGTAGTGTTCTTGCCCAGGGGTCTTCTCCTGGGGGTTGCAGTTGTACAGCGGCTCAATATCTTGAAGGTACCCAAAAGGCTCCATAGTATTGTTGGGATTTTGCATTGATTCATGCATCTTGTCTAGAGATGCGCAACTAAATTTGCAGGACCTTGGTCTAAGAGAGCAGGTTAGTAGTCTGTGGCTGTTGGATGGGAGCCTTGCTAACCGCCTCTTACATGCCGGCATCCCTGGCTCCTCTTTTGATTAGCCGGCCAGGCGTGATGTCATTTGTGCCTCACACCACAACTATGACATCGACATCAAAAGAGGAGCCGGAGATGCCGGTTCACGGGGCTCCGGTCCTGCGGCCGTGGAATACTGACCGGACTGTTGGACCAGAGTCCTGCAAATCCATACGCTCATCTCTACTCTCGTCATATCTACCAATAAGGGAAGACATTGTATGGGATTTCCCATAATACCAGCATAAAATTAATCCATCTGCATTGAGTTTTCCATGCTGTTTGTAGCAGGGTTTTATAGAGGTACATCTGGGTATTTGGAGCAATTTGCGAGGAGGCAAATTGTCCCAGCAGACTCGCAGCACATTGGGGGCTCTCGTCACCATAGAGGGGCACGCTCGTGACGTGGTCAGGGAAATGATCGAAACAGGTTTGTGCAAACATCATGGCTGGCAGCAAACTTTCCAATACCATGTTCTATTTATTATACACTACATGGAGAAAGGTATTGTGCCCCCTCCACATTACACCTACAGGGGCTTTTATGGCCTCCTATTCTAATCCATATCCAGGATGTTAATATGGAGTCCGTCCCTCTACAGATATCACAGCTCAGTATGCCGAGCACCTTCATACATTTCACCATATTCCCATGTTCTTTCCATATCTATGTTATGTTCCCCCCTCTTTTCTTTGAGTTTTCATAGGACACAATTGATCTTGTCACAGTAAAGCAATCTTGGGGTGTACTTACAATGACGTCTATGGGGCAGTAGTCATTTCTGCATATTGAGATGGTGGTCCCTATATAGGAATGTTTTGGCATCTGTAGGTGTCGGCATCCCCTGTATATGACTCATTGCCACAATTGATCTTCTTTATAGTCAGTGGTTTGGATGGCCTAGGTGCGGTGTGTAATATTTTCTATCAATGGTGTGTGCGCCCTCCTCTGTGCAGTGTCGTTCTATAACCATGGATGGACTAATAAAGGGGTTTTATGTCAATTCCTTTAATGACCTTTTGTTCGGTTTCTTTGTAGGTATTATGTCATTCTCCGAGTGGTCAGCCATTCTAAGCCTGAGCAGACATATGGCAATGTAATTGATGTGTGCCTGACATTGTTCTTCCCTATGTGGCGGTGACATATTTATGCTGCCATTCTCCAGTATTTGTTCTAATTAATCATCCTAAAGGTGTTTAGTGGGGTTGAGGTTGAGAACGTGTGGGAAACAGTTCTGCTCTTCTATTCCCTTAGGGTTGGAAGCTACAATTGTTTAAAATGTCTTGTGCTGAAGCATTAAGATATCTTTTCACTGGAACTAAGGGGCCTAGACCACCCCCTAAAAACAAGGCTATACCTCCACCACCAAACTGCCCAGCGGGCACAATGCAGTTAATAGGGTAACGTTCTCCTGGCATTCACCAAATCCAGACTCGTCCATCAGATGCCAGATAGAGAAGTGTGATCCGTCACTGCACAGAACAGGTCTCCTCCAGAGTCCTGTGGTGGCGGCTTCACACCACTCCATCCGACGCTCGGCATCGTGCTTGGTGATGTAAGGCTGCATGCAGCTGCTCGGCCATAAAGCTCCAGGCGGGGGCGCAGTGTTTGTGGTGATGTTGTTACCAAAGTAGATCTGGACTCTGCAGTTATGGAGTCAGGAGAGCGTTCTGCCCTCTGCTCCTCAGCACTCAGTGACCCCGCTCTGTAATGTTCTGGGGTCTCCTGAGTTGCTGCAGTTCCTTCCACTCCTTAATAATATCACTCACATGTGATGGGGGAAGATTTAGGAGGGAAGAAATGTAATATCCAGACTTGTTACCCCGGTGGCTCCTATTACAGGACCGCGCTGGTATCAGAGAGCTCTGCACCACCAGCCGTTCTGTCATATGTTAGTAACAGCACACAGCATGGGAGGGCGGATGTTATACACCGGGGGGCGTGGGGATTGATGTTATACACTGGTGGGGGGCGAGAGTCTTAATGTTATACAAGGCCGAGGGGCCAGATGTTATACCCTAGGGGTACGAGGGGCTAGATGTTATACTGTCCGAGGGCTGGATGTTATACACTGAGGAGCAAGGGGACGGATATTATATACCGGGGTGAGGGGACGGATATTATACACCGGGGGGCGTGGGGACGGATATTATACACCAGGGGCGAGGGGACTGATATTATACACCAGGTGCGAGGGGACGGATATTATACACCAGGGGTGAGGGGACAGATATTATACACCAGGTGCGAGGGGACGGATATTATTCACCAGGGGCGAGGGGACGGATATTATACACCAGGGGCGAGGGGACGGATATTATACACCAGGGGTGAGGGGACAGATATTATACACCAGGGGCGAGGGGACGGATATTATACACCAGGGCGAGGGGACGGATATTATTCACCAGGGGCGAGGGGACGGATATTATACACCAGGGGTGAGGGGACGGATATTATATACCGGGGTGAGGGGACAGATATTATACACCAGGGGTGAGGGGACAGATATTATACACCAGGTGCGAGGGGACGGATATTATACACCAGGGGCGGGGGGACGGATATTATACACCGGGGCGAGGGGACGGATATTATACACCAGGGGTGAGGGGACGGATATTATTCACCAGGGGCGAGGGGACGGATATTATACACCAGGTGCGAGGGGACGGATATTATACACCAGGGGTGAGGGGACAGATATTATACACCAGGTGCGAGGGGACGGATATTATACACCAGGGGTGAGGGGACGGATATTATACACCAGGGGCGAGGGGACAGATATTATACACCAGGTGCGAGGGGACAGATATTATACACCAGGGGTGAGGGGACGGATATTACACACCAGGGGTGAGGGGACGGATATTATACACCAGGGGCGAGGGGACAGATATTATACACCAGGTGCGAGGGGACGGATATTATACACCAGGGGTGAGGGGACAGATATTATACACCAGGGGCGAGGGGACGGATATTATATACCGGGGTGAGGGGATGGATATTATACACCGGGGCGAGGGGACAGATATTATACACCGGGGGGCGTGGGGACGGATATTATACACCAGGGGCGAGGGGACGGATATTATACACCAGGGGCGAGGGGACGGATATTATACACCAGGGGTGAGGGGACAGATATTATACACCAGGTGCGAGGGGACGGATATTATACACCGGGGCTGGGGGCCGGATGTTATACCCTGGGGGCCAGATGTTATGCAATGGAGCGCTTGGGGTTGGATGTTATACAGTGGGGTTGAGGGGATGGATTTTATACACTGGCGGGGGGCGAGGGGAGAGATGTTATACTAAACTAGGGCCGAGGGGTGGATGTTATACACCGGGGGAGGCGAGAGGCCGGATTTTATAAACTGGGGGCTGAGAGTCCGGATGTTATACACCGTGGGCAATGGGACTAAATGAAAAAAGCAGAATTCGGTGACTAGGAGTTTTGTCCTATAATGTATGTGCATTTGCCTTCCCTTTAGAAACTCTCCCTTGTGATTCTGCAGTGTCTTAGAGGTTGACTATCTTTTCCTACATTCCTCAGGAGTTTCTCATGAACAGACTTCCGGTGGCTTGCCCAACTCCGCTATTACTGGGAGAATGAGAATGCGAGAGTGCGAATCATCAACTGCAATGTGAAGTCCGCCTATGAGTACCTGGGCAGCTCCCCACGCCTGGTCATCACTCCGCTCACTGACCGATGCTAGCGGACTCTGCTATGATGTGATGGGTTATGCTCAGAAATGTTTTTGACTTTTGTATGATGCATGAAACTTATTAGCAATTATTATTGATATTTCATACCAGTTCTTTCATGTTTCATTGGTAGATCGGTGCTTTTTATCTAAATCTTGGTGGAGCTCCAGAAGGTCCGGCCGGCACAGGAAAAACTGAGACCACCAAAGATTTGGCCAAGGCGCTGGCCGTGCAGTGTGTGGTCTTTAACTGCTCTGATGGTTTGGACTACATAGCAATGTCAAAGGTACATATAATGTTAAGCTGCTCCATTGCAGATAATAAACTGACTCCATCCGATGTTCTGCTGACATCTTTTGATTATATAGTACAGACCAAAAGTTTGGACACACCTTCTCATTTAAAGATTTTTCTGTATTTTCATGACTATGAAAATTGTACATTCACACTGAAAGCATCAAAACTATGAATTAACACATGTGGAATTATATACTTAACAAAAAAGTGTGAAACAACTGAAAATATGTCTTATAGTCTAGGTTCTTCAAAGTAGCCAAGAGGTAGTCACCGGAAATGGTTTTCACTTCACAGGTGTGCCCTGTCAGGTTTAATAAGTGGGCTTTCTTGCCTTATAAATGGGGTTGGGACCATCAGTTGTGTTGTGCAGAAGTCAGGTGAATACACAGCTGATAGTCCTACTGAATAGACTGTTAGAATTTGTATTATGGCAAGAAAAAAGCAGCTAAGTAAAGAAAAACGAGTGGCCATCATTACTTTAAGAAATGAATGTCAGTCAGTCCGAAAAATTGGGAAAACTTTGAAAGTGTCCCCAAGTACAGTTGCAAAAACCATGAAGCGCTACAAAGTAACTGGGTCACATGAGGACCGCCCCAGTAAAGGAAGACCAAGAGTCACCTCTGCTTCTGAGGATAAGTTTATCCGAGTCACCAGCCTCAGAAATCGCAGGTTAACAGCAGCTCAGATTAGAGACCAGGTCAATGCCACACAGAGTTCTAGCAGCAGACACATCTCTACAACAACAGTTAAGAGGGGACTTTGTGCAGCAGGCCTTCATGGTAAAATAGCTGCTAGGAAACCACTGCTAAGGACAGGCAACAAGAAGAAGAGACTTGTTTGGGCTAAAGAACACAAGGAATGGACACTAGACCAGTGGAAATCTGTGCTTTGGTCTGATGAGTCCAAATTTTAGATCTTTGGTTCCAACCACCGTGTCTTTGTGCGACGCAGAAAAGGTGAACGGATGGACTCTACATGCCTGGTTCCCACCGTGAAGCATGGAGGAGGAGGTGTGATGGTGTGGGGGTGCTTTGCTGCTGACACTGTTGTGGATTTATTCAAAATGGAAGGCATACTGAACCAGCATGGCTACCACAGCATCTTGCAGTGGCATGCTATTCCATCTGGTTTGCGTTTAGTTGGACCATCATTTATTTTTCAACAGGACAATGACCCCAAACACACCTCCAGGCTTTGTAAGGGCTATTTGACCAAGAAAGAGAGTGATGGGGTGCTACACCAGTTGACCTGGCCTCCACAGTCACCAGACCTGAACTCAATCGAGATGGTTTGGCGTGAGCTGGACCGCAGAGTGAAGGCAAAAGGGCCAACAAGTGCTAAGCATCTCTGGGAACTCCTTCAAGATTGTTGGAAGACCATTTCCGGTGACTACCTCTTGAAGCTCATCAAGAGAATGCCAAGAGTGTGCAAAGCAGTCATCAAACCAAAAGGTGGCTACTCTGAAGAACCTAGAATATAAGACATATTTTCAGTTGTTTCACACTTTTTTGTTAAGTATATAATTCCACATGTGTTAATTCATAGTTTTGATGCTTTCAGTGTGAATGTACAATTTTCAAAGTCATGAAAATCCAGAAAAATCTTTAAATGAGAAGGTGTGTCCAAACTTTTTTCTGTACTGTATATACACACACATATATATACTGTATATATACACACACATATATATATATATATATATATATATATATACACACACACACACACATATATATATATATATATTGTATATATACACAACACATATATATATTGTGTATATATACACACACACATATATATACTGTATATAGACACACACACATATATACTGTATATAGACACACACATATATATATACTGTATATACACACACACATATACAGTATATACTGTATATAGACACACACATATATATATTGTATATAGACACACACATATATATATATATATACTGTATATACACACACATATATATATACTGTATATATACACACACACAAATATATAGCAACAGGGCCCCGCTGCGTCCTCTGTGTCTCTGTACAGATATAAGTGTAACACGTACTGGATCCAGCACAGGTGACAGTCTGCCATAGAGCTGACGTGCAGTACATACACTGTGTTATGGGGGCGCTCACCTGTGCGGACCCCGCGCTCCGGCCGCTACTTCTCTGCTCATATAAGGTCTCTCTTTCTGCCATTAAATAATTCGGTTGTCATGGCAGTGGAGGCGGGGCGTTGGTAGGGGGCGTGTCTGGTATAGGGCAGATTGGGGCGGGGCTGTCATGCAGTGCTTGTCTCATCCCTGTAATTTCCTGCTGATGCCACCTGGTGGACAGCATTGGTCAGTACACGCTGAGAATGCTACATTTGCATTGTACTGTGGGAGCTGCTGGTACTACTGGTGCTTCCTGACTGCTGTCCCTATGAGGTATGCAGTATGTCACATGGTGGGGGAGGAACATTTTATATATGTATATGCACTGCTCAAAAAATAAAGGGAACTGTGCGGCCCTCCAAACAAATGCCACCCCACACCATTACTGACCCACTACCAAACCGGTCATGCTGAGGGATGTTGCAGGCAGCAGATCGCTCTCCACGGCGTCTCCAGACTCTGTCACGTCTGTTACATGTGCTCAGTGTGAACCTGCTTTCATCTGTGAAGAGCACAGGGCGCCAGTGGCGACTTTGCCAATCCTGGTGTTCTGTGGCATTTCTTTGGATGGCCGCACAGCCCTCCTTGTGCTCGGCAGAGGTAGCCTGACTGCCATTAGGTACCGAGATGAGATCCTCAGACCCCTTGTGAGACCATATGCTGGTGCGGTTGGCCCTGGGTTCCTCCTAATGCCGGACAATGCCAGACCTCATGTGGCTGGAGTGTGTCAGCAGTTCCTGCAAGATGAAGGCATTGAAGCTATGGACTGGCCCGCCCGTTCCCCAGACCTGAATCTGGGACACATCTGGGACATCATGTCTCGCTCCATCCATAAAACGGACAAACAACACAAATATTGGTTCTATCTTTTACACATTTGGGGTAGCCCTTAAGAGGGCCATTGGGTCAAAGAGAGAGAGAGAAGAGAGAGGGGAGGGAGAGAAGAGAGAGGGAAGGGAGAGATACCGGGAGATACCAAGAGAGGGAAAAAAGAGAGACCCAACCAGTGCAAGGCTAAGCCGGGCAGGCGGCAGCGGCTATTTATACCCACTGCTGATCTCTGATTGGTGGAAAATCTGGGTATGGCTGCTCTGATTGGTGGAAAAACTGGGTGTGGCTGCTCTGTGATTGGTCAGCATTATGACCTCACAGTGGCGATGACTCATACCTCCTGGGTGGTTGTTTTTAATGTATTTTTTGTTGTAACATTTTGTATGGCTGTTTGGTGCAGGGGGTGGGGTCGGGAGTATTTTAACCCCTGCACACCCCCATGACCATATGCCTCGACCCGTAGAAGCGTGATAGACACGCGAAACGGCCGTCGTCCGCAAAAGGCGCCGCTTCCCTGTATTTTTAATGGAAATGGAATAAAAGAAGATTTTATTAAATCGGTGTGCCACCTCGCTTTCTTCATGTATGAGTAGTATAATAATGATGATTTATCCTGGGGATGGGTTATCAATATCAGATCGGTGGGGCTCCGACACGCGGCACCGGCTCTACCCATCAGCTGATTGCAGCGCTCAAGTGTAAATAGTGTGAAGATTGAACATCACAGCTCCATTCACTGTACTGTGGGTCCTGCAGATCAGCTAATATTCATGTAATAGGAGCTGATCTGCAGCACCAGGGAGCGGCCACTACAGAGTGAACAGATCAGTGATTTTTCAGCTCCTCAACACTGTTTACATCTGACCTCGGCCGAAGCTGCAAACAGCTGATTAGTGGAGGTGCCGTGTGCCGGACCACCACAAATCTGATATTAATGAGCTAACCAGGGGATAAGCCATCAAAATGTTTGTCCTGGAAAATCCCTTTAAGGCCCACCTGCACATAATAAATATATATATATATATATATATATATATATATATATATATATAGCAAAGAGTGGGAAGGGGTTAATCAAAGGCTCATAAAACGGACAAACAACACAAATATTGGTTCTATCTTTTACACATTTGGGGTAGCCCTTAAGAGGGCCGTTGGGTCAAAGAGAGAGAGAGAAGAGAGAGGGGAGGGAGAGATACCGGGAGATACCAAGAGAGAGAAAAAGAGAGAGACCCAACCAGTGCAAGGCTAAGCCGGGCAGGCGGCAGCAGCTATTTATACCCACTGCTGATCTCTGATTGGTGGAAAATCTGGGTGTGGCTGCTATTTATACCCACTGCTTATCTCTGATTGGTGGAAAATCTGGGGGTGCCTGCTCTGTGATTGGTGGAAAATCTGGGCATGGCTGCTCTGTGATTGGTCAGCATTATGACCTCACAGTGGCGATGACTCATACCTCCTGGGTGGTTCTTCTGGGCAATTCTGTTTTCTGATTGGTGGAAATTCTAATCAGCATTATGACCTCACAGTGGCCGTGACTCATGTTTCATGGACTGTTCTATCTGGGTGACCTGAAACATGCTGATCTCTGATTGGTTGAAATTCAAGTCATCTTCATGACATCACAATCGAGAAGAATGAATATCCAATTTACTTAATATAAATGACCAGCAATGCTGCTCTCTTAATGGTGGAAATTCAAGTCATCTTCATGACATCACAATCAGCATGTTATTACTGCCGATATGTCCAATTTTTTTCCTAAATTTCCTACGTTTGTCCTAATTTATTAGCACATATATACCACTCATTCCTACAATCAAAGGATCAGGAAACCCCTCTGAAATCAATATCCTACAATTTACCCCAACAGCAAAAAAACAACTATAAACAAAATACCAAAAGGTATATCAGATTATTAATGAGCAAATAAAAGACACATAAAAATAATTTTTAGAAATGTGTAGAAAAAATGCTGTAAAGTAAGAATGCTTCAAAAATAGAAATGTTAATGATCTATTTAATCAATTAACAAAATACAAGTGAATGAACAAACGAAAAATCTAGATCCAATCAATATTTGGTGTGACCAACTTTTCACTTTAAAACAGCGTCAATTCTTCTAGGTACACCTGCGCAAAGTCAGGGATTTTGTAATAATGCAGTCAGGTGTCTGGTCATACACCATGGCAAGACTGAGCAAGAATACACAAGGAAGTTATACTACATCAGCAAGGTCTCTAAGGCACAAATTTCAAAGCAGATTGAGGGTTCAAGATGCGTCATTCAAGCACTAGTGAAGAAGCACAAGAAAATGTGCAAGGTTGAGGTCAATAGATGCAGTGGTCGGCCAAGGAATCTTAGTGCAGCAGATGTATGACACATTATGGTTACTTTCCTTCAAAAGCGGAAGATGTCCAGCAGTGCCATCAGCTCAGAACTGGCAGCAACCAGTGGGACTCAGCTTCACTCATCTACTGTTCAGAGAAGACTGGCCAGAAGTGGTCTTCATAGCAGAATTATGGTGAAAAAGCCATATCTTCCACATCAAAACAAGGCCAAGTGACGCTGAGTCACTGCATTAAAACAGAGAAAACGGGGAAGGAGGGGGGGGATTGGCAAGATGTGCGCGGTTGAGCCAAAATATGAAAAATGTGGTTGTTACTGTAGGGAGTTTGTTCACTGAAGGGCTGGAGAGCAGAACAATAATGAGTGTCTGTGGTCAATAGTGATGCATAACCACGGTGAAGGGTCCTGTAAGTTTGGGGCTGAATTTCAGCAAATGGAGTTGGGAATTGGGTCAGACCTCATGCTATAACATTTTCCCCCATCATGGGCCCCTCTCTGGCATATTGTCCCCATTCTGGCATAATTTCCCTCATTCTGGTTTAAGACATCGCTGTTTGCTCCGCTGCACCTCCTGCATTCTTCAATATCCAGATCCATATTCCAGTTTGTCTTCTCTTCTGCACTACGTGAGTCCACAATCAACTGAGGAATACCTACGTCTGCTTACTATCCTTATTTCTGTTTGCATATTACTGTACCTAAGTAAACTTGGACTATCGTTAACGTTTACATACCCTAATAGTAATGAAGGCCGTGCCTTACAGATTAGGTTCTAAGAAGTATTGTTTGGAATGAACTTACCTTCATAAACTGTTTGCTGTGATCTTTTGCACTTGAGTTTAAAATAGACTTTCACACTACTCTTGTCTCAGTCTCTGCTTTTGGCCCACGCCATTGGACTTCAGGGTATCTACTAACATCGTAACAGGCAGTTCCTTTGAGCTCATGATTCTCATTTGGTCTGACATGCACTGTGAGCTGTGAGGTCTTATATAGACAGGTGTGTGCCTTTCCAAATCAAGTCCTATCAGTTTAATTAAACACAGCTGGACTCCAATGAAAGAGTAGAACCATCTCAAGGAGGATCACAAGGAAATGGACAGCATGTGACTTAAATATGAGCAAAGGGTCTGAATACTTATGACCATGTGATATTTCAGTTTTCCTTTTTTAATAAATTTGCAAAAATTTCTACATTTCTGTTTTTTTTCAGTCAAGATGGGGTGCAGAGTGTACTTTAATGAGAAAAAAAAAAGAACTTTTTAGAATTTACCAAATGGCTGCAATGAAACAAGGAGTGAAAAATGTAAAGGGGTCTGAATGCTTTCCGTACCCACTGTATATAGTACTCAATGGGTGTGGCCTGCCTCTGATTGAGAAGTGCCTCTTCCGGCAGTCTGAATAAGGGTCTATCGTTAGGGGTGTGACTAATTTGTTTTCACTTAGGGTGATATATGTCCCGCTTTTAATGAGATTTAATAACATTTGTATTTTAGGGTTTCTATTATAATTCTGGGATTTCCTAATTTGTTTATAGAATTTTTGAATTGCATAACACATAGGATAAGGATAATAGGTTTAGTATATGAGATAGGAAATAGTTATTGATAGAACTAGTGCAGTGGATGGGCACTAGTGTTAATAAAAAGAGGGGCACTTCCTGATAGTGTGCGCCATGTCCCATGATTTGGGAATCTTACAGACCATATTGCACTATCATTAAGTTGCTGTTTTGTTGCTATGCAGTTAGGTTTTCCTTTCTTATAAGTTTGTCCTTTGTCTCTCCCTGTCTCTCTCAGATGTAGCTGTGATGTCAGTAACCCCTCCCTTCTTCTCCATTCTTCTTCCTCATTCACCATCTTCAGCCATGTTAGAAGCTTATGTGCTTCCAGCCCGTTTCTAAAAAAGTCTTTTTACCTGCTGTACATTTGCACATCATCGAGTATTCTGCTAGAAAATAAATCTTCTTCTGAATCTTCAACAATGTGCTTCTTGCAGTCGAGTTAAACTATCTGAAGACATCACTATGTGTGAGTACGGTAAAGAGACAGCCTAGAAACGGTGTCTCACAGCGCCCTATGCTTGCAGCTTAGTCATGGAGTCAGAATAGTGTGAGTTCAGTGAGAGTTAGTGAAGTGCATAGTGAAGGTCAAGTTCAGGTGCGGTGGGCTGCTAGGGGCAGCATGTGTCACTTGTTCCAGGCAGTGGGAGGCATTACTGGGATCCAGAGCAGTCGCTCCAGTCGCGTCCAGAGCCTAAGGTCTGGCATAGGAGCTGCCGGACACTTTGTGTACTCTGAAGTACAAAGGAAGATGGACAGGGACCTGCATAGATGGAAGTTGAAGGCCAGTCCCGGGTGCACTGCAGAGGTGGACGAGAAATACAGGATGAGCTAGCAACAGGGCTGAAGAGGAGTTATGCTAAGAAGGAGGATAATGTGAATTGCTGTGCCTTATCCTGTCTGTACCCACCTGATGAACTAGAACTGTCAAGTATATGTTTGACTGTTACAAAGAACTTTGTGTCCCCTAAATTGTGTGCGGCGGCTTCTGAGGAAAGAAGCCTGAAGGCAGTGGAGGCCTGCGGCCTACAAGAGAATGTGCTGCACCCCACACCCTAGAGCACACTGGGACTGGGACACCCATTGTCTGTAAAGTGCCAGAGCGAAATCAGACAGACGTTCAGTCACGACTACCGCTCTGTGCCACTTTACAAGATGAGTGATAAGGGAACTTCTCGATCAGAAGAGAAGAGGAAATAATGGTCGCTGCCCAAATTGTGACAAGAACAGGACCACAATGTGTGTCACCCTGGCCTGGATGCCACAAATGTATAATAAAGCTGTGTCTGAGAGCAAAGGGGAGGTCCTCTAGTCAAGGGCCATTAGCATGCAATACCTCCTGTCACAGGCCAGTAGGGGGAGCAGGCTGCCCCTATAAAAGCTGGAACTGGGGGCAGGGTTAGAGAGAACTGGACAACCTGTCTCTGGATTGAGAGGTGTCCCAGAGCCGGGACAGACAGTTGTGTTGCAGCCTAAGAGGACGTGTGGCAGTAGGAGAGCCACGAGCCAGGGACAAAAGGCGAAGTGAGTCTGTCCTGGCAGATAAAGAAACTAATCTTCCAGACTTTGGTGTCTGAGGCTGTGAGGATTCCACATCCTACAGCAGATAACCAGTCCGCAGGGGACTGTATGTTCCTTGGCCTAAGAAGCCCGGAGGCTCCGCCACAGCAGAAGGGACCAACAGAGCCGAACCAGGCCGGGAGTAGCAAGGGACCCAAGTTGCAAGCCATACGGGCGAGAGGACACGGTGAGCTCAGGAACGTGGGCTGTTACATTACCAGAAGGGAAATAGCCAGAAGGAGCACAGAGAGCACGGTAGGCCGACACCCTCATCTTGACCAGGGCCAGCTTCCCACTTGCTCTCAGACATCCAGGCCCCCTCCTAGCCGGGCCTGTTTCTGGGTCGTTTTACCTGTTCTAATAAAGACCCTGAACTGTTTAAGAGGCCTCCGTTTCCTGGCTAACGCGGTTGGAATCATCCCCTCCATCATCCATCATACACTGCCCTGGGGCCCTACTCTTCCCGTGGGGAGTTGTACTATTCGGAGCTGCACATTTACATCTGCCCCAGAGGTCTGCACTGCAGCGGCGGTTAGCACTGACCGCAATCCACGGGTGGCGTAGTCGGACATTACTTAAAACTTATAAAGGACTGCCACTGGCCTGACCACCCTAAGCCACGGACCGGGTTGCCACCACTACCCCCATCGTCTCCCTATTGCCCGGCTCCGAGTGCCCCACGGCCCAGGGGGCGAGTCAGCTTTGGCGTAGTCGGCAGGATTGTAACCAACCCGCCACAAACGGGTATTGCGTGCCTGAAAAAGACTGTACACGTACCTGAAGAAGAGTTTTTCCACCACCCGGAGCTGTTTCCCGCCATTTTCAACCGTCTCCCGCCATCTTCCGTCGGTTCCCGCCATCTTCAGCCGTTTTCCCGCCAACGGATGCCATCTTCAGGACGCTGCGCGGGAAGAGGAGGGGCGTGGACGTCCAAACCGCGCGAGACCCGAATCTCCGCCCCACGCACCGACGCTGCGCAAGGTCCTGGAAGGGAGAGAGAGCGACGCTGACGTCATCAGGACGCGACGCAGGTCCTCGTCCGGAGCAGCACCAGTGGAGTCGCGGCCTACAGAAGAGGATCGTCAGAAGGTAGGCCACGCTTAACTAGGGGGGAGGAAGATGTCGGACACTGAGGCGCCCACTACCACCAGCACAGCTGCAGCAGCGGTGATGCCATTTTCCCTGCCCTACGTCAATGGAGCGGCCTGGTTGCCTAAGTATTCAGGGGAGCCCCATGCCCTAACTGAATTTAAGGAAAGGCTGTACAGTTTGTTCCAAGTTTACCCCCTGACAGAGGAACAGAAGATTAGCATACTGACAGGGCAGTTAACTGGCACAGCCCAGCGGGAGGTAAAGTAATGGCCCGCTGAGGAGAAAAGGACCGTAAAGGACATTCTGGCCCGGCTGCGGGGTACCTTTGATACACGTACCTCCGCTGAAATTAAAATGCGGTTCTACGGATGTAAGCAGCGGGCACAGGACAGCATCAGAGACTATGCCCTAAATTTGCAGGAAGCCTTGAGAGCCATCAAACAAGCTGACCCTGGCAGCGTGCAGGATACGGATAAGCTACTAACAGAACAGTTCATAGAAGGTCTGCTGTCTAGCGCCCACAGGACCCAGCTGCGCCTCATGTTCTTTCAGAACCCTGATCTGACCTTTGCCCAATTCAAGGACAGGGCCATAAGGGTGCTCCGTGAACCCGCAACAAGTGGCGCTATAAACCCCCGGCGCCCTGCTCTCACCTACCACCAGAAGGCGGCGCCCTCCTCTGTGGACTCTGTGGGGGACGATGCACAGGCCCTGAACCAAGCCCCGTCGAAAGATCTGCATCACCAAGTCCAGGAGCTGACCAGGAGCGTTGCGGCATTGACCAGGACCGTCCAGCCGTTACAAGTGGACCCGTCAAGACCCATCGAGTTGGCTTCAAGTCCGGAGGATGTCCCGTGGCGTCGACAGAGGAGGACCCCGTCGTTCCGAGGAAGGCCCACAGATCGCTACGCAGAGGATGGACAGCCCATTTGCCGTCGATGCAACCAGCCCGGACACATTTCCAGGTACTGTAATTTAAACGGGTCCAACCTGGGGCAGAGAGCCAACCCCCAGGCATAAGATCACCAGGCCCTTATAATTGACGTGATAAGTACGTTGGGGGGGGCGCCCGGTTTTACCCGTGGTGCTGAACGGTATCCCCATGAGCGCCTTGCTGGATACCGGGTCGCAAGTAACTACTATCCCTTATGTACTTTTTAAGCAGTATTGGACTGATGCTGATATAACACGGTACCCAGACAGTGACTTGAGCATCATCGCCAGTAATGGCTTGCCCGTGCCGCAGATGGGGTTCAAGGAAATGACCATTAAAATTGGTAAAGTTGAACTACCGGCACAGGGAGTGATTATTGTGGACATTGACCGTCGTGAAAGTCACCCTAAAATAACTGTGGGTACTAACGTGATTGAAAATTGTCTTTCAGAGGTAATTGTAATTCTACAACAGGTGGCAGTGAATGCTAGTTCCAGCCAACAGAGAGTTCTCAACAAGGAGATAAAAGCCCTGATGAGACGGCAGCAAGTAGAACTGTCTGGTGGTGAGATCGGTAGCGTAAGACTGAGTGACCCATTCCCCATTTCCATGCCTCCCAAAAGTGAAATGATGATCTGGTGTCGGACTGCAATTGGGTTGAGAGGTAGAGACTACCAAGCCATGGTAGAACCCGTGTACTCAGACAGCAGGCCCACCATTTTGACAGCCTGGGGGGTGGTTGATGTCCGTCATGGGAGGGTGCCCGTTCACATTCTCAACATTGGGGAGAGGGAGGTACACTTACCCAGGTACGCTACACTTGCCAAACTGTTTGCTGTTGAGCACAAAGCTATCAGGGCCGTGGAACCTTTGCCTCCCTCTCCACAGGCGGAGAGTAATGGCTCCCAGAAACAAAAGGAGGACTGGTGCCAGAAACTCCATGTGGGTGCTGACTCCACTCCCCTGCACCAAAAACAAGGAGTCTACCGGGTGGTACAGGAGTATGAGAGAGTCTTTAGTAAGCACCCGCTAGACTTCGGCAGAGTAAAAGGGATAGAACACCACATCCCCACAGGGAGCCACCCACCAATAAAAGAGAGACACAGGCCTGTACCCCCTGCACATTATCAGAACGCCAAAGGTATGCTGCGGGAAATGAAAGAAGCTGGGGACATTAGAGATAGCTGTAGCCCCTGGGCAGCCCCCCTGGTTCTGGTAAAAAAGAAAGACGGCACCATGAGAATGTGCGTGGACTATAGACAAATCAACCGTATCACCCACAAAGACGCATATCCGCTGCCTAGAATAGAAGAGTCTTTAGCCGCACTAAAATCAGCTAACTTCTTTTCTACTTTGGACCTTACTAGCGGGTACTGGCAGGTTCCTGTGGCAGAGGCTGACAAGGAGAAGACCGCCTTCACCACCCCGATGGGACTGAGCGAGTTCAACTGTATGCCCTTCGGGCTCTGGAACGCACCAGGGACCTTCCAGAGGCTGATGGAATGCTGTCTAGGGCACCGAAACTTCGAGACTGTCCTCCTTTACCTGGACGACGTGATCGTCTATTCGAAGACTTACGAGCACCATCTAAAGCACCTGGCCGAGGTGTTCGAAGCCCTGGCAGGCTATGGCCTGAAGGTGAAACCATCAAAGTGTCACCTGTTGAAACCGAAGGTCCAGTACCTAGGGCACGTGGTAAGTGCGGAAGGAGTAGCCCCCGACCCTGACAAGGTCACGGCAATCAAGAGCTGGCCAAGCCCTTCGAACATCAAGGAAGTGAGGCAATTCCTCTGGTTGGTAGGCTACTACCGAAGGTTCATCCCCGGGTTCACTAAGATGGCAGCTCCTATGCAGGACCTCCTGATAGGACAGTCTAAGTCCAGAAGCCAAAAGCCACCCTTCAAGTGGGATAAACGGAAGAGGAGTCCTTCCGTCAGTTGAAGATGGCCCTCACAGGGGATGAGATCCTGGCCTACCCTGATTATGGCCAGCCTTTTATTCTCCACACAGACGCCAGTAATGTGGGACAGGGAGCCGTACTGTCACAAAACCAACAGGGCAGAGAAAGAGTGATCGCGTACGCCAGTCGGAAGCTGAGGCCCACCGAGAGGAACCCGGAGAATTACAGCTCCTTCAAGCTAGAATTCTTGGCGGTGGTGTGGGCCCTAACGGAACGCTTCAAGCATTACCTGACCTCCGCAAAGTTCACTGTGTACACGGACAACAACCCGTTAACACACCTAGACAATGCAAGACTTGGTGCCCTGGAACAGCGGTGGATGGCCCGTCTCTCCAATTATGACTTCGTGATCAAGTACCGGGCAGGCAAAACCAATGCCAACGCTGATGCCCTATCGAGAATGCCTCACTTACCTGAAGGTGACGAAGACCCAGAAGAGCTGGAGGAGGTAGAACTCCCCGCATTTCACCGGTATGGGGCCGCTCAATACTCCCACCGCGTGAAGGAGGAAGATTTAACAACCGTTATGATCAATCCCCTACCTCACCACAGCTGGGCCGAGACCCAAGATAGTGACCCTGCAATCCGCCTGGTGAAAGATCTGCTGACCCAGGAAGATGCCCGCTTAGATCCGGATGCTCCAGAGGAAGCCAAGCAGCTATGGAAAGAGAAGAGCAAGGTGTTCCTCTATGAAGGCAAGCTGTACAGAAGACTTGTCAACCACCGGACACAAGAGCTGACCTGGCAAGTCGTGGTCCCAAGGCGGGATGCAGCTATGGTCCTGGGGGCTTACCATGACAGAGCGGGGCACTTCGGTTGGAAGAAACTGGAGTTCCTGCTAAGAGGACGGCTCTTTTGGGTCGGCATGAGAGGGGCTGTAGAGAAGTGGTGCAGGGACTGTGGCCCTTGTAACTTAAGGAGAAAAGACCGCACCAGCCAGAAGACACCCTTGAAGCCCATCGTCACCCAGCAGCCTCTTGAGCTGGTAGCTCTGGACCACGTCAAATTGGCTCCAAGCCGGTCAGGATACATCTACGCCCTGACAATCGTGGACCACTATTCCCGTTTTCTAGTGGTGGTCCCGGTAAAAGACTTGACAGCCCAAACGGTGGCCAGAGCCTTCCAGCAATACTTCTGCCGTCCACACGGGTATCCGGAACAGGTCCTGACGGACCAGGGTCCAGCGTTCGGAGCTGAAATCTTGCAAGAGTTCTGCAACCTCTATGGCTGTAAGAAGATTCGGACAACGCCTTACCGCCCACAAACCAACGGGATGTGTGATTAAATGAACAATATAGTCATTGATCTCCTGAAGACGTTGCCCCTGGAGGAATGCAGCCTGTGGCCAGAAAAACTGCCGGACCTGATAGACTTATACAACCATATCCCGGTGAACGCTACAAACTGCACCCCGGCTTACCTGATGCGAGCCAGACCAGGTAAGCTGCCCCTAGATCTGGAGATGGGAGTCCTAACATCTGAGGACACCTCCCTGGACTGGGACTGGGATACGGAGAGGCGACTGCAGTACAAGAATGTACAGGAGAGTGTGGAGAAGAGCCTGGCCCAGGTGAGAGAAAGGCAAGAAAGACTCTTCAACCAGCACGCCCCTGCTGGTCCCCTAGAACCTGGTGAGCAGGTCCTGAAGCGAAAGAGAAGGCTATATAAGATGGACGACCAGTGGGAAAGGGAACCCTACACCGTACTGCAGTCTGATCATGACAACTCGAAGGTGTGCGTGATCACCAAGGATGGAGGAGAAACCACTAGTACCGTCTCCAGAGACCACCTAAAAAGGTGCCCCGAACAACTCCGTGGTGCAGAAGAGGATCAAAGTGACCTTGAACCCGCAGAGGACAAGGAAGAAATGATCAGCACCGTTCTCTGAGAGTTCCCTCAGTCCTGGACTCGAATAAACGATGCCATAGTGGTACCCGTCCTGCATTTCCTGCAACCGGCTCAGCAACAACCTACACCAGAGCCGGAAGGTGAAGAAGAGCAAGCAGTTCCAGAGGCAGAAGAGCCTGTACCAGCAGCCCAGGAGAATCAACCCTCTGCTGACAGTGAGCCTGCCATGCCTGCGATGAGCCAAAGGACCCGTAGACAGCTGCCTGCCCTACCTGTACACCAAGCTGGTAGCTCTACCCCTAACGCTAGTGAAGAAAACCAGGTTGGTCCACCACCAGACAGTGGGTTACGCAGGTCAACCAGAAGCACAAAGGGGCAGAAACCCGCTCGCTGGAGAATATAGGGTGCACTAAAACTGTAAATAACCCTGTTGCCAAGTGTTGAAATGTTTGCAAATTTACATGCATGATTAGTAATTGTGTATTTCAGTTTCTTACAGTTACCGTACGGACTCAAAGGTTATGGACTTTTAATAACCGGGACTTTGTATGGACTGCGTTCGGAGCCTGACCAAGGAATGAACTAAGACTGTAAAGGACTTGGGGCTAGGACAGACCCCCACCTGGTTAAGGCTCCCCGTTGTGTTGGTGAAAATGGACACCCGGTCACAGACCACACTGTGACCTTAAGAACTCAATCTGTGCGTCACTTGCCTGATAATGTTTTATGGTCATGCATATGATCTTTGTTTATTGTTTAGTCCCGGAGTACTAAATTTTACTAGGGGGGAATGTGTCACCCTGGCCTGGATAACACAAATGTATAATAAAGCTGTGTCTGAGAGCAAGGGGGAGGTCCTCTAGTCAAGGGCCATTAGCATGCAATACCTCCTGTCACAGGCCAGTAGGGGGAGCAGGCTGCCCCTATAAAAGCTGGAACTGGGGGCAGGGTTAGAGAGAACTGGACAACCTGTCTCTGGATTGAGAGGTGTCCCAGAGCAGGGACAGACAGTTGTGTTGCAGCCTAAGAGGACGTGTGGCAGTAGGAGAGCCATGAGCCAGCGACAAAAGGCGAAGTGAGTCTGTCCTGGCAGATAAAGAAACTAATCTTCCAGACTTTGGTGTCTGAGGCTGTGAGGATTCCACATCCTACAGCAGATAACCAGTCCGCAGGGGACTGTATGTTCCTTGGCCTAAGAAGCCCGGAGGCTCCGCCACAGCAGAAGGGACTAGCAGAGCCGTACCAGGCCGGGAGTAGCAAGGGACCCAAGTTGCAAGCCATAAGGGCGAGAGGACACGGTGAGCTCAGGAATGTGGGCTGTTACATTACCAGAAGGGAAATAACCAGAAGGAGCACAGAGAGCACGGTAGGCCGACACCCTCAGTCTGACCAGGGCCAGCTTCCCACTTGCTCTCAGACATCCAGGCCCCCTCCTAGCCGGGCCTGTTTCTGGGTCGTTTTACCTGTTCTAATAAAGACCCTGAACTGTTTAAGAGGCCTCCGTTTCCTGGCTAATGCGGTTGGAATCATCTCCTCCATCATCCATCATACACTACCCTGGGGCCCTACTCTTCCCGTGGGGAGTTGTACTATTCGGAGCTGCACATTTACATCTGCCCCAGAGGTCTGCACTGCAGCGGCGGTTAGCACTGACCGCAATCCACGGGTGGCGTAGTCGGACATTACTTAAAACTTATAAAGGACTGCCACTGGCCTGACCACCCTGAGCCACGGACCGGGTTGCCACCACTACCCCCATCTTCTCCCTATTGCCCGGCTCCGAGTGCCCGAGAGCAAATACATTAAATCACTAGCAGACAGTGCAGTTATCAAACAATAAAAAAGAGACAGGATTCAAATGCAAGCAACATAATGTCAGAACTGATATACACATTAAGTGACTAGATTCCCTGGATAGCTAAATTCGCTGCTGAGGCCAGAACATGGGCTGCCCAGCACTATTTAAGTGCAACCCATGAAGATAGACACTCTAATTTACAAGGCCATAACATATAGGTGCATCTCACAAAATTAGAATATCATCAAAAAGTTAATTTATTTCAGTTCTTCAATGCAAAAAGTGAACCTCATATATTATATAGAGTCATTGCAAACACAGTGATCTATTTCAAGTGTTTATTTCTGTTAATGTCGATGATTATGGCTTACAGCCAATGAAAACACAAAAGTCATTAACTCAGTAAATTAAAATAATTAACAAAAAACACCTGCAAAGACTTCCTAAGCATTTAAAAAGGTCCCTTAGTCTGTTTCAGTAGGCTCCACAATCATGGTGAAGACTGCTGACTTGACAGATGTCCAGAAGGCAGTCATTGACACACTCCACAAGGTCCCAGAGTTCCAATTTTCATTTGAAATCAAGGTCCCAGAGTCTGGAAGAAGAGTGGAGAGGCCACGATCCAAGCTGCTTGAGGTCTAGTGTGAAGTTTCCACAATCAGTGATGGTTTGGGGAGCCATGTCATGTGCTGGTGTAGGTCCACTGTGTTTTTTCAACACCAAAGTCAGCGCAGCCGTCTACCAGGAAATTTTAGAGCATTTCATGCTTCCCTCCGCCACAGTATCATAGCTACCAGGGGGGCAAAGGGGCGGTGGCCCCGGGCCCCTCGCTCTTAGGGGGCCCATCCAGGGCTACGCCAGTGTAACTGTATCTGGCATGCCCCTGGTGCCAGCATCGGGCCCCACCGTCCGTCACCGCCGCAAGTTTACTGATGAGAGAGGGAGCGCGGATCTCTCTCCCATTAGTCCCTTCTGTGACTGACGTCCCTGGCATCATCACTTGGCGCCCGGCCCGCTGTGCTGAAGATGTGTGCGGGCTGGGTGCTCTGAGCAGCGAGGGAACCAGGAGGAGAGGTGAGTACCGTTTATTTATTTTTTGCCGGGTGGGGGGCGGCATTATATTACAGACTCTGCCTATGGGAAGGGGGAGGTGCATTATACTACAGACTCTGCCTATGGGGGGCATTATACTACAGACTCTGTTTATGAGCAGGGGAGGGCATTATACTACAGACTCTGCCTATGGGGGGGACATTGTACTACAGACTCTGCCTATAAGAGGGGGAGCATTATACTACAGACTCTGCCTATGGGGGGTGCATTTTACTACAGACTCTGCCTATAGGTGGGGCATTATACTACAGACGCTGCCTATGAGATGGGGGGGCATTATACCACAGACTCTGCCTATGAGATGGGGGGGCATTATACTACAGATTCTGCCTATGAGGAAGGGGGGGGCATTATACTACAGACTCTGCCTATGAGGAGGGGGGAGCATTATACTACAGACTCTGCCTATGGGGGGGGCATTATACTGCAGACTCTGCCTATGGGGGGGCATTATACCACAGACTCTGCCTATGATGAGAGGGGGAGCATTATACTACAGACTCTGCCTATGGGGGGGAGCTTTATACTACAGACTCTGTCAATGGGGGGAGCATTTTACTACAGACTCTGCCTATAGGGGCGCATTATACTATACGAAGGACTATGGGGAGTGCATTATACTATATTGAGGACTATCTGGTGCATTATACTATGGGGGGGCATTATACTACAGACTCTGCCTATGGGGGTGCATTATACTATATGAAGGACTATGGGGAGTGCATTATACTATATTGAGGACTATCTGGTGCATTATACTATATGTAGGCTATTTATACAGTGTGGGAGATAATGTGGGTTCTTTGAACAGTGTGGGGGCCATCATACAGTGTGGGAGATAATGTGGGATCTTTGTATGGTGTGGAGGCCATCATACAGTGTTGGAGCCATCAGCTTGGGGGCTACTAAGGGGTCAGTATACTGTGTGGGGGTACTATACAGTGAGGGGGAATTATATAGTGAATAGGAGAACATCATACTGGTTAGAGCGGAGCTCTACATGGGGGGAGACTCAGGACATTATTAAATCTTAGGTGGGCACTTATTGTTATAGGGGAACTCAGGTTATCGTGACTGTCGAAGGGGCACTATTACTTTCTAGGGGGCACAATGTGGGCACTGTTTTCTAGGACACTTGCACACGGCATTACTTTATTTTAGAGGTTTGTTTTACCATCTAGAGGGCACACAGTAGGTGCAGTAATAGGGACACATTTTGCAGCAGAGGCTCAGTATTGGGGTATCAGCAGGATGAGAAGTTTGTGCAGGTTGGGGATAGATGTGGTCAGTGCCTGAAATGTAAGGAGTCAAATGTGTCTTTGTTGTGATCTCTGCATACCTGAGACTCTGAGCCCTGGCTGGAGAAGTTGTCGTGTTGGTCTGGGCCAGAAGGAAAAGACGGGAAAAGTGAACAATTTAATCAGACAGAACGTCAGCTGTAAGGTACTATATATAACTGAGCTGTGATCTCTTATATGTTCTGCAGGACTGGCATCTATCAATATATGTCACCATATGGCGGTAATATCAGTGCTGGTCTTTGTATAGAGATTATTTTTAGTAACAGCGCGGTCATCTGCTGAGGTTTTCCTACATCCACTATCTGGGTGCGCCGCTATAGTTGGAATCAGGGTTACCTGGTTAGAGGCCCACTCAGAAGTTTCGGCCCCCTGAACCAAAACCTTAGCTACGCCAAGCTATTTGGAGATGGAAATTTCATTTTCCAGCAGGACTTGGCCCCTGTCCACACTGACAAAAGTACTAATACCTGGTTTAAAACAACAGTATCACTGTGCTTGATTTGCAGCAAACTCGCCTAACCTTAACCCCATAAAGAATCTATGGGGTATTGTCAAGAGGAAAATGAGAGACACCAGACCCAACAATGCAGACGACCTGAAGGCTTCTATCAAAGCCACCTGGGCTTCCATAACCCCTCAGCAGTGCCACAGGCTGATCCCTCCATGCCACATTGCCGCATTGATGCAGTAATTGATGTAAAAGGATCCCCGACCAAGTATTGAGGGCATTTATTGAACATACATTTCAGTAGGATAACATTTTGGATTTTGAAAACATTTTTCAAGCTGTTGTTATAAAGTATTCTAATTAATTGAAATAATGACTTTTGAGTTTTCATTGGCTGTAAGCCATAATCATCAACATTAACAGAAATAAACACGTGAAATAGATCACTCTGTGTGTAATGGCTCTATATAATATATGAGTTTCACTTTTTGTATTGAAGAACTGAATTAAATTAACTTTTCTGGTGATATTCTAATTTTGTGAGATGCACCTGTAGATGGGCTTGGCTGCACCCTGAATAAAAATAGCATGTAAAAAATATATATGATATATATGAGGTATTGGTCGATATTTTGGCCAAAATATACAAGCTCGCAACCTGCTCAAGGGTCCTCATAGTTACGAGTCCCTACACTAACATTAAAAGCAAAGTCACAAAAACAAGGAATTAAAGTTCCCACCAAAATTCAAGAATTAACACAGCAAATACAGCAACAATAATTACAAGGATGCAGCAAACCCATATAATGAAGAAGTCAGCAACACAGGTGCAAAATATTGATGAGACAACCACTCACAACCTACCAATTCATGGAGGGGGTGATTGCTTAGTATTAAAACTGCACACAAATAAGCCTTGTATAGGGCACTGGTCACACATAGGTAGTGCACAATGTCTGGCTTACAGCCTATTAGTGAAGCCCAAACTATTAGATTAGGCGGGCTGCCCAGCACTTTTTAAGTGCACCCCATGAAGACAGACACCCTAGTTTACAAGGCCAACATTGATGGGTCTGGCTGCACCCTGAATAAAAATAACGTGCAAAAAATATATATGATATATATGAGGTATTAGTAAATATTTTGGCCAAAATACACAAGCTCGCAACCCGCGTCAAGGGTCCTCATACTTGCGAGTCCCTACACTAACATTAAAAGCAAAGACAAATTTAAATTCCCACCAAAATTCAAGAATTATCACAGCAAAAAAAGGGCAACAGTGTTTACCTGCCTAGGTCTCAGTACTAATCATACCATATAATAACGATGACAGCAATACAGGTGCAAAATACTGATGCGACAACCACTCACATATTACCAATTAATGGAGGGGGGTGATTACATAGTATTAAAACTTTACCCAAAAATTATATGGGATTGCTACATCCTAATAGTGCATTAGTTCTGAGATCTGGGCAGGTAAATGCTATATTAATAATTGATTTTTGGGGGAAAGTTAAATTCTCTTTTGTTGGCTTTACTTTTAATCTAACTGAAATAAACAAAAGCTTTTTTCCTAAACATTAGGATCTGTGTAGAGCCATCAGCTCAAAACGGCTTCCTCGGACAGACTTGGCATAAGCAGGTCAAAAGGAACCCTGACCTTTACCATTACACCCCTGTACAGGAATGGAGACTTACCACATGCTCATGGTTGCATCTACAGAGTAGCTGCTGGCCAGAGGAGCGAGCTTGAGGCTATAACTCTAACTAAAGCTTTTTTATTACTAAATGATGGGTTCTGTCTAAGGCCATTGGCTCAAAAAGGCTTCCTCGGACAGACTTGGCGCAAGCTACTCCATTCTGCAGATCCCAAGGGAACCCTGGCCTTTACCATTACACCCCTATATAGGGATAGATACTTACCATAGGCCCAGGGCTGCATCTACAGAGTAGCTGCTGGCCGGAGGAGCGAGCTTGAGGCTATAGTGGTTGATTCAACTCTAACTAAAGCTCTTTTTTCCTTAAATACTGGGATCTGTTTAAGGCTGTTGGCTCAAACAGACTTCCTCGGACAGACTTGGCGCAAGCTACTCCATTCTGCAGATCCCAAGGGAACCCTGGTTTTTACCATTACACCCCTGTACAGGGATAGATACTTACCATAGGCCCAGGGTTGCATCTACAGAGTAGCTGCTTGGCGGAGGAGTGCGCTTGAGGCTTGAGTAGTTGAATCAATCCTAACTAAAGATAATCCTATCTAATGACACTTTCTTGTTAGGACCTGTCTGCGGCCTATGGCTCAAAAAAGCTTATTTGGAAAGACTTGGCAAAAGCCAGTCTATCCTACAGGTTCCAAAGGAACTCTGGCCTTCACTCTTACAGCCCTGTACAGCGATAAAGACTTATTACATGGCCTTGAATGCATCTACATAGTAGATGCTGACTGGAGGGGCAAACTTAAGGCTAGAATGGTTCAGCCAACCCTAACTATTGCCACTTTCTTAAATGTTAAGATATTTCTGAGGCCGTTGGCTCAAACAGGTTTCCTTGGACAGACTGGGCGCAAAACACACCATTTCTGATGGTTCCAAATGAACCCTGGGCTTCACCCTTGAACCTCAATACAGGGACAGTTTCATAGTTTTAAGGTTGAAAGACACAAGTCCATCAAGTTCAACCTAAAAGCTAATGTGTTGATCCAGAGGAAGGCAAAAACCCCATGAGGCAGATGCTAATTGCCCCATATTAGGGGAAAAATTCCTTCCCGACTCCACATATGGCAATCAGACTAGTTCCCTGGATCAACATCCCATAACAAAATCTAGTACGGTAACCTGCAATTTTATATTATTCAAGAAAGGCACACACATGCCCTCCTTGAATTTTGTTTTAGAAAATTAAGTATTTCAAGTTCATGTGGTAGACAGTTTCATAACCTCATTGCTCACACAATAAAAATTTGCCAACTAACTTCCTTTAGGCTGAGTTCACACGATGCATATTTAATGCGTTTCCGCGGCGTTTTTGCAGTTGCCTAAACGCCGCGGAAACGCATGAAAAACGCATGGTAGAAGGGCAGCAATGTTCCCCAATTGAAATCCGCATGTGCTGTGCCCATGATGCGGATTTTTCCGCAGCGTAAACGCTGCGCTCAAAAATCCGCAGCATGTCAATTAATTTTGCGTAAACGCAGCGTTTTCGCCGCCATTGACTTGCATTAGAATGCGCCAATTCCGCAAGACAGCATCTGTACTTGCGTAATTGGCGCGTTCTAATGTGCGGATGGTACCCGAGTGTGGAGAAGAGGAGAGTCTCCTCCACACCCAGGTACCATTAAAAAAGCTGTAAAACAAGAATAAAATAAAAAATATATATATACTTACCATCTGTCGGCCCGCGCAGCGCTCCTGCTTGGTTCCCGGCACTTGCAGTGAGTTGAACAACCTGCGCTGACGTCAGAGTCATGTGACGGGTCACGTGACGCTGACGTCGGCAGGTCTTTCAATTCAAAGTTGCCGGCAGCCGGGAGAACGGAGTGTAAAGCAGGACAGCGCGGGCCATCGGAGGTAAGTATATACACTCTCTCGGGTCACGCTATATAAATCCATGCTGTTTGCATGGATTTATATAGTGTGACCTAGTTGTCAAGCACTTTCCAGGTGATGCTAAAATCGCCTGGAAAGCGCTTGTCAATCTGCATGCGGAAATGCATGTGAATCCGCATGTGGATCCGCATGTATTCTGCAGGAAAAACGCATGCACAATCTGCATGCGTTTTTTCTGCCAGGGAAATGCAGAAATGATGCAGAAATTTTCTGCTTCATTTCTGCATCGTGTGCACATACCCTTAGACAAAGTGAATTAGAATCTTTATGCTAGAGTAATTGAATTAACTCTAACTGAAATAGATTAATGCTTTTTTCCTAAATGTTGAAATTTGTTTAAATCCATCAGCTCAAAAAGGCTTTCTCGGACAGACTTGGCGCAAGCTACTCCATTCTGCAGATCCCAAGGGAACCCTGGCCTTTACCATTACACCCCTGTACAGGGATAGATACTTACCATAGGCCCAGGGCTGCATCTAAAGAGTAGCTGCTGGCCGGAGGAGCGAGCTTGAGGCTATAGTGGTTGATTCAACTCTAACTAAAGCTTTTTTTTTCCTAAATACTGGGATCTGTTTAAGGCTGTTGGCTCAAACAGACTTCCTCGGACAGACTTGGCGCAAGCTACTCCATTCTGCAGATCCCAAGGGAACCCTGGTTTTTACCATTACACCCCTGTACAGGGATAGATACTTACCATAGGCCCAGGGTTGCATCTACAGAGTATCTGCTGGCCGGAGGAGTGCGCTTCAGGCTTGAGTAGTTGAATCAAGCCTAACTAAAGAAAAACCTATCTAATGATACTTTTTTGTTAGGACCTGTCTGAGGCCTATGGCTCAAAAAAGCTTCTTTGGAAAGGCTTGGCAAAAGCCAGTCTATCCTACAGGTTCCAAAGGAACTCTGGCCTTCACTCTTACAGCCCTGTACAGCGATAAAGACTTATTACAGGGCCTTGATTGCATCTACATAGTAGATGCTGACTGGAGGGGCAAACTTAAGGCTAGAATGGTTGAGCCAACCCTAACTATGGCTACTTTCTTAAATGTTAAGATATTTCTGAGGCCGTTGGCTCAAACAGGCTTCCTCGGACAGACTGGGCGCAAAACACACCATTTCTGATGGTTCCAAATGAACCCCGGGCTTCACCCTTGAACCTCAATACAGGGACAGTTTCATAGTTTTAAGGTTGAAAAACACAATTCCATCAAGTTCAACCTAAAAGCTAATGTGTTGATCCAGAGGAAGGCAAAAATCCCATGAGGCAGATGCTAATTGCCCCATATTAGGGGAAAAATTCCTTCCCGACTCCACATATGGCAATCAGACTAGTTCCCTGGATCAACATCCCATAACAAAATCTAGTACGAATAACCTGCAATTCTATATTATTCAAGAAAGGCACACACATGCCCTCCTTGAATTTTTTTTAGAAAATTAAGTATTTCAAGTTCATGTGGTAGAGAGTTCCATAACCTCATTGCTCACACAATAAAAATTTGCCAACTAACTTCCTTTAGACAAAGTGAATGAGGATCTTTATGCTACAGTAATTGAACTAACTCTAACTGAAATAAATGAATGCTTTTTTCCTAAATGTTGAAATTTGTTTAAATCCATCAGCTCAAAAAGGCTTTCTCGGACAGACTTGGCGCAAGCTACTCCATTCTGCAGATCCCAAGGGAACCCTGGCCTTTACCATTACACCCCTGTACAGGGATAGATACTTACCATAGGCCCAGGGCTGCATCTACAGAGTAGCTGCTGGCCGGAGGAGCGAGCTTGAGGCTATAGTGGTTGATTCAACTCTAACTAAAGCTTTTTTTTTCCTAAATACTGGGATCTGTTTAAGGCTGTTGGCTCAAACAGACTTCCTCGGACAGACTTGGCGCAAGCTACTCCATTCTGCAGATCCCAAGGGAACCCTGGTTTTTACCATTACACCCCTGTACAGGGATAGATACTTACCATAGGCCCAGGGTTGCATCTACAGAGTAGCTGCTGGCCAGAGGAGTGCGCTTGAGGCTTGAGTAGGTGAATCAAGCCTAACTAAAGAAAAACCTATCTAATAACACTTTCTTGTTAGGACCTGTCTGAGGCCTATGGCTCAAAAAAGCTTCTTTGGAAAGGCTTGGCAAAAACCAGTCTATCCTACAGGTTCCAAAGGAACTCTGGCCTTCACTCTTACAGCCCTGTACAGCGATAAAGACTTATTACAGGGCCTTGATTGCATCTACATAGTAGATGCTGACTGGAGGGGCAAACTTAAGGCTAGAATGGTTGAGCCAACCCTAACTATTGCTACTTTCTTAAATGTTAGGATATTTCTGAGGCCGTTGGCTCAAACAGGCTTCCTCGGACAGACTGGGCGCAAAACACACCATTTCTGATGGTTCCAAATGAACCCCGGGCTTCACCCTTGAACCTCAATACAGGGACAGTTTCATAGTTTTAAGGTTGAAAAACACAATTCCATCAAGTTCAACCTAAAAGCTAATGTGTTGATCCAGAGGAAGGCAAAAATCCCATGAGGCAGATGCTAATTGCCCCATATTAGGGGAAAAATTCCTTCCCGACTCCACATATGGCAATCAGACTAGTTCCCTGGATCAACATCCCATAACAAAATCTAGTACGAATAACCTGCAATTCTATATTATTCAAGAAAGGCACACACATGCCCTCCTTGAATTTTTTTTAGAAAATTAAGTATTTCAAGTTCATGTGGTAGAGAGTTCCATAACCTCATTGCTCACACAATAAAAATTTGCCAACTAACTTCCTTTAGACAAAGTGAATGAGGATCTTTATGCTACAGTAATTGAACTAACTCTAACTGAAATAAATGAATGCTTTTTTCCTAAATGTTGAAATTTGTTTAAATCCATCAGCTCAAAAAGGCTTTCTCGGACAGACTTGGCGCAAGCTACTCCATTCTGCAGATCCCAAGGGAACCCTGGCCTTTACCATTACACCCCTGTACAGGGATAGATACTTACCATAGGCCCAGGGCTGCATCTACAGAGTAGCTGCTGGCCGGAGGAGCGAGCTTGAGGCTATAGTGGTTGATTCAACTCTAACTAAAGCTTTTTTTTTCCTAAATACTGGGATCTGTTTAAGGCTGTTGGCTCAAACAGACTTCCTCGGACAGACTTGGCGCAAGCTACTCCATTCTGCAGATCCCAAGGGAACCCTGGTTTTTACCATTACACCCCTGTACAGGGATAGATACTTACCATAGGCCCAGGGTTGCATCTACAGAGTAGCTGCTGGCCAGAGGAGTGCGCTTGAGGCTTGAGTAGGTGAATCAAGCCTAACTAAAGAAAAACCTATCTAATAACACTTTCTTGTTAGGACCTGTCTGAGGCCTATGGCTCAAAAAAGCTTCTTTGGAAAGGCTTGGCAAAAGCCAGTCTATCCTACAGGTTCCAAAGGAACTCTGGCCTTCACTCTTACAGCCCTGTACAGCGATAAAGACTTATTACAGGGCCTTGATTGCATCTACATAGTAGATGCTGACTGGAGGGGCAAACTTAAGGCTAGAATGGTTCAGCCAACCCTAACTATTGCTACTTTCTTAAATGTTAGGATATTTCTGAGGCCGTTGGCTCAAACAGGCTTCCTCGGACAGACTGGGCGCAAAACACACCATTTCTGATGGTTCCAAATGAACCCTGGGCTTCACCCTTGAACCTCAATACAGGGACAGTTTCATAGTTTTAAGGTTGAAAGACACAAGTCCATCAAGTTCAACCTAAAAGCTAATGTGTTGATCCAGAGGAAGGAAAAAACCCATGAGGCAGATGCTAATTGCCCCATATTAGGGGAAAAATTCCTTCCGGACTTCACATATGGCAATCAGACTAGTTCCCTGGATCAATGTCCCATATCAAAATCTAGTACGAATAACCTGCAATTTTATATTATTCAAGAAAGGCACACACATGCCCTCCTTGAATTTTTTTTAGAAAATTAAGTATTTCAAGTTCATGTGGTAGACAGTTTCATAACCTCATTGCTCACACAATAAAAATTTGCCAACTAACTTCCTTTAGACAAAGTGAATTAAGATCTTTATGCCAGAGTAATTGAATTAACTCTAACTGAAAAAGATTAATGTTTTTTTCCTAAATGTTGAAATTTGTTTAAATCCATCAGCTCAAAAAGGCTTTCTCGGACAGACTTGGCGCAAGCTACTCCATTCTGCAGATCCCAAGGGAACCCTGGCCTTTACCATTACACCCCTGTACAGGGATAGATACTTACCATAGGCCCAGGGCTGCATCTACAGAGTAGCTGCTGGCCGGAGGAGCGAGCTTGAGGCTATAGTGGTTGATTCAACTCTAACTAAAGCTTTTTTTTTTCCTAAATACTGGGATCTGTTTAAGGCTGTTCGCTCAAACAGACTTCCTCGGACAGACTTGGCGCAAGCTACTCCATTGTGCAGATCCCAAGGGAACCCTGGTTTTTACCATTACACCCCTGCACTGGGATAGATAGTTACCATAGGCCCAGGGTTGCATCTACAGAGTAGCTGCTGGCCGGAGAAGTGCGCTTCAGGCTTGAGTAGTTGAATCAATCCTAACTAAAGAAAAACCTATGTAATGCCAATTTCTTGTTAGGACCTGTCTAAGACCTATGGCTCAAAAAAGCTTCTTTGAAAAGACTTGGCAAAAGCCAGTCTATCCTACAGGTTCCAAAGGAACTCTGGCCTTCACTCTTACAGCCCTGTACAGTGATAAAGACTTATTACAGGGCCTTGGATTGCATCTACATAGTAGATGCTGACTGGAGGGGCGAACTTAAGGCTAGAATGGATCACCCACCCTAACTATTGCTACTTTCTTAAATGTTAGGATATTTCTGAGGCCGTTGGCTCAAACAGGCTTTCTTGGACAGACTGGGCGCAAAACACACCATTTCTGATGGTTCCAAATGAACCCTGGGCTTCACCCTTGAACCTCAATACAGGGACAGTTTCATAGTTTTAAGGTTGAAAGACACAAGTCCATCAAGTTCAACCTAAAATCTAATGTGTTGATCCAGAGGAAGGCAAAAACCCCATGAGGCAGATGCTAATTGCCCCATATTAGGGGAAAAATTCCTTCCCGACTCCACATATGGCAATCAGACTAGTTCCCTGGATCAACGTAACATAACAAAATCTATTACCACTAACCTGAAATGTTATATTATTCAAGGAACATTTTTCATCAAGCAGTTTTCACCGGAAATGTGTTGCACATCTGTTTGAATCTCAGTAAATTCCTGCACAACTTACATTTGAAAACTGTGACCTTTTTACACCCACTCTTTTAACTTCTTAAATAGTGAACAGAGCTTATCTGGACCGCTTGTGGCTTAGCTTTACCTGAAAACTTATTACAAATTAGGCTGGAAAAGTGGTGTAAATTAGGACTGAAATTGACTCCATCTTTTGACTGGAGTACATTTCTTGAGGTGTAGTACGTCAGCTTTAAGGGGATATTTCAATAAATGAATGACCCTGGCTGCAGGTATAAAGAATCAAACTGTGCTGTCCTGACCCATTCCTGGGATTGTGTATGGCACTGACATCACCTCAATACTGCCGCAGCCAACAAATGTAATCAGACGGACTGCCCAGCTGAGCGCACTGAGCTGCTGCAGCTCTGAGATGGTGGAACCTCTTTTTTTTAATTAAATGACCTGCAGCTAGGGACATTCATTTATTGAAAGGGAACAACCCCTTTAAGGATGAGTCAAGTTCATTAAGAGGTTTAGTCTTTTTAATGAATTTGGTGCACGTTCCTCCAATAGGCGCTTCATGAATGCTGGTATAGAAATCCACCAGCCTTGATGAATCGGCCACCATAGGTTTACATGGCATGAGCATATACAGAACAGTTGTGTAGTATACGTTACCAGGCCCTCATGATGCTCTTGGTCCTGGATGGCCTTCCACAGTCTGCTTTCTTGCTTCATCATCTTGAAGGGCTCCACTTTCTTTTCTTCTGGCTGGCATGGTGCGGCTCTATCATCCTGCTCCTTTAACACGAAGGGACGAATGACTGTAAAGCTGCCAGGAGCGTTTTTTTTATCCCCTTAGATCATTGTGACACCACAAAGTGATGACATAGACAAGTGGGTGAGGCGCCTTTATTCAGTCATCGGGTGTGGTCAGAAGAAATTAGCATATTCCGTGATGTTACTACAATGAGAACAGACATGAACATTCTATTCGGAACCCGACCGCCATTATCAGCGGAACCTTCACTGCTGTCAGATTGGCACTAAAAACAAAAAGAGACCGCGGTGAACCTGGACAGTAACAATCTACAGGGACAGTGACTGCTAAGCGGACTTCATGTCAGATGTTATGCAGTTTTGTCAGAAAAAAAACAATAAAATATATAAAAGACAGGCTCCAATAAACCTTAAACACTGGGCTGTAGTCACAGATTCTGCTTCCACCTGCAGCACATTGCTCCCCTGCCTTACCCTCCCCGTCCTGCAGCATATTTCTCACTGCTTAATTCTCCCACTCCTGCAGCACATCGCTCCCCTGTCTAAACCTCCCCCTCTTGCGGCACATTGCTCCCATCTAATCCTCCCCTCCTTGCAGCACATTGTGCCCTTTCTATATCTCCCGCTTCCTGCACCACATCGCCCACTGCCAAATCCCCTCTTGCACCACATCGCCCACTGCCAAATCCCCTCTTACACCACATCGCCCACTGCCAAATCCTCCACCTCCTGCAGCATATCGCTCCCTGCCTAATCCTCCCTCTCCTGCGGCACATCGCTCACCTGCCTAATCCTCCCCCTCCTGCAGCACATCGCTCACTGCCTAATCCTCCACCTCCTGCAGCTCATCTCTCTCCTGCCTAAGCCTTCTCCTCATGGAGCACATCGCTCTCCTGTCTAATCCCCTCCAGCAACATTTCGCTGTCTGCCTATACAGCCACTGACTGCAGTATATCACTCCTCTCAGCACCGTGCTGCAGTACATCGCTCCACTCATCTATATACTGGTTATTTCTGCAGCACATCTCTAACTGCTTAATCCTCCTCCTGCATCACATTGCTACCCTGCCTAATTCTCCCTCTCCTGTAGCACATCGCTTCCTGCCTAATCCTCTCTCTCCTGCATTTCATCAGTCCCCTGCCTACTCCTCCTTTTCTTGCAGCACATCGCTCCCCTGCCTAAGCCTCCCCCTCCTGCAGCACATTGCACCCCTGCCTAATCCCCTCCCCTTCCTGCAGCACATCGCACCCCTGCCTAATCCCCTCACCTTTCTGCAGCACATTGCACCCCTGCCTAATCCCCTCCCCTTCCTGCAGCACATCGCACCCCTGCCTAATCCCCTCCCCTTCCTGCAGCACACCACTCCCCTGGCTAATCTTCCCCCTCCTGCAGCACATCGCTCCCCTGACCCCCTCTTACGTGACATCTTTTCTATCAGTTACATTTGTGAAGTAACTGCTGTCTCCTGTGAGCAGTGGAGAGCGAAGCTGAGAGCCAGGAGGCTCTGCCCCTCTGCCCCTTCTTGCCACATCATCATCCATCTACATCAGGGCTGTCAAACTCAAATATATAGAGGGCCAAAAGGAAGAGTTTAACTCAGAAAAATAAGTCAACACTTTATCAGATGTTTCTGTGAAAACTTGAGTACAACAAATAAGATTTTGTTAATTTCCCTCAGTTATAAAAAAAATAGTTATGAGAAAAGTGTGACAAAAAGGAGTCATAAAATGCACCAAAATGAAATATCACAATTTATGGCTCAAATTGAGGTGAAGCAAGGAAGAGGTTGAGCTTAGCTAATGAGATGCATCAAACATACAGGTGCTTCTCACAAAATTAGAATATCATCAAAAAGTTTATTTATTTCAGTTCTTCAATCCAAAAAGTGAAACTCATATATTATACAGAGTCATTACAGAGTGATCTATTTCAAGTGTTTATTTCTGTTAATGTTGATAATGATGGCTTACAGCCAATGAAAACACAAAAGTCATTATCTCAGTAAATTAGAATAATGAACAAAAAACACCTGCAAAGGCTTCTTACGCATTTAAAAAGGTCCCTTTGTCTGTTTCATTAGGCTCCACAATCATGGGGAAGACTGCTGACTTGACAGATGTCCAGAAGGCAGTCATTGACACACTCCACAAGGAGTGTAAACCACAAAAGGTCATTGCTAAAGAAGCTGGCTGTTAACAGAGTGCTGTATCCAAGCATATTTATGGAAAGTTGAGTGGAAAGAAAAAGTGTGGTAGGAAGAGGTGCACAAGCAACCGGGATAACCGCAGCCTTGAAAAGATTGTTAAGGAAAGGCCATTCAAACATTTGGGGAAGATTCACAAGGAGTGGACTGCTGCTGGAGTCATTGCTTCAAGAGCCACCACACACAGACGTATCCAGGACATGGGCTACAAGTGTCACATTCCTTGTGTCGAGCCACTCATGACCAATAGACAACGCCAGAAGCATCTTACCTGGGCCAAGGAGAAAAACACCTGGACTGTTGCTCAGTGGTCCAAGGTGTTGTTTTCCGATGAAAGTAAATGTTGCATTTAATTTGGAAATCAAGGTCCCAGAGTCTGGAGGAAGAGTGGAGAGGCCACAATCCAAGCTGCTGGAGGTCTCGTGTGAAGTTTCCACAATCGGTGATGGTTTGGGGAGCCATGTCATCTGCTGGTGTAGGTCCACTGTGTTTTATCAAGACCAAAATCAGCGCACCCGTCTACCAGGACATTGTAGAGCCCTTCATGCTTCCCTCTGCCGACAAGCTTTATGGAGATGGAAATGTCATTTTCCAGCAGGACTTGGCCCCTGTCCACACTGCCAAAAGTACCAATACCTGGTTTACACAACAGTATCACTGTGCTTGATTGGCAGCAAACTCACCTGACCTTAACCCCATAGAGAATCTATTATAGAGAATCTATGGGGTATTGTCAAGAGAAAGATGAGAGACACCAGACCCAACAATGCAGACGAGCTGAAGGCTTCTATCAAAGCCACCTGGGCTTCCATAACACCTCAGCAGTGTCACAGGCTGATCGCCTCCATGCCACATTGCCGCATTGATGCAGTAATTGATGCAAAAGGAGCCTGGCCAAGTATTGAGGGCATTTACTGAACATATATTTCAGTAGGACAACATTTCAGATTTTAAAAACATTTTTCAAGCTGGTGTTATAAAGTATTCTAATTTACTGAGATAATAACATTAACAGAAATAAACACTTGAAATAGATCACTCTGTCTGTAATGACTCTATATAATATGAGTTTTACTTTTTGTATTGAAGAACTGAAATAAATTAACTTTTTGATGATATTCTAATTTTGTGAGAAGCACCTATAGTATGCTATATGCCCAATTTTAACAAATATACTGCAATTTTTCCTGAATGTGTTCAGAAATGTACAGATGTGTAAGCAGACAAATGCAGAGACTTAGGCTATGTGCCCACGATGCAGAAAAGCTCCGGATTTTTCCTGAGCGTTTCTGCATCTCGCTGGCAGAAAAAACGCATGCGGATTGTACATGCGGATTGTACATGCGGATTGTATATGCGGATTGTACACGCGGATTGTACATGCGGATTGTATATGCGGATTGTACACGCGGATTGTACATGCGGATTGTACATGCGGATTGTGCATGCGGATTGTATATGCGGATTGTACATGCGGATTGTATATGCGGATTGTACACGCGGATTGTACATGCGGATTGTATATGCGGATTGTACACACGGATTGTACACGCGGATTGTACACGCGGATTGTACATGCGGATTGTACATGCGGATTGTACATGCGGATTGTATATGCGGATTGTACACGCGGATTGTACATGCGGATTGTATATGCGGATTGTACACACGGATTGTACACGCGGATTGTACACGCGGATTGTACACGCGGATTGTACATGCGGATTGTATATGCGGATTGTACATGCGGATTGTATATGCGGATTGTACATGCGGATTGTATATGCGGATTGTATATGCGGATTGTACATGCGGATTGTACATGCGGATTGTACATGCGGATTGTATATGCGGATTGTACACGCGGATTGTACACGCGGATTGTACATGCGGATTGTACATGCGGATTGTACATGCGGATTGTATATGCGGATTGTACACGCGGATTGTACACGCGGATTGTACATGCGGATTGTACACGCGGATTGTACATGCGGATTGTATATGCGGATTGTACATGCGGATTGTATATGCGGATTGTACACGCGGATTGTACACGCGGATTGTACATGCGGATTGTGCATGCGGATTGTATATGCGGATTGTACACGCGGATTGTACATGCGGATTGTATATGCGGATTGTACACGCGGATTGTACACGCGGATTGTACACGCGGATTGTACATGCGGATTGTACATGCGGATTGTATATGCGGATTGTACATGCGGATTGTATATGCGGATTGTACATGCGGATTGTACATGCGGATTGTACATGCGGATTGTACATGCGGATTGTACACGCGGATTGTACATGCGGATTGTACACGCGGATTGTACATGCGGATTGTATATGCGGATTGTACATGCGGATTGTATATGCGGATTGTACACGCGGATTGTACATGCGGATTGTACATGCGGATTGTACATGCGGATTGTATATGCGGATTGTACACGCGGATTGTACACGCGGATTGTACACGCGGATTGTACACGCGGATTGTACACGCGGATTGTACACGCGGATTGTACATGCGGATTGTATATGCGGATTGTACATGCGGATTGTATATGCGGATTGTACATGCGGATTGTATATGCGGATTGTACATGCGGATTGTATATGCGGATTGTACATGCGGATTGTACATGCGGATTGTACATGCGGATTGTACATGCGGATTGTACATGCGGATTGTATATGCGGATTGTACACGCGGATTGTACATGCGGATTGTACACGCGGATTGTACATGCGGATTGTACACGCGGATTGTACATGCGGATTGTATATGCGGATTGTACATGCGGATTGTATATGCGGATTGTACATGCGTTTTTCCTGCCAGGGACATGCAGAAGTGAAGCGTTCTTCACATGCATTTCCACATGCGGGTTGACAAGCGCTTTACAAGCGATTTTAGCATCACTTGGAAAGTGCTTGTCAACTTGGTCACACTATAGAAATCCATGAAAACGGCATGGATTTATATAGTGTGACCCCAAAGACTGGTTAAAAATAAAAAAATAAATCTATACTTACCTTCCGATGGCCCCCGCAGTCTCGCTTCGCTCCGTCCTGGCTGCCGGCAGATCGCGGTACACTGAAGGACCTGCCGTCACATGACTATGACGTCAGCGCAGGTCCTTCAGTCCATCGCGAGCTGCCGACATGGGAGGACGAGCGCAGCGGGGGCCGTCAGAAGGTAAATATAACATTTATTTTTTATTTTATTCTTTATTTTGACAGGTTCTATGGTACCCGGGTCCGGAGGAGAGTCTCCCATCCTCCACACCCGGGTACCATCCGCACATTGAACGCATGTATTCCGCATGTGCTTATCTAGTGAAGCGGAATCCATGCGTTCCAATGCAAGTCAATGGCCAGGAAAACGCTGCGCTTCCGCAAAATAATTGGTAGTGCTGCGTTTTTTTCCGCAATGATAATCCGCAGCGGAAATTTCCGCAGCATGTGCACAGCACATGCGGACTATCATTGGGGAACATGGCAGACCTTCTAACATGCGTCTTTAAGCGTTTCTGCAGCGTTTTTGCCATGCGGAAACGCTTAAAATACGCGTCGTGGGCACACAGCCTTAGGCTATGTGCCCACGTAGCGTTTTTGTAGCGTTTTTGCGGCATTTTTACGGCCGCGAAAACGCTTGTAAAACAGTCTGCCATGCAAAGCCATGTGAATTCGGATGTGCTGTGCACATGATGTGCTAATTTGCGCGCCGAATTCGCATTACTTTGCAAAACGCAGCATGACCATTTCTACTGCGATTACACTGAAGCTTATTCGCGATGCGTGTGGTACCTGGGATGAAGACGAGACTACAACTCCTCTTCATCCCGGCTACCACGCGGTGAAAAAAAGAAATAAAAAAGTTAAAAATAAACAAAACCTGTATATTCACCTCTCCGGCGGCCCCCGGTCTGCTCTCCGGTCTCCTCCGGTCTGCTGTCTGTACTGTCAGGACCTGCGGTGACGTCATTTAGTCAGGTGATGGTCGCATGACCGCTGACGTCGGCATCAGGTGATGGTCGCGTGACCATCAGCTGACTAAATGACGTCACCGCAGGTCCTGACCGTACACTGCGGGACGCTGAAGAGAGAAGACGCGGCCGGGAGCAGACCGGAGGAGACCGGAGAGCAGACCGGGGGCCGCCGGAGAGGTGAATATACCGTTGTTTTTTTTTATTTATTAACGTTTTCTTTTTTTTACTATAGATGCTGCATTTAAAGCATCTAAGTTGTTCACACATTATAGATCCATGTCGGTTGCATGGATTTATATGGTGTGATCAACTTGTCAAGCACTTTTCCAAGTGATGCTCAAAATCACTTGGAAAATTGCTTGAAAAAATGCATGTGAAAACGCTTCTCTCTGGCAGAAAAAACGCATGTAAATCTGCATCAAATCTGCTAGGTGTGCACACAGCCTTATAGCTGGTTTTGCTCTGAGCTGAGATGTCCAGGCTGAATAATGCTCTGGGAGCAGAACCCATCAGCAGAATCTGTTTCCTGCCTTGTAGCAGTGGATCCCGGCTATTTAGCTCACAGAGCATTGTCTACACAAGATACATTTGTATCCAATTTTCAGCTGGGAACAGGACTATGGACAAGTTTTGCAGCAACTGCATTTGTGATAGGAAATGTTGATCAATCTAGATTTTCTTCAGTGTTCTTATTCATTGCAGAAAATCTTAAAAAAGCCGAGGAATGTGGGCAACATGGTGGGTCAATGATTAACGCTGTGGGGCTGGGTTCATATAATAGCAAGGACAACATCTGCAAGGAGTTTGTATGTTCTCCCCGTGTTTGTGTGGGTTTCCTCCGGGTTCTCCGGTTTCCTCCCACACTCCAAAGACATACTGATAGGGAATTCATATTGTGAGCCCCAATGGGGACAGTGATGATAATGTCTGTAAGGTGCTACGAAATCTAACGGCGCTATATAAGAGAGTAAAATAAATATATAACTAAATAAAATGAATGTATTAAAAGGCTAAGATTGCAAAGAGCTTGTAAAAACAAGAAACTTTGCGATTTTTAATTCTGCAGTGTACAGCTCATTGCTATGGTTACTGACCACCTGAGAAGTGGCCGGTCTCCTTGGCAAGAAGCGCTCACTTGCAGACTGGTGGACTTCAGTGCCCCTGTGCCTGTCCCATTCTGCAGAGGCAAAGCCGCCTCTGCCTGCAGAATGCAAGAGGGCACAATTCAGACAAGCGGCTCAGCCAAGCCACCGGCCAGAACTGTAAATCTTCAGCTTCTGATGAGAGGAACACAAGACCACCCCTTTAATAAAGGAGTAGAGCAGAACTCATACAGTGATTAGTGGGGGTCTGACACCTGAAATCCCCAGACATCAGCTACTTCTGCAAGATGATGTACACAGTGTTAAGAGCTGGAATAGCACAGCTCCGCACACTGTGCAATGGCTGGTTTCGGGTACTACAGCTCAGATCACAATCATTTCAATAGGGGCTGCAGTACCAAGATCGGCCACTACACAGTGTACAGCGCTGTGCTGTTTGGTCTCTACGCTGAGTATTTCCAGCTGCTGTCTTATTGGTGAGGGGGCCGTGTGTTGGAACCTCACTGATCTGATATTGATGACCAGGGTCGGACTGCGGTGTCTGGGGCCCACAGGGGAAATTAACTCTAGGGGCCCACCTACAGCAAGATGCAAATATCTGTTATCCGCTCTCGCTGTTATAGTGGAGCATTGACTGGCGGCTCCTGCACATCTACTGGGCGACACTCTAACTGGGATGGACATGTTTGCATTAAAGGGCTTCTTTGGTTAAAACTAGTGTTGAGCGAGTATGTTCTGTTAACCCTTTCGGCGAGTATGCTCGGGCCGAGCTCCGAGTATTTATAGCTGCTCGGTGATATGGTTGAATCGCTCCCGTGTGCATGATTTGCGACTGTTTGACGGTTTTAATACATGTGAGGAATGTGTAAGAAATAGACATTCCTCACATGTATTAACCCCTTAAGCCGCGGAGCATTTTCCGTTTTTGCATTTTCGCTTTTTGCTCCACTTGTTCCCAGAGCCATAGCGTTTTTATTTTTTAGTCAATATGGCAATGTTAGGGCTTATTTTTTGCGGGACGAGTTGTACTTTTTAACGTCATTACTAGTTTTACCATGCCGTGTACGGGAAAACGGGAAAAAAATTCCAAGCGCCGTGAAATTGCAAAAAAAGTGCAATACCACTGGGGTTTTTTTTTATTTTTTTTACCACGTTCACTGAATGCTAAAACTGACCTGCCATTATTATTCTCCAGGTCATTACGAGTTCGTAGACACCAAACATGTATAGGTTCTTTTTTATTTAAGTGATGAAAAAAAATTCCAAAGTTTGGTAAAAAAAAAAAAAATGGTGCCATTTTCCGAGACCCGTAGCGTCTCCATTTTTCGGGATCTGGGGCAGGGTGAGGGCTTATTTTTTGTGAACCGAGCTGAAGTTTTTATAGATGCTATTTTGGGGTAGATCCGATGTTTTGATCGCCCGTTATTGCATTTTATTGCAATTTTACGGTGACCAAAAAACGTAATTCTGGCGTTTAGAATTTTTTTCTCATTACGCCATTTACCGATCGCATTAATTCTATTTTTATATTGATAGATCAGGCGATTCTGAACGCGGCAATGCCAAATATGTGTATGTGGGGTTTATTTTATGATTTTAGGGGGTGATTTAAACTTTTACATTTTTTTATTTTTTTTCATATTTTTTAAAACTTTTTTTTTCACTTTTTGCTTGCTTCTGTAGTCTCCATAGGAGACTTAAAGCAGCAACTGTCCGATCACCTCTGCTACATACAGGGGACCAGCAGTTCCCCTGTATGCAGCAGAAATGGTCCTGTCCTATGAGCGCCGACCACTAGATGGCGCTCATAGCGACAGGATCATTACAACCACTGGTGTCTGCTGCACACCCAGGGTTGTCATGACCACACATCGCCGACCCGCGATCATGTGACGGGGTCGCCGATGGGCGGGGTAAGTGACGCGCTTCCAGGAAGCGCGCATTAAATGCCGCTGTCGGAGATTGACAGCGGCATTTAATATGTTAACAGCCGCTGGTGGATCGCGATTCCACCCGCGCCTGTTGCGGGCACATGTCAGCTGTAATAATCAGCTGACATGTGCTTGGTTCAGTGCGGGCTCAGCGCCGGAGCCCTCACTGAACCGGAGGATAACGACATGCGCGTACTAATACGTGACATGTCGTTAAGGGGTTAAAGCTGTCAAACAGTTGCAAATCATGCACACGGGAGCGATTCAACCATATCACCGAGCAGCTGTAAATACTCGGAGCTCGGCCCGAGCATACTCGGACAGAACATACTCGCTCAACACTAGTTAAAACAAGTTATCACCGATCCATGGGCTCTACAGGATAGGTGATCACTTATTGAGCATTTGTGTCCGAACATTGGAAAACGCACCTATCGGAAGAATGGGGAAGTTTTATCCCTGACAGAACACTTATCCCTATTTTAAAATGCTGCGGCAGGTGGGACGTCTGACCGCAGCTCTATTCATTCTCTTAGAGACTTGCAAAAAAGAGCAGCGCTCACAGCCACTGAGAGAATGAATGGATCAGTGGTCGCATCTCACATGCCGCTCCAGTCTAATGGGGAGAAAAGCTCCACATTCTGCCGGTGTGTGCAAGCAGTCAGACCCCCACCAATCAATATTATCAATGATCCTGTGGAGAGGTGATTACTTGTTTTCACCGGAGAACCCCTGTAAGTGCATCTCTGCCGCTCTGGTCCAAGTATTTAATCGCTAAGGCCACGGCCCTACTATCAGTATTCGGTCAGTGTCCAGTCAGTATTTTTTCTCAGGAGTGGGAGCCAAAACAGGTGATGAACAATCAGAGAAAAGGTATAATAGAAACAAGTCACCAATTCTGCATTAATCAACCATTCCTGGTTTCGGCAGCCACTCCTGAGAAAAATACTGACCAAATACTGATGGTGGGGCTGTGGCCTAATGGAAAAAAATCTTTTACTAGTTAAGATCAGCGAGAATAAAATGACCGCCATACACAACACAGTCCACTATATCAACACCAATAATACCACATACAAAAGGGACAAATATCGCCACACCTTGACTAGATCACATATTACCACTACATAGTGACCGAATAATACCACATACAAGGAACAAATATGGCCAAACTATGACCAGACCATATATTACCACCCCAAGGTGACCAAATACTACAATACTGATCATGAATACAAAACCACAATACTAACAACACTGTTATTACCACCAGCAACATTATACACAGGAGCTCTGTATATAGTGTCAGTGTACAGGTAACACAGTGATCACCAGTGACATTATAGACAGGAGCTCTGTATATAGTGTATAGGTAATACAGTGATCACCAGTGACATACACAGGAGCTCTGTATATACTATATACACACGTGGTCAAAATTGTTGGTACCCCTCGTTTAATGAAAGAAAAACCCACAATGGTCACAGAAAAAACTTGAATCTGACAAAAGTAATAATAAATTAAAAATCGATGAAAATGAACAAATGAAAGACAGACATTGCTTTTCAACCCTGCTTCCACAGAATTTAAAAAAAAATTAAACTCTTGAAATAGGCCTGGACAGAAATGATGGTACCCCTGAAAATAATGTGACAAAATGGACATGTTAAATCAAGTTGTGTCCACTAATTAGCATCACAGGTGTCGACAATCTTGTAATCAGTCAGTGGGCCTGTATATAGGGCTACAGATACTCACTGTGCTGTTTGGTGACATGGTGTGTACCACACTCAACATGGACCAAAGGAATCAAAGGAAAGAGTTGTCTCAGGAGATTAGAAAGAAAATTATAGACAAGCATGTTAAAGGTAAAGGTTATAAGACCATCTCCAAGCAGCTTGATGTTCCTGTAACTACAGTTGCACATATTATTCAGAAATTTAAGATCCATGGGACTGTAGCCAACCTCCCTGGACGTGGCCGCAGGAGGAAAATTGATAACAAATCAAAGAGACGAATAATATGAATGGTAACAAAAGAGCCCAGGAAAACTTCTAAAGAGATTAAAGGTGAACTTCAAGCTCAAGGAACATCAGTGTCAGATCGCACCATCCGTCGTTGTTTGATCTAAAGTGGACTTCATGGGAGACGACCAAGGAGTACACCATTGTTGAAAAAAAATCATAAAAAAGCCAGACTGGAATTTGCCAAACTACATGTTCACAAGTCACAAAGCTTTTAGGAGAATGCCCTATGGACAGATGAGACAAAAATGGAAGTTTTTGGCAAGGCACATCAGATCTATGTTCACAGATGGAAAAATGAAGCATATCAAGATAAGAACACTGTCCCTACTGTGAAACATGGAGGAGTCTCTTTTATGTTTTGGGGCTGGTCTGCCGCATCTGGCACAGGGTGTCTTGAATCTGTGCAGGGTACAATGAAATCTCAAGACTATCAAGGGATTCTAGAGAGAAATGTGCTGCCCAGTGTCAGAAAGCGTGGTCTCAGTCGCAGGTCATGGGTCTTGCAACAGTATTATGACCCAAAACACACAGCTAAAAACACCCAACAATGGCTAAGAGGAAAACATTGGACTATTCTGAAGTGGCTTCTATGAGCCCTGACCTAAATCCTATTGAGCATCTTTGGAAAGAGCTGAAACATGCCGTCTGGAAAAGGCAACCTTCAACCATGAGACAACTGGAGCAGTTTGCTCATGAGGAGTGGCCAAAATACCTGTGGAGAGGTGCAGAAGTCTCATTGACAGTTACAGGAGTCGTTTGATTGCAGTGATTGCCTCAAAAGGTTGTTCAGCAAAATATAAAGTTAAGAAGAACCATCATTTCTGTCCAGGCCTGTTTCATCAGTTTATTTATTTTTTTTTATTCTGTGGAAGCAGAAAAGCAATGTCTGACTTTCATTTGTTCATTTTCATAGATTTTTAATTTATTATTACTTTTGTCAGATTCAAGTTATTTCTGTGACCATTGTGGGTTTTTCTTTCATTAAACGAGGGGTACCAACAGTTTTGACCACGTGTGTAGTGTAAGTGTACATGTGTGTCACCCTGGCCTGGATGCCACAAGTGTAATTAAAGCTGTGTCTGAGAGCAGGGGGGAGGTTCTCTAGTCAGGGGAACATTAGCATGCAATGCCTCCTGTCTCAGGCCAGTAGGGGGAGCAGGCTGCCCCTATAAAAGCTGGTGCTGAGGTCAGAGTTAGAGAGAACCCAGATGACCTGTCTCAGGACTGAGACGTGTCTCAGCAGAGCAGGGACAGACAGTTGCACTGCACCTAAGAGGAAGTGTGGCAGGAGGAGAGCCACAAGCCAGAGACAAGAGGCGAAGAGAGCCTGTCTTGGCAGATAACAGACTTAATCTACCAGAGTTTGGTGTCTGAGGCTGGAAGGATTCCACATCCCCCAGCAGAGAACCAGTCCGCAAGGGACTGTATATTCCTTGGCCTAAGAAGCCTGGAGGCCCTGCCACAACAGAAGGGACCAGTAAAGCCATACAAGGCTGGGAGCAGAAAGGAACCCACGTCGCAGGCCATACAGGCGAGAAAACACGGAAAGCTCGGAAACGTGTGCTGTTACCCTATCAGGAGGAGATAGCCAGAAGGAGCGCAGAAAGCACGGTAGGCCTACACCCTCACCCTGACCAGGGCCAATTTCCCCGTTGCTCTCAGACATCCAGGTCCCCTCCTAGCCGGGACTGTTTGTGGGTCAGTTTACCTGTTTAGTAAAGACCCTAGACTGCAACCTGTTGTCTGTGTGCTCCTTGCTCCTCCAGCACTATCAGCACTGGGACTCCCACTACCATCACTCCCAACATCCATTATACTGCCCTGGGGCCGCACTCTTCCCGTGGAGAGTCACACTACCCTAGCTGCACACCTCATCAGCCCCAGCGGTCTGCATGCAGCGGCGGTTCCTAATAACCGCAATCCATGGGTGGCGTAGTCGGACATTATCAGCAGAACATAGCAGACTACCATTGGCCTGACCACCCTGAGCCACGGAACCGGGTCGCCACTACTACCCCCATCGTCTCCCTATTGCCCGGATCCGAGTGCCGCAGGGCCCAGGGGGCGAGTCAGCTTTGGCGTAGTCGGTAGGATTTCGTGCCCGCAACCACCGGGTACTGCGTGCCTGAAAAAGACTTTTATAACTTACCTCTGGCAAAGTTTCCCGCCGTCCGGAGTCTTTTCCCGCCATCCGGAGCCGATTCCCGCCATCGGACGCCATCTTGGACCGTTTCCTGCCGTCTTATGCCGCCTTCCCGCCATCCGCAGCTGCTTCCCGCCATCGGACGCCATCTTCAGGACGCCGCGCGGGAAGAAGAGGGGCGTGGACATCAAAACCGCGCGAGATCCGAAGCTCCGCCCCACGCACCGACGCTGCGCAAGGTCCTGGAAGGGAGAGAGAGCGACGCTGACGTCATCAGGACGCGACGCCAGGTCCTCGTCCATAGCAGCAGCAGCGGAGCCGCGGCCTACAGAAGAGGATCGTCGGAAGGTAGGCCACGCGTAACTAGGGGGGGAGGAAGATGACGAACACAGAGGCGCCCACTACCACCAACGCAACTGGAGCAGCGGTGATGCCCTTTTCCTTGCCCTACATCCCTGGAGCGGCCTGGCTGCCCAAATACTCAGGGGAGCCCCATGCCCTAACTGACTTCAAGGAAAGGCTATACAGTTTCTTCCACGTTTACCCCCTGACAGAGGAACAGAAGGTCAGCATATTAACAGGGCAGTTAACTGGCGCAGCCCAGCGGGAGGTAAAATCATGGCCCACTGAGGAGAAAAGGACTGTGAAGGGTATTCTGGCCCAGCTGCGGGGTACCTTTGACACACGTACCTCCGCTGAGATTAAAATGAGGTTCTATGGATGTAAGCAGCGGGCACAGGACAGCATCAGAGACTATGCCCTAAATCTGCAGGAAGCCTTGAGGGCTATTCAACAAACTGACCCTGGCAGTGTGCAGGAAACGGATAAGCTGCTAACAGAACAATTCATAGAAGGTCTGCTGTCTATCGCCCACAGGGCCCAACTGCGCCTCATGTTCTTTCAGAACCTCGACCTGACCTTTGCCCAATTTAAGGACAGGGCCATAAGGGTGCTCCGTGAATCTGCAACCAGTGGCGCTATAAACCCCCGGCGCCCTGCTATCACTTACCACCAGGAGGCGGCGCCCTCCTCTATGGACTCCGTGGAGGCTGATGCACAGGCCCTGAACCAAGCCCCGTCGAAAGATCTGCACCAACAAGTCCAGGAGCTGACCAGGAGCGTCGCGGCGTTGACCAGGACCGTCCAGGCGTTGCAAGTGGACCCGTCAAGACCCATCGAGCTGGCTTCAAGTCCGGAGGATGTCCCATGGCGTCGACAGAGGAGGATCCCGTCGTTCCGAGGGAGGCCCACAGACCGCTACGCAGAGGATGGACAGCCCATTTGCCGTCGATGCAACCAGCCCGGACACATTTCCAGGTACTGTAATTTAAACGGGTCCAACCTGGGGCAGAGGGCCAACCCCCAGGCATAAGATCACCAGGCCCTTACAATTGGCGTAATAAGTACGTTGGGGGGCGCCCGGTTTTACCCGTGGTGCTGGACGGTATCCCCATGAGCGCCTTGCTGGATACTGGGTCACAAGTAACCACTATCCCTTATGTACTTTTTAAGCAGTATTGGACTGATGCTGATATCACACGGTATCCAGACGGTAACTTGAGCATCATCGCCAGTAATGGCTTACCCGTGCCGCAGATGGGGTTCAAGGAGATGACCATTAAGATTGGTAAAGCTGAACTACCGGCACAGGGAGTGATTATTGTGGACATTAACCGTCGTGAAAGTCACCCTAAAATAACTGTGGGTACTAATGTAATTGAAAATTGTCTTTCAGAGGTAATTGTAATCTTACAACAGGTGGCGGTGAATGCTAGTTCCAGCCAACAGAGAGTCCTCAACAAGGAGATAAAGGCCCTGATGAGACGGCAGCAGGTAGAACTGTCTGGTGGTGAGATCGGTAGCGTAAGACTGAGTGACCCATTCCCCATTTCCATGCCTCCCAAAAGTGAAATGATGATCTGGTGTCGGACTGCAATCGGGTTGAGAGGTAGAGACTACCAAGCCATGGTAGAACCCGTGTACTCAGACAGCAGGCCCACCATTTTGACAGCCCGGGGGGTGGTTGATGTCCGTCATGGGAGGGTGCCCGTCCGCATCCTCAACATTGGGGAGAGGGAGGTACACTTACCCAGGTACGCTACACTCGCCAAGCTGTTTGTGGTCGAACACAAAGCTATCAGGGCCGTGGAACCCTTGCCTCCATCTCCTCAGGCGGAGGGTAATGGCTCCCAGAAACAAAAGGAGGACTGGTGCCAGAAACTCCACGTGGGTGCTGACTCCACTCCCCTGCAACAAAAACAAGGAGTCTACCGGGTGGTACAGGAGTACGAGAGAGTCTTTAGTAAGCACCCGCTAGACTTCGGCAGAGTAAAGGGGATAGAACACCACATCCCCACAGGGAGCCACCCACCGATAAAAGAGAGGCACAGACCTGTACCTCCTGCACATTATCAGAACGCAAGGGGCATGCTAAGAGAGATGAAAGAAGCTGGGGTTATTAGAGACAGCTGTAGCCCCTGGGCAGCCCCCTTGGTTCTGGTCAAAAAGAAAGACGGCACCATGAGAATGTGCGTCGACTATAGACAAATCAACTGTATCACTCACAAAGACGCATATCCGCTGCCTAGAATAGAGGAGTCTTTAGCCGCACTAAAATCAGCTAACTTCTTTTCTACTTTGGACCTTACTAGCGGGTACTGGCAGGTTCCTGTGGCAGAGGCTGACAAGGAGAAGACCGCCTTCACCACCCCGATGGGACTGAGCGAATTCAACTGCATGCCTTTCGGGCTCTGCAACGCACCAGGGACCTTCCAGCGGCTGATGGAATGCTGTCTAGGGCACCGAAACTTCGAGACGGTCCTCCTTTACCTGGACGACGTGATTGTCTATTCGAAGACCTACGAGGACCATCTGAAGCACCTGGCCGAGGTGTTCGAAGCCCTGGCAGGCTATGGCCTGAAGGTGAAACCATCGAAGTGTCACCTGCTGAAACCAAAGGTCCAGTGCCTAGGGCACGTGGTAAGCGCGGAAGGAGTGGCCCCCGACCCTGACAAGGTCACGGCAATCAAGAGCTGGCCAAGCCCCTCGAACATCAAAGAGGTGAGACAGTTTCTCGGGTTGGTAGGCTACTACCGAAGATTCATCCCCGGGTTCACCAAGATGGCAGCTCCTATGCAGGACCTCCTGATCGGACAGTCTAAGTCCAGGAGGCAAAAGCCGCCCTTCAAGTGGGATAAACCGGAAGAGGAGTCCTTCCGCCAGCTAAAGATGGCCCTCACAGGGGATGAGATCCTGGCCTACCCTGATTATGGCCAGCCTTTCATTCTCCACACAGATGCCAGTAATGTGGGACTGGGAGCCGTATTGTCCCAAAACCAACAGGGCAGAGAACGGGTGATCGCATACGCCAGCCGGAAGCTGAGGCCCACCGAGAGAAACCCGGAGAATTACAGCTCCTTCAAGCTAGAATTCTTGGCGGTGGTGTGGGCCGTGACGGAACGCTTCAAGCATTACCTGGCCTCCGCAAAGTTCACCGTGTACACGGACAACAACCCGTTGACACACCTGGACAATGCAAGACTGGGTGCCCTGGAACAGCGGTGGATGGTCCGTCTCTCCAACTATGACTTCGTGATCAAGTACCGGGCAGGCAAAACCAACTGCAACGCGGACGCCCTATCAAGGATGCCTCACTTACCTGAAGGTGACGAAGACCCAGAAGAGCTGGAGGAGGTAGAACTCCCCGCGTTTCACCGGTATGGAGCCGCTCAACACTCTCACCGCGTGAAGGAGGAGGATCTAACAACTGTGATGATGAATCCCCTACCTCACCACAGCTGGGCCGAGACCCAAGATAGTGACCCTGCAGTCCGCCTGGTGAAAGATCTGCTGACCCGGGAAGACGCCCGCTTAGATCCAGATGCCCCAGAGGAAGCCAAGCAGCTATGGAAGGAGAAGAGCAAGCTGTTCCTCTACGAAGGCAAGTTGTGCAGAAGGATTGTCAACCACCGGACGCACGAGCTGACCTGGCAAGTCGTGGTCCCAAGGAGGGATGCAGCTATGGTCCTGGGGGCTTACCATGACAGAGCGGGACACTTCGGTTGGAAGAAACTGGAGTTCCTACTAAGAGGAAGATTCTTTTGGGTCGGCATGAGAGGAGCTGTAGAAAAATGGTGCAGAGACTGTGGCCCTTGTCACCTAAGGAGGAAGGACCGTGCCAGCCAGAAGACACCCTTGAGGGCCATCATCACCACGCAGCCTCTTGAGCTGGTAGCTCTGGACCATGTCAAATTGGCTCCCAGCCGGTCAGGATACATCTATGCCCTGACAATCGTGGACCACTATTCCCGTTTTCTAGTGGTGGTCCCGGTAAAGGACTTGACAGCCCAAACAGCGGCCAGAGCCTTCCAGCAATATTTCTGCCGTCCACACGGGTATCCGGAACAGGTCCTGACAGACCAGGGTCCAGCGTTCGAGGCTGAAATCTTCCAGGAGTTCTGCAACCTCTATGGCTGTAAGAAGATTCGTACAACGCCTTACCACCCCCAAACCAACGGGATGTGTGAGAAGATGAACAATATAGTCATTGATCTCCTGAAGACGTTGCCCCTGGAGGAACGCAGCCTGTGGCCAGAAAAACTGCCAGACCTGATAGACCTATACAACAATATCCCGGTGAATGCTACAAACTGCACCCCGGCTTACCTGATGCGAGCTAGATCAGGAAAGCTGCCCGTAGACCTGGAGATGGGAGTCCTAATACCTGAGGACACCTCCCCGGATGCGGACTGGGATACGGAAAGGCAACTGCAGTACAAGAAGGTACAGGAGAGTGTGGAGAAGAGCCTGGCCCAGGTGAGAGAGAAGCAAGAAAGACTCTTCAATCAACACGCCCCTGCTAGTCCCCTAGAACCTGGTGAGCAAGTCCTAAAGCGAAAAAGAAGGCTACATAAGTTGTACGACCAGTGGGAAAGGGAACCCTACACCATACTGCAGTCTGACCACGACAACCCAAAGGTGTGCGTAATCACCAAGGACGGAGGAGAAACCACTAGTGTCGTCTCCAGAGACCATCTCAAAAGGTGCCCCGAGCAACTCCGTAGTGCAGAAGAGGATCAGAGTGACCTTGAACCCGCAGAGGACAAGGAAGAAATGATCAGCACCGTTCTCGGAGAGTTTCCTCAGTCCTGGACTCGCATAAATGATGCCATAGTGGTACCTGTCCTGCATTTCCTGCAACCGGCACAGCAACAACCAACACCAGAGCCGGAAGGTGAAGAGGAGAAAGCAGTTCCAGAGGCAGAAGAGCCTGTACCAGCAGCCCAGGAGAGTCAACCCTCTGCTGACAGTGAGCCTGCCATGCCTGCGGGAAGCCAAAGGACCCGCAGACAGCTGCCTGCCCTACCTGTACACCCAGCTGGTAGCTGCACCCCTAACGCTAGTGGGGAAAGCCAAGTCAGTCCACCACCAGACAGTGGGCTACGTAGGTCAACCAGGAGCACAAAGGGACAGATACCCGCTCGCTGGAGAATATAGAGTGTACTAAAATTGTAAATAACCCTGTTGCCAAATGTTGAATTATTTGCAAAGTTACATGCATGATTGGTAATACTCTGTTTCAGTTTCTTGCAGCTACCGTAAGGACTCACAGGTTATGGACTTTTTATAACCGGGACCTTGTATGGACTGCGTTCAGAGCCTAACCCAGGAATGAACTAAGACTGTGAAAGACTTGGGGTAGGACAGACCCCCACCTGGTTAAGGCTCCCCGTTGTGCTGGTGATATGGACACCCGGTCACAGGCCACACTGTGACCTTAAGAACTCAATTTGTGCGTCGTCTGTCTATTAATGTTTTATTGTTATGCATATTGTCTTTGTTTACTGTTTAGTCCCGGAGTACTAAATTTCACTAGGGGGGAATGTGTCACCCTGGCCTGGATGCCACAAGTGTAATTAAAGCTGTGTCTGAGAGCAGGGGGGAGGTTCTCTAGTCAGGGGAACATTAGCATGCAATGCCTCCTGTCTCAGGCCAGTAGGGGGAGCAGGCTGCCCCTATAAAAGCTGGTGCTGGGGGCAGGGTTAGAGAGAACCCAGATGACCTGTCTCAGGACTGAGACGTGTCTCAGCAGAGCAGGGACAGACAGTTGCACTGCACCTAAGAGGAAGTGTGGCAGGAGGAGAGCCACAAGCCAGAGACAAGAGGCGAAGCAAACCTGTCTTGGCAGATAACAGACTTAATCTACCAGACTTTGGTGTCTGAGGCTGGAAGGATTCCACATCCCCCAGCAGAGAACCAGTCCGCAAGGGACTGTATATTCCTTGGCCTAAGAAGCCTGGAGGCCCTGCCACAACAGAAGGGACCAGTAAAGCCATACAAGGCTGGGAGCAGAAAGGAACCCACGTCGCAGGCCATACAGGCGAGAAAACACGGAAAGCTCGGAAACGTGGGCTGTTACCCTATCAGGAGGAGATAGCCAGAAGGAGCGCAGAAAGCACGGTAGGCCTACACCCTCACCCTGACCAGGGCCAATTTCCCCGTTGCTCTCAGACATCCAGGTCCCCTCCTAGCCGGGACTGTTTGTGGGTCAGTTTACCTGTTTAGTAAAGACCCTGGACTGCAACCTGTTGTCTGTGTGCTCCTTGCTCTTCCAGCACTATCAGCACTGGGACTCCCACTACCATCACTCCCAACATCCATTATACTGCCCTGGGGCCGCACTCTTCCCGTGGAGAGTCACACTACCCTAGCTGCACACCTCATCAGCCCCAGCGGTCTGCATGCAGCGGCGGTTCCTAATAACCGCAATCCACGGGTGGCGTAGTCGGACATTATCAGCAGAACATAGCAGACTACCATTGGCCTGACCACCCTGAGCCACGGAACCGGGTCGCCACTACTACCCCCATCGTCTCCCTATTGCCCGGATCCGAGTGCCCCACGGCCCAGGGGGCGAGTCACATGTAATACACTGACTCACCAGTGACGTCTCTAGGTGAAGTCCTTCATCTTCGCTTTTCTTCTTCATCTGGCACAGACGGCCATCACTTCTTCCAGCCAGGAATCATCTCTGCAGAAAATAACACACAGTTATCAATAACTGATCTCTTCTAGGGAATATTCCCACTCCACCCCCCGACTTCTACACTACACCAGTTGAAGAAAAAAAGCGATATAGTGCCGCCCTGCACAGTAACAGGAGCCCGCTTTTGTCCTATCCCATGGAAAACAATTTCCTAAAAAGTAAATTATATTACAGAAGTAATAATGTCTCTAATTGGACTCTAAAATAATAATGTTCCTCACTGGCCACCATAAACTAATAAAGTATGTTCCTCAATCTGGCCCCAAACAGTAATTAAGTCCCTTGTTCAGCCTGGCACCCCCATATATCCATCCTGGCCCCCCCTTCCCTGCATATATCCATCCTGACACCCCCCATATATCCCTTCTGGCCCCCATATGTCCAGTGTGACCCCTCCATATATTTATCCTAGCCCACGTGTATCGAGCCTGCCCCCTCCCATATACCCATCCTAGTCCCCCATGTGGCCCTCCTGTTCCCCCCATATATCCATCCTGGCCTCCATGTGTCCAGCCTGCCCCCCCACATATCCATCCTGGCCTCCATGTTTCCAGCCTGCCCCCCCATATATCTGTCCTGGCCTCCATGTGTCCAGCCTGCCCCCTCCCATATATCTGTCCTAAAGCCCCATGTGTCAAGCCTGCCCCCCATATATCCATCCTGGCCTCCATGTGTCCAGCATGCCCCCCCTACATATCCTTCCTGGCCTCCATGTGTCCAGCCTGCCCCCCACAATATATCCATCCTGGCCTCCATGTTTCCAGCCTGCCCCCCATATATCCATCCTGGCCTCCATGTGTCCAGCCTGCCCCCTCATATATCCATCCTGCCCTTCCCCCCTGCATATATCCATCCTGACACCCCCCCATATATCCATACTGGCCCCCATATGTCCAGCGTGGCCGCTCCATATATTTATCTTAGCCCACGTGTATCGAGCCTGCCCCTCCACATATCTATCCTAGCCCCCCATGTGTCCAGCCTGCCCCCCACATATCCATCGTGGCCATCATGTGTCCAGCCTGCCCCGCCCCCCATATATCCGGCCCCCCCATATATCCATCCCCCTCACATATCCATCCTGGCCTCCATGTGTCCAGCCTGCCCCACCATATAGCCATCCTGCCCACCCTTTCCCATGTGTCCAGCCAGGCTCCCCCTTATGTGTCCAGCCAGGCTCCCCCCCTTGTGTGTCCAGCCAGGGTTCCCCCTTGTGTGTCCAGCCAGGCTCTCACCCTTGTGTGTCCAGCCAGTGTTCCCCCTTGTGTGTCCAGCCAGGGTTCCCCCTTGTGTGTCCAGCCAGGGTTCCCTCTTGTGTGTCCAGTCAGGGCTTCCCCTTGTGTGTGCAGCCAGGGCTCCCCCTTGTGGGTCCAGCCAGGGTTCCCCCTTGTGTGTCCATCCAGCTCCCCCCTTGTGTGTCCAGCCAGGGCTCCCCCTTGTGTGTCCAGTCAGGGCTCCCCCTTGTGTGTCCAGCCAGGGCTCCCCCTTGTGTGTCCAGCCAGGGCTCCCCCTTGTGTGTCCAGCCAGGGTTCCCTCTTGTGTGTCCAGTCAGGGCTCCCCCTTGTGTGTCCAGTCAGGGCTCCCCCTTGTGTGTCCAGCCAGGGCTTCACCTTGTGTGTCCAGCCAGGGCTTCCCCTTGTGTGTCCAGCCAGGGCTCCCCCTTGTGTGTCCAGCAAGGCCCCCCTTGTGTGTCCATCCGGGCCCCCTCTTGTGTGTCCAGCCAGGGTCCCCCCTTGTGTGTCTAGCCGGGCCCCCCCTTGTGTGTCCAGCCAGGGGCCCATCCCATTCTGCATCCACTCATATACACACAGACACCTCTTACCTTCCTGCTCTCCCGTGCGGTGTCCTCCTTCTCCGGTGACGTCATACGCCGGCCGGGGAAGGGAGACGCGCAGCTTCAGCTGCTTCACTGGGACGTGTGTCGCGGCGGTTCAGGTAATGAACGCCGCGTGCGCGCGTCCCTGCATACACTGTGCCTGCGCTTTTAAAGGGCCTGTGCCCCTTAAAACCGCAGGTTTTTTTATTTTTTCATTCTCTTCTCCCCCTCTCCTCTGCAGAAGGGTACCCCGCCAGCCCAGTCCCACCCTGTTGATGACTTATCCTAAAATCGGTCATTAATATATAAGTCCTGGACAGTCCCGTTAAGCTTGTTTTACCTAGTTATAAAAGCCCTTTAAGTCCTCATTATAAGGTAAGGTATGAATGGATCTAATTAAATTCTCCAAAGAGAACTATTTATACATTTTAGTCACTGTGAGCTTTCTACAAGATATTGCGGGCAGTATATAGCGAATATACGGACACAGAGCCATTCGCCGGCTCAGATTGCCAATAAGCACCTTGTAAATATGAGACCTTGACATCATAGGTTACTTGGCTTAATATGAAATTGTCCCTCATGTGTACCGCATTGTGGGCAGGGACTATATGTACATCACTGCAGAATATGTTGGCAATAAAAAGTCAACAGAAATTAATATCATGCAGATCCTCACCAGGACTCCAGCAGTGTCACCATCCTGCCACCATACAGCTATAGAAGGACAATAAACCTGCAGGGTTCTCCCCTCAGTTATTTTTCCTTTAATTTTATTATCTGTTTCTTACTCACAGTGAAAGAACAGTCATCAGATATTTTATTCTTCACTTTTTATTTTACAGTCTCAGCTCTGAAGAATAGAACGTCTTATGAATAAATGACAGCTCACTTATTACAGTGGTGGCCAAAAGTATTGGCACCCCTGCAATTCTATCAGATAATACTCAGTTTCTTCCTGAAAATGATTGCAATCACAAATTCTTTGGTATTATTATCTTCATTTAATTTGCTTGCAAGGAAAAAACACAAAAGAGAATGAAGCAAAAATCAAATCATTGATCATTTCACACAAAACTCCAAAAATGGGCCAGACAAAAGTATTGGCACCCTCAGCCTAATACTTGGTTGCACAACCTTTAGCCAAAATAACTGCGAACAGCCACTTCCGGTAACCATCAATGAGTTTCTTACAATGCTCTGCTGGAATTGTAGACCATTCTTCTTTGGAAAACTGCTCCAGGTCCCTGATATTTGAAGGGTGCCTTCTCCAAACTGCCATTTTGTGATCTCTCCACAGGTGTTCTATGGGATTCAGGTCTGGACTCATTGCTGGCCACCTTAGAAGTCTCCAGTGCTTTCTCTAAAACCATTTTATAGTGCTTTTGGAAGTGTGTTTTGGGTCATTGTCCTGCTGGAAGACCCATGACCTCTAAGGGCGACCCAGCTTTCTCACACTGGGCCCTACATTATGCTGCAAAATTTGTTGGTAGTCTTCAGACTTCATAATGCCATGCACACGGTCAAGCAGTCCAGTGCCAGAGGCAGCAAAGCAACCCCAAAACATCAGGGAACCTCCGCCATGTTTGACTGTAGGGACCATGTTCTTTTCTTTGAATGCCTCTTTTTTTTTCCTGTACACTCTATGTTGATGGTTTTTCCCAAAAAGCTCGACTTTTGTCTCATCTGACCAGAGAACATTCTTCCAAAACATAGTAACATAGTTTGTAAACATAGTTAGTAAAGCCGAATAAAGACTTGCGTCCATCAAGTTCGACCTGTTAGTTCTGTAATTCGTAAAGTTGATCCAGAGGAGGGCAAAAACCCCAAATGATTTGGCCAATCTTCACCTGAGGAAAAATTCCCTCCTGACTCTGAAACCAGCAGTCAGAATAAATCCCTGTATCAACTTACTATTTTATTTTATTTTTAAGTATATGCTGAAATCTGCCTGGTATCTAGAAATGCATCCAGTCCCCGCTTGAACTGGTGTAGTGAATCTGACATCACCGTCTCCTCACTCTGTGAAATCCATATTCTCACTGCTCTTACCATAAAGAACCCCTCTAGTGACGCTTACCCAATCTGAGTATATTCCATTTATAACCACCCTCTGCCTTCTATCCCTTAGCCAGTTAGCTACCCACTTGCAGACATTTTCCCCCAGCCCCATCATTCTCATTTTGTATACCAACCTATTATGTGGCACGCTATCGAAAGCTTTTGAGAAGTCGAGATACACGACATCCACTGGTTCCCCCTGATCTACTCGAGAGCTAACCTCCTCGTAGAAGTCAATCAGGTTTGTTTGGCAGGAGCGATTCCTCATGAATCCATGTTGGTTCGGGATTAAAAGATTATTAGCATCAAGATGCTCCGTAATTGCCTCTTTAATGAAGCTTTCAAAAATTTTGCCCACAACGGACGTCAGACTCACCGGCCGATAGTTTCCGGCGTCACTTTTCGCTCCCTTTTTGAATATTGGCACTACATTCGCCTGTCGCCAATCAAGTGGCACAGACCCAGTCTCAACAGAGTCCTTAAATATAAGATATAACGGTCTGTCTATCACATTACTTAGCTCCCTTAGTACCCGTGGGTGTATGCCATCAGGTTCTGGTGATTTGTTTATTTTAATGTTACTGAGGCGTTTCTGTACCTCAACTTGGGTTAGATTTGTCATACTTAGTGGAGGATTAAGCTTGTCACTTCTCATTTCTCCTGTTAGTTTGATTTCCTTTGTGAAAGTTGTCGAAAAAAAATTATTTAATAGATTAGCTTTATCCTCATCTTTCTCTATGATTTTGCCTTCCTCACTTTTTATTGGTCCAATATTATCCGATTTAATCCTTTTACTATTTATATACGTAAAGAACAGTTTGGGATTTGATCTACTTTCCCTAGCAATACGTCTCTCTGTTTCCTCCTTCGCTATTTTTATTTGTTTTTTGCAGGTTCTCGTTTTTTCCTTGTAACACATTAGTGCCTCCTTACTGTTTTCCTGTTTTAATCTCTTGAATGCCTCTTTTTTGCTATTTAACGCCCCTTTTACGTTCTTGTTCAACCATATTGGTTTCCTCTTATTTCTGGCCCTTTTATTCCCATACGGTATATACCTCTCGCACTGAGTATTCAGAATTCTTTTGAAGGTTTCCCATTTACTATTCGTATTCCATTGATTAAGTACTTTGTCCCAGTCAATAAGTTGAAGGCTTTCTTTCAGCTGATCAAACTTCGCCCTCCTAAAGTTTAATGTTTTTGTTGTTCCCTTATTGATAACCCTACTGAAGGGCATTTTGAAGTCGATAATATTATGGTCGCTATTACCTAGGTGCCCCCCTATCTGTACCTCAGTTATTCTATCAGGCCTATTAGTCAATATTAAATCCAACACGGCCTTCCCTCTCGTTGGTTCCTGCACTAGTTGGGAGAGATAATTATCCTTAATATTTGTCAAGAACCTTTTTCCTTTCTGAGATCTACAGGTTTCTGTTTCCCAGTCAATATCCGGGTAGTTGAAATCCCCCATTACAATCACTTCATTATGTTTTGCTACTTTGTCTATTTGTCCTAATAGCAGATTCTCATTCTCCTCTGTTATATTGGGTGGCTTATAGCAGACCCCCAGTAATATTTTATTATTATTTTTAGTTCCCTCTATCTCTACCCACATGGACTCGACCCCCTCTTCTCCCTCTCCTATATCTTCCCTTAGTCTGGGTTTTAGACATGACTTTACATATAAGCAGACTCCTCCGCCTTTCCCCTGTTTCCGGTCCCTTCTAAATAAACTATAATCTAATAAATTTACCGCCCAGTCGTAGCTATCGTCTAGCCAAGTCTCTGTTATACCTACGATGTCATACCTCTCCTCCCATATAAGCGCCCGCAGCTCATCCGCCTTATTGGTCAGGCTTCTTGCGTTGGTCAGCATGCAAGATAAAACTTTGGGGTTATTTAGCATCCTATTCTTCTCTAACGATCTAACTGTACTATCCCTACCCCCCTCTCCACCCTCATTATATTCACTTCTCCCCTTCCCCCTTGCTTGCCTCACATCCCACCTATTTCCTTGGTTTCCCCCCCCCCGTCTCTAGTTTAAAAACTCCTCCAACCTATTAGCTATCTTCTTCCCCAGCACCGCTGCACCCTCCCCATTGAGGTGCAGCCCGTCCCTACGGTAGAGCCTGTATCCGACCGCGAAGTCGGCCCAGTTCTCCATGAACCCAAACCCTTCTGCCTTGCACCAACTCTTTAGCCACTTATTCACCTCCCTAACTTCCTGTTGGCGCTCCTGTGTGGCTCGCGGGATTGGTAGTATTTCTGAGAAAACTACGTTGGAGGTCCTTGCCCTAAGCTTCCTACCTAGGTCCCTGAAATCATTTTTAAGGACCCTCCATCTACCACTCACTTTGTCATTGGTGCCGATGTGGACCATGACCGCTGGGTCTTCGCCAGCCCCACCCAGTAACCTGTCAACCCGATCCGCGATGTGCCGGACTCGAGCGCCAGGGAGGCAGCACACCGTTCGGCGATCCCGGTCTTTGTGACAGATTGCCCTGTCTGTCCCCCTAATAATAGAGTCACCCACTACCAGAACCTGTCTTGCCTGCCCTACACTTCCCCCCTCCCCCTCATTACTGGAGCATACACTCCCCCGGCGGTCAGAGGATCTGTCATGCTCCAATAATGCCGGTTCTGAACCAGCCTTCCTATACTTCTTCCCTCTATCCCTCCTTACTGTTATCCAGCTCCCTGCCTGTTCAGCCTGCACTTCCCCTCTATGCTCCACCCCCAGTATTGACCCATTGAGTGTCTGCTCGGTGAGCAGCAAACTCCGTTCTATGTTGTCGATGCTCCTCAGTACCGCTATCTGAGCACTTAGATCCAGAATTTGGGCTTCCAAGTGCACGATATGCTCACATCTCTCGCAGCAGTATGGATCCTCGAGTGGGTGCTCACGGAATGCATACATTGCGCAAGATGTACACTGCACGGCTCCGTCCAACATGGACGTCATTCTAAATATGGGGATACAGTCAGTATATATATACAAGTACAAAACACAATTATTTATATATAGGTGTATGGACGGGGATCAATTAGGGATGTGCAAGTGTATCAATTAGATATTGGCAGGGGATCAGTTAAGTATGGACGGGGGATCAATTAAGTATCAAGTATGGACGGGGGAATCAGCTAAGTAGGTCAGGTGGATTAATTAAGTAAAAAGTAAAGTAAAGAAAGAATGAAATACAGTCAGCAATTCAGTCCTAAGTCCTCCCTTCCAAACTCCCTGAATCCAAAGTCACTGAAAAACAAGTCACACACTTACTTTCGTTCGCACTTACGCTCCGGACACACGCAGCTCGTTCACACTCGCAAACTAAGAGATTTAAAGTGTTTTTTTTTTTTTTTTTTTTTTCCTTTTCCAGCAATGTACCCTTCACCTCAATGCACTTCCAAAGGACTTTATGCCCAACCAGCTGCCCCTTATAAACCCTTAATTATGACCCCTTCCCCTTAATTAACCCCTTGTGAGTAAATCTACACCTCAGGATTTTAGTGCAATGTAGTTAACCTTTAAATACACAGGTAGTAAACTAAGAAACTAAAACTGTAGTGAGAAAATAGATTTTAAAAAGCCCAATAAATCTAAACAGGTAGAAAAGCACTCAGCAGATCACAATGCAGCACTCACCGCAATTCACACAGGTATTTTCTGCAGGATTCCCAATACCTCTTCACGCAATTCACACAGGTATTTTCTGCAGGATTCCCAATACCTCTTCACGCAATTCACACAGGTATTTTCTGCAGGATTCCCAATACCTCTTCACGCAATTCACACAGGTATTTTCTGCAGGATTCCCAATACCTCTTCACCTTCACCTCAATGCACTTCCAGTTTTAGGCTTTATCAGGTAAGTTTTGGCAAACTCCAGCCTGGCTTTTTTATGTCTCGGGGTAAGAAGTGGGGTCTTCCTGGGTATCCTACCATACAGTCCCTTTTCATTCAGACGCCGACGGATAGTACGGGTTGACACTGTTGTACCCTCAGACTGTAGGGCAGCTTGAACTTGTTTGGATGTTAGTCGAGGTTCTTTATCCACCATCCGCACAATCTTGCGTTGAAATCTCTCGTCAATTTTTCTTTTCCGTCCACATGTAGGGAGGTTAGCCACAGTGCCATGGGCTTTAAATTTCTTGATGACACTGCGCACGGAAGACACAGGAACATTCAGGTCTTTGGAGACGGACTTGTAGCTTTCAGATTGCTCATGCTTCCTCACAATTTGGTTTCACAAGTCCTCAGACAATTCTTTGGTCTTCTTTCTTTTCTCCATGCTCAATGTGGTATACACAAGGACACAGGACAGAGGTTGAGTCAACTTTAATCCATGTTAACTGGCTGCAAGTGTGATTTAGTTATTGCCAACACCTGTTAGGTGCCACAGGTAAGTTACAGGTGCTGTTAATTACACGAATTAGAGAAGCATCACATGATTTTTCAAACAGTGCCAATACTTTTGTCCATCCCCTTTTTTAGGTTTGATGTGGAATTATATCCAATTTGGCTTTAGGACAATTCTATTTGTGTTTTTTCATTGAAGACAAATTAAATGAAGATAATAATACCAAAGAATTTGTGATTGCAATCATTTTCAGGAAGAAACTGAGTATTATCTGACAGAATTGCCGGGGTGCCAATACTTTTGGCCACCACTGTATTTCATGCGGCAGAAGTTAGTCTCCAGCAATGGAAGAGGGAACCGAGAAAGTGTAGAAAATGCTCTATCATGGCCGCAGTGGTAAGAGACATTGGAAATGCACGATCAAACCTATCATATCATAGGATTATCTATCATCTATCTATCCTTATATACTCTATTTCATATCTATCTATCTATCCATCTATCTATCCATATATGTATCTATCTATCTTTCTATCTATCCATGTATGATAGATGGATAGATAGATGGATAGATGAATAAATAGATGGATAGATAGATGGATAGATAGATAAATAGATAGATAGATAGTGTAGGGACTTGTACTCACTGAGCCGCGTTGGAGGTAGGCACGGGTTCACACAGTGATGCAGTCCACGGGTTCAAACAAACTGGTGGCTTATTTTAGTGTCCATACACCAGTTAAGAAACAAAAGTTACAGCCTTTTCCTGGCACAAAAAGGAATAACAGAACAAAGCTCAAAATAACAAGTCCATGCAGCACGGCTTCAGCCGTTTAAACAAGGTGCTTTTCTCTGCCTCCTGCAGAGTCTAAGAAGCACCTGCAAGGTCTGCTCACCTTGCCCAGCAAACACAGACAGACAGAGACAGGCGCAGCTGTCTTAAATTAGCCTTCTAAGACCTGGACTGGAGGTAAGTGAGCAGCTGTTCCCCCCCAGCTCTTTCAACTGCTCATAAAACCCGGCCCTGTAATCCGGACCCATTAAATTCCTCTCAGCACTATGTGTGCTGGAGCCTGCTTCTCCGGATCCTACATCACCGAAGCATGGCACTTCGAGGACACATACCTCCCGTCCACGATCTGTCCGGCAGCAACCTTACATACACCCCCCCTCTGTCCAAAGCCGTAGGGCTTGGCACCTTCTGTCACCATACAATAAACCCTTGACAAGGCAGCGGCATTCCCATGTTGTTTCCCAGGCCTATGCTCTACCCGGAAACTAAAATCTTGTAGAGCCAGGAACCACCTAGTCACTCTGGCATTGTTTCCCTTCTTTTCTCGCATCCACCTCAATCGGGCATGGTCTGACACTAACCTGAACCTTCTACCTAATAGGTAATACCTCAGAGTGTTTAACGCCCACTTAATGGCCAAACATTCTTTTTCTACAATGGAGTAGTCCTTCTCACAAGCGGAGAGCTTCAGACTGAGGTATTTTACAGGGTGTTCTTCTCCGTTAATCTCCTGGGACAAGACTGCTCCCAGCCCGACATCCGATGCATCCATCTGGACAACAAACTCCTTGGAGAAGCTGGGTGCCACCAAGACTGGTTGTTTACAGAGGACCAGTTTCAATTCCTGGCAGGTCGCTTCTGCTTCCGGGGACCACTTGGCCATAGCTGACTTCATCCCTTTCAGAAGATCCATCAGTGGGGCTGCTATCAGGGCAAAGTTAGGGACAAATCTTCGATAGTAGCCCACAATGCCTAGAAACGCCATGACCTGCTTCTTCGAGAGGGGCTGTGGCCAGTTCAAGATCGCCTCGACCTTATTTATTTGTGGTTTTATTTCCCCTCTACAACCACGTACCCTAGGTACTTGGCTTCCTCCATCCCCATGGCACATTTCTTCGGGTTGATAGTAAAGCCCGCCTTCCTTAGGGCATCAAGTATGGCTTGAACTTTGTCCAGATGACTTTCCCAGTCCTGGCTAAATATGACGATGGTATCTAGGTAGGCCGCTGCATACTGTTTGTGGGGTGCTAAGATCCGGTCCATGGCTCTCTGGAAGGTGGCCGGAGCTCCCTTCAACCCAAACGGCATCCTGACGTATTGGCGTCGAGAAGGCTGTCTTCTCCTTAGCCTCTTTGGACAGGGGAATTTGCCAATATCCTTTGGTGAGGTCCAGAGTGGTGATGTACCGAGCGGGTCCTAGCCTTTCGATAAGCTCATCTAACCTAGGCATTGGGTAGGCTTCGAACTTTGAGACCTCGTTCAGCTTCCTATAGTCGTTGCAAAACCGCCATTCCCCATCTGGTTTCGGCACTAAGACTATAGGACTGGACCATCCACTTTTGGACTCTTCAATGACTCCCAGGTTTAGCATCCGCCTTACTTCTTTAGAGATCACCTCTCTGCGGGCTTCGGGGATCCGGTATGGTTTTAGATTGACGCGAACATGAGGCTCTGTGAGAACCTCATGCTCTATGACCTGAGTGAGTCCTGGCAACTCCGAAAACATGTCTTTATTTCGCTGTAACAACTCTTTGCACTGTTGCTTTTGGGCATGTGACAGTGACTCTGCCACCTTGACCTCTTTCACATCGGCCTCAGCCTCAGCCATTAAACAGGGAGCTTCCGCAGGCTCTCTATCTTGCCATGGCTTAATCAAGTTAACATGGTAAATTTGGTAGGGCTTCCTCTTCCCTGGTTGGTGGATCTTAAAGTTGACTTCCCCCACTTTCTCTACCACCTCATAGGGGCCCTGCCACTTGGCCATGAACTTGTCTCCACTGTGGGACTAGCACAAGCACTCGATCTCCTGGGTTGAACGATCTCACCCTGGCCGACCTATTATACACCCTGGACTGTGCCTCTTGTGCCTTAAGGAGGTGCTCCCTCACAATGGGCATCACATGGGCAATCCTCTCTTGCATCTGGGCAACGTGCTCCACCACTCTCCTATAGGGAGTGGTCTCAGCTTCCCAGGACTCTTTCTCCACCTCCAGGAGTCCTGAGGGTGTCGTCCATAGAGTGGTTCAAACGGGGAGAAACCTGTGGAAGCTTTGGGAACTTCCCTCATGGCGAACAACATATAGTCCCAGTCTCGGCCATCCTTTTCCACTGCTTTCCTCAACATTGCTTTCAAGGTTTTGTTAAACCTCTCTACCAGTCCGTCCGTCTGGGGAGAGTACACGGAGGTTCTCAGTTGTGCAATCTGCAGTGTCTTGCACAATTCCCTCATGACCTTCAACATAAATGGAGTTCCTTGGTCTGTTAGGATCTCGTTAGGCAACCCAGTTCTTGAAAACATGTGGACTAACTCCCGGGCTATACACCTGGTGGAGGAGTTTCGTAGTGGTACGGCCTCCAGATACCATGTAGCATAATCTAATACCACCAGGATATACTGATGCCCTTGGGCGGACTTGACCAGAGGCCCCACTAGATCCATTGCTATGCGTTCGAATGGAACCTCGATGACTGGTAGTGGCACTAGGGGACTGCGGAAGTGGGCCACTGGGGAGGTTATCTGGCATGTGGGGCAGGAACGACAATAACTCTATATTTCTCTATAGCAACCTGGCCAGTAGAATCTTTGGAGGATCCGTTCTTGAATCTTGTCTGCACCCAGGTGACCACCCAACACATGAGAATGAGCCATGTCTAACACCCTGCGTCTATAGGGCCCTGGCACCAGCAACTGTTCTATTACCTCACCCCTTGGCTTGGTTATTCTGTACAGCAAATCCCCATTCACAGCAAAATGAGGGAACCGAGTGTCAGCCCCCGGTTCCTGAGGCACCCCATTTAACACAGTAACATTTTCAAAGGCCCCTTTCAGAGTTAAATCCCTGAGTTGGGCAGTTCCAAAGTTTCCCTCGGACACCTCCAGCTCAGGGATATTGGACTCAGGGGATGCTACTTCAGCCTCATTGCCCACCAGCACACACATGGGAAACTCATCTACTATGTTCTGCGGGTAAGTTTCCTTAGGGGCGATCTGGCTGTCGTCCAAGCAACCAGGTGTCCCCGCTTTCCCCCACATTTCCCAGAATAATGCAAAGTAACGTCCAATTATTATGGGATGCAATAGGTCCTTAACGACCGCCACTTCATGAGATGTGGTGCCACAGTCTGTGTTTACATCCACCTGGGCCACAGGATAGTTCTTAGCGTCCCCATTGATACACCGGACACCCACCACCTTCCCAGAAACCAGCCGATGAGGGAGTGTGGCCCTTATCAGGGTCACCAAACTTCCTGAGACCAATAGTCCAGAGACTTGTGCCCCGTTAACTGACACTGAGCATGCCTGAGGGCCCTCGCCATGTTGACGAACCGCGCTGCAGGCGGGGTAGGCAAAATAAGAGCAACGCCGGCCCATGTTACAGTCCATTGGTTCAGAGGTTATGGGACACCGGGAGGCAATATGGCCAGGGGTATGACATCTCCAACACACTATATTATGGGGTGGGACCTTGGGCAGCAACTCAGACCCCTCCTGAACTCTAGGATGCCCCCCAGGTGTGGCGCTAGCTCCCTTCTTTTGGGTGTCCGCCACCTTTTGGGAACCCCAGTATTGAGAGGCTACGACCCCTTGTTTTCCCAACGGACTCTCAACCGCCTGGTATCTTTCCACCAACCCCACCAAGTCATCAGCATTATAGGGATCTCCCTGGGCAACCCAGGATTTTACCGACTTCGGGAGAGAGTGTATAAACCTGTCTATAACGACCTCTATCTCATATCATAGGCCTATCTATCATCTATCTATTATCTATATGGCGCGCCCCCTGGGCCATGGGGCACCCGGGACCGGACTTCAGGGCAATGCTGGGAGTAGTAGTGGCGACCTGGTCCCGTGGCTCAGGGTGGCCAGACCAATATTGTGGCAGTCTCTGTATCAGTATAATGCAATGTCCGACTACGCCACCCGTGGATTGCGGTCAATAAGAACCGCTGCTGCTGAGCAGACCTCTGAGGCTGATGTTGTGAGGGCAGCAGAGTGTAGTATAACTCCCCAAGGGAGGAGTATAGCCTCAGGCTAGTGAGTGTGGATGATAGGAGTGATGGTACACGAGCGCAGCAGCAACGACTCAGAGGCTTTGCAGTGCAGTTCAGGGTCTTTACTGATGGTGATAAGGCAGACCCTCCCGGGAGTACTGGCTAGCATAAGAGGACTGGTCAGTCTGTGAGCAAACTGGAGTTCCCCTGGCCAGGTGGAGTTGTAGGCCTCCCCGACTATCTGCACTCTTCCTGGCTACCTTGCTGTAAGCGAGTGGAAGTAGCCCACGTCCCTGAGTGTTCCGTGTGGTGCTCACCTGTATGGCTGGTGACTTGGGGCCTTCTGATAGCCCCCGCTCCTCGATTGCAGTGCTGGTCCCTTGCTCGTGACTGAGCCTCCGGGCTTCTATGGCCAGAGGACTTGAAATCCCCTGCCGGCGGGTTTCTGCTGCTGGGTATATATAAGTCCCCGCAACCTCGGACTCCTGTGTCCGGTTCTCAGAGTCTTCTGCCAGGACGAACTCCGCTTAGCTCAAGTCCCTGGTCTTCAGCTCCTGCTCCTACAGAGCTCCTCGCTGTTACTTTCCCTGTGTCTGGAACTAACTCCAGGCTCTGACTTCACTAACCCCGCCCCAGATCCAGTTTATATAGGGCAGGTTCCTCCCCTATCTGGTCTGGGACAGGAGGTGTTGCATGTTTAAGGGCTCCGAACCAGGAAACCTCCCACTTGCTCTCAGACATAATATTTCTATTACAGTGGTAACCAGACCCCTGGGGTGCCACATATCCATCTATCTATCTCATATCTATCTATCTATCAATCTCATATCTATCTATCTTCTCCACTTTTTATCTGGTCTCAGGTATGACTTTCATATTACCCACGACTGTTACTTGCCACAGGTGAGTTTTAACGAGCATCACATGCTTGAAGCAAAGTTGTTTTTCCACAATTTTGGAAAAGTGCCAACAATTTTGTCCGGCCCATTTTTGGAGTTTTGTGTGAAATTATGTCCAATTTGCCTTTTTTTCCCATTTTTTTGTGCTGTTTCAATACACAGAAAGGAAATAAATATTATAACAAATGTATAACAAAACATGTGTAATTGTAATAATTTTCTGGGAGAAATACTTCACTTTCTGGAACAATCTCAAGGTTGCTAAACACTTCCGGCCATGACTGTGTGTATATATGGGCCCTCAATAAACCATCCCTCTCAACGAAAAGGCCACAGCAAGGGTCAGGAATCGGTGGCCTTCCCTCTCCGAATCTTAGGGAGAGACGGTTGTGCTTCCAGCATCCACCTAGGCTGCCACCCCAGTGGAACTAATAGCAGGGTAGCCAACTGTCCAGAAATTCTTGGACAGTCCATAAAAATAGGGCACTTTTTTCCCTGTCCGTAAAAAAAAATGTGATGCGTCCATAATCTTTCTGAAGCTGGAGAGACTTGTTCAGATGGAGGGAGATGTAGGGGCATCATATTGTGTATAGGGAGATGTAGGGGCATCATATTGTGTATAGGTATCATATTGTGTATCTGCATGTATGGGGACATCATACGGTGTATATGGAGCTGTGAGCACATCATACTGTATTTAGGGAACAATGAGGGAATCATACTGTATACAAGGAGCTGTGGAAACATAATGCTGTGTAAAGGGTCTGTGGGGTCATCATCTAATATACAGTACAGACCAAAAGTTTGGACACACCTTCTCATTTAAAGATTTTTCTGTATTTTCATGACTATGAAAATTGTACATTCACACTGAAGGCATCAAAACTATGAATTAACACATGTGGAATTATATACTTAACAAAAAAAGTGTGAAACAACTGAAAATATGTCTTATATTCTAGGTTCTTCAAAGTAGCCACCTTTTGCTTTGATGACTGCTTTGCACACTCTTGGCATTCTCTTGATGAGCTTCAAGAGGTAGTCAATGGAAATGGTCTTCCAACAATCTTGAAGGAGTTCCCAGAGTTCCCGTCTCATGCTGCACATAACACATCTGCATCTCTGGCTGCTATGGGCATAAAAGGGGACAAACTTATGGTGTGGCACCCATGCTCCCCTGACCTCAACCCCATTGAGAACCTCTGGAGCATCATCAAAAGGAGTGTCTATGATGGCGGGAGGCAGTTCACATCTAAGCAACAGCTCTGGGAGGGTATTCTGTCCTCATGCAAAATAATTGGAAGCAGAAACCATCCAAAACCTGACAAATTCAATGGACGAGAGAGTTCAGAAGCTCCTTTCGAATAAGCGGTGCTATGTGCAAATGTAACATCACCTAGAATAAAGTTTTGAGTTGAAAACTGTTTGATTTCAGTTTGTAATAACCTGCTAATGCTTATAATTTCAAAAATGACCATTTTTTTGTTCTTTATTAAAATGAAAAGGTTGAAAACTCTGCTGTGCATAATAATTTGGAACATGCATTTTGAGTGCAGTTTGAGTTTTTTATTTTTTTTTAAATATACTGTTATCATAGGCAGTTTGTACAAAAACCTTTCAATTGTACTCTAATAGTTATTTGACTGGAAAATTACAATGACTGCAATTCATATAGGTAATTTGGGAAAATCTGAGAAAATATTATTTGCATAATAATTTGGAACACAGTGTATTACAGTGGTGGCCAAAAGTATTGGCACCCCTGCAATTCTGTCAGATAATACTCAGTTTCTTCCTGAAAATGATTGCAATCACAAATTCTTTGGTCTTATTATCTTCATTTAATTTGCTTGCAAGGAAAAAACACAAAAGAGAATGAAGCAAAAATCAAAACCTTGATCATTTCACACAAAACTCCAAAAATGGGCCGGACAAAAGTATTGGCACCCTCAGCCTAATACTTGGTTGCACAACCTTTAGCCAAAATAACTGCGAACAACCGCTTCCGGTAACCATCAATGAGTTTCTTACAATGCTCTGCTGGAATTGTGGACCATTCTTCTTTGGCAAACTGCTCCAGGTCCCTGATATTTGAAGGGTGCCTTCTCCAAACTGCCATTTTGAGATCTCTCCACAGGTGTTCTATGGGATTCAGGTCTGGACTCATTGCTGGCCACCTTAGACGTCTCCAGTGCTTTCTCTCAAACCATTTTATAGTGCTTTTGGAAGTGTGTTTTGGGTCATTGTCCTGCTGGAAGACCCATGACCTCTGAGAGAGACCCAGCTTTCTCACACCGGGCCCTACATTATGCTGCAAAATTTGTTGGCAGCATAGGCGGATTATAATGAGGGCAATCCGGGCTACCGCCCAGGCCCCCGAGCCTGCAGAGGGCCCGCGGCTCCGGGCGGGGTGTCTAATGCCGGATTGCCCTCATTATATGTGCGGGCCACCGCGGCACATACCGGTAGCAGTGGCGGGAGGGGGGGCCCCGGACCGCTCCCCCAGCTGCGGCCGCCGCTACTTCTTCATCGGCCGGGCCAGCACTGCAGCAGTTAACTTCCCTGTGCTGGCCCAACCGCGTCACTGCTAGGAGACACGGCCCCGTCACTGCTAGGAGACACGGCCCTGTGCGCTGTGATGTCACGCAGTGCGCGCCCGGCCTGCACTGCTGCAATGGAGAAATCAGAGCAGGCAGGAGGAATGGAGCCGGGGGATGGTGAGTCTGTGTCTGTATGTATGTACAGTCATGGCCAAAAGTTTTGAGAATGACACCAAAATTATATTTTCCCATGATCTGCTGGCCTCTGGTTTTTATTAGTGTTTGTCTGATGTTTATATCACATACAGAAATATAATTGCAATCATATTATGAGTACCAATAGGTTATATTGACAGTTAGAATGAGTTAATGCAGCAAGTCAATATTTGCAGTGTTGCCCCTTCTTCTTCAAGACCTCTGTAATTCTCCCTGGCATGCTCTCAATCAACTTTTGGACCAAATCCTGACTGATAGCAGTCCATTCTTGCATGATCAATGCTTGCATTTTGCCAGAATTTGTTTCTTTAGAGATAACCATGGTTAACTGAAGAGAAACAATGATACCAAGAACCAGCCTCCTTTTAAAGTGTCCAGTGATGTCATTCTTACTTAATCATGACTGATTGATCACCAGCCCTGTCCTCATCAACACCCACACCTGTGTTAATGGATCAATCACTAAAACGATGTTAGCTGCTCCTTTTAAGGCAGGACTGCAATGATATTGAAATGTGTTTTGGGGGTTAAAGTTCATTTTCTGGGCAAATATTGACTTTGCAAGTACAGTAATTGCTGTTAAGCTGATCACTCTTTGACATTCAGGAGTATATGCAAATTGCCATTACAAAAAATGAAGCAGTAAACTTTGGAAAAATTATTATTTGTCTCATTCTCAATACTTTTGGCCATGACTGTATGTATGTATGTATGTATGTATGTATGTGTGTGTGTGTGTGTGTGTAGGCAGATATCATTGTGTGATGTCTGTTTATATGTATTTTTGTGTTTCAAATGTGTTTATGCTTGTATGTATATGTCTGTATATGTTTGTGTGTGTGCGTGACTGCGTGCGGCCTCCTGCTGAGTATAGTTGGCGCCGTGCGGCCTCCTGCTGTCTCTGGGGGGGGCGCCGTGCGGCCTCCCACTATGTATAGATGGCACCGTGCGGCCTCCTGCTGTATATAGATGGCGCCGTGCGGCCCCTGCTTTGTATAGATGGTGCCGTGCGGCCTCCTGCTGTGTATAGATGGCTACATGCGGCCTCCTGCTGTGTATAGATGGCTATGTGCGGCCTCCTGCTGTGTATAGATGGCGCCGTGCGGCCCCCTGCTGTGTATAGATGGCGCCGTGCGGCCCTCTGCTGTGTATGGATGGCGCCGTGCGGTCTCCTGCTGTGTATAGATGGCGCCGTGCGGCCCCCTGCTGTGTATAGATGGCGCCGTAAGGCCCCCTGCTGTGAATAGATGAGGCCGTGCGGCCCCCTGCTGTGTATAGATGGCGCCGTGCGGCCCCCTGCTGTGTATAGATGGCGCCGTGCGGCCTTCTGCTGTGTATAGATGGCGCCGTGCGGCCCCTGCTGTGTATAGATGGCGCCGTGCGGCCTCCTGCTGTGTATAGATGGCGCCGTGCGGCCTCCTGCTGTGTATAGATGGCGCCGTGCGGCCCCCTGCTGTGTATAGATGGCGCCGTGCGGCCTTCTGCTGTGTATAGATGGCGCCGTGCGGCCCCTGCTGTGTATAGATGGCGCCGTGCGGCCTCCTGCTGTGTATAGATGGCGCCGTGCGGCCCCCTGCTGTGTATAGATGGCGCCGTGCGGCCCCCTGCTGTGTATAGATGGCGCCGTGCGGCCTTCTGCTGTGTATAGATGGCGCCGTGCGGCCCCTGCTGTGTATAGATGGCGCCGTGCGGCCTCCTGCTGTGTATAGATGGCGCCGTGCGGCCTCCTGCTGTGTATAGATGGCGCCGTGCGGCCTCCTGCTGTGTATAGATGGCTACGTGCCCCCACCTGCTGTGTATAGATGGCGCCGTGCGGCCTCCTGCTGTCTCTGGGGGGGACGCCGTGTGGCCTTCCGCTGTGTATAGATGGCGCCGTGCGGCCTCCTGCTGTGTATAGATGGCGCCGTGCGGCCTCTCGCTGTGTATAGAAGGCTACGTGCGGCGTCCCGCTGTGTATAGATGGCTACGTGCGGCCTCCCGCTGTGTATAGATGGCTACGTGTGCTCAATATTGAGTCATACAATTAATGTAAGGCTATGTGCCCACGATACAGAAATGTTCCGGATTTTTTTTTAGTGTTTCTGCATCTCCCTGGCAGAAAAAACGCATGCGGATTTTACATGTGGATTGTACATGCGGATTTTACATGCGTTTTCCTGCCAGGGACATGCAGATGTGAAGCGTTCTTCACTTACATTTCCGCATGCGGGTTGACAAGCGCTTTCCAAGCGACTTTAGCATCACTTGGAAAGTGCTTGACAACTTGGTCACACTATATAAATCCATGCAACCAGCAAGGATTTATATAGTGTGACCGTAAAAGAATGGTAAAAAATAAAAAAATATATACTTACCTTCTGATGGCCTGCCGATGTCAGCGGTCGCGTGACCCATCACATGACTAAATTACGTCACGGCAGGTCCTTTTCAGACCATCGCGAGCTGCCGGCAAGCCAGGACGCATCGCTATGGAGACCGGGGGCCATCAGAAGGTAAGTATAATATTTATTTTTTATTTTATTCTTTTTTTACAGGTTCTATGGTACCCGGGTCCGGAGGAGAGTCTCCTGTCCTCCACACCCGGGTACCATCCGCACATTGAAACGCATGGATTCCGCATCTACAGATGCAGGGATGCGGATTCCATGCGTTCTAATGCAAGTCAATGGCGGCGAAAAGCCGCGCTTCTGCAAAATAATTGGTAATGCTGCGGATTTTTCCACAATGATAATCCGCAGCGGAAATTTCCGCAGCATGTACACAGCACATGCGGATTATCATTGGGGAACATGGCAGACCTTCTACCAAGCGTTTTTTAAGCGTTTCGGCAGCAGAATTGTCGCTGCAGAAACGCTTAAAAAACGCATAGTGGGCACACAGCCTAAAAAAAAATATTATAATTAATATTGTGCCAAATTAATTTCACGTGAACTATCACATGATTTATCACAGGGGATCATGTGACATGTCACGTGATAAATCAGGTGTGTGTGGGGGGGGCCCGTGCCTTCTAAACTGCCCCTGGGTCCTTGCTCCTCTTAATCCACCCCTGGTTGGTAGTCTTCAGACTTCATAATGCCATGCACACGGTCAAGCAGTCCAGTGCCAGAGGCAGCAAAGCAACCCCAAAACACCAGGGAACCTCCACCATGTTTGACTGTAGGGACCATGTTCTTTTCTTTGAATGCCTGTTTTTTTTCCCTGTACACTCTATGTTGATGGTTTTTCCCAAAAGCTCGACTTTTGTCTCATCTGACCAGAGAGCATTCTTCCAAAACGTTTTAGGCTTTATCAGGTAAGTTTTGGCAAACTCCAGCCTGGCATTTTTATGTCTCGGGATAAGAAGTGGGGTCTTCCTGGGTATCCTACCATACAGTTCCTTTTCATTCAGACGCTGACGGATAGTACGGGTTGACACTGTTGTACCCTCAGACTGCAGGGCAGCTTGAACTTGTTTGGATGTTAGTCGAGGTTCTTTATCCACCATCCGCACAATCTTGCGTTGAAATCTCTCGTCAATTTTTCTTTTCCGTCCACATCTGGGGAGGTTATCCACAGTGCCATGGGCTTTAAACTTCTTGAAGACACTGCGCACGGAAGACACAGGAACATTCAGGTCTTTGGAGATGGACTTGTAGCCTTGAGATTGCTCATGCTTCCTCACAATTTGGTTTCTCAAGTCCTCAGACAGTTCTTTGGTCTTCTTTCTTTTCTCCATGCTCAATGTGGTATACACAAGGACACAGGACAGAGGTTCAGTCAACTTTAATCCATGTTAACTGGCTGCAAGTGTGATTTAGTTATTGCCAACACCTGTTAGGTGCCACAGGTAAGTTACAGGTGCTGTTAATTACACGAATTAGAGAAGCATCACATGATTTTTCAAACAGTGCCAATACTTTTGTCCACCCCCTTTTTTAGGTTTTGTGTGGAATTATATGCAATTTGGCTTTAGGACAATTCTTTTTGTGTTTTTTCATTGAAAACAAATTAAATGAAGATAATAATACCAAAGAATTTGTGATTGCAATCATTTTCAGGAAGAAACAGAGTATTATCTGACAGAATTGCAGGGGTGCCAATACTTTTGGCCACCACTGTATTTCATGCGGCAGAAGTTAGCCTCCAGCAATGGAAGAGGGAACCGAGAAAGTGTAGAAAATGCTCTATCATGGCAGCAGTGGTATGAGACATTGGAAATGCACGATCAAACCTATCATATCATAGGATTATCTATCATCTATCTATCCTTATATTCTCTATTTCATATCTATCTATCCATCTATCTATCCATATATGTATCTATCTATCTATCTTTCTATCTATCCATGTATGATAGATGGATAGATAGATGGATAGATGGATAAATAGATGGATAGATAGATGGATAGATAGATAAATAGATAGATAGATAATGTAGGGATTTGTACTCACTGAGCCGCGTTGGAGGTAGGCACGGGTTCACACAGTGATGCAGTCCACGGGTTCAAACAAACTGGTGGCTTATTTTAGTGTCCATACACCAGTTAAGAAACAAAAGTTACAGCCTTTTCCTGGCACAAAAAGGAATAACAGAACAAAGCTCAAAATAACAAGTCCATGCAGCACGGCTTCAGCCGTTTAAACAAGGTGCTTTTCTCTGCCTCCTGCAGAGTCTAAGAAGCACCTGCAAGGTCTGCTCACCTTGCCCAGCAAACACAGACAGACAGAGACAGGCGCAGCTGTCTTAAATTAGCCTTCCAAGACCTGGACTGGAGGTAAGTGAGCAGCTGTTCCCCCCCAGCTCTTTCAGCTGCTCATAAAACCCGGCCCTGTAATCCGGACCCATTAAATTCCTCTCAGCACTATGTGTTCTGGAGCCTGCTTCTCAGGGTCCTACATCACCGAAGCATGGCACTTCGAGGACACATACCTCCCATCCACAACCTGTCCGGCAGCAACCTTACATACACCCCCCCTCTGTCCAAAGCCGGAAGGCTTGGCACCTTCTGTCACCATACAATAAACCCTTGACAAGGCAGCGGCATTCCCATGTTGTTTCCCAGGCCTATGCTCTACCCGGAAACTAAAATCTTGTAGAGCCAGGAACCACCTAGTCACTCTGGCATTGTTTCCCTTCTTTTCTCGCATCCACCTCAATGGGGCATGGTCTGACACTAACCTGAACCTTCTACCTAATAGGTAATACCTCAGTGTCTAACGCCCACTTAATGGCCAAACATTCTTTTTCTACAATGGAGTAGTTCTTCTCACAAGCGGAGAGCTTCCGACTGAGGTATTTTACAGGGTGTTCTTCTCCGTTAACCTCCTGGGACAAGACAGCTCCCAGCCCGACATCCGATGCATCCATCTGGACCACAAACTCCTTGGAGAAGCTGGGTGCCAACAAGACTGGTTGTTTACAGAGGACCAGTTTCAATTCCTGGCAGGTCGCTTCTGCTTCCAGGGCCCACTTAGCCATAGCTGACTTCATCCCTTTCAGAAGATCCGTCAGTGGGGCTGCTATCAGGGCAAAGTTTGGGACAAATCTTCGATAGTAGCCCACAATGCCTAGAAACGCCCTGACCTGCTTCTTCGAGAGGGGCTGTGGCCAGTTCAAGATCGCCTCAACCTTATTTATTTGTGGTTTTATTTCCCCTCTACAACCACGTACCCTAGGTACTTGGCTTCCTCCATCCCCATGGCACATTTCTTCGGGTTGATAGTAAAGCCCACCTTCCTTAGGGCATCAAGTATGGCTTGAATTTTGTCCAGATGACTTTCCCAGTCCTGGCTAAATATGACGATGTCATCTAGGTAGGCCGCTGCATACTGTTTGTGGGGTGCTAAGATCCGGTCCATGGCTCCCTGGAAGGTGGCCGGAGCTCCCTGCAAACCAAACGGCATCCTGACGTATTGGCGTCGAGAAGGCTGTCTTCTCCTTGGCCTCTTTGGACAGGGGAATTTGCCAATATCCTTTGGTGAGGTCCAGAGTGGTGATGTACCGAGAGGGTCCTAGCCTTTCGATAAGCTCATCTAACCTAGGCATTGGGTAGGCGTCGAACTTTGAGACCTCGTTCAGCTTCTTATAGTCGTTGCAAAACCGCCATTCCCCATCTGGTTTCGGCACTAAGACTATAGGACTGGACCATCCACTTTTGGACTCTTCAATGACTCCCAGGTTAAGCATCCGCCTTACTTCTTTAGAGATCACCTCTCTGCGGGTTTCGGGGATCCGGTATGGTTTTAGATTGACGCGAACATGAGGCTCTGTGAGAACCTCATGCTCTATGACCTGAGTAAGTCCTGGCAACTCCGAAAACATGTCTTTATTTCGCTGTAACAACTCTTTGCACTATTACTTGTGGGCACATGACAGTGACTCTGCCACCTTGACCTCTTTCACATCGGCCTCAGCCTCAGCCACTAAACAGGGAGCTTCCGCAGGCTCTCTATCTGGCTTAATCAAGTTAACATGGTAAATGTGGTAGGGCTTCCTCTTCCCTGGTTGGTGGATCTTATAGTTGACTTCCCCCACTTTCTCTACCACCTCATAGGGGCCCTGCCACTTGGCCATGAACTTGCTCACCACTGTGGGACTAGCACAAGCACTCGATCTCCTGGGTTGAACGATCTCACCCTGGCCGACCTATTATACACCCTGGACTGTGCCTCTTGTGGCTTGAGGAGGTGCTCCCTCACAATGGGCATCACATGGGCAATCCTCTTTTGCATCTGGGCAACGTGCTACACCACTCTCCTATAGGGAGTGGTCTCAGCTTCCCAGGACTCTTTCGCCACCTCCAGGAGTCCTCGAGGGTGTCGTCCATAGAGTGGTTCAAACGGGGAGAAACCTGTGGAAGCTTTGGGAACTTCCCTCATGGCGAACAACAGATAGTCCCAGTCTCGGCCATCCTTTTCCACTGCTTTCCTCAACATTGCTTTCAAGGTTTTGTTAAACGTCTCGACCAGTCCGTCCGTCTGGGGATGGTACACGGAGGTTCTCAGTTGTGCAATGTGCAGTGTCTTGCACAATTCCCTCATGACCTTCGACATAAATGGAGTTCCTTGGTCTGTTAGGATCTCCTTAGGCAACCCGGTTCTTGAAAACATGTGGACTAACTCCGGGGCTATACACCTGGCGGAGGAGTTTCGTAGTGGTACGGCCTCCGGATACCGGGTAGCTTAATCTAATACCACCAGGATATACTGATGCCCTTGGGCGGACATGACCAGAGGCCCCACTAGACCCATTGCTATGCGTTCGAATGGAACCTCGATGACTGGTAGTGGCACTAGGGGACTGCGGAAGTGGGCCACTGGGGAGGTTATCTGGCATGTGGGGCAGGAACGACAATAACTCTATATTTCTCTATAGCAACCTGGCCAGTAGAATCTTTGGAGGATCCGTTCTTGAATCTTGTCTGCACCCAGGTGACCACCCAACACATAAGAATGAGCCATGTCTAACACCCTGCGTCTATAGGGCCCTGGCACCAGCAACTGTTCTATTACCTCACCCCTTGGCTTGGTTATTCTGTACAGCAAATCCCCATTCACAGCAAAATGAGGGAACCGAGTGTCAGCCTCCGGTTCCTGAGGCACCCCATTTAACACAGTAACATTTTCAAAGGCCCCTTTCAGAGTTAAATCCCTGAGTTGGGCAGTTCCAAAGTTTCCCTCGGACACCTCCAGCTCAGGGATATTGGCCTCAGGGGATGCTACTTCATCCTCATTTTCCACCAGCACACACATGGGAAACTCATCTACTATGTTCTGCGGGTAAGTTTCCTTAGGGGCGATCTGGCTGTCGTCCAAGCAGCCAGGTGTCCCCGCTTTCCCCCACATTTCCCAGAATAATGCAAAGTCACGTCCAATTATTATGGGATGCAATAGGTCCTTAACGACCGCCACTTCATGAGATGTGGTGCCACAGTCTGTGTTTACATCCACCTGGGCCACAGGATAGTTCTTAGCGTCCCCATGGATACACCGGACACCCACCACCTTCCCAGGAACCAGCCGATGAGGGAGTGTTGCCCTTATCAGGGTCACCAAACTTCCTGAGTCCAATAGTCCAGAGACTTGTGCCCCTTTAACTGACACTGAGCATGCCTAAGGGACCTCGCCATGTTGACGAACCGCGCTGCAGGCGGGGTAGGCAAAATAAGAGCAACGCCGGCCCATGTTGCAGTCCATTGGTTCAGAGTTTATGGGACACCGGGCGGCAATATGGCCAGGGGTATGACATCTCCAACACACCATATTATGGGGTGGGACCTTGGGCAGCAACTCAGACCCCTCCTGAACTCTAGGATGCCCCCCAGGTGTGGGGCTAACTCCCTTCTTTTGGGTGTCCGCCACCTTTTGGGAACCCCAGTATTGAGAGGCTACGACCCCTTGTTTTCCCAACGGACTCTCAACCGCCTGGTATCTTTCCACCAACCCCACCAAGTCATCAGCATTATGGGGATCTCCCTGGGCAACCCAGGATTTCACCGACTTCGGGAGAGAGTGTATAAACCTGGCTATAACGACCTCTATCTCATGTCATAGGACTATCTATCATCTATCTTTTATCTATCCATCTATCTATCTCATATCTATCTATCTATCTATCTATCAATCTCATATCTATCTATCTTCTCCACTTTTTATTTGGTCTCAGGTATGACTTTCATATTACCCACGACTGTTACTTGCCACAGGTGAGTTTTAACGAGCATCACATGCTTGAAGCAAAGTTGTTTTTCCACAATTTTGGAAAGTGCCAATTTTGTCCGGCCCATTTTTGGAGTTTTGTGTGAAATTATGTCCAATATTCCTTTTTTTCTCTTTTTTTTGTGCTGTTTCAATACAGACAAAGGAAATAAATATTATAACAATTGTGTAACAAAACATGTGTAATTGTAATAATTTTCTGGGAGAAATACTTCACTTTCTGGAACAATCTCAAGGTTGCTAAACACTTCCGGCCATGACTGTGTGTATATATGGGCCCTCAATAAACCATCCCTCCCAAGGAAAAGGCCACAGCAAGGGTCAGGAATCGGTGGCCTTCCCTCTCCGAATCTTAGGGAGAGACGGTTGTGCTTCTAGCATCCACCTAGGCTGCCACCGCAGTGGAACTAATAGCAGGGTAGCCAACTGTCCAGAAATTCTTGGACAGTCCATAAAAATAGGGCACTTTTTTCCCTGTCCGTAAAAAAAAATGTGATGCGTCCATAATCTTTTTGAAGCTGGAGAGACTTGTTCAGATGTAGGGAGATGTAGGGGCATCATATTGTGTATAGGGAGATGTAGGGGCATCATATTGTGTATAGGTATCATATTGTGTATCTGCATGTGTGGAGACATCATACTGTGTATATGGAGCTGTGAGCACATCATACTGTATTTAGGGAACAATGAGGGAATCATACTGTATACAAGGAGCTGTGAAAACATCATGCTGTGTATAGGGTCTGTGGGGTCATCATCTAATATATATAATCGTCTTATCCCGTCTGTCTGTCTGTCCTTCTGTCCAGGAAATCCTGCGTCGCTGATTGGTCCGGCCGCGGCCAATCAGTGACGCGGGATTTTAGAAAAAGGTGGCGGCCGTTAGCGGCTCATCTGCCGCACCGAGGTCAGCGGCGATGCAGCCGGTAGATGACCGGCGCTAGCCGCTCATCTCCCGGCTGCTCTCAGCAGAAGTACCGCGACCGGCGGCGAAGCTGACCTCCATGCGGCTACCGTCGGGAGATCAGTGGCTAGGGCCGCTGGGGGAGCGGCGCCGCCAGTCGGGATACTTCGGCTGTGAGCAGCCGGCCATCTCCCGGTTCCTCGCAGCGGAAGTACCCGCACAGGCAGCGTCGCTGTCCTGTCCTCAGTAATACGATTCGCTGATTGGTCGGAATCAGCGATATTGTCGCCGCGACCAATCAGCAATATTGGTGCCAAATTTAAACACCACTCTGCTGATTGCGCCTGTTCGGCCGCATACAGAATCTAGAATACCCGATGCGTTAGAATCGGGCCACCATCTAGTACTGTATATAAAGAGCTGTGGGAGCCATCACACTATATATAGAGACCTGTGAAAAGCTAATGTGTTGATCCAGAGGAAGTCAAAATACCCCATGAGGCAGATGCTGCTTGCCCAAAATTAGGGGAAAAATTCCTTCCCGACTCCACATATGGCAATCAGACTAGTTCCCTGGATCAACGTCCCATAACAAAATCTAGTATGAATAACCTGTAATGTTATTCAAGAAAGTCACACAGGATCTTCTTGAACTTTTTTTAGAGAATTAAGTATTACAAGGTCATGTGGTAGAGAGTTCCATAACTCACACAATAAAAAATTGCCATCTAACTTCCTTTAGACAAAGCGAATTAGGAGCTTGATGCTAGAGTAGTTGAATTAAAACTGAAAAAAATTATTAACACTGCAAAAAAGAGGAACAGTATTTATTCTCCAGCCCAGGTCTCAAAACTAATGCACTAATCAGGATGAAGCAAACCATATAATAAAGGCAGGGGCAGCACAGGTGCAAAATACTGATGAGACAACCAACTCATAACCTACCAATTCTTGGAGGGAGTCATTGCTTAGTATTAAAACTGCACACAAAAAATGGCTTGTATAGGGCACTGGTCACACACAGATTGTTAGGGGAATGGTTGCAAACAACTTTATTAAATAATGGAAAGCAAACGAACCCGGGGTCCGCGATGCAGCCTGGAGGACTGCGGCCGAACACCTTCCGGGTAAGAAGGTAAAACAACCAACTGAAATAACAATCCCCCCCACCGTGTTACTGCACACCGGAACGGGAATAGGGATTCGCACTATCTCCGTTAACTGCACGAGAGATGTGCGACACATAATGTAGCTGTAGCCCTGTTAACTGCACAGAGGCTACGCAGCAGGCGCTCGGATGCATGTGTGATTCACGCAGGCGTATACATGCTCCCAGCCAGCGTGCTACCGGACTGCGGAGTATCTCTCCACGTGGCTAACAGGCGGTGCCGGGAATACGGAGTCCGCAGTCTGCTCGGGGTGTATAGCGACCCCCTTGTCGGAGCCAGACTGTCAGACGAAGCTACCTGCCTCCCTCCATCTAAGGCTGTCTATCCCCTGCTAAACCTGCCTGTCAGAAGCTATAACAGCAAAAGTACACGTGGAGCCGAAACGACCAAGCGTCCACACAATAACACCAACTCAGCTCAATGATCAGAGCGCGCCGCCATGTTTGTGGGCGTGCTATTTAAATATTAAGCCCTGCCCACCGTCACATTATTGGTGACGTCACCCGCGACCAATCAGGCGGTGCCAGGTCACCGGATCAGCCGACTCCCAAACCACCAATCACGGTCCGCCATGTCACGGGCATGCTCAGTGCAGTGTATCCTGGACTTAGGCTGTAACAGCCATGTTTCCCTCCGCAACCTATCCTTCATGTTGCTAGGAACAAAGACCTGAGAGACAGCTTGTACATCTCGTGCACCAGCTAGGCGTTGGGACTGACGATGATGCTGAGCAGCATCAGCCCTGGCTGGACCAGAATGGGAGACCACAGAATCCACTGATGATTCTGAACCCATTTCAGATCCAGAAAACACCTGACACCTAACAGAGATAGTGCTCAATATAGGGCTTACAGCCTATTAGTGACACTCATACTATTAGATTAGGTGGGCTGCAAAGCACTATCTAAGTGCACCCCATGAGGACAGACCCCCTAGTTTACAAATCCAACATTGATGGGCTTGGCTGTGACGCGCCCCCTGGGACATATTCCTTTTTGAGGGGAATACCCGGCACCGGATCAGATGGGGGGTTGTAGTCTCCGAGCGGCTGTGACCCGGCCCGTGCCCAGGGCGTCAAGCTCAGTGTTATGTGGCAGTCCTACAGGTGTTATTAAGAGTTCTTTTGTGTCGACTACGCCACCCGTTGTGATGCGGTCACTGTGGCCGCCGCTGCAGCAGGGTCCGCTGAGGCTGATGGTGCAGGTGCAGCTTGAGATGGTATAACCCCCAACGGGTGGGGTATAGCCTCAGGGGGGACAGGTGCAGAGGATGGGGGTTGTGGTGGTGCAGTGCAGACGGCAGTGAAGACAGAGTCGGGTTGTGCAGTTAAGGGTGTTTACTTACTGCAGATGTTGTACTGGTCACTCCAGCTTCGAGTGACCACCCGAGCCGTGCTGCGTCCACCAGGTCCTGGATCCAGCCAACCCCCAAACAAGTCCGGAGCGTGGCCCTGAGCTCTCCTTCTGTCCCGTTCTCTGGCCGTCCCCACCAGTGATCCACCTAGGTCCAGCTCCCTCGGGCCTTCTGTTGGGACACCCTTGGCCTTGGGTTCCCTGACCCTTCATGTGGTGTGCCTTCGGGGTGGATGTGGTGGGTGACCGTGGCAAACGCTGCCCACGGTCTCCGGTCTCTGGCTGGGGAATGTTTTTACCCCCACCAGCTTGGGTTCCGGTACCCTGATGCCGACTCTTCACCCGGGGTTTTAATTTGGGATCTTAGAGTCCTTTTCCTCTGTGCCTCTGGGTCTCTCTCTCTCCTCTCTCACTCTGGGTCTTTCCTTCTCCTCTGCTCGCTGACTTGTTCTCTGCATCTGACTTGTTCTCTGCATCTGACCCTGATCTTAGATGGTGCCCACCTTAAATACTCCCTCTATGTGTGAGCTCAGGTGACCAGCACCCAATGAGCTCCTAACTTTACCCAGGCTGCTCCCCCTATCTGCCCCTACACTACTTGGGATGTACCACCCCCCTCCCACTCCAGCCAGGAACAGACTCGGTCGTACCTGCACATTTCTAAGTGGGAGTACCGTCGGTCTGCTCCTCGGAAATGGGATGTGTGTAGTGCATGCAGCCTACCGAGCTCAGATCCACACTCCATCCTTACCCGGGAGTGGAATATCACACCTCTGGGTTGAGGTGCAATACCCCTGTAGCAGCCGAATCCTCAGGGTGCTACAGCTGCACCCTGAATAAAAATAATGTGCAAAATCTATATATGAGGTACTGGTAGATATTTTGGCGCTGGTCACGCACAGTGTCTGGTTTACAGCCTATTAGTGACGCCCATACTATTAGATTAGGCGGGCTATGCTCCCCTCATACACCTTACCACGGTGTGTAGTGTGACATGGAGCTAAACCCCCTGTCTTCTTAAGAATAAGGCTGCGAAAAACCTTCTCTTTATTGATAGTAGAGAAACCTCCATACAGTAGATGCGGAAAACATACGATGAACCCCAGTATTGTACCACATAGATAGGACTCTTACCGGCTAAGCTAGGAGCAGGCTGTGTGCACAGAGCCCAAGATACAAAACTGTAGGGATGTGGACTGTCTTACCCTGTTCCTGCCCCTGAAGACAACAAACACCTCATGTGAATACTGTCTTGCGGTTTTATATCTAAATGCGGTTATAATGGTGATGTAACAGCATGTGAAGTGTTAATGCATAATGTGAGTATAGCATAAGATAAGCTTAGGATACCATAAGACATAAGTATAACATAAACCCTAAAATACAAATTTTATTAAATCTCTTTAAAATCGGGACATGCGGCATAAAGATGATCCGCATCAGTATTGCACTTTATCAAGATAAGTTCCTTTTATTGTTTAGTCTTGTGATCATTTATGTCATTGATACCTCTATGGGTGATTAATTCCAGGGCTGGCTAGGGTTATCCAGGGATAGCCGCCGTGGAGCGGGGGCGCCACAGTGTCAACATTAACTAGGGTGTCACCCTCCACTATAAGGCAGGTAATCAGCATCTAGGGTGTTGAACAGGGCTGATTGTAGCCTTTGTTTGGATGCCCGAATGTATCCTTTGGCTTGGAGGTCCAAAGATATTAGGAACGTTCTTGGGTGTTTTTATAAATTTGCACATTGTCACTTTATTCACTGTTGTCACTTTAATCATTTAGTACACACTGAGGATTGATTGTTTGATGTGATATCTGTACCAGTTTCTGGTAGACTGTCAGATCTTTGGTCTATGTAAATACGAATAAGGGACTTTTAGGGTCTAGGGGCAGCTGCCGTTCAGCAAGGGTGCCATTGTCATCTATATGTAGGATGCCCATCTCCATTGACATGCAGGTTCAGGCTAGGGTATCTATAGGGTGAGTTTTATTGAAGTACAGTGGGTACGGAAAGCATTCAGACCCCTTTAAATTTTTCACTCTTTGTTTCATTGCAGCCATTTGGTAAATTCTAAAAAGTTCATTTTTTTCTCATTAAAGTCCACTCTGCACCCCATGTTGACTGAAAAAAACAGAAATGTAGAAATTTTTGCAAATTTATTAAAAAAGGAAAACTGAAATATCACATGGTCATAAGTATTCAGACCCTTTGCTCATATTTAAGTCACATGCTGTCCATTTCCTTGTGATCCTCCTTGAGATGGTTCTACTCTTTCATTGGAGTCCAGCTGTGTTTAATTAAACTGATAGGACTTGATTTGGAAAGGCACACACCTGTCTATATAAGACCTCACAGCTCACAGTGCATGTCAGATTAAATGACCAGTATTGAGTAGAAGCCCCCTTTTGAGCTAGTGCATCCATGAGTCTTCTTGGGAATGATGCAACAAGTTTTTCACACCTGGATTTGGGGTTCCTCTGCCATTCTTCCTTGCAGATCCTCTCCAGTTCTGTCAGGTTGGATGGTGAACGTTGGTGGACAGCCATTTTCAGGTCTCTCCAGAGATGTTCAATTGGGTTTAGGTCAGGGCTCTGGCTGGGCCAGTCTAGAATGGTCACAGAGTTGTTCTGAAGCCACTCCTTTGTTATTTTAACTGTGTGCATAAGGTCATTGTCTTGTTGGAAGGTGAACCTTCGGCCAAGTCTGAGGTCCAGAGCACTCTGGAAGAGGTTTTCATCCAGGATATCTGTGTACTTGGCCACATTCATGTTTCTTTCAATTCCAACCAGTCGTCCTGTCCCTGCAGCTGAAAAACACCCCCATGATGCTGCCACCACCATGTTTCACTGTTGGGATTGTATTGGGCAGGTGATGAGCAGTGCCTGGTTTTCTCCACACATACCCCTTAGAATTATCACCAAAAAGTTCTATCTTAGTCTCATCAGACCAAAGAATCTTATTTCTCATAGACTGGGAGTCCTTCATGTGTTTTTAAGCAAACTCTGTGCAGGCTTTCATATGTCTTGCACTGAGGAGAGGCTTCCGTTGGGCCACTCTGCCATAAAGGCTCGACTTGTGGAGGGCTGCAGTGATAGTTGACTTTATGCAACTTTCTCCCATCTCCCTACTGCATCTTTGGAGCTGAGCCACAGTGATCTTGGGGTTCATCTTTACCTCTCTCACCAAGGCTCTTCTCCCACGATTGCTCAGTTTAGCTGGACGGCCAGGTCTAGGAAGACTTCTGGTGGTCCCAAACTTCTTCCACTTAAGGATTATGGAGGCCACTGTGTTCTTAGGACCCTTGACTAATGCAGAAATTCTTTTGTAAACTTGGCCAGATCTGTGCCTTGCCACAATTCTGTCTCTAAGCTCCTTGGGCAGTGTCAGGATGCCAGGTTTAATTTTACTTTGCCAGTAGTTTTTCCCTTAGCCAAGATGGCTTCCATTGCCTCACTGGGGTCATGTGTTTCCTGCCTGTGGACCTACTTAAACTGCATGTGTTGCAATCATGCCTTGCCTGAGTATTGTGTGCTTTTAGCTTTCTACTCACCTGTGCTAGCCCTCTGAATAGAGTCTTGCTGACCTTGTGTTTACTCCTAGTCATCCGCTGAAAGGATTGCTGCCTGAATCCTCTGCTAAGGGGACTTCTGCTGAAAGGAACCACTGGCTGTTGTTCACTCATGCTGGGATCTCTGAACTTTTGTCTTCCTGAAGAAAACTTCTCCTGGATCTCTACACCTCTGGTATAGTCACCATCTTGCTCTGTGTTTAAATACCCGGCTCCAGCTCTGCTTAAGACATCGCTGTTTCCTCCGCTGCACCTCCTGCATTCTTCAATATCCAGATCCATATTCCAGTTTGTCTTCTCTTCTGCACTACGTGAGTCCACAATCAACTGAGGAATACCTACGTCTGCTTACTATCCTTATTTCTGTTTGCAAACTACTGTACCTAAGTAAACTTGGACTATCGTTAACGTTTACATACCCTAATAGTAATGAAGGCCGTGCCTTACAGATTAGGTTCTAAGAAGTATTGTTTGGAATGAACTTACCTTCATAAACTGTTTGCTGTGATCTTTTGCACTTGAGTTTAAAATAGACTTTCACACTACTCTTGTCTCAGTCTCTGCTTTTGGCCCACGCCATTGGACTTCAGGGTATCTACTAACATCGTAACAGGCAGTTCCTTTGAGCTCATGATTCTCATTTGGTCTGACATGCACTGTGAGCTGTGAGGTCTTATATAGACAGGTGTGTGCCTTTCCAAATCAAGTCCTATCAGTTTAATTAAACACAGCTGGACTCCAATGAAAGAGTAGAACCATCTCAAGGAGGATCACAAGGAAATGGACAGCATGTGACTTAAATATGAGCAAAGGGTCTGAATACTTATGACCATGTGATATTTCAGTTTTCCTTTTTTAATAAATTTGCAAAAATTTCTACATTTCTGTTTTTTTTTCAGTCAAGATGGGGTGCACAGTGTACTTTAATGAGAAGAAAATGAACTTTTTAGAATTTACCAAATGGCTGCAATGAAACAAAGAGTGAAAGATGTAAAGGGGTCTGAATGCTTTCCGTACCCACTGTATATAGTACTCAATGTTCCAGGCAGTGGGAGGCATTACTGGGATCCAGAGCAGTCGCTCCAGTCACGTCCAGAGCCTAAGGTCTGGCATAGGAGCTGCCGGACACTTTGTGTGCTCTGAAGTACAAAGGAAGATGGACAGGGACCTGCATAGATGGAAGTTGAAGGCCAGTCCCGGGTGCACTGCAGAGGTGGACGAGAAATACAGGATGAGCTAGCAACAGGGCTGAAGAGGAGTTATGCTAAGAAGGAGGATAATGTGAATTGCTGTGCCTTATCCCATCTGTACCCACCTGATGAACTTGAACTGTCAAGTATATGTTTGACTGTTACAAAGAACTTCGTGTTCCCTAAATTGTGAGCGGCGGCTTCTGAGGACAGAAGCCTGAAGGCAGTGGAGGCCTGCGGCCTACAAGAGAGTGTGCTGCACCCCACACCCTAGAGCACACTGGGACTGGGACACCCATTGTCTGTAAAGTGCCAGAGCGAAATCAGACCGACGTTCAGTCACGACTATCGCTCTGTGCCACTTTACAAGATGAGTGATAAGGGAACTTCTCCATCAGAAGAGACGAGGAAATAATGGTCGCTGCCCAAACTGTGACAAGAACAGGACCACAATGCAACAAGAACTGTCTCACAATGCTCTTGGAACTTTCCCATAATGCATTGCAAATTGAAACTAGAGCAAATACATTAAATCACTAGCAGACAGTGCAGTTATCAAACAATAAAAAAGAGACAGGATTCAAATGCAAGCAACATAATGTCAGAACTGATATACACATAAAGTGACTAGATTCCCTGGATAGCTAAATTCGCTGCTGAGGCAAGAACACGGGCTGCCCAGCACTATTTAAGTGCACCCCATGAAGATAGACACTCTAATTTACAAGGCCATAACATATAGGTGCATCTCACAAAATTAGAATATCATCAAAAAGTTAATTTATTTCAGTTCTTCAATGCAAAAAGTGAACCTCATATATTATATAGAGTCATTACAAACACAGTGATCTATTTCAAGTGTTTATTTCTGTTAATGTTGATGATTATGGCTTATAGCCAATGAAAACACAAAAGTCATTAACTCAGTAAATTAAAATAATTAACAAAAAACACCTGCAAAGACTTCCTAAGCATTTAAAAAGGTCCCTTAGTCTGTTTTAGTAGGCTCCACAATCATGACAATCATGATGAAGACTGCTGGCTTGACAGATGTCCAGAGTTCCAATTTTCATTTGAAATCAAGGTCCCAGAGTCTGGAAGAAGAGTGGAGAGGTCACAATCCAAGCTGCTTGAGGTCTAGTGTGAAGTTTCCACAATCAGTGATGGTTTGGGGAGCCGTGTCATCTGCTGGTGTAGGTCCACTGTGTTTTTTCAACACAAAAGTCAGCGCAGCCGTCTACCAGGAAATTTTAGAGCACTTCATGCTTCCCTCTGCCACAGTATCAAGCTACCAGGGGGGCAAAGGGGGCGGTGGCCCCGGGCCCCTCGCTCTTAGGGGGCCCATCCAGGGCTACGCCAGTGTAACTGTATCTAGCATGCCCCTGGTGCCAGCATCGGGCCCCACTGCCCGCCACCGCCGCAAGTTTACTGATGAGAGAGGGAGCGCGGATCTCTCTCCCATTAGTCCCTTCTGTGACTGACGTCTCTGACATCATCACTTGGCGCCCAGCCCGCTGTGCTGAAGATGTGTGCGTGCTGGGTGCTCTGAGCAGCGAGGGAACCAGGAGGAGAGATGAGTACTGTTTATTTATTTTTTGCCGGGTGGGGGGCGGCATTATATTACAGACTCTGCCTATGGGAAGGGGGAGGTGCATTATACTACAGACTCTGCCTATGGGGGAGCATTATCCTAAAGACTCTGCCCACAGAGAGGGGGGGCATTATACTAAAGACTCTGCCTATGGGGAGGGGGGGCATTATACTACAGACTGTCTATGGGGAGGGGGGGAGCATTATACTAAAGCCTCTGTCTATGGGGGGGCATTCTACTACAGACTCTGCCTATGGGGGGCATTATACTACAGACTCTGTTTATGAGCAGGGGAGAGCAGTAGACTGCAGACTCTGCCTATGGGGGGACATTGTACTACAGACTCTGCCTATAAGAGGGGGAGCATTATACTACAGACTCTGCCTATGGGGGGTGCATTTTACTACAGACTCTGCCTATAGGTGGGGCATTATACTACAGACGCTGCCTATGAGATGGGGGGGGCATTATATCACAGACTCTGCCTATGAGGAGGGGGGGGACATTATACTACAGACTCTGCCTATGAGATGGGGGGGCATTATACTACAGATTCTGCCTATGAGGAGGGGGGGGGATTATACTACAGACTCTGACTATGAGGAGGGGGGAGCATTATACTACAGACTCTGCCTATGGGGGAGCATTATACTGCAGACTCTGCCTATGGGGGGGCATTATACTACAGACTCTGCCTATGAGGAGGGGGGGAGCATTATACTACAGACTCTGCCTATAGGGGGGACATTGTACTACAGACTCTGCCTATAAGAGGGGGAGCATTATACTACAGACTCTGCCTATGGGGGGTGCATTTTACTACAGACTCTGCCTATAAGTGGGGCATTATACTACAGACGCTGCCTATGAGATGGGGGGGGCATTATACCACAGACTCTGCCTATGAGGAGGGGGGGCACATTACACTACAGACTCTGCCTATGAGATGGGGGGGGGCATTATACTACAGATTCTGCCTATGAGGAGGGGGGGGGCATTATACTACAGACTCTGCCTATGAGGAGGGGGGAGCATTATACTACAGACTCTGCCTATGGGGGGGGCATTATACTGCAGACTCTGCCTATGGGGGGGCATTATACCACAGACTCTGCCTATGAGGAGGGGGGGAGCATTATACTACAGACTCTGCCTATGGGGGGGAGCTTTATACTACAGACTCTGTCAATGGGGGGAGCATTTTACTACAGACTCTGCCTATAGGGGCGCATTATACTATACGAAGGACTATGGGGAGTGCATTATACTATATTGAGGACTATCTGGTGCATTATACTATATGTAGGCTATTTATACAGTGTGGGAGATAATGTGGGTTCTTTGAACAGCGTGGGGGCCATCATACAGTGTGGGAGATAATGTGGGGTCTTTGTATAGTGTGGAGGCCATCATACAGTGTTGGAGCCATCAGCTTGGGGGCTACTAAGGGGTCAGTATACTTTGTGGGGGTACTATACAGTGAGGGGGAATTATATCGTGAATAGGAGAACATCATACTGGTTAGAGCGGAGCTCTACATGGGGGGAGACTCAGGACATTATTAAATCTTAGGTGGGCACTTATTGTTATAGGGGAACTCAGGTTATCGTGACTGTCGAAGGGGCACTATTACTTTCTAGGGGGCACAATGTGGGCACTGTTTTCTAGGACACTTGCACACGGCATTACTTTATTTTAGAGGTTTGTTTTACCATCTAGAGGGCACACAGTAGGTGCAGTAATATGGACACATTTTGCAGCAGAGGCTCAGTATTGGGGTATCAGCAGGATGAGAAGTTTGTGCAGGTTGGGGATAGATGTGGTCAGTGCCTGAAATGTAAGGAGTCAAATGTGTCTTTGTTGTGATCTCTGCATACCTGAGACTCTGAGTCCTGGCTGGAGAAGTTGTCGTGTCGGTCTGGGCCAGATGGAAAAGACGGGAAAAGTGAACAATTTAATCAGAAAGAACGTCAGCTGTAAGGTACTATATATAACTGAGCTGTGATCTCTTATATGTTCTGCAGGACTGGCATCTATCAATATATGTCACCATATGGCGGTAATATCAGTGCTGGTCTTTGTATAGAGATTATTTTTAGTAACAGCGCGGTCATCTGCTGAGGTTTTCCTACATCAACTATCTGGGTGCGCCGCTATAGTTGGAATCAGGTTAGAGGCCCACTCAGAAGTTTCGGCCCCCTGAACCAAAACCTTAGCTACGCCAAGCTTTTTGGAGATGGAAATTTCATTCTCCAGCAGGACTTGGCCCCTGTCCACACTGACAAAAGTACTAATACCTGGTTTAAAACAACAGTATCACTGTGCTTGATTGGCAGCAAACTCACCTGACCTTAACCCCATAAAGAATCTATGGGGTATTGTCAAGAGGAAAATGAGAGACACCAGACCCAACAATGCAGACGACCTGAAGGCTTCTATCAAAGCCACCTGGGCTTCCATAACCCCTCAGCAGTGCCACAGGCTGATCCCTCCATGCCATATTGCCGCATTGATGCAGTAATTGATGTAAAAGGATCCCCGACCAAGTATTGAGGGCATTTATTGAACATACATTTCAGTAGGATAACATTTTGGATTTTGAAAACATTTTTCAAGCTGTTATAAGGTATTCTAATTAATTGAAATAATGACTTTTGAGTTTTCGTTGGCTGTAAGCCATAATCATCAACATTAACAGAAATAAACACTTGAAATAGATCACTCTGTGTGTAATGGCTCTATATAATATATGAGTTTCACGTTTTGTATTGAAGAACTGAAATAAATTAACTTTTATGGTGATATTCTAATTTTGTGAGATGCACCTGTAGATGGGCTTGGCTGCACCCTGAATAAAAATAGCATGTAAAAAATATATATGATATATATGAGGTATTGGTCGATATTTTGGCCAAAATATACAAGCTCGCAACCTGCTCAAGGGTCCTCATAGTTGCGAGTCCCTACACTAACATTAAAAGCAAAGTCACAAAAACAAGGAATTAAAGTTCCCACCAAAATTCAAGAATTAACACAGCAAATACAGCAACAATAATTACAAGGATGCAGCAAACCCATATAATGAAGAAGTCAGCAACACAGGTGCAAAATATTGATGAGACAACCACTCACAACCTACCAATTCATGGAGGGGGTGATTGCTTAGTATTAAAACTGCACACAAATAAGCCTTGTATAGGGCACTGGTCACACATAGGTAGTGCACAATGTCTGGCTTACAGCCTATTAGTGAAGCCCAAACTATTAGATTAGGCGGGCTGCCCAGCACTTTTTAAGTGCACCCCATGAAGACAGACACCCTAGTTTACAAGGCCAACATTGATGGGTCTGGCTGCACCCTGAATAAAAATAACGTGCAAAAAATATATATGATATATATGAGGTATTAGTAAATATTTTGGCCAAAATACACAAGCTCGCAACCCGCGTCAAGGGTCCTCATACTTGCGAGTCCCTACACTAACATTAAAAGCAAAGACAAATTTAAATTCCCACCAAAATTCAAGAATTAACACAGGAAAAAAGGGCAACAGTGTTTACCTGCCTAGGTCTCAGTACTAACCATACCATATAATAACGATGACAGCAATACAGGTGCAAAATACTGATGCGACAACCACTCACATATTACCAATTAATGGAGGGGGGTGATTACATAGTATTAAAACTGCACACAAAATTATATGGGATTGCTACATCCTAATAGTGCATTAGTTCTGAGATCTGGGCAGGTAAATGCTATATTAATAATTGATTTTTTGGGGAAAGTTAAATTCTCTTTTGTTGGCTTTACTTTTAATCTAACTGAAATACACATAAGCTTTTTTCCTAAACATTAGGATCTGTTTAGAGCCATCAGCTCAAAAAGGCTTCATTTGACAGACTTGGCATAAGCAGGTCAAAAGGAACCCTGATCTTTACCATTACACCCCTTTACAGGAATGGGGACTTACCACATGCTCAGGGTTGCATCTACAGAGTAGCTGCTGGCCAGAGGAGCGAGTTTGAGGCTATAACTCTAACCAAAGCTTTTTTATTACTAAATGATGGGTTCTGTCTAAGGCCATTGGCTCAAAAAGACTTCCTCGGACAGACTTGGCGCAAGCTACTCCATTCTGCAGATCCCAAGGGAACCCTGGCCTTTACCATTACACCCCTGTACAGGGATAGATACTTACCATAGGCCCAGGGTTGCATCTACAGAGTAGCTGCTGGCCGGAGGAGCGAGCTTGAGGCTATAGTGGTTGATTCAACTCTAACTAAAGCTTTTTTTTCCTAAATACTGGGATCTGTTTAAGGCTGTTGGCTCAAACAGACTTCCTCGGACAGACTTGGCGCAAGCTACTCCATTCTGCAGCTCCCAAGGGAACCCTGGTTTTTACATTACACCCCTGTACAGGGATAGATACTTACCATAGGCCCAGGGTTGCATCTACAGAGTAGCTGCTGGCCGGAGGAGTGCGCTTGAGGCTTGAGTAGTTGAGTCAATCCTAACTAAAGAAAAACCTATCTAATGACACTTTCTTGTTAGGACCTGTCTGAGGCCTATGGCTCAAAAAAGCTTCTTTGGAAAAACTTGGCAAAAGCCAGTCTATCCTACAGGTTCCAAAGGAACTCTGGCCTTCACTCTTACAGCCCTGTACAGTGATAAAGACTTATTACAGGGCCTTGATTGCATCTACATAGTAGATGCTGACTGGAGGGGCAAACTTAAAGTTAGAATGGTTCAGCCAACCCTAACTATTGCTACTTTCTTAAATGTTAGGATATTTCTGAGGCCATTGGCTCAAACAGGCTTCCTTGGACAGACTTGGCGCAAAACACACCATTTCTGATGTTTCCAAATGAACCCTGGGCTTCACCCTTGAACCTCTATACAGGGACCGTTTCATAGTTTTAAGGTTGAAAGACACAAGTCTGTCAAGTTCAACCTAAAAGCTAATGTGTTGATCCAGAGGAAGGCAAAAACCCCATGAGGCAGATGCTAATTGCCCCATATTAGGGGAAAAATTCCTTCCCGACTCCACATATGGCAATCAGACTAGTTCCCTGGATCAACGTCCCATAACAAAATCTAGTACGGATAACCTGCAATTTTATATTATTTAAGAAAGGCACACACATGCCCTCCTTGAATTTTTTTTAGAAAATTAAGTATTTCAATTTCATGTGGTAGAGAGTTTCATAACCTCATTGCTCACACAATAAAAATTTGCCAACTAACTTCCTTTAGACAAAGTGAATTAGGATCTTTATGCTAGAGTAATTGAATTAACTCTAACTGAAATAGATTAATGCTTTTTTCCTAAATGTTGAAATTTGTTTAAATCCATCAGCTCAAAAAGGCTTTCTCGGACAGACTTGGCGCAAGCTACTCCATTCTGCAGATCCCAAGGGAACCCTGGCCTTTACCATTACACCCCTGTACATGATAGATACTTACCATAGGCCCAGGGCTGCATCTACAGAGTAGCTGCTGGCCGGAGGAGCGAGCTTGAGGCTATAGTGGTTGATTCAACTCTAACTAAAGCTTTTTTTTCCTAAATACTGGGATCTGTTTAAGGCTGTTGGCTCAAACAGACTTCCTCGGACAGACTTGGCGCAAGCTACTCCATTCTGCAGATCCCAAGGGAACCCTGGTTTTTACCATTACACCCCTGTACAGGGATAGATACTTACCATAGGCCCAGGGTTGCATCTACAGAGTAGCTGCTGGCCGGAGGAGTGCGCTTGAGGCTTGAGTAGTTGAATCAATCCTAACTAAAGAAAAACCTATCTAATGCCACTTTCTTGTTAGGACCTGTCTGAGGCCTATGGCTCAAAAAAGCTTCTTTGGAAAGACTTGGCAAAAGCCAGTCTATCCTACAGGTTCCAAAGGAACTCTGGCCTTCACTCTTACAGCCCTGTACAGCGATAAAGACTTATTACAGGACCTTGATTGCATCTACATAGTAGATGCTGACTGGAGGGGCAAACTTAAGGCTAGAATGGTTCAGCCAACCCTAACTATTGCTACTTTCTTAAATGTTAAGATATTTCTGAGGCCGTTGGCTCAAACAGGCTTCCTTGGACAGACTGGGCGCAAAACACACCATTTCTGATGTTTCCAAATGAACCCTGGGCTTCACCCTTGAACCTCTATACAGGGACCGTTTCATAGTTTTAAGGTTGAAAGACACAAGTCCATCAAGTTCAACCTAAAAGCTAATGTGTTGATCCAGAGGAAGGCAAAAACCCCATGAGGCAGATGCTAATTGCCCCATATTAGGGGAAAAATTCCTTCCCGACTCCACATATGGCAATCAGACTAGTTCCCTGGATCAACGTCCCATAACAAAATCTAGTACGGATAACCTGCAATTTTATATTATTCAAGAAAGGCACACACATGCCCTCCTTGAATTTTTTTTAGAAAATTAAGTATTTCAATTTCATGTGGTAGAGAGTTTCATAACCTCATTGCTCACACAATAAAAATTTGCCAACTAACTTCCTTTAGACAAAGTAAATTAGGATCTTTATGCTAGAGTAATTGAATTAACTCTAACTGAAATAGATTAATGCTTTTTTCCTAAATGTTGAAATTTGTTTAAATCCATCAGCTCAAAAAGGCTTTCTCGGACAGACTTGGCGCAAGCTACTCCATTCTGCAGATCCCAAGGGAACCCTGGCCTTTACCATTACACCCCTGTACAGGGATAGATACTTACCATAGGCCCAGGGCTGCATCTACAGAGTAGCTGCTGGCCGGAGGAGCGAGCTTGAGGCTATAGTGGTTGATTCAACTCTAACTAAAGCTTTTTTTTCCTAAATACTGGGATCTGTTTAAGGCTGTTGGCTCAAACAGACTTCCTCGGACAGACTTGGCGCAAGCTACTCCATTCTGCAGATCCCAAGGGAACCCTGGTTTTTACCATTACACACCTGTACAGGGATAGATACTTACCATAGGCCCAGGGTTGCATCTACAGAGTAGCTGCTGGCCGGAGGAGTGCGCTTGAGGCTTGAGTAGTTGAATCAATCCTAACTAAAGAAAAACCTATCTAATGACACTTTCTTGTTAGGACCTGTCTGAGGCCTATGGCTCAAAAAGCTTCTTTGGAAAGACTTGGCAAAACCCAGTTTATCCTACAGGTTCCAAAGGAACTCTGGCCTTCACTCTTACATCCCTGTACAGTGATAAATACTTATTACAGGGCCTTGATTGCATCTACATAGTAGATGCTGACTGGAGGGGCAAACTTAAAGTTAGAATGGTTCAGCCAACCCTAACTATTGCTATTTTCTTAAATGTTAGGATATTTCTGAGGCCATTGGCTCAAACAGGCTTCCTTGGACAGACTTGGCGCAAAACACACCATTTCTGATGTTTCCAAATGAACCCTGGGCTTCACCCTTGAACCTCTATACAGGGACCGTTTCATAGTTTTAAGGTTGAAAGACACAAGTCTGTCAAGTTCAACCTAAAAGCTAATGTGTTGATCCAGAGGAAGGCAAAAACCCCATGAGGCAGATGCTAATTGCCCCATATTAGGGGAAAAATTCCTTCCCGACTCCACATATGGCAATCAGACTAGTTCCCTGGATCAACGTCCCATAACAAAATCTAGTACGGATAACCTGCAATTTTATATTATTTAAGAAAGGCACACACATGCCCTCCTTGAATTTTTTTTAGAAAATTAAGTATTTCAATTTCATGTGGTAGAGAGTTTCATAACCTCATTGCTCACACAATAAAAATTTGCCAACTAACTTCCTTTAGACAAAGTGAATTAGGATCTTTATGCTAGAGTAATTGAATTAACTCTAACTGAAATAGATTAATGCTTTTTTCCTAAATGTTGAAATTTGTTTAAATCCATCAGCTCAAAAAGGCTTTCTCGGACAGACTTGGCGCAAGCTACTCCATTCTGCAGATCCCAAGGGAACCCTGGCCTTTACCATTACACCCCTGTACATGATAGATACTTACCATAGGCCCAGGGCTGCATCTACAGAGTAGCTGCTGGCCGGAGGAGCGAGCTTGAGGCTATAGTGGTTGATTCAACTCTAACTAAAGCTTTTTTTTCCTAAATACTGGGATCTGTTTAAGGCTGTTGGCTCAAACAGACTTCCTCGGACAGACTTGGCGCAAGCTACTCCATTCTGCAGATACCAAGGGAACCCTGGTTTTTACCATTACACCCCTGTACAGGGATAGATACTTACCATAGGCCCAGGGTTGCATCTACAGAGTAGCTGCTGGCCGGAGGAGTGCGCTTGAGGCTTGAGTAGTTGAATCAATCCTAACTAAAGAAAAACCTATCTAATGCCACTTTCTTGTTAGGACCTGTCTGAGGCCTATGGCTCAAAAAAGCTTCTTTGGAAAGACTTGGCAAAAGCCAGTCTATCCTACAGGTTCCAAAGGAACTCTGGCCTTCACTCTTACAGCCCTGTACAGCGATAAAGACTTATTACAGGACCTTGATTGCATCTACATAGTAGATGCTGACTGGAGGGGCAAACTTAAGGCTAGAATGGTTCAGCCAACCCTAACTATTGCTACTTTCTTAAATGTTAAGATATTTCTGAGGCCGTTGGCTCAAACAGGCTTCCTTGGACAGACTGGGCGCAAAACACACCATTTCTGATGTTTCCAAATGAACCCTGGGCTTCACCCTTGAACCTCTATACAGGGACAGTTTCATAGTTTTAAGGTTGAAAGACACAAGTCCATCAAGTTCAACCTAAAAGCTAATGTGTTGATCCAGAGGAAGGCAAAAACCCCATGAGGCAGATGCTAATTGCCCCATATTAGGGGAAAAATTCCTTCCCGACTCCACATATGGCAATCAGACTAGTTCCCTGGATCAACGTCCCATAACAAAATCTAGTACGGATAACCTGCAATTTTATATTATTCAAGAAAGGCACACACATGCCCTCCTTGAATTTTTTTTAGAAAATTAAGTATTTCAATTTCATGTGGTAGAGAGTTTCATAACCTCATTGCTCACACAATAAAAATTTGCCAACTAACTTCCTTTAGACAAAGTGAATTAGGATCTTTATGCTAGAGTAATTGAATTAACTCTAACTGAAATAGATTAATGCTTTTTTCCTAAATGTTGAAATTTGTTTAAATCCATCAGCTCAAAAAGGCTTTCTCGGACAGACTTGGCGCAAGCTACTCCATTCTGCAGATCCCAAGGGAACCCTGGCCTTTACCATTACACCCCTGTACAGGGATAGATACTTACCATAGGCCCAGGGCTGCATCTACAGAGTAGCTGCTGGCCGGAGGAGCGAGCTTGAGGCTATAGTGGTTGATTCAACTCTAACTAAAGCTTTTTTTTCCTAAATACTGGGATCTGTTTAAGGCTGTTGGCTCAAACAGACTTCCTCGGACAGACTTGGCGCAAGCTACTCCATTCTGCAGATCCCAAGGGAACCCTGTTTTTTACCATTACACCCCTGTACAGGGATAGATACTTACCATAGGCCCAGGGTTGCATCTACAGAGTAGCTGCTGGCCGGAGGAGTGCGCTTGAGGCTTGAGTAGTTGAATCAATCCTAACTAAAGAAAAACCTATCTAATGCCACTTTCTTGTTAGGACCTGTCTGAGGCCTATGGCTCAAAAAAGCTTCTTTGGAAAGACTTGGCAAAAGCCAGTCTATCCTACAGGTTCCAAAGGAACTCTGGCCTTCACTCTTTCAGCTCTGTACAGCGATAAAGACTTATTGCAGGGCCTTGATTGCATCTACATAGTAGATACTGACTGGAGGGGCAAACTTAAGGCTAGAATGGTTCAGCCAACCCTAACTATTGCTACTTTCTTAAATGTTAGGATATTTCTGAGGCCGTTGGCTCAAACAGGCTTCCTTGGACAGACTGGGCGCAAAACACACCATTTCTTATGTTTCCAAATGAACCCTGGGCTTCACCCTTGAACCTCAATACATGGACAGTTTCATAGTTTTAAGGTTGAAAGACACAAGTCCATCAAGTTCAACCTAAAAGCTAATGTGTTGATCCAGAGGAAGGCAAAAACCCCATGAGGCAGATGCTAATTGCCCCATATTAGAGGAAAAATTCCTTCCCGACTCCACATATGGCAATCAGACTAGTTCCCTGGATCAACGTCCCATAACAAAATCTAGTACGGATAACCTGCAATTTTATATTATTCAAGAAAGGCACACATATGCCCTCCTTGAATTTTTTTTAGAAAATTTAGTATTTCAAGTTCATGTGGTAGAGAGTTCCATAACCTCATTGCTCACACAATAAAAATTTGCCAACTAACTTCCTTTAGACAAAGTGAATTAGGATCTTTATGCTAGAGTAATTGAATTAACTCTAACTGAAATAGATTAATGCTTTTTTCCTAAATGTTGAAATTTGTTTAAATCCATCAGCTCAAAAAGGCTTTCTCGGACAGACTTGGCGCAAGCTACTCCATTCTGCAGATCCCAAGGGAACCCTGGCCTTTACCATTACACGCCTGTACATGGATAGATACTTACCATAGGCCCAGGGCTGCATCTACAGAGTAGCTGCTGGCTGGAGGAGCGAGCTTGAGGCTATAGTGGTTGATTCAACTCTAACTGAAGCTTTTTTTTTTCCTAAATACTGGGATCTGTTTAAGGCTGTTGGCTCAAACAGACTTCCTCGGACAGACTTGGCGCAAGCTACTCCATTCTGCAGATCCCAAGGGAACCCAGGTTTTTACCATTACACCCCTGTACAGGGATAGATACTTACCATAGGCCCAGGGTTGCATCTACAGAGTAGCTGCTGGCCGGAGGAGTGCGCTTGAGGCTTGAGTAGTTGAATCAATCCTAACTAAAGAAAAACCTATCTAATGCCACTTTCTTGTTAGGACCTGTCTGAGGCCTATGGCTCAAAAAAGCTTCTTTGGAAAGACTTGGCAAAAGCCAGTCAATCCTACAGGTTCCAAAGGTACTCTGGCCTTCACTCTTACAGCCCTGTACAGCGATAAAGACTTATTACAGGACCTTGATTGCATCTACATAGTAGATGCTGACTGGAGGGGCAAACTTAAGGCTAGAATGGTTCAGCCAACCCTAACTATTGCTACTTTCTTAAATGTTAAGATATTTCTGAGGCCGTTGGCTCAAACAGGCTTCCTTGGACAGACTGGGCGCAAAACACACCATTTCTGATGTTTCCAAATGAACCCTGAGCTTCACCCTTGAACCTCTATACAGGGACCGTTTCATAGTTTTAAGGTTGAAAGACACAAGTCCATCAAGTTCAACCTAAAAGCTAATGTGTTGATCCAGAGGAAGGCAAAAACCCCATGAGGCAGATGCTAATTGCCCCATATTAGGGGAAAAATTCCTTCCCGACTCCACATATGGCAATCAGACTAGTTCCCTGGATCAACGTCCCATAACAAAATCTAGTACGGATAACCTGCAATTTTATATTATTCAAGAAAGGCACACACATGCCCTCCTTGAATTTTTTTTAGAAAATTAAGTATTTCAATTTCATGTGGTAGAGAGTTGCATAACCTCATTGCTCACACAATAAAAATTTGCCAACTAACTTCCTTTAGACAAAGTGAATTAGGATCTTTATGCTAGAGTAATTGAATTAACTCTAACTGAAATAGATTAATGCTTTTTTCCTAAATGTTGAAATTTGTTTAAATCCATCAGTTCAAAAAGGCTTTCTCGGACAGACTTGGCGCAAGCTACTCCATTCTGCAGATCCCATGGGAACCCTGGCCTTTACCATTACACCCCTGTACAGGGATAGATACTTACCATAGGCCCAGGGCTGCATCTACAGAGTAGCTGCTGGCCGGAGGAGCGAGCTTGAGGCTATAGTGGTTGATTCAACTCTAACTAAAGCTTTTTTTTCCTAAATACTGGGATCTGTTTAAGGCTGTTGGCTCAAACAGACTTCCTCGGACAGACTTGGCGCAAGCTACTCCATTCTGCAGATCCCAAGGGAACCCTGTTTTTTACCATTACACCCCTGTACAGGGATAGATACTTACCATAGGCCCAGGGTTGCATCTACAGAGTAGCTGCTGGCCGGAGGAGTGCGCTTGAGGCTTGAGTAGTTGAATCAATCCTAACTAAAGAAAAACCTATCTAATGCCACTTTCTTGTTAGGACCTGTCTGAGGCCTATGGCTCAAAAAAGCTTCTTTGGAAAGACTTGGCAAAAGCCAGTCTATCCTACAGGTTCCAAAGGAACTCTGGCCTTCACTCTTTCAGCTCTGTACAGCGATAAAGACTTATTGCAGGGCCTTGATTGCATCTACATAGTAGATACTGACTGGAGGGGCAAACTTAAGGCTAGAATGGTTCAGCCAACCCTAACTATTGCTACTTTCTTAAATGTTAGGATATTTCTGAGGCCGTTGGCTCAAACAGGCTTCCTTGGACAGACTGGGCGCAAAACACACCATTTCTTATGTTTCCAAATGAACCCTGGGCTTCACCCTTGAACCTCAATACATGGACAGTTTCATAGTTTTAAGGTTGAAAGACACAAGTCCATCAAGTTCAACCTAAAAGCTAATGTGTTGATCCAGAGGAAGGCAAAAACCCCATGAGGCAGATGCTAATTGCCCCATATTAGAGGAAAAATTCCTTCCCGACTCCACACATGGCAATCAGACTAGTTCCCTGGATCAACGTCCCATAACAAAATCTAGTACGGATAACCTGCAATTTTATATTATTCAAGAAAGGCACACATATGCCCTCCTTGAATTTTTTTTAGAAAATTTAGTATTTCAAGTTCATGTGGTAGAGAGTTCCATAACCTCATTGCTCACACAATAAAAATTTGCCAACTAACTTCCTTTAGACAAAGTGAATTAGGATCTTTATGCTAGAGTAATTGAATTAACTCTAACTGAAATAGATTAATGCTTTTTTCCTAAATGTTGAAATTTGTTTAAATCCATCAGCTCAAAAAGGCTTTCTCGGACAGACTTGGCGCAAGCTACTCCATTCTGCAGATCCCAAGGGAACCCTGGCCTTTACCATTACACGCCTGTACATGGATAGATACTTACCATAGGCCCAGGGCTGCATCTACAGAGTAGCTGCTGGCCGGAGGAGCGAGCTTGAGGCTATAGTGGTTGATTCAACTCTAACTGAAGCTTTTTTTTTTCCTAAATACTGGGATCTGTTTAAGGCTGTTGGCTCAAACAGACTTCCTCGGACAGACTTGGCGCAAGCTACTCCATTCTGCAGATCCCAAGGGAACCCAGGTTTTTACCATTACACCCCTGTACAGGGATAGATACTTACCATAGGCCCAGGGTTGCATCTACAGAGTAGCTGCTGGCCGGAGGAGTGCGCTTGAGGCTTGAGTAGTTGAATCAATCCTAACTAAAGAAAAACCTATCTAATGCCACTTTCTTGTTAGGACCTGTCTGAGGCCTATGGCTCAAAAAAGCTTCTTTGGAAAGACTTTGCAAAAGCCAGTCTATCCTACAGGTTCCAAAGGAACTCTGGCCTTCACTCTTACAGCCCTGTACAGCGATAAAGACTTATTACATGGCCTTGATTGCATCTACATAGTAGATGCTGACTGGAGGGGCAAACTTAAGGCTAGAATGGTTCAGCCACCCTAACTATTGCTACTTTCTGAAATGTTAGGATATTTCTGAGGCCGTTGGCTCAAACAGGATTCCTTGGACAGACTGGGCGCAAAACACACCATTTCTGATGGTTCCAAATGAACCCTGGGCTTCACCCTTGAACCTCAATACAGGGACAGTTTCATAGTTTTAAGGTTGAAAGACACAAGTCCATCAAGTTCAACCTAAAAGCTAATGTGTTGATCCAGAGGAAGGCAAAAACCCCATGAGGCAGATGCTAATTGCCCCATTTTAGGGGAAAAATTCCTTCCCGACTCCACATATGGCAATCAGACTAGTTCCCTGGATCAACGTCCCATAATAAAATCTATTACCACTAACCTGAAATGTTATATTATTCAAGGAACATTTTTCATCAAGCAGTTTTCACCGGAAATGTGTTGCACAACTGTTTGAATCTCAGTAAATTCCTGCGCAACTTACATTTAAATACTCTGACCTTTTTACACCCACTCTTTTAACTTCTTAAATAGTGAACAGAGCTTATCTGGACCGCTTGTGGCTTAGCTTTACCTGAAAACTTATTACAAATTAGGCTGGAAAAGTGGTGTAAAATAGGACTGAAATTGACTCCATCTTTTGACTGGAGTACATTTCTTGAGGTGTAGTACGTCAGCTTTAAGGGGATATTTCAATAAATGAATGACCCTGGCTGCAGGTATAAAGAATCAAACTGTGCTGTCCTGACCCATTCCTGGGATTGTGTATGGCACTGACATCACCTCAATACTGCCGCAGCCAACAAATGTAATCAGACGGACTGCCCAGCTGAGCGCACTGAGCTGCTGCAGCTCTGAGATGGTGGAACCTCTTTTTTTTAATTAAATGACCTGCAGCTAGGGACATTCATTTATTGAAAGGGAACAACCCCTTTAAGGATGAGTCAAGTTCATTAAGAGGTTTAGTCTTTTTAATGAATTTGGTGCACGTTCCTCCAATAGGCGCTTCATGAATGCTGGTATAGAAATCCACCAGCCTTGATGAATCGGCCACCATAGGTTTACATGGCATGAGCATATACAGAACAGTTGTGTAGTATACGTTACCAGGCCCTCATGATGCTCTTGGTCCTGGATGGCCTTCCACAGTCTGCTTTCTTGCTTCATCATCTTGAAGGGCTCCACTTTCTTTTCTTCTGGCTGGCATGGTGCGGCTCTATCATCCTGCTCCTTTAACACGAAGGGACGAATGACTGTAAAGCTGCCAGGAGCGTTTTTTTATCCCCTTAGATCATTGTGACACCACAAAGTGATGACATAGACAAGTGGGTGAGGCGCCTTTATTCAGTCATCGGGTGTGGTCAGAAGAAATTAGCATATTCCGTGATGTTACTACAATGAGAACAGACATGAACATTCTATTCGGAACCCGACCGCCATTATCAGCGGAACCTTCACTGCTGTCAGATTGGCACTAAAAACAAAAAGAGACAGCGGTGAACCTGGACAGTAACAATCTACAGGGACAGTGACTGCTAAGCGGACTTCATGTCAGATGTTATGCAGTTTTGTCAGAAAAAAAAACAATAAAATATATAAAAGACAGGCTCCAATAAACCTTAAACACTGGGCTGTAGTCACAGATTCTCCTTCCACCTGCAGCACATTGCTCCCCTGCCTAACCCTCCCCGTCCTGCAGCATGTTTCTCACCGCTTAATTCTCCCACTCCTGCAGCACATCACTCCCCTGTCTAAACCTCCCCCTCTTGCGGCACATTGCTCCCGTCTAATCCTCCCCTCCTTGCAGCACATTGTGCCCTTTCTAAATCTCCCCCTTCCTGCACCACATCACCCACTGCCAAATACCCTCTTGCACCACATCGCCCACTGCCAAATCCTGCACTTCCTGCAGCATATCGCTCCCTGCCTAATCCTCTCCTATTGCATTACATCACTCCCCTGCATAAGCCACCTCTTCCTGCAGCACATCGCTTCCCTGCCTAAGCCTCCCCCTCCTGCATTACATCACTCCCCTGCCTAATCCTCCTCTTCCTGCAGCACAGCGCTCCCTGCCTAATCCTCCTCTTCCTGCAGCACATCGCTCCCTGCATGATTCTCCCTATCCTGCATTACATCACTCCCCTGCCTAATCCTCCTCTTCCTGCAGCACATCGCTCCCCTGACCCCCTCTTACGTGACATCTTTTCTATCAGTTACATTTGTGAAGTAACTGCTGTCTCCTGTGAGCAGTGGAGAGCGAAGCTGAGAGCCAGGAGGCTCTGCCCCTCTGCCCCTTCTTGCCACATCATCATCCATCTACATCAGGGCTGTCAAACTCAAATATATAGAGGGCCAAAAGGAAGAGTTTAACTCAGAAAAATAAGTCAACACTTTATCAGATGTTTCTGTGAAAACTTGAGTACAACAAATAAGATTTTGTTATTTTCCCTCAGTTATAAAAAAAATAGTTATGAGAAAAGTGTGACAAAAAGGAGTCATAAAATGCACCAAAATGAAATATCACAATTTATGGCTCAAATTGAGGTGAAGCAAGGAAGAGGTTGAGCTTAGCTAATGAGATGCATCAAACATACAGGTGCTTCTCACAAAATTAGAATATCATCAAAAAGTTAATTTATTTCAGTTCTTCAATCCAAAAAGTGAAACTCATATATTATACAGAGTCATTACAGAGTGATCTATTTCAAGTGTTTATTTCTGTTAATGTTGATAATGATGGCTTACAGCCAATGAAAACACAAAGTCATTATCTCAGTAAATTAGAATAATTAACAAAAATCACCTGCAAAGGCTTCTTACGCATTTAAAAAGGTCCCTTTGTCTGTTTCAGTAGGCTCCACAATCATGGGGAAGACTGCTGACTTGACAGATGTCCAGAAGGCAGTCATTGACACACTCCACAAGGAGTGTAAACCACAAAAGGTCATTGCTAAAGAAGCTGGCTGTTAACAGAGTGCTGTATCCAAGCATATTTATGGAAAGTTGAGTGGAAAGAAAAAGTGTGGTAGGAAGAGGTGCACAAGCAACCGGGATAACCGCAGCCTTGAAAAGATTGTTAAGGAAAGGACATTCAAACATTTGGGGAAGATTCACAAGGAGTGGACTGCTGCTGGAGTCATTGCTTCAAGAGCCACCACACACAGACGTATCCAGGACATGGGCTACAAGTGTCACATTCCTTGTGTCGAGCCACTCATCACCAATAGACAACGCCAGAAGCATCTTACCTGGGCCAAGGAGAAAAACACCTGGACTGTTACTCAGTGGTCCAAGGTGTTGTTTTCCGATGAAAGTAAATTTTGCATTTAATTTGGAAATCAAGGTCCCAGAGTCTGGAGGAAGAGTGGAGAGGCCACAATCCAAGCTGCTGGAGGTCTCGTGTGAAGTTTCCACAATCGGTGATGGTTTGGGGAGCCATGTCATCTGCTGGTGTAGGTCCACTGTGTTTTATCAAGACCAAAGTCAGCGCACCCGTCTACCAGGACATTGTAGAGCACTTCATGCTTCCCTCTGCTGACAAGCTTTATGGAGATGGAAATGTCATTTTCCAGCAGGACTTGGCCCCTGTCCACACGGCCAAAAGTACCAATACCTGGTTTACACAACAGTATCACTGTGCTTGATTGGCAGTAAACTCACCTGACCTTAACCCCATAGAGAATCTATTATAGAAAATCTATGGGGTATTGTCAAGAGAAAGATGAGAGACACCAGACCCAACAATGCAGACGAGCTGAAGGCTTCTATCAAAGCCACCTGGGCTTCCATAACACCTCAGCAGTGTCACAGGCTGATCGCCTCCATGCCACATTGCCGCATTGATGCAGTAATTGATGCAAAAGGAGCCTGGCCAAGTATTGAGGGCATTTACTGAACATACATTTCAGTAGGACAACATTTCAGATTTTAAAATCATTTTTCAAGCTGGTGTTATAAAGTATTCTAATTTACTGAGATAATAACATTAACAGAAATAAACACTTAAAATAGATCACTCTGTCTGTAATGACTCTATATAATATGAGTTTTACTTTTTGTATTGAAGAACTGAAATAAATTAACTTTTTGATGATATTCTAATTTTGTGAGAAGCACCTATAGTATGCTATATGCCCAATTTTAACAAATGTACTGCAATTTTTGCTGAATGTGTTCAGAAATGTACAGATGTGTAAGCAGACAAATGCAGAGACTTAGGCTATGTGCCCACGATGCACAAAAGCTCCGGATTTTTCCTGAGCGTTTCTGCATCTCCCTGGCAGAAAAAACGCATGCGGATTGTACATGCGGATTGTACATGCGGATTGTACATGCGGATTGTATATGCGGATTGTACATGCGGATTGTGCATGCGGATTGTACATGCGGATTGTACATGCGGATTGTACATGCGGATTGTACATGCGGATTGTACATGCGTTTTTCCTGCCAGGGACATGCAGAAGTGAAGCGTTCTTCACATGCATTTCCACATGCGGGTTGACAAGCGCTTTACAAGCGATTTTAGCATCACTTGGAAAGTGCTTGTCAATTTGGTCACACTATAGAAATCCATGAAAACGGCATGGATTTATATAGTGTGACCCCAAAGACTGGTTAACAATAAAAAAATCTACTGTATAATTGTCTTATCCCGTCTGTCTGTCTGTCTGTTTGTCCGTCTGTCCTGGAAATCCCGCGTCGCTCATTGGTCCGGCAGCGGCCAATCAGCGCCGCGGGATTTCTGAAAAAAGATGGCGGCCGTTAGCGGCTCATCTGCGGGACGGAGCTCAGCGGCGATGCAGCCGGGAGATGAGCGCCGCGAGGCGCTCATCTCCCGGCCGGTACCAGCAGAAGGACATCGACCGCCGGACCCATCTGCGGGACGGAGATGCAGCCGGGAGCCAAGATCGTGTAGCCAAGATCGGTGATTGGTCGCGGCCGATATTTAAATTTGGCGCCCAAATCGGTGATTGGTCGCAGGCAGCGTCCGCGACCAATCAGTACAGTAGTGTTTAACTTTTGCGGCAAGATCAGTGATTGGTCGCGGGCCAAGACCGCGACCAATCACCGATTTGTGCGGCACATTTAAATAGCGGCCGCGACCAATTGGATGTCAGCGCCGCTCCCCGGTCCTCCCTTCACCCCCTAGCCGCATGGATGTCAGCGCCGCTCCCCGGTCCTCCCTTCACACCCTAGCCGCTGATGTCCCCACAGTATCTGCATGGTGTTACAAAGGTCCGGACATTTGTGTTAAAAATCGCTGATTGGTCGCCGACGCTATTTAAATGTGGCGCCAAAATCGGTGATTGGTCGCGCCCAGCGTCGGCGACCAATCAGCGATTTTTAACACAATTGTCCGGACCTTTGTAACACCATGCGGATACTGTGGGGACATCAGCGGCTAGGGTGTGAAGGGAGGACCGGGGAGCGGCGCTGACATCCAATTGGTCGCAGCCGCTATTTAAATGTGCCGCACAAATCGGTGATTGGTCGCGGTCTTGGCCCGCGACCAATCACTGATCTTGCCGCAAAAGTTAAACACTACTGTGCTGATTGGTCGCGGACGTTGCCCGCGACCAATCACCGATTTGGGCGCCAAATTTAAATATCGGCCGCGACCAATCACCGATCTTGGCTCCACATTTAAACACCGCTGTACTGATTGGTCGCGGACGCTAATTAAATGTGGCGCCAAAATCGGTGATTGGTCGCGCCAAGCGTCGGCGACCAATCAGCACAGCGGTGTTTAAATGTGGAGCCAAGATCGGTGATTGGTCGCGGCCGATATTTAAATTTGGCGCCCAAATCGGTGATTGGTCGCGGGCAGCGCCAGCGACCAATCACCGATTTTTAACACAAATGTCCGGACCTTTGTAACACCATGCGGATACTGTGGGGACATCAGCGGCTAGGGTGTGAAGGGAGGACCGGGGAGCGGCGCTGCGGGTCCGGATACTTCAGCTGCGAGCAGTCGCTCATCTCCCGGCTTGCACAGGCAGCGGCGCTCCCCGGTCCTCACTAATACGATTCCGCTCCCCGGTCCTCACCAATACGATTCGCTGATTGGTCTCGCTCTCCACACGCGACCAATCAGTGATCTTGGCGCTAAAGTTAAACACCGCTCTGCTGATTGGTCGCGGCCGCTGCCCGTGACCAATCACCGATTTGGGCACCACATTTAAATAGCGGCCGCGACCAATCACCGATCTTGCCGCCACATTTAAACACTGCTGTGCTGATTGGTCGCGGACGCCAGATGAGACCAATCAGCGATTTTGGCGCCAAATTTAAACCCGCTCCGCTAGTTGGTCGCGGATGCTGGCCGCGACTAATCAGCATTACTGGCGCCAAATTTAAACACCGCTCTGCTGATTGATCGCGGTCGCTGGCCGGGATCAATCAGCAGTATTGGCGCCAAATTTAAACACCGCTCTGCTGATTAGTCGCGGTCGCCGTCCGCGACCAATCAGCAATATTGGCGCAAAATTTAAACACCGCTCTGCTGATTGGTCGCGGTCGCCGTCCGCGACCAATCAGCAGTATTGGCGCCAAATTTAAACCCCGCTATGATGATTGGTCGCGGTTGCCGGCCGCGACCAATCAGCAGTATTGGCGCCAAATTTAAACACCGCTCTGCTTATTGGTCGCGGTGGCCAGCCGCGACCAATCAGCGATTTTGGCGCCAAATTTAAACACCGCTCTGCTGATTGGTCGCGGGCGGCGATTGCGACCAATCAGCATTATTGGCGCCAAATTTAAACCCCGCTCTGCTGATTGGTCGAGACAGCCGGCCGCCACCAATCAGCAATTTTGGCGCCAAACTTAAACCCCGCTCTGCTGATTGGTCGCGGTTGCCGGCCGCGACTAATCAGTATTGTTGGCGCCAAATTGCCGGCCGCGACTAATCAGCATTATTGCCGCCAAATTTAAACACCGCTCTGCTGAATGGTCGTGGCCGTGACCAGTCACCACTATTGGCGCCAAATTTAAACACCGCTTTGCTGATTGGTCGCGACCGGCGGCTGCAACCAATCAGCATTATTGGCGCAAAATTTAAACCCCGCTCTGCTGATTGGTCACGTTCGCTGGCCGCGACCAATCAGCATTATTGGCGCAAAATTTAAACCCCGCCCTGCTGATTAGTAGCGACTGCCGGCCGTGACCAATCAGCGATATAGCCGCCAAATTTCAACACCGCTTTGCTGATTGGTCGCGGTTGTTGGCCGCGACCAATCAGCGATTTTGGCGCCAAATTTAAACATCGCTCTGCTGATTGCGCCCGGTCTGCCGCATACATATTCTAGAATACCCGATGCGTTAGAATCAGGCCACCATCTATAAATCTCTACTTAACTTCCGATGGCCCCCGCAGTCTCGCTTCGCTCCGTCCTGGCTGCCGGCAGATCGCGGTACACTGAAGGACCTGCTGTCACATGACTATGACGTCAGCGCAGGTCCTTCAGTCCATCGCGAGCTGCCGGCATGGGAGGACGAGCGCAGCGGGGTCCGTCAGAAGGTAAATATAACATTTATTTTATATTTTATTCTTTTTTTTGAAAGGTTCTATGGTACCCGGGTCCGGAGGAGAGTCTCCCATCCTCCACACGCGGGTACCATCCGCACATTGAACGCATGTATTCCGCATGTGCTTATCTAGTGAAGCGGAATCCATTTGTTCCAATGCAAGTCAATGGCGGCGAAAAAGCAGCGCTTACGCGAAATAATTGGTAGTGCTGCGTTTTTTTCCGCAATGATAATCCGCAGTGGAAATTTCCGCAGCATGTGCACAGCACATGCGGACTATCATTGGGGAACATGGCAGACCTTCTAACATGCGTTTTTAAGCGTTTCTGCAGCGTTTTTGCCATGCCGAAACGCTTAAAAAACGCATTGTGGGCACACAGCCTTAGGCCATGTGAATTCGGATGTGCTGTGCACATGATGCGCTAATTTGCGCGCCGAATTCGCATTACTTTGCAAAACGCAGCATGACCATTTCTACTGCGATTACGCTGAAGCTTATTCGCAATGCGTGTGGTATCTGGGAGGAAGACGAGACTACAACTCCTCTTCATCCCGGCTACCACGCGGTGAAAAAAAGAAATAAAAAAGTTAAAAACAAACAAAACCTGTATATTCACCTCTCCGGCGGCCCCCGGTCTGCTCTCCGGTCTCCTCCGGTCTGCTGTCTGTACTGTCAGGACCTGCGCTGACGTCATTTAGTCAGGTGATGGTCGCATGACCGCTGACGTCGGCATCAGGTGATGGTCGCGTGACCATCAGCTGACTAAATGACGTCACCGCAGGTCCTGACCGTACACTGCAGGACGCTGAAGAGAGAAGACGCGGCCGGGAGCAGACCGGAGGAGACCGGAGAGCAGACCGGGGGCCGCCGGAGAGGTGAATATACCGTTGTTTTTTTTTATTTATTAACGTTTTCTTTTTTTTACTATAGATGCTGCATTTAAAGCATCTAAGTTGTTCACACATTATAGATCCATGTCGGTTGCATGGATTTATATTGTGTGATCAACTTGTCAAGCACTTTTCCAAGTGATGCTCAAAATTGTTTGGAAAAGTGCTTGAAAAAACGCATGTGAAAACGCTTCTCTCTGGCAAAAAAAACGCATGTAAATCTGCATCAAATCTGCTAGGTGTGCACACAGCCTTATAGCTGGTTTTGCTCTGAGCTGAGATGTCCAGGCTGAATAATGCTCTGGGAGCAGAACCCATCAGCAGAATCTGTCTGTTTCCTGCCTTGTAGCAGTGGATCCCGGCTATTTAGCTCACAGAGCATTGTCTACACAAGATACAATTGTATCCAATTTTCAGCTGGGAACAGGACTATGGACAAGTTTTGCAGCAACTGCATTTGTGATAGGAAATGTTGATCAATCTAGATTTTCTTCAGTGTTCTTATTCATTGCAGAAAATCTTAAAAAAGCCGAGGAATGTGGGCAACATGGTGGGTCAATGATTAACGCTGTGGGGCTGGGTTCATATAATAGCAAGGACAACATCTGCAAGGAGTTTGTATGTTCTCCCCGTGTTTGTGTGGGTTTCCTCCGGGTTCTCCGGTTTCCTCCCACACTCCAAAGACATACTGATAGGGAATTCATATTGTGAGCCCCAATGGGGACAGTGATGATAATGTCTGTAAGGTGCTACAAAATCTAACGGCGCTATATAAGAGAGTAAAATAAATATATAACTAAATAAAATGAATGTATTAAAAGGCTAAGATTGCAAAGAGCTTGTAAAAACAAGAAACTTTGCAATTTCCTTCTTATTCAAAATCTTCTCTGTTCTCAAGAAGGAAAAGATTTTTAATTCTGCAGTGTACAGCTCATTGCTATGGTTACTGACCACCTGAGAAGTGGCCGGTCTCCTTGGCAAGAAGCGCTCACTTGCAGACTGGTGGACTTCAGCGCCCCTGTGCCTGTCCCATTCTGCAGAGGCAAAGCCGCCTCTGCCCGCAGAATGCAAGAGGGCACAATTCAGACAAGCGGCTCAGCCAAGCCACCGGCCAGAACTGTAAATCTTCAGCTTCTGATGAGAGGAACACAAGACCACCCCTTTAATAAAGGAGTAGAGCAGAACTCATACAGTGATTAGTGGGGGTCTGACACCTGAAATCCCCAGACATCAGCTACTTCTGCAAGATGATGTACACAGTGTTAAGAGCTGGAATAGCACAGCTCCGCACACTGTGCAATGGCTGGTTTCAGGTACTACAGCTCAGATCACAATCATTTCAATAGGAGCTGCAGTACCAAGATCGGCCACTACACAGTGTACAGCGCTGTGCTGTTTGGTCTCTACGCTGAGTATTTCCAGCTGCTGTCTTATTGGTGAGGGGGCCGTGTGTTGGAACCTCACTGATCTGATATTGATGACCAGGGTCGGACTGCGGTGTCTGGGGCCCACAGGGGAAATTAACTCTAGGGGCCCACCTACAGCAAGATGCAAATATCTGTTATCCGCTCTCCCTGTTATAGTGGAGCATTGACTGGCGGCTCCTGCACATCTACTGGGCGACACTCTAACTGGGATGGACATGTTTGCATTAAAGGGCTTCTTTGGTTAAAACTAGTGTTGAGCGAGTATGTTCTGTTAACCCTTTCGGCGAGTATGCTCGGGCCGAGCTCCGAGTATTTATAGCTGCTCGGTGATATGGTTGAATCGCTCCCATGTGCATGATTTGCGACTGTTTGACGGTTTTAATACATGTGAGGAATGTGTAAGAAATAGACATTCCTCACATGTATTAACCCCTTAAGCCGCGGAGCATTTTCCGTTTTTGCATTTTCGCTTTTTGCTCCACTTGTTCCCAGAGCCATAGCGTTTTTATTTTTTGGTCAATATGGCAATGTTAGGGCTTATTTTTTGTGAACCGAGCTGAAGTTTTTATAGATGCTATTTTGGGGTAGATCCGATGTTTTGATCGCCCGTTATTGCATTTTATTGCAATTTTACGGCGACCAAAAAACGTAATTCTGGCGTTTAGAATTTTTTTCTCATTACGCCATTTACCGATCGCATTAATTCTTTTTTTATATTGATAGATAGGGCAATTCTAAATGCGGCGATACCAAATATGTGTATGTAGGTTTTTTTTTTATGATTTTATTTTGAATGAGGCGAAAGGGGGGTGATTTAAACTTTTATATTTTTTTATTTTTTTTCATATTTTTTAAAACTTTTTTTTTCACTTTTTGCTTGCTTCTGTAGTTTCCATAGGAGACTGGAAGCAGCAACTGTCCGATCGCCTCTGCTACATACAGGGGACGATCAGATCCCCTGTATGCAGCAGAAATGGTCCTGTGCTATGAGCGCCGACCACTAGGTGGCGCTCACAGCGACAGGATCATTACAACCACTGGTGTCTGCTGCAGACCCAGGGTTGTCATGACCACCCATCGGCGACCCACGATCATGTGACGGGGTCGCCGATGGGAGGGGTAAGTGACGCGCTTTCAGGAAGCGCGCGTTAAATGCCGCTGTCGGAGATTGACAGCGGCATTTAATATGTTAACAGCCGCGGGTGGATCGCGATTCCACCCGCGCCTGTTGTGGGCACATGTAAGCTGTAATAATCAGCTGACATGTGCTTGGTTCAGTGCGGGCTCAGCGCAGCAGCCCTCACTGAACCGGAGGATAACGACATGCGCGTACTAATACGTGACATGTCGTTAAGGGGTTAAAACTGTCAAACAGTTGCAAATCATGCACACGGGAGCGATTCAACCATATCACCGAGCAGCTGTAAATACTCGGCGCTCGGCCCGAGCATACTCGGACAGAACATACTCGCTCAACACTAGTTAAAACAAGTTATCACCGATCCATGGGCTCTACAGGATAGGTGATCACTTATTGAGCATTTGTGTCCGAACATTGGAAAACGCACCTATCGGAAGAATGGGGAAGTTTTATCCCTGACAGAACACTTATCCCTATTTTAAAATGCTGCGGCAGGTGGGACGTCTGACCGCAGCTCTATTCATTCTCTTAGAGACTTGCAAAAAAGAGCAGCGCTCACAGCCACTGACAGAATGAATGGATCAGTGGTCGCATCTCACATGCCGCTCCAGTCTAATGGGGAGAAAAGCTCCACATTCTGCCGGTGTGTGCAAGCAGTCAGACCCCACCAATCAATATTATCACTGATCCTGTGGAGAGGTGATTACTTGTTTTCACCGGAGAACCCCTGTAAGTGCATCTCTGCCGCTCTGGTCCAAGTATTTAATCGCTAAGGCCACGGCCCTACTATCAGTATTCGGTCAGTATCCAGTCAGTATTTTTTCTCAGGAGTGGGAGCCAAAACAGGTGATGAACAATCAGAGAAAAGGTATAATAGAAACAAGTCACCAATTCTGCATTTATCAACCATTCCTGGTTTTGGCAGCCACTCCTGAGAAAAATACTGAACAAATACTGATGGTGGGGCTGTGGCCTAATGGAAAAAAATCTTTTCCTAGTTAAGATCAGCGAGAACAGAATGACCGCCATACACAACACAGTCCACTATATCAACACCAATAATACCACATACAAAAGGGACAAATATCGCCACACCATGACTAGATCACATATTACCACTACATAGTGACCGAATAATACCACATACAAGGAACAAATATGGCCAAACTATGACCAGACCATATATTACCACCCCAAAGTGACCAAATACTACAATACTGATCATGAATACAAAACCACTAATACTAACTAAGCTCTGTATATAGTGTCAGTGTACAGGTAACACAGTGATCACCAGTGACATTATAGACAGGAGCTCTGTATATAGTGTATAGGTAATACAGTGATCACCAGTGACATACACAGGAGCTCTGTATATACTATATACACACGTGGTCAAAATTGTTCGTACCCCTCGTTTAATGAAAGAAAAACCCACAATGGTCACAGAAAAAAATTGAATCTGACAAAAGTAATAATAAATTAAAAATCGATGAAAATGAACAAATGAAAGACAGACATTGCTTTTCAACCCTGCTTGCACAGAAATGAAAAAAAAATTAAACTCATGAAATAGGCCTGGACAGAAATGATGGTACCCCTGAAAATAATGTGACAAAAGGGACATGTTAAATCAAGTTGTGTCCACTAATTAGCATCACAGGTGTCTACAATCTTGTAATCAGTCAGTGGGCCTATATTTAGGGCTACAGATACTCACTGTGCTGTTTGGTGACATGGTGTGTACCACACTCAACATGGACCAGAGGAAGCAAAGGAAAGAGTTGTCTCAGGAGATTAGAAAGAAAATTATACACAAGCATGTTAAAGGTAAAGGTTATAAGACCATCTCCAAGCAGCTTGATGTTCCTGTAACTACAGTTGCACATATTATTCAGAAATTTAAGATCCATGGGACTGTAGCCAACCTCCCTGGACGTGGCCGCAGGAGGAAAATTGATAACAAATCAAAGAGACGGATAATATGAATGGTAACAAGAGCCCAGGATAACTTCTAAAGAGATTAAAGGTGAACTTCAAGCTCAAGGAACATCAGTGTCAGATCGCACCATCCGTCATTGTTTGATCTAAAGTGGACTTCATGGGAGACGACCAAGGAGAACACCATTGTTGAAAAAAAAACATAAAAAAGCCAGACTGGAATTTGCCAAACTACATGTTCACAAGTCACAAAGCTTTTAGGAGAATGTCCTATGGACAGATGAGACAAAAATGGAAGTTTTTGGCAAGGCACATCAGCTTTATGTTCACAGATGGAAAAATGAAGCATATCAAGATAAGAACACTGTCCCTACTGTGAAACATGGAGGAGTCTCTTTTATGCTTTGGGGCTGGTCTGCTGCATCTGTCACAGGGTGTCTTGAATCTGTGCAGGGTACAATGAAATCTCAAGACTATCAAGGGATTCTAGAGAGAAATGTGCTGCTCAGTGTCAGAAAGCGTGGTCTCAGTCGCAGGTCATGGGTCTTGCAACAGTATTATGACCCAAAACACACAGCTAAAAACACCCAACAATGGCTAAGAAGAAAACATTGGACTATTCTGAAGTGACCTTCTATGAGCCATCACTTCTTCCAGCCAGGAATCATCTCTGCAGAAAATAACACACAGTTATCAATAACTGATCTCTTCTAGAGAATATTCCCACTCCACCCCCCGACTTCTACACTACACTAGTTGAAGAAAAAAATCAATATAGTGCGGCCCTGCACAGTAACAGGAGCCCGCTTTTGTCCCATCCCATGGAAAACAATTTCCTAAAAAGTAAATTATATTACAGAAGTAATAATGTCCCTAATTGGACTCTAAAATAATAATGTTCCCCACTGGCCACCATAAACTAATAAAGTATGTTCCTCAATCTGGCCCCAAACAGTAATTAAGTCCCTTGTTCAGCCTGGCACCCCCATATATCCATCCTGGCCCCCCCTTCCCTGCATATATCCATCCTGACACCCCCCATATATCCCTTCTGGCCCCCATATGTCCAGTGTGACCCCTCCATATATTTATCCTAGCCCACGTGTATCGAGCCTGCCCCCTCCCATATACCCATCCTAGTCCCCCATGTGGCCCTCCTGTTCCCCCCATATATCCATCCTGGCCTCCATGTGTCCAGCCTGCCCCCCCACATATCCATCCTGGCCTCCATGTTTCCAGCCTGCCCCCCCCATATATCTGTCCTGGCCTCCATGTGTCCAGCCTGCCCCCTCCCATATATCTGTCCTAAAGCCCCATGTGTCAAGCCTGCCCCCCCATATATCCATCCTGGCCTTCATGTGTCCAGCATGCCCCCCCTACATATCCATCCTGGCCTCCATGTGTCCAGCCTGCCCCCCCAATTTATCCATCCTGGCCTCCATGTTTCCAGCCTGCCCCCCATATATCCATCCTGGCCTCCATGTGTCCAGCCTGCCCCCTCATATATCCATCCTGCCCTTCCCCCCTGCATATATCCATCCTGACACCCCCCCATATATCCATACTGGCCCCCATATGTCCAGCGTGGCCCCTCCATATATTTATCCTAGCCCACGTGTATCGAGCCTGCCCCCCCGCATACCTATCCTAGCCCCCCATGTGTCCAGCCTGCCCCCCACATATCCATCCTGGCCATCATGTGTCCAGCCTGCCCCGCCCCCCATATATCCGGCCCCCAATATATCCATCCCCCTCACATATCCATCCTGGCCTCCATGTGTCCAGCCTGCCCCACCATATAGCCATCCTGCCCACCCTTTCCCATGTGTCCAGCCAGGCTCCCCCTTATGTGTCCAGCCAGGCTCCCCCCCTTGTGTGTCCAGCCAGGGTTCCCCCTTGTGTGTCCAGCCAGGCTCTCACCCTTGTGTGTCCAGCCAGTGTTCCCCCTTGTGTGTCCATCCAGGGTTCCCCCTTGTGTGTCCAGCCAGGGTTCCCTCTTGTGTGTCCAGTCAGGGCTTCCCCTTGTGTGTCCAGCCAGGGCTCCCCCTTGTGGGTCCAGCCAGGGTTCCCCCTTGTGTGTCCATCCAGCTCCCCCCTTGTGTGTCCAGCCAGGGCTCCCCCTTGTGTGTCCAGTCAGGGCTCCCCCTTGTGTGTCCAGCCAGGGCTTCTCCTTGTGTGTCCAGCCAGGGCTCCCCCTTGTGTGTCCAGCCAGGGTTCCCCCTTGTGTGTCCAGCCAGGGCTCCCCCTTGTGTGTCCATCCGGTCCCCCCCTTGTGTGTCCAGCCAGGGTCCCCCCTTGTGTGTCTAGCCGGGCCCCCCCTTGTGTGTCCAGCCAGGGGCCCATCCCATTCTGCATCCACTCATATACACACAGACACACACACAGACACCTCTTACCTTCCTGCTCTCCCGTGCGGTGTCCTCCTTCTCCGGCGGCTGAGTTGCGCGCCTCCTTCACTGCAGGCGCATGACGATGACGTCATACGCCGGCCGGGGAAGGGAGACGCGCAGCTTCAGCTGCTTCACTGGGACGTGTGTCACGGCGGTTCAGGTAATGAACGCCGCGTGAGCGCGTCCCTGCATACACTGTGCCTGCGCTTTTAAAGGGCCCGTGCCCCTTAAAACCGCAGGTTTTTTTTATTTTTTCATTCTCTTCTCCCCCTCTCCTCTGCAGAAGGGTACCCCGCCAGCCCAGTCCCACCCTGTTGATGACTTATCCTAAAATCGGTCATTAATATATAAGTCCTGGACAGTCCCGTTAAGCTTGTTTTACCTAGTTATAAAAGCCCTTTAAGTCCTCATTATAAGGTAAGGTATGAATGGATCTAATTAAATTCTCCAAAGAGAACTATTTATACATTTTAGTCACTGTGAGCTTTCTACAAGATATTGCGGGCAGTATATAGCGAATATACGGACACAGAGCCATTCGCCGGCTCAGATTGCCAATAAGCACCTTGTAAATATGAGACCTTGACATCATAGGTTACTTGGCTTAATATGAAATTGTCCCTCATGTGTACCGCATTGTGGGCAGGGACTATATGTACATCACTGCAGAATATGTTGGCAATAAAAAGTCAACAGAAATGAATATCATGCAGATCCTCACCAGGACTCCAGCAGTGTCACCATCCTGCCACCATACAGCTATAGAAGGACAATAAACCTGCAGGGTTCTCCCCTCAGTTATTTTTTCCTTTAATTTTATTATCTGTTTCTTACTCACAGTGAAAGAACAGTCATCAGATATTTTATTGTTCACTTTTTATTTTACAGTCTCAGCTCTGAAGAATAGAACGTCTTATGAATAAATGACAGCTCACTTATTACAGTGGTGGCCAAAAGTATTGGCACCCCTGCAATTCTATCAGATAATACTCAGTTTCTTCCTGAAAATGATTGCAATCACAAATTCTTTGGTATTATTATCTTCATTTAATTTGCTTGCAAGGAAAAAATACAAAAGAGAATGAAGCAAAAATCAAAACCTTGATCATTTCACACAAAACTCCAAAAATGTGCCAGACAAAAGTATTGGCACCCTCAGCCTAATACTTGGTTGCACAACCTTTAGCCAAAATAACTGCGAAAAACCGCTTCCGGTAACCATCAATGAGTTTCTTACAATGCTCTGCTGGAATCGTAGACCATTCTTCTTTGGCAAACTGCTCCAGGTCCCTGATATTTGAAGGGTGCCTTCTCCAAACTGCCATTTTGTGATCTCTCCACAGGTGTTCTATGGGACTCAGGTCTGGACTCATTGCTGGCCACCTTAGAAGTCTCCAGTGCTTTCTCTAAAACCATTTTATAGTGCTTTTGGAGGTGTGTTTTGGGTCATTGTCCTGCTGGAAGACCCATGACCTCTAAGGGCGACCCAGCTTTCTCACACTGGGCCCTACATTATGCTGCAAAATTTGTTGGTAGTCTTCAGACTTCATAATGCCATGCACACGGTCAAGCAGTCCAGTGCCAGAGGCAGCAAAGCAACCCCAAAACATCAGGGAACCTCCGCCATGTTTGACTGTAGGGACCATGTTCTTTTCTTTGAATGCCTCTTTTTTTTTCCTGTACACTCTATGTTGATGGTTTTTCCCAAAAAGCTCGACTTTTGTCTCATCTGACCAGAGAACATTCTTCCAAAACATAGTAACATAGTTTGTAAACATAGTTAGTAAAAGCCGAATAAAGACTTGCGTCCATCAAGTTCGACCTGTTAGTTCTGTAATTGCTAAAGTTGATCCAGAGGAGGGCAAAAACCCCAAATGATTTGGCCAATCTTCACCTGAGGAAAAATTCCCTCCCGACTCTGAAACCAGCAGTCAGAATAAATCCCTGTATCAACTTACTATTTTATTTTATTTTTAAGTATATGCTGAAATCTGCCTGGTATCTAGAAATGCATCCAGTCCCCGCTTGAACTGGTTTAGTGAATCTGACATCACCGTCTCCTCACTCAGTGAATTCCATATTCTCACTGCTCTTACCGTAAAGAACCCCTTCCTATGCTGGTGCTGAAACCTTTTCTCTTCCAGTCTTAGTGAATGCCCTCTTGTTACCGTAATATCCCTCCTTTTGAACAAATCCCTGGCAAGGTCTCTATACTGTCCCCTAACATATTTGTACACATTTATTATGTCCCCCCTCAACCTTCTCTTTTCCAGGCTGAATAGTCCTAGTTTTGCCAACCTCTCTGGGTATTGCAGTCCCTCCATTCCCTTTATTAATTTTGTTGCCCTCCTTTGTACCTTTTCAAGCTCATTTATATCCTTTCTATATATTGGGGCCCATAACTGAGCACAGTATTCCAAGTGTGGTCTGACCAGTGCTTTGTACAGTGGAAGAACAATGTTCTCATCCTTTGCAGCTATACCTCTTCTGATACATCCCATTACCCTGTTTGCCCTTACAGCAGCGGCCTGACTTTGGGCACTCCAATTTAGTTTGCCATCAATCAAGATGCCCAAGTCCTTCTCCATCTCTGAATTCCCCAATGATTTCCCATTCAGTGAGTACTGGTGACTTCCATTTTTCCTTCCCATATGTATGACCTTACATTTCTCCTCGTTAAACCTCATTTGCCATTTAATGCTCCACCTACCCAGCTTATCCAAATCCCTCTGTAGGTCTGCACTGTCCTCTTTTGTATTAATTGTTTTACATAACTTTGTGTCATCTGCAAATATTGATATTTTACTATTTATCCCGTTGACTATGTCGTTAATAAAGATATTAAATAACATTGGGCCTAGTACAGACCCCTGTGGTACCCCACTAGTGACGCTTACCCAATCTGAATATATTCCATTTATAACCACCCTCTGCCTTCTATCCCTTAGCCAGTTAGCTACCCACTTGCAGACATTTTCCCCCAGCCCCATCATTCTCATTTTGTATACCAACCTATTATGTGGCACGCTATCGAAAGCTTTTGAGAAGTCGAGATACACGACATCCACTGGTTCCCCCTGATCTACTCGAGAGCTAACCTCCTCGTGGAAGTCAATCAGGTTTGTTTGGCAGGAGCGATTCCTCATGAATCCATGTTGGTTCGGGATTAAAAGATTATTAGCATCAAGATGCTCCATAATTGCCTCTTTAATGAAGCTTTCAAAAATTTTGCCCACAACGGACGTCAGACTCACCGGCCGATAGTTTCCGGCGTCACTTTTCGCTCCCTTTTTGAATATTGGCACTACATTCACCTGTCGCCAATCAAGTGGCACAGACCCAGTCTCAACAGAGTCCTTAAATATAAGATATAACGGTCTGTCTATCACATTACTTAGTTCCCTTAGTACCCGTGGGTGTATGCCATCAGGTCCTGGTGATTTGTTTATTTTAATGTTACTGAGGCGTTTCTGTACCCCAGCTTGGGTTAGATTTGTCATACTTAGTGGAGGATTAAGCTTGTCACTTCTCATTTCTCCTGTTAGTTCGATTTCCTTTGTGAAAGTTGTCGAAAAAAAATTATTTAATAGATTAGCTTTATCCTCATCTTTCTCTATGATTTTGCCTTCCTCACTTTTTATCGGTCCAATATTATCCGATTTAATCCTTTTACTATTTATATACGTAAAGAACAGTTTGGGATTTGATCTACTTTCCCTAGCAATACGTCTCTCTGTTTCCTCCTTCGCTATTTTTATTTGTTTTTTGCAGGTTCTCGTTTTTTCCTTGTAACACATTAGTGCCTCCTTACTGTTTTCCTGTTTTAATCTCTTGAATGCCTCTTTTTTGCTATTTAACGCCCCTTTTACGTTCTTGTTCAACCATATTGGTTTCCTCTTATTTCTGGCCCTTTTATTCCCATACGGTATATACCTCTCGCACTGAGTATTCAGAATTCTTTTGAAGGTTTCCCATTTACTATTCGTATTCCTTTGATTAAGAACTTTGTCCCAGTCAATAAGTTGAAGGCTTTCTTTCAGCTGATCAAACTTCGCCCTCCTAAAGTTTAATGTTTTTGTTGTTCCCTTATTGATAACCCTACTGAAGGGCATTTTGAAGTCGATAATATTATGGTCGCTATTACCTAGGTGCCCCCCTATCTGTACCTCAGTTATTCTATCAGGCCTATTAGTCAATATTAAGTCTAACACGGCCTTCCCTCTCGTTGGTTCCTGCACTAGTTGGGAGAGATAATTATCCTTAATATTTGTCAAGAACCTTTTTCCTTTCTGAGATCTACAGGTTTCTGTTTCCCAGTCAATATCCGGGTAGTTGAAATCCCCCATTACAATCACTTCATTATGTTTTGCTACTTTGTCTATTTGTCCTAATAGCAGTTTCTCATTCTCCTCTGTTATATTGGGTGGCTTATAGCAGACCCCCAGTAATATTTTATTATTATTTTTAGTTCCCTCTATCTCTACCCACATGGACTCGACCCCCTCTTCTCCCTCTCCTATATCTTCCCTTAGTCTGGGTTTTAGACATGACTTTACATAAAAGCAGACTCCTCCGCCTTTCCCCTGTTTCCGGTCCCTTCTAAATAAACTATAATCTAATAAATTTACCGCCCAGTCGTAGCTATCGTCTAGCCAAGTCTCTGTTATACCTACGATGTCATACCTCTCCTCCCATATAAGCGCCCGCAGCTCATCCGCCTTATTGGTCAGGCTTCTTGCGTTGGTCAGCATGCAAGATAAAACTTTGTGGTTATTTAGCATCCTATTCTTCTCTAACGATCTAACTGTACTATCCCCACCCCCCTCTCCACCCTCATTATATTCACTTCTCCCCTTCCCCCTTGCTTGCCTCACATCCCACCTATTTCCTTGGTTTCCCCCCCCCGTCTCTAGTTTAAAAACTCCTCCAACCTATTAGCCATCTTCTTCCCCAGCACCGCTGCACCCTCCCCATTGAGGTGCAGCCCGTCCCTACGGTAGAGCCTGTAGCCGACCGTGAAGTCGGCCCAGTTCTCCATGAACCCAAACCCTTCTGCCTTGCACCAACTCTTTAGCCACTTATTCACCTCCCTAACCTCCTGTTGGCGCTCCTGTGTGGCTCGCGGGATTGGTAGTATTTCTGAGAAAACTACCTTGGAGGTCCTTGCCCTAAGCTTCCTACCTAGGTCCCTGAAATAATTTTTAAGGACCCTCCATCTACCACTCACTTTGTCATTGGTGCCGATGTGGACCATGACCGCTGGGTCTTCGCCAGCCCCACCCAGTAACCTGTCAACCCGATCCGCGATGTGCCGGACTCGAGCGCCAGGGAGGCAGCACACCGTTCGGCGATCCCGGTCTTTGTGACAGATTGCCCTGTCTGTCCCCCTAATAATAGAGTCACCCACTACCAGAACCTGTCTTGCCTGCCCTACACTTCCCCCCTCCCCCTCATTACTGGAGCATACACTCCCCCGGCGGTCAGAGGATCTGTCGTGCTCCAATAATGCCGGTTCTGAACCAGCCTTCCTATACTTCTTCCCTCTATCCCTCCTTACTGTTATCCAGCTCCCTGCCTGTTCAGCCTGCACTTCCCCTCTATGCTCCACCCCCAGTATTGACCCATTGAGTGTCTGCTCGGTGAGCAGCAAACTCCGTTCTATGTTGTCGATGCTCCTCAGTACCGCTATCTGAGCACTTAGATCCAGAATTTGGGCTTCCAAGTGCACGATATGCTCACATCTCTCGCAGCAGTATGGATCCTCGAGCGGGTGCTCACGGAATGCATACATTGCGCAAGATGTACACTGCACGGCTCCGTCCAACATGGACGTCATTCTAAATATGGGGATACAGTCAGTATATATATACAAGTACAAAACACAATTATTTATATATAGGTGTATGGACGGGGATCAATTAGGGATGTGCAAGTGTATCAATTAGATATCGGCGGGGGATCAGTTAAGTATGGACGGGGGATCAATTAAGTATCAAGTATGGACGGGGGAATCAGCTAAGTAGGTCAGGTGGATTAATTAAGTAAAAAGTAAAGTAAAGAAAGAATGAAATACAGTCAGCAATTCAGTCCTAAGTCCTCCCTTCCAAACTCCCTGAATCCAAAGTCACTGAAAAACAAGTCACACACTTACTTTCGTTCGCACTTACGCTCCGGACACACGCAGCTCGTTCACACTCGCAAACTAAGAGATTTAAAGTGTTTTTTTTTTTGTTTCCTTTTCCAGCAATGTACCCTTCACCTCAATGCACTTCCAAAGGACTTGATGCCCAACCAGCTGCCCCTTATAAACCCTTAATTATGACCCCTTCCCCTTAATTAACCCCTTGTGAGTAAATCTACACCTCAGGATTTTAGTGCAATGTAGTTAACCCTTAAATACACAGGTAGTAAACTAAGAAACTAAAACTGTAGTGAGAAAATAGATTTTTAATAGCCCAATAAATCTAAACAGGTAGAAAAGCACTCAGCAGATCACAATGCAGCACTCACCGCAATTCACACAGGTATTTTCTGCAGGATTCCCAATACCTCTTCACTGAAAAACAAGTCACACACTTACTTTCGTTCGCACTTACGCTCCGGACACACGCAGCTCGTTCACACTCGCAAACTAAAAGATTTAAAGTGTTTTTTTTTTTTTTCCTTTTCCAGCAATGTACCCTTCACCTCAATGCACTTCCAAAGGACTTTATGCCCAGCCAGCTGCCCCTTATAAACCCTTAATTATGACCCCTTCCCCTTAATTAACCCCTTGTGAGTAAATCTACACCTCAGGATTTTAGTGCAATGTAGTTAACCCTTAAATACACAGGTAGTAAACTAAGAAACTAAAACTGTAGTGAGAAAATAGATTTTAAAAAGCCCAATAAATCTAAACAGGTAGAAAAGCACTCAGCAGATCACAATGCAGCACTCACCGCAATTCACACAGGTATTTTCTGCAGGATTCCCAATACCTCTTCACGCAATTCACACAGGTATTTTCTGCAGGATTCCCAATACCTCTTCACGCAATTCACACAGGTATTTTCTGCAGGATTCCCAATACCTCTTCACCTTCACCTCAATGCACTTCCAGTTTTAGGCTTTATCAGGTAAGTTTTGGCAAACTCCAGCCTGGCTTTTTTATGTCTCGGGGTAAGAAGTGGGGTCTTCCTGGGTATCGTACCATACAGTCCCTTTTCATTCAGACGCCGACGGATAGTACGGGTTGACACTGTTGTACCCTCAGACTGCAGGGCAGCTTGAACTTGTTTGGATGTTAGTCGAGGTTCTTTATCCACCATCCGCACAATCTTGCGTTGAAATCTCTCGTCAATTTTTCTTTTCCGTCCACATGTAGGGAGGTTAGCCACAGTGCCATGGGCTTTAAACTTCTTGATGACACTGCGCACGGAAGACACAGGAACATTCAGGTCTTTGGAGACGGACTTGTAGCCTTCAGATTGCTCATGCTTCCTCACAATTTGGTTTCACAAGTCCGCAAACAGTTCTTTGGTCTTCTTTCTTTTCTCCATGCTCAATGTGGTACACACAAGGACACAGGACAGAAGTTGAGTCAACTTTAATCCATGTTAACTGGCTGCAAGTGTGATTTAGTTATTGCCAACACCTGTTAGGTGCCACAGGTGCTCTTTCAGCTGCTCATAAAACCCGGCCCTGTAATCCGGACCCATTAAATTCCTCTCAGCACTATGTGTGCTGGAGCCTGCTTCTCCGGATCCTACATCACCGAAGCATGGCACTTCGAGGACACATACCTCCCGTCCACGATCTGTCCGGCAGCAACCTTACATACACCCCCCCTCTGTCCAAAGCCGTAGGGCTTGGCACCTTCTGTCACCATACAATAAACCCTTGACAAGGCAGCGGCATTCCCATGTTGTTTCCCAGGCCTATGCTCTACCCGGAAACTAAAATCTTGTAGAGCCAGGAACCACCTAGTCACTCTGGCATTGTTTCCCTTCTTTTCTTGCATCCACCTCAATGGGGCATGGTCTGACACTAACCTGAACCTTCTACCTAATAGGTAATACCTCAGAGTGTTTAACGCCCACTTAATGGCCAAACATTCTTTTTCTACAATGGAGTAGTCCTTCTCACAAGCGGAGAGCTTCAGACTGAGGTATTTTACAGGGTGTTCTTCTCCGTTAATCTCCTGGGACAAGACTGCTCCCAGCCCGACATCCGATGCATCCATCTGGACCACAAACTCCTTGGAGAAGCTGGGTGCCACCAAGACTGGTTGTTTACAGAGGACCAGTTTCAATTCCTGGCAGGTCGCTTCTGCTTCCGGGGACCACTTGGCCATAGCTGACTTCATCCCTTTCAGAAGATCCATCAGTGGGGCTGCTATCAGGGCAAAGTTAGGGACAAATCTTCGATAGTAGCCCACAATGCCTAGAAACGCCATGACCTGCTTCTTCGAGAGGGGCTGTGGCCAGTTCAAGATCGCCTCGACCTTATTTATTTGTGGTTTTATTTCCCCTCTACCAACCACGTACCCTAGGTACTTGGCTTCCTCCATCCCCATGGCACATTTCTTCGGGTTGATAGTAAAGCCCGCCTTCCTTAGGGCATCAAGTATGGCTTGAACTTTGTCCAGATGACTTTCCCAGTCCTGGCTAAATATGACGATGGCATCTAGGTAGGCCGCTGCATACTGTTTGTGGGGTGCTAAGATCTGGTCCATGGCTCTCTGGAAGGTGGCCGGAGCTCCCTTCAACCCAAACGGCATCCTGACGTATTGGCGTTGAGAAGGCTGTCTTCTCCTTAGCCTCTTTGGACAGGGGAATTTGCCAATATCCTTTGGTGAGGTCCAGAGTGGTGATGTACCGAGCGGGTCCTAGCCTTTCGATAAGCTCATCTACCCTAGGCATTGGGTAGGCGTCGAACTTTGAGACCTCGTTCAGCTTCCTATAGTCGTTGCAAAACCGCCATTCCCCATCTGGTTTCGGCACTAAGACTATAGGACTGGACCATCCACTTTTGGACTCTTCAATGACTCCCAGGTTTAGCATCCGCCTTACTTCTTTAGAGATCACCTCTCTGCGGGCTTCGGGGATCCGGTATGGTTTTAGATTGACGCGAACATGAGGCTCTGTGAGAACCTCATGCTCTATGACCTGAGTGAGTCCTGGCAACTCCGAAAACATGTCTTTATTTCGCTGTAACAACTCTTTGCACTGTTGCTTTTGGGCATGTGACAGTGACTCTGCCACCTTGACCTCTTTCACATCGGCCTCAGCCTCAGCCATTAAACAGGGAGCTTCCGCAGGCTCTCTATCTTGCCATGGCTTAATCAAGTTAACATGGTAAATTTGGTAGGGCTTCCTCTTCCCTGGTTGGTGGATCTTAAAGTTGACTTCCCCCACTTTTTCTACCACCTCATAGGGGCCCTGCCACTTGGCCATGAACTTGTCTCCACTGTGGGACTAGCACAAGCACACGATCTCCTGGGTTGAACGATCTCACCCTGGCCGACCTATTATACACCCTGGACTGTGCCTCTTGTGCCTTAAGGAGGTGCTCCCTCACAATGGGCATCACATGGGCAATCCTCTCTTGCATCTGGGCAACGTGCTCCACCACTCTCCTATAGGGAGTGGTCTCAGCTTCCCAGGACTCTTTCTCCACCTCCAGGAGTCCTGAGGGTGTCGTCCATAGAGTGGTTCAAACGGGGAGAAACCTGTGGAAGCTTTGGGAACTTCCCTCATGGCGAACAACATATAGTCCCAGTCTCGGCCATCCTTTTCCACTGCTTTCCTCAACATTGCTTTCAAGGTTTTGTTAAACCTCTCTACAGGTCCGTCCGTCTGGGGAGAGTACACGGAGGTTCTCAGTTGTGCAATCTGCAGTGTCTTGCACAACTCCCTCATGACCTTCGACATAAATGGAGTTCCTTGGTCTGTTAGGATCTCGTTAGGCAACCCAGTTCTTGAAAACATGTGGACTAACTCCCGGGCTATACACCTGGTGGAGGAGTTTCGTAGTGGTACGGCCTCCAGATACCATGTAGCATAATCTAATACCACCAGGATATACTGATGCACTTGGGCGGACTTGACCAGAGGCCCCACTAGATCCATTGCTATGCGTTCGAATGGAACCTCGATGACTGGTAGTGGCACTAGGGGACTGCGGAAGTGGGCCACTGGGGAGGTTATCTGGCATGTGGGGCAGGAACGACAATAACTCTATATTTCTCTATAGCAACCTGGCCAGTAGAATCTTTGGAGGATCCGTTCTTGAATCTTCTCTGCACCCAGGTGACCACCCAACACATGAGAATGAGCCATGTCTAACACCCTGCGTCTATAGGGCCCTGGCACCAGCAACTGTTCTATTACCTCACCCCTTGGCTTGGTTATTCTGTACAGCAAATCCCCATTCACAGCAAAATGAGGGAACCGAGTGTCAGCTCCCGGTTCCTGAGGCACCCCATTTAACACAGTAACATTTTCAAAGGCCCCTTTCAGAGTTAAATCCCTGAGTTGGGCAGTTCCAAAGTTTCCCTCGGACACCTAAAGCTCAGGGATATTGGACTCAGGGGATGCTACTTCAGCCTCATTGCCCACCAGCACACACATGGGAAACTCATCTACTATGTTCTGCGGGTAAGTTTCCTTAGGGGCGATCTGGCTGTCGTCCAAGCAACCAGGTGTCCCCGCTTTCCCCCACATTTCCCAGAATAATGCAAAGTAACGTCCAATTATTATGGGATGCAATAGGTCCTTAACGACCGCCACTTCATGAGATGTGGTGCCACAGTCTGTGTTTACATCCACCTGGGCCACAGGATAGTTCTTAGCGTCCCCATTGATACACCGGACACCCACCACCTTCCCAGAAACCAGCCGATGAGGGAGTGTGGCCCTTATCAGGGTCACCAAACTTCCTGAGACCAATAGTCCAGAGACTTGTGCCCCGTTAACTGACACTGAGCATCCCTGAGGGCCCTCGCCATGTTGACGAACCGCGCTGCAGGCGGGGTAGGCAAAATAAGAGCAACGCCGGCCCATGTTACAGTCCATTGGTTCAGAGGTTATGGGACACCGGGAGGCAATATGGCCAGGGGTATGACATCTCCAACACACTATATTATGGGGTGGGACCTTGGGCAGCAACTCAGACCCCTCCTGAACTCTAGGATGCCCCCCAGGTGTGGCGCTAGCTCCCTTCTTTTGGGTGTCCGCCACCTTTTGGGAACCCCAGTATTGAGAGGCTACGACCCCTTGTTTTCCCAACGGACTCTCAACCGCCTGGTATCTTTCCACCAACCCCACCAAGTCATCAGCATTATAGGGATCTCCCTGGGCAACCCAGGATTTTACCGACTTCGGGAGAGAGTGTATAAACCTGTCTATAACGACCTCTATCTCATATCATAGGACTATCTATCATCTATCTATTATCTATATGACGCGCCCCCTGGGCCATGGGGCACCCGGGACCGGACTATAGGGCAATGCTGGGAGTAGTTGTGGCGACCTGGTCCCGTGGCTCAGGGTGGCCAGACCAATATTGTGGCAGTCTCTGTATCAGTATAATGCAATGTCCGACTACGCCACCCGTGGATTGCGGTCAATAAGAACCGCCGCTGCTGAGCAGACCTCTGAGGCTGATGTTGTGAGGGCAGCAGAGTGTAGTATAACTCCCCACGGGAGGAGTATAGCCTCAGGCTAGTGAGTGTGGATGATAGGAGTGATGGTACACGAGCGCAGCAGGAACGACTCAGAGGCTTTGCAGTGCAGTTCAGGGTCTTTACTGATGGTGATAAGGCAGACCCTCCCGGGAGTACTGGCTAGCATAAGAGGCCTGGTCAGTCTGTGAGCAAACTGGAGTTCCCCTGGCCAGGTGGAGTTGTAGGCCTCCCCGACTATCTGCACTCTTCCTGGCTACCTTGCTGTAAGCGAGTGGAAGTAGCCCACGTCCCTGAGTGTTCCATGTGGTGCTCACCTGTATGGCTGGTGACTTGGGGCCTTCTGATAGCCCCTGCTCCTCGATTGCAGTGCTGGTCCCTTGCTCGTGACTGAGCCTCCGGGCTTCTATGGCCAGAGGACTTGAAATCCCCTGCCGGCGGGTTTCTGCTGCTGGGTATATATAAGTCCCCGCAACCTCGGACTCCTGTGTCCGGTTCTCAGAGTCTTCTGCCAGGACGAACTCCGCTTAGCTCAAGTCCCTGGTCTTCAGCTCCTGCTCCTACAGAGCTCCTCGCTGTTACTTTCCCTGTGTCTGGAACTAACTCCAGGCTCTGACTTCACTAACCCCGCCCCAGATCCAGTTTATATAGGGCAGGTTCCTCCCCTATCTGGTCTGGGACAGGAGGTGTTGCATGTTTAAGGGCTCCGAACCAGGAAACCTCCCACTTGCTCTCAGACATAATATTTCTATTACAGTGGTAACCAGACCCCTGGGGTGCCACATATCCATCTATCTATCTCATATCTATCTATCTATCAATCTCATATCTATCTATCTTCTCCACTTTTTATCTGGTCTCAGGTATGACTTTCATATTACCCACGACTGTTACTTGCCACAGGTGAGTTTTAACGAGCATCACATGCTTGAAGCAAAGTTGTTTTTCCACAATTTTGGAAAAGTGCCAACAATTTTGTCCGGCCCATTTTTGGAGTTTTGTGTGAAATTATGTCCAATTTGCCTTTTTTTCCCATTTTTTTGTGCTGTTTCAATACACACAAAGGAAATAAATATTATAACAAATGTATAACAAAACATGTGTAATTGTAATAATTTTCTGGGAGAAATACTTCACTTTCTGGAACAATCTCAAGGTTGCTAAACACTTCCGGCCATGACTGTGTGTATATATGGGCCCTCAATAAACCATCCCTCTCAACGAAAAGGCCACAGCAAGGCCTTCCCTCTCCGAATCTTAGGGAGAGATGGTTGTGCTTCCAGCATCCACCTAGGCTGCCACCCCAGTGGAACTAATAGCAGGGTAGCCAACTGTCCAGAAATTCTTGGACAGTCCATAAAAATAGGGCACTTTTTTCCCTGTCCGTAAAAAAAAATGTGATGCGTCCATAATCTTTCTGAAGCTGGAGAGACTTGTTCAGATGGAGGGAGATGTAGGGGCATCATATTGTGTATAGGGAGATGTAGGGGCATCATATTGTGTATAGGTATCATATTGTGTATCTGCATGTGTGGGGACATCATACGGTGTATATGGAGCTGTGAGCACATCATACTGTATTTAGGGAACAGTGAGGGAATCATACTGTATACAAGGAGCTGTGGAAACATAATGCTGTGTAAAGGGTCTGTGGGGTCATCATCTAATATACAGTACAGACCAAAAGTTTGGACACACCTTCTCATTTAAAGATTTTTCTGTATTTTCATGACTATGAAAATTGTACATTCACACTGAAGGCATCAAAACTATGAATTAACACATGTGAAATTATATACTTAACAAAAAAAAGTGTGAAACAACTGAAAATATGTCTTATATTCTAGGTTCTTCAAAGTAGCCACCTTTTGCTTTGATGACTGCTTTGCACACTCTTGGCATTCTCTTGATGAGCTTCAAGAGGTAGTCACCGGAAATGGTTTTCACTTCACAGGTGTGCCCTGTCAGGTTTAATAAGTGGGAGTTCTTGCCTTATAAATGGGGTTCGGATCATCAGCTGTGTTGTGCAGAAGTCTGGTGGATACACAGCTGATAGTCCTACTAAATAGACTGTTAGAATTTGTATTATGGCAAGAAAAAAGCAGCTAAGTAAAGAAAAATGAGTGGCCATCATTACTTTAAGAAATGAAGGTCAGTCAATGCAAAAAATTGGTAAAACTTTGAAAGTGTCCCCAAGTGCAGATGCAAAAACCATCAAGCGCTGCAAGAAACTGGCTCACATGAGGACTGCCCCAGGAAAGGAAGACCAAGAGTCACCTCTGCTTCTGAGGATAAGTTTATCCGAGTCACCAGCCTCAGAAATCGCAGGTTAACAGCAGCTCAGATTAGAGACCAGGTCAATGCCACACAGAGTTCTAGCAGCAGACACATCTCTTCAACAACTGTTAAGAGGAGACTTTGTGCAGCAGGCCTTCATGGTAAAATAGCTGCTAGGAAACCACTGCTAAGGACAGACAACAAGCAGAAGAGACTTATTTGGGCTAAAGAACACAAGGAATGGACATTAGACCAGTGGAAATCTGTGCTTTGGTCTGATGAGTCTAAATTTGAGATCTTTGGTTCCAACCACCGTGTCTTTGTGCGATGCAGAAAAGGTGAACGGATGGACTCTACATGTCTGGTTCCCACCGAGAAGCATGGAGGAGGAGGTGTGATGGTGTGGGGGTGCTTTGCTGGTGACACTGTTGGGGATTTATTCAAAATTGAAGGCATACTGAACCAGCATGGCTACAACAGCATCTTGCAGCGGCATGCTATTCCATCCGGTTTGCGTTTAGTTGGACCATCATTTATTTTTCAACAGGACAATGACCCCAAACACACCTCCAGGCTGTGTAAGGGCTATTTGACCAAGAAGGAGAATGATGGGGTGCTACGCCAGATGACCTGGCCTCCACAGTCACCAGACCTGAACCCAATCGAGATGATTTGGGGTGAGCTGGACCGCAGAGTGAAGGCAAAAGGGCCAACAAGTGCTAAGCATCTCTGGGAACTCCTTCAAGATTGTTGGAAGACCATTTCCATTGACTACCTCTTGAAGCTCATCAAGAGAATGCCAAGAGTGTGCAAAGCAGTCATCAAAGCAAAAGGTGGCTACTTTGAAGAACCTAGAATATAAGACATATTTTCAGTTGTTTCACACTTTTTTGTTAAGTATATAATTCCACATGTGTTAATTCATAGTTTTGATGCCTTCAGTGTGAATGTACAATTTTCATAGTCATGAAAATACAGAAAAATCTTGAAATGAGAAGGTGTGTCCAAACTTTTGGTCTGTACTGTATATAATCGTCTAATCCCGTCTGTCTGTCTGTCCTTCTGTCCAGGAAATCCTGCGTCGCTGATTGGTCCAGCCGCGGCCAATCAGCGACGCGGGATTTCAGAAAAAGATGGCGGCCGTTAGCAGCTCATCTGCCGCACGGAGGTCAGCGGCGATGCAGTCGGGAGATGACCGGCGCTAGCCGCTCATCTCCCGGCTGCTCGCAGCAGAAGTACCGCGACCGGCGGCGCTGCTGACCTCCATGCGGCTACCGTCGGGAGATCAATGGCTAGGGCCGCTGATCTCCCGACGGCAAGTGTGAAGCGAGGACCGGGGAGCGGCGCCGCCAGTCGGGATACTTCGGCTGTGAGCAGCCGGCCATCTCCCGGTTCCTCGCAGCGGAAGTACCCGCACAGGTAGCGTCGCTGCCCGGTCCTCAGTAATACGATTCGCTGATTGGTCGGAATCAGCGATATTGGCGCTGCGACCAATCAGCGATTTTGGCGCCACATTTAAACACCACTCTGTTGATTGCGCCTGGTCGGCCGCATACAGATTCTAGAATACCCGATGCGTTAGAATCGGGACACCATCTAGTACTGTATATAAAGAGCTGTGGGAGCCATCACACTATATATAGAGACCTGTGAAAAGCTAATGTGTTGATCCAGAGGAAGTCAAAAAACCCCATGAGGCAGATGCTGCTTGCCCAAAATTAGGGGAAAAATTCCTTCCCGACTCCACATATGGCAATCAGACTAGTTGCTTGGATCAACGTCCCATAACAAAATCTAGTATGAATAACCTGTAATGTTATTCAAGAAAGTCACACAGGACCTCCTTGAACTTTTTTTTAGAGAATTAAGTATTACAAGGTCATGTGGTAGAGAGTTCCATACCTCACACAATAAAACATTGCCATCTAACTTCCTTTAGACAAAGCGAATTAGGAGCTTGATGCTAGAGTAGTTGAATTAAAGCTGAAAAAAATTATTAACACAGCAAAAAAGAGGAACAGTATTTATTCACCTGCCCAGGTCTCAAAACGAATGCACTAATCAGGATGAAGCAAACCATATAATAAAGGCAGGGGCAGCACAGGTGCAAAATACTGATGAGACAACCAACTCATAACCTACCAATTCTTGGAGGGGGTCATTGCTTAGTATTAAAACTGCACACAAAAAATGGCTTGTATAGGTCACTGGTCACACACAGATTGTTAGGGGAATGGTTGCAAACAACTTTATTAAATAATGGAAAGCAAACGAACCCGGGGTCCGCGATGCAGCCTGGAGGACTGCGGACGAACACCTTCCGGGTAAGAAGGTAAAACAACCAACTGAAATAACAATCCCCCCCGTGTTACTGCACACCGGAACGGGAATAGGGATTCGCACTATCTCCGTTAACTGCACGAGAGATGTGCGACACATAATGTAGCTGTAGCCCTGTTAACTGCACAGAGGCTACGCAGCAGGCGCTAGGATGCGTGTGTGATTCACGCCGGCTTATACGTGCTCCCAGCCAGCGTGCTACCGGACTGCGGAGTATCTCTCCACGTGGCTAACAGGCGGTGCCGGGAATACGGAGTCCGCAGTCTGCTCGGGGTGTATAGCGACCCCCTTGTTGGAGCCAGACTGTCAGACGAAGCTACCTGCCTCCCTCCATCTAAGGCTGTCTATCCCCTGCTAAACCTGCCTGTCAGAAGCTATAACAGCAAAAGCACACGTGGAGCCGAAACGACCAAGCGTCCACACAATAACACCAACTCAGCTCAATGATCAGAGCGCGCCGCCATGTTTGTGGGCGTGCTATTTAAATATTAAGCCCTGCCCACCGTCACATTATTGGTGACGTCACCCGCGACCAATCAGGCGGTGCCAGGTCACCGGATCAGCTGACTCCCAAACCACTAATCACGGTCCGCCATGTCACGGGCATGCTCAGTGCAGTGTATCCTGGACTTAGGCTGTAACAGCCCTGTTTCCCTCCGCAACCTATCCTTCATGTTGCTAGGAACAAAGACCCAAGAGACAGCTTGTACATCTCGTGCACCAGCTAGGCGTTGGGACCAATGACGATGCTGAGCAGCATCTGGACCGGAATGGGAGACCACAGAATCCACTGATGATTCTGAACCCATTTCAGATCCAGAAAACACCTGACACCTAACACAGATAGTGCTCAATATAGGGCTTACAGCCTATTAGTGACCCTCATACTGTTAGATTAGGTGGGCTGCAAAGCACTATCTAAGTGCACCCCATGAGGACAGACCCCCTAGTTTACAAATCCAGCATTGATGGGCTTGTCTGAACCCTGAATAAAAATAACGTGCAAAATCTATATATGAGGTTCTGGTAAATATTTTGGCGCTGGTCACGCACAGTGTCTGGTTTACAGCCTATTAGTGACGCCCATACTATTAGATTAGGCGGGCTATGCTCCCCTCATACACCTTACCACGGTGTGTAGTGTGACATGGAGCTAAACCCCCTGTCTTCTTAAGAATAAGGCTGCGAAAACCCTTCTCTTTATTGATAGTAGAGAAACCTCCATACAGTAGATGCGGAAAACATACGATGAACCCCAGTATTGTACCACATAGATAGGACTCTTACCGGCTAAGCTTGGAGCAGGCTGTGTGCACAGAGCCCAAGATACAAAACTGTAGGGATGTGGACTGTCTTACCCTGTTCCTGCCCCTGAAGACAACAAACACCTCATGTGAACACTCTCTTGCGGTTTTATATGTAAAAGTGATATGTGTCTTATGTAATGTATAATGGTGATGTAACAGCATGTGAAGTGTTAATGCATATTGTGAGTATAGCATAAGATAAGCTTAGGATACCATAAGACATAAGTATAACATAAACCCTAAAATACAAATTTTATTAAATCTCTTTAAAATCGGGACATGCGGCATAAAGATGATACGCATCAGTATTGCACTTTATCAAGATAAGTTCCTTTTATTGTTTAGTCTTGTGATCATTTATGTCATTGATACCTCTATGGGTGATTAATTCCAGGGCTGGCTAGGGTTATCCAGGGATAGCCGCCGTGGAGCGGGGCGCCACAGTGTCAACATTAACTAGGGTGTCACCCTCCACTATAAGGAAGGTAATCAGCATCTAGGGTGTTGAACAGGGCTGATTGTAGCCTTTGTTTGGATGCCCGAATGTATCCTTTGGCTTGGAGGTCCAAAGATATTAGGAACGTTCTTGGGTGTTTTTATAAATTTGCACATTGTCACTTTATTCACTGTTGTCACTTTAATCATTTAGTACACACTGAGGATTGATTGTTTGATGTGATATCTGTACCAGTTTCTGGTAGACTGTCAGATCTTTGGTCTATGTAAGTACGAATAAGGGACTTTTAGGGTCTAGGGGCAGCTGCCGTTCAGCAAGGGTGCCATTGTCATCTATATGTAGGATGCCCATCTCCGTTGACATGCAGGTTCAGGCTAGGGTATCTATAGGGTGAGTTTTATTGAAGTACAGTGGGTACGGAAAGCATTCAGACCCCTTTAAATTTTTCACTCTTTGTTTCATTGCAGCCATTTGGTAAATTCTAAAAAGTTCATTTTTTTCTCATTAAAGTCCACTCTGCACCCCATGTTGACTGAAAAAAACAGAAATGTAGAAATTTTTGCAAATTTATTAAAAAAGGAAAACTGAAATATCACATGGTCATAAGTATTCAGACCCTTTGCTCATATTTAAGTCACATGCTGTCCATTTCCTTGTGATCCTCCTTGAGATGGTTCTACTCTTTCATTGGAGTCCAGCTGTGTTTATTTAAACTGATAGGACTTGATTTGGAAAGGCACACACCTATCTATGTAAGACCTCACAGCTCACAGTGCATGTCAGACCAAATGACCAGTATTGAGTAGAAGCCCCCTTTTGAGCTAGTGCATCCATGAGACTTCTTGGGAATGATGCAACAAGTTTTTCACACCTGGATTTGGGGTTCCTCTGCCATTCTTCCGTGCAGATCCTCTCCAGTTCTGTCAGGTTGGATGGTGAACGTTGGTGGACAGCCATTTTCAGGTCTCTCCAGAGATGTTCAATTGGGTTTAGGTCAGGGCTCTGGCTGGGCCAGTCTAGAATGGTCACAGAGTTGTTCTGAAGCCACTCCTTTGTTATTTTAACTGTGTGCATAGGGTCATTGTCTTGTTGGAAGGTGAACCTTCGGCCAAGTCTGAGGTCCAGAGCACTCTGGAAGAGGTTTTCATCCAGGATATCTGTGTACTTGGCCACATTCATGTTTCTTTCAATTCCAACCAGTCGTCCTGTCCCTGCAGCTGAAAAACACCCCCATGATGCTGCCACCACCATGTTTCACTGTTGGGATTGTATTGGGCAGGTGATGAGCAGTGCCTGGTTTTCTCCACACATACCCCTTAGAATTATCACCAAAAAGTTCTATCTTAGTCTCATCAGACCAAAGAATCTTATTTCTCATAGACTGGGAGTCCTTCATGTGTTTTTAAGCAAACTCTGTGCAGGCTTCCATATGTCTTGCACTGAGGAGAGGCTTCCGTTGGGCCACTCTGCCATAAAGGCTCGACTTGTGGAGGGCTGCAGTGATAGTTGACTTTATGCAACTTTCTCCCATCTCCCTACTGCATCTTTGGAGCTGAGCCACAGTGATCTTGGGGTTCATCTTTACCTCTCTCACCAAGGCTCTTCTCCCACGATTGCTCAGTTGAGCTGGACGGCCAGGTCTAGGAAGACTTCTGGTGGTCCCAAACTTTTTCCACTTAAGGATTATGGAGGCCACTGTGTTCTTAGGACCCTTGACTAATGCAGAAATTCTTTTGTAAACTTGGCCAGATCTGTGCCTTGCCACAATTCTGTCTCTAAGCTCCTTTGGCAGTGTCAGGATGCCAGGTTTAATTTTACTTTGCCAGTAGTTTTTCCCTTAGCCAAGATGGCTTCCATTGCCTCACTGGGGTCATGTGTTTCCTGCCTGTGGACCTACTTAAACTGCATGTGTTGCAATCATGCCTTGCCTGAGTATTGTGTGCTTTTAGCTTTCTACTCACCTGTGCTAGCCCTCTGAATAGAGTCTTGCTGACTTTGTGTTTACTCCTAGTCATCCGCTGAAAGGATTGCTGCCTGAATCCTCTGCTAAGGGGACTTCTGCTGAAAGGAACCACTGGCTGTTGTTCACTCACGCTGGGATCTCTGAACTTTTGTCTTCCTGAAGAAAACTTCTCCTGGATCTCTACACCTCTGGTATAGTCACCATCTTGCTCTGTGTTTAAATACCCGGCTCCAGCTCTGCTTAAGACATCGCTGTTTCCTCCGCTGCACCTCCTGCATTCTTCAATATCCAGATCCATATTCCAGTTTGTCTTCTCTTCTGCACTACGTGAGTCCACAATCAACTGAGGAATGCCTACGTCTGCTTACTATCCTTATTTCTGTTTGCATATTACTGTACCTAAGTAAACTTGAACTATGGTTAACTTTTGCATACCCTAATAGTAATGAAGGCCGTGCCTTACAGATTAGGTTCTAAGAAGTATTGTTTGGAATGAACTTACCTTCATAAACTGTTTGCTGTGATCTTTTGCACTTGAGTTTAAAATAGACTTTCACACTACTCTTGTCTCAGTCTCTGCTTTTGGCCCACGCCATTGGACTTCAGGGTATCTACTAACATCGTAACAGGCAGTTCCTTTGAGCTCATGATTCTCATTTGGTCTGACATGCACTGTGAGCTGTGAGGTCTTATATAGACAGGTGTGTGCCTTTCCAAATCAAGTCCTATCAGTTTAATTAAACACAGCTGGACTCCAATGAAAGAGTAGAACCATCTCAAGGAGGATCACAAGAAATGGACAGCATGTGACTTAAATATGAGCAAAGGGTCTGAATACTTATGACCATGTGATATTTCAGTTTTCCTTTTTTAATAAATTTGCAAAAATTTCTACATTTCTGTTTTTTTTCAGTCAAGATGGGGTGCAGAGTGTACTTTAATGAGAAAAAAAAAATGAACTTTTTAGAATTTACCAAATGGCTGCAATGAAACAAAGAGTGAAAGATGTAAAGGGGTCTGAATGCTTTCCGTACCCACTGTATATAGTACTCAATGTTCCAGGCAGTGGGAGGCATTACTGGGATCCAGAGCAGTCGCTCCAGTCACGTCCAGAGCCTAAGGTCTGGCATAGGAGCTGCCGGACACTTTGTGTGCTCTGAAGTACAAAGGAAGATGGACAGGGACCTGCATAGATGGAAGTTGAAGGCCAGTCCCGGGTGCACTGCAGAGGTGGACGAGAAATACAGGATGAGCTAGCAACAGGGCTGAAGAGGAGTTATGCTAAGAAGGAGGATAATGTGAATTGCTGTGCCTTATCCCATCTGTACCCACCTGATGAACTTGAACTGTCAAGTATATGTTTGACTGTTACAAAGAACTTCGTGTTCCCTAAATTGTGTGCGGCGGCTTCTGAGGACAGAAGCCTGAAGGCAGTGGAGGCCTGCGGCCTACAAGAGAGTGTGCTGCACCCCACACCCTAGAGCACACTGGGACTGGGACACCCATTGTCTGTAAAGTGCCAGAGCGAAATCAGACCGACGTTCAGTCACGACTACCGCTCTGTGCCACTTTACAAGATGAGTGATAAGGGAACTTCTCCATCAGAAGAGACGAGGAAATAATGGTCGCTGCCCAAACTGTGACAAGAACAGGACCACAATGCAACAAGAACTGTCTCACAATGCTCTTGGAACTTTCCCATAATGCATTGCAAATTGAAACTAGAGCAAATACATTAAATCACTAGCAGACAGTGCAGTTATCAAACAATAAAAAAGAGACAGGATTCAAATGCAAGCAACATAATGTCAGAACTGATATACACATAAAGTGACTAGATTCCCTGGATAGCTAAATTCGCTGCTGAGGCAAGAACACGGGCTGCCCAGCACTATTTAAGTGCACCCCATGAAGATAGACACTCTAATTTACAAGGCCATAACATATAGGTGCATCTCACAAAATTAGAATATCATCAAAAAGTTAATTTATTTCAGTTCTTCAATGCAAAAAGTGAACCTCATATATTATATAGAGTCATTACAAACACAGTGATCTATTTCAAGTGTTTATTTCTGTTAATGTTGATGATTATGGCTTATAGCCAATGAAAACACAAAAGTCATTAACTCAGTAAATTAAAATAATTAACAAAAAACACCTGCAAAGACTTCCTAAGCATTTAAAAAGGTCCCTTAGTCTGTTTTAGTAGGCTCCACAATCATGACAATCATGATGAAGACTGCTGGCTTTACAGATGTCCAGAGTTCCAATTTTCATTTGAAATCAAGGTCCCAGAGTCTGGAAGAAGAGTGGAGAGGCCACAATCCAAGCTGCTTGAGGTCTAGTGTGAAGTTTCCACAATCAGTGATGGTTTGGGGAGCCGTGTCATCTGCTGGTGTAGGTCCACTGTGTTTTTTCAACACAAAAGTCAGCGCAGCCGTCTACCAGGAAATTTTAGAGCACTTCATGCTTCCCTCTGCCACAGTATCAAGCTACCAGGGGGGCAAAGGGGGCGGTGGCCCCGGGCCCCTCGTTCTTAGGGGGCCCATCCAGGGCTACGCCAGTGTAACTGTATCTAGCATGCCCCTGGTGCCAGCATCGGGCCCCACTGCCCGCCACCGCCGCAAGTTTACTGATGAGAGAGGGAGCGCGGATCTCTCTCCCATTAGTCCCTTCTGTGACTGACGTCTCTGACATCATCACTTGGCGCCCAGCCCGCTGTGCTGAAGATGTGTGCGTGCTGGGTGCTCTGAGCAGCGAGGGAACCAGGAGGAGAGATGAGTACTGTTTATTTATTTTTTGCCGGGTGGGGGGCGGCATTATATTACAGACTCTGCCTTAGGGAAGGGGGAGGTGCATTATACTACAGACTCTGCCTATGGGGGAGCATTATCCTAAAGACTCTGCCCACAGAGAGGGGGGGCATTATACTAAAGACTCTGCCTATGGGGAGGGGGGGCATTATACTACAGACTGTCTATGGGGAGGGGGGAGCATTATACTAAAGCCTCTGTCTATGGGGGGGCATTCTACTACAGACTCTGCCTATGGGGGGCATTATACTACAGACTCTGTTTATGAGCAGGGGAGAGCAGTAGACTACAGACTCTGCCTATGGGGGGACATTGTACTACAGACTCTGCCTATAAGAGGGGGAGCATTATACTACAGACTCTGCCTATGGGGGTGCATTTTACTACAGACTCTGCCTATAGGTGGGGCATTATACTACAGACGCTGCCTATGAGATGGGGGGGCATTATATCACAGACTCTGCCTATGAGGAGGGGGGGCACATTATACTACAGACTCTGCCTATGGGGGCGCATTATACTATACGAAGGACTATGGGGAGTGCATTATACTATATTGAGGATTATCTGGTGCATTATACTATATGTAGGCTATTTATACAGTGTGGGAGATAATGTGGGTTTTTTGAACAGTGTGGGGGCCATCATACAGTGTGGGAGATAATGTGGGGTCTTTGTATAGTGTGGAGGCCATCATACAGTGTTGGAGCCATCAGCTTGGGGGCTACTAAGGGGTCAGTATACTGTGTGGGGGTACTATACAGTGAGGGGGAATTATATCGTGAATAGGAGAACATCATACTGGTTAGAGCGGAGCTCTACATGGGGGGAGACTCAGGACATTATTAAATCTTAGGTGGGCACTTATTGTTATAGGGGAACTCAGGTTATCGTGACTGTCGAAGGGGCACTATTACTTTCTAGGGGGCACAATGTGGGCACTGTTTTCTAGGACACTTGCACACGGCATTACTTTATTTTAGAGGTTTGTTTTACCATCTAGAGGGCACACAGTAGGTGCAGTAATAGGGACACATTTTGCAGCAGAGGCTCAGTATTGGGGTATCAGCAGGATGAGAAGTTTGTGCAGGTTGGGGATAGATGTGGTCAGTGCCTGAAATGTAAGGAGTCAAATGTGTCTTTGTTGTGATCTCTGCAGACCTGAGACTCTGAGTCCTGGCTGGAGAAGTTGTCGTGTCGGTCTGGGCCAGATGGAAAAGACGGGAAAAGTGAACAATTTAATCAGAAAGAACGTCAGCTGTAAGGTACTATATATAACTGAGCTGTGATCTCTTATATGTTCTGCAGGACTGGCATCTATCAATATATGTCACCATATGGCGGTAATATCAGTGCTGGTCTTTGTATAGAGATTATTTTTAGTCACAGCGCGGTCATCTGCTGAGGTTTTCCTACATCAACTATCTGGGTGCGCCGCTATAGTTGGAATCAGGGTTACCTGGTTAGAGGCCCACTCAGAAGTTTCGGCCCCCTGAACCAAAACCTTAGCTACGCCAAGCTTTTTGGAGATGGACATTTCATTTTCCAGCAGGACTTGGCCCCTGTCCACACTGACAAAAGTACTAATACCTGGTTTAAAACAACAGTATCACTGTGCTTGATTGGCAGCAAACTCACCTGACCTTAACCCCATAAAGAATCTATGGGGTATTGTCAAGAGGAAAATGAGAGACACCAGACCCAACAATGCAGACGAGCTGAAGGCTTCTATCAAAGCCACCTGGGCTTCCATAACCCCTCAGCAGTGCCACAGGCTGATCCCTCCATGCCACATTGCCGCATTGATGCAGTAATTGATGTAAAAGGAGCCCCGACCAAGTATTGAGGGCATTTATTGAACATACATTTCAGTAGGATAACATTTTGGATTTTGAAAACATTTTTCAAGCTGTTGTTATAAGGTATTCTAATTAATTGAAATAATGACTTTTGAGTTTTCATTGGCTGTAAGCCATAATCATCAACATTAACAGAAATAAACACGTGAAATAGATCACTCTGTGTGTAATGGCTCTATATAATATATGAGTTTCACGTTTTGTATTGAAGAACTGAAATAAATTAACTTTTATGGTGATATTCTAATTTTGTGAGATGCACCTGTAGATGGGCTTGGCTGCACCCTGAATAAAAATAGCATGTAAAAAATATATATGATATATATGAGGTATTGGTCGATATTTTGGCCAAAATATACAAGCTCGCAACCTGCTCAAGGGTCCTCATACTTGCGAGTCCCTACACTAACATTAAAAGCAAAGTCACAAAAACAAGGAATTAAAGTTCCCACCAAAATTCAAGAATTAACACAGCAAATACAGCAACAATAATTACAAGGATGCAGCAAACCCATATAATGAAGAAGTCAGCAACACAGGTGCAAAATATTGATGAGACAACCACTCACAACCTACCAATTCATGGAGGGGGTGATTGCTTAGTATTAAAACTGCACACAAATAAAGCCTTGTATAGGGCACTGGTCACACATAGGTAGTGCACAATGTCTGGCTTACAGCCTATTAGTGAAGCCCAAACTATTAGATTAGGCGGGCTGCCCAGCACTTTTTAAGTACACCCCATGAAGACAGACACCCTAGTTTACAAGGCCAACATTGATGGGTCTGGCTGCACCCTGAATAAAAATAACGTGCAAAAAATATATATGATATATATGAGGTATTAGTAAATATTTTGGCCAAAATACACAAGCTCGCAACCCGCGTCAAGGGTCCTCATACTTGCGAGTCCCTACACTAACATTAAAAGCAAAGACAAATTTAAATTCCCACCAAAATTCAAGAATTAACACAGGAAAAAAGGGCAACAGTGTTTACCTGCCTAGGTCTCAGTACTAATCATACCATATAATAACGATGACAGCAATACAGGTGCAAAATACTGATGTGACAACCACTCACATATTACCAATTAATGGAGGGGGGTGATTACATAGTATTAAAACTGCACACAAAATTATATGGGATTGCTACATCCTAATAGTGCATTAGTTCTGAGATCTGGGCAGGTAAATGCTATATTAATAATTGATTTTTTGGGGAAAGTTAAATTCTCTTTTGTTGGCTTTACTTTTAATCTAACTGAAATACACATAAGCTTTTTTCCTAAACATTAGGATCTGTTTAGAGCCATCAGCTCAAAAAGGCTTCCTTTGACAGACTTGGCATAAGCAGGTCAAAAGGAACCCTGATCTTTACCATTACACCCCTTTACAGGAATGGAGACTTACCACATGCTCAGGGTTGCATCTACAGAGTAGCTGCTGGCCAGAGGAGCGAGCTTGAGGCTATAACTCTAACTAAAGCTTTTTTATTACTAAATGATGAGTTCTGTCTAAGGCCATTGGCTCAAAAAGACTTCCTCGGACAGACTTGGCGCAAGCTACTCCATTCTGCAGATCCCAAGGGAACCCTGGCCTTTACCATTACACCCCTGTACAGGGATAGATACTTACCATAGGCCCAGGGTTGCATCTACAGAGTAGCTGCTGGCCGGAGGAGCGAGCTTGAGGCTATAGTGGTTGATTCAACTCTAACTAAAGCTTTTTTTTCCTAAATACTGGGATCTGTTTAAGGCTGTTGGCTCAAACAGACTTCCTCGGACAGACTTGGCGCAAGCTACTCCATTCTGCAGATCCCAAGGGAACCCTGGTTTTTACCATTACACCCGTGTACAGGGATAGATACTTACCATAGGCCCAGGGTTGCATCTACAGAGTAGCTGCTGGCCGGAGGAGTGCGCTTGAGGCTTGAGTAGTTGAGTCAATCCTAACTAAAGAAAAACCTATCTAATGACACTTTCTTGTTAGGACCTGTCTGAGGCCTATGGCTCAAAAAAGCAACTTTGGAAAAACTTGGCAAAAGCCAGTCTATCCTACAGGTTCCAAAGGAACTCTGACATTCACTCTTACAGCCCTGTACAGTGATAAAGACTTATTACAGGGCCTTGATTGCATCTACATAGTAGATGCTGACTGGAGGGGCAAACTTAAGGTTAGAATGGTTCAGCCACCCTAACTATTGCTACTTTCTTAAATGTTAGGATATTTCTGAGGCCGTTGGCTCAAACAGGCTTCCTTGGACAGACTTGGCGCAAAACACACCATTTCTGATGTTTCCAAATGAACCCTGGGCTTCACCCTTGAACCTCTATACAGGGACCGTTTCATAGTTTTAAGGTTGAAAGACACAAGTCCATCAAGTTCAACCTAAAAGCTAATGTGTTGATCCAGAGGAAGGCAAAAACCCCATGAGGCAGATGCTAATTGCCCCATATTAGGGGAAAAATTCCTTCCCGACTCCACATATGGCAATCAGACTAGTTCCCTGGATCAACGTCCCATAACAAAATCTAGTACGGATCACCTGCAATTTTATATTATTCAAGAAAGGCACACACATGCCCTCCTTGAATTTTTTTTAGAAAATTAAGTATTTCAATTTCATGTGGTAGAGAGTTTCATAACCTCATTGCTCACACAATAAAAATTTGCCAACTAACTTCCTTTAGACAAAGTGAATTAGGATCTTTATGCTAGAGTAATTGAATTAACTCTAACTGAAATAGATTAATGCTTTTTTCCTAAATGTTGAAATTTGTTTAAATCCATCAGCTCAAAAAGGCTTTCTCGGACAGACTTGGCGCAAGCTACTCCATTCTGCAGATCCCAAGGGAACCCTGGCCTTTACCATTACACCCCTGTACAGGGATAGATACTTACCATAGGCCCAGGGCTGCATCTACAGAGTAGCTGCTGGCCGGAGGAGCGAGCTTGAGGCTATAGTGGTTGATTCAACTCTAACTAAAGCTTTTTATTCCTAAATACTGGGATCTGTTTAAGGCTGTTGGCTCAAACAGACTTCCTCGGACAGACTTGGCGCAAGCTACTCCATTCTGCAGATCCCAAGGGAACCCTGGTTTTTACCATTACACACCTGTACAGGGATAGATACTTACCATAGGCCCAGGGTTGCATCTACAGAGTAGCTGCTGGCCGGAGGAGTGCGCTTGAGGCTTGAGTAGTTGAATCAATCCTAACTAAAGAAAAACCTATCTAATGACACTTTCTTGTTAGGACCTGTCTAAGGCCTATGGCTCAAAAAGCTTCTTTGGAAAGACTTGGCAAAAGCCAGTCTATCCTACAGGTTCCAAAGGAACTCTGGCCTTCACTCTTACAGCCCTGTACAGTGATAAAGACTTATTACAGGGCCTTGATTGCATCTACATAGTAGATGCTGACTGGAGGGGCAAACTTAAAGTTAGAATGGTTCAGCCAACCCTAACTATTGCTACTTTCTTAAATGTTAGGATATTTCTGAGGCCATTGGCTCAAACAGGCTTCCTTGGACAGACTGGGCGCAAAACACACCATTTCTGATGTTTCCAAATGAACCCTGGGCTTCACCCTTGAACCTCTATACAGGGACCGTTTCATAGTTTTAAGGTTGAAAGACACAAGTCTGTCAAGTTCAACCTAAAAGCTAATGTGTTGATCCAGAGGAAGGCAAAAACCCCATGAGGCAGATGCTAATTGCCCCATATTAGGGGAAAAATTCCTTCCCGACTCCACATATGGCAATCAGACTAGTTCCCTGGATCAACGTCCCATAACAAAATCTAGTACGGATAACCTGCAATTTTATATTATTTAAGAAAGGCACACACATGCCCTCCTTGAATTTTTTTTAGAAAATTAAGTATTTCAATTTCATGTGGTAGAGAGTTTCATAACCTCATTGCTCACACAATAAAAATTTGCCAACTAACTTCCTTTAGACAAAGTGAATTAGGATCTTTATGCTAGAGTAATTGAATTAACTCTAACTGAAATAGATTAATGCTTTTTTCCTAAATGTTGAAATTTGTTTAAATCCATCAGCTCAAAAAGGCTTTCTCGGACAGACTTGGCGCAAGCTACTCCATTCTGCAGATCCCAAGGGAACCCTGGCCTTTACCATTACACCCCTGTACAGGGATAGATACTTACCATAGGTCCAGGGCTGCATCTACAGAGTAGCTGCTGGCCGGAGGAGCGAGCTTGAGGCTATAGTGGTTGATTCAACTCTAACTAAAGCTTTTTTTTCCTAAATACTGGGATCTGGTTAAGGCTGTTGGCTCAAACAGACTTCCTCGGACAGACTTGGCGCAAGGTACTCCATTCTGCAGTTCCCAAGGGAACCCTGGTTTTTACCATTACACCCCTGTACAGGGATAGATACTTACCATAGGCCCAGGGTTGCATCTACAGAGTAGCTGCTGGCCGGAGGAGTGCGCTTGAGGCTTGAGTAGTTGAATCAATCCTAACTAAAGAAAAACCTATCTAATGCCACTTTCTTGTTAGGACCTGTCTGAGGCCTATGGCTCAAAAAAGCTTCTTTGGAAAGACTTGGCAAAAGCCAGTCTATCCTTCAGGTTCCAAAGGAACACTGGCCTTCACTCTTACAGCCCTGTACAGCGATAAAGACTTATTACAGGGCCTTGATTGCATCTACATAGTAGATGCTGACTGGAGGGGCAAACTTAAGGCTAGAATGGTTCAGCCAACCCTAACTATTGCTACTTTCTTAAATGTTAAGATATTTCTGAGGCCGTTGGCTCAAACAGGCTTCCTTGGACAGACTGGGCGCAAAACACACCATTTCTGATGTTTCCAAATGAACCCTGGGCTTCACCCTTGAACCTCTATACAGGGACCGTTTCATAGTTTTAAGGTTGAAAGACACAAGTCCATCAAGTTCAACCTAAAAGCTAATGTGTTGATCCAGAGGAAGGCAAAAACCCCATGAGGCAGATGCTAATTGCCCCATATTAGGGGAAAAATTCCTTCCCGACTCCACATATGGCAATCAGACTAGTTCCCTGGATCAACGTCCCATAACAAAATCTAGTACGGATAACCTGCAATTTTATATTATTCAAGAAAGGCACACACATGCCCTCCTTGAATTTTTTTTAGAAAATTAAGTATTTCAATTTCATGTGGTAGAGAGTTTCATAACCTCATTGCTCACACAATAAAAATTTGCCAACTAACTTCCTTTAGACAAAGTGAATTAGGATCTTTATGCTAGAGTAATTGAATTAACTCTAACTGAAATAGATTAATGCTTTTTTCCTAAATGTTGAAATTTGTTTAAATCCATCAGCTCAAAAAGGCTTTCTCGGACAGACTTGGCGCAAGCTACTCCATTCTGCAGATCCCAAGGGAACCCTGGCCTTTACCATTACACCCCTGTACAGGGATAGATACTTACCATAGGCCCAGGGCTGCATCTACAGAGTAGCTGCTGGCCGGAGGAGCGAGCTTGAGGCTATAGTGGTTGATTCAACTCTAACTAAAGCTTTTTTTTCCTAAATACTGGGATCTGTTTAAGGCTGTTGGCTCAAACAGACTTCCTCGGACAGACTTGGCGCAAGCTACTCCATTCTGCAGATCCCAAGGGAACCCTGTTTTTTACCATTACACCCCTGTACAGGGATAGATACTTACCATAGGCCCAGGGTTGCATCTACAGAGTAGCTGCTGGCTGGAGGAGTGCGCTTGAGGCTTGAGTAGTTGAATCAATCCTAACTAAAGAAAAACCTATCTAATGCCACTTTCTTGTTAGGACCTGTCTGAGGCCTATGGCTCAAAAAAGCTTCTTTGGAAAGACTTGGCAAAAGCCAGTCTATCCTACAGGTTCCAAAGGAACTCTGGCCTTCACTCTTTCAGCTCTGTACAGCGATAAAGACTTATTGCAGGGCCTTGATTGCATCTACATAGTAGATACTGACTGGAGGGGCAAACTTAAGGCTAGAATGGTTCAGCCAACCCTAACTATTGCTACTTTCTTAAATGTTAGGATATTTCTGAGGCCGTTGGCTCAAACAGGCTTCCTTGGACAGACTGGGCGCAAAACACACTATTTCTGATGTTTCCAAATGAACCCTGGGCTTCACCCTTGAACCTCAATACATGGACAGTTTCATAGTTTTAAGGCTGAAAGACTCAAGTCCATCAAGTTCAACCTACAAGCTAATGTGTTGATCCAGAGGAAGGCAAAAACCCCATGAGGCAGATGCTAATTGCCCCATATTAGAGGAAAAATTCCTTCCCGACTCCACATATGGCAATCAGACTAGTTCCCTGGATCAACGTCCCATAATAAAATCTATTACCACTAACCTGAAATGTTATATTATTCAAGGAACATTTTTCATCAAGCAGTTTTCACCGGAAATGTGTTGCACAACTGTTTGAATCTCAGTAAATTCCTGCGCAACTTACATTTGAATACTCTGACCTTTTTACACCCACTCTTTTAACTTCTTAAATAGTGAACAGAGCTTATCTGGACCGCTTGTGGCTTAGCTTTACCTGAAAACTTATTACAAATTAGGCTGGAAAAGTGGTGTAAAATAGGACTGAAATTGACTCCATCTTTTGACTGGAGTACATTTCTTGAGGTCTAGTACGTCAGCTTTAAGGGGATATTTCAATAAATGAATGACCCTGGCTGCAGGTATAAAGAATCAAACTGTGCTGTCCTGACCCATTCCTGGGATTGTGTATGGCACTGACATCACCTCAATACTGCCGCAGCCAACAAATGTAATCAGACGGACTGCCCAGCTGAGCGCACTGAGCTGCTGCAGCTCTGAGATGGTGGAACCTCTTTTTTTTAATTAAATGACCTGCAGCTAGGGACATTCATTTATTGAAAGGGAACAACCCCTTTAAGGATGAGTCAAGTTCATTAAGAGGTTTAGTCTTTTTAATGAATTTGGTGCACGTTCCTCCAATAGGCGCTTCATGAATGCTGGTATAGAAATCCACCAGCCTTGATGAATCGGCCACCATAGGTTTACATGGCATGAGCATATACAGAACAGTTGTGTAGTATACGTTACCAGGCCCTCATGATGCTCTTGGTCCTGGATGGCCTTCCACAGTCTGCTTTCTTGCTTCATCATCTTGAAGGGCTCCACTTTCTTTTCTTCTGGCTGGCATGGTGCGGCTCTATCATCCTGCTCCTTTAACACGAAGGGACGACTGTAAAGCTGCCAGGAGCGTTTTTTTATCCCCTTAGATCATTGTGACACCACAAAGTGATGACATAGACAAGTGGGTGAGGCGCCTTTATTCAGTCATCGGGTGTGGTCAGAAGAAATTAGCATATTCCGTGATGTTACTACAATGAGAACAGACATGAACATTCTATTCGGAACCCGACCGCCATTATCAGCGGAACCTTCACTGCTGTCAGATTGGCACTAAAAACAAAAAGAGACCGCGGTGAACCTGGACAGTAACAATCTACAGGGACAGTGACTGCTAAGCGGACTTCATGTCAGATGTTATGCAGTTTTGTCAGAAAAAAAAACAATAAAATATATAAAAAACAGGCTCCAATAAACCTTAAACACTGGGCTGTAGTCACAGATTCTCCTTCCACCTGCAGCACATTGCTCCCCTGCCTAACCCTCCCCGTCCTGCAGCATGTTTCTCACCGCTTAATTCTCCCACTCCTGCAGCACATCACTCCCCTGTCTAAACCTCCCCCTCTTGCGGCACATTGCTCCCATCTAATCCTCCCCTCCTTGCAGCACATTGTGCCCTTTCTAAATCTCCCCCTTCCTGCACCACATCACCCACTGCCAAATCCCCTCTTGCACCACATCGCCCACTGCCAAATCCTGCACTTCCTGCAGCATATCGCTCCCTGCCTAATCCTCTCCTATTGCATTACATCACTCCCCTGCATAAGCCACCTCTTCCTGCAGCACATCGCTTCCCTGCCTAAGCCTCCCCCTCCTGCATTACATCACTCCCCTGCCTAATCCTCCTCTTCCTGCAGCACAGCGCTCCCTGCCTAATCCTCCTCTTCCTGCAGCACAGCGCTCCCTGCCTAATCCTCCTCTTCCTGCAGCACATCGCTTCCCTGCCTAAGCCTCCCCCTCCTGCATTACATCACTCCCCTGCCTAATCCTCCTCTTCCTGCAGCACAGCGCTCCCTGCCTAATCCTACTCTTCCTGCAGCACATCGCTCCCCTGACCCCCTCTTACGTGACATCTTTTCTATCAGTTACATTTGTGAAGTAACTGCTGTCTCCTGTGAGCAGTGGAGAGCGAAGCTGAGAGCCAGGAGGCTCTGCCCCTCTGCCCCTTCTTGCCACATCATCATCCATCTACATCAGGGCTGTCAAACTCAAATATATAGAGGGCCAAAAGGAAGAGTTTAACTCCGAAAAATAAGTCAACACTTTATCAGATGTTTCTGTGAAAACTTGAGTACAACAAATAAGATTTTGTTATTTTCCCTCAGTTATAAAAAAAATAGTTATGAGAAAAGTGTGACAAAAAGGAGTCATAAAATGCACCAAAATGAAATATCACAATTTATGGCTCAAATTGAGGTGAAGCAAGGAAGAGGTTGAGCTTAGCTAATGAGATGCATCAAACATACAGGTGCTTCTCACAAAATTAGAATATCATCAAAAAGTTAATTTATTTCAGTTCTTCAATCCAAAAAGTGAAACTCATATATTATACAGAGTCATTACAGAGTGATCTATTTCAAGTGTTTATTTCTGTTAATGTTGATAATGATGGCTTACAGCCAATGAAAACACAAAGTCATTATCTCAGTAAATTAGAATAATTAACAAAAATCACCTGCAAAGGCTTCTTACGCATTTAAAAAGGTCCCTTTGTCTGTTTCAGTAGGCTCCACAATCATGGGGAAGACTGCTGACTTGACAGATGTCCAGAAGGCAGTCATTGACACACTCCACAAGGAGTGTAAACCACAAAAGGTCATTGCTAAAGAAGCTGGCTGTTAACAGAGTGCTGTATCCAAGCATATTTATGGAAAGTTGAGTGGAAAGAAAAAGTGTGGTAGGAAGAGGTGCACAAGCAACCGGGATAACCGCAGCCTTGAAAAGATTGTTAAGGAAAGGCCATTCAAACATTTGGGGAAGATTCACAAGGAGTGGACTGCTGCTGGAGTCATTGCTTCAAGAGCCATCACACACAGACGTATCCAGGACATGGGCTACAAGTGTCACATTCCTTGTGTCGAGCCACTCATCACCAATAGACAACGCCAGAAGCATCTTACCTGGGCCAAGGAGAAAAACACCTGGACTGTTGCTCAGTGGTCCAAGGTGTTGTTTTCCGATGAAAGTAAATTTTGCATTTAATTTGGAAATCAAGGTCCCAGAGTCTGGAGGAAGAGTGGAGAGGCCACAATCCAAGCTGCTGGAGGTCTCGTGTGAAGTTTCCACAATCGGTGATGGTTTGGGGAGCCATGTCATCTGCTGGTGTAGGTCCACTGTGTTTTATCAAGACCAAAGTCAGCGCACCCGTCTACCAGGACATTGTAGAGCACTTCATGCTTCCCTCTGCCGACAAGCTTTATGGAGATGGAAATGTCATTTTCCAGCAGGACTTGGCCCCTGTCCACACTGCCAAAAGTACCAATACCTGGTTTACACAACAGTATCACTGTGCTTGATTGGCAGTAAACTCACCTGACCTTAACCCCATAGAGAATCTATTATAGAGAATCTATGGGGTATTGTCAAGAGAAAGATGAGAGACACCAGACCCAACAATGCAGACGAGCTGAAGGCTTCTATCAAAGCCACCTGGGCTTCCATAACACCTCAGCAGTGTCACAGGCTGATCGCCTCCATGCCACATTGCCGCATTGATGCAGTAATTGATGCAAAAGGAGCCTGGCCAAGTATTGAGGGCATTTACTGAACATACATTTCAGTAGGACAACATTTCAGATTTTAAAAACATTTTTCAAGCTGGTGTTATAAAGTATTCTAATTTACTGAGATAATAGCATTAACAGAAATAAACACTTAAAATAGATCACTCTGTCTGTAATGACTCTATATAATATGAGTTTTACTTTTTGTATTGAAGAACTGAAATAAATTAACTTTTTGATGATATTCTAATTTTGTGAGAAGCACCTATAGTATGCTATATGCCCAATTTTAACAAATGTACTGCAATTTTTGCTGAATGTGTTCAGAAATGTACAGATGTGTAAGCAGACAAATGCAGAGACTTAGGCTATGTGCCCACGATGCACAAAAGCTCCGGATTTTTCCTGAGCGTTTCTGCATCTCCCTGGCAGAAAAAACGCATGCGGATTGTACATGCGGATTGTACATGCGGATTGTACATGTGGATTGTGCATGCGGATTGTGCATGCGGATTGTGCATGCGGATTGTACATGCGGATTGTATATGCGGATTGTACATGCGGATTGTACATGCGGATTGTACATGCGGATTGTACATGCGGATTGTATATGCGGATTGTACATGCGGATTGTACATGCGGATTGTACATGCGGATTGTACATGCGGATTGTACATGCGTTTTTCCTGCCAGGGACATGCAGAAGTGAAGCGTTCTTCACATGCATTTCCACATGCGGGTTGACAAGCGCTTTACAAGCGATTTTAGCATCACTTGGAAAGTGCTTGTCAATTTGGTCACACTATAGAAATCCATGAAAACGGCATGGATTTATATAGTGTGACCCCAAAGACTGGTTAAAAATAAAAAAATCTACTGTATAATTGTCTTATCCCGTCTGTCTGTCTGTCTGTTTGGCCAATCAGCGCCGCGGGATTTCTGAAAAAAGATGGCGGCCGTTAGCGGCTCATCTGCGGGACGGAGCTCAGCGGCGATGCAGCCGGGAGATGAGCGCCGCGAGGCGCTCATCTCCCGGCCGGTACCAGCAGAAGGACATCGACCGCCGGACCCATCTGCAGGACGGAGATGCAGCCGGGATCCAAGATCGTGTAGCCAAGATCGGTGATTGGTCGCGGCCGATATTTAAATTTGGCGCCCAAATCGGTGATTGGTCGCGGGCAGCGTCCGCGACCAATCAGTACAGTAGTGTTTAACTTTTGCGGCAAGATCAGTGATTGGTCGCGGGCCAAGACCGCGACCAATCACCGATTTGTGCGGCACATTTAAATAGCGGCCGCGACCAATTGGATGTCAGCGCCGCTCAACGGTCCTCCCTTCACACCCTAGCCGCATGGATGTCAGCGCCGCTCCCCGGTCCTCCCTTCACACCCTAGCCGCATGGATGTCAGCGCCGCTCCCCGGTCCTTCCTTCACACCCTAGCCGCTGATGTCCCCACAGTATCTGCATGGTGTTACAAAAGTCCGGACATTTGTGTTAAAAATCGCTGATTGGTCGCCGACGCTATTTAAATGTGGCGCCAAAATCGGTGATTGGTCGCGCCCAGCGTCGGCGACCAATCAGCGATTTTTAACACAATTGTCCGGACCTTTGTAACACCATGCGGATACTGTGGGGACATCAGCGGCTAGGGTGTCAAGGGAGGACCGGGGAGCGGCGCTGCGGGTCCGGATACTTCTGCTGCGAGCAGTCGCTCATCTCCCGGCTTCTCGCAGCGGAAGTAGCCGCACAGGCAGCGGCGCTCCCCGGTCCTCACTAATACGATTCCGCTCCCCGGTCCTCACCAATACGATTCACTGATTGGTCTCGCTCTCCACACGCGACCAATCAGTGATCTTGGCGCTAAAGTTAAACACCGCTCTGCTGATTGGTCGCGGCCGCTGCCCGTGACCAATCACCGATTTGGGCGCCACATTTAAATAGCGGCCGCGACCAATCACCGATCTTGCCGCCACATTTAAACACTGCTGTGCTGATTGGTCGCGGACGCCAGACGCGACCAATCAGCGATTTTGGCACCAAATTTAAACCCGCTCCGCTAGTTGGTCGCGGATGCCGGCCGCGACTAATCAGCATTACTGGCGCCAAATTTAAACACCGCTCTGCTGATTAATCGCGGTCGCTGGCCGAGATCAATCAGCAGTATTGGCGCCAAATTTAAACACCGCTCTGCTGATTAGTCGCGGTCGCCGTCCGCGACCAATCAGCAATATTGGCGCAAAATTTAAACACCGCTCTGCTGATTGGTCGCGGTCGCCGTCCGCGACCAATCAGCAGTATTGGCGCCAAATTTAAACCCCGCTCTGCTGATTGGTCGAGACAGCCGGCCGCCACCAATCAGCAATTTTGGCGCCAAATTTAAACCCCGCTCTGCTGATTGGTCGCGGTTGCCGGCCGCGACTAATCAGTATTGTTGGCGCCAAATTGCCGGCCGCGACTAATCAGCATTATTGCCGCCAAATTTAAACACCGCTCTGCTGAATGGTCGTGGCCGTGACCAGTCACCACTATTGGCGCCAAATTTAAACACCGCTTTGCTGATTGGTCGCGACCGGCGGCTGCAACCAATCAGCATTATTGGCGCAAAATTTAAACCCCGCTCTGCTGATTGGTCACGTTCGCTGGCCGCGACCAATCAGCATTATTGGCGCAAAATTTAAACCCCGCCCTGCTGATTAGTCGCGACTGCCGGCCGTGACCAATCAGCGATATAGCCGCTAAATTTCAACACCGCTTTGCTGATTGGTCGCGGTTGTTGGCCGCGACCAATCAGCGATTTTGGCGCCAAATTTAAACACCGCTCTGCTGATTGCGCCCGGTCTGCCGCATACATATTCTAGAATACCCGATGCGTTAGAATCAGGCCACCATCTATAAATCTATACTTAACTTCCGATGGCCCCCGCAGTCTTGCTTCGCTCCGTCCTGGCTGCCGGCAGATCGCGGTACACTGAAGGACCTGCTGTCACATGACTATGACGTCAGCGCAGGTCCTTCAGTCCATCGCGAGCTGCCGGCATGGGAGGACGAGCGCAGCGGGGGCCGTCAGAAGGTAAATATAACATTTATTTTATATTTTATTCTTTTTTTTGACAGGTTCTATGGTACCCGGGTCCGGAGGAGAGTCTCCCATCCTCCACACGCGGGTACCATCCGCACATTGAACGCATGTATTCCGCATGTGCTTATCTAGTGAAGCGGAATCCATTTGTTCCAATGCAAGTCAATGGCGGCGAAAAAGCAGCGCTTACGCGAAATAATTGGTAGTGCTGCATTTTTTTCCGCAATGATAATCCGCAGTGGAAATTTCCGCAGCATGTGCACAGCACATGCGGACTATCATTGGGGAACATGGCAGACCTTCTAACATGCGTTTTTAAGCGTTTCTGCAGCGTTTTTGCCATGCCGAAACGCTTAAAAAACGCATTGTGGGCACACAGCCTTAGGCCATGTGCCCACGCAGCGTTTTTGTAGCATTTTTGCGGCATTTTTACGGCCGCGAAAACGTTTGTAGAACAGTCTGCCATGCAAAGCCATGTGAATTCGGATGTGCTGTGCACATGATGCGCTAATTTGCGCGCCGAATTCGCATTACTTTGCAAAACGCAGCATGACCATTTCTACTGCGATTACGCTGAAGCTTATTCGCGATGCGTGTGGTACCTGGGATGAAGACGAGACTACAACTCCTCTTCATCCCGGCTACCACGCGGTGAAAAAAAGAAATAAAAAAGTTAAAAACAAACAAAACCTGTATATTCACCTCTCCGGCGGCCCCCGGTCTGCTCTCCGGTCTCCTCCGGTCTGCTGTCTGTACTGTCAGGACCTGCGCTGACGTCATTTAGTCAGGTGATGGTCGCATGACCGCTGACGTCGGCATCAGGTGATGGTCGCGTGACCATCAGCTGACTAAATGACGTCACCGCAGGTCCTGACCGTACACTGCAGGACGCTGAAGAGAGAAGACGCGGCCGGGAGCAGACCGGAGGAGACCGGAGAGCAGACCGGGGGCCGCCGGAGAGGTGAATATACCGTTGTTTTTTTTTATTTATTAACGTTTTCTTTTTTTTACTATAGATGCTGCATTTAAAGCATCTAAGTTGTTCACACATTATAGATCCATGTCGGTTGCATGGATTTATATTGTGTGATCAACTTGTCAAGCACTTTTCCAAGTGATGCTCAAAATTGCTTGGAAAATTGCTTGAAAAAATGCATGTGAAAACGCTTCTCTCTAGCAGAAAAAACGCATGTAAATCTGCATCAAATCTGCTAGGTGTGCACACAGCCTTATAGCTGGTTTTGCTCTGAGCTGAGATGTCCAGGCTGAATAATGCTCTGGGAGCAGAACCCATCAGCAGAATCTGTTTCCTGCCTTGTAGCAGTGGATCCCGGCTATTTAGCTCACAGAGCATTGTCTACACAAGATACAATTGTATCCAATTTTCAGCTGGGAACAGGACTATGGACAAGTTTTGCAGCAACTGCATTTGTGATAGGAAATGTTGATCAATCTAGATTTTCTTCAGTGTTCTTATTCATTGCAGAAAATCTTAAAAAAGCCGAGGAATGTGGGCAACATGGTGGGTCAATGATTAACGCTGTGGGGCTGGGTTCATATAATAGCAAGGACAACATCTGCAAGGAGTTTGTATGTTCTCCCCGTGTTTGTATGGGTTTCCTCCGGGTTCTCCGGTTTCCTCCCACACTCCAAAGACATACTGATAGGGAATTCATATTGTGAGCCCCCATGGGGACAGTGATGATAATGTCTGTAAGGTGCTACGAAATCTAACGGCGCTATATAAGAGAGTAAAATAAATATATAACTAAATAAAATGAATGTATTAAAAGGCTAAGATTGCAAAGAGCTTGTAAAAACAAGAAACTTTGCAATTTCCTTCTTATTCAAAATCTTCTCTGTTCTCAAGAAGGAAAAGATTTTTAATTCTGCAGTGTACAGCTCATTGCTATGGTTACTGACCACCTGAGAAGTGGCCGGTCTCCTTGGCAAGAAGCGCTCACTTGCAGACTGGTGGACTTCAGCGCCCCTGTGCCTGTCCCATTCTGCAGAGGCAAAGCCGCCTCTGCCCGCAGAATGCAAGAGGGCACAATTCAGACAAGCGGCTCAGCCAAGCCACCGGCCAGAACTGTAAATCTTCAGCTTCTGATGAGAGGAACACAAGACCACCCCTTTAATAAAGGAGTAGAGCAGAACTCATACAGTGATTAGTGGGGGTCTGACACCTGAAATCCCCAGACATCAGCTACTTCTGCAAGATGATGTACACAGTGTTAAGAGCTGGAATAGCACAGCTCCGCACACTGTGCAATGGCTGGTTTCAGGTACTACAGCTCAGATCACAATCATTTCAATAGGAGCTGCAGTACCAAGATCGGCCACTACACAGTGTACAGCGCTGTGCTGTTTGGTCTCTACGCTGAGTATTTCCAGCTGCTGTCTTATTGGTGAGGGGGCCGTGTGTTGGAACCTCACTGATCTGATATTGATGACCAGGGTCGGACTGCGGTGTCTGGGGCCCACAGGGGAAATTAACTCTAGGGGCCCACCTACAGCAAGATGCAAATATCTGTTATCCGCTCTCGCTGTTATAGTGGAGCATTGACTGGCGGCTCCTGCACATCTACTGGGCGACACTCTAACTGGGATGGACATGTTTGCATTAAAGGGCTTCTTTGGTTAAAACTAGTGTTGAGCGAGTATGTTCTGTTAACCCTTTCGGCGAGTATGCTCGGGCCGAGCTCCGAGTATTTATAGCTCCTCGGTGATATGGTTGAATCGCTCCCGTGTGCATGATTTGCGACTGTTTGACGGTTTTAATACATGTGAGGAATGTGTAAGAAATAGACATTCCTCACATGTATTAACCCCTTAAGCCGCGGAGCATTTTCCGTTTTTGCATTTTCGCTTTTTGCGCCACTTGTTCCCAGAGCCATAGCGTTTTTATTTTTTGGTCAATATGGCCATGTTAGGGCTTATTTTTTGCGGGACGAGTTGTACTTTTTAACGCCATTACTAGTTTTACCATGCCGTGTACGGGAAAACGGGAAAAAAATTCCAAGCGCCGTGAAATTGCAAAAAAAGAGCAATACCACTGAGGTTTTTTTTTATTTTTTTTACCACGTTCACTGAATGCTAAAACTGACCTGCCATTATTATTCTCCAGGTCATTACGAGTTCGTAGACACCAAACATGTATAGGTTCTTTTTTATTTAAGTGATGAAAAAAAATTCCAAAGTTTGGTAAAAAAAAAAAAAATGGTGCCATTTTCCGAGACCCGTAGCGTCTCCATTTTTCGGGATCTGGGGCAGGGTGAGGGCTTATTTTTTGTGAACCGAGCTGAAGTTTTTATAGATGCTATTTTGGGGTAGATCCGATGTTTTGATCGCCCGTTATTGCATTTTATTGCAATTTTACGGTGACCAAAAAACGTAATTCTGGCGTTTAGAATTTTTTTCTCATTACGCCATTTACCGATCGCACTAATTCTATTTTTATATTGATAGATCAGGCGATTCTGAACGCGGCAATGCCAAATATGTGTATGTGGGGTTTATTTTATGATTTTAGGGGGTGATTTAAACTTTTACATTTTTTTATTTTTTTTCATATTTTTTAAAACTTTTTTTTTTCACTTTTTGCTTGCTTCTGTAGTCTCCATAGGAGACTGAAAGCAGCAACTGTCCGATCGCCTCTGCTACATACAGGGGACCAGCAGTTCCCCTGTATGCAGCAGAAATGGTCCTGTCCTATGAGCGCCGACCACTAGATGGCGTTCATAGCGACAGGATCATTACAACCACTGGTGTCTGCTGCAGACCCAGGGTTGTCATGACCACACATCGCCGACCCGCGATCATGTGACGGGGTGGCCGATGGGCGGGGTAAGTGACGCGCTTCCAGGAAGCGCGCATTAAATGCCGCTGTCGGAGATTGACAGCGGCATTTAATATGTTAACAGCCGCTGGTGGATCGCGATTCCACCCGCGCCTGTTGCGGGCACATGTCAGCTGTAAGAATCAGCTGACATGTGCTTGGTTCAGTGCGGGCTCAGCGCCGGAGCCCTCACTGAACCGGAGGATAACGACATGCGCGTACTAATACGTGACATGTCGTTAAGGGGTTAAAGCTGTCAAACAGTTGCAAATCATGCACACGGGAGCGATTCAACCATATCACCGAGCAGCTGTAAATACTCGGAGCTCGGGCCGAGCATACTCGGACAGAACATACTCGCTCAACACTAGTTAAAACAAGTTATCAACGATCCATGGGCTCTACAGGATAGGTGATCACTTATTGAGCATTTGTGTCCGAACATTGGAAAACGCACCTATCGGAAGAATGGGGAAGTTTTATCCCTGACAGAACACTTATCCCTATTTTAAAATGCTGCGGCAGGTGGGACGTCTGACCGCAGCTCTATTCATTCTCTTAGAGACTTGCAAAAAAGAGCAGCGCTCACAGCCACTGAGAGAATGAATGGATCAGTGGTCGCATCTCACATGCCGCTCCAGTCTAATGGGGAGAAAAGCTCCACATTCTGCCGGTGTGTGCAAGCAGTCAGACCCCCACCAATCAATATTATCAATGATCCTGTGGAGAGGTGATTACTTGTTTTCACCGGAGAACCCCTGTAAGTGCATCTCTGCCGCTCTGGTTCAAGTATTTAATCGCTAAGGCCACGGCCCTACTATCAGTATTCGGTCAGTGTCCAGTCAGTATTTTTTCTCAGGAGTGGGAGCCAAAACAGGTGATGAACAATCAGAGAAAAGGTATAATAGAAACAAGTCACCAATTCTGCATTAATCAACCATTCCTGGTTTCGGCAGCCACTCCTGAGAAAAATACTGACCAAATACTGATGGTGGGGCTGTGGCCTAATGGAAAAAAATCTTTTCCTAGTTAAGATCAGCGAGAATAAAATGACCGCCATACACAACACAGTCCACTATATCAACACCAATAATACCACATACAAAAGGGACAAATATCGCCACACCTTGACTAGATCACATATTACCACTACATAGTGACCGAATAATACCACATACAAGGAACAAATATGGCCAAACTATGACCAGACCATATATTACCACCCCAAGGTGACCAAATACTACAATACTGATCATGAATACAAAACCACAATACTAACAACACTGTTATTACCACCAGCAACATTATACACAGGAGCTCTGTATATAGTGTCAGTGTACAGGTAACACAGTGATCACCAGTGACATTATAGACAGGAGCTCTGTATATAGTGTATAGGTAATACAGTGATCACCAGTGACATACACAGGAGCTCTGTATATACTATATACACACGTGGTCAAAATTGTTGGTACCCCTCGTTTAATGAAAGAAAAACCCACAATGGTCACAGAAAAAACTTGAATCTGACAAAAGTAATAATAAATTAAAAATCGATGAAAATGAACAAATGAAAGACAGACATTGCTTTTCAACCCTGCTTCCACAGAATTTAAAAAAAAATTAAACTCTTGAAATAGGCCTGGACAGAAATGATGGTACCCCTGAAAATAATGTGACAAAAGGGACATGTTAAATCAAGTTGTGTCCACTAATTAGCATCACAGGTGTCGACAATCTTGTAATCAGTCAGTGGGCCTGTATATAGGGCTACAGATACTCACTGTGCTGTTTGGTGACATGGTGTGTACCACACTCAACATGGACCAAAGGAAGCAAAGGAAAGAGTTGTCTCAGGAGATTAGAAAGAAAATTATAGACAAGCATGTTAAAGGTAAAGGTTATAAGACCATCTCCAAGCAGCTTGATGTTCCTGTAACTGCAGTTGCACATATTATTCAGAAATTTAAGATCCATGGGACTGTAGCCAACCTCCCTGGACGTGGCCGCAGGAGGAAAATTGATAAATCAAAGAGACGAATAATATGAATGGTAACAAAAGAGCCCAGGAAAACTTCTAAAGAGATTAAAGGTAAACTTCAAGCTCAAGGAACATCAGTGTCAGATCGCACCATCCGTCGTTGTTTGAGCTAAAGTGGACTTCATGGGAGACGACCAAGGAGCACACCATTGTTGAAAAAAAATCATAAAAAAGCCAGACTGGAATTTGCCAAACTACATGTTCACAAGTCACAAAGCTTTTAGGAGAATGCCCTATGGACAGATGAGACAAAAATGGAAGTTTTTGGCAAGGCACATCAGATCTATGTTCACAAATGGAAAAATGAAGCATATCAAGATAAGAACACTGTCCCTACTGTGAAACACGGAGGAGTCTCTTTTATGTTTTGGGGCTGGTCTGCCGCATCTGGCACAGGGTGTCTTGAATCTGTGCAGGGTACAATGAAATCTCAAGACTATCAAGGGATTCTAGAGAGAAATGTGCTGCTCAGTGTCAGAAAGCGTGGTCTCAGTCGCAGGTCATGGGTCTTGCAACAGTATTATGACCCAAAACACACAGCTAAAAACACCCAACAATGGCTAAGAGGAAAACATTGGACTATTCTGAAGTGGCTTCTATGAGCCCTGACCTAAATCCTATTGAGCATCTTTGGAAAGAGCTGAAACATGCCGTCTGGAAAAGGCAACCTTCAACCATGAGACAACTGGAGCAGTTTGCTCATGAGGAGTGGCCAAAATACCTGTGGAGAGGTGCAGAAGTCTCATTGACAGTTACAGGAGTCGTTTGATTGCAGTGATTGCGTCAAAAGGTTGTTCAGCTAAATATAAAGTTAAGAAGAACCATCATTTCTGTCCAGGCCTGTTTTATCAGTTTATTATTTTTTTTTTTATTCTGTGGAAGCAGAAAAGCAATGTCTGACTTTCATTTGTTCATTTTCATAGATTTTTAATTTATTATTACTTTTGTCAGATTCAAGTTATTTCTGTGACCATTGTGGGTTTTTCTTTCATTAAACGAGGGGTACCAACAGTTTTGACCACGTGTGTAGTGTAAGTGTACATGTGTGTCACCCTGGCCTGGATGCCACAAGTGTAATTAAAGCTGTGTCTGAGAGCAGGGGGCAGGTTCTCTAGTCAGGGGAACATTAGCATGCAATGCCTCCTGTCTCAGGCCAGTAGGGGGAGCAGGCTGTCCCTATAATAGCTGGTGCTGAGGGCAGGGTTAGAGAGAACCCAGATGACCTGTCTCAGGACTGAGACGTGTCTCAGCAGAGCAGGGACAGACAGTTGCACTGCACCTAAGAGGAAGTGTGGCAGGAGGAGAGCTACAAGCCAGAGACAAGAGGCGAAGAGAGCCTGTCTTGGCAGATAACAGACTTAATCTACCAGAGTTTGGTGTCTGAGGCTGGAAGGATTCCACATCCCCCAGCAGAGAACCAGTCCGCAAGGGACTGTATATTCCTTGGCCTAAGAAGCCTGGAGGCCCTGCCACAACAGAAGGGACCAGTAAAGCCATACAAGGCTGGGAGCAGAAAGGAACCCACGTCGCAGGCCATACAGGCGAGAAAACACGGAAAGCTCGGAAATGTGGGCTGTTACCCTATCAGGAGGAGATAGCCAGAAGGAGCGCAGAAAGCACGGTAGGCCTACACCCTCACCCTGACCAGGGCCAATTTCCCCGTTGCTCTCAGACATCCAGGTCCCCTCCTAGCCGGGACTGTTTGTGGGTCAGTTTACCTGTTTAGTAAAGACCCTAGACTGCAACCTGTTGTCTGTGTGCTCCTTGCTCCTCCAGCACTATCAGCACTGGGACTCCCACTACCATCACTCCCAACATCCATTATACTGCCCTGGGGCCGCACTCTTCCCGTGGAGAGTCACACTACCCTAGCTGCACACCTCATCAGCCCCAGCGGTCTGCATGCAGCGGCGGTTCCTAATAACCGCAATCCATGGGTGGCGTAGTCGGACATTATCAGCAGAACATAGCAGACTACCATTGGCCTGACCACCCTGAGCCACGGAACCGGGTCGCCACTACTACCCCCATCGTCTCCCTATTGCCCGGATCCGAGTGCCCCACGGCCCAGGGGGCGAGTCACATGTAATACACTGACTCACCAGTGACGTCTCTAGGTGAAGTCCTTCATCTTCGCTTTTCTTCTTCATCTGGCACAGACGGCCATCACTTCTTGCAGCCGGAATCATCTCTGCAGAAAATAACACACAGTTATCAATAACTGATCTCTTCTAGGGAATATTCCCACTCCACCCCCCGACTTCTACACTACACCAGTTGAAGAAAAAAAGCGATATAGTGCCGCCCTGCACAGTAACAGGAGCCCGCTTTTGTCCTATCCCATGGAAAACAATTTCCTAAAAAGTAAATTATATTACAGAAGTAATAATGTCTCTAATTGGACTCTAAAATAATAATGTTCCTCACTGACCACCATAAACTAATAAAGTATGTTCCTCAATCTGGCCCCAAACAGTAATTAAGTCCCTTGTTCAGCCTGGCACCCCCATATATCCATCCTGGCCCCCCCTTCCCTGCATATATCCATCCTGACACCCCCCATATATCCCTTCTGGCCCCCATATGTCCAGTGTGACCCCTCCATATATTTATCCTAGCCCACGTGTATCGAGCCTGCCCCCTCCCATATACCCATCCTAGTCCCCCATGTGGCCCTCCTGTTCCCCCCATATATCCATCCTGGCCTCCATGTGTCCAGCCTGCCCCCCCACATATCCATCCTGGCCTCCATGTTTCCAGCCTGCCCCCCCATATATCTGTCCTGGCCTCCATGTCTCCAGCCTGCCCCCTCCCATATATCTGTCCTAAAGCCCCATGTGTCAAGCCTGCCCCCCATATATCCATCCTGGCCTCCATGTGTCCAGCATGTCCCCCCGTACATATCCTTCCTGGCCTCCATGTGTCCAGCCTGCCCCCCACAATATATCCATCCTGGCCTCCATGTTTCCAGCCTGCCCCCCATATATCCATCCTGGCCTCCATGTGTCCAGCCTGCCCCCTCATATATCCATCCTGCCCTTCCCCCCTGCATATATCCATCCTGACACCCCCCCATATATCCATACTGGCCCCCATATGTCCAGCGTGGCCCCTCCATATATTTATCCTAGCCCACGTGTATCGAGCCTGCCCCTCCACATATCTATCCTAGCCCCCCATGTGTCCAGCCTGCCCCCCACATATCCATCCTGGCCATCATGTGTCCAGCCTGCCCCGCCCCCCATATATCCGGCCCCCCCATATATCCATCCCCCTCACATATCCATCCTGGCCTCCATGTGTCCAGCCTGCCCCACCATATAGCCATCCTGCCCACCCTTTCCCATGTGTCCAGCCAGGCTCCCCCTTATGTGTCCAGCCAGGCTCCCCCCCTTGTGTGTCCAGCCAGGGTTCCCCCTTGTGTGTCCAGCCAGGCTCTCACCCTTGTGTGTCCAGCCAGTGTTCCTCCTTGTGTGTCCAGCCAGGGTTCCCCCTTGTGTGTCCAGCCAGGGTTCCCTCTTGTGTGTCCAGTCAGGGCTTCCCCTTGTGTGTCCAGCCAGGGCTCCCCCTTGTGGGTCCAGCCAGGGTTCCCCCTTGTGTGTCCATCCAGCTCCCCCCTTGTGTGTCCAGCCAGGGCTCCCCCTTGTGTGTCCAGTCAGGGCTCCCCCTTGTGTGTCCAGCCAGGGCTCCCCCTTGTGTGTCCAGCCAGGGCTCCCCCTTGTGTGTCCAGCCAGGGTTCCCTCTTGTGTGTCCAGTCAGGGCTCCCCCTTGTGTGTCCAGTCAGGGCTCCCCCTTGTGTGTCCAGCCAGGGCTTCCCCTTGTGTGTCCAGCCAGGGCTCCCCCTTGTGTGTCCTGCCAGGGCTCCCCCTTGTGTGTCCAGCAAGGCCCCCCTTGTGTGTCCATCCGGGCCCCCCCTTGTGTGTCCAGCCAGGGTCCCCCCTTGTGTGTCTAGCCGGGCCCCCCCTTGTGTGTCCAGCCAGGGGCCCATCCCATTCTGCATCCACTCATATACACACAGACACACACACAGACACCTCTTACCTTCCTGCTCTCCCGTGCGGTGTCCTCCTTCTCCGGTGACGTCATACGCCGGCAGGGGAAGGGAGACGCGCAGCTTCAGCTGCTTCACTGGGACGTGTGTCGCGGCAGTTCAGGTAATGAACGCCGCGTGCGCGCGTCCCTGCATACACTGTGCCTGCGCTTTTAAAGGGCCCGTGCCCCTTAAAACCGCAGGTTTTTTTATTTTTTCATTCTCTTCTCCCCCTCTCCTCTGCAGAAGGGTACCCCGCCAGCCCAGTCCCACCCTGTTGATGACTTATCCTAAAATCGGTCATTAATATACAGTACAGACCAAAAGTTTGGACACACCTTCTCATTTAAAGATTTTTCTGTATTTTCATGACTATGAAAATTGTACATTCACACTGAAAGCATCAAAACTATGAATTAACACATGTGGAATTATATAGTTAACAACAAAGTGTGAAACAACTGAAAATATGTCTTATATTCTAGGTTCTTCAAAGTAGCCACCTTTTGCTTTGATGACTGCTTTGCACACTTTTTGCATTCTCTTGATGAGCTTCAAACGGTAGTCACCAGAAATGGTGTTCCCACAATCTTGAAGGAGTTCCCAGAGATGCTTAGCACTTGTTGGCCCTTTTGCCTTCACTCTGCGGTCCAGCTCACCCCAAACCTTCTCGATTGGGTTCAGGTCTGGTGACTGTGGAGGCCAGGTCATCTGGCGTAGCACCCCATCACTCTCCTTCTTGGTCAAATAGCCCTTACACAGCCTGGAGGTGTGTTTGAGGTCATTGTCCTGTTGAAAAATAAATGATGGTCCAACTAAACACAAACCGGATGGAATAGCATGCCGCTGCAAGATGCTGTGGTAGACATGCTGGTTCAGTATGCCTTCAATTTTGAATAAATCCCCAACAGTGTCACCAGCAAAGCACCCCCACACCATCACACCTCCTCCTCCATGCTTCACGGTGGGAACCAGGCATGTAGAGTCCATCCGTTCACCTTTTCTGTGTCGCACAAAGACACGGTGGTTGGAACCAAAGATTTCAAATTTGGACTCATCAGACCAAAGCACAGATTTCCACTGGTCTAATGTCCATTCCTTGTGTTCTTTAGCCCAAACAAGTCTCTTCTGCTTCTTGCCTGTCCTTAGCAGTGGTTTACTAGCAGCTATTTTACCATGAAGGCCTGCTGCACAAAGTCTCCTCTTAACAGTTGTTGTAGAGATGTGTCTGCTGCTAGAACTCTGTGTGGCATTGACCTGGTCTCTAATCTGATCTGCTGTTAACCTGCGATTTCTGAGGCTAGTGACTCGGATAAACTTATCCTCAGAAGCAGAGGTGACTCTTGGTCTTCTTTCCTGGGGCGGTCCTCATGTGAGCCAGTTTCTTTGTAGCGCTTGATGGTTTTTGCAACTGCACTTAGGGACACTTTGAAAGTTTTCCCAATTTTTCGCACTGACTGACCTTCATTTCTTAAAGTAATGATGGCCACTCGTTTTTCTTTACTTAGCTGCTTTTTTCTTGCCATAATACAAATTCTAACAGTCTATTCAGTAGGACTATCAGCTGTGTATCCACCAGACTTCTGCACAACACAACTGATGGTCCCAAACCCATTTATAAGGCAAGAAATCCCACTTATTAAACCTGACAGGGCACACCTGTGAAGGACAAACCATTTCCGGTGACTACCTCTTGAAGCTCATCAAGAGAATACCAAGAGTGTGAAAAGCAGTCATCAAAGCAAAAGGTGGCTACTTTGAAGAACCTAGAATATAAAACATATTTTCAGTTGTTTCACACTTTTTTGTTAACTATATAATTCCACATGTGTTAATTCATAGTTTTGATGCCTTCAGTGTGAATGTACAATTTTCATAAGCATGAAAATACGGAAAAATCTTTAAATGAGAAGTTGTGTCCAAACTTTTGGTCTGTACTGTATATGTCCTGGACAGTCCCGTTAAGCTTGTTTTACCTAGTTATAAAAGCCCTTTAAGTCCTCATTATAAGGTAAGGTATGAATGGATCTAATTAAATTCTCCAAAGAGAACTATTTATACATTTTAGTCACTGTGAGCTTTCTACAAGATATTGCGGGCAGTATATAGCGAATATACGGACACAGAGCCATTCGCCGGCTCAGATTGCCAATAAGCACCTTGTAAATATGAGACCTTGACATCATAGGTTACTTGGCTTAATATGAAATTGTCCCTCATGTGTACCGCATTGTGGGCAGGGACTATATGTACATCACTGCAGAATATGTTGGCAATAAAAAGTCAACAGAAATGAATATCATGCAGATCCTCACCAGGACTCCAGCAGTGTCACCATCCTGCCACCATACAGCTATAGAAGGACAATAAACCTGCAGGGTTCTCCCCTCAGTTATTTTTCCTTTAATTTTATTATCTGTTTCTTACTCACAGTGAAAGAACAGTCATCAGATATTTTATTCTTCACTTTTTATTTTACAGTCTCAGCTCTGAAGAATAGAACGTCTTATGGATAAATGACAGCTCACTTATTACAGTGGTGGCCAAAAGTATTGGCACCCCTGCAATTCTGTCAGATAATACTCAGTTTCTTCCTGAAAATGATTGCAATCACAAATTCTTTGGTATTATTATCTTCATTTAATTTGCTTGCAAGGAAAAAACACAAAAGAGAATGAAGCAAAAATCAAATCATTGATCATTTCACACAAAACTCCAAAAATGGGCCAGACAAAAGTATTGGCACCCTCAGCCTAATACTTGGTTGCACAACCTTTAGCCAAAATAACTGCGAACAGCCACTTCCGGTAACCATCAATGAGCTTCTTACAATGCTCTGCTGGAATCGTAGACCATCCTTCTTTGGAAAACTGCTCCAGGTCCCTGATATTTGAAGGGTGCCTTCTCCAAACTACCATTTTGTGATCTCTCCACAGGTGTTCTATGGGATTCAGGTCTGGACTCATTGCTGGCCACCTTAGAAGTCTCCAGTGCTTTCTCTAAAACCATTTTATAGTGCTTTTGGAAGTGTGTTTTGGGTCATTGTCCTGCTGGAAGACCCATGACCTCTAAGGGCGACCCAGCTTTCTCACACTGGGCCCTACATTATGCTGCAAAATTTGTTGGTAGTCTTCAGACTTCATAATGCCATGCACACGGTCAAGCAGTCCAGTGCCAGAGGCAGCAAAGCAACCCCAAAACATCAGGGAACCTCCGCCATGTTTGACTGTAGGGACCATGTTCTTTTCTTTGAATGCCTCTTTTTTTTTCCTGTACACTCTATGTTGATGGTTTTTCCCAAAAAGCTCGACTTTTGTCTCATCTGACCAGAGAACATTCTTCCAAAACATAGTAACATAGTTTGTAAACATAGTTAGTAAAGCCGAATAAAGACTTGCGTCCATCAAATTCTACCTGTTAGTTCTGTAATTGGTAAAGTTGATCCAGAGGAGGGCAAAAACCCCAAATGATTTGGCCAATCTTCACCTGAGGAAAAATTCCCTCCTGACTCTGAAACCAGCAGTCAGAATAAATCCCTGTATCAACTTACTATTTTATTTTATTTTTAAGTATATGCTGAAATCTGCTTGGTATCTAGAAATGCATCCAGTCCCCGCTTGAACTGGTGTAGTGAATCTGACATCACCGTCTCCTCACTCTGTGAAATCCATATTCTCACTGCTCTTACCGTAAAGAACCCCTCTAGTGACGCTTACCCAATCTGAGTATATTCCATTTATAACCACCCTCTGCCTTCTATCCCTTAGCCAGTTAGCTACCCACTTGCAGACATTTTCCCCCAGCCCCATCATTCTCATTTTGTATACCAACCTATTATGTGGCACGCTATCGAAAGCTTTTGAGAAGTCGAGATACACGACATCCACTGGTTCCCCCTGATCTACTCGAGAGCTAATCTCCTCGTAGAAGTCAATCAGGTTTGTTTGGCAGGAGCGATTCCTCATGAATCCATGTTGGTTCGGGATTAAAAGATTATTAGTATCAAGATGCTCCGTAATTGCCTCTTTAATGAAGCTTTCAAAAATTTTGCCCACAACGGACGTCAGACTCACCGGCCGATAGTTTCCGGCGTCACTTTTCGCTCCCTTTTTGAATATTGGCACTACATTCGCCTGTCGCCAATCAAGTGGCACAGACCCAGTCTCAACAGAGTCCTTAAATATAAGATATAACGGTCTGTCTATCACATTACTTAGTTCCCTTAGTACCCGTGGGTGTATGCCATCAGGTTCTGGTGATTTGTTTATTTTAATGTTACTGAGGCGTTTCTGTACCTCAACTTGGGTTAGATTTGTCATACTTAGTGGAGGATTAAGCTTGTCACTTCTCATTTCTCCTGTTAGTTTGATTTCCTTTGTGAAAGTTGTCGAAAAAAAATTATTTAATAGATTAGCTTTATCCTCATCTTTCTCTATGATTTTGCCTTCCTCACTTTTTATTGGTCCAATATTATCCGATTTAATCCTTTTACTATTTATATACGTAAAGAACAGTTTGGGATTTGATCTACTTTCCCTAGCAATACGTCTCTCTGTTTCCTCCTTCGCTATTTTTATTTGTTTTTTGCAGGTTCTCGTTTTTTCCTTGTAACACATTAGTGCCTCCTTACTGTTTTCCTGTTTTAATCTCTTGAATGCCTCTTTTTGCTATTTAACGCCCCTTTTACGTTCTTGTTCAACCATATTGGTTTCCTCTTATTTCTGGCCCTTTTATTCCCATACGGTATATACCTCTCGCACTGAGTATTCAGAATTCTTTTGAAGGTTTCCCATTTACTATTCGTATTCCTTTGATTAAGAACTTTGTCCCAGTCAATAAGTTGAAGGCTTTCTTTCAGCTGATCAAACTTCGCCCTCCTAAAGTTTAATGTTTTTGTTGTTCCCTTATTGATAACCCTACTGAAGGGCATTTTGAAGTCGATAATATTATGGTCGCTATTACCTAGGTGCCCCCCTATCTGTACCTCAGTTATTCTATCAGGCCTATTAGTCAATATTAAGTCCAACACGGCCTTCCCTCTCGTTGGTTCCTGCACTAGTTGGGAGAGATAATTATCCTTAATATTTGTCAAGAACCTTTTTCCTTTCTGAGATCTACAGGTTTCTGTTTCCCAGTCAATATCCGGGTAGTTGAAATCCCCCATTACAATCACTTCATTATGTTTTGCTACTTTGTCTATTTGTCCTAATAGCAGATTCTCATTCTCCTCTGTTATATTGGGTGGCTTATAGCAGACCCCCAGTAATATTTTATTATTATTTTTAGTTCCCTCTATCTCTACCCACATGGACTCGACTCCCTCTTCTCCCTCTCCTATATCTTCCCTTAGTCTGGGTTTTAGACATGACTTTACATATAAGCAGACTCCTCCGCCTTTCCCCTGTTTCCGGTCCCTTCTAAATAAACTATAATCTAATAAATTTACCGCCCAGTCGTAGCTATCGTCTAGCCAAGTCTCTGTTATACCTACGATGTCATACCTCTCCTCCCATATAAGCGCCCGCAGCTCATCCGCCTTATTGGTCAGGCTTCTTGCGTTGGTCAGCATGCAAGATAAAACTTTGGGGTTATTTAGCATCCTATTCTTCTCTAACGATCTAACTGTACTATCCCCACCCCCCTCTCCACCCTCATTATATTCACTTCTCCCCTTCCCCCTTGCTTGACTCACATCCCACCTATTTCCTTGGTTTCCCCCCCCTGTCTCTAGTTTAAAAACTCCTCCAACCTATTAGCTATCTTCTTCCCCAGCACCGCTGCACCCTCCCCATTGAGGTGCAGCCCGTCCCTACGGTAGAGCCTGTATCCGACCGCGAAGTCGGCCCAGTTCTCCATGAACCCAAACCCTTCTGCCTTGCACCAACTCTTTAGCCACTTATTCACCTCCCTAACTTCCTGTTGGCGCTCCTGTGTGGCTCGCGGGATTGGTAGTATTTCTGAGAAAACTACCTTGGAGGTCCTTGCCCTAAGCTTCCTACCTAGGTCCCTGAAATCATTTTTAAGGACCCTCCATCTACCACTCACTTTGTCATTGGTGCCGATGTGGACCATGACCGCTGGGTCTTCGCCAGCCCCACCCAGTAACCTGTCAACCCGATCCGCGATGTGCCGGACTCGAGCGCCAGGGAGGCAGCACACCGTTCGGCGATCCCGGTCTTTGTGACAGATTGCCCTGTCTGTCCCCCTAATAATAGAGTCACCCACTACCAGAACCTGTCTTGCCTGCCCTACACTTCCCCCCTCCCCCTCATTACTGGAGCATACGCTCCCCCGGCGGTCAGAGGATCTGTCATGCTCCAATAATGCCGGTTCTGAACCAGCCTTCCTATACTTCTTCCCTCTATCCCTCCTTACTGTTATCCAGCTCCCTGCCTGTTCAGCCTGCACTTCCCCTCTATGCTCCACCCCCAGTATTGACCCATTGAGTGTCTGCTCGGTGAGCAGCAAACTCCGTTCTATGTTGTCGATGCTCCTCAGTACCGCTATCTGAGCACTTAGATCCAGAATTTGGGCTTCCAAGTGCACGATATGCTCACATCTCTCGCAGCAGTATGGATGCTCGAGTGGGTGCTCACGGAATGCATACATTGCGCAAGATGTACACTGCACGGCTCCGTCCAACATGGACGTCATTCTAAATATGGGGATACAGTCAGTATATATATACAAGTACAAAACACAATTATTTATATATAGGTGTATGGACGGGGATCAATTAGGGATGTGCAAGTGTATCAATTAGATATTGGCAGGGGATCAGTTAAGTATGGACGGGGGATCAATTAAGTATCAAGTATGGACGGGGGAATCAGCTAAGTAGGTCAGGTGGATTAATTAAGTAAAAAGTAAAGTAAAGAAAGAATGAAATACAGTCAGCAATTCAGTCCTAAGTCCTCCCTTCCAAACTCCCTGAATCCAAAGTCACTGAAAAACAAGTCACACACTTACTTTCGTTCGCACTTACGCTCCGGACACACGCAGCTCGTTCACACTCGCAAACTAAGAGATTTAAAGTGGTTTTTTTTTTTTTTTTTTTTTTCCTTTTCCAGCAATGTACCCTTCACCTCAATGCACTTCCAAAGGACTTTATGCCCAACCAGCTGCCCCTTATAAACCCTTAATTATGACCCCTTCCCCTTAATTAACCCCTTGTGAGTAAATCTACACCTCAGGATTTTAGTGCAATGTAGTTAACCTTTAAATACACAGGTAGTAAACTAAGAAACTAAAACTGTAGTGAGAAAATAGATTTTAAAAAGCCCAATAAATCTAAACAGGTAGAAAAGCACTCAGCAGATCACAATGCAGCACTCACCGCAATTCACACAGGTATTTTCTGCAGGATTCCCAATACCTCTTCACGCAATTCACACAGGTATTTTCTGCAGGATTCCCAATACCTCTTCACGCAATTCACACAGGTATTTTCTGCAGGATTCCCAATACCTCTTCACGCAATTCACACAGGTATTTTCTGCAGGATTCCCAATACCTCTTCACCTCAATGCACTTCCAGTTCTAGGCTTTATCAGGTAAGTTTTGGCAAACTCCAGCCTGGCTTTTTTATGTCTCGGGGTAAGAAGTGGGGTCTTCCTGGGTATCCTACCATACAGTCCCTTTTCATTCAGACGCCGACGGATAGTACGGGTTGACACTGTTGTACCCTCAGACTGCAGGGCAGCTTGAACTTGTTTGGATGTTAGTCGAGGTTCTTTATCCACCATCCGCACAATCTTGCATTGAAATCTCTCGTCAATTTTTCTTTTCCGTCCACATGTAGGGAGGTTAGCCACAGTGCCATGGGCTTTAAATTTCTTGATGACACTGCGCACGGAAGACACAGGAACATTCAGGTCTTTGGAGACGGACTTGTAGCCTTCAGATTGCTCATGCTTCCTCACAATTTGGTTTCACAAGTCCTCAGACAATTCTTTGGTCTTCTTTCTTTTCTCCATGCTCAATGTGGTATACACAAGGACACAGGACAGAGGTTGAGTCAACTTTAATCCATGTTAACTGGCTGCAAGTGTGATTTAGTTATTGCCAACACCTGTTAGGTGCCACAGGTAAGTTACAGGTGCTGTTAATTACACGAATTAGAGAAGCATCACATGATTTTTCAAACAGTGCCAATACTTTTGTCCATCCCCTTTTTTAGGTTTGATGTGGAATTATATCCAATTTGGCTTTAGGACAATTCTATTTGTGTTTTTTCATTGAAGACAAATTAAATGAAGATAATAATACCAAAGAATTTGTGATTGCAATCATTTTCAGGAAGAAACTGAGTATTATCTGACAGAATTGCCGGGGTGCCAATACTTTTGGCCACCACTGTATTTCATGCGGCAGAAGTTAGTCTCCAGCAATGGAAGAGGGAACCGAGAAAGTGTAGAAAATGCTCTATCATGGCCGCAGTGGTAAGAGACATTGGAAATGCACGATCAAACCTATCATATCATAGGATTATCTATCATCTATCTATCCTTATATACTCTATTTCATATCTATCTATCCATCTATCTATCCATATATGTATCTATCTATCTTTCTATCTATCCATGTATGATGGATGGATAGATAGATGGATAGATGAATAAATAGATGGATAGATAGATGGATAGATAGATAAATAGATAGATAGATAGTGTAGGGATTTGTACTCACTGAGCCGCGTTGGAGGTAGGCACAGGTTCACACAGTGATGCAGTCCACGGGTTCAAACAAACTGGTGGCTTATTTTAGTGTCCATACACCAGTTAAGAAACAAAAGTTACAGCCTTTTCCTGGCACAAAAAGGAATAACAGAACAAAGCTCAAAATAACAAGTCCATGCAGCACGGATTCAGCCGTTTAAACAAGGTGCTTTTCTCTGCCTCCTGCAGAGTCTAAGAAGCACCTGCAAGGTCTGCTCACCTTGCCCAGCAAACACAGACAGACAGAGACAGGCGCAGCTGTCTTAAATTAGCCTTCCAAGACCGGACTGGAGGTAAGTGAGCAGCTGTTCCCCCCCAGCTCTTTCAGCTGCTCATAAAACCCGGCCCTGTAATCCGGACCCATTAAATTCCTCTCAGCACTATGTGTGCTGGAGCCTGCTTCTCCGGATCCTACATCACCGAAGCATGGCACTTCGAGGACACATACCTCCCGTCCACGATCTGTCCGGCAGCAACCTTACATACACCCCCCCTCTGTCCAAAGCCGTAGGGCTTGGCACCTTCTGTCACCATACAATAAATCCTTGACAAGGCAGCGGCATTCCCATGTTGTTTCCCAGGCCTATGCTCTACCCGGAAACTAAAATCTTGTAGAGCCAGGAACCACCTAGTCACTCTGGCATTGTTTCCCTTCTTTTCTCGCATCCACCTCAATGGGGCATGGTCTGACACTAACCTGAACCTTCTACCTAATAGGTAATACCTCAGAGTGTCTAACGCCCACTTAATGGCCAAACATTCTTTTTCTACAATGGAGTAGTCCTTCTCACAAGCGGAGAGCTTCAGACTGAGGTATTTTACAGGGTGTTCTTCTCCGTTAATCTCCTGGGACAAGACTGCTCCCAGCCCGACATCCGATGCATCCATCTGGACCACAAACTCCTTGGAGAAGCTGGGTGCCACCAAGACTGGTTGTTTACAGAGGACCAGTTTCAATTCCTGGCAGGTCGCTTCTGCTTCCGGGGACCACTTGGCCATAGCTGACTTCATCCCTTTCAGAAGATCCATCAGTGGGGCTGCTATCAGGGCAAAGTTAGGGACAAATCTTCGATAGTAGCCCACAATGCCTAGAAACGCCCTGACCTGCTTCTTCGAGAGGGGCTGTGGCCAGTTCAAGATCGCCTCGACCTTATTTATTTGTGGTTTTATTTCCCCTCTACCAACCACGTACCCTAGGTACTTGGCTTCCTCCATCCCCATGGCACATTTCTTCGGGTTGATAGTAAAGCCCGCCTTCCTTAGGGCATCAAGTATGGCTTGAACTTTGTCCAGATGACTTTCCCAGTCCTGGCTAAATATGACGATAGCATCTAGGTAGGCCGCTGCATACTGTTTGTGGGGTGCTAAGATCCGGTCCATGGCTCTCTGGAAGGTGGCCGGAGCTCCCTTCAACCCAAACGGCATCCTGACGTATTGGCGTCGAGAAGGCTGTCTTCTCCTTAGCCTCTTTGGACAGGGGAATTTGCCAATATCCTTTGGTGAGGTCCAGAGTGGTGATGTACCGAGCCCGTCCTAGCCTTTCGATAAGCTCATCTACCCTAGGCATTGGGTAGGCGTCGAACTTTGAGACCTCCTTCAGCTTCCTATATTCGTTGCAAAACCGCCATTCCCCATCTGGTTTCGGCACTAAGACTATAGGACTGGACCATCCACTTTTGGACTCTTCAATGACTCCCAGGTTTAGCATCCGCCTTACTTCTTTAGAGATCACCTCTCTGCGGGCTTCGGGGATCCGGTATGGTTTTAGATTGACGCGAACATGAGGCTCTGTGAGAACCTCATGCTCTATGACCTGAGTGAGTCCTGGCAACTCCGAAAACATGTCTTTATTTCGCTGTAACAACTCTTTGCACTGTTGCTTTTGGGCATGTGACAGTGACTCTGCCACCTTGACCTCTTTCACATCGGCCTCAGCCACTAAACAGGGAGCTTCCGCAGGCTCTCTATCTTGCCATGGCTTAATCAAGTTAACATGGTAAATTTGGTAGGGCTTCCTCTTCCCTGGTTGGTGGATCTTAAAGTTGACTTCCCCCACTTTCTCTACCACCTCATAGGGGCCCTGCCACTTGGCCATGAACTTGCTCTCCACTGTGGGACTAGCACAAGCACTCGATCTCCTGGGTTGAACGATCTCACCCTGGCCGACCTATTATACACCCTGGACTGTGCCTCTTGTGCCTTGAGGAGGTGCTCCCTCACAATGGGCATCACATGGGCAATCCTCTCTTGCATCTGGGCAACGTGCTCCACCACTCTCCTATAGGGAGTGGTCTCAGCATCCCAGGACTCTTTCTCCACCTCCAGGAGTCCTGAGGGTGTCGTCCATAGAGTGGTTCAAACGGGGAGAAACCTGTGGAAGCTTTGGGAACTTCCCTCATGGCGAACAACATATAGTCCCAGTCTCGGCCATCCTTTTCCACTGCTTTCCTCAACATTGCTTTCAAGGTTTTGTTAAACCTCTCTACCAGTCCGTCCGTCTGGGGAGAGTACACGGAGGTTCTCAGTTGTGCAATCTGCAGTGTCTTGCACAATTCCCTCATGACCTTCGACATAAATGGAGTTCCTTGGTCTGTTAGGATCTCGTTAGGCAACCCGGTTCTTGAAAACATGTGGACTAACTCCCGGGCTATACACCTGGTGGAGGAGTTTCGTAGTGGTACGGCCTCCAGATACCATGTAGCATAATCTAATACCACCAGGATATACTGATGCCCTTGGGTGGACTTGACCAGAGGCCCCACTAGATCCATTGCTATGCGTTCGAATGGAACCTCGATGACTGGTAGTGGCACTAGGGGACTGCGGAAGTGGGCCACTGGGGAGGTTATCTGGCATGTGGGGCAGGAACGACAATAACTCTATATTTCTCTATAGCAACCTGGCCAGTAGAATCTTTGGAGGATCCGTTCTTGAATCTTGTCTGCACCCAGGTGACCACCCAACACATGAGAATGAGCCATGTCTAACACCCTGCGTCTATAGGGCCCTGGCACCAGCAACTGTTCTATTACCTCACCCCTTGGCTTGGTTATTCTGTACAGCAAATCCCCATTCACAGCAAAATGAGGGAACCGAGTGTCAGCCCCCGGTTCCTGAGGCACCCCATTTAACACAGTAACATTTTCAAAGGCCCCTTTCAGAGTTAAATCCCTGAGTTGGGCAGTTCCAAAGTTTCCCTCGGACACCTCCAGCTCAGGGATATTGGACTCAGGGGATGCTACTTCATCCTCATTGCCCACCAGCACACACATGGGAAACTCATCTACTATGTTCTGCGGGTAAGTTTCCTTAGGGGCGATCTGGCTGTCGTCCAAGCAACCAGGTGTCCCCGCTTTCCCCCACATTTCCCAGAATAATGCAAAGTAACGTCCAATTATTATGGGATGCAATAGGTCCTTAACGACCGCCACTTCATGAGAGAGGTGCCACAGTCTGTGTTTACATCCACCTGGGCCACAGGATAGTTCTTAGCGTTCCCATGGATACACCGGACATCCACCACCTTCCCAGAAACCAGCCGATGAGGGAGTGTGGCCCTTATCAGGGTCACCAAACTTCCTGAGACCAATAGTCCAGAGACTTGTGCCCCGTTAACTGACACTGAGCATGCCTGAGGGCCCTCGCCATGTTGACGAACCGCGCTGCAGGCGGGGTAGGCAAAATAAGAGCAACGCCGGCCCATGTTACAGTCCATTGGTTCAGAGGTTATGGGACATCGGGAGGCAATATGGCCAGGGGTATGACATCTCCAACACGCTATATTATGGGGTGGGACCTTGGGCAGCAACTCAGACCCCTCCTGAACTCTAGGATGCCCCCCAGGTGTGGCGCTAGCTCGCTTCTTTTGGGTGTCCGCCACCTTTTGGGAACCCCAGTATTGAGAGGCTACGACCCCTTGTTTTCCCAACGGACTCTCAACCGCCTGGTATCTTTCCACCAACCCCACCAAGTCATCAGCATTATAGGGATCTCCCTGGGCAACCCAGGATTTTACCGACTTCGGGAGAGAGTGTATAAACCTGTCTATAACGACCTCTATCTCATATCATAGGACTATCTATCATCTATCTATTATCTATATGACGCGCCCCCTGGGCCATGGGGCACCCGGGACCGGACTTCAGGGCAATGCTGGGAGTAGTAGTGGCGACCCGGTCCCGTGGCTCAGGGTGGCCAGACCAATATTGTGGCAGTCTCTGTATCAGTATAATGCAATGTCCGACTACGCCACCCGTGGATTGCGGTCAATAAGAACCGCCGCTGCTGAGCAGACCTCTGAGGCTGATGTTGTGAGGGCAGCAGAGTGTAGTATAACTCCCCACGGGAGGAGTATAGCCTCAGGCTAGTGAGTGTGGATGATAGGAGTGATGGTGCACGAGCGCAGCAGGAACGACTCAGAGGCTTTGCAGTGCAGTTCAGGGTCTTTACTGATGGTGATAAGGCAGACCCTCCCGGGAGTACTGGCTAGCATAAGAGGCCTGGTCAGTCTGTGAGCAAACTGGAGTTCCCCTGGCCAGGTGGAGTTGTAGGCCTCCCCGACTATCTGCACTCTTCCTGGCTACCTTGCTGTAAACGAGTGGAAGTAGCCCACGTCCCTGAGTGTTCCGTGTGGTGCTCACCTGTATGGCTGGTGACTTGGGGCCTTCTGATAGCCCCCGCTCCTCGATTGCAGTGCTGGTCCCTTGCTCGTGACTGAGCCTCCGGGCTTCTATGGCCAGAGGACTTGAAATCCCCTGCCGGCGGGTTTCTGCTGCTGGGTATATATAAGTCCCCGCAACCTCGGACTCCTGTGTCCGGTTCTCAGAGTCTTCTGCCAGGACGAACTCCGCTTAGCTCAAGTCCCTGGTCTTCAGCTCCTGCTCCTACAGAGCTCCTCGCTGTTACTTTCCCTGTGTCTGGAACTAACTCCAGGCTCTGACTTCACTAACCCCGCCCCAGATCCAGTTTATATAGGGCAGGTTCCTCCCCTATCTGGTCTGGGACAGGAGGTGTTGCATGTTTAAGGGCTCCGAACCAGGAAACCTCCCACTTGCTCTCAGACATAATATTTCTATTACAGTGGTAACCAGACCCTGGGGTGCCACATATCCATCTATCTATCTCATATCTATCTATCTATCAATCTCATATCTATCTATCTTCTCCACTTTTTATCTGGTCTCAGGTATGACTTTCATATTACCCACGACTGTTACTTGCCACAGGTGAGTTTTAACGAGCATCACATGCTTGAAGCAAAGTTGTTTTTCCACAATTTTGGAAAAGTGCCAACAATTTTGTCCGGCCCATTTTTGGAGTTTTGTGTGAAATTATGTCCAATTTGCCTTTTTTTCCCATTTTTTGTGCTGTTTCAATACACACAAAGGAAATAAATATTATAACAAATGTATAACAAAACATGTGTAATTGTAATAATTTTCTGGGAGAAATACTTCACTTTCTGGAACAATCTCAAGGTTGCTAAACACTTCCGGCCATGACTGTGTGTATATATGGGCCCTCAATAAACCATCCCTCTCAACGAAAAGGCCACAGCAAGGGTCAGGAATCGGTGGCCTTCCCTCTCCGAATCTTAGGGAGAGACGGTTGTGCTTCCAGCATCCACCTAGGCTGCCACCCCAGTGGAACTAATAGCAGGGTTGCCAACTGTCCAGAAATTCTTGGACAGTCCATAAAAATAGGGCACTTTTTTCCCTGTCCGTAAAAAAAAATGTGATGCGTTCATAATCTTTCTGAAGCTGGAGAGACTTGTTCAGATGGAGGGAGATGTAGGGGCATCATATTGTGTATAGGGAGATGTAGGGGCATCATATTGTGTATAGGTATCATATTGTGTATCTGCATGTGTGGGGACATCATACGGTGTATATGGAGCTGTGAGCACATCATACTGTATTTAGGGAACAATGAGGGAATCATACTGTATACAAGGAGCTGTGGAAACATAATGCTGTGTAAAGGGTCTGTGGGGTCATCATCTAATATACAGTACAGACCAAAAGTTTGGACACACCTTCTCATTTAAAGATTTTTCTGTATTTTCATGACTATGAAAATTGTACATTCACACTGAAGGCATCAAAACTATGAATTAACACATGTGGAATTATATACTTAACAAAAAAAGTGTGAAACAACTGAAAATATGTCTTATATTCTAGGTTCTTCAAAGTAGCCACCTTTTGCTTTGATGACTGCTTTGCACACTCTTGGCATTCTCTTGATGAGCTTCAAGAGGTAGTCACCGGAAATGGTTTTCAGTTCACAGGTGTGCCCTGTCAGGTTTAATAAGTAGGAGTTCTTGCCTTATAAATGGGGTTCGGATCATCAGCTGTGTTGTGCAGAAGTCTGGTGGATACACAGCTGATAGTCCTACTAAATAGACTGTTAGAATTTGTATTATGGCAAGAAAAAAGCAGCTAAGTAAAGAAAAATGAGTGGCCATCATTACTTTAAGAAATGAAGGTCAGTCAATGCAAAAAATTGGTAAAACTTTGAAAGTGTCCCCAAGTGCAGATGCAAAAACCATCAAGCGCTGCAAGAAACTGGCTCACATGAGGACTGCCCCAGGAAAGGAAGACCAAGAGTCACCTCTGCTTCTGAGGATAAGTTTATCCGAGTCACCAGCCTCAGAAATCGCAGGTTAACAGCAGCTCAGATTAGAGACCAGGTCAATGCCACACAGAGTTCTAGCAGCAGACACATCTCTTCAACAACTGTTAAGAGGAGACTTTGTGCAGCAGGCCTTCATGGTAAAATAGCTGCTAGGAAACCACTGCTAAGGACAGGCAACAAGCAGAAGAGACTTATTTGGGCTAAAGAACACAAGGAATGGACATTAGACCAGTGGAAATCTGTGCTTTGGTCTGATGAGTCTAAATTTGAGATCTTTGGTTCCAACCACCGTGTCTTTGTGCGATGCAGAAAAGGTGAACAGATGGACTCTACATGTCTGGTTCCCACCGAGAAGCATGGAGGAGGAGGTGTGATGGTGTGGGGGTGCTTTGCTGGTGACACTGTTGGGGATTTATTCAAAATTGAAGGCATACTGAACCAGCATGGCTACAACAGCATCTTGCAGCGGCATGCTATTCCATCCGGTTTGCGTTTAGTTGGACCATCATTTATTTTTCAACAGGACAATGACCCCAAACACACCTCCAGGCTGTGTAAGGGCTATTTGACCAAGAAGGAGAATGATGGGGTGCTACGCCAGATGACCTGGCCTCCACAGTCACCAGACCTGAACCCAATCGAGATGATTTGGGGTGAGCTGGACCGCAGAGTGAAGGCAAAAGGGCCAACAAGTGCTAAGCATCTCTGGGAACTCCTTCAAGATTGTTGGAAGACCATTTCCATTGACTACCTCTTGAAGCTCATCAAGAGAATGCCAAGAGTGTGCAAAGCAGTCATCAAAGCAAAAGGTGGCTACTTTGAAGAACCTAGAATATAAGACATATTTTCAGTTGTTTCACACTTTTTTGTTAAGTATATAATTCCACATGTGTTAATTCATAGTTTTGATGCCTTCAGTGTGAATGTACAATTTTCATAGTCATGAAAATACAGAAAAATCTTGAAATGAGAAGGTGTGTCCAAACTTTTGGTCTGTACTGTATATAATCGTCTTATCCCGTCTGTCTGTCTGTCCTTCTGTCCAGGAAATCCTGCGTCGCTGATTGGTCCAGCCGCGGCCAATCAGCGACGCGGGATTTCAGAAAAAGATGGCGGCCGTTAGCAGCTCATCTGCCGCACGTAGGTCAGCGGCGATGCAGCCGGGAGATGACCGGCGCTAGCCGCTCATCTCCCGGCTGCTCGCAGCAGAAGTACCGCGACCGGCGGCGCCGCTGATCTCCCGACGGCAAGTGTGAAGCGAGGACCGGGGAGCGGCGCCGCCAGTCGGGATACTTCGGCTGTGAGCAGCCGGCCATCTCCCGGTTCCTTGCAGCGGAAGTACCCGCACAGGTAGCGTCGCTGCCCGGTCCTCAGTAATACGATTCGCTGATTGGTCGGAATCAGCGATATTGGCGCCGCGACCAGTGATACTGGCGCCAAATTTAAACACCGCTCTGCTGATTGGTGGTGGCCGGCGGCCGCGACCAATCAGCGATTTTGGCGCCACATTTAAACACCACTCTGTTGATTGCGCCTGGTCGGCCGCATACAGATTCTAGAATACCCGATGCGCTAGAATCGGGCCACCATCTAGTACTGTAGATAAAGAGCTGTGGGAGCCATCACACTATATATAGAGACCTGTGAAAAGCTTATGTGTTGATCCAGAGGAAGTCAAAAAAAACCATGAGGCAGATGCTGCTTGCCCAAAATTAGGGGAAAAATTCCTTCCCGACTCCACATATGGCAATCAGACTAGTTGCTTGGATCAACGTCCCATAATAAAATCTAGTATGAATAACCTGTAATGTTATTCAAGAAAGTCACACAGGACCTCCTTGAACTTTTTTTTAGAGAATTAAGTATTACAAGGTCATGTGGTAGAGAGTTCCATACCTCACACAATAAAACATTGCCATCTAACTTCCTTTAGACAAAGCGAATTAGGAGCTTGATGCTAGAGTAGTTGAATTAAAACTGAAAAAAATTATTAACACAGCAAAAAAGAGGAACAGTATTTATTCTCCAGCCCAGGTCTCAAAACTAATGCACTAATCAGGATGAAGCAAACCATATAATAAAGGCAGGGGCAGCACAGGTGCAAAATACTGATGAGACAACCAACTCATAAACTACCAATTCTTGGAGGGGGTCATTGCTTAGTATTAAAACTGCACACAAAAAATGGCTTGTATAGGTCACTGGTCACACACAGATTGTTAGGGGAATGGTTGCAAACAACTTTATTAAATAATGGAAAGCAAACGAACCCGGGGTCCGTGATGCAGCCTGGAGGACTGCGGACGAACACCTTCCGGGTAAGAAGGTAAAACAACAACTGAAATAACAATCCCCCCCGTGTTACTGCACACCGGAACGGGAATAGGGATTCGCACTATCTCCATTAACTGCACGAGAGATGTGCGACAAATAATGGAGCCGTAGCCCTGTTAACTGCACAGAGGCTACGCATCAGGCGCTCGGATGCGTGTGTGATTCACGCCGGCTTATACATGCTCCCAGCCGGCTTGCTACCGGACTGAGGAGTATCTCTCCACGTGGCTAACAGGCGGTGCCGGGAATACGGAGTCCGCAGTCTGCTCGGGGTGTATAGCGACCCCCTTGTTGGAGCCAGAGTGTCAGACGAAGCTACCTGCCTCCCTCCATCTAAGGCTGTCTATCCCCTGCTAAACCTGCCTGTCAGAAGCTATAACAGCAAAAGCACACGTGGAGCCGAAACGACCAAGCGTCCACACAGTAACACCAACTCAGCTCAATGATCAGAGTGCGCCGCCATGTTTGTGGGCGTGCTATTTAAATATTAAGCCCTGCCCATCGTCACATTATTGGTGACGTCACCCGCGACCAATCAGGCGGTGCCAGGTCACCGGATCAGCCGACTCCCAAACCACCAATCACGGTCCGCCATGTCACGGGCATGCTCAGTGCAGTGTATCCTGGACTTAGGCTGTAACAGCCATGTTTCCCTCCGCAACCTATCCTTCATGTTGCTAGGAACAAAGACCTGAGAGACAACTTGTACATCTCGTGCACCAGCTAGGCGTTGGGACTGACGATGATGCTGAGAAGCATCTGGACCGGAATGGGAGACCACAGAATCCACTGATGATTCTGAACCCATTTCGGATCCAGAAAACACCTGACGCCTAACACAGATAGTGCTCAATATAGGGCTTACAGCCTATTAGTGACCCTCATACTGTTAGATTAGGCAGGCTGCAAAGCACTATCTAAGTGCACCCCATGAGGACAGACCCCCTAGTTTACAAATCCAGCATTGATGGGCTTGTCTGAACCCTGAATAAAAATAACGTGCAAAATCTATATATGAGGTACTGGTAGATATTTTGGCGCTGGTCACGCACAGTGTCTGGTTTACAGCCTATTAGTGACGCCCATACTATTAGATTAGGCGGGCTATGCTCCCCTCATACACCTTACCACGGTGTGTAGTGTGACATGGAGCTAAACCCCCTGTCTTCTTAAGAATAAGGCTGCGAAAAACCTTCTCTTTATTGATAGTAGAGAAACCTCCATACAGTAGATGCGGAAAACATACGATGAACCCCAGTATTGTACCACATAGATAGGACTCTTACCGGCTAAGCTTGGAGCAGGCTGTGTGCACAGAGCTCAAGATACAAAACTGTAGGGATGTGGACTGTCTTACCCTGTTCCTGCCCCTGTAGACAACAAACGCGTCATGTGAATACTGTCTTGCGGTTTTATATCTAAAAGTGATATGTGTCTTATGTAATGTATAATGGTGATGTAACAGCATGTGAAGTGTTAATGCATAATGTGAGTATAGCATAAGATAAGCTTAGGATACCATAAGACATAAGTATAACATAAACCCTAAAATACAAATTTTATTAAATCTCTTTAAAATCGGGACATGCGGCATAAAGATGATACGCATCAGTATTGCACTTTATCAAGATAAGTTCTTTTTATTGTTTAGTCTTGTGATCATTTATGTCATTGATACCTCTATGGGTGATTAATTCCAGGGCTGGCTAGGGTTATCCAGGGATAGCCGCCGTGGAGCGGGGGCGCCACAGTGTCAACATTAACTAGGGTGTCACCCTCCACTATAAGGCAGGTAATCAGCATCTAGGGTGTTGAACAGGGCTGATTGTAGCCTTTGTTTGGATGCCCGAATGTATCCTTTGGCTTGGAGGTCCAAAGATATTAGGAACGTTCTTGGGTGTTTTTATAAATTTGCACATTGTCACTTTATTCACTGTTGTCACTTTAATCATTTAGTACACACTGAGGATTGATTGTTTGATGTGATATCTGTACCAGTTTCTGGTAGACTGTTAGATCTTTGGTCTATGTAAGTGTGGCACCCCAGGGGTCTGGTTTCCACAGTAACAGCAATGTTATGTCTGAGAGCAGGTGGGAGGTCTCTTGGTCAGGAATCCTATGCATGCCACACCTCCTGCCCAGTCCTGGGAGGGGAAGGACTTCCCCTATATAAACCTGGGGCTGAGGCAGGGTTAGAGAGTTCAAAGGGAGAGTTCAGCCAGGAGGGCTGACAGGGAGCTGTGGCTCCGGCTGGGCCTAGCTCCTGGGCCATGCCAGAAGTAGAGACAGAGAAGAGAAGCAGCTATGGGAAGAAACAACAGGAGCTCTGTGGGAGCAGTGCTACAAGGAGTCAGGGGCTGGCAGCTGCAGAGCTCGCCCTGACTGAGAAGCTATCACCGGACCCGGAGTCCGAGGCTGTGGGGACTAACTCCTATCCAGCAGCAGAAACCGACCGGCAGGGGATTGCAGGTCCTCTGGCCCAGAAACCCGAAGTCACGGTCACACGCGTGGGACCAGCACCGCCGTCGTGGAGCGGAAGCTACTAGAAGGCCCCGAGTCACCGGCCATACGGGTGAGCACCACACGGTACACTCAGGGACGTGGGCTACTTATACCCGCCTCTAGCAAGGTAGCCAGAAGAGTAACGTTAGTTTGGGAGGCCTACAACTCCGCCTGGCCAGGGGAGATCCCATCTGCTCAAGGACTGACCAGGCCCCAATCGCTAGCCAGTACTCCGGGAGGGTCTGTCTTTGTCACCAGTAAAGACCCTGAACTACACCGTACCGTCTCCGAGTGGTTCCTGCTACCCCCATCATCCACGTCGACTGCCCTGAGGCCATACCCCTCCCGTTGGGGGTTATACTATCACGCTGCACAATCCTACCACCGGCCTCAGCGGTCTGCCCTGCAGCAGCAGCTCCTTAGCTGCACTCAACGGGTGGCGTAGTCGTCCAACATCTACCGCTAATACAGCGCCACTTAGTCTGACTCCCTGGGCACGGACCGGGTCACCGCCACGAGACTACAACCCTCACCAGATCCGGCTCCGGGTAAGCTCCCGCGTGCGCAACGCTGCGTGACACAGGCCCAGGGGCGCGTCATAAGTACGAATAAGGGACTTTTAGGGTCTAGGGGCAGCTGCCGTTCAGCAAGGGTGCCATTGTCATCTGTATGTAGGATGCCCATCTCCGTTGACATGCAGGTTCAGGCTAGGGTATCTATAGGGTGAGTTTTATTGAAGTACAGTGGGTACGGAAAGCATTCAGACCCCTTTAAATTTTTCACTCTTTGTTTCATTGCAGCCATTTGGTAAATTCTAAAAAGTTCATTTTTTTCTCATTAAAGTACACTCTGCACCCCATCTTGACTGAAAAAAACAGAAATGTAGAAATTTTTGCAAATTTATTAAAAAGGAAAACTGAAATATCACATGGTCATAAGTATTCAGACCCTTTGCTCATATTTAAGTCACATGTGTAACGGGTCTGGGAGGCGGAACCTCTGGGCTACTATACAAGGGGGCGGTCCTTGTAAGGGAGCGGGTGGCGACCAGGCAGGCAATCACAGCAGGTGACCAGGACAGTCTCTGGGTGTACGGGCAGGAGGTCACGGCAAGTGATCGAGGCAGTCTCTGGAAGAACGGGCTGGAGGTCACGGCAAGTGACCGGGCAGTCTCTGGAAGAACGGGCTGGAGGTCACGGCAAGTGACCGGGGCAGTCTCTAAGTAAAGGGTAGGTACGACCTGTGATGGCTGAACCTCCAGGTAGGCTAGCAAGGCAGATGGAGGATGTGTGCTCCCAGGTGAGCAAGCGAGAGTCTCTGGAATAGCAGGTGGTCACAGCACGTGACGGCGGAGCCTCCAGGTAGGCAAGCAGGCAGGTAGCGGAGAAGCGCTCCCAGGTGAGCGGGCAAGAGTCTCTGGAATAGCTGGTGGTCACAGCACGTGACAGCGGAGCCTCCGGGCTGGCAAGCAGGCAGGTAGCGGAGAAGCGCTCCCAGGTGAGCGGGCAAGAGTCTGGAATAGCTGGTGGTCACAGCACGTGACAGCGGAGCCTCCGGGTTGGCAAGCAGGCAGGTAGCGGAGAAGCGCTCCCAGGTGAGCGGGCAAGTGTCTGGAATAGCTGGTGGTCACAGCACGTGACAGCGGAGCCTCCGGGCAGGCAAGCAGGCAGGTAGCGGAGAAGCGCTCCCAGGTGAGCGGGCAAGCTGGTCCATAGACAGACTGACCGGAGTTGTAAGGCAGACCGTCGGACCTCAGGCAAGCAGGCAGGTAGCTGATGTGCACTCCCAGGTGAGCGGGCAAGTTGGTCCTTAGACAGACTGACCGGAGTTGTAAGGCAGACCGTCGGACCTCAGGCAGGCAGGCAGGTAACAGGAAATCAGGCAGGATTAGGACAGCAAGCTGGCAGGAATCTGGCAGGTAACTGGCAACGGGACCTGAGGGCTGAAGCAGAGTAGAACGGTGCAACAACATTGCTCGGGCACCTCCATTTTGGAGGAGGTGCCTTATATATGGTAAAGTCCTCCGGCCATTGGCCGGGGACTCCTTAGGACGGCGCCCGCGGCCCCTTTAAGAGGGAGGGAGGGCGCGCGCGCGCGCCCTAAGCACAGTGGCCGGGAAGGAGCGCGCGCTGCCAGCAGAGCGGGAGAGGGACGCCGGGCACGGAGCAGAGCGGTGAGGGGAACAGCGTCCCTGCCTAGCAGAGGGCAGGGACGCCGGCACTACAGTACCCCCCCCCTTTAGGCCCCCCCTTTTTTAGGCCAGATAGAAATTTAGCTAGGATGAGAGGGGCATGGATGTTCTCCCGGGGCTCCCACGTTCTCTCCTCAGGACCAAACCCCTTCCAATCTACCAAAAAAAAGGTCTTTCCTCTTACCCTTTTGGTGGCAAGAATGTTCTCTACCTCAAACTCGTCCTCAGCAGAAACCGGAGCAGGAGGCGCACCTGTAGACTTGGAAAAAGAGTTAAGCACCACGGGTTTGAGGAGAGATACATGGAAGGAGTTAGGGATCCGTAAGTTGGCCGGGAGTTTCAATTTATAGGCCACCGGGTTGATCTGACTGATGACCTCCAGAGGACCGATGAACCGAGGCCCTAACTTGTAAGAAGGTATCTTGAGTCGAACATATTTAGATGAGAGCCAGACTTTATCTCCTGGACGAAATTGTGGAGGATCCAGGCGTTTTTTGTCAGCGTGTCTTTTCATACGCTCGGATGACAGAAGGAGTGCGGACCGGGTACTCTCCCATATGGAGGAAAATTTGCTAACGAGAGATTCCGCAGCCGGGTTGTCCACAGAGGTGGAGACAGGAAAAGGAATCCGAGGATGCTGACCAAAGACTACAAAAAACGGGGATTTGGAGGAGGATTCGCTCTCGTGATTATTATAAGAGAACTCGGCCCATGGTAGGAGATCCACCCAGTCAGAATGGTGGGCATTAACGAAGTGCCGGAGGTAACTGGTCAGGTTCTGATTGATCCGCTCCACTTGACCATTGGACTGTGGGTGGTAAGCGGAAGAGAAGTCCAGGGTGACGTCTAGTAGTTTACAAGTGGCTCTCCAGAAACGTGAGGTGAACTGTACCCCACGATCCGACACGATGTGGAGGGGCAGGCCATGAAGACGGAAGATGTGGCGGATAAAGTCTTTAGCCAGCTCGGGTGCAGACGGAAGGCCTGGCAGGGGAATAAAGTGAGCCATCTTGGAAAAGCGGTCAGCGACCACCCAAATGACCGTACAACCGGCAGAGACGGGGAGATCAGTTATAAAGTCCATTGCTATATGCTGCCAGGGGGCAGCAGGTACAGGAAGCGGAAGGAGGCGTCCGGCTGGCAGATGTCTCGGGACTTTGTTGCGGGCGCAGGACACACAGGCAGAAACAAAGTCTATTATGTCCTTGTGCAGGGTAGGCCACCAATAGTGCCGGGCAATAAGCTGGAGGGTCTTTTTCTGACCGGCGTGGCCAGCTAGTTTAGACGAATGGCCCCAGTGTAGGATCTTCTCCCGATCAGGTACTGAAACAAACGTCTTACCGGGAGGGAGACGATTTAGACTCACGGGAGCCACCTGCATTACTCTGGCGGGATCGATGATATGTTTAGGTTCTTCCTCGAGATCGGACACCAGAAAGGATCGGGACAAGGCGTCTGCTTTGACGTTTTTGTCAGCCGGGCGAAAATGAAGAACAAAATCAAAGCGAGCAAAAAACAAGGACCACCGGGCTTGGCGCGGGTTAAGTCTCTGGGCATGCTGGAGGTAAGCCAAGTTCTTGTGGTCAGTGTAAATTATTACCGGATGAAGAGCCCCCTCGAGTAGGTAACGCCACTCCTCCAACGCCAGCTTGATGGCCAATAACTCTCGGTCTCCTATGGAATAGTTGCGCTCAGAAGAGGAGAAGAGTTTGGAGAAGAAGCCACAAGTTACCATTCTCCCGGAAGATGATTTTTGAGTAAGTACCGCTCCGGCTCCAGAGGAGGAGACGTCAACTTCCAGGAAGAACTGCTTGTTGCCGTCCGGGCGATGCAGCACCGGGGCGGAAGAGAAGGCCTGTTTTAGGGAAAGAAAGGCCTCCTCTGCTTCGGGCGGCCACTCTTTGGGATTAGTACCCTTACGGGTGAGCGTGGAAATTGGGGCAGTCCGGGAAGAGAAGTGCGGGATGAAGAGGCGGTAATAGTTGGCGAAGCCCAGGAACCGTTGAATAGCCTTCAACCCCTCTGGTCGGGGCCATTTCTCGATGGCAGACAGTTTCTCAGGATCCATTTGTAGGCCAGTCTGAGAGATAATGTAGCCCAGAAACGGAAGCGAGGTCTGCTCAAAGAGGCACTTCTCATATTTAGCGTAGAGATGGTTCTGCCTGAGCCTGAGCAGGACCTGACGAACATCCCTCCGGTGAGTCTGGAGATCCGGAGAGAAGACCAAGATGTCGTCCAGGTACACCACTACGCAGGAGTAGAGAAGGTCCCGGAAGATGTCATTGACCAACTCTTGAAAGACGGCAGGAGCGTTACAGAGGCCAAAGGGCATTACCAGATATTCATAGTGGCCGTCCCGGGTGTTGAATGCCGTCTTCCATTCATCCCCCTGACGGATACGAACCAGGTTGTACGCCCCACGGAGATCCAGTTTGGTGAAGATTCTAGCCCCCCTCAGACGATCAAATAACTCCGGAATGAGCGGAAGGGGGTACTTATTCTTCACCGTGATCTGGTTAAGGCCTCTATAGTCTATACAGGGACGGAGAGAGCCGTCCTTCTTTTTGACGAAAAAGAAGCCTGCTCCCGCCGGGGAGGTAGATTTCCGGATGAATCCCCTGGCCAGATTCTCCTCAATATATTCGGACATCGACCGGGTCTCAGCAGCGGATAATGGATAAATACGCCCACGGGGAGGAGAAGTACCAGGTAACAGGTCGATAGGGCAGTCGTATGGTCTATGAGGGGGTAGTGTCTCTGCCTCCTTTTTATTAAAGACATCAGCATAAGACCAATAAGGAATCGGAAGTCCAGGTAGATTAGCTGGGGTAGGAGAAGGACGGACGGGATGAACGGGAACCAGACAGGTCTTATGGCAGCCCTGTCCCCAGCGAAGGACTTCTCCGGTCTGCCAGTCAAGAATGGGTGCATGTTTCTGGAGCCAAGGTAGGCCTAGCAAGAGGGCGTGAGAGAGTCCAGGCAGAACATGGAAGGAGATACTTTCAGAATGCAGCATTCCCACCTGCAGAGTAATGGATTCGGTGATGAGTTGGATGGGGCGTGGTAAGAGCCCCCCATCCACGGCAGCAACAGACAAGGGTACAGCCAGAGGTTTGGTGGGGATGCGGTATTTCTCTACCAGGGACTGTGAAATAAGATTCCCGGCTGCTCCAGAGTCCAGTTGGGCTAGTTCGAAATAACGGTTCTCCCCGTAGACGATTGAAACTGACAACAGCAGGGATGGAGAGGATTTATTCTTGTCTAGGTGGACCTCTCTGAGCGAAACTAGACACAGGCGTTTCCCGACCTCTCCGGGCAGGCACGGATCCGGTGCTCCTTACTGCCACAGTAGAAGCAGGTCCCCTCGGCACGGCGTAAGTCCTGACGGGTCTTGACCATCTTGGTCTGGTCGACCTGCATAGGCTCAGGAGGGTGTACCTGGTTAGAGACAGAAGGAGTGACGGGTTTCTGAAAAGTAGGAGCTAGACGTGGTAACCTCCTCTCACGGGTGACCTCTCTGGCACGCTCCTGGAACCGTAGGTCAATCCGGGTGGCAAGAGTTATTAAGTCATCGAGAGTGGTAGGAATGTCCCGACCGGCAAGTTCATCTTTAATACGGCCGGACAGACCCTCCCAGAAGACGGAAACCAGAGCGTCGTTATCCCAGGCCAGCTCCGAGGCAAGGGTACGGAACCGTATGGCATATTGGCCCACGGTGAGACTTTCCTGACGGAGGCGTAGCAGCGATGATGCGGATGAGGTCTTCCGTCCGGGTTCGTCGAAGACTTTCCGGAAAGCCGTGAGAAAAGCAGGCAAGTTGGACACCAGGGGGTCTCCTCTCTCCCATAGAGGATTTAGCCAGGCCAGGGCCTCCCCGGTGAGATGGGACATGATGAATGCAATTTTGGCTCGGTCGGAGTTAAACTGGTGGGACAATAGTTCAAAGTGCAGGGTGCACTCATTTATGAAGCCCCGAGCCTGGGCTGAGTCGCCTCCGAAGCGAGGAGGTGCAGAAAGCCGAGGTCCGGGGTAGGATATCATGGTGTTAGTGGACAGCGGAGCTGCCGGATTGCGAGACATGGCACTGGCGGAGGTTGTTGGTGGAGCAGTCAGAGTGTCCAGGCGAGTATTGACATTCCGCAGGTGACCCAGGATGGACTCCTGTTGGGACCTTTGACGGGACAGTTCATGACACAGGTCCGAGAGCGAGAGAGCTTGGGTGCCACCGGGTTCCATGGCCCGAGCAAACTGTAATGGGTCTGGGAGGTGGAACCTCTGGGCTACTATACAAGGGGGCAGTCCTTGTAAGGGAGCGGGTGGCGACCAGGCAGGCAATCACAGCAGGTGACCGGGACAGTCTCTGGGTGTACGGGCAGGAGGTCACGGCAAGTGATCGAGGCAGTCTCTGGAAGAACGGGCTGGAGGTCACGGCAAGTGACCGGGCAGTCTCTGGAAGAACGGGCTGGAGGTCACGGCAAGTGACCGGGGCAGTCTCTAGGTAAAGGGTAGGTACGACCTGTGATGGCTGAACCTCCAGGTAGGCTAGCAAGGCAGATGGAGGATGTGTGCTCCCAGGTGAGCAAGCGAGAGTCTCTGGAATAGCAGGTGGTCAAAGCACGTGACGGCGGAGCCTCCAGGTAGGCAAGCAGGCAGGTAGCGGAGAAGCGCTCCCAGGTGAGCGGGCAAGAGTCTCTGGAATAGCTGGTGGTCACAGCACGTGACAGCGGAGCCTCCGGGCTGGCAAGCAGGCAGGTAGCGGAGAAGCGCTCCCAGGTGAGCGGGCAAGAGTCTGGAATAGCTGGTGGTCACAGCACGTGACAGCGGAGCCTCCGGGCTGGCAAGCAGGCAGGTAGCGGAGAAGCGCTCCCAGGTGAGCGGGCAAGAGTCTGGAATAGCTGGTGGTCACAGCACGTGACAGCGGAGCCTCCGGGCAGGCAAGCAGGCAGGTAGCGGAGAAGCGCTCCCAGGTGAGCGGGCAAGCTGGTCCATAGACAGACTGACCGGAGTTGTAAGGCAGACCGTCGGACCTCAGGCAAGCAGGCAGGTAGCTGATGTGCGCTCCCAGGTGAGCGGGCAAGTTGGTCCTTAGACAGACTGACCGGAGTTGTAAAGCAGACCGTCGGACCTCAGGCAGGCAGGTAACAGGAAATCAGGCAGGATTAGGACAGCAAGCTGGCAGGAATCTGGCAGGTAACTGGCAGGTAACTGGCAACGGGACCTGAGGGCTGAAGCAGAGTAGAACGGTGCAACAACATTGCTCGGGCACCTCCATTTTGGAGGAGGTGCCTTATATATGGTAAAGTCCTCCGGCCATTGGCCGGGGACTCCTTAGGACGGCGCGCGCGGCCCCTTTAAGAGGGAGGGAGGGCGCGCGCCCTAAGCACAGTGGCCGGGAAGGAGCGCGCGCTGCCAGCAGAGCGGGAGAGGGACGCCGGGCACGGAGCAGAGCGGTGTGGGGAACAGCGTCCCTGCCTAGCAGAGGGCAGGGACGCCGGCACTACAACATGCTGTCCATTTCCTTGTGATCCTCCTTGAGATGGTTCTACTCTTTCATTGGAGTCCAGCTGTGTTTAATTAAACTGATAGGACTTGATTTGGAAAGGCACACACCTGTCTATATAAGACCTCACAGCTCACAGTGCATGTCAGACCAAATGACCAGTATTGAGTAGAAGCCCCCTTTTGAGCTAGTGCATCCATGAGTCTTCTTGGGAATGATGCAACAAGTTTTTCACACCTGGATTTGGGGTTCCTCTGCCATTCTTCCTTGCAGATCCTCTCCAGTTCTGTCAGGTTGGATGGTGAACGTTGGTGGACAGCCATTTTCAGGTCTCTCCAGAGATGTTCAATTGGGTTTAGGTCAGGGCTCTGGCTGGGCCAGTCTAGAATGGTCACAGAGTTGTTCTGAAGCCACTCCTTTGTTATTTTAACTGTGTGCTTAGGGTCATTGTCTTGTTGGAAGGTGAACCTTCGGCCAAGTCTGAGGTCCAGAGCACTCTGGAAGAGGTTTTCATCCAGGATATCTGTGTACTTGGCCGCATTCATGTTTCTTTCAATTCCAACCAGTCGTCCTGTCCCTGCAGCTGAAAAACACCCCCATGATGCTGCCACCACCATGTTTCACTGTTGGGATTGTATTGGGCAGGTGATGAGCAGTGCCTGGTTTTTTCCACACATACCCCTTAGAATTATCACCAAAAAGTTCTATCTTAGTCTCATCAGACCAAAGAATCTTATTTCTCATAGACTGGGAGTCCTTCATGTGTTTTTAAGCAAACTCTGTGCAGGCTTTCATATGTCTTGCACTGAGGAGAGGCTTCCGTTGGGCCACTCTGCCATAAAGGCTCGACTTGTGGAGGGCTGCAGTGATAGTTGACTTTATGCAACTTTCTCCCATCTCCCTACTGCATCTTTGGAGCTGAGCCACAGTGATCTTGGGGTTCATCTTTACCTCTCTCACCAAGGCTCTTCTCCCACGATTGCTCAGTTTAGCTGGACGGCCAGGTCTAGGAAGACTTCTGGTGGTCCCAAACTTCTTCCACTTAAGGATTATGGAGGCCACTGTGTTCTTAGGACCCTTGACTAATGCAGAAATTCTTTTGTAAACTTGGCCAGATCTGTGCCTTGCCACAATTCTGTCTCTAAGCTCCTTGGGCAGTGTCAGGATGGCAGGTTTAATTTTACTTTGCCAGTAGTTTTTCCCTTAGCCAAGATGGCTTTCATTGCCTCACTGGGGTCATGTGTTTCCTGCCTGTGGACCTACTTAAACTGCATGTGTTGCAATCATGCCTTGCCTGAGTATTGTGTGCTTTTAGCTTTCTACTCACCTGTGCTAGCCCTCTGAATAGAGTCTTGCTGACCTTGTGTTTACTCCTAGTCATCCGCTGAAAGGATTGCTGCCTGAATCCTCTGCTAAGGGGACTTCTGCTGAAAGGAACCACTGGCTGTTGTTCACTCACGCTGGGATCTCTGAACTTTTGTCTTCCTGAAGAAAACTTCTCCTGGATCTCTACACCTCTGGTATAGTCACCATCTTGCTCTGTGTTTAAATACCCGGCTCCAGCTCTGCTTAAGACATCGCTGTTTCCTCCGCTGCACCTCCTGCATTCTTCAATATCCAGATCCATATTCCAGTTTGTCTTCTCTTCTGCACTACGTGAGTCCACAATCAACTGAGGAATACCTACGTCTGCTTACTATCCTTATTTCTGTTTGCATATTACTGTACCTAAGTAAACTTGGACTATCGTTAACGTTTACATACCCTAATAGTAATGAAGGCCGTGCCTTACAGATTAGGTTCTAAGAAGTATTGTTTGGAATGAACTTACCTTCATAAACTGTTTGCTGTGATCTTTTGCACTTGAGTTTAAAATAGACTTTCACACTACTCTTGTCTCAGTCTCTGCTTTTGGCCCACGCCATTGGACTTCAGGGTATCTACTAACATCGTAACAGGCAGTTCCTTTGAGCTCATGATTCTCATTTGGTCTGACATGCACTGTGAGCTGTGAGGTCTTATATAGACAGGTGTGTGCCTTTCCAAATCAAGTCCTATCAGTTTAATTAAACACAGCTGGACTCCAATGAAAGAGTAGAACCATCTCAAGGAGGATCACAAGAAATGGACAGCATGTGACTTAAATATGAGCAAAGGGTCTGAATACTTATGACCATGTGATATTTCAGTTTTCCTTTTTTAATAAATTTGCAAAAATTTCTACATTTCTGTTTTTTTTTCAGTCAAGATGGGGTGCAGAGTGGACTTTAATGAGAAAAAAAAAAGAACTTTTTAGAATTTACCAAATGGCTGCAATGAAACAAAGAGTGAAAGATGTAAAGGGGTCTGAATGCTTTCCGTACCCACTGTATATAGTACTCAATGTTCCAGGCAGTGGGAGGCATTACTGGGATCCAGAGCAGTCGCTCCAGTCACGTCCAGAGCCTAAGGTCTGGCATAGGAGCTGCCGGACACTTTGTGTGCTCTGAAGTACAAAGGAAGATGGACAGGGACCTGCATAGATGGAAGTTGAAGGCCAGTCCCGGGTGCACTGCAGAGGTGGACGAGAAATACAGGATGAGCTAGCAACAGGGCTGAAGAGGAGTTATGCTAAGAAGGAGGATAATGTGAATTGCTGTGCCTTATCCCATCTGTACCCACCTGATGAACTTGAACTGTCAAGTATATGTTTGACTGTTACAAAGAACTTCGTGTTCCCTAAATTGTGAGCGGCGGCTTCTGAGGACAGAAGCCTGAAGGCAGTGGAGGCCTGCGGCCTACAAGAGAGTGTGCTGCACCCCACACCCTAGAGCACACTGGGACTGGGACACCCATTGTCTGTAAAGTGCCAGAGCGAAATCAGACCGACGTTCAGTCACGACTACCGCTCTGTGCCACTTTACAAGATGAGTGATAAGGGAACTTCTCCATCAGAAGAGAAGAGGAAATAATGGTCGCTGCCCAAACTGTGACAAGAACAGGACCACAATGCCACAAGAACTGTCTCACAATGCTCTTGGAACTTTCCCATAATGCATTGCAAATTGAAACTAGAGCAAATACATTAAATCACTAGCAGACAGTGCAGTTATCAAACAATAAAAAAGAGACAGGATTCAAATGCAAGCAACATAATGTCAGAACTGATATACACATAAAGTGACTAGATTCCCTGGATAGCTAAATTCGCTGCTGAGGCAAGAACACGGGCTGCCCAGCACTATTTAAGTGCACCCCATGAAGATAGACACTCTAATTTACAAGGCCATAACATATAGGTGCATCTCACAAAATTAGAATATCATCAAAAAGTTAATTCATTTCAGTTCTTCAATGCAAAAAGTGAACCTCATATATTATATAGAGTCATTACAAACACAGTGATCTATTTCAAGTGTTTATTTCTGTTAATGTTGATGATTATGGCTTATAGCCAATGAAAACACAAAAGTCATTAACTCAGTAAATTAAAATAATTAACAAAAAACACCTGCAAAGACTTCCTAAGCATTTAAAAAGGTCCCTTAGTCTGTTTTAGTAGGCTCCACAATCATGACAATCATGATGAAGACTGCTGGCTTGACAGATGTCCAGAGTTCCAATTTTCATTTGAAATCAAGGTCCCAGAGTCTGGAAGAAGAGTGGAGAGGCCACAATCCAAGCTGCTTGAGGTCTAGTGTGAAGTTTCCACAATCAGTGATGGTTTGGGGAGCCGTGTCATCTGCTGGTGTAGGTCCACTGTGTTTTTTCAACACAAAAGTCAGCGCAGCCGTCTACCAGGAAATTTTAGAGCACTTCATGCTTCCCTCTGCCACAGTATCAAGCTACCAGGGGGGCAAAGGGGGCGGTGGCCCCGGGCCCCTCGCTCTTAGGGGGCCCATCCAGGGCTACGCCAGTGTAACTGTATCTATCATGCCCCTGGTGCCAGCATCGGGCCCCACTGCCCGCCACCGCCGCAAGTTTACTGATGAGAGAGGGAGCGCGGATCTCTCTCCCATTAGTCCCTTCTGTGACTGACGTCTCTGACATCATCACTTGGCGCCCAGCCCGCTGTGCTGAAGATGTGTGCGTGCTGGGTGCTCTGAGCAGCGAGGGAACCAGGAGGAGAGATGAGTACTGTTTATTTATTTTTTGCCAGGTGGGGGGCGGCATTATATTACAGACTCTGCCTATGGGAAGGGGGAGGTGCATTATACTACAGACTCTGCCTATGGGGGAGCATTATCCTAAAGACTCTGCCCACAGAGAGGGGGGGCATTATACTAAAGACTCTGCCTATGGGGAGGGGGGGCATTATACTACAGACTGTCTATGGGGAGGGGGGGAGCATTATACTAAAGCCTCTGTCTATGGGGGGGGCATTCTACTACAGACTCTGCCTATGGGGGGCATTATACTACAGACTCTGTTTATGAGCAGGGGAGAGCAGTAGACTACAGACTCTGCCTATGGGGGGACATTGTACTACAGACTCTGCCTATAAGAGGGGGAGCATTATTCTACAGACTCTGCCTATGGGGAGTGCATTTTACTACAGACTCTGCCTATAGGTGGGGCATTATACTACAGACGCTGCCTATGAGATGGGGGGGCATTATATCACAGACTCTGCCTATGAGGAGGGGGGGCACATTATACTACAGACTCTGCCTATGAGATGGGGGGGCATTATACTACAGATTCTGCCTATGAGGAGGGGGGGGATTATACTACAGACTCTGACTATGAGGAGGGGGGAGCATTATACTACAGACTCTGCCTATGGGGGGGCATTATACTGCAGACTCTGCCTATGGGGGGGCATTATACTACAGACTCTGCCTATGAGGAGGGGGGGAGCATTATACTACAGACTCTGCCTATGGGGGGGACATTGTACTACAGACTCTGCCTATAAGAGGGGGAGCATTATACTACAGACTCTGCCTATGGGGGTGCATTTTACTACAGACTCTGCCTATAGGTGGGGCATTATACTACAGACGCTGCCTATGAGATGGGGGGGCATTATACCACAGACTCTGCCTATGAGGAGGGGGGGCACATTACACTACAGACTCTGCCTATGAGATGGGGGGGGCATTATACTACAGATTCTGCCTATGAGGAGGGGGGGGGCATTATACTACAGACTCTGCCTATGAGGAGGGGGGAGCATTATACTACAGACTCTGCCTATGGGGGGGGGCAGTATACTGCAGACTCTGCCTATGGGGGGGCATTATACCACAGACTCTGCCTATGAGGAGGGGGGGAGCATTATACTACAGACTCTGCCTATAGGGGCGCATTATACTATACGAAGGACTATGGGGAGTGCATTATACTATATTGAGGACTATCTGGTGCATTATACTATATGTAGGCTATTTATACAGTGTGGGAGATAATGTGGGTTCTTTGAACAGCGTGGGGGCCATCATACAGTGTGGGAGATAATGTGGGGTCTTTGTATAGTGTGGAGGCCATCATACAGTGTTGGAGCCATCAGCTTGGGGGCTACTAAGGGGTCAGTATACTTTGTGGGGGTACTATACAGTGAGGGGGAATTATATCGTGAATAGGAGAACATCATACTGGTTAGAGCGGAGCTCTACATGGGGGGAGACTCAGGACATTATTAAATCTTAGGTGGGCACTTATTGTTATAGGGGAACTCAGGTTATCGTGACTGTCGAAGGGGCACTATTACTTTCTAGGGGGCACAATGTGGGCACTGTTTTCTAGGACACTTGCACACGGCATTACTTTATTTTAGAGGTTTGTTTTACCATCTAGAGGGCACACAGTAGGCGCAGTAATAGGGACACATTTTGCAGCAGAGGCTCAGTATTGGGGTATCAGCAGGATGAGAAGTTTGTGCAGGTTGGGGATAGATGTGGTCAGTGCCTGAAATGTAAGGAGTCAAATGTGTCTTTGTTGTGATCTCTGCATACCTGAGACTCTGAGTCCTGGCTGGAGAAGTTGTCGTGTCGGTCTGGGCCAGATGGAAAAGACGGGAAAAGTGAACAATTTAATCAGAAAGAACGTCAGCTGTAAGGTACTATATATAACTGAGCTGTGATCTCTTATATGTTCTGCAGGACTGGCATCTATCAATATATGTCACCATATGGCGGTAATATCAGTGCTGGTCTTTGTATAGAGATTATTTTTAGTAACAGCGCGGTCATCTGCTGAGGTTTTCCTACATCAACTATCTGGGTGCGCCGCTATAGTTGTAATCAGGGTTACCTGGTTAGAGGCCCACTCAGAAGTTTCGGCCCCCTGAACCAAAACCTTAGCTACGCCAAGCTTTTTGGAGATGGAAATTTCATTCTCCAGCAGGACTTGGCCCCTGTCCACACTGCCAAAAGTACTAATACCTGGTTTAAAACAACAGTATCACTGTGCTTGATTGGCAGCAAACTCACCTGACCTTAACCCCATAAAGAATCTATGGGGTATTGTCAAGAGGAAAATGAGAGACACCAGACCCAACAATGCAGACGAGCTGAAGGCTTCTATCAAAGCCACCTGGGCTTCCATAACCCCTCAGCAGTGCCACAGGCTGATCCCTCCATGCCACATTGCCGCATTGATGCAGTAATTGATGTAAAAGGATCCCCGACCAAGTATTGAGGGCATTTATTGAACATACATTTCAGTAGGATAACATTTTGGATTTTGAAAACATTTTTCAAGCTGTTGTTATAAGGTATTCTAATTAATTGAAATAATGACTTTTGAGTTTTCATTGGCTGTAAGCCATAATCATCAACATTAACAGAAATAAACACTTGAAATAGATCACTCTGTGTGTAATGGCTCTATATAATATATGAGTTTCACGTTTTGTATTGAAGAACTGAAATAAATTAACTTTTCTGGTGATATTCTAATTTTGTGAGATGCACCTGTAGATGGGCTTGGCTGCACCCTGAATAAAAATAGCATGTAAAAAATATATATGATATATACGAGGTATTGGTCGATATTTTGGCCAAAATATACAAGCTCGCAACCTGCTCAAGGGTCCTCATACTTGCGAGTCCCTACACTAACATTAAAAGCAAAGTCACAAAAACAAGGAATTAAAGTTCCCACCAAAATTCAAGAATTAACACAGCAAATACAGCAACAATAATTACAAGGATGCAGCAAACCCATATAATGAAGAAGTCAGCAACACAGGTGCAAAATATTGATGAGACAACCACTCACAACCTACCAATTCATGGAGGGGGTGATTGCTTAGTATTAAAACTGCACACAAATAAGCCTTGTATAGGGCACTGGTCACACATAGGTAGTGCACAATGTCTGGCTTACAGCCTATTAGTGAAGCCCAAACTATTAGATTAGGCGGGCTGCCCAGCACTTTTTAAGTACACCCCATGAAGACAGACACCCTAGTTTACAAGGCCAACATTGATGGGTCTGGCTGCACCCTGAATAAAAATAACGTGCAAAAAATATATATGATATATATGAGGTATTAGTAAATATTTTGGCCAAAATACACAAGCTCGCAACCCGCGTCAAGGGTCCTCATACTTGCGAGTCCCTACACTAACATTAAAAGCAAAGACAAATTTAAATTCCCACCAAAATTCAAGAATTAACACAGGAAAAAAGGGCAACAGTGTTTACCTGCCTAGGTCTCAGTACTAATCATACCATATAATAACGATGACAGCAATACAGGTGCAAAATACTGATGCGACAACCACTCACATATTACCAATTAATGGAGGGGGGTGATTACATAGTACTAAAACTGCACACAAAATTATATGGGATTGCTACATCCTAATAGTGCATTAGTTCTGAGATCTGGGCAGGTAAATGCTATATTAATAATTGATTTTTTGGCGAAAGTTAAATTCTCTTTTGTTGGCTTTACTTTTAATCTAACTGAAATACACATAAGCTTTTTTCCTAAACATTAGGATCTGTGTAGAGCCATCAGCTCAAAAAGGCTTCCTTTGACAGACTTGGCATAAGCAGGTCAAAAGGAACCCTGATCTTTACCATTACACCCCTTTACAGGAATGGAGACTTACCACATGCTCAGGGTTGCATCTACAGAGTAGCTGCTGGCCAGAGGAGCGAGCTTGAGGCTATAACTCTAACTAAAGCTTTTTTATTACTAAATGATGGGTTCTGTCTAAGGCCATTGGCTCAAAAAGGCTTCCTCGGACAGACTTGGCGCAAGCTACTCCATTCTGCAGATCCCAAGGGAACCCTGGCCTTTACCATTACACCCCTGTACAGGGATAGATACTTACCATAGGCCCAGGGTTGCATCTACAGAGTAGCTGCTGGCCGGAGGAGCGAGCTTGAGGCTATAGTGGTTGATTCAACTCTAACTAAAGCTTTTTTTTCCTAAATACTGGGATCTGTTTAAGGCTGTTGGCTCAAACAGACTTCCTCGGACAGACTTGGCGCAAGCTACTCCATTCTGCAGATCCCAAGGGAACCCTGGTTTTTACCATTACACCCCTGTACAGGGATAGATACTTACCATAGGCCCAGGGTTGCATCTACAGAGTAGCTGCTGGCCGGAGGAGCGAGCTTGAGGCTATAGTGGTTGATTCAACTCTAACTAAAGCTTTTTTTTCCTAAATACTGGTATCTGTTTAAGGCTGTTGGCTCAAACAGACTTCCTCGGACAGACTTGGCGCAAGCTACTCCATTCTGCAGATCCCAAGGGAACCCTGGTTTTTACCATTACACCCCTGTACAGGGATAGATACTTACCATAGGCCCAGGGTTGCATCTACAGAGTAGCTGCTGGCCGGAGGAGTGCGCTTGAGGCTTGAGTAGTTGAGTCAATCCTAACTAAAGAAAAACCTATCTAATGACACTTTCTTGTTAGGACCTGTCTGAGGCCTATGGCTCAAAAAAGGTTCTTTGGAAAAACTTGGCAAAAGCCAGTCTATCCTACAGGTTCCAAAGGAACTCTGACCTTCACTCTTACAGCCCTGTACTGTGATAAAGACTTATTACAGGGCCTTGATTGCATCTACATAGTAGATGCTGACTGGAGGGGCAAACTTAAGGTTAGAATGGTTCAGCCAACCCTAACTATTGCTACTTTCTTAAATGTTAGGATATTTCTGAGGCCGTTGGCTCAAACAGGCTTCCTTGGACAGACTTGGCGCAAAACACACCATTTCTGATGTTTCCAAATGAACCCTGGGCTTCACCCTTGAACCTCTATACAGGGACCGTTTCATAGTTTTAAGGTTGAAAGACACAAGTCTGTCAAGTTCAACCTAAAAGCTAATGTGTTGATCCAGAGGAAGGCAAAAACCCCATGAGGCAGATGCTAATTGCCCCATATTAGGGGAAAAATTCCTTCCCGACTCCACATATGGCAATCAGACTAGTTCCCTGGATCAACGTCCCATAACAAAATCTAGTACGGATAACCTGCAATTTTATATTATTTAAGAAAGGCACACACATGCCCTCCTTGAATTTTTTTTAGAAAATTAAGTATTTCAATTTCATGTGGTAGAGAGTTTCATAACCTCATTGCTCACACAATAAAAATTTGCCAACTAACTTCCTTTAGACAAAGTGAATTAGGATCTTTATGCTAGAGTAATTGAATTAACTCTAACTGAAATAGATTAATGCTTTTTTCCTAAATGTTGAAATTTGTTTAAATCCATCAGCTCAAAAAGGCTTTCTCGGACAGACTTTGCGCAAGCTACTCCATTCTGCAGATCCCAAGGGAACCCTGGCCTTTACCATTACACCCCTGTACAGGGATAGATACTTACCATAGGCCCAGGGCTGCATCTACAGAGTAGCTGCTGGCCGGAGGAGCGAGCTTGAGGCTATAGTGGTTGATTCAACTCTAACTAAAGCTTTTTTTTCCTAAATACTGGGATCTGTTTAAGGCTGTTGGCTCAAACAGACTTCCTCGGACAGACTTGGCGCAAGCTACTCCATTCTGCAGATCCCAAGGGAACCCTGGTTTTTACCATTACACCCCTGTACAGGGATAGATACTTACCATAGGCCCAGGGTTGCATCTACAGAGTAGCTGCTGGCCGGAGGAGTGCGCTTGAGGCTTGAGTAGTTGAATCAATCCTAACTAAAGAAAAACCTATCTAATGCCACTTTCTTGTTAGGACATGTCTGAGGCCTATGGCTCAAAAAAGCTTCTTTGGAAAGACTTGGCAAAAGCCAGTCTATCCTACAGGTTCCAAAGGAACTCTGGCCTTCACTCTTACAGCCCTGTACAGCGATAAAGACTTATTACAGGGTCTTGATTGCATCTACATAGTAGATGCTGACTGGAGGGGCAAACTTAAGGCTAGAATGGTTCAGCCAACCCTAACTATTGCTACTTTCTTAAATGTTAGGATATTTCTGAGGCCGTTGGCTCAAACAGGCTTCCTTGGACAGACTGGGCGCAAAACACACCATTTCTGATGTTTCCAAATGAACCCTGGGCTTCACCCTTGAACCTCTATACAGGGACCGTTTCATAGTTTTAAGGTTGAAAGACACAAGTCCATCAAGTTCAACCTAAAAGCTAATGTGTTGATCCAGAGGAAGGCAAAAACCCCATGAGGCAGATGCTAATTGCCCCATATTAGGGGAAAAATTCCTTCCCGACTCCACATATGGCAATCAGACTAGTTCCCTGGATCAACGTCCCATAACAAAATCTAGTACGGATAACCTGCAATTTTATATTATTCAAGAAAGGCACACACATGCCCTCCTTGAATTTTTTTTAGAAAATTAAGTATTTCAATTTCATGTGGTAGAGAGTTTCATAACCTCATTGCTCACACAATAAAAATTTGCCAACTAACTTCCTTTAGACAAAGTGAATTAGGATCTTTATGCTAGAGTAATTGAATTAACTCTAACTGAAATAGATTAATGCTTTTTTCCTAAATGTTGAAATTTGTTTAAATCCATCAGCTCAAAAAGGCTTTCTCGGACAGACTTGGCGCAAGCTACTCCATTCTGCAGATCCCAAGGGAACCCTGGCCTTTACCATTACACCCCTGTACAGGGATAGATACTTACCATAGGCCCAGGGCTGCATCTACAGAGTAGCTGCTGGCCGGAGGAGCGAGCTTGAGGCTATAGTGGTTGATTCAACTCTAACTAAAGCTTTTTTTTCCTAAATACTGGGATCTGTTTAAGGCTGTTGGCTCAAACAGACTTCCTCGGACAGACTTGGCGCAAGCTACTCCATTCTGCAGATCCCAAGGGAACCCTGTTTTTTACCATTACACCCCTGTACAGGGATAGATACTTACCATAGGCCCAGGGTTGCATCTACAGAGTAGCTGCTGGCCGGAGGAGTGCGCTTGAGGCTTGAGTAGTTGAATCAATCCTAACTAAAGAAAAACCTATCTAATGCCACTTTCTTGTTAGGACCTGTCTGAGGCCTATGGCTCAAAAAAGCTTCTTTGGAAAGACTTGGCAAAAGCCAGTCTATCCTACAGGTTCCAAAGGAACTCTGGCCTTCACTCTTACAGCCCTGTACAGCGATAAAGACTTATTACAGGGTCTTGATTGCATCTACATAGTAGATGCTGACTGGAGGGGCAAACTTAAGGCTAGAATGGTTCAGCCAACCCTAACTATTGCTACTTTCTTAAATGTTAGGATATTTCTGAGGCCGTTGGCTCAAACAGGCTTCCTTGGACAGACTGTGCGCAAAACACACCATTTCTGATGTTTCCAAATGAACCCTGGGCTTCACCCTTGAACCTCTATACAGGGACCGTTTCATAGTTTTAAGGTTGAAAGACACAAGTCCATCAAGTTCAACCTAAAAGCTAATGTGTTGATCCAGAGGAAGGCAAAAACCCCATGAGGCAGATGCTAATTGCCCCATATTAGGGGAAAAATTCCTTCCCGACTCCACATATGGCAATCAGACTAGTTCCCTGGATCAACGTCCCATAACAAAATCTAGTACGGATAACCTGCAATTTTATATTATTCAAGAAAGGCACACACATGCCCTCCTTGAATTTTTTTTAGAAAATTAAGTATTTCAATTTCATGTGGTAGAGAGTTTCATAACCTCATTGCTCACACAATAAAAATTTGCCAACTAACTTCCTTTAGACAAAGTGAATTAGGATCTTTATGCTAGAGTAATTGAATTAACTCTAACTGAAATAGATTAATGCTTTTTTCCTAAATGTTGAAATTTGTTTAAATCCATCAGCTCAAAAAGGCTTTCTCGGACAGACTTGGCGCAAGCTACTCCATTCTGCAGATCCCAAGGGAACCCTGGCCTTTACCATTACACCCCTGTACAGGGATAGATACTTACCATAGGCCCAGGGCTGCATCTACAGAGTAGCTGCTGGCCGGAGGAGCGAGCTTGAGGCTATAGTGGTTGATTCAACTCTAACTAAAGCTTTTTTTTCCTAAATACTGGGATCTGTTTAAGGCTGTTGGCTCAAACAGACTTCCTCGGACAGACTTGGCGCAAGCTACTCCATTCTGCAGATCCCAAGGGAACCCTGGTTTTTACCATTACACACCTGTACAGGGATAGATACTTACCATAGGCCCAGGGTTGCATCTACAGAGTAGCTGCTGGCCGGAGGAGTGCGCTTGAGGCTTGAGTAGTTGAATCAATCCTAACTAAAGAAAAACCTATCTAATGACACTTTCTTGTTAGGACCTGTCTGAAGCCTATGTCTCAAAAAAGCTTCTTTGGAAAGACTTGGCAAAAGCCAGTCTATCCTACAGGTTCCGAAGGAACTCTGGCCTTCACTCTTACAGCCCTGTACAGCGATAAAGACTTATTACAGGGCCTTGATTACATCTACATAGTATATGCTGACTGGAGGGGCAAACTTAAGGCTAGAATGGTTCAGCCAACCCTAACTATTGCTACTTTCTTAAATGTTAAGATATTTCTGAGGCCGTTGGCTCAAACAGGCTTCCTTGGACAGACTGGGCGCAAAACACACCATTTCTGATGTTTCCAAATGAACCCTGGGCTTCACCCTTGAACCTCTATACAGGGACCGTTTCATAGTTTTAAGGTTGAAAGACACAAGTCCATCAAGTTCAACCTAAAAGCTAATGTGTTGATCCAGAGGAAGGCAAAAACCCCATGAGGCAGATGCTAATTGCCCCATATTAGGGGAAAAATTCCTTCCCGACTCCACATATGGCAATCAGACTAGTTCCCTGGATCAACGTCCCATAACAAAATCTAGTACGGATAACCTGCAATTTTATATTATTCAAGAAAGGCACACACATGCCCTCCTTGAATTTTTTTTAGAAAATTAAGTATTTCAATTTCATGTGGTAGAGAGTTTCATAACCTCATTGCTCACACAATAAAAATTTGCCAACTAACTTCCTTTAGGCAAATTGAATTAGGATCTTTATGCTAGAGTAATTGAATTAACTCTAACTGAAATAGATTAATGCTTTTTTACTAAATGTTGAAATTTGTTTAAATCCATCAGCTCAAAAAGGCTTTCTCGGACAGACTTGGCGCAAGCTGCTCCATTCTGCAGATCCCAAGGGAACCCTGGCCTTTACCATTACACGCCTGTACATGGATAGATACTTACCATAGGCCCAGGGCTGCATCTACAGAGTAGCTGCTGGCCGGAGGAGCGAGCTTGAGGCTATAGTGGTTGATTCAACTCTAACTGAAGATTTTTTTTTCCTAAATACTGGGATCTGTTTAAGGCTGTTGGCTCAAACAGACTTCCTCGGACAGACTTGGCGCAAGCTACTCCATTCCGCAGATCCCAAGGGAACCCAGGTTTTTACCATTACACCCCTGTACAGGGATAGATACTTACCATAGGCCCTGGGTTGCATCTACAGAGTAGCTGCTGGCCGGAGGAGTGCGCTTGAGGCTTGAGTAGTTGAATCAATCCTAACTAAAGAAAAACCTATCTAATGCCACTTTCTTGTTGGGACCTGTCTGAGGCCTATGGCTCAAAAAAGCTTCTTTGGAAAGACTTGGCAAAAGCCAGTCTATTCTACAGGTTCCAAAGGAACTCTGGCCTTCACTCTTTCAGCTCTGTACAGCGATAAAGACTTATTGCAGGGCCTTGATTGCATCTACATAGTAGATACTGACTGGAGGGGCAAACTTAAGGCTAGAATGGTTCAGCCAACCCTAACTATTGCTACTTTCTTAAATGTTAGGATATTTCTGAGGCCGTTGGCTCAAACAGGCTTCCTTGGACAGACTGGGCGCAAAACACACCATTTCTGATGTTTCCAAATGAACCCTGGGCTTCACCCTTGAACCTCAATACATGGACAGTTTCATAGTTTTAAGGTTGAAAGACACAAGTCCATCAAGTTCAACCTAAAAGCTAATGTGTTGATCCAGAGGAAGGCAAAAACCCCATGAGGCAGATGCTAATTGCCCCATATTAGAGGAAAAATTCCTTCCCGACTCCACATATGCCAATCAGACTAGTTCCCTGGATCAACGTCCCATAGCAAAATCTAGTACGGATAACCTGCAATTTTATATTATTCAAGAAAGGCACACATATGCCCTCCTTGAATTTTTTTTAGAAAATTAAGTATTTCAAGTTCATGTGGTAGAGAGTTCCATAACCTCATTGCTCACACAATAAAAATTTGCCAACTAACTTCCTTTAGACAAAGTGAATTAGGATCTTTATGCTAGAGTAATTGAATTAACTCTAACTGAAATAGATTAATGCTTTTTTCCTAAATGTTGAAATTTGTTTAAATCCATCAGCTCAAAAAGGCTTTCTCGGACAGACTTGGCGCAAGCTACTCCATTCTGCAGATCCCAAGGGAACCCTGGCCTTTACCATTACACGCCTGTACATGGTTAGATACTTACCATAGGCCCAGGGCTGCATCTACAGAGTAGCTGCTGGCCGGAGGAGCGAGCTTGAGGCTATAGTGGTTGATTCAACTCTAACTGAAGCTTTTTTTTTTCCTAAATACTGGGATCTGTTTAAGGCTGTTGGCTCAAACAGACTTCCTCGGACAGACTTGGCGCAAGCTACTCCATTCTGCAGATCCCAAGGAAACCCAGGTTTTTACCATTACACCCCTGTACAGGGATATATACTTACCATAGGCCCTGGGTTGCATCTACAGAGTAGCTGCTGGCCGGAGGAGTGCGCTTGAGGCTTAAGTAGTTGAATCAATCCTAACTAAAGAAAAACCTATCTAATGCCACTTTCTTGTTAGGACCTGTCTGAGGCCTATGGCTCAAAAAAGCTTCTTTGGAAAGACTTGGCAAAAGCCAGTCTATCCTACAGGTTCCAAAGGAACTCTGGCCTTCACTCTTACAGCCCTGTACAGCGATAAAGACTTATTACATGGCCTTGATTGCATCTACATAGTAGATGCTGACTGGAGGGGCAAACTTAAGGCTAGAATGGTTCAGCCACCCTAACTATTGCTACTTTCTTAAATGTTAGGATATTTCTGAGGCCGTTGGCTCAAACAGGCTTCCTTGGACAGACTGTGCGCAAAACACACCATTTCTGATGTTTCCAAATGAACCCTGGGCTTCACCCTTGAACCTCTATACAGGGACCGTTTCATAGTTTTAAGGTTGAAAGACACAAGTCCATCAAGTTCAACCTAAAAGCTAATGTGTTGATCCAGAGGAAGGCAAAAACCCCATGAGGCAGATGCTAATTGCCCCATATTAGGGGAAAAATTCCTTCCCGACTCCACATATGGCAATCAGACTAGTTCCCTGGATCAACGTCCCATAACAAAATCTAGTACGGATAACCTGCAATTTTATATTATTCAAGAAAGGCACACACATGCCCTCCTTGAATTTTTTTTAGAAAATTAAGTATTTCAATTTCATGTGGTAGAGAGTTTCATAACCTCATTGCTCACACAATAAAAATTTGCCAACTAACTTCCTTTAGACAAAGTGAATTAGGATCTTTATGCTAGAGTAATTGAATTAACTCTAACTGAAATAGATTAATGCTTTTTTCCTAAATGTTGAAATTTGTTTAAATCCATCAGCTCAAAAAGGCTTTCTCAGACAGACTTGGCGCAAGCTACTCCATTCTGCAGATCCCAAGGGAACCCTGGCCTTTACCATTACACCCCTGTACAGGGATAGATACTTACCATAGGCCCAGGGCTGCATCTACAGAGTAGCTGCTGGCCGGAGGAGCGAGCTTGAGGCTATAGTGGTTGATTCAACTCTAACTAAAGCTTTTTTTTCCTAAATACTGGGATCTGTTTAAGGCTGTTGGCTCAAACAGACTTCCTCGGACAGACTTGGCGCAAGCTACTCCATTCTGCAGATCCCAAGGGAACCCTGGTTTTTACCATTACACACCTGTACAGGGATAGATACTTACCATAGGCCCAGGGTTGCATCTACAGAGTAGCTGCTGGCCGGAGGAGTGCGCTTGAGGCTTGAGTAGTTGAATCAATCCTAACTAAAGAAAAACCTATCTAATGACACTTTCTTGTTAGGACCTGTCTGAAGCCTATGTCTCAAAAAAGCTTCTTTGGAAAGACTTGGCAAAAGCCAATCTATCCTACAGGTTCCGAAGGAACTCTGGCCTTCACTCTTACAGCCCTGTACAGCGATAAAGACTTATTACAGGGCCTTGATTACATCTACATAGTATATGCTGACTGGAGGGGCAAACTTAAGGCTAGAATGGTTCAGCCAACCCTAACTATTGCTACTTTCTTAAATGTTAAGATATTTCTGAGGCCGTTGGCTCAAACAGGCTTCCTTGGACAGACTGGGCGCAAAACACACCATTTCTGATGTTTCCAAATGAACCCTGGGCTTCACCCTTGAACCTCTATACAGGGACCGTTTCATAGTTTTAAGGTTGAAAGACACAAGTCCATCAAGTTCAACCTAAAAGCTAATGTGTTGATCCAGAGGAAGGCAAAAACCCCATGAGGCAGATGCTAATTGCCCCATATTAGGGGAAAAATTCCTTCCCGACTCCACATATGGCAATCAGACTAGTTCCCTGGATCAACGTCCCATAACAAAATCTAGTACGGATAACCTGCAATTTTATATTATTCAAGAAAGGCACACACATGCCCTCCTTGAATTTTTTTTAGAAAATTAAGTATTTCAATTTCATGTGGTAGAGAGTTTCATAACCTCATTGCTCACACAATAAAAATTTGCCAACTAACTTCCTTTAGGCAAATTGAATTAGGATCTTTATGCTAGAGTAATTGAATTAACTCTAACTGAAATAGATTAATGCTTTTTTACTAAATGTTGAAATTTGTTTAAATCCATCAGCTCAAAAAGGCTTTCTCGGACAGACTTGGCGCAAGCTGCTCCATTCTGCAGATCCCAAGGGAACCCTGGCCTTTACCATTACACGCCTGTACATGGATAGATACTTACCATAGGCCCAGGGCTGCATCTACAGAGTAGCTGCTGGCCGGAGGAGCGAGCTTGAGGCTATAGTGGTTGATTCAACTCTAACTGAAGCTTTTTTTTTCCTAAATACTGGGATCTGTTTAAGGCTGTTGGCTCAAACAGACTTCCTCGGACAGACTTGGCGCAAGCTACTCCATTCCGCAGATCCCAAGGGAACCCAGGTTTTTACCATTACACCCCTGTACAGGGATAGATACTTACCATAGGCCCAGGGTTGCATCTACAGAGTAGCTGCTGGCCGGAGGAGTGCGCTTGAGGCTTGAGTAGTTGAATCAATCCTAACTAAAGAAAAACCTATCTAATGCCACTTTCTTGTTAGGACCTGTCTGAGGCCTATGGCTCAAAAAAGCTTCTTTGGAAAGACTTGGCAAAAGCCAGTCTATTCTACAGGTTCCAAAGGAACTCTGGCCTTCACTCTTTCAGCTCTGTACAGCGATAAAGACTTATTGCAGGGCCTTGATTGCATCTACATAGTAGATACTGACTGGAGGGGCAAACTTAAGGCTAGAATGGTTCAGCCAACCCTAACTATTGCTACTTTCTTAAATGTTAGGATATTTCTGAGGCCGTTGGCTCAAACAGGCTTCCTTGGACAGACTGGGCGCAAAACACACCATTTCTGATGTTTCCAAATGAACCCTGGGCTTCACCCTTGAACCTCAATACATGGACAGTTTCATAGTTTTAAGGTTGAAAGACACAAGTCCATCAAGTTCAACCTAAAAGCTAATGTGTTGATCCAGAGGAAGGCAAAAACCCCATGAGGCAGATGCTAATTGCCCCATATTAGAGGAAAAATTCCTTCCCGACTCCACATATGGCAATCAGACTAGTTCCCTGGATCATCGTCCCATAGCAAAATCTAGTACGGATAACCTGCAATTTTATATTATTCAAGAAAGGCACACATATGCCCTCCTTGAATTTTTTTTAGAAAATTAAGTATTTCAAGTTCATGTGGTAGAGAGTTCCATAACCTCATTGCTCACACAATAAAAATTTGCCAACTAACTTCCTTTAGACAAAGTGAATTAGGATCTTTATGCTAGAGTAATTGAATTAACTCTAACTGAAATAGATTAATGCTTTTTTCCTAAATGTTGAAATTTGTTTAAATCCATCAGCTCAAAAAGGCTTTCTCGGACAGACTTGGCGCAAGCTACTCCATTCTGCAGATCCCAAGGGAACCCTGGCCTTTACCATTACACGCCTGTACATGGTTAGATACTTACCATAGGCCCAGGGCTGCATCTACAGAGTAGCTGCTGGCCGGAGGAGCGAGCTTGAGGCTATAGTGGTTGATTCAACTCTAACTGAAGCTTTTTTTTTTCCTAAATACTGGGATCTGTTTAAGGCTGTTGGCTCAAACAGACTTCCTCGGACAGACTTGGCGCAAGCTACTCCATTCTGCAGATCCCAAGGAAACCCAGGTTTTTACCATTACACCCCTGTACAGGGATATATACTTACCATAGGCCCTGGGTTGCATCTACAGAGTAGCTGCTGGCCGGAGGAGTGCGCTTGAGGCTTAAGTAGTTGAATCAATCCTAACTAAAGAAAAACCTATCTAATGCCACTTTCTTGTTAGGACCTGTCTGAGGCCTATGGCTCAAAAAAGCTTCTTTGGAAAGACTTGGCAAAAGCCAGTCTATCCTACAGGTTCCAAAGGAACTCTGGCCTTCACTCTTACAGCCCTGTACAGCGATAAAGACTTATTACATGGCCTTGATTGCATCTACATAGTAGATGCTGACTGGAGGGGCAAACTTAAGGCTAGAATGGTTCAGCCACCCTAACTATTGCTACTTTCTGAAATGTTAGGATATTTCTGAGGCCGTTGGCTCAAACAGGCTTCCTTGGACAGACTGGGCGCAAAACACACCATTTCTGATGGTTCCAAATGAACCCTGGGCTTCACCCTTGAACCTCAATACAGGGACAGTTTCATAGTTTTAAGGTTGAAAGACACAAGTCCATCAAGTTCAACCTAAAAGCTAATGTGTTGATCCAGAGGAAGGCAAAAACCCCATGAGGCAGATGCTAATTGCCCCATTTTAGGGGAAAAATTCCTTCCCGACTCCACATATGGCAATCAGACTAGTTCCCTGGATCAACGTAACATAACAAAATCTATTACCACTAACCTGAAATGTTATATTATTCAAGGAACATTTTTCATCAAGCAGTTTTCACCGGAAATGTGTTGCACAACTGTTTGAATCTCAGTAAATTCCTGCGCAACTTACATTTAAATACTCTGACCTTTTTACACCCACTCTTTTAACTTCTTAAATAGTGAACAGAGCTTATCTGGACCGCTTGTGGCTTAGCTTTACCTGAAAACTTATTACAAATTAGGCTGGAAAAGTGGTGTAAAATAGGACTGAAATTGACTCCATCTTTTGACTGGAGTACATTTCTTGAGGTGTAGTACGTCAGCTTTAAGGGGATATTTCAATAAATGAATGACCCTGGCTGCAGGTATAAAGAATCAAACTGTGCTGTCCTGACCCATTCCTGGGATTGTGTATGGCACTGACATCACCTCAATACTGCCGCAGCCAACAAATGTAATCAGACGGACTGCCCAGCTGAGCGCACTGAGCTGCTGCAGCTCTGAGATGGTGGAACCTCTTTTTTTTAATTAAATGACCTGCAGCTAGGGACATTCATTTATTGAAAGGGAACAACCCCTTTAAGGATGAGTCAAGTTCATTAAGAGGTTTAGTCTTTTTAATGAATTTGGTGCACGTTCCTCCAATAGGCGCTTCATGAATGCTGGTATAGAAATCCACCAGCCTTGATGAATCGGCCACCATAGGTTTACATGGCATGAGCATATACAGAACAGTTGTGTAGTATACGTTACCAGGCCCTCATGATGCTCTTGGTCCTGGATGGCCTTCCACAGTCTGCTTTCTTGCTTCATCATCTTGAAGGGCTCCACTTTCTTTTCTTCTGGCTGGCATGGTGCGGCTCTATCATCCTGCTCCTTTAACACGAAGGGACGACTGTAAAGCTGCCAGGAGCGTTTTTTTATCCCCTTAGATCATTGTGACACCACAAAGTGATGACATAGACAAGTGGGTGAGGCGCCTTTATTCAGTCATCGGGTGTGGTCAGAAGAAATTAGCATATTCCGTGATGTTACTACAATGAGAACAGACATGAACATTCTATTCGGAACCCGACCGCCATTATCAGCGGAACCTTCACTGCTGTCAGATTGGCACTAAAAACAAAAAGAGACCGCGGTGAACCTGGACAGTAACAATCTACAGGGACAGTGACTGCTAAGCGGACTTCATGTCAGATGTTATGCAGTTTTGTCAGAAAAAAAAACAATAAAATATATAAAAGACAGGCTCCAATAAACCTTAAATACTGGGCTGTAGTCACAGATTCTGCTTTCACCTGCAGCACATTGCTCCCCTGCCTAACCCTCCCCGTCCTGCAGCATGTTTCTCACCGCTTAATTCTCCCACTCCTGCAGCACATCACTCCCCTGTCTAAACCTCCCCCTCTTGCGGCACATTGCTCCCGTCTAATCCTCCCCTCCTTGCAGCACATTGTGCCCTTTCTAAATCTCCCCCTTCCTGCACCACATCACCCACTGCCAAATCCCCTCTTGCACCACATCGCCCACTGCCAAATCCTGCACTTCCTGCAGCATATCGCTCCCTGCCTAATCCTCTCCTATTGCATTACATCACTCCCCTGCATAAGCCACCTCTTCCTGCAGCACATCGCTTCCCTGCCTAAGCCTCCCCCTCCTGCATTACATCACTCCCCTGCCTAATCCTCCTCTTCCTGCAGCACAGCGCTCCCTGCCTAATCCTCCTCTTCCTGCAGCACATCGCTCCCTGCATGATTCTCCCTATCCTGCATTACATCACTCCCTTGCCTAATCCTCCTCTTCCTGCAGCACAGCGCTCCCTGCCTAATCCTCCTCTTCCTGCAGCACATCGCTCCCCTGACCCCCTCTTACGTGACATCTTTTCTATCAGTTACATTTGTGAAGTAACTGCTGTCTCCTGTGAGCAGTGGAGAGCGAAGCTGAGAGCCAGGAGGCTCTGCCCCTCTGCCCCTTCTTGCCACATCATCATCCATCTACATCAGGGCTGTCAAACTCAAATATATAGAGGGCCAAAAGGAAGAGTTTAACTCAGAAAAATAAGTCAACACTTTATCAGATGTTTCTGTGAAAACTTGAGTACAACAAATAAGATTTTGTTATTTTCCCTCAGTTATAAAAAAAATAGTTATGAGAAAAGTGTGACAAAAAGGAGTCATAAAATGCACCAAAATGAAATATCACAATTTATGGCTCAAATTGAGGTGAAGCAAGGAAGAGGTTGAGCTTAGCTAATGAGATGCATCAAACATACAGGTGCTTCTCACAAAATTAGAATATCATCAAAAAGTTAATTTATTTCAGTTCTTCAATCCAAAAAGTGAAACTCATATATTATACAGAGTCATTACAGAGTGATCTATTTCAAGTGTTTATTTCTGTTAATGTTGATAATGATGGCTTACAGCCAATGAAAACACAAAGTCATTATCTCAGTAAATTAGAATAATTAACAAAAATCACCTGCAAAGGCTTCTTACGCATTTAAAAAGGTCCCTTTGTCTGTTTCAGTAGGCTCCACAATCATGGGGAAGACTGCTGACTTGACAGATGTCCAGAAGGCAGTCATTGACACACTCCACAAGGAGTGTAAACCACAAAAGGTCATTGCTAAAGAAGCTGGCTGTTAACAGAGTGCTGTATCCAAGCATATTTATGGAAAGTTGAGTGGAAAGAAAAAGTGTGGTAGGAAGAGGTGCACAAGCAACCGGGATAACCGCAGCCTTGAAAAGATTGTTAAGGAAAGGCCATTCAAACATTTGGGGAAGATTCACAAGGAGTGGACTGCTGCTGGAGTCATTGCTTCAAGAGCCATCACACACAGACGTATCCAGGACATGGGCTACAAGTGTCACATTCCTTGTGTCGAGCCACTCATCACCAATAGACAGCGCCAGAAGCATCTTACCTGGGCCAAGGAGAAAAACACCTGGACTGTTGCTCAGTGGTCCAAGGTGTTGTTTTCCGATGAAAGTAAATTTTGCATTTAATTTGGAAATCAAGGTCCCAGAGTCTGGAGGAAGAGTGGAGAGGCCACAATCCAAGCTGCTGGAGGTCTCATGTGAAGTTTCCACAATCGGTGATGGTTTGGGGAGCCATGTCATCTGCTGGTGTAGGTCCACTGTGTTTTATCAAGACCAAAGTCAGCGCACCCGTCTACCAGGACATTGTAGAGCACTTCATGCTTCCCTCTGCCGACAAGCTTTATGGAGATGGAAATGTCATTTTCCAGCAGGACTTGGCACCTGTCCACACGGCCAAAAGTACCAATACCTGGTTTACACAACAGTATCACTGTGCTTGATTGGCAGCAAACTCACCTGACCTTAACCCCATAGAGAATCTATTATAGAGAATCTATGGGGTATTGTCAAGAGAAAGATGAGAGACACCAGACCCAACAATGCAGACGAGCTGAAGGCTTCTATCAAAGCCACCTGGGCTTCCATAACACCTCAGCAGTGTCACAGGCTGATCGCCTCCATGCCACATTGCCGCATTGATGCAGTAATTGATGCAAAAGGAGCCTGGCCAAGTATTGAGGGCATTTACTGAACATACATTTCAGTAGGACAACATTTCAGATTTTAAAAACATTTTTCAAGCTGGTGTTATAAAGTATTCTAATTTACTGAGATAATAGCATTAACAGAAATAAACACTTAAAATAGATCACTCTGTCTGTAATGACTCTATATAATATGAGTTTTACTTTTTGTATTGAAGAACTGAAATAAATTAACTTTTTGATGATATTCTAATTTTGTGAGAAGCACCTGTAGCACCCTGAGGATTCGGCTGCTACAGGGGTATTGCACCTCAAGCCAGAGGTGTGATATTCCACTCCCGGGTAAGGATGGAGTGTGGAACTGAGCTCAGTTAGCTGCATACACTACATACATCCCATTTCCGGGGGACAGACCGATGGTACTCCCACTAGGTATATGTGCAGGTACGACAGTGTCTGTCCCTGGCTGGAGTGGGAGGGGGGTGGAACATCCCAGTAGTGTAGGGGCAGATAGGGGGAGCAGTCTGGGTAAAGCTAGGAGCTCATTGGGTGCTGGTCACCTGAGCTCACACATAGAGGGAGTATATAAGGTGGGAACCATCTTAGATCAGGGTCAGACAGGCAGACAGTTACCAGTCAGTCTGTTGTAGAGGGTCAAGCAGTCCTGAAAGAAGAGAGAGAAAAAGAGAAGGACCCAGAGGGGAAGAAGAGGGAACCCCAAGAGCCCAAATACAACCAGAAGGGTGAAGGGTTGGCACAAGGGTACCGGATCCCAAGCTGGTGGAGGGCACTAATCCTCAGCCAGAGACCGGAGGTTGTGGGCAGGATCTGCCACGACCCCCCACTAAATCCACTGCGAAGGCACACCAAGTATAGGGTCAGGGAACCCAGAGACAAGGGTTTTACCAACAAGAGGCCCGAGGGAGCCGGACATAAGTGGATCCCTGGTGGGGAAGGCCAGAGGAAAGGAACGTCAGAAAGGGAGCTCAGGATCACGCTCCAGAATTACCTGGGGGTTGGCCGAGTCCAGGACCTGGTGGACGCAGCACGGCTCGGGCGGTCACTCAAGGCCGGAGTGACCAGTACAACAGCAGTAAGTAAAAACCCTGAACTGCACAGCCCGACTCTGAGTCTGATTATCATCCTCACTGCACCACCACAACCACCATCCTCTACAACTGACCCCCTGAGGCTATACCCCTCCCGTTGGGGGTTATACCACCAGAAGCTGCACACACACCACCAGCCTCAGCGGACCCTGCTGCAGCGGCGGCCGTATTGACCGCACATCAACGGGTGGCGTAGTCGACACTAAAGAACATCCAGCAACATCTGTAGGACTGCCACACACTGAGCTTGACACCCTGGGCACGGACCGGGTCACCGCCACTCGGAGACTACAATCCCCATCTGATCCGGCTCCGGGTATCCCCCAAACAACACTGGCCCAGGGGGCGCGTCAACTTTGGCGTAGTCGGCAGGATCACGTGCCCGCAACAACCGGGTACTGCGTGCCTGAAGAAAAGTTCACCGTTACCTCAAAAAGAAGTCTCCCGCCGGTTCCGGAGGGTCCCCGCCAACGGACCCCATCACAGGTCGTTTCCCGCCGGTTGTCCGCCATTTGCAGCTTTTTCCTGCCATCCATGGAGTTTCCCGCCACTGGGAGACGATTCCCGCCATTTCCAAAGATTTCCCGCCTTGGAAGAGCGGACGCCATTATGGGCGTGCCAGAGGGTGGCAAAAGGCCACCTCCCATCGTGGGCCAGGTCGAAGAATGGCGCCAAAAGCGGAAACCGCGCCCACCAACAGAGACTGTGATGCTGGAAGTGTCCATCAGCGTGAGAGAACTGCCCCTGGAACTGAAGTTGCCCCGGGACCACCCTCAATGTGGGCGGAGACAGAACAAGAGAGTGAAGATGGGTGCAGCCTGGAGGAGTCTGGAGAGAGCGCACCCGGAGACAAGAAGTCTGGAGAGGAGTCCAGAGAAAGCGTACCCGGAGATGGAAGGAGAGACAGGCAGCACCGACCCAGTGGTCAGGAGCCTGCTGCAAGCAACGACCCCACTAGGCTTAGTGGAGATTCTGGCACAGCTCCCCCGAGACCGGGAGTGTGCGCAGACCGCGCTGGAGGGCCTCGCACGGAGGATGGCCCAGGTGCAGCAAGACACGCTGACGGAGTGGAGCCGAGAGATGGCCCAGCAGGCACGAACCCGTCAGCGGAGCACGCCACCCGAGATGAGGAGACAGACCGCCTCTGAGGATGGCGCAGGAGAAATGAAGGCCGGAGACGGCGCCGAGGAGGGAGCCGAACGGACGGAGGCAGGTAAAGGGGACGTCTCTACCCCGAGCCGAGAAACCGTGTACCTGTCCCAGCTCCCCGTCGCAGAGCCCGAAATTCCCCCTGCCGTGCCAGTCGCTGCATCGTCACCGTGCCAGACTAGGCCTCAAGCAGAAGCCGCGGCCGCGACCCCTGTGACGTCACGCGTCTCAACCCTGAGCGCGGCCAAGCAGGAAATACCATCGGCCTGCTCGCAAGGTCTAGTACCTCCGGGCGCCGCAATTCCAACAGCGCCCCCTACCTCCGCGGAGCCACCGGCCTGGTCGCAGGGCCGAGTACCCCCGGGCGCCGCCGTCCTTACGGTGCCCTTTACCTTTAGGGTGCCCCAAGCCGGGTCGCAAGGCCTGGTCAACCCGGGCGCCGCTACCATCAACGCGCCCTCAACATCTCGAGTGCCGCACCTGGGCGAAGATCTATTTGCCCAGCACACGTGCCCGGATGGGCAGCCCTTTGTATGGCCCCAGGAGTACTACCAACTGGAACTCCAAAGAGCAAGGCCCCTGTGCGAGCCCCTGATTCCGGCTCCGAAGCCCGTCAGGAGAACCCCGCTCCCGCTAGAAGAAGCACAATTCGAGTGGGACCCCACCGGAGGAGACCTCATGGGGTTCACTCAAGAAACGCGGGCAGCCGCGGCAGAGCGAGTGGAGTGCTGCCGCCAGCAGTTGGCAGCCTTCGAGCAAGAGCGGAAAGAGAGGCGGATCCGTGAGCAGCGGCTGCAGGAACAGAGCGCAGGGCAGAAGAGCCGGACCAGGAGGAACCCCCGTGCAGCTCATGGTCCCCGTGCCACCGGGACTGTGATTAAATTCAACCTGCAGCATGGGTGGGGATTTATAAGAGACCATCATACCCCCGGCGACGTCTTTGTAACCCGCAGAGACGTAGAAAGCCATCTGCTGGAGGGACACAGAGGTCGTGACCTATATGTAGGGGATGAGGTCACGTTCACCCGGCACAAGTGTGCCAAAGGACCCTACGCCCTCCATGTGCATCGCCTAACGGAGGAGGAGCTGCGGTGTGAGGAGGAGCAAGAGGACCCGGACGGGTCTGAAAACAAAGAAGGAGCAGGAGGACGCCGTCGTTAAAGTACGGTAAAGAGACTGTAAATAGTTACCCGTCGGGGTACAGTGAACTGTTGCTGCTTTAAATATGTCCCCGTTGGGACAAGAGTGAACTGTTAACCCGTGTGTCCCTTAATCCCACTGACCGAGGACTGAGAGCGGTCATTCCTTCCTTATACCTGGCCGAGGACTAAGAGCGGCCACTTTCCCCCTGTATATAGTTGCGCTTTCTAAGGCGCCCCCTACTGGTTTTATAGGAAACCGTGTTTCTAAAAGAGACTGTCGCACTTTACCCAGTCACAAGTCGCACCGTGGCCAGAGGAACAAGAAAAGTTTATGAATAAGTTTTATGCTGGTATATATATATGATGTTTTATTTGTTTATGTTTTATGAAAAAAAAATTGTATGTTTGATGTTTTTATTCTCTTACAGCCCGAGGACGTGCTGTGATTTACCAGGGGGGAATGTAGCACCCTGAGGATTCAGCTGCTACAGGGGTATTGCACCTCAAGCCAGAGGTGTGATATTCCACTCCCGGGTAAGGATGGAGTGTGGAACTGAGCTCAGTTAGCTGCATACACTACATACATCCCATTTCCGGGGGACAGACCGATGGTACTCCCACTAGGTATATGTGCAGGTACGACAGTGTCTGTCCCTGGCTGGAGTGGGAGGGGGGTGGAACATCCCAGTAGTGTAGGGGCAGATAGGGGGAGCAGTCTGGGTAAAGCTAGGAGCTCATTGGGTGCTGGTCACCTGAGCTCACACATAGAGGGAGTATATAAGGTGGGAACCATCTTAGATCAGGGTCAGACAGGCAGACAGTTACCAGTCAGTCTGTTGTAGAGGGTCAAGCAGTCCTGGAAGAAGAGAGAGAAAAAGAGAAGGACCCAGAGGGGAAGAAGAGGGAACCCCAAGAGCCCAAATACAACCAGAAGGGTGAAGGGTTGGCACAAGGGTACCGGATCCCAAGCTGGTGGAGGGCACTAATCCTCAGCCAGAGACCGGAGGTTGTGGGCAGGATCTGCCACGACCCCCCACTAAATCCACTGCGAAGGCACACCAAGTATAGGGTCAGGGAACCCAGAGACAAGGGTTTTACCAACAAGAGGCCCGAGGGAGCCGGACATAAGTGGATCCCTGGTGGGGAAGGCCAGAGGAAAGGAACGTCAGAAAGGGAGCTCAGGATCACGCTCCAGAATTACCTGGGGGTTGGCCGAGTCCAGGACCTGGTGGACGCAGCACGGCTCGGGCGGTCACTCAAGGTCGGAGTGACCAGTACAACAGCAGTAAGTAAAAACCCTGAACTGCACAGCCCGACTCTGAGTCTGATTATCATCCTCACTGCACCACCACAACCACCATCCTCTACAACTGACCCCCTGAGGCTATACCCCTCCCGTTGGGGGTTATACCACCAGAAGCTGCACACACACCACCAGCCTCAGCGGACCCTGCTGCAGCGGCGGCCGTATTGACCGCACATCAACGGGTGGCGTAGTCGACACTAAAGAACATCCAGCAACATCTGTAGGACTGCCACACACTGAGCTTGACACCCTGGGCACGGACCGGGTCACCGCCACTCGGAGACTACAATCCCCATCTGATCCGGCTCCGGGTATCCCCCAAACAACACTGGCCCAGGGGGCGCGTCACACCTATAGTATGCTATATGCCCAATTTTAACAAATGTACTGCAATTTTTCCTGAATGTGTTCAGAAATGTACAGATGTGTAAGCAGACAAATGCAGAGACTTAGGCTATGTGCCCACGATGCACAAAAGCTCCGGATTTTTCCTGAGCGTTTCTGCATCTCCCTGGCAGAAAAAACGCATGCGGATTGTACATGCGGATTGTACATGCGGATTGTACATGCGGATTGTATATGCGGATTGTACATGCGGATTGTGCATGCGGATTGTACATGCGGATTGTACATGCGGATTGTACATGCGGATTGTACATGCGGATTGTATATGCGGATTGTACATGCGGATTGTATATGCGGATTGTACATGCGGATTGTACATGCGTTTTTCCTGCCAGGGACATGCAGAAGTGAAGCGTTCTTCACATGCATTTCCACATGCGGGTTGACAAGCGCTTTACAAGTGATTTTAGCATCACTTGGAAAGTGCTTGTCAATTTGGTCACACTATAGAAATCCATGAAAACGGCATGGATTTATATAGTGTGACCCCAAAGACTGGTTAAAAATAAAAAAATCTACTGTATAATTGTCTTATCCCGTCTGTCTGTCTGTCTGTTTGTCCGTCTGTCCTGGAAATCCCGCGTCGCTCATTGGTCCGGCAGCGGCCAATCAGCGCCGCGGGATTTCTGAAAAAAGATGGCGGCCGTTAGCGGCTCATCTGCGGGACGGAGCTCAGCGGCGATGCAGCCGGGAGATGAGCGCCGCGAGGCGCTCATCTCCCGGCCGGTACCAGCAGAAGGACATCGACCGCCGGACCCATCTGCGGGACGGAGATGCAGCCGGGATCCAAGATCGTGTAGCCAAGATCGGTGATTGGTCGCGGCCGATATTTAAATTTGGCGCCCAAATCGGTGATTGGTCGCGGGCAGCGTCCGCGACCAATCAGTACAGTAGTGTTTAACTTTTGCGGCAAGATCAGTGATTGGTCGCGGGCCAAGACCGCGACCAATCACCGATTTGTGCGGCACATTTAAATAGCGGCCGCGACCAATTGGATGTCAGCGCCGCTCAACGGTCCTCCCTTCACACCCTAGCCGCATGGATGTCAGCGCCGCTCCCCGGTCCTCCCTTCACACCCTAGCCGCATGGATGTCAGCGCCGCTCCCCGGTCCTCCCTTCACACCCTAGCCGCTGATGTCCCCACAGTATCTGCATGGTGTTACAAAAGTCCGGACATTTGTGTTAAAAATCGCTGATTGGTCGCCGACGCTATTTAAATGTGGCGCCAAAATCGGTGATTGGTCGCGCCCAGCGTCGGCGACCAATCAGCGATTTTTAACACAATTGTCCGGACCTTTGTAACACCATGCGGATACTGTGGGGACATCAGCGGCTAGGGTGTGAAGGGAGGACCGGGGAGCGGCGCTGACATCCAATTGGTCGCAGCCGCTATTTAAATGTGCCGCACAAATCGGTGATTGGTCGCGGTCTTGGCCCGCGACCAATCACTGATCTTGCCGCAAAAGTTAAACACTACTGTGCTGATTGGTCGCGGACGCTGCCCGCGACCAATCACCGATTTGGGCGCCAAATTTAAATATCGGCCGCGACCAATCACCGATCTTGGCTCCACATTTAAACACCGCTGTACTGATTGGTCGCGGACGCTATTTAAATGTGGCGCCAAAATCGGTGATTGGTCGCGCCAAGCGTCGGCGACCAATCAGCACAGCGGTGTTTAAATGTGGAGCCAAGATCGGTGATTGGTCGCGCCCAGCGTCGGCGACCAATCAGCGATTTTTAACACAATTGTCCGGACCTTTGTAACACCATGCGGATACTGTGGGGACATCAGCGGCTAGGGTGTGAAGGGAGGACCGGGGAGCGGCGCTGACATCCAATTGGTCGCAGCCGCTATTTAAATGTGCCGCACAAATCGGTGATTGGTCGCGGTCTTGGCCCGCGACCAATCACTGATCTTGCCGCAAAAGTTAAACACTACTGTGCTGATTGGTCGCGGACGCTGCCCGCGACCAATCACCGATTTGGGCGCCAAATTTAAATATCGGCCGCGACCAATCACCGATCTTGGCTCCACATTTAAACACCGCTGTACTGATTGGTCGCGGACGCTATTTAAATGTGGCGCCAAAATCGGTGATTGGTCGCGCCAAGCGTCGGCGACCAATCAGCACAGCGGTGTTTAAATGTGGAGCCAAGATCGGTGATTGGTCGCGGCCGATATTTAAATTTGGCGCCCAAATCGGTGATTGGTCGCGGGCAGCGCCAGCGACCAATCACCGATTTTTAACACAAATGTCCGGACCTTTGTAACACCATGCGGATACTGTGGGGACATCAGCGGCTAGGGTGTCAAGGGAGGACCGGGGAGCGGCGCTGCGGGTCCGGATACTTCTGCTGCGAGCAGTCGCTCATCTCCCGGCTTCTCGCAGCGGAAGTAGCCGCACAGGCAGCGGCGCTCCCCGGTCCTCACTAATACGATTCCGCTCCCCGGTCCTCACCAATACGATTCACTGATTGGTCTCGCTCTCCACACGCGACCAATCAGTGATCTTGGCGCTAAAGTTAAACACCGCTCTGCTGATTGGTCGCGGCCGCTGCCCGTGACCAATCATCGATTTGGGCGCCACATTTAAATAGCGGCCGCGACCAATCACCGATCTTGCCGCCACATTTAAACACTGCTGTGCTGATTGGTCGCGGACGCCAGACGCGACCAATCAGCGATTTTGGCGCCAAATTTAAACCCGCTTCGCTAGTTGGTCGCGGATGCCGGCCGCGACTAATCAGCATTACTGGCGCCAAATTTAAACACCGCTCTGCTGATTGATCGCGGTCGCTGGCCGAGATCAATCAGCAGTATTGGCGCCAAATTTAAACACCGCTCTGCTGATTAGTCGCGGTCGCCATCCGCGACCAATCAGCAATATTGGCGCAAAATTTAAACACCGCTCTGCTGATTGGTCGCGGTCGCCGTCCGCGACCAATCAGCCGTATTGGCGCCAAATTTAAACCCCGCTATGCTGATTGGTCGCGGTTGCCGGCCGCGACCAATCAGCAGTATTGGCGCCAAATTTAAACACCGCTCTGCTGATTGGTCGCGGGCGGCGATTGCGACCAATCAGCATTATTGGCGCCAAATTTAAACCCCACTCTGCTGATTGGTCGAGACAGCCGGCCGCCACCAATCAGCAATTTTGGCGCCAAATTTAAACCCCGCTCTGCTGATTGGTCGCGGTTGCCGGCCGCGACTAATCAGTATTGTTGGCGCCAAATTGCCGGCCGCGACTAATCAGCATTATTGCCGCCAAATTTAAACACCGCTCTGCTGAATGGTCGTGGCCGTGACCAGTCACCACTATTGGCGCCAAATTTAAACACCGCTTTGCTGATTGGTCGCGACCGGCGGCTGCAACCAATCAGCATTATTGGCGCAAAATTTAAACCCCGCTCTGCTGATTGGTCACGTTCGCTGGCCGCGACCAATCAGCATTATTGGCGCAAAATTTAAACCCCGCCCTGCTGATTAGTCGCGACTGCCGGCCGTGACCAATCAGCGATATAGCCGCTAAATTTCAACACCGCTTTGCTGATTGGTCGCGGTTGTTGGCCGCGACCAATCAGCGATTTTGGCGCCAAATTTAAACACCGCTCTGCTGATTGCGCCCAGTCTGCCGCATACATATTCTAGAATACCCGATGCGTTAGAATCAGGCCACCATCTATAAATCTATACTTAACTTCCGATGGCCCCCGCAGTCTTGCTTCGCTCCGTCCTGGCTGCCGGCAGATCGCGGTACACTGAAGGACCTGCTGTCACATGACTATGACGTCAGCGCAGGTCCTTCAGTCCATCGCGAGCTGCCGGCATGGGAGGACGAGCGCAGCGGGGGCCGTCAGAAGGTAAATATAACATTTATTTTTTATTTTATTCTTTATTTTGACAGGTTCTATGGTACCCGGGTCCGGAGGAGAGTCTCCCATCCTCCACACGCGGGTACCATCCGCACATTGAACGCATGTATTCCGCATGTGCTTATCTAGTGAAGCGGAATCCATTTGTTCCAATGCAAGTCAATGGCGGCGAAAAAGCAGCGCTTACGCGAAATAATTGGTAGTGCTGCGTTTTTTTCCGCAATGATAATCCGCAGTGGAAATTTCCGCAGCATGTGCACAGCACATGCGGACTATCATTGGGGAACATGGCAGACCTTCTAACATGCGTTTTTAAGCGTTTCTGCAGCGTTTTTGCCATGCCGAAACGCTTAAAAAACGCATTGTGGGCACACAGCCTTAGGCCATGTGCCCACGCAGCGTTTTTGTAGCATTTTTGCGGCATTTTTACGGCCGCGAAAACGTTTGTAGAACAGTCTGCCATGCAAAGCCATGTGAATTCGGATGTGCTGTGCACATGATGCGCTAATTTGCGCGCCAAATTCGCATTACTTTGCAAAACGCAGCATGACCATTTCTACTGCGATTACGCTGAAGCTTATTCGCGATGCGTGTGGTATCTGGGAGGAAGACGAGACTACAACTCCTCTTCATCCCGGCTACCACGCGGTGAAAAAAAGAAATAAAAAAGTTAAAAACAAACAAAACCTGTATATTCACCTCTCCGGCGGCCCCCGGTCTGCTCTCCGGTCTCCTCCGGTCTGCTGTCTGTACTGTCAGGACCTGCGGTGACGTCATTTAGTCAGGTGATGGTCGCATGACCGCTGACGTCGGCATCAGGTGATGGTCGCGTGGCCATCAGCTGACTAAATGACGTCACCGCAGGTCCTGACCGTACACTGCGGGACGCTGAAGAGAGAAGACGCGGCCGGGAGCAGACCGGAGGAGACCGGAGAGCAGACCGGGGGCCGCCGGAGAGGTGAATATACCGTTGTTTTTTTTTATTTATTAACGTTTTCTTTTTTTTACTATAGATGCTGCATTTAAAGCATCTAAGTTGTTCACACATTATAGATCCATGTTGGTTGCATGGATTTATATTGTGTGATCAACTTGTCAAGCACTTTTCCAAGTGATGCTCAAAATTGCTTGGAAAAGTGCTTGAAAAAACGCATGTGAAAACGCTTCTCTCTGCCAGAAAAAACGCATGTAAATCTGCATCAAATCTGCTAGGTGTGCACACAGCCTTATAGCTGGTTTTGCTCTGAGCTGAGATGTCCAGGCTGAATAATGCTCTGGGAGCAGAACCCATCAGCAGAATCTGTCTGTTTCCTGCCTTGTAGCAGTGGATCCCGGCTATTTAGCTCACAGAGCATTGTCTACACAAGATACAATTGTATCCAGTTTTCAGCTGGGAACAGGACTATGGACAAGTTTTGCAGCAACTGCATTTGTGATAGGAAATGTTGATCAATCTAGATTTTCTTCAGTGTTCTTATTCATTGCAGAAAATCTTAAAAAAGCCGAGGAATGTGGGCAACATGGTGGGTCAATGATTAACGCTGTGGGGCTGGGTTCATATAATAGCAAGGACAACATCTGCAAGGAGTTTGTATGTTCTCCCCGTGTTTGTATGGGTTTCCTCCGGGTTCTCCGGTTTCCTCCCACACTCCAAAGACATACTGATAGGGAATTCATATTGTGAGCCCCAATGGGGACAGTGATGATAATGTCTGTAAGGTGCTACGAAATCTAACGGCGCTATATAAGAGAGTAAAATAAATATATAACTAAATAAAATGAATGTATTAAAAGGCTAAGATTGCAAAGAGCTTGTAAAAACAAGAAACTTTGCAATTTCCTTCTTATTCAAAATCTTCTCTGTTCTCAAGAAGGAAAAGATTTTTAATTCTGCAGTGTACAGCTCATTGCTATGGTTACTGACCACCTGAGAAGTGGCCGGTCTCCTTGGCAAGAAGCGCTCACTTGCAGACTGGTGGACTTCAGCGCCCCTGTGCCTGTCCCATTCTGCAGAGGCAAAGCCGCCTCTGCCCGCAGAATGCAAGAGGGCACAATTCAGACAAGCGGCTCAGCCAAGCCACCGGCCAGAACTGTAAATCTTCAGCTTCTGATGAGAGGAACACAAGACCACCCCTTTAATAAAGGAGTAGAGCAGAACTCATACAGTGATTAGTGGGGGTCTGACACCTGAAATCCCCAGACATCAGCTACTTCTGCAAGATGATGTACACAGTGTTAAGAGCTGGAATAGCACAGCTCCGCACACTGTGCAATGGCTGGTTTCAGGTACTACAGCTCAGATCACAATCATTTCAATAGGAGCTGCAGTACCAAGATCGGCCACTACACAGTGTACAGCGCTGTGCTGTTTGGGCTCTACGCTGAGTATTTCCAGCTGCTGTCTTATTGGTGAGGGGGCCGTGTGTTGGAACCTCACTGATCTGATATTGATGACCAGGGTCGGACTGCGGTGTCTGGGGCCCACAGGGGAAATTAACTCTAGGGGCCCACCTACAGCAAGATGCAAATATCTGTTATCCGCTCTCGCTGTTATAGTGGAGCATTGACTGGCGGCTCCTGCACATCTACTGGGCGACACTCTAACTGGGATGGACATGTTTGCATTAAAGGGCTTCTTTGGTTAAAACTAGTGTTGAGCGAGTATGTTCTGTTAACCCTTTCGGCGAGTATGCTCGGGCCGAGCTCCGAGTATTTATAGCTGCTCGGTGATATGGTTGAATCGCTCCCGTGTGCATGATTTGCGACTGTTTGACGGTTTTAATACATGTGAGGAATGTGTAAGAAATAGACATTCCTCACATGTATTAACCCCTTAAGCCGCGGAGCATTTTCCGTTTTTGCATTTTCGCTTTTTGCTCCCCTTGTTCCCAGAGCCATAGCGTTTTTATTTTTTGGTCAATATGGCCATGTTAGGGCTTATTTTTTGCGGGACGAGTTGTACTTTTCAACGCCATTACTAGTTTTACCATGCCGTGTACGGGAAAACGGGAAAAAAATTCCAAGCGCCGTGAAATTGCAAAAAAAGTGCAATACCACTGAGGTTTTTTTTTATTTTTTTTACCACGTTCACTGAATGCTAAAACTGACCTGCCATTATTATTCTCCATGTCATTAAGAGCTCGTAGACACCAAACATGTATAGGTTCTTTTTTATTTAAGTGATGAAAAAAAAATCCAAAGTTTGGTAAAAAAAAAAAAAAAAAAAAATGGTGCCATTTTCCGAGACCCGTAGCGTCTCCATTTTTCGGGATCTGGGGCAGAGTGAGGGCTTATTTTTTGTGAACCGAGCTGAAGTTTTTATAGATGCTATTTTGGGGTAGATCCGATGTTTTGATCGTCCGTTATTGCATTTTATTGCAATTTTACGGTGACCAAAAAACGTAATTCTGGCGTTTAGAATTTTTTTCTCATTACGCCATTTACCGATCGCATTAATTCTATTTTTATATTGATAGATCAGGCGATTCTGAACGCGGCAATACCAAATATGTGTATGTGGGGTTTATTTTATGATTTTATTTTGAATGGGGCGAAAGGGGGGTGATTTAAACTTTTAATTTTTTTTATTTTTTTTCATATTTTTTAAAACTTTTTTTTTCACTTTTTGCTTGCTTCTGTACTCTACATAGGAGACTTGAAGCAGCAACTGTCCGATCACCTCTGCTACATACAGGGAACCAGCAGATCCCCTGTATGCAGCAGAAATGGTCCTGTCCTATGAGCACCGACCACTAGATGGCGCTCATAGCAATTCCACCCGCGCCTGTTGCGGGCACATGTCAGCTGTAATAATCAGCTGACATGTGCTTGGTTCAGTGCGGGCTCAGCGCCGGAGCCCTCACTGAACCGGAGGATAACGACATGCGCGTACTAATACGTGACATGTCGTTAAGGGGTTAAAGCTGTCAAACAGTTGCAAATCATGCACACGGGAGCGATTCAACCATATCACCGAGCAGCTGTAAATACTCGGAGCTCGGCCCGAGCATACTCGGACAGAACATACTCGCTCAACACTAGTTAAAACAAGTTATCACCGATCCATGGGCTCTACAGGATAGGTGATCACTTATTGAGCATTTGTGTCCGAACATTGGAAAACGCACCTATCGGAAGAATGGGGAAGTTTTATCCCTGACAGAACACTTATCCCTATTTTAAAATGCTGCGGCAGGTGGGACGTCTGACCGCAGCTCTATTCATTCTCTTAGAGACTTGCAAAAAAGAGCAGCGCTCACAGCCACTGAGAGAATGAATGGATCAGTGGTCGCATCTCACATGCCGCTCCAGTCTAATGGGGAGAAAAGCTCCACATTCTGCCGGTGTGTGCAAGCAGTCAGACCCCCACCAATCAATATTATCAATGATCCTGTGGAGAGGTGATTACTTGTTTTCACCGGAGAACCCCTGTAAGTGCATCTCTGCCGCTCTGGTCCAAGTATTTAATCGCTAAGGCCACGGCCCTACTATCAGTATTCGGTCAGTATCCAGTCAGTATTTTTTCTCAGGAGTGGGAGCCAAAACAGGTGATGAACAATCAGAGAAAAGGTATAATAGAAACAAGTCACCAATTCTGCATTTATCAACCATTCCTGGTTTCGGCAGCCACTCCTGAGAAAAATACTGACCAAATACTGATGGTGGGGCTGTGGCCTAATGGAAAAAAATCTTTTCCTAGTTAAGATCAGCGAGAACAAAATGACCGCCATACACAGCACAGTCCACTATATCAACACCAATAATACCACATACAAAAGGGACAAATATCGCCACACCTTGACTAGATCACATATTACCACTACATAGTGACTGAATAATACCACATACAAGGAACAAATATGGCCAAACTATGACCAGACCATATATTACCACCCCAAGGTGACCAAATACTACAGTACTGATCATGAATACAAAACCACAAAACTAACAACACTGTTATTACCACCAGCGACATTATACACAGGAGCTCTGTATATAGTGTCAGTGTACAGGTAACACAGTGATCACCAGTGACATTATAGACAGGAGCTCTGTATATAGTGTATAGGTAATACAGTGATCACCAGTGACATACACAGGAGCTCTGTATATACTATATACACACGTGGTCAAAATTGTTGGTACCCCTCGTTTAATGAAAGAAAAACCCACAATGGTCACAGAAAAAACTTGAATCTGACAAAAGTAATAATAAATTAAAAATTGATGAAAATGAACAAATGAAAGACAGACATTGCTTTTCAACCCTGCTTCCACAGAATTTAAAAAAAATTAAACTCTTGAAATAGGCCTGGACAGAAATGATGGTACCCCTGAAAATAATGTGACAAAAGGGACATGTTAAATCAAGTTGTGTCCACTAATTAGCATCACAGGTGTCTACAATCTTGTAATCAGTCAGTGGGCCTGTATATAGGGCTACAGATACTCACTGTGCTGTTTGGTGACATGGTGTGTACCACACTCAACATGGACCAAAGGAAGCAAAGGAAAGAGTTGTCTCAGGAGATTAGAAAGAAAATTATAGACAAGCATGTTAAAGGTAAAGGTTATAAGACCATCTCCAAGCAGCTTGATGTTCCTGTAACTACAGTTGCACATATTATTCAGAAATTTAAGATCCATGGGACTGTAGCCAACCTCCCTGGACGTGGCCGCAGGAGGAAAATTGATAACAAATCAAAGAGACGAATAATATGAATGGTAACAAAAGAGCCCAGGAAAACTTCTAAAGAGATTAAAGGTGAACTTCAAGCTCAAGGAACATCAGTGTCAGATCGCACCATCCGTCGTTGTTTGATCTAAAGTGGACTTCATGGGAGACGACCAAGGAGTACACCATTGTTGAAAAAAAATCATAAAAAAGCCAGACTGGAATTTGCCAAACTACATGTTCACAAGTCACAAAGCTTTTAGGAGAATGCCCTATGGACAGATGAGACAAAAATGGAAGTTTTTGGCAAGGCACATCAGATCTATGTTCACAGATGGAAAAATGAAGCATATCAAGATAAGAACACTGTCCCTACTGTGAAACATGGAGGAGTCTCTTTTATGTTTTGGGGCTGGTCTGCCGCATCTGGCACAGGGTGTCTTGAATCTGTGCAGGGTACAATGAAATCTCAAGACTATCAAGGGATTCTAGAGAGAAATGTGCTGCCCAGTGTCAGAAAGCGTGGTCTCAGTCGCAGGTCATGGGTCTTGCAACAGTATTATGACCCAAAACACACAGCTAATAACACCCAACAATGGCTAAGAGGAAAACATTGGACTATTCTGAAGTGACCTTCTATGAGCCCTGACCTAAATCCTATTGAGCATCTTTGGAAAGAGCTGAAACATGACGTCTGGAAAAGGCAACCTTCAACCATGAGACAACTGGAGCAGTTTGCTCATGAGGAGTGGCCAAAATACCTGTGGAGAGGTGCAGAAGTCTCATTGACAGTTACAGGAGTCGTTTGATTGCAGTGATTGCCTCAAAAGGTTGTTCAGCAAAATATTAAGTTAAGAAGAACCATCATTTCTGTCCAGGCCTGTTTCATCAGTTTATTTTATTTTTTTTATTCTGTGGAAGCAGAAAAGCAATGTCTGACTTTCATTTGTTCATTTTCATAGATTTTTAATTTATTATTACTTTTGTCAGATTCAAGTTATTTCTGTGACCATTGTGGGTTTTTCTTTCATTAAACGAGGGGTACCAACAGTTTTGACCACGTGTGTAGTGTAAGTGTACATGTGTGTCACCCTGGCCTGGATGCCACAAGTGTAATTAAAGCTGTGTCTGAGAGCAGGGGGGAGGTTCTCTAGTCAGGGGAACATTAGCATGCAATGCCTCCTGTCTCAGGCCAGTAGGGGGAGCAGGCTGCCCCTATAAAAGCTGGTGCTGAGGTCAGGGTTAGAGAGAACCCAGATGACCTGTCTCAGGACTGAGACGTGTCTCAGCAGAGCAGGGACAGACAGTTGCACTGCACCTAAGAGGAAGTGTGGCAGGAGGAGAGCCACAAGCCAGAGACAAGAGGCGAAGAGAGCCTGTCTTGGCAGATAACAGACTTTGGTGTCTGAGGCTGGAAGGATTCCACATCCCCCAGCAGAGAACCAGTCCGCAAGGGACTGTATATTCCTTGGCCTAAGAAGCCTGGAGGCTCTGCAACAACAGAAGGGACCAGTAAAGCCATAAAAGGCTGGGAGCAGAAAGGAACCCACGTCGCAGGCCATACAGGCGAGAAAACACGGAAAGCTCGGAAACGTGGGCTGTTACCCTATCAGGAGGAGATAGCCAGAAGGAGCGCAGAAAGCACGGTAGGCCTACACCCTCACCCTGACCAGGGCCAATTTCCCCGTTGCTCTCAGACATCCAGGTCCCCTCCTAGCCGGGACTGTTTGTGGGTCAGTTTACCTGTTTAGTAAAGACCCTGGACTGCAACCTGTTGTCTGTGTGCTCCTTGCTCCTCCAGCACTATCAGCACTGGGACTCCCACTACCATCACTCCCAACATCCGTTATACTGCCCTGGGGCCGCACTCTTCCCGTGGAGAGTCACACTACCCTAGATGCACACCTCATCAGCCCCAGCGGTCTGCATGCAGCGGCGATTCCTAATAACCGCAATCCACGGGTGGCGTAGTCGGACATTATCAGCAGAACATAGCAGACTACCATTGGCCTGACCACCCTGAGCCACGGAACCGGGTCGCCACTACTACCCCCATCGTCTCCCTATTGCCCGGATCCGAGTGCCCCACGGCCCAGGGGGTGAGTCAGCTTTGGCGTAGTCGGCAGGATTTCGTGCCCGCAACCACCGGGTACTGCGTGCCTGAAAAAGACTTTTGTAACTTACCTGTGGCAAAGTTTCCCGCCGTCCGGAGTCGTTTCCCGCCATCCGGAGCCGATTCCCGCCATCGGACGCCATCTTGGACCGTTTCCCGCCGTCTTCTGCCGCCTTCCCACCATCCGCAGCTGCTTCCCGCCATCGGACGCCATCTTCAGGACGCCGCGCGGGAAGAAGATGGGCGTGGACGTCAAAACCGCGCGAGATCCGAAGCTCCGCCCCACGCACCGACGCTGCGCAAGGTCCTGGAAGGGAGAGAGAGCGACGCTGACGTCATCAGGACGCGAAGCCAGGTCCTCGTCCATAGCAGCAGCAGCGGAGCCGCGGCCTACAGAAGAGGATCGTCGGAAGGTAGGCCACGCGTAACTAGGGGGGGAGGAAGATGACGGACACAGAGGCGCCCACTACCACCAACGTAGCTGCAGCAGCGGTGATGCCCTTTTCCTTGCCCTACATCCCTGGAGCGGCCTGGCTGCCCAAATACTCAGGGGAGCCCCATGCCCTAACTGACTTCAAGGAAAGGCTATACAGTTTGTTCCACGTTTACCCCCTGACAGAGGAACAGAAGGTCAGCATATTAACAGGGCAGTTAACTGGCGCAGCCCAGCGGGAGGTAAAATCATGGCCCACTGAGGAGAAAAGGACTGTGAAGGGTATTCTGGCCCGGCTGCGGGGTACCTTTGACACACGTACCTCCGCTGAGATTAAAATGAGGTTCTATGGATGTAAGCAGCGGGCACAGGACAGCATCAGAGACTATGCCCTAAATCTGCAGGAAGCCTTGAGGGCTATTCAACAAACTGACCCTGGCAGTGTGCAGGAAACGGATAAGCTGCTAACAGAGCAATTCATAGAAGGTCTGCTGTCTAGCGCCCACAGGGCCCAACTGCGCCTCATGTTCTTTCAGAACCCCGACCTGACCTTTGCCCAATTTAAGGACAGGGCCATAAGGGTGCTCCGTGAATCTGCAACCAGTAGCGCTATAAACCCCCGGCGCCCTGCTATCACTTACCACCAGGAGGCGGCGCCCTCCTCTATGGACTCCATGGAGGCTGATGCACAGGCCCTGAACCAAGCCCCGTCGAAAGATCTGCACCACCAAGTCCAGGAGCTGACCAGGAGCGTCGCGGCGTTGACCAGGACCGTCCAGGCGTTGCAAGTGGACCCGTCAAGACCCATCGAGCTGGCTTCAAGTCCGGAGAATGTCCCATGGCGTCGACAGAGGAGGATCCCGTCGTTCCGAGGGCGGCCCACAGACCGCTACGCAGAGGATGGATAGCCCATTTGCCGTCGATGCAACCAGCCCGGACACATTTCCAGGTACTGTAATTTAAACGGGTCCAACCTGGGGCAGAGGGCCAACCCCCAGGCATAAGATCACCAGGCCCTTACAATTGGCGTAATAAGTACGTTGGGGGGCGCCCGGTTTTACCCGTGGTGCTGGACGGTATCCCCATGAGCGCCTTGCTGGATACTGGGTCACAAGTAACCACTATCCCTTATGTACTTTTTAAGCAGTATTGGACTGATGCTGATATCACACGGTATCCAGACGGTAACTTGAGCATCATCGCCAGTAATGGCTTACCCGTGCCGCAGAGGGGGTTCAAGGAGATGACCATTAAGATTGGTAAAGTTGAACTACCGGCACAGGGAGTGATTATTGTGGACATTGACCGTCATGAAAGTCACCCTAAAATAACTGTGGGTACTAACGTGATTGAAAATTGTCTTTCAGAGGTAATTGTAATCTTACAACAGGTGGCGGTGAATGCTAGTTCCAGCCAACAGAGAATCCTCAACAAGGAGATAAAGGCCCTGATGAGACGGCAGCAGGTAGAACTGTCTGGTGGTGAGATCGGTAGCGTAAGACTGAGTGACCCATTCCCCATTTCCATGCCTCCCAAAAGTGAAATGATGATCTGGTGTCGGACTGCAATCGGGTTGAGAGGTAGAGACTACCAAGACATGGTAGAACCCGTGTACTCAGACAGCAGGCCCACCATTTTGACAGCCCGGGGGGTGGTTGATGTCCGTCATGGGAGGGTGCCCGTCCGCATCCTCAACATTGGGGAGAGGGAGGTACACTTACCCAGGTACGCTACACTTGCCAAGCTGTTTGTGGTCGAACACAAAGCTATCAGGGCCGTGGAACCTTTGCCTCCATCTCCACAGGCGGAGAGTAATGGCTCCCAGAAACAAAAGGAGGACTGGTGCCAGAAACTCCACGTGGGTGCTGACTCCACTCCCCTGCACCAAAAACAAGGAGTCTACTGGGTGGTACAGGAGTACGAGAGAGTCTTTAGTAAGCACCCGCTAGACTTCGGCAGAGTAAAGGGGATAGAACACCACATCCCCACAGGGAGCCACCCACCGATAAAAGAGAGGCACAGACCTGTACCCCCTGCACATTATCAGAACGCAAGGGGCATGCTAAGAGAGATGAAAGAAGCTGGGGTCATTAGAGATAGCTGTAGCCCCTGGGCAGCCCCCTTGGTTCTGGTAAAAAAGAAAGACGGCACCATGAGAATGTGCGTCGACTATAGACAAATCAACCGTATCACCCACAAAGACGCATATCCGCTGCCTAGAATAGAGGAGTCTTTAGCCGCGCTAAAATCAGCTAACTTCTTTTCTACTTTGGACCTTACTAGCGGGTACTGGCAGGTTCCTGTGGCAGAGGCTGACAAGGAGAAGACCGCCTTCACCACCCCGATGGGACTGAGCGAATTCAACTGCATGCCTTTCGGGCTCTGCAACGCACCAGGGACCTTCCAGCGGCTGATGGAATGCTGTCTAGGGCACCGAAACTTCGAGACGGTCCTCCTTTACCTGGACGACGTGATCGTCTATTCGAAGACCTACGAGGACCATCTGAAGCACCTGGCCGAGGTGTTCGAAGCCCTGGCAGGCTATGGCCTGAAGGTGAAACCATCGAAGTGTCACCTGCTGAAACCAAAGGTCCAGTACCTAGGGCACGTGGTAAGCGCGGAAGGAGTGGCCCCCGACCCTGACAAGGTCACGGCAATCAAGAGCTGGCCAAGCCCCTCGAACATCAAAGAGGTGAGACAGTTTCTCGGGTTGGTAGGCTACTACCGAAGATTCATCCCCGGGTTCACCAAGATGGCAGCTCCTATGCAGGACCTCCTGATCGGACAGTCTAAGTCCAGGAGCCAAAAGCCGCCCTTCAAGTGGGATAAACCGGAAGAGGAGTCCTTCCGCCAGCTAAAGATGGCCCTCACAGAGGATGAGATCCTGGCCTACCCTGATTATGGCCAGCCTTTCATTCTCCACACAGATGCCAGTAATGTGGGACTGGGAGCCGTATTGTCCCAAAACCAACAGGGCAGATAACAGGTGATCACATACGCCAGCCGGAAGCTGAGGCCCATCGAAAGGAACCCGGAGAATTACAGCTCCTTCAAGCTAGAATTCTTGGCGGTTGTGTGGGCCGTGACGGAACGCTTCAAGCATTACCTGGCCTCCGCAAAGTTCACCGTGTACACGGACAACAACCCGTTGACACACCTGGACAATGCAAGACTGGGTGCCCTGGAACAGCGGTGGATGGCCCTTCTCTCCAACTATGACTTCGTGATCAAGTACCGGGCAGGCAAAACCAACGCCAACGCGGACGCCCTATCAAGGATGCCTCACTTACCTGAAGGTCACGAAGACCCAGAAGAGCTGGAGGAGGTAGAACTCCCCGCGTTTCACCGGTATGGAGCCGCTCAACACTCTCACCGCGTGAAGGAGGAGGATCTAACAACTGTGATGATGAATCCCCTACCTCACCACAGCTGGGCCGAGACCCAAGATAGTGACCCTGCAGTCCGCCTGGTGAAAGATCTGCTGACGCCCGCTTAGATCCAGATGCCCCAGAGGAAGCCAAGCAGCTATGGAAGGAGAAGAGCAAGCTGTTCCTCTACGAAGGCAAGTTGTGCAGAAGGATTGTCAACCACCGGACGCACGAGCTGACCTGGCAAGTCGTGGTCCCAAGGAGGGATGCAGCTATGGTCCTGGGGGCTTACCATGACAGAGCGGGACACTTCGGTTGGAAGAAACTGGAGTTCCTACTAAGAGGAAGATTCTTTTGGGTCGGCATGAGAGGAGCTGTAGAAAAATGGTGCAGAGACTGTGGCCCTTGTCACCTAAGGAGGAAGGACCGTGCCAGCCAGAAGACACCCTTGAGGCCCATCGTCACCACGCAGCCTCTTGAGCTGGTAGCTCTGGACCACGTCAAATTGGCTCCCAGCCGGTCAGGATACATCTATGCCCTGACAATCGTGGACCACTATTCCCGTTTTCTAGTGGTGGTCCCGGTAAAGGACTTGACAGCCCAAACAGCGGCCAGAGCCTTCCAGCAATATTTCTGCCGTCCACACGGGTATCCGGAACAGGTCCTGACAGACCAGGGTCCAGCGTTCGAGGCTGAAATCTTCCAGGAGTTCTGCAACCTCTATGGCTGTAAGAAGATTCGTACAACGCCTTACCACCCCCAAACCAACGGGATGTGTGAGAAGATGAACAATATAGTCATTGATCTCCTGAAGACGTTGCCCCTGGAGGAACGCAGCCTGTGGCCAGAAAAACTGCCGGACCTGATAGACCTATACAACAATATCCCGGTGAATGCTACAAACTGCACCCCGGCTTACCTGATGCGAGCTAGACCAGGAAAGCTGCCCGTAGACCTGGAGATGGGAGTCCTAATACCTGAGGACACCTCCCCGGATGCGGACTGGGATACGGAAAGGCAACTGCAGTACAAGAAGGTACAGGAGAGTGTGGAGAAGAGCCTGGCCCAGGTGAGAGAGAAGCAAGAAAGACTCTTCAATCAACACGCCCCTGCTAGTCCCCTAGAACCTGGTGAGCAAGTCCTAAAGCGAAAAAGAAGGCTACATAAGTTGGACGACCAGTGGGAAAGGGAACCCTACACCGTACTGCAGTCTGACCACGACAACCCAAAGGTGTGCGTAATCACCAAGGACGGAGGAGAAACCACTAGTGTCGTCTCCAGAGACCATCTCAAAAGGTGCCCTGAGCAACTCCGTAGTGCAGAAGAGGATCAGAGTGACCTTGAACCCGCAGAGGACAAAGAAGAAATGATCAGCACCGTTCTCGGAGAGTTCCCTCAGTCCTGGACTCGCATAAATGATGCCATAGTGGTACCTGTCCTGCATTTCCTGCAACCGGCACAGCAACAACCAACACCAGAGCCGGAAGGTGAAGAGGAGCAAGCAGTTCCAGAGGCAGAAGAGCCTGTACCAGCAGCCCAGGAGAGTCAACCCTCTGCTGACAGTGAGCCTGCCATGCCTGCGGTAAGCCAAAGGACCCGCAGACAGCTGCCTGCCCTACCTGTACACCCAGCTGGTAGCTGCACCCCTAACGCTAGTGGGGAAAGCCAAGTCAGTCCACCACCAGACAGTGGGCTACGTAGGTCAACCAGGAGCACAAAGGGACAGATACCCGCTCGCTGGAGAATATAGAGTGTACTAAAATTGTAAATAACCCTGTTGCCAAATGTTGAATTGTTTGCAAAGTTACATGCATGTTTGGTAATACTCTGTTTCAGTTTCTTGCAGCTACCGTAAGGACTCACAGGTTATGGACTTTTTATAACCGGGACCTTGTATGGACTGCGTTCAGAGCCTAACCCAGGAATGAACTAAGACTGTGAAGGACTTGGGGTAGGACAGACCCCCACCTGGTTAAGGCTCCCCGTTGTGCTGGTGATATGGACACCCGGTCACAGGCCACACTGTGACCTTAAGAACTCAATTTGTGCGTCGTCTGTCTATTAATGTTTTATTGTTATGCATATTGTCTTTGTTTACTGTTTAGTCCCGGAGTACTAAATTTCACTAGGGGGGAATGTGTCACCCTGGCCTGGATGCCACAAGTGTAATTAAAGCTGTGTCTGAGAGCAGGGGGGAGGTTCTCTAGTCAGGGGAACATTAGCATGCAATGCCTCCTGTCTCAGGCCAGTAGGGGGAGCAGGCTGCCCCTATAAAAGCTGGTGCTGAGGTCAGGGTTAGAGAGAACCCAGATGACCTGTCTCAGGACTGAGACGTGTCTCAGCAGAGCAGGGACAGACAGTTGCACTGCACCTAAGAGGAAGTGTGGCAGGAGGAGAGCCACAAGCCAGAGACAAGAGGCGAAGCAAGCCTGTCTTGGCAGATAACAGACTTAATCTACCAGACTTTGGTGTCTGAGGCTGGAAGGATTCCACATCCCCCAGCAGAGAACCAGTCCGCAAGGGACTGTATATTCCTTGGCGTAAGAAGCCTAGAGGCCCTGCCACAACAGAAGGGACCAGTAAAGCCATACAAGGCTGGGAGCAGAAAGGAACCCACGTCGCAGGCCATACAGGCGAGAAAACACGGAAAGCTCGGAAACGTGGGCTGTTACCCTATCAGGAGGAGATAGCCAGAAGGAGTGCAGAAAGCACGGTAGGCCTACACCCTCACCCTGACCAGGGCCAATTTCCCCGTTGCTCTCAGACATCCAGGTCCCCTCCTAGCCGGGACTGTTTGTGGGTCAGTTTACTTGTTTAGTAAAGACCCTGGACTGCAACCTGTTGTCTGTGTGCTCCTTGCTCCTCCAGCACAATCAGCACTGGGACTCCCACTACCATCACTCCCAACATCCATTATACTGCCCTGGGGCCGCACTCTTCCCGTGGAGAGTCACACTACCCTAGCTGCACACCTCATCAGCCCCAGCGGTCTGCATGCAGCGGCGGTTCCTAATAACCGCAATCCACGGGTGGCGTAGTCGGACATTATCAGCAGAACATAGCAGACTACCATTGGCCTGACCACCCTGAGCCACAGAACCGGGTCGCCACTACTACCCCCATCGTCTCCCTATTGCACGGATCCGAGTGCCCCACGGCCCAGGGGGCGAGTCACATGTAATACACTGACTCACCAGTGACGTCTCTAGGTGAAGTCCTTCATCTTCGCTTTTCTTCTTCATCTGGCACAGACGGCCATCACTTCTTCCAGCCAGGAATCATCTCTGCAGAAAATAACACACAGTTATCAATAACTGATCTCTTCTAGGGAATATTCCCACTCCACCCCCCGACTTCTACACTACACCAGTTGAAGAAAAAAAGCGATATAGTGCCGCCCTGCACAGTAACAGGAGCCCGCTTTTGTCCTATCCCATGGAAAACCATTTCCTAAAAAGTAAATTATATTACAGAAGTAATAATGTCTCTAATTGGACTCTAAAATAATTATGTTCCTCACTGGCCACCATAAACTAATAAAGTATGTTCCTCAATCTGGCACCAAACAGTAATTAAGTCCCTTGTTCAGCCTGGCACCCCCATATATCCATCCTGGCCCCCCCTTCCCTGCATATATCCATCCTGACACCCCCCATATATCCCTTCTGGCCCCCATATGTCCAGTGTGACCCCTCCATATATTTATCCTAGCCCACGTGGATCGAGCCTGCCCCCTCCCATATACCCATCCTAGTCCCCCATGTGGCCCTCCTGTTCCCCCCATATATCCATCCTGGCCTCCATGTGTCCAGCCTGCCCCCCCACATATCCATCCTGGCCTCCATGTTTCCAGCCTGCCCCCCCATATATCTGTCCTGGCCTCCATGTGTCCAGCCTGCCCCCTCCCATATATCTGTCCTAAAGCCCCATGTGTCAAGCCTGCCCCCCCATATATCCATCCTGGCCTCCATGTGTCCAGCATGCCCCCCCCTACATATCCATCCTGGCCTCCATGTGTCCAGCCTTCCCCCCCCAATATATCCATCCTGGCCTCCATGTTTCCAGCCTGCCCCCCATATATCCATCCTGGCCTCCATGTGTCCAGCCTGCCCCCTCATATATCCATCCTGCCCTTCCCCCCTGCATATATCCATCCTGACACCCCCCCATATATCCATACTGGCCCCCATATGTCCAGCGTGGCCCCTCCATATATTTATCCTAGCCCACGTGTATCGAGCCTGCCCTCCCACATACCTATCCTAGCCCCCCATGTGTCCAGCCTGCCCCCCACATATCCATCCTGGCCATCATGTGTCCAGCCTGCCCCGCCCCCCATATATCCGGCCCCCCATATATCCATCCCCCTCACATATCCATCCTGGCCTCCATGTGTCCAGCCTGCCCCACCATATAGCCATCCTGCCCACCCTTTCCCATGTGTCCAGCCAGGCTCCCCCTTATGTGTCCAGCCAGGCTCCCCCCCTTGTGTGTCCAGCCAGGGTTCCCCCTTGTGTGTCCATCCAGGCTCACACCCTTGTGTGTCCAGCCAGTGTTCCCCCTTGTGTGTCCAGCCAGGGTTCCCCCTTGTGTGTCCAGCCAGGGTTCCCTCTTGTGTGTCCAGTCAGGGCTTCCCTTGTGTGTCCAGCCAGGGCTCCCCCTTGTGGGTCCAGCCAGGGTTCCCCCTTGTGTGTCCATCCAGCTCCCCCCTTGTGGGGGCCCATCCCATTCTGCATCCACTCATATACACACAGACACACACACAGACACCTCTTACCTTCCTGCTCTCCCGTGCGGTGTCCTCCTTCTCCGGCGGCTGAGTTGCGCGCCTCCTTCACTGCAGGCGCATGACGATGACGTCATACGCCGGCCGGGGAAGGGAGACGCGCAGCTTCAGCTGCTTCACTGGGACGTGTGTCGCGGCGGTTCAGGTAATGAACGCCGCGTGAGCGCGTCCCTGCATACACTGTGCCTGCGCTTTTAAAGGGCCCGTGCCCCTTAAAACCGCAGGTTTTTTTATTTTTTCATTCTCTTCTCCCCCTCTCCTCTGCAGAAGGGTACCCCGCCAGCCCAGTCCCTCCCTGTTGATGACTTATCCTAAAATCGGTCATTAATATATAAGTCCTGGACAGTCCCGTTAAGCTTGTTTTACCTAGTTATAAAAGCCCTTTAAGTCCTCATTATAAGGTAAGGTATGAATGGATCTAATTAAATTCTCCAAAGAGAACTATTTATACATTTTAGTCACTGTGAGCTTTCTACAAGATATTGCGGGCAGTATATAGCGAATATACGGACACAGAGCCATTCGCCGGCTCAGATTGCCAATAAGCACCTTGTAAATATGAGACCTTGACATCACAGGTTACTTGGCTTAATATGAAATTGTCCCTCATGTGTACCGCATTGTGGGCAGGGACTATATGTGCATCACTGCAGAATATGTTGGCAATAAAAAGTCAACAGAAATGAATATCATGCAGATCCTCACCAGGACTCCAGCAGTGTCACCATCCTGCCACCATACAGCTATAGAAGGACAATAAACCTGCAGGGTTCTCCCCTCAGTTATTTTTTCCTTTAATTTTATTATCTGTTTCTTACTCACAGTGAAAGAACAGTCATCAGATATTTTATTCTTCACTTTTTATTTTACAGTCTCAGCTCTGAAGAATAGAACGTCTTATGAATAAATGACAGCTCACTTATTACAGTGGTGGCCAAAAGTATTGGCACCCCTGCAATTCTGACAGATAATACTCAGTTTCTTCCTGAAAATGATTGCAATCACAAATTCTTTGGTATTATTATCTTCATTTAATTTGCTTGCAAGGAAAAAATACAAAAGAGAATGAAGCAAAAATCAAAACCTTGATCATTTCACACAAAACTCCAAAAATGGGCCGGACAAAAGTATTGGCACCCTCAGCCTAATACTTGGTTGCACAACCTTTAGCCAAAATAACTGTGAACAACCGCTTCCGGTAACCATCAATGAGTTTCTTACAATGCTCTGCTGGAATCGTAGACCATTCTTCTTTGGCAAACTGCTCCAGGTCCCTGATATTTGAAGGGCGCCTTCTCCAAACTGCCATTTTGTGATCTCTCCACAGGTGTTCTATGGGATTCAGGTCTGGACTCATTGCTGGCCACCTTAGAAGTCTCCAGTGCTTTCTCTAAAACCATTTTATAGTGCTTTTGGAAGTGTGTTTTGGGTCATTGTCCTGCTGGAAGACCCATGACCTCTAAGGGCGACCCAGCTTTCTCACACTGGGCCCTACATTATGCTGCAAAATTTGTTGGTAGTCTTCAGACTTCATAATGCCATGCACACGGTCAAGCAGTCCAGTGCCAGAGGCAGCAAAGCAACCCCAAAACATCAGGGAACCTCCGCCATGTTTGACTGTAGGGACCATGTTCTTTTCTTTGAATGCCTCTTTTTTTTTCCTGTACACTCTATGTTGATGGTTTTTCCCAAAAAGCTCGACTTTTATCTCATCTGACCAGAGAACATTCTTCCAAAACATAGTAACATAGTTTGTAAACATAGTTAGTAAAAGCCGAATAAAGACTTGCGTCCATCAAGTTCGACCTGTTAGTTCTGTAATTGCTAAAGTTGATCCAGAGGAGGGCAAAAACCCCAAATGATTTGGCCAATCTTCACCTGAGGAAAAATTCCCTCCTGACTCTGAAACCAGCAGTCAGAATAAATCCCTGTATCAACTTACTATTTTATTTTATTTTTCAGTATATGCTGAAATCTGCCTGGTATCTAGAAATGCATCCAGTCCCCGCTTGAACTGGTTTAGTGAATCCGACATTACCGTCTCCTCACTCAGTGAATTCCATATTCTCACTGCTCTTACCGTAAAGAACCCCTTCCTATGCTGGTGCTGAAACCTTTTCTCTTCCAGTCTTAGTGAATGCCCTCTTGTTACCGTAATATCCCTCCTTTTGAACAAATCCCTGGCAAGGTCTCTATACTGTCCCCTAACATATTTGTACACATTTATTATGTCCCCCCTCAACCTTCTCTTTTCCAGGCTGAATAGTCCTAGTTTTGCCAACCTCTCTGGTTATTGCAGTCCCTCCATTCCCTTTATTAATTTTGTTGCCCTCCTTTGTACCTTTTCAAGCTCATTTATATCCTTTCTATATATTGGGGCCCATAACTGAGCACAGTATTCCAAGTGTGGTCTGACCAGTGCTTTGTACAGTGGAAGAACAATGTTCTCCTCCTTTGCAGCTATACCTCTTCTGATACATCCCATTACCCTGTTTGCCCTTACAGCAGCGGCCTGACTTTGGGCACTCCAATTTAGTTTGCCATCAATCAAGATGCCCAAGTCCTTCTCCATCTCTGAATTCCCCAATGATTTCCCATTCAGTGAGTACTGGTGACTTCCATGTTTCCTTCCCATATGTATGACCTTACATTTCTCCTCGTTAAACCTCATTTGCCATTTAATGCTCCACCTACCCAGCTTATCCAAATCCCTCTGTAGGTCTTCACTATCCTCTTTTGTATTAATTGTTTTACATAACTTTGTGTCATCTGCAAATATTGATATTTTACTATTTATCCCGTTGACTATGTCGTTAATAAAGATATTAAATAACATTGGGCCTAGTACAGACCCCTGTGGTACCCCACTAGTGACGCTTACCCAATCTGAGTATATTCCATTTATAACCACCCTCTGCCTTCTATCCCTTAGCCAGTTAGCTACCCACTTGCAGACATTTTCCCCCAGCCCCATCATTCTCATTTTGTATACCAACCTATTATGTGGCACGCTATCGAAAGCTTTTGAGAAGTCGAGATACACGACATCCACTGGTTCCCCCTGATCTACTCGAGAGCTAACCTCCTCGTAGAAGTCAATCAGGTTTGTTTGGCAGGAGCGATTCCTCATGAATCCATGTTGGTTCGGGATTAAAAAATTATTAGCATCAAGATGCTCCATAATCGCCTCTTTAATGAAGCTTTCAAAAATTTTGCCCACAACGGACGTCAGACTCACCGGCCGATAGTTTCCGGCGTCACTTTTCGCTCCCTTTTTGAATATTGGCACTACATTCGCCTGTCGCCAATCAAGTGGCACAGACCCAGTCTCAACAGAGTCCTTAAATATAAGATATAACTGTCTGTCTATCACATTACTTAGTTCCCTTAGTACCCGTGGGTGTATGCCATCAGGTCCTGGTGATTTGTTTATTTTAATGTGTACACAGTATACAGTATATGTATACTGTATATGTGTATATATGTATACTGTATATGTGTATATATGTATACTGTATATGTGTGTATATGTATACTGTATGTGTGTATATATATATGTATACTGTATATGTGTGTGTATATGTATACTGTATATGTGTGTATATATGTATACTGTATATGTGTATATATGTATACTGTATATGTGTATATATGTATACTGTATATGTGTGTGTGTATATATATATGTTTACTGTATATGTGTGTGTATATATATGTATACTGTATATGTGTATATATGTATACTGTATATGTGTGTGTATATATATGTTTACTGTATATGTGTGTGTATATATATGTATACTGTATATGTGTGTATTTTTATACTATATATGTGTGTATATATATATGTATACTGTATATGTGTGTGTATATATATGTAAACTGTATATGTGTGTGTATATATATACTGTATGTGTGTGTATATATATGTATACTGTATATGTGTGTATATATGTATACTGTATGTGTGTGTATATATATGTATACTGTATATGTGTGTATATGTATACTGTATATGGGTGTATATATATGTATACTGTATGTGTGTATATATATGTATACTGTATGTGTGTATATATATGTATACTGTATATGCGTGTATATATGTATACTGTATATGGGTGTGTATATATGTATACAGTATATGTGTGTATATATGTATACTGTATGTGTGTGTATATATATGTATACTGTATATGTGTGTATATATATATATATGTATACTGTATGTGTGTGTATATATATGTATACTGTATATGTGTGTATATATATGTGTATACTGTATATGTGTGTATATATGTATACTGTATATATGTGTATATATGTATACTGTATATGTGTGTTTATGTATACTGTTTATGTGTGTATATATATGTGTATACTGTATGTGTGTGTGTATATATATGTATACTGTATGTGTGTGTGTATATGTATACTGTTTATGTGTGTATATATATGTATACTGTATGTGTATATATATGTATACTGTATATGTGTGTGTATATATATGTAAACTGTATATGTGTGTATATATGTATACTGTTTGTGTGTATATATATGTATACTGTATGTGTGTATATATGTATACTGTATATGGGTGTATATATGTATACTGTATATATGTATACTGTATATGTGTGTATATATATGTATACTGTATATGTGTGTATATATATATATATGTATACTGTATGTGTGTGTATATATATGTATACTGTATATGTGTGTATATATATGTGTATACTGTATATGTGTGTATATATGTATACTGTATATGTGTGTGTATATGTATACTGTATATGTGTGTGTATATGTATACTGTTTATGTGTGTATATATATGTGTATACTGTATGTGTGTGTGTATATATATGTATACTGTATGTGTGTGTGTATATGTATACTGTTTATGTGTGTATATATATGTATACTGTATGTGTATATATATGTATACTGTATATGTGTGTGTATATATATGTAAACTGTATATGTGTGTATATATGTATACTGTTTGTGTGTATATATATGTATACTGTATGTGTGTATATATGTATACTGTATATGGGTGTATATATGTATACTGTATATATGTATACTGTATATGTGTGTATATATATGTATACTGTATATGTGTGTATATATATGTATACTGTATATGTGTGTGTATATATATACTGTATATGTGTTTATATATATGTACACTGTATATGTGTGTATATATATGTATACTGTATATGTGTGTGTATATATATACTGTATATGTGTGTGTATATGTATACTGTATATGTGTTTATATATATGTACACTGTATATGTGTGTATATATATGTATACTGTATATGTGTGTGTATATATACTGTATATGTGTATATATATGTATACTGTATATGTGTGTGTATATATATGTATACTGTATATGTGTGTATATATGTATACTGTATATGTGTGTGTATATATATACTGTATATGTGTGTGTATATGTATACTGTATATGTGTTTATATATATGTACACTGTATATGTGTGTATATATATGTATACTGTATATGTGTGTGTATATATACTGTATATGTGTATATATATGTATACTGTATATGTGTGTGTATATATATGTATACTGTATATGTGTGTATATATATGTATACTGTATATGTGTGTGTATATATACTGTATATGTGTTTATATATATGTATACTGTCTATGTGTGTATATGTGTATACTGTATATGTGTTTATATATATGTACACTGTATATGTGTGTATATATATGTATACTGTATATGTGTGTGTATATATATACTGTATATGTGTTTATATATATGTACACTGTATATGTGTGTATATATATGTATACTGTATATGTGTGTGTATATATACTGTATATGTGTATATATATGTATACTGTATATGTGTGTGTATATATATGTATACTGTATATGTGTGTATATATATGTATACTGTATATGTGTGTGTATATATACTGTATATGTGTTTATATATATGTATACTGTCTATGTGTGTATATGTGTATACTGTATATGTGTGTATATATGTATACTGTATATGTGTGTGTATATATATGTATACTGTATATGTGTGTATATATATGTATACTGTATATATGTGTATATATATATGTATACTGTATGTGTGTATATATATTTATACTGTATGTGTGTATATATATGTATACTGTATATGTGTGTGTATATGTATACTGTATATGGGTGTATATATGTACACTGTATATGTGTGTGTATATATGTATACTGTATATGGGTGTATATATGTATACTGTATATGTGTGTGTATATATGTATACTGTATATGGGTGTATATATGTATACTGTATATGTGTGTATAAATGTATACTGTTTATGGGTGTATATATGTATACTGTATATGTGTATATATGTATACTGTATATGTGTGTATATATGTATACTGTATATGTGTATATATGTATACTGTATATGTGTGTGTGTATATATATATGTTTACTGTATATGTGTGTGTATATATATGTATACTGTATATGTGTATATATGTATACTGTATATGTGTGTGTATATATATGTTTACTGTATATGTGTGTGTATATATATGTATACTGTATATGTGTGTATTTTTATACTATATATGTGTGTATATATATATGTATACTGTATATGTGTGTGTATATATATGTAAACTGTATATGTGTGTGTATATATATACTGTATGTGTGTGTATATATATGTATACTGTATATGTGTGTATATATGTATACTGTATGTGTGTGTATATATATGTATACTGTATATGTGTGTATATGTATACTGTATATGGGTGTATATATATGTATACTGTATGTGTGTATATATATGTATACTGTATGTGTGTATATATATGTATACTGTATATGTGTGTATATATGTATACTGTATATGGGTGTGTATATATGTATACAGTATATGTGTGTATATATGTATACTGTATGTGTGTGTATATATATGTATACTGTATATGTGTGTATATATATATATATGTATACTGTATGTGTGTGTATATATATGTATACTGTATATGTGTGTATATATGTATACTGTATATATGTGTATATATGTATACTGTATATGTGTGTTTATGTATACTGTTTATGTGTGTATATATATGTGTATACTGTATGTGTGTGTGTATATATATGTATACTGTATGTGTGTGTGTATATATATGTAAACTGTATATGTGTGTGTATATGTATACTGTTTGTGTGTATATATATGTATACTGTATGTGTGTATATATGTATACTGTATATGGGTGTATATATGTATACTGTATATATGTATACTGTATATGTGTGTATATATATGTATACTGTATATGTGTGTATATATATGTATACTGTATATGTGTGTGTATATATATACTGTATATGTGTTTATATATATGTACACTGTATATGTGTGTATATATATGTATACTGTATATGTGTGTGTATATATATGTATACTGTATATGTGTGTGTATATATATACTGTATATGTGTTTATATATATGTACACTGTATATGTGTGTATATATATGTATACTGTATATGTGTGTGTATATATACTGTATATGTGTATATATATGTATACTGTATATGTGTGTGTATATATATGTATACTGTATATGTGTGTATATATATGTATACTGTATATGTGTGTGTATATATACTGTATATGTGTTTATATATATGTATACTGTCTATGTGTGTATATGTATACTGTATATGTGTGTATATGTATACTGTATATGTGTTTATATATATGTACACTGTATATGTGTGTATATATATGTATACTGTATATGTGTGTGTATATATACTGTATATGTGTATATATATGTATACTGTATATGTGTGTGTATATATATGTATACTGTATATGTGTGTATATATATGTATACTGTATATGTGTGTGTATATATACTGTATATGTGTTTATATATATGTATACTGTCTATGTGTGTATATGTATACTGTATATGTGTGTATATGTATACTGTATATGTGTTTATATATATGTACACTGTATATGTGTGTATATATATGTATACTGTATATGTGTGTGTATATATACTGTATATGTGTTTATATATATGTATACTGTATATGTGTATATATGTATACTGTATATGTGTGTATATGTATACTGTATATGTGTTTATATATATGTACACTGTATATGTGTGTATATATATGTATACTGTATATGTGTGTGTATATATATACTGTATATGTGTTTATATATATGTACACTGTATATGTGTGTATATATATGTATACTGTATATGTGTGTGTATATATATGTATACTGTATATGTGTGTATATATATGTATACTGTATATGTGTGTGTATATATACTGTATATGTGTTTATATATATGTATACTGTCTATGTGTGTATATATGTATACTGTATATGTGTTTATATATATGTACACTGTATATGTGTGGATATATATGTATACTGTATATGTGTGTGTATATATACTGTATATGTGTTTATATATATGTATACTGTCTATGTGTGTATATGTGTATACTGTATATGTGTGTATATATGTATACTGTATATGTGTGTGTATATATATGTATACTGTATATGGGTGTGTATATATGTATACTGTATATGTGTGTATATATGTATACTGTATATGTGTGTATATATATATGTATACTGTATATGTGTATATATATGTATACTGTATATGTGTGTATATATATGTATACTGTATATATGTGTATATATATATGTATACTGTATGTGTGTATATATATTTATACTGTATGTGTGTATATATATGTATACTGTATATGTGTGTGTATATGTATACTGTATATGGGTGTATATATGTACACTGTATATGTGTGTGTATATATGTATACTGTATATGGGTGTATATATGTATACTGTATATGTGTGTGTATATATGTATACTGTATATGGGTGTATATATGTATACTGTATATGTGTGTATAAATGTATACTGTTTATGAGTGTATATATGTATACTGTATATGTATACAGTATACATATATACACACACATATACAGTATACACATATACACACATATACAGTATACATATATACACATACATATACAGTATACACATATACACACATATACAGTATACATATATACACCCATATACAGTATACATATATATACACACATATACAGTATACATATATACACACACATATACAGTATACATATACACACACATATACAGTATACATATACACACACATATACAGTATACATATATACACACATACAGTATACATATATATACACACATATACAGTATACATATATACAGTATACATATATACACCCATATACAGTATACATATATACACATACATATACAGTATACACATATACACACATATACAGTATACATATATACACCCATATACAGTATAAATATATACACACACATATACAGTATACATATACACACATATACAGTATACACATATATACACACATATACAGTATACATATATATACACACATATACAGTATACATATACACACACATATACAGTATACATATATACACACATATACAGTATACATATATATACACACATATACAGTATACATATACACACACATATACAGTATACATATACACACACACATATACAGTATACATATATACACACATATACAGTATACATATACACACACATATACAGTATACATATATACACACACATATACAGTATACACATATACACACATATACAGTATACATATACACACATATACAGTATACATATATACACACATATACAGTATACACATATACACACATATACAGTATACATATACACACACATATACAGTATACACATATACACACATATACAGTATACATATACACACACATATACAGTATACACATATACACACATATACAGTATACATATATACACACACATATACAGTATACATATATATACACCCATATATAGTATACACATATACACACATATACAGTATACATATACACACACATATACAGTATACACATATACACACATATACAGTATACATATACACACACATATACAGTATACACATATACACACATATACAGTATATATATACACACATATACAGTATACATATATACACACACATATACAGTATATATATACACACATATACAGTATACATATATACACACACATATACAGTATACACATATACACACATATACAGTATACATATATACACACACATATACAGTATACATATATACACACATATACAGTATACACATATACACACATATACAGTATACATATACACACATATACAGTATACACATATACACACATATACAGTATACATATACACACATAGACAGTATACACATATACACACATATACATATATATATATACATATACACACACATATACAGTATACATATATACACACACACATACAGTATACAAATATATACACATATACAGTATACATATATATACACATATACAGTATACATATATACACACATATACAGTATACATATATACACCCATATACAGTATACATATATATACACCCATATACAGTATACATATATACACACATATACAGTATACATATACACACATATACAGTATACATATATATACACACATACAGTATACATATATATACACATATACAGTATACATATATATACACACATATACACACATATACAGTATACATATATATATACACACACATATACAGTATACATATACACACATACAGTATACATATACACACACATATACAGTATATATATACACACATATACAGTATACATATATACACACACATATACACTATACACATATACACACATATACATATATATATACATACATATACTCACACATATACAGTATACATATATATACACACATATACAGTATACATATACACACATATACAGTATACATATATACACCCATATACAGAATACATATACACACACATATACAGTATACACATATACACACATATACAGTATACATATATACACATATACAGTATACATATATACACACACAGTATACATATATATACACACATATACACACATATACAGTATACATATATATATACACACACATATACAGTATACATATACACACATATACAGTATACATATATACACCCATATACAGAATACATATACACACACATATACAGTATACACATATACAGACATATACAGTATACATATATATATACACACATATATACACACATATACAGTATACATATATATACACACACATATACAGTATACATATATATATACACACCCATATACAGTATACATATATACACACATACAGTATACATATATACACACACATATACAGTATACATATACACACCCATATACAGTATACATATATACACACATATACAGTATACATATATACACACATATACAGTATACATATACACACACATATACAGTATACATATATATACACATACATATACAGTATACACATATACACACATATACAGTATACATATATACACACATATACAGTATACATATATATACACACATATATACACACATATACAGTATACATATATACACATACAGTATACATATATATATATACACACATATACAGTATACATACATATATACACACACCCATATACAGTATACATATATACACACACATATACAGTATACATATACACACCCATATACAGTATACATATATACACACATATACAGTATACATATATACACACATATACAGTATACATATACACACACATATACAGTATACATATATATACACATACATATACAGTATACACATATACACACATATACAGTATACATATATACACACATATACAGTATACATATATATACACACATATATACACACATATACAGTATACATATATACACATACAGTATACATATATATATATACACACATATACAGTATACATACATATATACACACACACATATACAGTATACATATACACACACACATATACATTATACATATATATACACACATACAGTATACATATACACACCCATATACAGTATACATATACACACCCATATACAGTATACATATATACACACACATATACAGTATACATATATACACACACATATACAGTATACACATATACACACATATACAGTATACATATATACACATATACAGTATACATATATACACACACAGTATACATATATATACACACATATACACACATATACAGTATACATATATATATACACACACATATACAGTATACATATACACACATATACAGTATACATATATACACCCATATACAGAATACATATACACACACATATACAGTATACACATATACAGACATATACAGTATACATATATATATACACACATATATACACACATATACAGTATACATATATATACACACACATATACAGTATACATATATATATACACACCCATATACAGTATACATATATACACACATACAGTATACATATATACACACACATATACAGTATACATATACACACCCATATACAGTATACATATATACACACATATACAGTATACATATATACACACATATACAGTATACATATACACACACATATACAGTATACATATATATACACATACATATACAGTATACACATATACACACATATACAGTATACATATATACACACATATACAGTATACATATATATACACACATATATACACACATATACAGTATACATATATACACATACAGTATACATATATATATATACACACATATACAGTATACATACATATATACACACACCCATATACAGTATACATATATACACACACATATACAGTATACATATACACACCCATATACAGTATACATATATACACACATATACAGTATACATATATACACACATATACAGTATACATATACACACACATATACAGTATACATATATATACACATACATATACAGTATACACATATACACACATATACAGTATACATATATACACACATATACAGTATACATATATATACACACATATATACACACATATACAGTATACATATATACACATACAGTATACATATATATATATATACACACATATACAGTATACATACATATATACACACACACATATACAGTATACATATACACACACACATATACATTATACATATATATACACACATACAGTATACATATACACACCCATATACAGTATACATATACACACCCATATACAGTATACATATATACACACACATATACAGTATACATATATATACACACATACAGTATACACATATACAGTATACATATATACACACACATATACAGTATATATATACACCCATATACAGTATACATATACACACATATACAGTATACATATATACACACACATATACAGTATACATATACACACCCATATACAGTATACATATATACACCCATATACAGTATACATATACACACATATACAGTATACATATATACACACACATATACAGTATACATATACACACCCATATACAGTATACATATATACACACATATACAGTATACATATATATACACCCATATACAGTATACACATATACACACATATACAGTATACATATACACACACATATACAGTATACATATATACACACATATACAGTATACATATACACACATATACAGTATACATATACACACATATACAGTATACATATATACACACACATATACAGTATACATATATACACACATATACAGTATACATATATATACACCCATATACAGTATACACATATACACACATATACAGTATACATATACACACACATATACAGTATACACATATACACACATATACAGTATACATATACACACATATACAGTATACACATATACACACATATACAGTATACATATACACACACATATACAGTATACACATATACACACATATACAGTATACATATACACACACATATACAGTATACACATATACACACATATACAGTATACATATATACACCCATATACAGTATACATATATATACACATATACATATATATATACATATACACACACATATACAGTATACATATATACATACACACATACAGTATACATATATACACCCATATACAGCATACATATACACACATATACAGTATACATATATATACACACATACAGTATACATATATATACACATATACAGTATACATATATATACACACATATACACACATATACAGTATACATATATATATACACACATATACAGTATACACATATACACACATATACATATATATATACATATACACACACATATACAGTATACATATATACATACACACATACAGTATACATATATACACCCATATACAGCATACATATACACACATATACAGTATACATATATATACACACATACAGTATACATATATATACACATATACAGTATACATATATATACACACATATACACACATATACAGTATACATATATATATACACACATATACAGTATACATATATACACACATATACAGTATACATATATATACACACCCATATACAGTATACATATATACACACATACGGTATACATATATGCACACACATATACAGTATACATATATACACACCCATATACAGTATACATATATACACGCATATATACAGTAATACAGCATATACACACACACACATACAGTATACATATACACACACATATATACTGTATATATACATATATATACACACATACAGTATACATATATACACACATATACAGTATACATATATACACACATATACAGTATACATATATATACACACATATACAGTATACATATATACACACACATATACAGTATACATATATATACACACATATACAGTATACATATATACACACACATATACATTATACATATATACACATATACAGTATACATATATAAACACACATATACAGTATACATATATACACATATACAGTATACATATACACACATATACAGTATACATATATATACACATATACAGTATACATATACACACCCATATACAGTATACATATATACACACATATATACAGTAATACAGCATATACACATATACTGTATATATACACACACACACACACACATATACAGTATACATATATACACACACATATACAGTATACATATATACACACACATATACAGTATACATATACACACATATACAGTATACATATATATACACACATATACAGTATACATATATACACACACATATACAGTATACATATATATACACACATATACAGTATACATATATATACACATATACAGTATACATATACACACCCATAAACAGTATACATATATATACACACACATATACAGTATACATATATACACACATATACAGTATACATATATACACCCATATACAGTATACATATACACACCCATAAACAGTATACATATATATACACACATATACAGTATACATATATACACACATATACAGTATACATATATACACCCATATACAGTTTACATATACACACCCATAAACAGTATACATATATATACACACATATACAGTATACATATATACACACATATACAGTATACATATATATATACACACATATACAGTATACATATATATACACACATATACAGTATACATATATACACATATACAGTATACATATATATACACACACATATACAGTATACATATATATACACACATATACAGTATACATATATATACACACATATACAGTATACATATACACACCCATAAACAGTATACATATATATACACACATATACAGTATACATATATACACACATATACAGTATACATATATATACACACATATACAGTATACATATACACACACATATACAGTATACATATATATACACACATACAGTATACATATATATACACACACATATACAGTATACATATATATACACACATACAGTATACATATATATACACACACATATACAGTATACATATATATACACACATACAGTATACATATATATATACACACACATACAGTATACATATATATACACACACATATACAGTATACATATACAGCGATATTGGCGCCAAATTTAAACACCGCTATGCTGATTGGTCACGGTTACCGGTCGCAAATAATCAGCATTATTGGCCCCAAATTTAAACACCGCTCTGCTGATTGGTCCCGGCCGTGACCAATCACCATTATTGGCGCCAAATTTAAACAACGCTGTGCTGATTGGTCGCGACCGCCGGCCGCAACCAATCAGCATTATTGGCGCCAAATTTAAACCCCGCTCTGCTGATTGGTCGCGTTCGCTGCCCACGACCAATCAGCATTATTGGCGCCAAATTTAAACCCCGCTCTGCTGATTGGTCGTGTTCGCTGCCCGCGACCAATCAGCATTATTGGCGCCAAATTTAAACCCCGCTCTGCTGATTAGTCGCGACCGCCGGCCGTGACCAATCTGCGATATAGCCGCCAAGTTTTAACACCGCTTTGGTGATTGGTCACGGTTGCCGGCCTCGACCAATCAGCGATTTTGGCGCCAAATTTAAACACCGCTCTGCTGATTGCGCCCTGTCGGCCGCATACATATTCTAGAATACCCGATGCATTAGAATTGGGCCACCATCTAGTGGGTGTATATATGTATACTGTATATATGTGTATATATATTTATACTGTATGTGTGTATATATATGTATACTGTATATGTGTATATATATATACTGTATATGTGTGTATATGTGTATACTGTATAAGTGTGTATATATGTATACTGTATAAGTGTGTATATATGTATACTGTATATGTGTGTATATATATGTATACTGTATATGTGTGTATATATGTATACTGTATAAGTGTGTATATATGTATACTGTATATGTGTGTGTATATATATGTATACTGTATATGTGTGTATATGTATACTGTATATGCGTGTATATATATGTATACTGTATATGTGTGTATATATGTATACTGTATGTGTGTGTATATATATGTATACTGTATATGGGTGTATATATGTATACTGTATATATGTGTATATATATATTTATACGGTATGTGTGTATATATATGTATACTGTATATATGTATACTGTATATGTGTGTATATATGTATACTGTATGTGTGTATTTATATGTATACTGTATATGTGTTTTTATATATATGTATACTGTATATGGGTGTATATATGTATATACTGTATATATGTGTGTGTGTATATATGTATACTGTATATGTGTATATATGTATACTGTATGTGTATATATGTATACTGTATATATGTGTATATATATTTATACTGTATGTCTGTATATATATGTATACTGTATATGTGTGTATATATGTATACTGTATATATGTGTATATATATGTATACTGTATGTGTGTATATGTATACTGTATATGTGTGTATATATATGTATACTGTATATGTGTGTATATGTATACTGTATATGTGTGTGTATATATATGTATACTGTATATGTGTATGTATAATGTATATGGGTGTATATATATGTATACTGTATATGTGTGTATATATATGTATACTGTATATGTGTGTATATATGTATACTGTATATGTGTATGTATAATGTATATGGGTGTATATATATGTATACTGTATAAGTGTGTATTTTCATGACTATGAATTAACCCATGTGGAATTATATACTTAACAAAAAAGTGTGAAACAACTGAAAATATGTCTTATATTCTAGGTTCTTCAAAGTAGCCACCTTTTGCTTTGATGACTGCTTTGCACACTCTTGGCATTCTCTTGATGAGCTTCTAGAGGTAGTCACCGGAAATGGTCTTCACCTCACAGGTGTGCCCTGTCAGGTTTAATATGATAAAGTGCTTTATTCTTTGTCGGGTCCAGGGGTCCTGTAGAATGTGAATCCCTGAGGAACAGCGGATCCTTGGCTTGTGCCAAGACAGAAGAAAAGTTGCTGAACACTTGGTACCCCAAAGTGATCAATCTATTTGCCAATCAAGATGCCCTGCAGTTGATTAATGCGGACAAATTGGATTCCTTTTATAACTGCGTCTCGACACTTATGTCCAACCAGGTAAAGGCGGCTGCGAGATCCGTGATATATAAGGATTCATGTTCATTATTGTATCTCTGGATCAGACATAGACTCAGAGTGGTATTCCCATCTCATATATTTATGGCACTTCCACAGTCTGAGGACGCACATTCGGCTGAAGTATATTGCTGCGCAGGAACATGCCGGGTCCCTGAGCTGCAATGCATGCCGCCAGCCAATCAAAGGCCGGTAGCTGATGTCGGCGTGCCAGTCACGAGCGACGCATGGAAGTGACGTCATGCGCTGCCTCTACCGGCACACTGAAATCAGCTACAGAAGAAGGCGCCGCATGTCGTGGGAGCGGAGGAAGGTAAGAAGAATCATTTATTTTTGTTTATTTAATGTATTGGAAAAGAACGACAGAACATTATACCAGGAAAGGGCCAAGGATGGGGAGCATTATACAAGGAAGGGGCTCAGGGTGGGGAGAATTAGACAAGGAAGGGGCCCAGGATGGGGAGCATTATATAATGAAGGGGCCCAGGATGGGGAGCATTATACAAGGAAAGGGCCCAGGATGGGGGGAATTAGACAAGGAAGGGTTCCAGGATGGGGAGCATTATACAAGGAAGGTGCCCAGGATGGGGGGAATTAGACAAGGAAGGGTCCCAGGATGGGGAGCATTATACAAGGAAGTAGCTTAGGATGAGAAGCATTATACAAGGAAGGGTCCCAGGATGGGGAGAATTAGACAAGGAAGGGTCCCAAGATGGGGAGCATTATACAAGGAAGTAGCCTAGGATGAGGAGCATTACACAAGGAAGGGGCGCAAGATGGAGAGCATTATACAAGGAAAGGTCGCAGGATGGGGAGCATTACACAAGGAAGGGGAGCATGATGGGGAGCATTATACAAGGAAGAGGCGCAGGATGGGGAGCATTACACAAGGAAGGGGTGCAAGATGGGGAGCATTATACAAGGAAGTAGCCTAGGATGAGGTGCATTACACAAGGAAGGAACGCAGGATGGGGAGCATTACACAAGGAAGGGGCGCAAGATGGGGAGCATTATACAAGGAAGGGGCGCAAGATGGGGAGCATTATACAAGGAAGGGGCGCAAGATGGGGAGCATTACACAAGGAAGGGGCGCAGGATGGGGAGCACTATACAAGGAAGGGGCGCATGATGGGGAGCATTATACAAGGAAGGGGCGCATGATGGGGAGCATTTTACAAGGAAGAGGCCAAGGATGGGGAGCATTATACCAGGCAGGGGTTCAGAATGGGGGGCATTGTACAAGGAAGCGGCCCAGGATAGGGAGCATTATACCAGAATGGGGGTCATTATATCATGACATGGGCCAGGATGAAGGACATTACACCAGGAAAGGCACAAGGATGGAGGTCATTATACCAGAATGGGGCCTAGGATGGGGGACAGGATACCAGGATGGAAGACATTGTTATAGGATGAGGGACATTGTACCAGGATGGGGTCATTGTTATAGGATGTGGGACATTATACCAGGATGGGGGACATTGTTGCAGGAAGGGGCCAGGATGGGGGACATTATTACAGTAAGAGGCCCAGGACAAAGGACATTATACCAGGAAGGAGCCCAGGATTGGGACGTTATTGCTGAAAGGGGGCTCAGGATGGGGGGTATTATACACAGAAGGTGGATATTATAACAGGAAGAGGCCCAGGATAGGGGATATTATAACAGGAAGGGGTGCAGGATGGGGAACATTATACCAGGAAGGGGCCTAGAATGAGAGACATTATTATAGGATGGGGCTAGGGCTACGATGGGGGAGATTATTACAGGAAACATCCAAGGCAAGGGCGAACACGCGCATCATTATCGGATCTAGAATGCTACAAGGGCCCATAGGCATTATACAAGGAAGGTGCCCAGGATAGGGGGAATTAGACAAGGAAGGGTCCCAGGATGGGGAGCATTATACAAGGAAGTAGCCTAGGATGAGAAGCATTATACAAGGAAGGGTCCCAGGATGTGGAGAATTAGACAAGGAAGGGTCCCAAGATGGGGAGCATTATACAAGGAAGTAGCCTAGGATGAAGAGCATTATACAAGGAAGGGGCGCAGGATAGGGAGCATTACACAAGGAAGGGGAGCAAGATGGAGAGCATTATACAAGGAAGGGGCGCAGGATGGGGAGCATTACACAAGGAAGGGGCGCAGGATGGGGAGCATTATACAAGGAAGGGGCGCATGATGGGGAGCATTATACAAGAAAGGGGCGCAGGATGGGGAGCATTACACAAGGCAGGGGTGCCAGATGGGGAGCATTATACAAGGAAGTAGCCTAGGATGAGATGCATTACACAAGGAAGGCGCGCAGGATGGGGAGCATTACACGAGGAAGGGGCGCAAGATGGGGAGCATTATACAAGGAAGGGGCGCAAGATGGGGAGCATTACACAAGGAAGGGGCGCAGGATGGGGAGCACTATACAAGGAAGGGGCGCATGATGGGGAGCATTATACAAGGAAGGGGCGCATGATGGGGAGCATTTTACAAGGAAGGGGCCAAGGATGGGGAGCATTATACAAGGCAGGGGTTCAGGATGGGGGGCATTGTACAAGGAAGCAGCCCAGGATAGGGAGCATTATACCAGAATGGGGATCATTATACCATGACATGGGCCAGGATGAAGGACATTACACCAGGAAGGGCACAATGATGGAGGTCATTATACCAGAATGGGGCCTAGGATGGGGGACAGGATACCAGGATGGAAGACATTGTTATAGGATGTGGGATATTATACTAGGATAGGGGACATTGTTACAGGAAGGGGCCAGGATGGGGGACATTATTACAGTAAGAGGCCCTGGACCAAGGACATTATACCAGGAAGGAGCCCAGGATTGGGACGTTATTGCTGAAAGGGGCTCAGGATGGGGGGTATTATACACAGAAGGTGGATATTATAACAGGAAGAGGCCCAGGATAGGGGATATTATAACAGGAAGGGGCGCAGGAAGGGGAACATTATACCAGGAAGGGGCCTAGAATGAGAGACATTATTATAGGATGGGGCTAGAGCTACGATGGGGGAGATTATTACAGGAAACATCCAAGGCAAGGGCGAACATGCGCATCATTATCGGATCTAGAATGCTATAAGGGCCCATACATCTGACCAACATGCTGGTGGGGGCCCAGGTCCAAATTTTGCACATCTACAGGAACATGGCATAACAATATGTCATATGTTGGGAAGGGTTTAAGCTACAGCACATTACATAGCCTCTTGCAGCTATATCAATGGAAAAATGAAAAATGTATGGCTTTTTGAAGACGGAAAGGAAAAAATGCAAAACAAAAAATGATCCGGTCCTGAAGGGATTAAGGATTTCCCACCCACAGTAAATGTTGTCACTCAGCTTTCTTCTCTTATGGCCCAGTCCGTCTCCCTGTTTTCTGCACCACTCTCGTAGTCATGTATTTTTTCTCCTTATAAACACTAATATATACTTGCTGATTTCTCCCCCCACAGGTGAGAGACCTTCTGCAGAAAACTGTAGAAACTTATGTCCGTTTATTTGACCTGATAGACCTGCAATTTTTACCAATCTTCAAAATGCAACTTACATTTGATGACGAGAAAATGGATTTCTATCCAAGCTTCCAGGACGTAGAAGAAGTTGTACTATTTATATTAACTCGGATCTCCAAGACCCTTCAGGTATCAGGATTTTTTTTTCAATGCTGACAACTTACTTTTTATAGTAGGTACATGTGTGGCTCACAGGTAAAAACTGCAGTAAAAAAAATTGGAAATTTGCTGCCACCATTTTGGAATATCACAGCAAAAAAAAAATATAGTACTGGCTGATTTACAATTGCTATTGGCTGTCACCTAGTATATGAGCGTCCGCAGCAGTATCCTCCGGTGGGCCCCCATGCAGGGATAGGACAATGAGTATATTGACTTTGTAATACACATTGCAAAAATATATGAGAATTATAAGTAGAAGAGTTGGGTAGCATGAACACTTTTACAGGCTCGGACTGGCCAACAGGAGAAATGGAGAATCCTCCGGTGGGCCCCCATGAAGGGATGGCTCTCCACTCCAGTCCCCTATTAAAGTGCACCTGTCAGCAGGAGTGTGCTCAGTAAACCACATACACTGTCAGGAGGGCGACATTACACAGAGTAAAATGATACCTTAGTTGATGAAATTCGTCCTGTGGTTCTTGTGTAATCTTTACTTTGAGTTTGGAAATAATGATACGCTTATGCTCCGGGGCGGCGTGTGGGGGCACTCTATCTGGTGCTCTGCTTACATATTCATGTGTATGCTCTTATGACAGCTCACTGATCGTCCACTGACCTGCCTCCTATTTTACCTAGCCCCGCACTACTAGATGCATTATGTAAAAGAGGAGGCAGGTCAGTGAAGGCACAGTGAGCTGTCATAAGAGCATATAGATGAATATGTAAGCAGAGCACCAGATAGAGCGCCCCCCACAGGCCGCCCCGGAGCACGAGCGTATCATTATATCCAAACTGAAAGTAAAGGTTACACAAGAACCACAGGACGGATTTAATCAACTAAGGTATCATTTTAATCAGTGTAGTGGCACCCACCTAACAATGTATGTGTTTTACTGAGCTCAATCCTGCTGACAGGTGCGCTTTAAATGTATAAGTGGTTAAATCTGAATTTTTGGGGTGACAGATGCCCTTTAAGCTCCCTTTAGTGGCCACTGAGGATACACAATATGGCAGCTTTTATTTCATGTCTATGCTGAGGATATGGAGCTTTGTATGGAGTTTTTGATTTATTTATATCATAATAGGTGGATGTTCAGGGGGTTTATATTAGAGACTTCTGCAGTATTCATGTCACTTTATAGAACGTTCTTCTTTGTCCAGAACATTCAGACGGTGCAGCCGTGGCTTTCTGGTAGTAACACGGTTCAGATCATCGAGGCCGAACTCCCTGATTACATCTTTGATTCTGCTGCGCTGAAGCTGAAGGAGGCCGTCAGCCACAATCTACACCAGCCATTCAGGCATTTCCAAACCTACGGTAAGCGGGACGTGAATCATTAAAGGGATGGTACATACGGAAAGCTGGACATGAGTCATTAAAGGGATGGTACATATGGTAAGCTGGACGTGAATCATTAAAGGGATGGTACATATGGTAAGCTGGACGTGAGTCATTAAAGGGATGGTACATATGGTAAGCTGGACGTGAGTCATTAAAGGGATGGTACATACGGTAAGCTGGACATGAGTCATTAAAGGCATGGTACATACGGTAAGCTGGACGTGAATCATTAAAGGGATGGTACATATGGTAAGCTGGACATGAGTCATTACAGGGATGGTACATACGGTAAGCAGGATGTGAGTCATTAAAGGGATGGTACATACGGTAAGCTGGACGTGAATCATTAAAGGGATGGTACATATGGTAAGCTGGACGTGAATCATTAAAGGGATGGTACATACGGTAAGCTTGACGTGAGTCATTAAAGGGATGGTACATACTGTAAGCTGGACGTGAATCAGTATAGGTATGGTACATAAAGTAAGCAGGATGTGAGTCATTAAAGGGATGGTACATACGGTAAGCTGGACGTGAATCATTATAGGGATGATACATACAGTAAGCAGGACGTGAGTCTTTAAAGGGATGGTACATACGGTAAGCTGGCTGCGAATCATTAAAGGCATGGTACATACGGTAAGCTGGACATGAGTCATTACAGGGATGGTACATAGGGTAAGCTGGACGTGAGTCATTAAAGGGATGGTACATATGGTAAGCTGGTCGCGAATAATTAAAAGAATGGTACATACAGTAAGCTGGACGTGAATCGTAAGTATTAAAGCGATGGAACATATGGGAAGCTGGACGTGAATCTAGTATTAAAGGGATGGAACAATCACAATCAGAAATCTCCTGCCGGCGCTTGCAGCGTGATCTTCCTGTGGATGCTTTGATCCTGATACCTTTCCAAAAGCCATTGAACTCAGTGTTAGGGGTTCCCAGAGGTGTGATCCTCATCTATCAGACATTATCATGCAGAAATACTATATATCATTGGTCTAACAAGCACTGCAAAGAGGATCTGTCTCTAGATTTCACCATATAAATGTAGATTATCAAATTGATCTCTTAGACCTGATGAAGCCAGAGAACTTGCTTTCAAAAATCCATGTCCGATCAGCTGTATAATCCTCTTTGAAAGTTTTCTCCGCCCGATATTAAGATGAGTCTAGATACAACTATAAATTCTGTGTTATATTATTTGATAGTTGAAAGCTTCAGCTGGCTGGTGGATGGTTCAGCCGCGGAGAAAGTAGAAACTGTGTGCAAAGCGGTCATCAAAGCAAAAGGTGGCTACTTTGAAGAACCTAGAATATAAGACATATTTTCAGTTGTTTCACACTTTTTGTTCAGTATATAATTCCACATGTGTTAATTCATAGTTTTGATGCTTTCAGTGTGAATGTACAATTTTCATAGTCATGAAAATACAGAAAAATCTTTAAATGAGAAGGTGTGTCCAAACTTTTGGTCTGTACTGTATGTGTGATCATAATGTGTTTTTCTTTTTTTACATATTGGACCTTCTTGCATATTATCTCGAACCGTCATTAAATTGACTCATCCCTGCACAGCAACACTGGCTTTGATGTTTCTAGTAAAAATCGACTGCTTATGCGCCGTTCATCATATGCAAGTTATCTAGGACTAGTCCAGCGGGACGTCACTTCCCACAAACAAATCCCACCTCAGATGCTGTGATCACACCCAAATCATGGCATCTTAGTCTCACCTGGTGAGGTGGATCTTCTAAGCCTCGGGTCTGGGTAGGCACACGGACCCCGGGCATTGGTGTGGCAAGCAGGAAGGCACATGAGCAGCAAGGAATTGGCACTCAGGAATCTTGGGAGCTGCAGGATGGATGTAGCGTAACCCAGTAGGAATGGAAGAAAGTTAACGCAGAAGGTGGAGCACACCAAACAAAAGTCTAAAAACTCAATCCTAAGACCCAGGTGTGTGTCCTAATGGTCCATAAATAGGATTTAGGAGATTATGTCACTGAGCTACACAGGACAACCTGTAAAACCTGACGTGGAGCACAACACGGGGCAGCAGACCGAAGTGAAGGAAGCAGAGCTCGGATACCCAAGACAGGTGTATAATACTTAATTTCACATGCCCAATTTGCATATGACAGCCGGCACATAAAAAGTTTAGTCTTTTAAGGTAGAAACATTTTTGCCAAATATATACCGTGGATGTCAATGCAGGAATTTGGCATGCCTGAAGGACCTGACAGGTTCACTTTACGGGGACCCCCTTTGGTTCGTTTGAAGGGTCCCTTGACAATAAGCTGATCACAGCTGTAGTCGGGTGGACGCAGCAACGAGGACTAAGTTGCAGGAATCATTTTCTTACCATTCCCATTAGAATCAATACTGTCCTAAGTCCTACAGAGCGAGGGGTGCAACGTGTCCGATAATAATTGAGGGTCAAATCAGAAATCTCAAGGGTAAACGAGACTGATTTATATTTGTATTCCAGTTTATAGAACAAATTCACACCCTGGCCAGAGATATCATGGGACTGCCCACCCGCGCTTACTTCACCATGGTACACCTCGACTGCGATGACTTAAAGCAAGGCCTGGCTGACAAAGCAAAAAGCTTTGGAAATATATTACTAGATAGACTGGTGACAAATCACAGATTGGAGAATGAAAAGTGAGAAAATCCTGGATTCAAGGAGGTTTCACAATAGAAAAAAATAATCTGTAATGGGCCTCTACCTGCCATGTGCCATTCAGGGGCCCTTGGGGTCGAGGTCAAGTGCTACTTCTGCTATGATTTCATACAGTGAGTTATAGATGCTGACGCTACAGTAAAAGTTAAGAATCTCACATTACTTTACTTATGATACCATAAAATATCATCACATTCCAGTATATAATATACAGGTGCATCTCACTAAATTAGAATATCATCAAAAAGTAAATTTATTTCAGTTCTTCAATACAAAAATTTAAATTCATATATTATATAGAGCCATTACACACAGAGTGATCTATTTCACGTGTTTATTTCTGTTAATGTAGATGATTATGGCTTACAGCCAATGAAAACACAAAAGTCATTATCTCAGTAAATTAAAATAATTAACAAATACACCTGCAAAGGCTTCCTAAGCTTTTAAAAAGGTCCCTTAGTCTGTTTCAGTAGGCTCCACAATTATTGGGAAGACTGGTGACTTGACAGATGTCCAGAAGGCAGTCATTGACACACTCCACAAGGTCTCAGAGTCTGGAGGAAGAGTGGAGAGGCCACAATCCAAGCTGCTGGAGGTCTAGTGTGAAGTTTCCACAATCAGTGATGGTTTGGGGAGCCATGTCATCTGCTGGTGTAGGTCCACTGTGTTTTATCAAGACCAAAGTCAGCGCAGCCGTCTACCAGGACATTTTAGAGCACTTCATGCTTCCCTCTGCTTTTTGGAGATGGAAATGTCATTCTCCAGCAGGACTTGGCCCCTGTCCACACGGCCAAAAGTACCAATACCTGGTTTACACACAACAGTATCACTGTGCTTGATTGGCCAGCAAACTCGCCTGACCTTAACCCCATAGAGAATCTATTATAGAGAATCTATGGGGTATTGTCAAGAGGAAGATGAGAGACACCAGACCCAACAATGCAGACGAGCTGAAGGCTGCTATCAAAGCCACCTGGGCTTCCATAACACCTCAGCAGTGTCACAGGCTGATCGCCTCCATGCCACATTGCCGCATTGATGCAGGAATTGATGCAAAAGGATCCCCGACCAAGTATTGAGGGCATTTACTGAACATACATTTCAGTAGGACATTTCAGATTTTAAAAACATTTTAAATCTGTTGCTATAAAGTATTCTAATTTACTGAGATAATGACTTTTGTGTTTCCATTGGCTGTAAGCCATAATCATCAACATTAACAGAAATAAACACTTGAAATAGATCCCTCTGTCTGTAATGACTCTATATAATATATGAGTTTCACTTTTTGTATTGAAGAACTAAAATAAATTAACTTTTTGATGATATTCTAATTTAGTGAGATGCCCCTGTGTGTAATAATCTTTGCTTCGCTTAGGATCTGCATGGAATTTGAGAAAATCAAGGAACAAGCGTTAAAGGCTCCTGAAACTACTGAAGATGTAATAGAGGAAATTGCGTTTGTGGAGCAGGCGAAGAATAAAAGCCTGGTAGAGCTAAAGTCCCGAATTGCTGTACTTACGTCCCTGGGTATAATTAGTGTAAAACATAATATATAGGATTATTCCGATATTTCTTGTGTCCTGGTTAATATGTATTTTTCCATCTATAGGTCATGTCATACTAGCTATACTTACCAGTCCCCCTCCAGGTTTCAGTGATCAGATCCCCAACATGATCATGTGATTGCTGCAGCCTATCAGTGACTACGGTGGTAACCTGCTACAGCCAGTGATTGGCTACAGAAATCACATGTCCACATAGAGCAGGAAGTACACAAACTGATGGAGGGAACTGTAGTTGTGGAGCATCAGTATAATTTTATAACCTAAGTTTTTGGAAAAAATATAATTGGTGCAACCCCTGTGATTGTAGATGCTAGATACATTAATACATAGTGAGTTTCATGTTTTTAATTTTAGGAGTGTCAGCGGAGGATGAGTTATCTTCTAGATGTTCATTTATTTGTACCTGAAGATATCATCCTGAACTCAACATTGTTACTGTGGCCAAAAAATATCAACCCAGTGTTTGATGAAAATGGCCAGGTATGTGGGCTCATTTCTGAAAATGGGGTCTCGGGTGCCAGCCCCAATGAAACAGCAGCCCCCTGCAGTGTCCAGGTAATTAAACGGGGCGCTCTGGGAGCGTTTTTTGATAACTGTTCCTTTCTAAAAGCTGATTGAAAACGCCAAGCGTAAAGGAGAGGGCGAGCTGCTGGGGAAAAGAGAGAAGCTTATGCTGGAACTGGAGAAACTTTTGCGTCGGATGGAAGAATTTGCAGAGTGCTCTAAGCTGGATATGATGCAGCAGGTATGATAGTCACAGGCTGTGTTATAGTTTTCCCTCTTCTTATTTTCATTACTTTAAGACTCTTTTCATATTTGTACAGATCCTTTTTACCCAAAACGCATCATGGTTGTCGTGAACGATAATTTTTTTGTGCAACACAAAAGATCATTTCACCCGACGATCAAGTGTTTGGCCATTCGTCGGTGATTGGCAGCCTATTTATACTGCACAATTATCCTTAAACGAGCGTTCCTGGGAAGTAGTTATAAAATGCTCCCTAACTCCGGTTTGGAGTTGCATTAGGCTTTTTTTATGTTGTTTCTTTTGGGGGGGTTCTATCCCTTTTTAAAGGCAAGAATCAAGAATATTGAGACTACAGCCAATAGTGTAACCTGAAGCTTCAATGCAAAATCTCCATTAGGGCCCCCAACTATTGCAGGTCTTTAATAGTAGTGATCTTCTCATATGAGTCAAAGAGACCTTTTGAGCCCCCCTTAGCTCCAGATGCGACTGCAACCCCTGCACGCACTGTAGTTACGCCCTTGACTGCAGCATTATTTTTGCTATGCAAAAAAAAACTATGAAAAAAACATAAACCCGACTGACCACCATTATCAGCCAGAACAGTCTTTATAGAGGCAGTCCCTAGTGCTTAACCTGAAGTGCAGTCAAACAAAGGCAGGTCAGAGGCAGTCGTCACACCTGAGCACTGGCGTATGAAAGCGTCCACTAGGCCTGAAACGCGTTGCATCCAATAGGCCTGAAACGCATTGCGTCCAATAGGCCTGAAACACGTTGCGTCCAATAGGCCTGAAACGAGTTGTTCCAATAGGCCTGAAACGCGTTGCGTCCAATAGGCCTGAAACGCGTTGCGTCCAATAGGCCTAAAAGTCGTTGCGTCCAATAGGCCTGAAAATCGTTGCGTCCAATAGGCCTGAAATACATTGCGTCCAATAGGCCTGAAATGCATTGCGTCCAATAGGCCTGAAATGCATTGCGTCCAATAGGCCTGAAATGCATTGCGTCCAATAGGCCTGAAACGCGTTGCGTCCAATAGGCCTGAAACGATTTGTGTCCAATAGACCTGAAAGGCCTGAAAGTTACACCTCTGACATCAGCTGTCTATAAAGTGGAGCATATAGGAGTCTGTATTCTGCAAACGAGAAGTAAAGTTCACCGGTGAGAAGTCAGTCTCATACTGTAACTTGTGAATGTCTAACTCATTTTCTTTAATGGAGGCAGTCCAGTTAACCCTTTACTTATCTGTGTTTATTGTGCCTGGTTTCAGTAAGTGACAGATGTGAGGACTGTACAGAAGCGAATAGCAGACGCAGAGGAGGCGGTGGCTTATATTAACAAAGAAGAAGCGCTGTATAAATGGGACCTTACAACATACCCTCAGCTGGATTCTTCAAAAGTCAACATCGAACCTTACCAGAAACTTTTTGCACTGATTTACAAATGGCAAAAAACTGAAAAAAGTATGTGCACCCCATTGGGGAATTCTGAGTTAACTCTTGGCATGCCGTTATTTATTAACACCATACGTGATCTGAAGTGGAGAGTAAATGGCGCATTTAAACAAGCTGATGATCATTCCCAATTATCAGCCCGTGTAAATGTGCCAGTAATCACCCTTATGAACAAGCAAAACACTAATTCGTTGGGAACAAATCATTTATGGCAGCAAAAATCATCTTTATCTACAGCACTTCACCCCTTGTAACGTTATAGGGACAAAGTATATCTAATAACCAATCGTTCTGTCCCCATCACTGTTCTTCGGTCCTGGAAATAACCAAGCGCCAAAAGTCTTGCATATATTACAAGGGGATTATGTGTTATTAAAGGGCTGTCCGGCCTTGGGGCACAAGTCTGCAGTCACTCCATGTGACTGCAGTCATGTGAATCCTCACAGCATGTGTACTGTCCGCGTTATAAGGATTCTCCAGCATCGGGAGCACAGGCGTGTGACAGCAAGTATGTGATTTGCATATATACGGTCACATCCCAACTAGACATATCCGGCCTTGCTCAATGCAAGCACATTGAGTGGAGCCAGACACGTCTAGTCGGAATGTGGTCTGAAGTATGCAAATCACATACTTGTGGTCACATAACAGCCCGTTCCCGGCACCGGAAAATCCTCGCAGTGCGTGCAATGTGAGGATTTACAAGTCTGCAGTTACATAGACTGTAGACTTGTACCCCAAGGTCGGACAATCCCTTCTGCAAAATAGGAGATAAATGTATGATCGGTAGGGGTGCTCTAATACTGAGGACAGAGGTTCCAAAGTCTGCTGTGTGAATGGAGTGATCGTGCGCATGCATAGCCAGTGCTCCATTCATGTCTATGGGAGCAGTCATGCGCATGCGTAGCCATCACTCCCATAGATGCACACATGCTTCATTCACAAAGCTGTATCTAGGACCACCGCTTTCAAAACTGCTGGGGGCTGCAGCAGTCGGACTCCCAGTGATCAGACATTTATCAACAACCTTGTGGATAGGTGATTAAACATTATTTATGGGACAACCATAGCCATAGATGTAGAAGAGAAAAAAGCAGAATAAACAGTAATAGATGAGCTAAAAACATGAAATTTATCAAAATATGTCTTGAAAAATCTCACGCTTCCAGGTGGATCGACGGCACTTTCCTTGACCTGAACGGAGAAAGCATGGAAGCCGAGGTGGACGAATTCTTCCGAGAGGTCTACAAGATGATGAAACTGTTTCAGCAGAAGCAGAAGACGTTAGAAGAGGAGAAGAAAAAGGCGTCTCAACACCGGACACTGTCTGAAGATAAGGATTCGGTGGACGAGGAAAAGAAGGAAAGCCGCATAGTTCTCATGTGTTCTGCCATCACCGAGCAAATCAAGGCTTTTAAGGTAGATGCATCAAATAATGGCTATATCAGTAATCTGGGCCAGGTTTGCTGGAGCGCGCTGTTACCTCCCAATCCCAGCCAACTTCAGCACAGTGGTTACTATCGAGACAGCAGCGGTGGTCGGTCTCCTAGGCAACGATCTGTAAACAAAAGAAAAGTCTTAATATCTCAAGAACGGCTGCAAATGTCAAGAAGCAGTAAATTGCAAAAGTGCAGGTTTTTACAATATCTGTGAAGATGGAAATAACCCTTTAATTCATTTTTGTAGCCGTAATCCCGGGACACTGATTATGATTGACTCCTTTTCAGGAATATATCCCTCTGGTGAGCATCCTTTGCAACCCATGCCCCTCCCATATATCCATCCTGGCCTCCATGTGTCCAGCCTGCCCCCCTTCATATATCCATTCTGTCCCATATATCTATATATATCTATATCTATATCATATATATATAACAGTTTTGATTTATATATATATCCATCCTAGCCCCCCCATATATGCATCCCACCCCACCCCATATATCTATCCAGGTCCCCACGTGTCCAGCTTGCCCCCCTTCACCTCCATGCATCCATCCAGGTCCCCACGTGTCCAGCTTGCCCCCCTTCACCTCCATGCGTCCATCCAGGTCTCCCCACGTGTCCAGCCTGCCCCCCCTTCAGCCCCATGCGTCCATCCAGGTCCCCACGTGTCCAGCCTGCCCCCACTTCAGCCCCATGCGTCCATCCAAGTCCCCACGTGTCCAGCCTGCCCCCCTTCAGCCCCATGCGTCCATCCAGGTCCCCACGTGTCCAGCCTGCCCCCCCTTCAGCCTCATGCGTCCATCCAGGTTGCCACGTGTCCAGCCTGCCCCCCCTTCAGCCCCATGCATCCATCCAGGTACCCACGTGTCCAGCCCGCCCCCCCTTCAGCCCCATGCGTCCATCCAGGTCCCCACGTGTCCATCCTGCCCCCCCTTCAGCCCCATGCGTCCATCCAGGTCCCCACGTGTCCAGCCTGACCCCCCTTCAGCCCCATGCGTCCATCCAGGTCCCCACATGTCCAGCCTGCCCCCCCTTCAGTCCCATGCGTCCATCCATGTCCCCATGTGTCCAGCCTGCCCCCCCTTCAGCCCCATGCGTCCATCCATGTCTCCACGTGTCCAGCCTGACCCCCCTTCAGCCCCATGCGTCCATCCATGTCCCCATGTGTCCAGCCTGACCCCCCTTCAGCCCCATGCATCCATCCATGCATCCTGGGTAGGTGTTTATGCCCCTGCATCCATCCATCCTGGGTAGGTGTAAATGCCCCTCCAGCCATCCATCCTGGGTAGATGTATATGCTTTTCCATTCATCCATCCATCCTGGGTAGGTGTATATGCCCCTCCATCCATCCATCCATCCATCCATCCATCCATCCATCCATCCAATCTATCTATCTTTCTATCCCTTCCTTTCTGAGATAAGCTGCAATAATGCATTTGTCCTTTTCTACACCTTTGCACATACACCATATACCTAATCATTGGCCTTGTTATCAGCTGCTACTCTTTTAATTCAACTGTCCCATCAGTTGGGTGTTGCTGAGTACCACGCATTTAAAAAAAATGTGGGGCCGTTACGATTTCTTTAGTGAAATGCTGGCTCCCTCTGGTGGAGCACTGACTTCTTTAATTTTCTATCTGTGGATGAAAAAAAGATAAAAAAAAGTTTGGTCTGAGATGTTGTTTTAAAGTGCTACCTATGTCTGTCAATCAGAGCATCCTATTGGTTTTCACCCAGGCAGATAGATTGCTTGCAATAGATGTAATGAGTGAATGGAACAATGGAATAATGCAAGAGAATGGGACAATGGAACAATGGAATAATGCAAGAATGGAAGAATGGAACATCATTGCACGTGTCATAATGGGCTCCTGGCCTTTATCTGGCTGTGCTGCTGCAGTCAGCTACAGTCTGCAGGGAGCCTGCAGACTAGGAAGAAGGTGGACCGCTGCTTGTTTGTTCAATAATTAGTTATCCTCTCCCCATCCCCTTGTCTGCAGGTGCATGGGACATTGAGGGGAGGGGAGCATGTTTGAAAAGAGGCAGACTCGTGCAGATTAAAAATGCATGTGTGGGCTGCAGCTGCAACAAGCAGTAAAGTTGTGGGTTTTAAGGTGACTATTGATGAACAACATGTCCTCCTAAGGGGAGTCTTTGTCTCTATCCCTACAATGGGTGCCTTCTTGAAGTCAGGGTGCAGTCATAGGCCAAAACCAATTCAGGTTATTGCTTCTCGACCTTTTGACTAACATCAAGTGTAGTATCTGTTCTCATTTAGTATATGTGCTTTGCTTTTACCAATATATTGTATTGCAATGTTATCTATCTATCTATCTTCCCACCTGCTTGTTTTCCCTCTATCCACACCCTCCTCTTCTTTGATTGACAGCTCTGGCTTCATAGAACCAGAGAAGGAAGGAGACAGAGGTAAAACAAGCAGGTGGGAAGGTGTATATAAAGGATTGGCCCACGCCGTGATCCACGGAGCGCTTGTACTTGGTTTCAAGAGTCATTCTGTGCTGACAGTCCCTTTAAAATCAGTGTTTCCCAAACTCCAGTCCTCACGGCCCCCACAGGTCAGGTCTTCAGGATTTCCATAGTATTGCACAGGTGAGAGAATTCCTGATTCCTTGATGATACTTTCATCACATGTGTAATACTGAGGAAATCCTGAAAACCTGACCTGTTGGGGGCCATGAGGACTGGAGTTTGGGAAACACTGCTTTAAATGGAGCGGTGCTGCAGTTTTATTATTCAGCAATTAGCAGGATCCCCCAACAATTTCTTAAGCAATGAGAAAATGCAGTCCCTAATGATGTCCTCTGACAATAAGCGGATCACGGACAGCAGATGCATTGGGTTCTGCATTTCTTGGAGAATGGGATGGGGCAGCTTCTGTCTTCTCAGTGATACAATCAGGAAGGAGATGCAGCGTGAGACAATCCCTGTCTACATCTTTGATCTGATCATCAATACAGAGGGCTGATTGGTGAAGACAGAGGGAAAGGCTAATAAAATTATTAAAAAAAAAACTTAGTTTTTCGGCTGCCACTTCCTCTGGGGTCAGTATGCCAACCTCATTGACTTCATAGCACTTGCCAGAGTGGGCAGACACGATTTTATTGCCTTTACACACGTCACCTCCACACAGGGCGATGCTGCTACGACGCCTCTGTAGTGATCAAACGTGGAGTCAAACAGCAGGGCTTTAAGAGGGCTGCCCTTTTCAATCTTGGGACTAAACACAAAAATAAGACATCCTGTTAAGGGGGATAAAGGTAAGTAAACCGCGTTCAGTCCAGAGTGATGAATTCCAAAAGACAAAGTTTATTCCGCCATCACATAACGTTTCGACCTGTTATAGGTCTTTATCAAGTATATACAAAGACATACAGGGATACTGATCCCCTTTAAGGAAAATCAGTGGCCAGAACCCTTTAAATTCCCCTTAAATGGTCCAAAACTGAAACTGTGGGAACAATATAATCCACTTAGGGTTCAGCAAACTTACAGTCAAGGGTTTGATAAAATGATCTACACCCTTGTGTCTCCAGAAAGCATAGCGTACGTTCACGTGCTGAAAATGCCGACCAGTGCTGGAGTAAGCAGAGGTCCGCAGCTTGTGACACTCCTGCTGTAGTGAAACTACAGGTCCCAGCAGACTGACGGTCTCTCATCAAGTTATGCTGGGAGCCGCAGTTTCACAAATAGTGCTAGAGGATCCATGTCAGAAATATGAGGCTGCCACTAGGGTTTCTCCCACAAATATGTAATCGGACGTGGAGCAGATCCGCACGTGGATGAGCCATATTCTCTATCTGTGAACATACTACTCCTTCACTCAGATTCTAAGTGGTTCTGCAGCGCATCTGTGCAGAGCAAGCTGTCAATCAAAATCCAGGCCGGGTTTACAGCCGTCGCCCCTGATATAGCGAGCGGTGCTGTGATCCAAGACTGTAGCCGCTCCGTGCACAACAATGAGTGAAGGCCGGCGGCTGCAGGGAGGAAAGAAGTTAATTTTCTCCCGGTACCTACACTATCAATAAGGCGGTCGGGCAGCATTGTAACAATATTTATCTGCAGATTAACCCTATACCTGCAGGTACATAGCATTCTCCAAGGTGACAGGTTCCCTTTAATAAAGAGAAGATGGATAGAGCCGCATTAGTCCGTACTCACGGTGGAAGCCTCCTGACAACTTCTTGAAGAACACTTTCCACATTTGTTCCAAGCTTCCCCGACATCTAATAGAAATAAACAGAGAAATGAATTTCTTAATACAGTTTAGAACTCGGCTACAACGAATCAGAAGAAATGAAACCTGTTTGAAGCTGAGAAACAATCAAGCCCCTCCGTAAGCCACACAGAACATGGCTACTTATGTCATCTGCAGGTGATTAAAGGAACTTGTCATGCTGAAATGGTATAAGATCTGTAGGGGGGTGTTGTAGAGCAGAGAAGTTGATCAGACTGATAGACAAATCTGTGGGAAGAGAGTCAGCAAACCTGGCATTTTATGCAGCGAAAAGTCCTGCCGTATGTACACTAGTCCAGTGGGCGGTCCTACTAAGTGATTGACAGTTCCCTGTATGACCATGCAGGCAAAGATAGCTGTCAATCACTAGTAGGACCGCCCACTGGACTCATCTGTATAAACAGCAGGATTCCACTGAATAAATTTATACAGGAAAAACATCTATCTTTGTACCGTATTAGCCAGTAGATAGAAGAGTATTTAGATTTGAGAGTCCTCAGTGGTTGATACCATCTTTTCCGTTAGCCATTAAAAGGTAACAAATTGCAAGCTTTCCAGACTACTCAGGTCTCAGGTCTGCCTGATGAAGAAGCCTGAGTAGTCTGGAAAGCTTGGAATTTGTTACCTTTTAATGGCTAACGGAAAAGATGGTATCAACCACTGAGGACTCTCAAATCTAATGAATAAATTACAATTTATACGGAATCTTCTCCCACAAACCTATATATCATTCTGCTCAGTTTCTCATGGATAAAACCTGTACATCTGAATGGGGCTTTAATGTTGTTATTACAATCAGGTAAACGCAGATCACAAAATCTTTCATACGATCATTTTTTTAACACCTAAAACCCCAATGGGTCGTTCTTAGACCTGTGTAGCTTACCAAGCCCAATTTCTAAAAGTTGCAAGAGTGCTGTAAAATAGGAAGCTGCACATTTTTGCACAAAAATGATGCGTCACAAAATTTTTTTTTTTTTTTTAACACCAAAAATTGATGTAAATTCCTCGCTACATTGCCCCTTTTCCAGCCACATTTTGTAGAAAAAAATAAAAAGACAAGGTACAGACAGCGGAGTTAAATTTGCCTACAGGAATGATTTTGATCTGGAGCGCATCGTACCCGGATACAGTCACTAGCGGGAACGTCAAACATCTTCTCAATTTGTTTCTCCACCCTTTCCGGATCTGCATTCTTCAAGTCTATCTAAAAGCAAAAGTATAAATACTAATTATTTATCAAAGCTGGACAACATCTAGAAACCATAGAATAAAACTGGCTTAAAATATAGTGTGAACAGGAGTTTAGGGAGAGATGTACAACTGGCACTGGCCTATAAAAGGGATTGTGTAATCGTACAAAACTAGCAAAAATGTAAAGTGCCCGGAAAACAAGGAACGTGCAATTTACCTCTTAGTAAAATCCTATGCTTTCTCAAGAACAGAGGAATTTTAATTTCATATTTTTTTTTAATCAAATCATTTTTATTGAAAAACTCCAACTACAAATATTCCATCTTTCAAATAACATACATGACATAGTAATTCCATAGTAAAAATATGAACAAAGTATCTGAACTTCAATTCCCATAACCCACCCTAAACCCAAATCCCAACACTCCAGAGAGAACCATTTTCAGAGCAGTTCTAGAATAACGGACTATAGCATTCGTAGAAGGGGAAGAAGATAAAAAAGTGACTAACAAAGGGGTAGCAGCGTTTTAATGTTATCATTTACTGCTTGATGCCTGAGCCGGGGAGTGCACGCTGAAAACTGTTGCAGGCTGCTGTAATCACAGGACACAAGCAAACAGCATGGCATTTCCTATCAGCAGGGAGGAAGTAAAGGGAACAGTAATGAAAGTCTCCTCCTGCTCCGCTCCATATTGAAATGAATAGTGTGCATCCTACAAATGAGATGCATACAGCAAACAATTGATTTTCCATACACAGGTTTTGAGTTGACCACTGGATATACACATGTGTATCACTAATTACCAGAACTGGAAATCGAAAAAAAAGACGAGCAAGTTTGGGGTGAATCCAGCCTTCATTACTGCACAGCCGCTCAGAGGGATCGGTACTAGGAACAGCAGGAGTGCCGGCGATGGTCACAGATTTACCTGCTGCGGGACTGAAGGAGTCTGATCGCGCTCGGCTCGAAGCTTTTTACCTGGTTTATGATAGGAATAATTGAAAGCTGTGCTTCAAAGGCGAGGAAGAAGTTTGCCACCATCTATTAGAAAATAGACAAACTTAGGATAGAAACAATATGAACATATACCCTGCTATAAGTAAGTAAAAAGCAATAGGAAATATATATAATATAGGGTACTTAGTAAACATGGTTTTTGATAAAAAAAAAAAGCCATCCCACCAGCACCAAGGTGTACCCAGTCAGTTATGTGAAGTATATAATAAAATACACTTTAGTACAATATTAGTATCTTGTCCCTTTAATTCTGCAGCTACTTCTGTCACCATGGTAACTGCATTCATACTCAGCCAATAGGATTGCTCGGTTTGAATTTGAAGAAAAAAAAAAAAAAGTTCTATATGGTCAGTTTGTTCCATCTCATCTGAGTGTGAAGACAGACACCTGCGATCAGCGAGATTATAGGTATAAGACGTGATATAATATAACGGACGGAGCCGCATCCCATCACACGCACTCAGCGACCACAACTGACAGGAATCAGCACATTTACCAGAGGAGAAGTCATTATTCCCCAACACATGATAAGTGACAACTTCTAGATCTGCTGGGAACCCAACTAATCCCTGCTAGACCCTCCCCGGACCACCGCTCCATTCATTCTCTATGCAGGAGAAAGCTGAGTACAGCGCCCCCCATAGAGAATGAACGGACCGGCGGCTGAACATTTGCACTTCGCTCACTTCTATCTATAAGTGCTGTTCTGCTGATTGGGTCATAGCGGCCAAACCCACCGATCTAAGAGTCATCACCTATCCAGAGATCAGTGAGAACTTGTTCCAACTAGACATCCCCTTTAATTGAAGAGATCACATATCTAACAGCCAATCCTATTCATTCCCAATCTTCCCTGTGCCCAGTAATGCCCCTGGGTATATCGCCAATATGAGCCAATCACCAAACCCTCTGCTGACTGTTCCCCATGTTTTATAGATTTTGGATCCGTTTCTACAAGAGAAGATCTCAGCGGCCACCATGGGGATGGGTTACTCTGCCAGCGATGGAGCAGGTAGTATCCACCAGCCGGTGATATCTCACCTTCCTCCATATTCTGCTGTTACATGCGTTTCTTCAGCTTTACCCCTTCCCAACAGAACCAATTGATGGTTTTTTCTGTTTTTTCCTTCGCTTTTTCCAAGGGCTATAACTTTTTCATGTCTGTCCACATAGTGTGAGGTCTTGTTATTTTGCAGGACGAGCGGTACTTATAAATCACACCATTCATTTACCACATAGTACTAGAAAACGGGAAAAACATTCCAAGTGCAGTAAAAGTGCAAGGAAAAAAAAAGCCTGACCCTGTTTTTCTGGGAAGGGTTTTAACGGCGTACATAGTGTGGTGAAAATGACCTGGTAATAGGATCCTACTCCTCAGTGTGATTACAGCAAGACCAAACTTCTCCAAGAGTTTTGGCAAAAGAAAAAAACTTTTTTTTATGGTGTCACCATTTTTTCTGGGATCCGTAACACTTTCATTTTTCGGGTTGATGGAGCTGTGTGGGGGCTTATTTTTTGAAGGGCAAAAGGACTTTATTGATAACATTTTGGGACACATATGACATGGTCATCGCTTCTTACAGGGTTTTCTGTAGTATTGTGGCTAACGAAAAAAATGCAATTTTGGCTTTTTGAATTTTTTTCTGTGTTCACTGATAGTTTATTTTTTTTTATATTTGGATAGATTGTATTTCTCTGAAAGAGACCATACCACAAATGTGTATATTTTTATTATCTTTATTTTTAGTGGGAGGTGAGCTGAACGTGTGGGGTTTTAATATTTTAAACTTTTTTTTTTTTTAATTTTCACTGCATTTGTATACATTATCTGATTGCTTGTGCTATATACAGCGATACCACAGTAATGCTCCATATAGCAAAATCACGGTCTTCTTTACAGCCCAAATGAAGCTTTATGATGACAGGCACGGAGGCTTCAGCAGACCCCCGGATGTCATAGCAGTCCATCTGCGCCCTGTGATCGCGTCACAGGAGCGCCGGTGGGCGCATGGAACGATGCGTCCCAATGCCGGCGCGCTGTTAATGCTGCTGTTAGTGATTGACAGCAGCACTGAACAGGTTAACAGTGGTGGGCAGATCTTCGCTCCACTCGCAGCTCTTAGAGGCAGGTCCTGGTTGTTTGTCACAGCCATTATCTGCCATGTACGGGGCGAGCTGACCCTACTCCATACACCCGCTACTGACTTATACCAGACATGTACGGCAGATGTTGGTAAGGAGTTAAAGCGGTTGTCCAGCTTTTGGGCCTTTTTTTTTACTTTAATGCAAGTATTTGGGGCTAAAATTGATTTCTGTAATTGAGTTTCATGAAAAATGTTGCCTTCTGTAGCATCTGTGCTGCACTGTCTATTCCTGGCTGCAAAATTAGCTAACTGAGAATCCATCAGTGAGCTCCTTCTGACAGTCTTAAGGGAGAGGTTGTAGATCTTTCATCTGTTTTTTTTCCTGAGTGCCTTTTAGCTGATCTATGCCCAAAGAAAACATGAAACTTGAATGTGCAGGGAAGCAATAAGTCTGTAATAACCAGTGAAAAATGAAACCTAAATGTAAAAAATTACTTTTAGTAGTAAATACATGGACATAAGAAAATACACACTGCTCAAAAAAATAAAGGGAACACCTAAACAGAATATAACTCCAAGTAAATCAAACTTCTGTGAAATCAAACTGTCCACTTAGGAAACAACACTGATTGACAATCAATTTCACATGCTGTTGTGCAAATGGAATAGACAATAGATGGAAATTATTGGCAATTATCAAGACACCCTCAATAAAGGAGTGGTTCTGCAGGTGGGGACCACAGACCACATCTCAGTACCAGTGCTTTCTGGCTGATGTTTTGGTCAATTTTGAATGTTGGTTGTGCTTTCACACTCGTGGTAGCATGAGACGGACTCTACAACCCACAGAAGTTGCTCAGGTAGTGCAGCTCATCCAGGATGGCACATCAGTGAGAGCTGTGGGAAGAAGGTTTGCTGTGTCTGTCAGCGTAGCGTCCAGAGGCTGGAGGCGTTACCAGGAGACAGGCCAGTACACCAGGAGACGTGGAGGGGGCCGTAGGATGGCAACAACCCAGCAGCAGGACCTCTACCTCCGCCTTTGTGCAAGAAGGAACAGGAGGAGCACTGCCAGAGCCCTGCAAAATGACCTCCAACAGACCACAAATGTGCATGTGTCTGCACAAACGGTTAGAAACTGACTCCATGAGGGTGGTATGAGGGCCCAACGTCCACAGATGGGGGTTGTGCTCACAACCCAACACCGTGCAGGACGCTTGGCATTTGCCACAGAACACCAGGATTGGCAAACTTGCCACTGGCGCCCTGTGCTCTTCACAGATGAAAGCAGGGTCACACTGAGCACATGTGACAGACGTGACAGAGTCTGGAGATGCCGTGGAGAGCGATCTGCTGCCTGCAACATCCTTCAGCACGACCGGTTTGGCAGTGGGTTAGTAATAGTGTGAGGTGGCATTTCTTTGGAGGGCCGCACAGCCCTCCATCTGCTCGCCGGAGGTAGCCTGACTGCCATTAGGTACAGAGATGAGATCCTCAGGCCCCTTGTGAGACCATATGCTGGTGCGGTTGGCACTGGGTTCATCCTAATGCAGAACAATGCCAGACCTCATGTGGCTGGAGTGTGTCAGCCTCATTTTGACTTGTTTTAAGGACATTACATCAAAGTTGGATCAGCCTGTAGTGTGTTTTCCACTTTAATTTTGGGGGTGACTCCAAATCCAGGCCTCCATTGGTTAATAAATTTGATTTCCATTGATGATTTTGTATGAACATTTGCTAAAGAAGAACTGCGCCCAGCGGAGCCAAGCTGAAGGAAGAGAATGGACTTGATCTGTCTTCAGACATTTTTTCAAGTTGCCCCTCAGGAAGGGGCCAGTTCACTTTTTAGCTGGGTTAAAATACACTGCTCAAAAAAATAAAGGGAACACTCAAATAACACATCCTAGATCTGAATGAATGAAATATTCTCATCGAATACTTTGTTCTGTACAAAGTTGAATGTGCTGACAACAAAATCACACAAAAATCATCAATGGAAATCAAATTTATTAACCAATTGAGGCCTGGATTTGGAGTCACCCCCAAAATTAAAGTGGAAAAACACACTACAGGCTGATCCAACATTGATGTAATGTCCTTAAAACAAGTCAAAATGAGGCTCAGTATTGTGTGTGGCCTCCACATGCCTGTATGATCTCCCTACAATGCCTGGGCATGCTCCTGCTGAGGTTGCGGATGGTCTCCTGTGGGATCTCCTCCCAGACCTGGACTAAAGCATCCGCCAACTCCTGGACAGTCTGTGGTGCAATGTGATGTTGGTGGATGGAGCGAGACATGATGTCCCAGATGTGCTCAATCGGATTCAGCTCTGGGGAACAGGCGGGCCAGTCCATAGCTTCAAAGCCTTCATCTTGCAGGAACTGCTGACACACTCCAGCCACATGAGGTCTGGCATTGTCCTGCATTAGGAGGAACCCAGGGCTCACTGCACCAGCATATTGTCTCACAAGGGGCCTGAGGATCTCATCTCAGTACTTAATGGCAGTCAGGCTACCTCTGGCGAGGACATGGAGGGCTGTGCAGCCCTCCAAAGAAATGCCACTCCACACCATTACTGACCCACTGCCAAACCGGTCATGCTGAAGGATGTTGCAGGCAGCAGATCACTCTCCACGGTGTCTCCAGACTCCGTCACGTCTGTCACATGTGCTCAGTGTGAACCTGCTTTCATCTGTGAAGAGCACAGGGAGCCAGTGGTGAGTTTGCCAATTCTGGTGTTCTGTGGCAAATGCCAAGCGTCCTGCACAGTGTTGGGCTGTGAGCACAACCCCCATCTGTGGATGTCGGGCCCTCATACCACCCTCATGGAGTCAATTCTAACCGTTTGTGCAGACACATACACATTTGTGGCCTGCTGGAGGTCATTATGCAGGGCTCTGGCAGTGCTCCTCCTGTTGCTTCTTGCACAAAAGCGGAGGTAGCGGTCCTGCTGCTGGGTTGTTGCCCTCCTACGGCCCCCTCCACGTCTCCTGGTGTACTGGCCTGTCTCCTGGTAGCGTCTCCAGCCTCTGGACACTACGCTGACAGACACAGCAAACCTCCTTGCCACAGCTCTCACAGATGTGCCATCCTGGATGACCTGCACTACCTGAGCATCTTCTGTGGGTTGTAGAGTCCGTCTCATGCTACCACGAGTGTGAAAGCACAACCAACATTGAAAAGTGACCAAAACATCAGCCAGAAAGCACTGGTACTGAGATGTGGTCTGTGATCCCCACCTGCAGAACCACTCCTTTATTGAGGATGTCTTGATAATTGCCAATAATTTCCATCTATTGTCTATTCCATTTGCACAACAGCATGTGAAATTGATTGTCAATCAGTGTTGCTTCCTAAGTGGACAGTTTGATTTCAGAGAAGTTTGATTTACTTGGAGTTATATTCTGTTGTTTAAGTGTTCCCTTTATTTTTTTGAGCAGTGTATATAAAAAAAAAAATTACTGCAGCTTTAATGCTATTTATTACGTCTCACCAGTAAGAACATGGCATAAGCGTAATTTAAAGGAAGAGGAGGACATTATTCACTCCAGTTTCCTGCGGCCCCTCGGGAGTATAGGTTGCTGCACAGTAGTCCGCATTCTGCGTAAAACAGGAAAAAACACTTTTACTTAGTGGGATGAGGGCAGCACGTTGGTCAGTAGTGGCACTCTGTCAGTTGAGCATTGCTCCTAATATCTGGTTGTGTTTCCTGAGAAGAGGGGACCCACCAAAGAGGAGACCCACCGAAGAGGAGTTCCACCAAAGAGGAGTTCCACCAAAGAGGAGTTCCACCGAAGAGGAGTCCCACCGAAGAGGAGTCCCACCGAAGAGGAGACCCACCGAAGAGGAGACCCACCGAAGAGGAGACCCACCGAAGAGAGACGAAGAGGAGACCCACCGAAGAGGAGACCCACCGAAGAGGAGTCCCACCGAAGAGGAGACCCACCGAAGAGGAGACCCACCGAAGAGGAGTCCCACCGAAGAGGAGACCCACCGAAGAGGAGACCCACCGAAGAGGAGTCCCACCGAAGAGGAGTCCCACCGAAGAGGAGTCCCACCGAAGAGGAGACCCACCGAAGAGGAGTCCCACCGAAGAGGAGACCCACCGAAGAGGAGTCCGACCGAAGAGGAGTCCCACCGAAGAGGAGTCCCACCGAAGAGGAGACCCACCGAAGAGGAGACCCACCGAAGAGGAGTCCCACCGAAGAGGAGACCGAAGAGGAGTCCCACCGAAGAGGAGTCTCACCAAAGAGGAGACCCACCGAAGAGGAGTCCCACCGAAGAGGAGTCCCACCGAAGAGGAGTCCCACCGAAGAGGAGACCCACCGAAGAGGAGACCCACCGAAGAGGAGTCCCACCGAAGAGGAGACCGAAGAGCAGTCCCACCGAAGATGAGTCCCACCGAAGAGGAGTCTCACCAAAGAGGAGACCCACCGAAGAGGAGTCCCACCGAAGAGGAGTCCCACCGAAGAGGAGACCGAAGAGGAGTCCCACCGAAGAGGAGTCCCACCGAAGAGGAGACCGAAGAGGAGTCCCACCGAAGAGGAGTCCCACCGAAGAGGAGACCCACCGAAGAGGAGTCCCACCGAAGAGGAGACCCACCGAAGAGGAGACCCACCGAAGAGGAGTCCCACCGAAGAGGAGTCCCACCGAAGAGGAGACCGAAGAGGAGTCCCACCGAAGAGGAGTCCCACCGAAGAGGAGACCGAAGAGGAGTCCCACCGAAGAGGAGTCCCACCGAAGAGGAGACCCACCGAAGAGGAGACCCACCGAAGAGGAGTCCCACCGAAGAGGAGACCCACCGAAGAGGAGACCCACCGAAGAGGAGTCCCACCGAAGAGGAGACCCACTGAAGAGGAGACCCACCGAAGAGGAGACTGAAGAGGAGACCCACCGAAGAGGAGTCCCACCGAAGAAGAGACCCACTGAAGAGGAGACCCACCGAAGAGGAGACCGAAGAGGAGTCCCACCGAAGAGGAGACCCACCGAAGAGGAGACCGAAGAGGAGGCCCACCGAAGAGGAGACCGAAGAGGAGTCCCACCGAAGAGGAGTCCCACCGAAGAGGAGTCTCACCGAAGAGGAGACCGAAGAGGAGTCCCACAGAAGAGGAGACCCACCGAAGAGGAGTCCCACCGAAGAGGAGACCCACCGAAGAGGAGACCCACCGAAGAGGAGTCCCACCGAAGAGGAGTCCCACCGAAGAGGAGACCCACTGAAGAGGAGACCCACCGAAGAGGAGACTGAAGAGGAGACCCACCGAAGAGGAGTCCCACCGAAGAAGAGACCCACTGAAGAGGAGACCCACCGAAGAGGAGACCGAAGAGGAGTCCCACCGAAGAGGAGACCCACCGAAGAGGAGACCGAAGAGGAGGCCCACCGAAGAGGAGACCGAAGAGGAGTCCCACCGAAGAGGAGTCCCACCGAAGAGGAGTCTCACCGAAGAGGAGACCGAAGAGGAGTCCCACAGAAGAGGAGACCCACCGAAGAGGAGTCCCACCGAAGAGGAGACCCACCGAAGAGGAGACCCACCGAAGAGGAGTCCCACCGAAGAGGAGTCCCACCAAAGAGGAGACCGAAGAGGAGTGCCACCGAAGAGGAGACCGAAGAGGAGTGCCACCGAAGAGGAGTGCCACCGAAGAGGAGTCCCACCGAAGAGGAGACCCACCGAAGAGGAGTCCCACCGAAGAGGAGTCCCACCGAAGAGGAGACCCACCGAAAAGGAGTCCCACCGAAGAGGAGTCCCACCGAAGAGGAGACCGAAGAGGACAGAACTGCACCTTAAGATCCCTAGGGGGAAAGGGATGGCCAAAGGCCAGAAAAGACAACAATCGATCCTACAACAAAAAGGAAGAAGCAGAACCAGAACAACATCCGCCATTACATCAGCCGGTATTTGAGAGGAAAGAGGAACATCATGTGGACCATCCTGCTGGGACCTCTCTGCCGATAACATCATACGGCAATACCGGTTGGTAACTATAAATCCACCAAAGTAATAATAGCAGGATAGTAGTAATATAGTGGCAGTATATCAGTATTAGTGTAATTTGAGTAATAATACTAGTGATAATAGTAAGAAAGTAATAAAATAACAGTAGTAATAGTAGTAGGTAGAATAGCAGTGTGATCCAGGGTTCTAGGACTGATCGCCTTTTCTCGGGGTCAAGAAGGAATTTTTCCGCTGTGACACAAATTGGCTGAAGGTGTCCTGAGGTTTTTGCCTTCTTTTGGATCAACACTCTAGGTATAGGGTAGTATTAGTAGCAATAGGAAAGAAGAATAATACCGTAATAAGACATCAGGTTATTATTATTAATAAATATAAACTAGTTATATCTATAGAAAGAACAAAGAGTAAATAAAAATAATTATAGACGTAGTTCAATCAATACTGTAATATTAAATAGTTATAGAAAAGTTAGAGTAGTACTTTAATAAGAAAGCAGGGCATAAGACAAAATATATAAAAAACTATATTAAAAACAACTGTAGTAGTACATTTAGTACAGTAATAGTAATTACATAACTAGTAACATAATTAGGTTTGATCCGGGGTTCTAGGACTGATCGTCTTTTCTCAGGGTCAAGAAGGAAATTTTTCCCTGTGACACAAATTGGCTGAAGGTGTCCTGGGGTTTCTGCCTTCTTCTGGATCAACACTGTAGGTATAGGGCAGTATTAGTAGTGATAGGAAAGAAGAATAATACTGTAATAAGATAGCACAATGTTAATAATAACCATATCAAATAGTTAGATTTATAAAAACAAATTAAAATAACTCCAGTAGTATAATAATTAGTGTAATATATAACTTGTAATAACATTATTAGGTTTGATCCAGGGTCCTAGGACTGATCGCCTTTTCCCGGGGTCAAGAAGGAATTTTTCCCGTGACACAAATTGGCGGTAGGTGTCCTGGGGTTTTTGCCTTCTTCTGGATCAACAGCTTTAGGCATAGGGATTTTAGTAATACCATTATTAGAATCACAAGAATAATAAAAAAATTCGAATTAAATTTTTTAATTAGTTTTATAACAGTTACAATTAATTGGATTAATGCAATAATAATAAATAGTAAAAATGGTGGTAATAACAATAAAAAAAACTAGTCCCAGTTACTAAGTTAGTGTAGTGTTAGTGTAGGGACCCATCTGAAGAGGTCGCCTTGACGTTGGCAGATGGGCTCGCACAATTTGCTCAAATTGTGTGCTAAGAACCTCATATTTCTATGTACAGGAGATCTAGCAGTAATTCCATTCAGGAGATAGATATCTGTGTACACACACACTTTGTTATATACTTTTGTGCAGCACACAGGGCAGGTATACAGGTACAGGGCGAGAGTGTTACAGTGATATTATAACTCGGCCTTAAGGATAAAATGCTGACAACTACAGAACCTGGAAACACATCCGAAACTAGACCTTGTAAGTAACTGGTTCCCAGCTAGTGGTGAATATGTACAGGGCAGTCCGGTACCAGGACCCGCTCTATAGGACACATTATCATCAGGCAGGTCCTGTCAGGGCTCTTACAAGATCTGCGGCAGAAGTGTGGCTGTATAACACATTCCTGCTCCTGCCTCAGCCTCCGACAGTGGAGCCAACCCTGACCCTGGCAGTTTAATCCACTGTATGACACAGTAGGGGGCTTCCACAGCATTTAGGCACTTTAGACAGGAGAGGGAGGCGCGATCATGGTGCCGATGAGTTTCTATGGCAGCCGAGATCTAACAATAGACCCCATGACGGCCATCTTACTGCTCCTATTAGACCCCGGCTGAGCAAAGGTCTATGAGGATGCCGGTGAGACTTATATCGCCTGCTCTGCACATATTAGAAATGCCTAGGGCTGATTAGTTTTCCATTTGTAAATCTGATCCAGCAGCGCTGGGCTACCACTGACGTGATCAGGGCTATTGAGCTCCTAGATTGGGCAGAGGAGCTCAGTCTTCAGCAGGAGCTGGCCGAGGAGAGCGGAGCAACTTGCATGGGGCAGCTGCACAAGAAGTAACTCAAAAGGTGGAGATTTACCCGGAGACGTGGTGCCCGGGCTGTGATCTGCTGTGCAGGCTGCATAGTCGATGCCTCCTAGGACCCGAACTTCTGACTCGCCCCCTGGGCCGTGGGGCACGCAGAACCGGGCAATAGGGAGACTCTGGGAGTAGTAGTGGCGGCCCGGTCCCGCGGCTCAGGGTGGTCAGACCAATGGTAGTCTGCTACTGTACTTTAGATAATGTCCGACTACGCCACCCGTGGATTGCGGTTATTAGGAACCGCCGCTGCAAGGCAGTCCGCTGGGGCTGATGTTACTCCCCACGGGAAGAGTGCGGCCCCAGGGCAGTGTAGTGGATGGAGGGAGTAATGGTAGTGAGATTCCCAGTACCGGTAGTGCTGGAGGAGCGAAAGAGCACACAAACAACGTCCAATGTCTTTTACTCACAGTTCAGGTACTCCGGGTCACTTCTGTGCACGTAGTGACCGCCCGAGCCGTGCTGCGTCCACCAGGTGAGGGGCTCGGTCAACTCCCAGGCAGCTCAGGAATATGGCACAGGACCCCCTTCTTTCCTTTCTCTGGCCTGCCTCACCAGTGACCCACTTCTGTCCAGCTGCCGCGGACTTGTGCGGTTAAACGTGGGCCCCGTCCTCCGCTGTCCTATATGGTGCCTTCCTAGCAGGTTTGATGAGGTGTCGCACCAATAAATGATCACGACGACCGGTCTTTGGCTGAGGGTTGTTTCTCCTCCACCAACTTGGGATCCGGTACCCTTAATCTGCCTGACCCTTCACCCTGGATTCTCATGGGTTCTTAGGGTCCCTTCCACCTTCTTGTTCCTGAGCCCTTCTGTTTCTCTGTCTCTCCTCCGTCTTTCCTGTTCCTTCTTCTCCTCCCTTCTCATGGAGCTGGGCTCAGGTGGCACCACAGCTCCCCTTCACTTCCTCCTCGGCCTCTCACTAGGCCCTCCTGGAGTAGAGCTCCTAGAGAGCCTATACTCCCTGTCTTCTCCTCTAGAACCTAGATCTAAGATGGTGCCCACCTTTTATACCTCCCTCTGACCATGAGCCCAGGTGACCAGCAACCAATGGGCTCCTACCTACACTCAGGAACCAACCCCTATCTGCCCCTACAGCACTGGGTGTTCCACCGCCCTCCCCACTCCAGGCAGGGACATAATCGGTCGTGCCTGCACTACTGTCTAGTGGGAGCACCGTTGAGCTGTCCCTCGGAAATGGGGTGTGTGTGCTGCATGCAGCTAACTGAGCCCTGGTCCACACTCCATCCTTACCCGGGAGTGGAATATCACACCTCTGGCAGAGGTGCAATACCCCTGTAGCGGCCGAACCCTCGGGGCGCTACACTTCACCCCTAACAGGCACAGCAGAGCTCGGACGGCTGCAAGTGAACGGAGAACGGCTGATTAGTAACTGCTGCGTCTCCTGCAGCTCAGATAAGAGCCGTACAGAGCGAGGGCTCAGTAATGATGAATACGGGAAGTGTCCGCCCCTCACATATCCTATATGCGGCCTCCAGAGGTAAAGTCTCCCCTGTAACCAGCGCCTTCTCCCACCTTCTCTGCTGGCATGCTCCATTGCTTAAAGGGGATGTCTGAAGAAAACAAGTTATCACTTATCCACAGGCTCGGTGATCACTTACTGATCGTGGGGGTCTGACCGCTGCGAACCATCGTCTGATCGGGAAGGAGTGGAAAGTCAGGATTCAACTGCAGCTCCATTCATTCTCTATGGGGCTCCAGAAAAGCCGAGCTCAGGGCTTGAATGCCACATAGGGAAGGAATGGAGCGGATCCTGGAGTAATAACATGTCCTCCTCTCCTCAGCTTTCTGTCTGTGTAAGTGGCTCAGCCCTTGTCTCCCCTTCTGCACCGGCTTCTGTACTGGTCCCTGTAGACTTTCTCCTATGAGGAAGAGGAACTCCTCTGCCCTTCTGCTCTCAGTCCTCTGCGGCTTTTCCCCATCGCTCAGTGCAGCCATTATATATAATAAGGATCATTCTTGTCCGGCTTTCATCCCGCCCAGCTGACAAGGTAATAAACATGTGAGGTGGAAGGTTCACAATTATTAGATGTGTTGTGAAAAGTCTCCACAGCAAATTCAGAGAAAACTGCAGGGTGACCGCTTGTGAAACCAGCACAAAATCCAGCGGACAGCGCCTCCCTGCCCCCCGCCGGTCTCTGTATCCTGGCATTCAGCTATTCCATTTGGTGCTTATTCAGGGAGGAAAACAAAAATGTGATGTTCTTACACAGACGCCTGAAGACGCGACGTTCGCTGCGGTGACACCCAGCTGCGCTTGGTATCACAGATCCTAGAAGTGTGCATTGATGGATTCCTCCACAAGACGCCCTCATAAGCATTCACACACCTCCACCTTCCACCTCAGACCACCAGAGGGAGACCGTAAGGGATATATAAAGGGAAGGTGGAGCCAGGCAGCCCAGAAAGTGATTCAGCAGTTTCCTGCTCAGACACAGAAGGACTCAGTTCAGTCGAGCCAGAGCCTAGCAGTTCCTGCAGAAAGAGTTCAGTACAGTCTGCAGAGTGATTCCAGACTAGAACTCACAGAGCTCAGGATAGAGAGCTAGGAGTGTGCCGACGCTCTGAGAGCGGCGAAGAAGAGCAGTGTCCCGGCTGCAGTGTGTATAGCCTAGTGAGGGGCTGAAGGCGAGTGGAGAGTGAGTACATAGGGGGCAGAGGAGCTTAATTAGCTCACCCTGAAGCATTTACCGGACACTGGGTCCGAAGCTTACCGGGATCTCTACGACCCAGTAAAGCATAACCGGAATCCCTGGAGAACTACAGGTCCCAGGATCGCTAGAGTGCTGATACGTAACAGAGCCAGGAGACACATAGGCCTCGCAAGCTGAGGAGCGTGTACTCCAAGAAAAGGCCCTACCACAAGGTCAGCCAGCGCAGGACAGAGACAAAGTTAGGCCTAGCTCCAGGCAGGTCAGAAACTTACTAAACAGAGGCAAGAAACAGGAGGCCCTACACCCGCTCATTGGGGAGGATCCTGATATGCACCCTTCACCCTACAGTGCTCCAGGATGTGCCTGACTTTCCATCAGTAAAAGGTACTGAAGTGACTACCGTGTCCGTCCCCGTTCTTGCTCTGACCCGGCTGGGTCTCGCCTGTCCTGCATTCCCCTTGCATACGCTGCCCTGAGGCCTAGATCCACCTGTGGGGAGCTATACCATCGAGCTGCCTCATCACCGGCCTCAGTGGACTGCCGCAGCGCTGGTGATTATCATCAGAAACCACAGGTGGCGTCACGAACTTTCATAAAATGAACAAACAACCACCCTTTTAAAGAGTGACCCCAGGGTACGGGCCCAGGAGCCGACCACCGCGACATCCCCAAGGCCAGGCAAAGGCCCGGGTACCGAGTCATCCCCATCCCCTGGGCTGGTCACTGCTTTTCATCATCCATGTTGGGCTGTTGTACGACATGTGGACTACTCTGCTTGTTGGATTCTTGCATTACCACAAACACTGCCTTTATTTTGTGATTTCTGTGCCGCTTCCCATTTCTATTGGCAGCGTGATATACCAGCACGTGAGTGCTGCCACAATCATGTGTCAATAGGTTATTGATGGAGGCCGTGATACAGAGACTGTCCTGGACCAGGGAGGAGTTGGTACAGAAGCACCTAGAGAGGGGGGTACAGGGGCTTCATTTCAATTTTAAAACTTAGCTGGATTGTGTTTAGCTACAAGACTGGAAAGAAAAATAGAAAAAAAAAATTAAGATTTTATTATTTGGCAAAATCGTCCATCAGAGGTTTGGCCACTACCAAAAAGTTTTTGATGAACTTACAGTAGCAGCTGGCGAAACCCAAAAAACTTTGTAACGCCTGAATATAATACCAATCCAGTACCGTCCGGACTTTTGCCAGATCCATGTGACGCGCCCTGGGCCTATGAGATGTAGCGTTGCGCACGCAGGGACTACCCGGAGCCGGATCTGATAGGGGTAGTAGTCTCGTGGCGGTGACCCGGTCCGTGCCCAGGGAGTCAGACTAAGTGGCGGTGTATTAGCAGTAGATGTAGGACGACTACGCCACCCGTTGAATGCAGCTATGGAGCTGCCGCTGCAGGGCAGACCGCTGAGGCCGGTGGTAGGATTGTGCAGCGTGGATGGTATAACCCCCAACGGGAGGGGTATGGCCTCAGGGCAGCCGACGTGGATGATGGGGGTAGCAGGAACCACTCAGAGACGATGCGGTGTAGTTCAGGGTCTTTACTGGTGACAAAGATAGACCCTCCCGGAGTACTGGCTAGCGATCGGGGCCTGGTCAGTCTTTGAGCAGATGGGATTTTCCCCTGGCCAGGCGGAGTTGTAGGCCTCCCCAACTAATTGTACTCTTCTGGCTACCTTGCTAGAGGCGGGTAAAAGTAGCCCACGTCCCTGAGTGTACCGTGTGGTGCTCACCCGTATGGCCGGTGACTCGGGGCCTTCTAGTGGCTTCCGCTCCACGACGGCGGTGCTGGTCCCACGCGTGTGACCGTGCCTTCGGGTTTCTTGGCCAGGGGACCTGAAATCCCCTGCCGGTCGGTTTCTGCTGCTGGGTCAAGGTTAATCCCCACAGCCTCGGACTCCGGGTCCGGTGGTAACTCTTCAATCAGGGCGAGCTCTTCAGCTGCCAGCCCCTGATTCCTTTTAGCACGACTTCCCCAGAGCTCCTGATCTCTCTTTCCTATAGCTGCTTCTCCTCTTCTCTCTACTCTTCTCTTCTCCCCAACCCTGCCTCAGCCCCAGGTTTATATAGGGGAAGTCCTTCCCCTCCCAGGACTGGGCAGGAGGTGTGGCATGCATAGGATTCCTGACCAAGAGACCTCCCACCTGCTCTCAGACATAACATTGCTGTTACTGTGGAAACCAGACCCCTGGGGTGCCACATTCCCCCCTAGTGAAATTTAGTACTCCGGGACTAAACATATTTTAGAAAAACATAACCAATACAAACAGAAACGGTACAATAAAAAAAAACATATTAGAATGGTCACGGCGTGTCCGCAACCGGGTGCAGTTTTTGAAGAAAAGCAAGGTGTCCATTTCACCAAAACAGGGAGACGTAACCAGGTAGGGGTCTGTCCTGCCCCGAGTCCTTAACAGTCTTTAGTCCATTCCTAAGTTACGCTCCAACCAATTGTACAAGGATTCCCGGTAAATCCACCAAGGATTCCTAAAAATAACTAGAAACACATAATTATTTACAAGTAACAGACAGATGACCACAGATAAAACAATTTAAACACTTCAAATCCTCCAACATGCGGGTAACTGGCCTCTAGTGGCCCTAGTGGACCTACGGAGCTGACTGTCTGGCCCTGAACTACAGGGTGTAGGAGCTGTCAAGGGTAAACTGGGCAGCTGTCTACGGGCTCTTTGGCTCACTAGGGGTATGGCAGGCTCACTATAAGCAGAGGGTTGATCCTCCTGATCTGCTTGTGTGGAGTCTTCTGCCTCCTGGACCGGCTGTTCTTCCAGCTCTACCGGTTGCTCCGTAAGTACTTGGGTTGTTGGTTGGAGGAACGTGAGGACGGGTACCACAACTGCACCATTGACTTGAGTCCAGGACCGAGGGAAGTCTCCGAGCACAGTACTAACCACATCTTCCCTTTCCTCTACGGGTCGAGGGTCTTCTTGTTCCTCTTCAGGGTTCCGTAGCTGTTCGGGACACTTCTTCAGGTGATCCCGGGATACAATGGTTGTGGTTTCCCCTCCGTCTTTACTGATGGTACAGACCTTTGGGTTGTCGTGGCTTGAGGGCAGTACGATGTACGGGTCCTTCTCCCACTGGTCGTCCAACTTGTGGAGCCGTCTTTTCCTCTTCAAGACCTGCTCTCCGGGTACCAAGGGAACAGCGGGAGCATACTGGTTGTAAGTTTTCTCTTGTCTTTCCCTAGCTAGACAGAGACTTCGCTCCACGCTCTCCTGTCCTTTCCGGTACTGCTGCTGCCTCTCTGTGTCCCAGTCTGCTTCCGGTGAAGTGTCCTGGGGTGTCAGGACTCCCATCTCCAGGTCCACAGGTAGCTTACCGGGTCTTGCCCTCATTAGGTAAGCCGGGGTACAGTTGGTGGAACCTACAGGGATGTAGTTGTATAGGTCCACCAGGTCGGGCAGCTTCTCAGGCCACAGACTGCGTTCTTCCAGGGGCAATGTTTTTAGAAGATCTATCACCACCTGGTTCATTTTCTCACAAAGTCCATTAGTTTGCGGATGATAGGGTGTCGTCCTGATCTTCCGGCAGCCATACAAAGTACAGAACTCTCGGAAGACCTCCGCTTCAAAGGCAGGTCCCTGGTCCGTCAGCACCTGCTCTGGGTAGCCGTGTGGACGGCAGAAGTGCTGCTGGAAGGCTCTAGCTGCTGTTTGAGACGTTAAGTCCTTGACGGGGACGACAACCAAGAACCGGGAGTAGTGATCCACGATGGTTAATGCGTAGATGTAGCCACTTCTGCTTGGGGTCAGTTTTACATGATCCAAGGCTACCAGTTCCAACGGCTGCCGGGTGACGATGGACTGAAGGGGGGTCTTCTGGCTGGCACGGTCTTTCCTTCTTAGGTTGCATGGGCCACAGTCTCTGCACCACCTCTCGATGGTTCCTCTCATGCCTACCCAATGGAACCGCCCGCGCAGCAGGAACTCCAGCTTCTTCCATCCGAAGTGCCCAGCCCCGTCGTGGTATGCCTCCATCACCATAGCTGCGTCCCTTCTTGGCACCACTACTTGCCAGATCAGTTCATGCGTCCGGGAGTTAACCATTCTGCGGCACAACTTCCCCTTGTAAAGGAACAGTCGACTCTTCTCTGCCCACAGTTGCTTGGCTTCCTCCGGAGCGTCTGGGTCAAGGCGAGCTTCTGGCTGAGTCAGCATCTCCTTCACCAGCCGGACGGCAGGGTCACCGTCTTGCGTTTCCGCCCAGTTGTAGTGAGGTAAGGGGTTGAACGTAGCGGCTTGCTTACCCCTTACACGGTGGGAATACTGGATAGTCCCATGACGGTGGAACGCAGGGAGTTCGACCTCTTCCAAATCTTCTGAATCCTCACCCTCGTCCGGTAGGTTTGGCATCCTGGACAGGGCGTCCGCGTTGGTATTGGAGCGTCCTGCCCGGTATTTGATTGTAAACTCATAGTTGGACAAGCGGGCCATCCATCTCTGCTCTAGGGCACCGAGTCTTGCAGTGTCCAGGTGTGTCAACGGGTTGTTATCCGTGTACACGGTGAACCGGGAAGAAGCGAGGTAGTGCTTAAAGCGTTCGGTGACTGCCCACACCACTGCCAGGAACTCTAGCTTAAATGAGCTGTAATTCTCAGGGTTTCTTTCGGTGGGTCGCAGTTTTCGGCTGGCGTAAGCAATTACCCGTTCTTTCCTCTGCTGGATCTGGGACAGTACGGCTCCTAGACCGATGTTACTGGCGTCGGTGTAGAGGATAAAGGGCTGGCTATAATCAGGGTACGCCAGGATTTCATCCCCCGTGAGGGCCATCTTCAGCTGGCGGAAGGACTCTTCTTCCAGCTTCTCCCATCTGAAGGGTGGCTTCTGGTTCTTGGCTTTCCTGGACTGGCCTATCAGGAGGTCCTGCATAGGAGCTGCCTTTTTGGTGAAACCGGGAATGAACCTTCGGTAGTAGCCTACCAACCCGAGGAACTGCCTCACTTCCTTTACGCTGGAGGGGCTTGGCCATTCCTTAATTGCGGTGATCTTATCAGGGTCGGGAGCCACTCCGTCGGCACTCACCACGTGTCCCAGGTACTGCACCTTTGGCTTCAGGAGGTGACACTTGGAGGGTTTCACCTTTAGGCCGTAGCTTGCCAGAGCTTCGAACACTTCCGCCAGGTGTTTCAGGTGGTCCTCATAAGTCTTGGAATATACGATGACATCGTCCAGGTACAACAGGACCGTCTCAAAGTTTCGGTGTCCCAGACAGCATTCCATCAATCGTTGGAAGGTTCCTGGTGCGTTACAGAGCCCGAACGGCATGCAGGTAAACTCACTAAGTCCCATCGGGGTGGTGAATGCGGTCTTCTCCCGGTCCGCCTCTGCTACAGGAACCTGCCAGTACCCGCTAGTGAGATCCAAGGTAGAGAAGAAGTTAGCAGATTTTAAAGCAGCCAAAGACTCCTCTATCCTTGGTAAGGGGTACGCATCCTTGTGTGTGATACGGTTGATTTTCCGGTAATCTACACACATTCTCATGGTGTTGTCTTTCTTTCTGACCAAGACTAGTGGAGCTGCCCAGGGGCTACAGCTATCCCTGATTACCCCAGCCTCCTTCATGTCTCTAAGCATCCCCTTGGCGTGTTGGTAGTGTGCAGGGGGTACGGGTCGATACCTCTCTTTTATGGGAGGACGGTCTCCCGTGGGGATGTGGTGTTCTACCCCCTTGACTCGCCCGAAGTCTAACGGGTGTTTACTAAACACTCTCTCATACTCTCGAACCACCCGATAGACTCCCTGTTTCTGGTGTGAGGGAGTGGAGTCAGTACCCAAATGTAGTTGCTGACACCAATCCTCCATTTGTTGTTTAGATCCGTTACCTTCCTCCGGAGGAGATGGAGGCAAGGGTTCTACGGACTGTATGGGATTCTGATTGATGGTATACAATTTGGCTAGCGTGGCATACCGGGGCAGGTACACTTCCCTCTTCCCGATATTTATTATGCGAACGGGCACCCTCCCATGGCGTACATTGACCACCCCCCGTGCTGTCAAAATGGTGGGCCTACTGTCTGAGTAAACTGGTTCTACCATTGCCTGGTAATCTCTACCTCTCAGACCAATAGCCGCCCGGCACCAAATCATCATTTCACTTTTTGGGGGCATGGCAATAGGGAAAGGGTCACACATTCTCACGCTACCAATCTCACCGCCGGAGAGTTCCACCTGTTGCCGTCGCATCAGTGCCCGGATCTCTTTTTGGAGCACTCGCTGCTGGCCGGAGCTGGCGTTCTTGGCAACCTGCTGTAAAATAAAAATCACCTCTGCAAGACAATTTTCAATTACATTAGTTCCTAGAGTTATCTTAGGGTGACTCTCGCGCTGGTCAATGTCCACAATGATCAGTCCCTGGGCTGCCAGCTCGACTCTACCGATTTTAATGGTCACCTCTTTAAATCCGATCTGTGGCACGGGCTGACCATTGCTGGCGATGATACTCAAGTCGTCGTCAGGGTAGCGGGTTATATCCGAGTCATTCCAGTACTGCTTGAAGAGCACGTACGGGATGGTGGTGACCTGTGACCCAGTGTCCAGTAGGGCACTCAGAGGAATGCCATCCAGTACCACAGGCAAGACTGGACGTCCTCCCACATATTTGTCACGCCAGTTTGATGGGCCTGATGATGTTTTTCCTGGGGGTTGGCCCTCTACCCCAGGTTGTGCCAGTTTAAAGGACAGTACCTTGCCATATGTCCGGGTTGATTGCAGCGGCGGCAGATGGGTTGTCCGTCCTCGTTGTATCGGTCGCTGGGTCTTCCTCTGGCCGGTGGGGTCCTCCTTGGTCGACGCCACGGGATGTCCTCCGGTCCGGATGCCAGCTGGATCTTCCCTGGAGTAGAAACCTGTAAAGACTGCACAGTTCGGGTTAGCCCAGCAACGCTTTTAGCTAGCTCTTGGACCTGATGGTGCAGGTCTGGAGCCGGGTCATTGTTCAAAACCTGCGCATCAGCTCCCACAGGCCCTGCCGACAAGGGCGCCGCCTCCTGGTGGTAAGTGGTAGTGGGGCGTCTGTGGGTCACAACGCCACCTGGTGCCGGTTCTCGGAGCACCCGGATGGCTCTGTCCTTGAACTGTGCAAATCCCAGATGAGGGTCCTGTAAGGCCATTGCCCGCAACTGGGTTCGGTGGGCATTGCAATATAAACCCTCTATAAATTGTTTAGTCAACAGCCGGTCCTCGTCTCCCACGCCGTCAGGGTCGGTCTGCTTAATGGCTCTCAGGGCCTCTTGTAGGTTTAGTGCATAGTCCCTTATACTCTCTTGTGCTCGCTGCTTGCACCCGTAGAATCTAAGCTTGATCTCGGCTGAGGTGCGGGTATCAAAGGTGTCCTTCAGCCGGGTTAGTATCCCTGCGACAGTCCTCCCCCCAGGTGGCCAGGACTTTACCTCCCTTCGGGCTGCCCCAGTTAATTGGGCCACCAGGATGCTCACTTTTTGCTCTTCTGTGAGGGGGTACACCTGGAAGAGGCTATCCAGCTTTTCTCTAAAGTCATGCAGCGTATGTGACTCCCCTGAGTACTGGGGTAGCCAGGCCGCTCCCGGGATATAGGGCATGGTGAAAGGCATGACTGCAGCAGCGGTGGCGCTGGCGGGGGTTGAGGCAGTGAAGCTCTCCTCCGTATCCGACATCCTCCTCCCCCCTAGTGGACCATGGCCTACCTTGCGATGATCCTCTTCCGTAGGCCGCGGCTCCGCAGTGGATCGTCAGGGTTGAGGACCTTCCGTCGCGCTCCTGTGACGTCGGCGTCTGCTGGGCTCCTTCCAGGACCTTACGCGACGTCCGGGCGTGAGGCGGGGCTTCAGTTCTCGCGCGCTTTCGGAGTCCACGCCCCTCTTCTTCCCGCGCGGCGTCTTCAAGATGGCGTCCAACGGCGGGAAAACTCCACGGAAGGCGGAAAGAAGGCTGAAGATGGCGCCGGATGGCGGGAATCTTCACCACAGGTAAGTTTGAACAGTCTTTTTCAGGCACGCAGTACCCGGTGGTTGCGGGCACGATATCCTGCCGACTACGCCAAAAGTTGATGCGCCCTGGGCCTATGAGATGTAGCGTTGCGCACGCAGGGACTACCCGGAGCCGGATCTGATAGGGGTAGTAGTCTCGTGGCGGTGACCCGGTCCGTGCCCAGGGAGTTAGACTAAGTGGCGGTGTATTAGCAGTAGATGTAGGACGACTACGCCACCCGTTGAATGCAGCTATGGAGCTGCCGCTGCAGGGCAGACCGCTGAGGCCGGTGGTAGGATTGTGCAGCGTGGATGGTATAACCCCCAACGGGAGGGGTATGGCCTCAGGGCAGCCGACGTGGATGATGGGGGTAGCAGGAACCACTCAGAGACGATGCGGTGTAGTTCAGGGTCTTTACTGGTGACAAAGATAGACCCTCCCGGAGTACTGGCTAGCGATCGGGGCCTGGTCAGTCTTTGAGCAGATGGGATTTTCCCCTGGCCAGGCGGAGTTGTAGGCCTCCCCAACTAATTGTACTCTTCTGGCTACCTTGCTAGAGGCGGGTAAAAGTAGCCCACGTCCCTGAGTGTACCGTGTGGTGCTCACCCGTATGGCCGGTGACTCGGGGCCTTCTAGTGGCTTCCGCTCCACGACGGCGGTGCTGGTCCCACGCGTGTGACCGTGCCTTCGGGTTTCTTGGCCAGGGGACCTGAAATCCCCTGCCGGTCGGTTTCTGCTGCTGGGTCAAGGTTAATCCCCACAGCCTCGGACTCCGGGTCCGGTGGTAACTCTTCAATCAGGGCGAGCTCTTCAGCTGCCAGCCCCTGATTCCTTTTAGCACGACTTCCCCAGAGCTCCTGATCTCTCTTTCCTATAGCTGCTTCTCCTCTTCTCTCTACTCTTCTCTTCTCCCCAACCCTGCCTCAGCCCCAGGTTTATATAGGGGAAGTCCTTCCCCTCCCAGGACTGGGCAGGAGGTGTGGCATGCATAGGATTCCTGACCAAGAGACCTCCCACCTGCTCTCAGACATAACATTGCTGTTACTGTGGAAACCAGACCCCTGGGGTGCCACACATGCAAAAACAGTGAATGATAAGAAATAACCCAAAAAAGGGACCTCCTGAATGGAGAACATAAATTATTTGTCAAACCAGAGAAATGTATTATCTTTGAGTATCTGTAAGACCTGCCTGACATGTACCTGATGTGATACGAGGTGAATAAATTAGACTGTGGGGACCCCCAACGAAACCCCGACGCTCAGCCCCCCTACCGCCACCCCTTCCTTAACAATACAATAATGTAACTCTTACAACTGGATGGGTGAGGATCGGTCACAGCTTTATTAACTCTTTAACTCATTCCATTAGAAAGGCATTTTATTTCCAAAAATAATTCCGCTTGTTGCAGCATGCCCTGTGTCTCCACACCGGCAAGTTGGCCAACAAGAGTAACTTTCCAACATGTCCTTTCTATTTCAGGCCAAGGAGGATCCTGCGTACTCGTATGCAGGACTCAGACCCCCACCCATCATCATTAACGCTTGCTCCACTCCGTCCTGGAGTCCTGACAGGAATATGTCCAGTCCAATATCCGTTAAATGAACACCGTCGGGCCATATGAGGCCAGCTTTATCTCCTTCCAGTTCTCGGTGTCTTATCACTACACCACCTCTTTCCTTCAAAAATCTTGCCATCCGAATATTTATTAGCCGCCTTGTCCGTTCGATGGCTGCACTGTCTCGCGCACCTCGCCATACCGTTCTCGGCACAACCTCTGACCATATTATAGTTAGTTTACTAAAAAATGCTCTGAAGCGCTCAGTGTCTAGCTTCATTATTGCCATTAGTTCTGCGATCTTGTAATGACCGAAGTCGTTTCCCCCAGCGTGTATAACTAAGATAACCGGACCTGTTGCTTCTCTCCCTATGTTGATTACCTCCATTAGTACCTGTGGCCATCGCAGGCCTCTAATACCTCTCCAGTTGAAATATGTGTCATGAAACCCCATATTCCTCCCGCCTGGGCGGACTGTCGCCCTTTTTTCTGCCCAGTATATGTACGAGTGGCCTATCACCCACACTGTTGGCTTATCGTCACCTATAAAAGAAACAAACCACGTTAGGATAACAAGTCCTGTCTTATGTATCTCGCAAAACACGCGGATCGCCATCTGCCTATCCTCTGCACTTCCGTTTCTGACAGTCCTGCTCTAGCTGCTTCCGTGGCCGCGCCTATGCGGAATGAGTGTGTCCCGTAATCTTTGGGGTGGTTCCCTGCTGATGTTAGGCATTTATTAAATATAAATTGGAACTGGTATCTTGATAATGGAGTTCCATCAATGTGTGATAGGAAGAAATTACTTTGTGGCCTGATGGCTGCATATGTTTTTTCTATTGTTACCGGACACAGTGTACTGTTTGTGGGTTTTAGAAGCACCCAAGTGCCCTTGCCCGCTGGGTCTGTTTTGGATTTGCGTATGCGTAGGCGTATTGCATTATTGGCTATGACTACGTCCTGGTGTAATAAGCCTCCACTGGTGGTGATTTTGGATCGAGGGACTAATTCGCTTATGCGTAGCGCCCTGACAAAGGCGATCACAAATGCAGTAGACAGTAGTGTTGCTTCAAATTGTGAGTGGCATGTTAATGGTATTAGGGATATGATTTTTGAGAGCAGATTTAGTGACACGGGACGTCTGCACTCCTGACTTGGCTGACCTCTTTTCCACCCTTTTAAGGCTTGACTGATGATGAATCTTTTTGTCACATCTCCCCAATTCAGTAGTTGGAAATGAAATGCTACTCCTGTCCGCCACCGCTGCGCTGACGCCCCTGATATGCCCCTCATCATTAGCTGGTGGAGAAATTCTATGGTTACATCTAGTCTGGCTTGTTCACATTGGTTAACCCGTCTGCCTGCTACTAGTCGTATCCAGTCTTCCCATGCCTTACCGTATGCTTTCCATGTTGACGGGGCGACTGACGCTCTGATTAATGGCATCAGCTGTTCGCCACTAGATCCCATAGGGAGGGTGGGCAACTGGTGCCCGACGGGTGGGCGTTGGGGAGGAGCTCTCTGAAAACCTGCCAATTGAATTGTGATAAAGCGTTAGCAGCAGCGTTAGATCCCCCCTCCACATTGTGGCTAGCGCGGACCCATACATTGTGTTTTAGGCACAGGAATGCTAGCCGGCGTAGTAGGCCTAGCACTGGGAGAAACGATGATGCCATCTTATTAATGCAGTGCGCTAGGCTGGTGTTATTTGTTATGAAGCGTATATTTTTGTTCGCTAGGTACGTGCCCCATATTTCTATGGCTACCACTATTGGGAAGAGTTCCAGGAGTGTCTGTTTTTTTGTTAACCCTTGTTCAGACCAATACGGAGGCCATAAGCCTGTGCACCACTAGTTATCTAGTATCGCTGCATATCCGCCCGCCTCTGCTGCCCCGGTGAATAATTTTAGTTCAATGTTGGACTGTTCTGCTGACATAAATAACGTGTGACCATTGAATGATTGTAAGAAGGTTTTCCACACCTCTAAGTCCGCCCGAAGCTGCCTGCTGATTCTGATTCTATGACTCGGTTTTAATGCACGTTTTGTTGCAAGGGATAAACGACGAGAGAAAACCCTTCCGACTGGCATCACCTGGCTCGCGAACACGAGGAGACCTAGTGACACTTGCATCTGTTGTAGTGTTACTTTCCGTACTGTGCAAAATCCCTCGATGAGGTGCAGTGTTTTTTGTATTTTTTCTGTTGGGAGGTGGAATAACCTTGCTGTGGTGTCGATTTCGATGCCTAAGAACGATAGCTTTGTTGTGGGGCCTATGTTTTTTGTAGGGCACAATGGGACTCCAAACCGTTGAAAGATGTTTGTGAATTCGTTAAGTAATGATTGGCATTGATTTGAGTCTTTGGGTCCGACGAATAGGAAGTCATCTAGGTAATGTGTGACGGACCTATTGCCGGTTTTGTACCTCAACACCCATTCTAGGAAGGAACTGAATAGTTCGAAGTAATAACAGATATTGAACAACCCATTGGGAGGCAAGTGTCGTAGAAGTATTCATTGTCCACTTGGCATCCCAGCAGGTGGTAGCAATTTGGGTGCACCGGTATTAGGCGAAAGGCGGATTCTATGTCGGATTTAGCGAGCAGCACTCCGGGCCCCGCATCGCGTACTAACATTACTGCTCTGTCGAAAGACGCGTAGGAGACCGAGGCGTCTTCAGACGAAATACCGTCATTTACAGACTCTCCTTTTGGGTAAGATAAATGATGGATAAGCCGGAATGAACCTGGATCTTTTTTGGGGATTATTCCCAGAGGGGAAACTCTTATGTTACTGAATGGTGGGGTTGGGAAAGGGCCCGCCACTCTGCCTAGAGCTACTTCTTTTTGTATTTTTTGCCTAAGTATTTCAGGGTGCTCTTTTGCAGATTTAAGGTTATTTGCAAAGGTGGGTGATTTATTAAGTTTGAAAGGGAGGAAAAAACTGTATGTGAAACCAAAACGTAACTGCCCCGCTGCGTCTTTCTTAGGATATTGGTCTAGCCAGGGGCCCATCGCGTTTACGCTCACCGGGGTCCTTGGATTCTGACTGTGGGAGTTTAATTGATAATTTGCTTGCGGGATGAGAACATCTTGCCGCGGGGTGGGCTGCACCCCAGGCTGAGCATTCATGTTTGTATCTGCATAAGGCGTAGAAACGACAGCGTCCCTCATTGTACTACCAGCAGGCCCCTGGTCTACGTACTACCACTGAATTTTGGCCTGCTGTTGCCTGTTGTCCAGTAGCCGTTGTTGGAAAGGGATGGTGTTTCTGTAACAGCATTAATCGCAACCATATGTCTGTAGCTTTTACCCCCCAGCCTAGCTGTGGTTGCAGGGCCAAAAGCCTCCGGAACTCTTCATCGTAGCGCCACCATGCTGAACCGCCGTGGGCTTTGTACGAGTTATACACCGTATCCTGGTATATGAATAGTTCTGAGCAGCGTTCCGGATGCTTTTGGCCCATGATGCAACCCAGCACTGAAAACGCCTGTAACCAGTTACTCATTGTCTTCGCGACCTTTTGTCTATTTCTGTTGAATGGTCTGTCGACTATCCTTTTCTCTTTGTCTATAGTATGTTGGTCAGCGGTTACAAGTGTCCAAATGTCGATGTAGTCATTATTCCATATTTTAATTCTGGTTTCCTTGTCTATGTGTGAGCCCAATGGGCTTATCCCGCAAAAGAATGCGTCCTTGTGTACGCTGGCTAATGGTAGAGTTGTTTTAGTAGAATTATGTATAGCGCCTGGTGGCGCGGATAGTTGTTCGACTATGGCCTTAAGGGCCGCTATTAAGTTGGTGTTACTATTTCCCATTTCAGTTATACTTATATTGCACGCACCCATTCCTGCGGCTGGAGGAGGGACTCCGATGTGTGGAGGGACTCTGACACCTGTCTCGCTCGGGGTGAGCTCGTGCCTCTGCTCGTAGACCTGCGTGAAATCGTTGTATCGTGCAGACTGTAAGCTCTGGAGGGTGCCATTGTATCGTTTCTGTCCCCCGGAGGACGGGACCGTTGGGGCTCGACATCTCTGATGCAGAGGATGGTGAGCGCCACCTTGAGGACTGCGACCTGTGACCCCTCCTGTGGGATGCCGATCTCCGCTTTGCTTGTGACGACCGCTTCCTTCGCCGGTGACTTGTGTGCGATGGCGTAGATCTGTCGTCGGAGGAACTACAGCGAGTTCGCCTGGAGCGAGTACGCCTGGAGTCTCTGTGTCCCTGAGGGTGTATGGGGGGTTCTGCGCAGTTTACATGTGTCCCGCCGGGACATGTCGGTGCTATTTGTGGCCAGGGCGATGCTATAGAGGTGTCAAGCGCGTGTTCGCTGCGCTATTATAGGGGTATATGGGGGAGGCGAGGATGGTCGCTGAAGTGTTTAGGCTCCGTATCGTGTCCATCAGGGGGGTATTGATACTGTGACTGGGCGCTGGATAGGCTGCGGTGATTACAGGGGCCGCAATGTCCCCTGGATGTGTAGTGTCACGTGTTCTGTTTTGGGAACTTTTTCTTTTATTTTTAATAGGAGTTTTTCTGTGGGGGATTGTTGGGGGGGAAGCAGAGCACAGCCCCCGGCAGAGGATTCCTGTCCGGAGCTCTGCTCTGCCACAGCCCCTGCTGTGTGTTGAGGGGGCGGGGAATGGTTACTAAGTGGCCCGCAGCTTCTTCTGTGAGGCTTCGGGTGCTGTGCCTAAAGCGCTCTGGAGGACGGGAATGCCTGCTGGACCTCTGCCCTCCAGGGCGCTCCTCGGCAGGATGCGGGACAGGAGTGTTAACGGGGGTGGGGAACAACAGGTTCTGTGCTGTCTCCAGCGCCGGCGGCAGGCAGGAGACCTTAATCCCCTCTGTGCCCGCCGCCGACACGGCAGACAGCCGGCACTCATTTATTAGTGCAGCGGAGCCCTGCGCCCGCTGTGAGTGAGGCGCAGGGTCCACCGCCGCACTAGCTTCAGCTTCCTGCTCCGCCCCGCAGCATTCTGGACTGGGGGGCGTGACCTGCGGGGTCACGTGGGGCGGACACGCGCCCCGCACATGCGCATCGAGCGCTTCCTGCCCTCCAGCTCCGCCTCCCCCAACATGCCTCTCCGGCCTAGTGGAGTCGCACGCCCGCTTCCGGACCGCCACGGCTGCCCGCTTCCCCGAGTCAGCGCGCGCCCGCAGCACTACGCAGCCGCCTGCTGCCCTGCGCCGGGTTGAGTGGCCCGATGAACACTGTAAAGTTGTGCGGATGCGGCGGTCGGGTGAGGACGGGGATCGGGACCAGGCCGCGGAAGTAATGCAGCCCCCCGTTCCAGATGACCCGACCGCCGTGGAGGGAACCGTTGTACCATGGGCAATTGGAGTGGGTGAGTAGGCCCAAGTGGTGAGGGGACTGCGACTGAGGATTATGATGTTCCCATAAGGGGTTGAGGGCTAGGGGCAGGGTGATCTGGGGATTTAGAGCTGGGGCCAGGGGGATGAGCGCTGAGCCCCGATATGAGAGCCTGTAACCAGCGCTCGCCCCCCTGTGCAAACCCAGCCTGGAGGGCCTCAGCAATCTGACCTGATCCTGAATTCTCCATGACGTTCGACTCCGGGACCAGCAAAGAAAGGAAGTAACGTGGGATGTCCCGGTGTTTATGTATCCATGGGACGGCTTGTAGCAGACGTCCCTTTCGCTTCATTGGATCCTTCCGGGGGTTCAGGATCACTGGTCAGTAAGGGGTAGCGAAGGGGGGGGGTCAGCAATCGCCACGGCCCTGGGAGGGTCAACACAGTCAGTGACTCCCTCCTTATTTAGTATGGAGTCTACCATTATGTCATCAAGATGGGTTTGTTGTGATCTACCTGCCAGATGAGTAAAAATGGGAGCATTAGTCAACCCAAATGCCATCACAAGGTTTTCATAGTGCCCCTCAGGAGTATTGAAGGCCGTCTTCCACTCATCTCCTCAATGTGAATGAGATTATAAGCCCCCCTGAGGTCTAGTTTAATCAAATTGTAGGAGCCAAATGGTTTTCTAAAGAGGTCTGGGATGAGAGGGAGAGGATATGCATCCCAGACCGTAATCTGATTAAACTCGCAAAAATCAAGGCAGGGGTGCAACCCCTAGTCCTTTTTTTTTTTTTTTGACAAAGAAAAACCCCACTGCAATGGGAGATGAAGAACGTCTTATATGGCCCTTTGGTAGACTTTCAGTGATCTAGTTTTTCATGGCCTGCCTCTCTGAACCAGAGATATTATATAACCTGTTTTTTTGGCAGCTTGGCCCCAGGAATAATATTACCGACGCAATCATAAGGATGATGGGGAGGAAGTTCTTGACACCCCTGTTCAGAAAACACATTCCTGAAATCAGACCCACCGTGGCTATCCGAGTGACCAAGCAGTGTTCTTGGCAATACTGGCTCCATTTTACCACCTCCCAAGTCTGCCAGTCTACGGCTAAGTGCCCACGATGCAGAAATGCTCTGGATTTTTCCTGAGCGTTTCTGCATCTCCCTGGCAGAAAAAATGCATGCGGATTGTACATGTGTTTTTCCTGCCAGGGACAAGCGTAAGTGAAGCGTTTTTTCACATGCATTTCCGCATGCGGGTTGTCAAGCGCTTTCCAAGCGATTTTAGCATCACTTGGAAAGTGCTTGACAACTTGGTCACATTATATAAATACATGCAACCGGCATGTCTCCTCTTCTCCAGACCCGGGTACCATCCGCACGTTGAATCGCTTAATATCCGCATGTGCACATGTAGTCATGCGGATATTAAGCGATTCAATGCAAGTTAATGGAGGTAAAACGTCGCGATTACGCAAAATAACTGGTAGTGCTTCGGATTTTTCCGCACTGATAATGTGCAGCGGAAATTTCCGCAGCATGTGCACAGCACATGCGGATTATCATTGGGGAACATTGCAGACCTTCTACCAAGCGTTTAAGCGTTTCTGCAATGGAATTGCCGCTGCGGAAACGCTTAAAAGACGCATAGTGGGCACACAACCTACCACAGGATTGTGCAGCGTAAACCAAGGTAGTCTAAGGACCACAGGAGAGGGCAAGCCCTCTAGCACATAACAGTCAATAAATTTTGAGTGCAAGGCCCCTACCTGCAGATGTAGCACACGAGCGACAAGAGTAAAATACCCCTAGCTCAAGGGTGCAGAGTCAATGGCGATTATGGGTGTTGAGCCAGAAAATTTATGAGGTTTGAGGTCCTGATCGAACCTAGCGTCAATCAAAATAAACCCCGCCCCACTGTCCAGAAAGGCAGAAATTACCACCATACTTTTGCCAAGATGGATCTTGGACGGTAAAAAAAAAATTGTGACCTACCCACAGAGGAAATAAGTACACCCCCGAGTTGCCAATTCACCCCTCAACTCGGGTGCCTTAGTTTTCCGGTGGGTGTTTAGGAATTTAGGAAAGACACACACACACACACTCCCCCTTTCCGCCAAACAGCATGGGTTCCTCAGTTAACTCAAACCTAGGGGCCCTTGACCCCAGGCCACCTGCAAATTGGAGTGTCTCCTTATGTCTCTGGCAATGACAGCGGTTAACACACAAACGCCTCTTCAAAACAACCAACACCTCTGACTCCAGAACTAGGCAGCATAAATCTAACACTGGCAATCCAAGATTGCCAGAGGCGAGTATATATAGGAGAGGCCAACACTGAACAGCTGAGACCATCAACGCTGGAAAGCTCTAGCAGCTCTCAACTGAACAGATTAACCTTTGCACTGCTAGCAGAAACCTTCACGGTTTAATATGATAGTGAAGTGCTTCTAATCAGTGCAGGAGCTCAGACGTCGCAGTCTTCTGGCCCCTCTAGTTACGGTAAACCCGTGGTTCCTGGATTCCAGCGATGTGTCACTTACCGAGCTGCTTGATGCAGTGTTGATAAATTCCCTTTATTAGCTGCAGATGTTCTGCCTATGCACAGGGTACACAGAAAGCTGTCAATCAGTGGTGCGGGTGGGGCTATATATAGAGCTCATGAATGTGGAGGACTACATGGCAGCAGGTTTACTAGTCCTTGAGTGATAAAACTAAAACAAGCAGCCAGTTATTGACACATGGCTGGAATCAGAGTCTCTGTCTTTATATAATCAGAATCTAATAAGAGTATAGATGCAAGTGTACAATAAATCTGGAAGAATAAAGAAGTAATCAGTATATCATAAATTATATCTACCCTACAGGTAGCATATGCATTATAATTACATACAACGTCACTAAGGAAAAGTACCTCATTTGCGTCGACCACCAATAATACACCTTGGCAAGCAGAAAGGGACCTTGAAACTTCGTAGCTAAAATCAACATGACCCTACAAAAGTACAAAAACGTTAAAAGGGAAAACATGTTGGACAAATATGGATTGATGGATACAAGGCGCATTCTTAAATAACCATGTATAAATGTGAGGGGAGTCATTTCGTATGTAGATGGACAAAGAATGCTGAGCATTGGAAATATGTTGCTATGTTGCATAAATTTTTCACTTGAACCTTGTGGATTAATGGACTTTTAAAGATGAAATAATAAAGATGGATTTTATGGAGCTGGAGTTCCTTTTCTTTTTCCTGTGATTTACACACGTGTGGCCACACGATCTCCGGGCTTCAGCACGCCGAGAGCCGCTGTGGGTGAGCTGGTGTTTTTTTTCTATAGCATTCTTAAATAGGCTGTGCCAAGATCGCAACTTTTTGGCTATTCTGTGGTGGGGGGGGGGGGTGACAACTGGGACCTCCAATGATCAGAAGAACAGATGTCTCACATCCCCTTTTTTAATGGAGTGGTGCCATTGTCTATGGGACTGATGGAGATAGCTGAGCTCTGAATTCGGCCATCTCCGGCAGCCCATTACACTTTGAGTGGAGCAGCAGTGCACACGCTCATCGGCCAATCCATTGGCGTAATATGGCTCGTTCACCTGATTTCCTGTGATTGGGGTCCCAGAGATGGGTCCCCCAGCTATTAGCAAGCAATCTGTTCTGTAGAAAAGTGATAAGTTGTAATCTGAGAGCAAACTCTTTCAATTTTAAAATATTGGATAGCTCTTATGGGCGTCTATAAAAAAACCAAAACAGTGTTAGATCTACAGGGTCGGCCATTTATATGGATACACCTAAATTAAATGGGAATGGTTGGTGATATCAACCTGAAACAACGGATACTGGAAGCCTGTGCTAGCATTTCTTCTGTGGTGTTGCTATCAGTGTGTCGAGTGGGAGAAGAGGGTTGCATTGACAATCCAACACAATGGGCAGCACTTTGAACACATTTTATAAGTGGTTATAAACTTGTACAAAACTCATGAAAGAATAAAGTTACGTTAAAACCAAGCACACCGTTGTTTTTCTTATGAAATTCTCAATAAGTTTGATGTGTCACATGACCCTCTTCCCATTGAAAAAATAAAGTTGGATCCAAAATGGCCGCCATGGTCACCACCCATCTGGAAAAGTTTTCCCCCTCCCATATACCAATGTGCCACAAACAGGAAGATGATATCACCAACCATTCCCATTTCATTTAGGTGTATCCATATGAATGGCCCACCCTGTAAAATAATAAATTATTATTATTATTATTATTGCAGCTGCTGCATTTTGTATAACTCATTCAGTATCTGAACATCTGCAACAAGAGCACAGAGAAACAAATCAAGAAGAAACGTCACACTCACCGGAGTGTGGATCAGGTTCAGGAGATACTTCTTTCCCTCGTAAGTGTAAACCAGAGACGCAGTCTGGGCCTTCACCGTAATCCCGGCTCCCTCTCCACCTGCAGCTTGTCCAGAACTTGCTTATTGGAGGCGGCTTTTGGAATCCACCCTGAGGGAAGGAGCGAGACCCCAGAATCCACACTGTTAGCTCGTGGTGGCAGTGTCCCCCTCCATACTAGTCTGTCAAGGTTAGCTTGTTTCTGTGTTTTATATATGTATTTTATGTGTGTAAACCCTCTTCATGTGTACAGCAGCCTGGAATGAACGCTGCTTAAAAAATAAATAATAGAGTAAGGCCTCATTCAGACCACAGTGATTTCTCTTGTAGGTAAAAAAAAAAAAAAAGACCGATTTTCATCAGCTTTGTTTTGCATCCGAGAAGTTCTAAACTTTGATTTGGATCAAAATCCGACAGGTCAACGTGTTTCGGTGAAAAATACGCGATCCGCAGAAATATGTGAACAGCCCTAGACTATAATAGGTATGAGTTCTGTGAAAAACAAGGATCGAGCTCGTACGAGATCCAACATTTCATTCTATAAATCTACATAAGTAATTAAGTAACGTGCCAAATTGCTTTTTTTTGTGTATGTTTTGCGTGTATGGAGGGAAAGTTCCCAGTGCTAGTGTCTATGGTGCTCCATTAGGCTAGGGCTACCTTGTGACTGTGTGTGGCGCTACTGATTGAGCAATAGCTCCAGTTCAAAGCAATACACTAATTTTAAAAGGAAATCTGTTTGACCTCAGATGTGGGCATGCAGGCCTTTGACATGGAAATCTAAACCAATGGACACTTTTATATCTTCTACCTGTTGCTGCACTCCTAAGTAATTAGAATTTTGGTTCACATGTAAATGAGGAGTTAAGTCTCTGTCTCCTGAGATTATCTCCCACAGCAAGCATCCGTTCTCTTTAGGCTACGTTCCCATCGCTTTTGATGAGTTTTCGATGTTGCAGATTTTCTACAGCATTCCTGCGCCTATTAAGTAAAATAGGTTACTTGTTTTTTTTTCTTTAAATCTGTAACATCAGAAGCTCACTGAAAGCTCGTGGTGGGAACTTAGCCTCAGTGTCAATCATAGCTCACAGTTTTTTGGGACGTCAGGCACCAAGCAAGGAAAATCAGAAAGTAAGCTATCAATCAAGATAAAGAGGCTGGTGCTGGGCAGGGAAGCAACCTTGGAAGGCTGAGGCTCGGTAAGTGCTCCGTTACACCCAGAGCACTCAGAAATGCAGCAACAGATAAAAGATATAGAGGTGTCTATGGATTTAGCTTTCCAAATCCTGCATGATCATGAATGGGAATTGGAGGGAGGGGTATATCTGATGGATTCCCTTAAATTCTTAAATGGCAATTGCAGTTCACATAGTTGCATACTACTTAATCTTTAGCGCTACAAAAATTTGCACTTCAAGCACCAGTAAAAAAGATTCCTTAGAGGTATCTGGTCACTATTAGTGATGATCGAGTGTATTCTATCAACCCCTTCGGCGAGCACGCTCGGGTGCTCGCTGAGTATTTTGGCATGCTCGGCATTTCTTTTAATGTCGCCGTGCCTGCAAGTGTCACGGCTGTTAGACAGCGTGCTCGCCGAAGGGGTTCATAGAACACGCTCGATCATCACTAGTCACTATACATGAGTATACCATAAAAAACAACATATTATATAGTGAATAACACAGACACTATTCAATACAGCAGGGTTGAGGTGTATTTTGTGGTACAAAATTACAGTATTTTTGAATGACACCATTCACTTTACTGTGCAAGATATAGAAAAAAAGGGTAATGAACTCCAAATAAAGTGAAATGGTGCAGAAGAAAAAAAAACAAAAACATTTTACTGCTTTTAAAAAATTCTAAACTTTGCAAACAAATTGTTTGGCTCGTGTTTCAATTTTCTAAGACCATTTTTAATACCATTTTGGGGTACAACTTTTTGATTGCTCCATCAAATGAATAGTCATAAGTAGTGTTGAGCGATACCTTCCGATATCAGGAAATATCGTATCGGATTGGATCGGACGATACTCAAAAAGTATCGGATATCGCCGATTCCGATACCGGAAACCAATGCAAGTCAATGGGACAATAATATCGGAATGAAAATAAACCCTTTCTTTCCTTGTAGGTTAATTCTACATGAAGTAAAGCAACTAAGAATAATGTAGAATGTATTACGCGAAAAGCCGGCAATTCATCAGCGGCATACACCGGTACCCGACAATTTACAACAGAAAGAATAGAGCTTCACACATAGATTAGATAGATAGAAACATGTCAGTCACATATATATGAAGTACAGTGACAGTGTTGGTTACTGTACTTGTCATTTAGTGTAAAGGATTTATTTAAAAAAATAATTGTGTTTTCATGAACTGTCTCTTTAAAAAAGCCGGCCGGCAATTCAGCAGAGGTACCCGACAATTTATAACAGACAGAATAGAGCTTCACACATAGATTAGATAGATAGAAACATGTCAGTCACATATATATGAAGTACAGTGACAGTGTTGATTACTGTACTTGTCATTTAGTGTTAAAATAAAGGATTTATTTAAAAAAAAATTGTCGTGAGGTTCCCCTTAATTTTAGTCTGTAGCGGAGGTTAAGCAGACGGCTGGGGCTGATGTTTGAAGCCTGGGAAGGGGGTAATACCCACGGAGCTTCCCAGACTACTAATATCAGCCCCCAGCTGAATACCTAGCCTCTACTAGCTATTAAAATGGGGGACCCCCCCAAAAAATGACGTGGGGTCCCCCCTAATTTAATAGCTAGCAAAGGCTAGGCAGACAGCTGGGGGCTGATATTAATAGCCCAGGAAGGGTGCCATGAATATTGGCCCCCTCCCAGGCTAGAAACACCAGCCGTCAGCCGCCCCAGAAATGGCACATCCATAGGATGCGCCAACTCTGGCGCTTAGCCTCGCTCTTCCACGCTGCCCTGGTGCGGTGGCAGGGGGTAATAGGGCTGGGGTTCATGTCAGCGCCAGCTGCCATGAAGCCCAGGTTAGTAATGATGGGCGTCTATAAGACACCCCCATTACTAACCTACAAAGTGTTAAAAAGAAAAAACACACTACACCCAGAAAAAAATAATTTATTTGAAATAAAACACACCATTTTATTTAATTCTTAGTTTACTAAAAAAAAAAAATAGTTACCTGTCCACGTTCCTGCGCTGATCTCCCATGCACAGCTGTCACATCTGGAGATGGTGACAGCTGTGCATGGCTGCTGTAAGCTCACACTGCCGGGAACACGTCCGCTCCTGGCAGCGGGAGCCCCTGACTGAGGTCACCGGAGTGCATTCAGTCAGCGCAGCTCCGGAGACCTCCTTTACGGCACTGCTGTACTGTGGGAATTTCTCACGATACAGCAGGGCCGTAAAGCAGCTAACCGGAGCAGCGCTGCCTGAACTCCGGTGAACCCGCTTATGCAATGACGGGGCTGCTTTACGGCCCCATCATTCTAGCGGCGGCGGCGGTTCAGAGCGGTCACATTCTATGTGGCTGCTCTAAACTGGAGATCATCGTGGGACACTCGTGGACTACTACGAAGGGGTAAGGATAAGGTTGTGGTTTATTATTTTATATTTTATTACAGGAGATCGATGGCTTTGGGGAATTAGGTGTCTAGGTGAGTATAGGTGTAGTTTTTTATTTTTTACTTTATTTTAGGTGGCGATCGGCGGGGACAGGTAATGTATGAACTAATTTATTGTAGGTAACCACTGGCCACCAATGACATGTATTTAACATTTATTGGGGACCATGGGGCAATTTAAATAGCAGGATCAGGCTGATGGGAACTACTGCTCCCATCGAGCTGATCCTGCTGGCACGAGTGGACGGGGGACAGACATAGGCCGATGGGAGTAGTAGTGTCACATCGGCCTATGTCTGCCTGCACGCACACACCTGCACACATCGCACAGACACCGCGCACACCCGCAGACATCGCACAGACACCGCACACATCGCACAGACACCGCACACACCCCCAGACATCGCACAGACACAGCGCACACCCGCACACACTCGCAGACATCGCACAGACACCGCACACACTCTCAGACATCTCACAGACACCGCACACACCCGCAGACATCGCACAGACACCCCACACACACTCGCAGACACACGCACAGACACCCGCACACACCAATCATGACGGGTCTGGGAGGTGAGGCTGACCTGTGAGACCGTGGGAAAGTTCATGTGAGTTCATGCAATGCAGTCAAGCATGAACTCACATGAACCCTCTGAGGGCACCGCGGCGACTTCAAATGAACAGCTGATCGGCATCACCTGATACCTCAGCTGTTCATTTGAAATAACCGGCGGGAAAGCGCAGCACAGAACGGGAAAGCCGGCGGTGAAGTCTTTTCACTGCCGGCTTCCCCGCCCGGGTCCTTCGCTCCCCGCTCCTTGGTGCTGCGCTCCCCGCCCGGTCTTAACTTACGATCAGGATGGGAGGTGGCGAGGGGAGCGGAGGATCGGGGTGGGAGGCTGCGGGGAAGCAGTATGGGGCTGTGTGATTGTTTAAAAGCCGGCGGCTATTTACCGCCCGCCGGCTTTTTACCACGCGCCGGCTTTTAAACAATCAGGAGAATTCTCTCACGCTGGGATGGCATTCTGATGACAGGCTGGATCTCAGCTGAGTGCTGCCATCCAGCTTGTCATCGTTCAGAGACACTGCAGAGCGCAGGCATTATGGGAACTTCCGATTCCGGTATTCGATATTGTAAAAGTATCGGAATTAAGTATCGGAATTCCGATACCGCGAATATCGGCCGATACCCGATATTTCAGTATCGGAATGCTCAACACTAGTCATAAGTTACTTACCGGTGATGGGATTTTTAAGAGACCATGACAGCACCACGAGAGAGGGGATCCGCCCACCAAGGAGAGGAAACCTACAGGCTTAAAAGGGCGCCACCTCTCTCCCGCCTCAGTTTGGATTACAGAGCACTGAGAGGACCGCCAGGTTAATGAACACAGCAAACAATCACAAAGTTGCCATAGCTCACGACACCTATTGAGTGTGAGATTATAATTTATAAAAGGGGAGTGCTCCCACAAAGGTGAAGGGAGGGAATGTAAGGGTGCTGTCATGGTCTCCAAAAAATCCCATTACCGGTAAGTAACTTATGATTTTATCGGTCGACCATGACAGCACCACGAGAGAATTACAGGGATGAAGTAATCTATTGAAGGACCACAGCCTGGAACACTCTTCTCCCAAAGGTGAGGTCAGCCGATACTATATAGGTTAGATATGGGTGTGTCTATGGAATGTAGAGGGACAGGATGAGGTAGCAGCCTTACATATGTCTTCTAATCAAGACACCTGTCTTCTCAGCCCAGGAGGTCACCACAGCCCGGGTGGACTGAGCCTTCAACCCTCCTGGCACTTCCTTGCCGCTAGATGTATATGCTAGAGAAATGGCCTCCCTATTCCATCTAGCTATGGTGGACTTTGTGACATTAGACCGTTTTCTAGCCCCTTGGTAGGATATAAACAACGAGTTATCTTTCCTAAAGCTTCTGGTAACTGAAAGGTACCTAACCACACATCTCCTCATGTCTAACGTATGTAACTCCGCCTCTTTCTGGTTACTAGGATTTGGACAAAAGGAGGGTAGGAGGACTTCCTGAAGACTGTGGCAATGAGTGGCTACCTTAGGGAGAGAGAGAGTGATTTTTAGACTAGATCCTGCCTATCATCCAGAATTTGAGTAAACGGCGAGGCCATAGACAGGCCCTGGATGTCACTAATGCTCCTGGCCGAGGTTAAAGCTATTAACAAAGCGGTCTTAAGGGAGAGGGATTTAAGGGTTGCTGACTATTAGCTCAAACGGCGAGCTAGTCAAGGCCTTTAGAACCAAATTTAAATCCCAGGGAACCAAGCTGCTTTTGATAATAGGTCTAGATCTAAAAGCTGCCTTAATGAAACGAGAAACCCAGTAGTTACCCGCTAGATCACAGCTATATAGGGAACCCAAGGCAGAAACCTGAACTTTAAGGGTGCTGGTGGATAACCCTAGTTCAAGACCTTTTTGTAAAAACGCCAAGATTTTTCCTATTGGCGCCTTCCCCTCCCCCATCAACCCCAGGTTTTCTGCTGTGCATCAGGATGGTTACTAGACCTTTGGAAAAACCTTTCCGATTTAGCAGTGTCTTTTCAAGTTCCACACCGTCAAGTGGAGGCCAGTTGCTTGAGGAGATACGGAATCTCTGGAAGAACCCAAGGATCGGAGATGAACATGCTCCTCAGGCATGAGAACTAGGGCCTCCTGGGCCAAAAGGCTGCGATCAGCAGAACCCTGGCCTTGTCCTCCCTGATCTTTCTTATGACTATGAGAAGAAGAGCCAACCAGGGGGAGGCATACGCCAGGCTGAAATCCCAACGTATCAGGAGAGCATCCACAGCTAGGGGATTTAGGGAACACAAGATCTTTGTCTTCCGATTTAGTTTTGTGGCAAACAGATCTACCTGACCGGAGGGCCCCCCACCCCCCCATCTTTGGCTATTTGGGTAAAAATTCCTTGATTTAGTTCCCATTCCCCTTGCATCAGAGGATAGCAGCTTAGGAAATCTGCTCTGGTGTTTTCTTTTTCCCTTATATGGAGGGCCATCAGGGAAAGGAGGTGACTTTCTGTAATCTGGAAGAGATGATCTGTCACTCATCAGCAATCTTGACCATGTGTCCCCCTGGTGGTTCACATATGCTACCGCAACTTGATTATCCAAGAGGATCTTTACATTCTGGCCCTGAAGGAAAGGTAAGAAATTATTCACCGCCTTGTCTACCGCCAGAAGTTCTTTTGCATTGGAGAAGAGACCCTTTTCGATATCTGACCAGGTCCCCTGGGCTCCCCACACTCTGGGACTCGCATCTGTGGTAATTGTGCTAGTGACCCCAAGTACCCAGGGAACCCCTCGAGATTGGTGGCAGGATGAGCCTAACCTCTATAAAGATTTTACTGACCGGGGTGATAAGGACTAGAGATGAGCGGTGTTCGACTAGAACTGTTCGCCAATCTCAAATTCGAGCTGTTTTGGGCGGTGTTCGAGTCATTCGAAGAATGCGAACGATTTGCAAAAAATTCGGCTGTTCGAGGTTATGTTCGATAACTGTTCGTGCACCAAAAGCGTGTCCAGCATGTCTGGTGCTATTTAGAGCACCAATCATGCAGGGATTGTCTGCCACTCACTGTAATGCCACAGTCATGGTGGTTGTGGCATTACAGTGGGTGCCCAAATCGATGGGAACAGTGCTCACAGTGAAACATGAAAAGCCGGCAATTCAGCAGCGGCATACACCGGTACCCGACAATTTAGAACCGAAAGAATAAAGCATCACACTTAGATTAGATAGAAACATGTCAGTCACATATATAAGAAGTACAGTGACAATGTTCGTTACTGTACTTGTCATTTAGTGTTAAAGGATTTATTAAAAAAAATATTAGTGTTTTCATGCACCGTCTCTTTAAAAAAGCCGGCCGGGAATTCAGCAGTGGTACCCGACAATTTATAACAGAAAGAATAGAGCATCACACATAGATTAGATAGATAGAAACATGTCAGTCACATATATAATAAGTACAGTGATAGTGTTGATTACTGTACTTCAGAGACACTGCAGAGCGCAAGCATGCCTGCGCTCTGCAGTGTCTATGAAGGATGGCATGCTGGATGGCAGCGCTCAGCTGTGATCCAGCCTGTCATCTCAATGCCATCCCAGCGTGGGAGAATTCTCCTGCTCAAGCGCTGAGCGCTGAGAATTTTCCCACGCTGTCAGTGACGTGCATGAGGTGAGCTGAGTTCATTGGACAGTTGCATCTCACTAAATTAGAATATCATCAAAAAATTAATTTGTCAGTTCTTCAATACAAAAAGTGAAACTCATATATAGAGTCATTACACACAGTGATCTATTTCAAGTGTTTATTCTTGTTAATGTTGATTATGGCTTACAGCCAATGAAAACACAACAGTCATTATCTCAGTAAATTAGAATACTTTTATAACAGCTTGAAAAATTATTTTAAAGTCCGAAATGTTATCCTACTGAAATGTATGGTTAGTAAATGCACTCAATACTTGGTCGGGGCTCCTTTTGCATCAATTACTGCATCAATGCGGCAATGTGACATGGAGGCGATCAGCCTGTGGCACTGCTGAGGTGTTATGGAAGCCCAGGTGGCTTTGATAGCAGCCTTCAGCTCGTCTGCATTGTTGGGTCTGATGTCTCTCATCTTCCTCTTGACAATACCCCATAGATTCTCTATAATAGATTCTCTATGGGGTTACGGTCAGGCGAGTTTGCTGCCAACCAAGCACAGTGATACTGTTGTTTGTAAACCAGGTATTGGTACTTTTGGCCGTGTGGACAGGGGCCATGTCCTGCTGGAGAATGACATTTCCATCTCCAAAATGCTTGTCAGCAGAGGGAAGCATGAAGTGCTGTAAAATGTCCTGGTAGACGGCTGCGCTGACTTTGGTCTTGATAAAACACAGTGGACCTACACCAGCAGATGACATGGCTCCCCAAACCATCACTGATTGTGGAAACTTCACACTAGACCTCAAGCAGCTTGGATTGTGGCCTCTCCACTCTTCCTCCAGACTCTGAGACCTTGTGGAGTGTGTCAATGACTGCCTTCTGGACATCTGTCAAGTCAGCAGTCTTCCCCATGATTGTGGAGCCTACTGAAACAGACTAAGGGACCTTGTTAAATGCTTAGGAAGCCTTTGCAGGTGTTTTTTTGTTAATTATTCTATTTACTGAGATAATGACTTTTGTGTTTTCATTGGCTGTAAGCCATAATCATCAACATTAACAGAAATAAACACTTGAAATAGATCACTCTGTTTGTAATGACTCTATATAATATATGAGTTTCAGTTTTTGTATTGAAGAACTGAAATAAATTAACTTTTTGATGATATTCTAATTTAGTGAGATGCACCTGGATTATTAGAATGATCACACCAATACACCTGTTTTCTCATTTGCAAGATTTAAGTAAACCTTGTATGATATCTTATTCATTTGTGAATGTCCTTATACTTTCAAGCAGAACCTAGACACCCCACAATGCAATAACCCATCGATCACTACAAGCCCTCCGTTTTCCATGGATATCCATATTATGGACTGAGTATACCTTTCTTATGCCTGAACTGCGCACCCCTCGGTGAAGACAGTGAGTTTTTGGGGGCAGCTTATGGTCGTCTCAGGATATGAACACCCCCTGATCTGCTTGAAAATATAAGTGAAATAAAATGTTGAGAAAAAATGTCAAATATCACGTTGACCCTTCAAGTCACTGTCTTGTAAATCTTTATCACTTCTCCACAGAATAGGTGATTGGTCTGAAATCACTCAGGGGGTAAAGAGACTCTGTCATCACAGAATAACTAATCAAACCAATCGCAGCCCCTCAGTATATCATGGCACCCTGTATTTTGATTGGCAGCTGTAGCTTTATAGACTCGAGCGGGGGTCTCAAACATTTGGCCACAGGGGCTGCTTCATGCAGGCCGCAGGCACCATACACCTTGAGGATTGTGGCACGTCAGCACTTTTTCAGTGGAACATATTGCAGGCGCCGTGCACAGACAAGCTCTTTGCTCAGCTATACCAATGCCAACTGTGGGTCAATCACAGGCCAGCAGCTAATGTCCGCAGGGGACCAAGATGGGAACAGGACTAGAAGATGAGGATCAGGATTCTGACATTACTGCAAAGAGACATTACTACAAAAAGGGGACCAGGAAGGGACACGTTACTGTGAGATAGGGAGCCGAATGGTGAGATTGCTACAAGAAGGGGACCAGGTTGGAGGATATTTCTACAAGATGGCCATGATGGGGGACAATAAAACAAGATGAGGACCATGATGGGGGACATAAGCACAAGATAGGGACCATGATGGGGACATTACTACAAGATAATGGCCAAAACTACTATATGGCGCTAATAGTAAGATTGTATTACAAAAAGGGGCTAAAATGTAAAAGAAAACAAAAAAAATTCTAAATATTGGCTTAAATTTTTTAGTGCCAATAAAAATGTTTTTTTTTATAAATAAACTAAAATAAAGCCAAAAAAGTGCACACTTGTTATCGGTCATCTGTAATGACCCAAGCTATAAAATTATTATACCCCATAACAGAAAATAAATAAATCTGCAAAAAATATTATAAACAAGTGATCAAAAGGTGTATACAACCCCTGGCAAAAATTATGGAGTCACCGGGCTCGGAGGATGTTCATTCAGTTGTTTAATCCCTTAATAACATCTGACGTACTAATACGCGTCTGTGCCCTGGGACTTAAGAGCCAGACCCGTATTAGTACGTCATATCTTTAATGCGGCACCGTGACTTAAGTCGCGGTGACAGCATTAAAGTTACGGTGCCATCCTACCTCTTGGTAGATGGAGTCATCATCCCGGGGGCTGTCGCCGCCCCCCCGCACCAGCGATCGCTGTGATTGGCTGTTCAAATCTGAACAGCCAATCACAGCATTTCTCACTGTTTCCGGCAATGTGATTGCCGGAAACAGTGATCTGCAGCCTAGGATCGGTGCTCCTATGAGCACCGATCCTAGACTGTTGCTAGGACACCCCAGCCCTGGCCCCGGATTGCTATGATCGGTGCGATCGCCGATCACATCGATCGCACCGATCGTAGCGCGACCGCGCGGTGACAGGGCGGTCATGGGGCGGTGACCGGCTTGTGACCTGCCTGTCACCGCCCCATGACCCCCTGTAATGTGATTCAAGCCCCCAGACTGCTGTGATTGGAGCGATCGATGATGACATCGATCGCTCCAATCAGAGTACCTGAATACAGGTGACCAGGCGGTCACGGGGAGGTGTCACCCCTCTGTGACCGCCTGTGGTGCGTGCTCTGCTCCAGCCATGTCTGATTGGTGCAATCAGTGTCACCAATCAGATGGCTGGGGCACAACATGCACCACAGGGGGTCACAGAGGGGTGACACCTCCCTGTGACCGCCTGGTCACCTGTATTCAGGTACTCTGATTGGAGCGATCGATGTCATCAATGATTGCTCCAATCAGATTACCTCCACCTGTCACCACCCCATCATCACCCTGTGATCGCCCTGCAGACCCTCACACTTGGTGAGGATTTCTACAGAGCGATCACATCTGATGTGTCTGTGCTGGGCCTTGTAGTGCCACAGAATATTCTGTGACACCACAAGACCATCTTCTCACTGTTCCAGTCGCTGCTGCTGCTCCTGGATCTTCTGTTCCAGCGTCCTGGATCTTCTGCTCCAGCTCCTGGATCTTCTGCTCCTGACCTGCTGTGGTTCCTGCTCCAGAGCCTGCTGCTGATCCTGCAGAGAAGACTTTGGTAAGTCTGTTCTCCCCTCATCCACCCCAATCCCCCCTCCCCCCTCTTTTTACCCCCCCTTACCTTTTTTTTCGGCGTCCTGCAGCGGTCTCCAGCTCTGGTCCGAGTCTCCAGCTCCACTCCCGGTCACCAGCGCCGGGCTCCTGGTCACCAGCGCCGGGCTCCTGGTCACCAGCGCCGGGCTCCCGGTCTCCTGCTCTGGGTCTTCTGTTCCAGTCCTGCTGACCCTTTGGTAAGTCCATCTCTGATCTCCCCTCATTCACCCCAATCCCCCTCTTCCCACTCCCCTGTCTTTTTACCCCTCTTCCCACTCCCCTGTCTTTTAACCCCCCTTCCCACCCCAGTGTCCCTGTTAATTCTTTTGCTTCTGATCTCCAGCTCCAGTACCGGTCTCCTGCTCCGGGCTCCTGGTCTCCTGCACCGGGCTCCTGATCTCCTGCACCGGGCTCCTGGTCTCCTGCACCGGGCTCCTGGTCTCCTGCACCGGGCTCCTGGTCTCCTGCTCTGGGTCTTCTGTTCCAGTCCTGCTGACCCTTTGGTAAGTCCATCTCTGATCTCCCCTCATCCACCCAATCCCCCTCTTCCCACTCCCCTGTCTTTTTACCCCTCTTCCCACTCCCCTGTCTTTTTACCCCCCTTCCCACCCCAATCCGCCTCACCCCAGTGTCCCTGTTAATTCTTTTGCTTCTGATCTCCAGCTCCAGTACCGGTCTCCTGCTCCGGGCTCCTGGTCTCCTGCACCGGGCTCCTGATCTCCTGCACCGGGCTCCTGGTCTCCTGCACCGGGCTCCTAGTCTCCGGCACCGGGCTCCTGGTCTCCTGCACCGGGCTCCTGGTCTCCTGCACCGGGCTCCTGGTCTCCTGCACCGGGCTCCTGGTCTCCTGCTCCGGGCTCCTGGTCTCCTGCTCCCGGTTCCTTGTCTCCTGCTCTGGGTCTTCTGTTCCAGTCCTGCTGACCCTTTGGTAAGTCCATCTCTGATCTCCCCTCATCCACCCCAATCCCCCTCTTCCCCCTCTTCCCACTCCCCTGTCTTTTTACCCCTCTTCCCACTCCCCTGTCTTTTAACCCCCCTTCCCACCCCAGTGTCCCTGTTAATTCTTTTGCTTCTGATCTCCAGCTCCAGTACCGGTCTCCTGCACCGGGCTCCTGGTCTCCTGCACCGGGCTCCTGGTCTCCTGCACCGGGCTTCTGGTCTCCTGCACCGGGCTCCTGGTCTCCTGCTCTGGGTCTTCTGTTCCAGTCCTGCTGACCCTTTGGTAAGTCCATCTCTGATCTCCCCTCATCCACCCCAATCCCCCTCTTCCCACTCCCCTGTCTTTTTACCCCTCTTCCCACTCCCCTGTCTTTTTACCCCCCTTCCCACCCCAATCCGCCTCACCCCAGTGTCCCTGTTAATTCTTTTGCTTCTGATCTCCAGCTCCAGTACCGGTCTCCTGCTCCGGGCTCCTGGTCTCCTGCTCCGGGCTCCTGGTCTACTGCTCCCGGGCTCCTGCGCCGGGCTCCTGGTCACCAGCTTCGGGCTCCCGGTCAACAGCGCCGGGCTCCTGGTCTCCTGCACCGGGCTCCTGGTCTCCTGCACCGGGCTCCTGGTCTCCTGCACCGGGCTCCTGGTCTCCTGCTCCGGGTTCCTGGTCTCCTGCTCCGGGCTCCCGGGCTCCTGCTCTGGGTCTTCTGTTCCAGTCCTGCTGACCCTTTGGTAAGTCCATCTCTGATCTCCCCTCATCCACCCCAATCCCCCTCTTCCCACTCTCCTGTCTTTTTACCCCTCTTCCCACTCCCCTGTCTTTTTACCCCCCTTCCCATCCCAATCCGCCTCACCCCAGTGTCCCTGTTAATTCTTTTGCTTCTGATCTCCAGCTCCAGTACCAGTCTCCTGCTCCGTGCTCCTGGTCTCCTGCTCCGGGCTCCCGTCTTCCTGCTCCGGGCTCCCGGTCTCCTGCTCCGGGCTCCCGTCTTCCTGCTCCGGGCTCCCGGTCTCCTGCTCCGGGCTCCCGGTCTCCTGCTCCGGGCTCCCGTCTTCCTGCTCCGGGCTCCCGGTCTCCTGCTCCGGGCTCCCGTCTTCCTGCTCCGGGCTCCCGGTCTCCTGCTCCGGGCTCCCGGTCTCCTGCTCCGGGCCCCCGGTCTCCTGCTCCGGGCTCCCGGTCTCCTGCTCCGGGCTCCCGGTCTCCTGCTTCGGGCCCCCGGTCTCCTGCTCCGGGCTCCCGGTCACCAACGCCGGGCTCCCGGTCACCAGCGCCGGGCTCCTGCTACGGGCTCCCGGTCCTGAAAGAACAGAGAGGACTTTGGTAAGTAATCTGATCTCCCCTCATCCAACCCAATTCCCCTCTTCCCACTCCCCACACATTTGTGCGCACATCCAGCAGCCGCCGAGTATTGATCGGTGGCATAGTTCACCAATCCACACTCGTGCTCGCTGTTTGCACCACATACAGTATTTCCTTTTTCCACACACTCTAAATAAAGTACTGACACACACACACTCAAAGAATTGACACACACGCACCACATACATAACAAACAATGTCCTGCTCATCCCAAACTCATTATTCAGCGGAGGAGGCTTGCGCTATTCTTGCCTCCGACACTGACAGTGAGGGTGAGGATCCCACATTTCTTTGTTTTTCCGACTCCTCGTCGTCTTCCTCCTTCTCTTCTTCCTCCTCTTCCTCAGGTTCTGCTGGCCCGCCCCGCCGTCGTCGCAGGAGAGATGTTCCAGCGCCCCCCACTACTGAGCCTATATGGACTTCGCCCCCCGAAAATTATGAGCCGCTGATTCCTGATTTCGTAGCGGAATCAGGAATCAAGTTTGACACCACCGGCCTCACAGAAATAGACTTTTTCAAAGTCTTTTTCTCTGAGGATTTTATAAACCTCATGGTGGGCCAAACTAATTTATACGCTCATCAATTTTTAGAACAAAACCCCTCTTCATCATTTTCTAACTGGTCTCCTGTAGACGCAGTAGAAATGATGACGTTTTGGGGCCTGGTCCTTCTTATGGGGATCTTGAAGAAGCCCGAGCTTCGGCAATACTGGAGTGTTGACGTTTTGTATAACACTCCAGTGTTCCGAATGGTCATGCCCCGGACACGTTTTCAGGCCATCTACAAGTTCTTGCATTACCAAGATAATGCAAGGTGTCCTGCACGCGATGACCCAAACTTTGATCGTCTTTTCAAAGTTCGGCCGGTCATCGAACACTTCAACAACAAGTTTGGTGAAGTGTACGTGCCCCAAAGGGACATTTGTGTGGATGAGTCCTTAATTTCTTTTAAGGGGCGGCTTGGATTCCGGCAGTACCTGCCCAGTAAGAGGGCAAGGTATGGGATCAAGCTGTATAAACTTTGTGAGAGTACCTCAGGATACACTCACAAGTTTAGAGTTTATGAAGGGAAGGACTCCCGGATTGAACCCCCTGAATGCCCCCCTGTTCTGGGAGTGAGTGGGAAAATTGTGTGGGACTTGGTGCACCCACTGCTTGATAAAGGTTATCACCTCTACGTGGATAACTTTTATACAAGTATCCCGCTCTTCCAGTCCCTCTCTGCGCGACGTACCGCAGCCTGCGGTACTGTCCGCAAAATTCAGAAAGGCCTCCCAAAGACGCTAATTAGGCAGCTGCTCAAAAGGGGTGAGAGCAGAGCCCAATGTATCGACCACCTGTTGATGGTCAAGTACAAGGACAAAAGGGATGTCCTTTTCTTGACCACCATACATGGTGATGGCAGCACACTCAGCACTGTACGAGGTTCCACTACACAGGTCGTCAAACCAGACTGTGTAGTGGGGTACAACAAGTACATGGGGGGAGTTGATCTCTCTGATCAAGTCCTCCAGCCATACAGTGCTTTGAGAAAGTCCAGAGTGTGGTACAAGAAGCTGGCCGTGCACATTGTACAGATGGCAATGCACAATGCTTTCCTTCTGTCACAATGTGCAGGCCAGACTTCTGCGTCGTACCTTCAGTTTCAGGAAACAGTTATCAAGGCCCTGATATTTGGCAGCGGTGACAGAGAGGGCCCCAGTACTTCTGGAATTGAAGGACCAAGAATTGTACCAGGCCAGCATTTCCCAGGGCAGATCCCTCACAGCGGAAAAAAAGGTAAGTCACAAAAGAGGTGCCGAGTGTGTTATAAAAGTGGAATACGCAAGGACACCATTTATCAATGTGACACCTGCCCTGACAAACCTGGCCTGTGTATGAAAGACTGCTTCAAAAGGTACCATACTTCGATGGACTATTGAATTAATTTCTGAAGTATGACAACCTGACGAACACTGCACAGCTGACGTAGTGTTCGTCAGGTTGTCATACATCAGTTGTGTAGTGTTCGTCAGATTGTCCTACACAACTGATGTATAACACTACATTACAAAATTCAAAAATCAACTAACACTACCAAAAAGGGGGCACTTGTTAGGCATTTCACTGTTTAGGCACATCAAGGGCTCTGAGAACATGACATGACGCCCGCAGACCATTCCATCAAAGTCTGCGTTCAAAAGCGTCACTCCTTCCCTTCCGAGCCCTTACATGCGCCCAAACAGTAGTTTTTTTCCAACACATGGGGTATATGAGTACTCAGGAGAAATTGCACAACAACTTATGGGGTGCAATTTCTCCTAGTACCCTTGTGAAAATATTTTTTTTTGCATTTTTGTGGAAAAAATGTTTTTTTTTTATTTTCACAAGTCAACATTATGATTTTCTGAGAGGCACCTGGGGGTTCAATGGGCTCACCACACATCTATATAAGTTCCCTGAGGGGGCTAGTTTCCAAAATGGGGTCACTTGTGGGGGAGCTCCAATGTTTAGACACACAGGGGCTCTCGAAACGCAACATGGTGTCCGCTAACAAATTGGAACCATGTCGCGTTTGGAGAGATCCTGTGTGTCTAAACATTGGAGCTCCCCCACAAGTGACCCCATTTTGGAAACTAGACCCCCCAAGGCACCTATCTAGATGCATAGTGAGCACTTGAAACCCCCAGGTGCTTCACAAATTGATCCATAAAAATGAAAAAGTGTTTTTTTTTTCACTTTTTCAATTTTACGAATCAATTTGTGAAGCACCTGGGGGTTACAAGTGCTCATTATGCATCTAGATAGGTGCCTTAGGGGGTCTAGTTTCCAAAATGGGGTCACTTGTGGGGAAGCTCCAATGTTTGGGCACACAGGGACTCTTCAAATGCAACATGGTATCCGCTAACAAATTGTCGGCTTAAATTGTTAGCGGATACCATGTTGCATTTGAAGAGTCCCTGTGTGCCCAAACATTGGAGCTCCCCAACAAGTGACCCCATTTTGGAAACTAGACCCCCCAAGGCACCTATGTAGATGCATAGTGAGCACTTGGAACCCCCAGGTGCTTCACAAATTGATTCGTAAAATTGAATAAGTGAAAAAAAAACACTTTTTCATTTTTATGGATCAATTTGTGAAGCACCTGGGGGTTCCAAGTGCTCACTATGCATCTCAATAGGTGCCTTGGGGGGTCTAGTTTCCAAAATGGGGTCACTTGTGGGGGAGCTCCAATATTTGGGCACACAGCGGCTCTCCAAATGCAACATGGTGTCCACTAACAAATTTAACGGAAAATCGGCTCAAATTGTTAGCGACACCATGTTGCGTTTGGAGAGCCGCTGTGTGCCCAAACATTGGAGCTTCCCCACAAGTGACCCCATTTTGGAAACTAGACCCCCCAAGGCACCTATCTAGATGCATAGTGGGCACTTGGAACCCCCAGGTGCTTCACAAATTGATTCGTAACAATGAAAAAGTGAAAAAAAAAAACACTTTTTCATTTTTATGAATCAATTTGTGAAGCACCTGAGGGTTCCAAGTGCTCACAATGCATCTCGATAGGTGCCTTGGGGGGTCTAGTTTCCAAAATGGGGTCACTTGTGGGGGAGCTCCAATGTTTGGGCACACAGCGGCTCTCCAAACGCAACATGGTGTCGCTAACAATTTGAGCCGATTTTCCGTTAAATTTGTTAGAGGACACCATGTTGCGTTTGGAGAGCCGCTGTGTGCCCAAACATTGGAGCTCCCCCATAGGTGACCCCATTTTGGAAACTAGACCCCCCAAGGCACCTATCTAGATGCATTGTGAGCACTTGGAACCCTCAAGTGCTTCACAAATTGATTCATAAAAATGAAAAAGTGTTTTTTTTTTCACTGTTTCATTGTTACGAATCAATTTGTGAAGCACCTGGGGGTTCCAAGTGCTCACTATGCATCTAGATAGGTGCCTTGGGGGGTCTAGTTTCCAAAATGGGGTCACTTGTGGGGGAGCTCCAATGTTTGGGCACACAGCGGCTCTCCAAACGCAACATGGTGTCGCTAACAATTTGAGCCGATTTTGCGTTAAATTTGTTAGCGGACACCATGTTGCATTTAGAGAGCCGCTGTGTGCCCAAACATTGTAGCTCCCCCACAAGTGACCCCATTTTGGAAACTAGACCCCCCAAGGCACCTATCTAGATGCATTGTGAGCACTTGGAACCCTCAGGTGCTTCACAAATTGATTCATAAAAATGAAAAAGTGTTTTTTTTTTCACTTTTTCATTGTTACGAATCAATTTGTGAAGCACCTGGGGGTTCCAAGTGCTCACTATGCATCTAGATAGGTGCCTTGGGGGGTCTAGTTTCCAAAATGGGGTCACTTGTGGGGGAGCTCCAATGTTTGGGCACACAGCGGCTCTCCAAACGCAACATGGTGTCGCTAACAATTTGAGCCAATTTTGCGTTAAATTTGTTAGCGGACACGTGTTTTTTTTTTCACTTTTTCATTGTTACGAATCAATTTGTGAAGCACCTGGGGGTTCCAAGTGCTCACTATGCATCTAGATAGGTGCCTTGGGGGGTCTAGTTTCCAAAATGGGGTCACTTGTGGGGGAGATCCAATGTTTGGGCACACAGGGACTCTCTACATGCAACATGGTGTCCTCTAACAAATTTAACGGAAAATAGGCTCAAATTGTTAGCGACACCATGTTGCGTTTGGAGAGCCGCTGTGTGCCCAAACATTGGAGCTCCCCCACAAGTGACCCCATTTTGGAAACTAGACCCCCCAAGGCACTTATCTAGATGCATTGTGAGCACTTGGAACCCTCAGGTGCTTCACAAATTGATTCATAATAATGAAAATGTGCTTTTTTTTTCACTTTTTCATTGTTACGAATCAATTTGTGAAGCACCTGGGGGTTCCAAGTGCTCACTATGCATCTAGAAAGGTGCCTTGGGGGGTCTAGTTTCCAAAATGGGGTCACTTGTGGGGGAGCTCCAAAGTTTGGGCACACATGGGCTCTCCAAACACAACATAGCGTCCGCTAATTATTCAAGCAAATTTTACAATCAAAAAGTCAAATGGCGCTCCTTCCCTTCCGAGCCCTGCCGTGCGCCCAAACCGTGTTTTTTCCCCAAATATTGGGTATCTGCGTGCCCAGGGGAAATTGCACAACAAATTTTGGGGTCCATTTTTTTCTTGTTACCCCTGTGAAAATAAGAAAAATTGGGTCTAAAGTAACATTTTTGTGAAAAAAGTTAAATGTTCATTTTTTTCTTCCACATTCAAAAAATTCCTGTGAAGCACCTGAAGGGTTAATAAAGTTATTGATTGTGGTTTTGAGCACCTTGAGGGGTGCAGTGTTTAGAATGGTGTCACTTTTGGGTATTTTCTGTCATAAAGACCTCTCAAAGTGACTTCAAATGTGATGTGGTCCCTAAAAAAATGGTTTTGTAAATTTTGTTGGAAAAATGAGAAATCGCTGGTCAACCTTTAACCCTTATAGCTCCCTAACAAAAAAAAATTTTGGTTCCAAAATTGTGCTGATGTAAAGTAGACATGTGGGAAATGTTATTTATTAACTCTTTTGTGTGACATATCTCTCTGATTTAAGGGCATAAAAATTCAAATTTTGAAAATTGCAAAATTTTCGCCAAATTTCCGTTTTTTTTCACAAATAAACGCAAGTGATATCGAAGAAATTTTTCCACAATCATGAAGTACAATATGTCACGAAAAAACAATCTCAGAATCAGGGGGATCCGTTGAAGCGTTCCAGAGTAATTACCTCATAAAGTGACAGTGGTCAGAATTGTAAAAATTGGCCTGGTCATTAACGTGCAAACCACCCGCGGGGCTTAAGGGGTTAATGTTGAAAAAAAGCAGATCACAGACATGGCACAAAACTAAAGTCATTTCAAATGGCAACTTTAGGGCTTTAAGAAACACTAAAAGAAATCAAGATTAAAAATGTGGTACTCAGTAAGGGTAATTTTTTTCAGACCAAGCAGAGGGAAAAAATTATGGAATCACTCAATTCTGAGGAAAAAAATATGGAATCATGAAAAATAAACACACAAAAGAACACTCCAATACATCACTAGTATTTTGTTGCACCACCTCTGGCTTTAATAGCAGCTTGCAGTCTCTGAGGCATGGACTTAATGAGTGACAAACAGTACTCTTCATCAATCTGGCTCCAACTTTCTCTGATTGCTGTAGCCAGATCAGCTTTGCAGGTTGGAGCCTTGTCATGGACCATTTTCTTCAACTTCCACCAAAGATTTTCAATTGGATTGAGATCCGGACTATTTGCAGGCCATGACATTGACCTTATGTGTCTTCTTTCAAGGAATGTTTTCACAGTTTTTGCTCTATGGCAGGATGCATTATCATCTTGAAAAATGATGTCATCATCCCCAAACATCCTTTCAATTGATGGGATAAGAAAACTGTCCAAAATATCAATGTAAACTTGGGCATTTATTGAAGATGACAGCCATCTCCACAGTGCCTTTACCTGACATGCAGCCCCATATCATCAATGACTGTGGAAATTTGCATGTTCTCTTCATGCAGTCATCTTTATAAATCTCATTGGAACGGCTCCAAACAAAAGTTCCAGCATCATCACCTTGCCCAATGCAGATTCTCAATTCATCACTGAATATGACATTCATCCAGTCATCCACAGTCCACGATTGCTTTTCCTTAGCCCATTGTAACCTTGTTTTTTTCTGTTTAGGTGTTAATGTTTAGCTTTTCTGTATGTAAATCCCATTTCCTTTAGGCGGTTTCTTACAGTTCGGTCACAGACATTGACTCCAGTTTCCTCCCATTCGTTCATTTGTTTTGTTGTGCATTTCCTGTTTTGGAGACATATTGCTTTAAGTTTCCGGTCTTGACGCTTTGATGTCTTCCTTGGTCTACCAGTATGTTTGCCTTTAACAACCTTCCCATGTTGTTTGTATTTGGTCCAGATTTTAGACACAGCTGACTGTGAACAACCAACAGCTTTTGCAACATTGCGTGACGATTTACCTTCTTTTAAGAGTTTTATAATCCTCTCCTTTGTTTCAATTGACATCTCTCGAGTTGGAGCCATGATTCATGTCAGTCCACTTGGTGCAACAGCTCTCCAAGGTGTGATCACTCCTTTTTAGATGCAGACTAACGAGGAGATCTAATTTGATGCAGGTGTTAGTTTTGGAAATGAAAATTTACAGGGTGATTCCATATTTTTTTCCTCAGAATTGAGTGATTCCATAATTTTTTCCCTCTGCTTGGTCTGAAAAAAATTACCCTTACTGAGTACCACATTTTTTATCTTGATTTCTTTTAGTGTTTATTAAAGCCCTAAAGTTGCTATTTGAAATGACTTTAGTTTTGTGCCATGTCTGTGATCTGCTTTTTTTCAACATTAAACAACTGAATGAACATCCTCCGAGCCCAGTGATTCCATAATTTTTGCCAGGGGTTGTAGAATGGAGTTTCTGTACAGTGGACGTCCCTATACACAGTACATTGTGCCCACAAATCATGGACCTCAGTGCAGCAGCTCAATCTTGTCATCTCTGTACTGAGACATATAGATTGGAGTTGCTGCAGGGTGTTTTATTATTTCTTGGCAGACATTATACAAGATTACAGCCACAATTCATGAAGAAACACATTTTGCATGCCAGTATTAATTAAAGGTGAGAGGTAGAAAGCTTTTTTTGTTAAATTAAAAAATTTGTTTTTTTTATATTATCACTTTTCATAGTTTAATAACTTACACAAAGCTCTGATTGTTCATGTTTGACAAAATGTTACTTTTCTTGTCTGTCCACCAGTCCTGGCCAGCACCAGCATTTTGAAGAGCGGGTGGACATTATCATAATTTACATCACAAAAGTGGCAAAAATGATTACATAAATGTTCTCTAGCTCCGCCCACTCTTCAGAAATGTCGCTGCTGTGGCTGTGATTGGTGGAAATACAGTAAAAGTCAAATTCGGGCAAAACTGAACAATCAGTGCTGTGTGTAATTATGTATGTCACAAAAAGTAACAATACATCCATCCATTTATAATTCCTATGCCACTAGATTGGAATCTATGAGGAGCTCCTGGAATTAACTCAATTCTCGAGGTTTCAGTCATGAGCCGTCTAGATTGAATTTGATCCTATGAGGACATCGCTCCAGCAACTCCATTCTAGTCAGGTCAGCAATGAACTGTACAGAATGGAGACTACAGGGAGATCATCTAAAAATCCACTCCAATCTAGACGGCTCACTAGTGAATCAGCTAGAATGGAGTTGCTAAAATGAGGTCTTCAAAAAAAGCCACTCCGATCCAATGTTGTAAATTATGAGGACTCTCTCGGCTGCGCTCTGTTATGTTTCTCCCTGCGAAGCTCTGCTCACTGTTTGAAAAACTCGATTCCAGTCACCTCAGCACCAAACTGTACAGATTGGAGGCTACAAGGAGATCCTCAAAAAACCCACTCCGATCCAATGTTGTAAATTATGAGGACTCTGTCTCTGCGCTCTGTTACGCTTCTCCCCGCGAGGCTCCACTCTCTTTAAAAAAAATTTTTTATTTCAGTCACTGACGCACCCAGGGGATGGGGATGACTCGACGCCTGGGCCTTGTTGTTGCCTGACCTTGGGGGGATGTCGTGGTGGTCGGCTCCTAGGCCCGTACCCTGGGGTCACTCTTAAAAGAAAGGGGGAAAGTTATATGGGATAGGGGAATGTTCGTGATGCCACCCGTGGTGTCTGGTGAGGATCACCAGCGCTGCTACAGTCCTCTGAGGCTGGTGTTTAGGCAGCTTAGTTGGGTCGACTCCCCACAGGTGGTGCGGGGCCTCAGGGCAGCGTAGAAGAAGGATGCAGGACAGAGGGGACCCAGCCGAGTCAGAGGAAGGATAGAAGAATAGGCACACACACCGGAGTTCACTTCAGTACCTTTACTGGTGGTGTTTCTGGCATGGTCCAGGGTACTTCAGGGTGAAGGGTGCATATCAGGACTCTCCCCAGTGAGTGGGTGTGGGGCCTCCTGTTTCTTGCCTTTCCTTGATAAGTTTCTGACCTGCCTGGAGCTAGGCCTAACTTGGTCTCTGTCTTGCACCTGCTGACCTGGTGGTAGGGCCTTCTATTGGAGTGCACACTCCTTGGCCTCCGTGACTCCTGACCCTGGTATAACAGTCAGCTTTTGGTGTTCCTGGGACATATAGTTCGCCAGGGGTTCCAGTTGTTTCTGCTGGATGTAAGGAATCCCTGCAGACGCGGACCCGGTGCAGCGGGCACACTGCGCTTCACCGCTCTTTTGGCGTCAGCATGCCCTAGGCTCACTAATCTGAGCTCACTGAGTCTGAACTGACCTGACAACCTCTCTGGCTGCAGCAGACTGACTGCCTAATTCCACCCTCCAGTATATATATCCCTATCCGGGCTCCCTCTAGTGGTCTGAGGTGGTAGGGTGGAGGTGTGTGAATGCTATGAGGGCCTCTTGTGGAGAAATCTGTCCATGCACTCCTCTGGGATCTGTGGCACCAATGCGCAGCAGGGCGCCACATCACCTCAGCACCAAAGTGTACGGAACAGAATCCACTCCGATCCAATGATGTAAATTATGAGGACTCTCTCGGCTGCGCTCTGTTACGTTTCTCCCCGCAAGGATCCACCCACTCTCCGAAAAACTCGATTCCAGTCACCTCAGCACTTAACTGTACAGAATGGAGTTGCTAAAAGAGGTCCACGAAAAATCCACTCCGATCTAGATGGCTCAATGGTGAATCAACTAGAATAGAGTTGCTAAAATGAGGTCCTCAAAAAATCCACTCCAATCCATTATTGTAAATTATGAGGATGCTGTCGCTTTGCTCTGTTACGTTTATCCCCGTGAGGCTCCGCCCACTCTCGAAAGACTCAATTCCAGTCACCTCAACACGAAACTGTACAGAGTGGAGGCTACAGGAAGATCCTCAAAAAATCCACTCCGATCTAGACAGCTCACTAGTGAATCAGCTAGAATGGAGTTGCTCAAATGAGGTCCTCAAAAAATCCATTCCAATACAATGTTGTAAATTGTGAGGACTCTGTTGCTGCGCTCTGTTACTTTTCTCCCTGCGAAGCTCCACTCACTCTTTGAACAACTCGATTCCAGTCACCTCAGCACCAAACTGTACAGAATGGAAGCTACAGGGAGATACTCAAAATACCCACTCCGATCTAGATGGCTCTCTAGTGAATCAGCTAGAATGGAGTTGATTGTTTGAGGACCACAAATAATCAACTCCAAACAAGATGCAACCCTGCCTGGAGCGACGCCTGGTCCGTACTCCACAGCGCGCACAGGAAGCAGTCCCAGGGCGATGACGCCGGCAGTGTCGCGCTGCGCAGAGGAGGCAGAGGGGCACTGCGGCAGCAGGCAGAGCAGGGAGACCGCTCTCCCTGCTTTGCTGCTGCAGAGGGCCCATCACTAATCATATCGGCAATGCTGACGATATGATTAGCGAACTGGGGGGGCCCTCCGTTCTCTGTACAGAGCCCAGGGGGTGTAGAAGGGCGGGGCTTGGGGCGTGGCCATCAGGACCCGGGGCCCACCGGGGGTTTTCCCGATCCACCGGTGGGCCAGTACGCCCCTGAATCTATCTACCTATATTTTTCTAATATATATCTAATATCTAAATAGAAAAGTTGGAGCAGCATCAGAGAAATATGGGGGAACAGCCTCCCTGGCAAAAACCAAACCCATCGAGATAGAAAGCAAAAACTCCAGAGCTAGTAAACCACTCTCTTTGTCATAATTTGTTAAAATGCTTCCTCCAGTTTTTGCTTTCTATCTAATATCTATATATCTATCTACATCCCATATCTAATTCAGATTCAAATAAGCTTTATTGGCAGGACCAAGTACACATTAGTTTTGCCAAAGCAAGTGTGCAGTAGAGAATAGGGATAGGGACTGTGGGATGATGGGTAGGGACTGTAGGAACCAATGGCGGACACAGACAGAAAAGGGGCGATGTAATTGGCTGCTGAAGTCACATGTCCCTCTCCATATAAATAGTGGACATGTTGTTTTAGCGCAATTTTGTCAGTGTAACAGCGCAGAGAGGCTACTCCTGACTATGGTCCTGGATACTGAGAGATTTGAGATAATTCGCTAGGCAGTTGCTTCTAAGTCAGATAGTTTAGATAGATAGGGTCCTGTGTGGCTGGGAAATCATCCTTCCAGCAGATCAATCATTTTTGCTATTAGTGAGGTCTAGACAGAGACAGCAGGGCATATTTCAGCATAGAACTATGTTATGAACTGATGAGATTGTGCTGCATGCAGGAGTACACCTTTGAAACTCAAATTTTTTCCATTACTATTGTAATACATAGAGCAGCCAACATCTCAGTGAGTAATTTTTTTGGGGTCCAAACTCAGCTGTATCCACAGCTCATCCACAGTGAAAAAAAATAAAAAAAAATTCTGTTACTAATATGATACAGCAGGCCACAACTCAGTTTGTTATTCTGCTGTATACAGGTCTCGTTCACAGTAAAAAATCTAATTTCTTCTGTTACTAACGTGATACATAGAGCAGGCCACATCTTCACTTGTAATTTTTTGGTGCTGATAATGTTCTCCATACACGGGTTCACATGATAAAATCTAACTTTGTTGCCTTACTACTGTGCTACATAAAGCAGGCCACATTTCAGCTTTTACTTCTTTTTTGCTGATATTCTGCTCCATCCAGGAGTTCACATTACTAAATCTCAATATTTGCTGCTACTACTGTGCTACACAAACTAGGCCACATTTGAGCTTTTATTTCTTTGGTGCTGATATTCTTCTACATACAGGGGTTCACATGATAAAATCTAACTTTGTTGTCTTACTACTGTGCTACAGAAACCATGCCACATTTGAGCTTTTAATTCTTTGGTGCTGATATTCTGCTCCATCCATGAGTTCACAACAGAAAATCTAAATTTTTGCTGCTACTACAGAGCTACAGAAACTACGCTATATTTGAGCTTTTAATTCTTTGGTGCTGATATTCTTCTACATACAGGGGTTCACATGATAAAATCTAAATTTGTTGCCCTACAACTTTGCTACATAAAGCAGGCCACATTTCAGCATTTAATTCTTTGGTGCTGATATTCTTCTCATTACAGGGGTTCTCATGAAAAAAATCTAAATTGTTGTCTTACTACTGTGCTAGAGAAACCATGTCACACTTGATCTTTTAATTCTTTGGTGCTGATATTCTGCTCCATCCAGGAGTTGACATTATAAAATCTAAATAATTGCTGCTGCTACTGTGCTACATAATGTAATTGCTTTCCACTGAGATTCTGCTCTATCCAGAACTCCACATTAGAAAATCTATTTTTTTCTGGTACTACAGTGCTACAGAAATCAGGCCACATTTCAGCTTTTAATTATTTTGTGCAAGTATTGTTCTCTAGCCAGGAGTCCACATTTCACAATCTAAATTCTTTGTGCTAATAGCCTGGTCCAGAAATCATGCCACATTTCAGCATATAAATATTTTGTGCTAATATTGTGCTCCATCCAGGAGTCTAAATGTCTGTATCTAAATTGGTTGTGGTAATAGCATGGTTCTGAAATCAGGCCACATTTCAGCATTGGACAGTGCTTGGAGCAGCATTTCTAACTTACACTTTGATCAGCAACAGGTGGATGAATGACAGGTGTAGGCCTGGTGCTCTGAGAGCTCTGCCAAATTCAGGCAACACACATGATGGAGACCCAATTTAGAGACCAAACATTTCCAAGAATTATGGGCAGATACCACTAAAGTGGCATCAATTTTTATTTATCTATTTTACTCACTTACTGTAGTCAGCCCCTGCCTTTCCCAGTGTTCCGGGTGACAAGTGAAATATGTCATGACTGATTAATTTAAACAGAAAATACTGACGGCACTTCCAATACAAGAAATAAGTGTGAACAGGTGCTTACTAGGAGAAGCTACCTCCATATACAATTAACAAACAAACAGACTGCTATTTTGTTTGATAATTGATTAATTTAAACAGTCACATAAAAAATAAAATACACAAACAAGTTATGCACATTTATGAGCTGATTTATATGTAACTTTCTGTTCAAGAAATGTCACCTATAATCAGGATTTGTTATATTTTCAAAACACAACATATATTGCGAATCATGAAAACGTGCAAAAATGTTAACCCCTGCATGGACCTGCCGACAATCCATAGGCAGATATAATTAAATGCTAATGAATTCAAGCAATTGATCATTCCCTCAGAGCTGTATTAAGTTGTCCTGCAAATTCAGACGTTTAGCTACATGGCAAAATGTTATGTTGTACCTGTTATGTTGTACCTGCAAGCAATCACCACTAGAGTGCACAATCAGTCAATGACCTGCTGTATAACAAAAGCGAGGGGGGCTTATTAACTCTGTGAAAGGCGTCAATGGCTTGTCTTTGTGACAGTGAATCAACATCACATGTAATGACTAGTGATGAGCGAGCACTAAAATGCTCGGGTACTCGATGCCTGGGTCGAGCGCATTGGAATACTCGGGTGCTCGACCCGAGCAACGAGCCCAATGTAAGTCTATGGGAAACTCGAGCATTTTTCAGGCGGCTACCCCTGGTGGTCTGCCGAGGGCCTAAAAATTGCCCAAATCTATGGGAACAGTGCTCAAATGACATGGGAACTGCATGGGGAAGACACCTGGAAGCATTTCTGACTGCCAGGTCACTGCTGTCAACAACGTTGTCAGAGGTATTAAGCCACTTTTACGGACTCACAATAAAACATACAAAAACAAAACCAATATGGATTTTCCTAAAAAAAAAAAATACTCCTTCACACCTTGGGCTATGTTCACACTTAGCGTTTTTGATGAGCTTTTGCACTTTTGCATTGCTTTCAACCGTGACAAAAGCATTCACCAGGAAATGTCATTTTAACATTTTACAACCATATCTGTCCATGTGGTGTGTGAGACATGATCAGACACATCCTGTTTCATTTATGAAGGAGGGACTCTGAAAGTCACAAAGCCTATTTTTATAGGGCCATCAGGCGGCCTTTACTATTCTTAAAGAGCCAGCAATCGGCCCTCGCTATTCTTAGAGAGCCGTCAGCCGCCTATACTTTTGTAGCATCGGCGTCTCTGCCCCCTGCCAGGCAGAGACGCCATCCCTCTCACCGCCGCGCTCCCCGCCCGGCGTCCTCCGGCGCTCCTCTTCCTGCTGCTGCTGGCACGCGCAGCTTCCCGGGTACTGTGCTTAGGGCGCGCGCGCTCCCTCCCTCTTAAAGGGGCCGCGCGCGCCGGCCTATGGAGTTCCCGGCAAATAGCCGGAGGTCCTCCCATATATAAGGGCACCTCCAAAATGGAGGTGCCCGAGCAATAGTTGTTGCACAGTGTACTTACCTCTGCTTCAGCCCTAAGGTTCCGCTGCTAGCCTGACTACTAGTCCTGCCCGCCAGCCCGACTACCAGTCCAGTCCGCCAGCCTGACTACTCTCCAGCCCGACAGTCTGTCTTGCATTCAGTCCGCCAGTTAGTCTATGGGTTCTGCCCGTCTGCTTACCTGGAAGCACCTGCCTGTTTCCTGCCGTGCCTACCTGGAGGCTCCTGCTTGCTACCTGCCGTGCCTACCTGGAGGCTCCTGCCGTCACTTGCCGTGACCACCTGACAGCCTACCTGGAGGCTCCTGCCCGTCACTTGCCATGACCGCCTGACAGCCTACATGGAGGCTCCTGTCCGTCATGTGCCGTGACCACCTGACAGCCTACCTAGAGGCTCCTGCCTGTCACTTGCCGTGACCACCTGTCAGCCTACCTGGAGGCTCCTGCTTGCTACCTGCCGTGCCTACCTGGAGGCTCCTGCCGTCACTTGCCGTGACCACCTGTCAGCCTACCTGGAGGCTCCTGCTTGCTACCTGCCGTGCCTACCTGGAGGCTCCTGCCTGTCACTTGCCGTGACCACCTGACAGCCTACCTAGAGGCTCCTGCCTGTCACCTGCCATGACCACTTGACAGCCTACTTAGAGGCTCCCGCCTGTCGGCTGCTGTGTCTGCCAGTCCGTCTACCCGGATCACTCGTCAGCCTGCCTGCTGTGCCCATCTGCAATACCGGTCAGTCCCTGCCATCTGTACCGTGGGAGTCACCTGCTCCCTTATAAGGTCATCTTCAGAGTAGCACCTGGTCCCTCTGCTCGGACCCTCCCTGGTCACGGAGTCGATTGAGCCGCTGTACGACCTTGGTCGCTACGAGTTGATACCTAGTTACGCCCCTCTGGGTCCCTCCTTGCACCGCAGCACAGAGGTTCCACCACCCTGATCCGTAACAGCTTTGTTGTTCCCATTACTAAAGAGTGGGTCTCCTATACTGTTATTGTGTATGCAGTGAGTGGCAGGTCTGCCCAAAATTTGAACGCACCCCAATACCCCTTTGAAAATTTGGACACACCCCAATACCCCTTTGAAGAGACTTAGATGAGGGCCTACTGAAAACAATGTTCCCATTATTAGGAAGTGGGTCTCCCATACTGTTTGCCTATGCAGTGAATGCAAGGGCTTCCAAAAATTTGGACCTACTCCAATGCCCCTTGGAAGAAACGTAGAGGGCCTCATGAAAAAATGTTCCCATTATGAGGAATTGGTTCTCCCATAGTGTTGGCCTATGCAGTGAATGCAAGGGTTGCCAAAAATTTGGAGGCACTTCAATGTCCCTTGGAAGAGACGTGGAGGGCCTCGTGAAAAAATATTCCCATTATTAGGAAGAGGGTCTCCCATAGTGTTGGCCTATGTAGTGAATGCAAGGGCTGCCAAAAATTGGGAGGCACTCCAATGCACCTTGGAAAAGACGTGGAGGAGGGCCTCATAAAAAAATGTTCCCATTAGAAAGGAGCAGGTGTCCTATACTTGCAATGCCCATGCACTAAGTGTATGGGCTGACAAACATTTACCCCTGGGGGTAAATGAACATGAACATAATGTATAAAAAAATTTTTTTTACGGGCATCATAAACACTCTTTAAAAAAATTATGTGGGTGTTGCATCACGGACCACGGTCACCCTGGTGATATGGTGGTGGAGGATGAGGAGAAGCAAATAGCCAAAATCAGGGAGTGTATACCCAGGTCTGGGTGTGAAAAGGTGCATGGAATACACCTCCTAAAAAAGACACTGGATTTGAGTTTATGTTATGCTGCTATCATTCGGTGGTGTTGAAAAGTCTGGCCCAATCCAGCCCTTGTTCATTTTTATAAGAGTCTGCCTGTCAGAATTTTCAGTTCCACCAGCGGCACTAAAAACCCGCTCTGATAAAACGCTAGAGGCAGGGCAGGCCAGGACCTCCAAGGCATAGAGAGCCAGTTCATTCTACGTGTCCAGCTTGGATACCCAATAATTATAAGGCACAGAGAAATTACCCCGCTCCTCAGGGCTGTGCGATAGGAGGGGCTAAGAAAACTCTTCCAGAACTTTGTCAGTGTTCCCCTGCCTCTGCTGGATTAAAGTTGTGTCTCTCTCGCCTGTACTCCTTGGTTGTCCAACGAACTGTGACCTCTGCCGCAAGTGACTAGCCCAGGGGGATGGGGATAACTCGGTACCCGGGCCTTTAGCCTGGCCTTTAGGGATGTCGCGGTGGTCGGCTCCCGGGCCCGTACCCTGGGGTCACTCCTTTAAAAAGGGGATAGTTTGTTTATTTTTTTAAGAAAGAGTTCGTGACGCCACCTGTGACTTCTGATGAGGATCGCCAGCGCTGCGCAGTCCTCTGAGGCCGATGATAAGGCAGCTTGATGGTATAGCTCCCCACAGGTGGAGCTAGGCCTCAGGGCAGTGTATGACTGGGTATGCAGGACAGACGAGACCCAACCGGGTCAGAGCAAAAACAGGGACAGACATGATAGTCACTTCAGTACCTTTTACTGATGGAAATTCAGGCACGTCCCGGAGCACTGTAGGGTGAAGGGTGCATGTCAGGATCCTCCCCAATGAGCGGGTTTTGGGCCTCCTGTTTCTTGCTTCTGCGTAGTAAGTTTCTGACCTGCCTGGAGCTAGGCCTAACTTTGTCTCTGAAAAAATAAGAGAAAAAAAGGAAGTGACAACAAAGCCCCAGATAAGCATAGAAAAAATATAATTTTATTAGATGCACATATCAAGAATATACAAAAATAATTCATTAAAGAGCTTAAAGGCACAAAGTGCCACATATGTAATTAAAAAACAAAGGACACCAAAGAGCCCCCACAGTAACCCAATGTAGATAACAATTCAAGGGTATATAGTAATAACACCACAAATACATACATCAGTAACAACACCAAAATGGACAATTCCCAAATATCTGATACTATACAAGAAGAGGGTAAGTAGAGACTATAGGGAATGAAAAACAAAATATATAAGTAAATAGCCAATAGTTACCCAAATTGCAGGTACCGATGGTAAGTAAAAAAGGGGAAAGAGGGGGGGCTTTATAGTGTCACCCCTACGCGCGTTTCGGCAGGCCTTTGTCAGGGGCCTCTGTCCTGCGCTGGCTGACCTTGTGGTAGGGCCTTTTCTTGGATTACACGCTCCCGACTTACGGGGCCTATGTGTTTCCTGGCTCCGTTACGTATCAGCACTTTAGCGATCCTGGGACTTGTAGTTCTCCAGGGATTCCGGTTATATCTTACTGGCTCATAGAGATCCCGGTAAACTTCAGACCCGGTGTCCGGTAAATTCTTCGGGGTGAGCCAGTTAAGCTCCTCTGCCCCCTATGTACTAACTCTCCACTCGCCTTCGGCCTACTCGGGCCCTCACTAGGCTACTCACACTAATGGCAGCTTGCCGCGCTTCACCGATCTTATGGCGCCGGCACACCTAAAGCTCACTGCTCTGAGCTACAACTGAGTCTGTACTGTGCTCCACTGCAGACTGACCTCTTTCAGGCTTTTGCACTGCAAGAACTCTCTCAACAGGTTTGCTTTCTGTCAACTCCAGTCTAGACTAACTGAGCTCGACTCTGCATTCAGGTTTGTACTTGCTGAACTCTCCAGAGGAACTGCACTGCCTGGCCCCACCTTCCCTATTTATCTATCCCTAACGGGCTCCCTCTGGTGATCTGAGGTGGAAGGTGGAGATGTGTGAATGGTTATGGGGGCCTCTTGTGGAGGAATCCTTCAATACACCCTTCTAGGATCTGTAATACAAAGCGCAGCTGGGCGTCACACAAGCGTTTTCAGATGGGAATTTTTTTAATAGTTCTGCAACAAGGGCCTTCTGGTACAGCCCCATTTTTGTAGACCTGTCCGCCTCAGGAATAAGAGATATAAAGTTCTCCTTGTAGCGTGGGTCAAGAAGTGTCACCAACCAATAATGACTGTCACCCAAAATTTTGAGAACGCGAGGGTCACAGGAAAGGCAGCGTAACAAACTCAGCCATGCCTGCCAGATTGCTAACAGGCAAGACTTCCGTGTCCTCACCAAGAGGACGACAGACCATGCTCTCCTCCTTCTCCCTGTCCTCAGGCCATCCACGCTGAACAGACGGTATGACAGTTGTGTAGGTAGTACCGTCTATAGCGCATGAAACTAGCTCCTGTTAGCTTCCTCCTCCTCTTCCTCATTGTCACCCAATCCACATTGGAATGAGATGAGGCTGGGCTGTGAGAAATCACCCTGTATGGCTCCTTGCTCCATCTCATTGAGCTTCGCCTGCAACGCATCCTCTTTGATTGTGAGCAGAGAGCGTTTCAGAAGGCAGAGAAGCAGGATAGTGAGGCTAATTATGGCGTCATCGCCGCTCACCATCTTGGTGGAGTTCTCAAAATTTTTGAGGATGGTACATATATCTGACATCCATGTCCACTCCTGAGGTATGTGTTGAGTCTGAACTGAATATCGACGGCCTTGTTGATGCTAGTAGTCAACAACTGCCCTCTTCTGCTCACAAATCCTTCCCAACATCTGCAGTGTAGAGTTCCAACGTGTTGGGACATCACACATCAGTCAGTGAGCCGGAAGCTGCAAACGCTGCTGAAGCACGGCAAGGGTGGAGGAAGCTGTAGCTGACTTTCTAAAATGGGCACACAGGCAGCGTACTTTGACAAGCAGATCCAGCAGCTCCGGGTAGGTTTTGAGAAACCGCTGAACCACGAGGTTAAGCACATGGGCCAGGCATGGTACATGTGTGAGCTCGCCTCGCCTCAGAGCCTCCACCAATTTCCAGACATTGTCACACACGACCATGCCTGGCTGTAGGTTCGGCGGTGTGAACCACAGATCTGCCTGCTCTTTCAGAGCTGTCCACAACTCTTCAGCATAGTGCGGTTTGTCACAAAGCATATTAACTTCAGCACAGCCTGTTGACGCTTGGCTGAGGCAATGCTGCAGTGCTTCCAGCTTATGACTGATGTGGTCATTTCAGAGATGGAGGCTGAAGAGGAGGAGGAGGCTGAGGAGGATGAAGTGCAGGTGATGTAGACTGTGGGGGCAACCCTGATTGACCTAGGGCCCGCAATCAGGAGGATATCAGGAGTCAGGAGGATGTGTTCCGTCCCAAGGTCCGACTGGGTCCCGGCTTCCACTATGTTAACCCAGTGTGCCATCAGCGAGATGTACCATCCCTGCCCACAAGCACTTGTCCACATGTCCGTGGTTAGGTGGACTTTCCTAGTAACGGCGTTGTTGAGGGCACTGCTAATGTGGGACACGTACTTGTGTAATGCGGGGACAGCACACAGGGAGAAATAGTGGCGACTGGGGACCGAGTACCGAGGGACTGCCGCCGCCATCAGTTTGCGGAAAGCCTCCATCTCCATGAGCCCACAAGACAACATTTCGAGCATAAGCAGTCACAAAATGTGGGAATTTAGTAGTATGGCCGGTGGGGCATTGGCTGCGTATTTGCGCTTGCGTTCCAAGGACTGGGGTATTTACAACTGAATGCTGCGCTGGGACAAGGACGTGTATGCTGATGGTGCTAGTTGAAAGTGTGCAACGACAGGTGAAGGGCAGGAGGCATCTTCGCATGCACTATGGACAGGGGAGTGGCTTGCACGCACAGCAGTGGAAGAAGCAGTGGTGTCACCCGCAGACACTGTTCCTGGACCCTGGGGTTCGGCCCACAAAGTCGGGTGCTTTGCTGCCGTGTGCCTGATCATGCTGGTGGTGGTCAGGCTTGTAGTTTTGCTACCCCAGCTGATGCTGGCCTGGCAGGTGGTGCAAATGGCCTTTTTGGGGTTATCTGCAGAGTTTTTAAAAAACAACCAGACTCGGGAAGACCTAACAGTTGTACTGACAACTTCTGTCGTGTTGGTGCCTTCAGTCTGGGGCTACCACACTGCTTCTTCCTGCCTGTTGGGGTGCTCTGCCTCCCTTCCCCTGTGTGCTTCTGTCCTTGCTCTGCATGTCGTCCTGCCAGGTTGGGTCAAGTTACTATATCATCCACAACCTCGTCTTCCACTTCCGCACCCTGGTCCTCCTCCTGACGTTCTGGCAATTGTGTCTCATCATCGTCCACCTCTTGTGACACTTTCCCACCGTCGCCTTCATATGACCGTGGCTGCTGAAATATTTGGGCATTGCTGCATGCGATCTCCTCTTGCTCCGCTTCAAGTGGACAGGGCGAGAGGCCCGAATCTTGAAATGGAAAAGTGTACAGCTCTTCGGAGTGTCCAAGTGTGGGATCAGTTGTCTCTGGGCACTTTGCATGGTGGGAGAAAGGAGGATCAGGGTGAGGAATATGAGGTCCAGACTCACGGCTACTGAGACTTGACTGCTTGGAAGTCGGGGTGGTGGTGGTGGCTAAGTGGCTGGAAGCATTATCTGCTATCCAACTAATAACCTTTTCACACTGCTCTATGTTCAATAGTGGTGTTCTGCGGTCCCCTATTAATTGGGACAGGAAGGTCAAGCGAGAAGATGTGGGTGTTTGTTGTGCCACAATTTCAGCTTGCCCATGGCCTCGGCCTCTGCATGCACCATCACGTCCAGTTCCCCATCCCTTGCCACGTGCCTTGCCCATTTTAAATGGAGGACAATGTTTTCCACGCTCACTACAAATGGCTGAATTTGGAGCGAACTTATATGTGATGCGTGTGATGGACAAACCATAGTTTTAAATAGCTGGCCTGTAGGTAACAATTTTTAACAGCGCCAAACTCATGTCAATAAGTTCGCTGACACATGGCAACAAAATTTCATTGGAGGCCAGAAATGGCAGAATTTTCAGCGTAATTATATGTGATCCGTGTGATGGACAAACCACAGTTTTAAATAGCTGGCCTGTAGGTAACTATTTTTAACAGCAAACTGGTGTCAATAACTTCGCTGACACATTGCAACAAAATTCTAATGGAGGCCAGAAATGGCAGAATTTTCAGCACAATTATATGTGATCCGTGTGACGGACAAACCCCAGTTTTAAATAGCTGGATTTTTAGCGCTGTAATATGGAAAGGACCTGGCTGTATTCTGCAGTGCCAACAAGCAATTGGTGCAGAAAAACTGTGTTCTCTGGATTGCTTTTTAAGCAAATAATCAGGATTAAGATAAAAAAAAAATATTCCTGGCCCCTGATACCTGGGGCTATTTCTACAAATATCTGTAAAAGCACCAGCAGACAGAACTGGAGTGGACCCTCTTGCTATGTGCACTGCAGTCAGCTATATACCCTGCCTGCCTGCCTAGCACTGGTATCTCTGCAGCTGGATTAGACCTCATTAGGACTGTTAGTTGAGATGCATATGTAGAGAATCTTGTAGAATACCTACACTAACTAATAAACAACCAAATCTCTCCCTAGCTCAGCAGCACCTCTCCCTACGCTGTCTGATTCCGGAGTGACTGTGACGAGCATGGCGGCGCCAGGTCTGATATAGACCTGATGACGCTGTGCGGCCAGCCAATCACTGTAATGCCACAACCAACAAGGCTGCGGCATTACAGTGTGTGGCAGACAATCCCTATATGTTGATTGGCTCTGTAAAGATCGCCAAACATGCAGGGAGAGGACCCAAGCTCCCGCTGAGCAACCCCCGAAATACTCGGCAAGCGCCGAGCATCTCGAGCAGTGAGATGCTCGGGCGAGCACTGAGAAGTAGCAAGCATGCTCGCTCATCACTACTCCTGAATGGTGATGAGTGAGCACTAAAATGCTCGGGTACTCATTACTCAGGTCGAACAAATTGGAATACTCAGGTGCTCGTCCCAAGCAACGAGCCCAATGTAAGTCTATGGGAAACTCGAGCATTTTTCAGGTGGCTCCCCCCAGCGGTCCGTAGACGGCCTAAAAATTGCTCGGGCGAGCACCGAGAAATAGCGAGCATGCTCGCTCATCACAATTCAGATTATCAAAAAAAAAATACCGACATCGCTGCCAGAAGAAAACTCAAGCACAATTATGCAGTGGCACATAGACAATAAGTGCAAATACAAAAAGTGCCCCCTAAAATTGTAAAGTGCTGCAGAATATGTTGGTGCTATAAAAATAAAAATTATCATTATTATTAAGTGCAGAGTAAGATTTACTTAAGCACAAATAACACTTAAGTATAAAGGGGTCGTAGTGTGGACCTACGGTAAGTAAATAGAGAAGATAAAGAGTAAGGCTGCGTGCCCACTATCCGTTTTTCAATCATTTTTGCCGCTGAATTTCTGCAGAAAAAACGCTTTAAAAGCACTTGGTTATACGTGCCCCATGGTCCCCAATGATAATCCGCATGTGCTGTGCACATGGTGCGGAAATTTCCGCTGCGGTTATCATTGCGGAAAAATCTGCAGCATGTCCATTATTTTTGCGGAAACGCGGCGTTTTCGCCGCCATTGACTTGCATTGAATCGCATAATATCCGCATGACTACATGAAGCGATTCAATGTGCGGATGGTACCCAGGTCTGGAGAAGAGGAGACTCTCATCCAGACCCGGGTACCATAGTACCTGTAAAAAAAAAAAAGAATTTAAAATAAAAAAAAAATTATACTCAACTTCTGATGGCCCGCGGTCTTCTCTCCGGTGCGTCCTGGTTCCCCGGTGGCTCGTGATGGTGTAAAAGGACCTTCCATGACGTCCTTTAGTCATGTGACAGGTCACGCGACCGCTGACGTCGGCATGGAAGGTCCTTTTACACCATCGCTAGCCACCCAAGACACCGGACGCACCGGAGAAGGAGACTAGCGGCCATCAGAAGGTGAGTATGTTTTTTATTTTTACATTTTTATTCTTTTTTTAACTATTAACTTGGTCACACTGTATAAATCCATGCCGATTGCATGGATTTATATAGTGTGACCAAGTTGTCAAGCACTTTTCCAAGTGATGCTAAATCGCTTAGAAAAGCGCTTGATAACCCGCATGCGAAAATGCATGCAAAAACGCTCGACAAACGCTTCTACCTGGCAGGAAAAACGCATATAAAATCCGCATGCGTTTTTGCTGCCAGGGAAATGCAGAAAAAATCAGCAGCATTTCTGCATCGTGGGCACTTAGCCTTACTGAAGCAACAGTGGCAAATGAATGTGAAGAGGCTATGGTATAAGTGGTATAAGTCCTCATTAAATAAACAGGAAAACTTACTAACATGGGTTCATGCTGTCGATGCTGCTGCCGCCGCCTCCCGCTCAGTCACTCAGCTTCCTCAGGGAGTGATCAACCCCTCATATACAGCCTGCACCCCATGTACCCCTCATACAGCCTGCACGCCCCATATACAGCCTGCACACCATGTACCCCCATATACAGCCTGCACCCCCCATATACAGCCTGCACACCATGTACCCCCATATACAGCCTGCACCCCCATATACAGCCTGCACTCCATATACCCCCCATATACAGCCTGCACCCCCCCATATACAGCCTGCACACCATGTACCCCCATATACAGCCTGCACCCCCCATATACAGCCTGCACACAATGTACCCCCATATACAGCCTGCACCCCCCATATACAACCTGCACCCCCCCATATACAGCCTGCACACCATGTACCCACATATACAGCCTGCACCCCCCCATATACAGCCTGCACTCCATATACCCCCTATATACAGCCTGCACACAATGTACCCCCATATACAGCCTGCACCCCCCATATACAGCCTGCACACCATGTACCCACATATACAGCCTGCACCCCCCCATATACAGCCTGCACTCCATATACCCCCCATATACAACCTGCACACCATGTACCCCCATATACAGCCTGCACCCCCATATACAGCCTGCACACCATATACCCCCATATACAGCCTGCACCCCCCATATACAGCCTGCACACCATGTACCCCCATATACAGCCTGCACCCCCCATATACAGCCTGCACTCCATATACCCCCCATATACAGCCTGCACACCATGTACCCACATATACAGCCTGCACCCCCCCATATACAACCTGCACTCCATGTACCTCCCATATACAGCCTAAACTCCATGTACCCCTCATACAGCCTGCACCCCCCATATACAGCCTACACACCATGAACCCCCCACTTCACTTCCTGCAAACTTGTATGGGATGATGGCTCCTCCTATATGAGTCACATGGGCATGACGTCCTCACAGGTCCTTTACCTGTCCTCTAGGATTCATTGTCTCCTGCGGGAGCAGGGAGCTACTCAGTGCTCCTCCGCCCATGCAGCACACGGGCGACTCCTGAACCTCCACCATCTTTCCCCTCCCATCCTCTCCAAATAAAAACCGTGATACTGATATTTGGTCCAGCGATGAAGCAGGGGGAAATTAATATTAGTTTTTTAACTCCTTCATGGTGGCGCTGCCCCCTGCCATCTTATGCACCCGCCCTCCAATGCCTAGTAGCTGCAGATGCAGCATTCTACAGCCAGCCAATCAGAACGCTTGTCAATTTGTCAGCAGGGGCGGGTCAATTTGTCAGCAGGGGCGGGTGAATTTGTCAGCAGGGGCGGGTCATATTGTCAGCACGTTACTTTTGAGTTTTTTTTTTTTGTCTCCCTAAGGTAAAAAATTCTCCATTACAGGCCCATAAATAGAGCTGAAGTTCTCCTGTATAATTGTGTGCGGAGCAGAGATTGAGGTCGTCATCCAGGCATTTGCAAGGAGAGCACGGGAGTGACGCAGGTATCTGTTTGGGGATTACCGTACTTAGTGATCCAAGTACTTGCCATGTGCACGTACGATTACATGGTTTACAAGGCAGCCCACCTTACCTGAGAGTTCTCATATGTGGTGATACATAACTGGAACTCGTGACACGAAGTGGTCTCTCCGCTGCACACACTTTTTTCCTACAGGTTTGGTGGCTCAGAGCGTAGTGACCAGGCGGTGCTGGGGTTGTGGGCTCAGATCCCCCCGTGGCCACATCCACACTGTATTTTTAGGCTTGCTGTTACGTGGACCTCACTGATACGGTCATGTGCAGGTTACATGTGCATTTATTAACTTTTCACTGCAGAAATGCAATAAAAATACAAAAGTGTTTGCTCTCTGCAGATTTTCCTCATCTCATTCAAGTCTATGGGTAAAATCCTCAAATAAAATATTATTTGAACTTAACCTAATATTTATGGGGGCCCCTAACAGATGACTGTGGAGGTAGATGGGGGTCTGCCATGTCCCCTATCAGAATGCTGGTCAGGGGCATTGCTACCATCAAAGATCTGGGGCTCCAGCCCCGAACGTTTTGCTTAGAGCCCTGGATCTCCTGCTACTGCTGCATTGAACTGTGTTGGCGTAAACTGACACCAATACAGGTCAAAGGGGCGTGTCATGCAGGAGAAGAGCACTGACCAATGAGCATCAGACTGATAGAAGATTGGTCAGTGTTCCTCAGAGAGCCAGCAGCAATCAAGAGGCAAGGTGAGCATAGGCGGATTATAATGAGGGCAATCTGGGCTACCGCCCAGGGCCTGAGGCTCCGGGGGGTCCATGAATTGCCCCCATTATAATTGGCAATCCCATGTGTTATTTAAGTTACCGCTGCGGGCCCGCGGCAGCAGGCGGCTTGAATTATGCTGAGCCCGCCCTGCCGCATGACGTCAGGCAGAGCGGACTCAGCATACACAGCGCGGGCGCGTCTATTTTCCCACTCATGTCACGACCAAGCCGCTCCTAGCCGGCCGCCGCGGCCGCATATTGTCACCATCGCGCGCAGATGCTGGGCCCGCCCTGCCTCATGACGTCAGGCAGAGCAGGAATGGCCCCGGGTACCATCTGGAGCACAGCGTCTGGGGTACGGGAGCGAGGTGAGTATGTGTTGTGTTTATTTTTTTAATTATATACAGTACAGACCAAAAGTTTGGACACACCTTCTCATTTAAAGATTTTTCTGTATTTTCATGACTATGAAAATTGTACATTCACACTGAAGGCATCAAAACTATGAATTAACACATGTGGAATTATATACTTAACAAAAAAGTGTGAAAGAACTGAAAATATGTCTTATATTCTAGGTTCTTCAAAGTAGCCACCTTTTGCTTTGATGACTGCTTTGCACACTCTTGGCATTCTGTTGATGAGCTTCAAGAGGTAGTCACCGGAAATGGTCTTCCAACAATCTTGAAGGGGTTCCCAGAGATGCTTAGCACTTGTTGGCCCTTTTGCCTTCACTCTGCGGTCCAGCTCACCCCAAACCATCTCGATTGGGTTCAGGTCTGGTGACTGTGGAGGCCAGGTCATCTAGCGTAGCACCCCATCACTCTCCTTCTTGGTCAGCTAGCCCTTACACAGCCTGGAGGTGTGTTTGGGGTCATTGTCCTGTTGAAAAATAAATGATGGTCCAACTAAACGCAAACCGGATGAAATAGCATGCCGCTGCAAGATGCTGTGGTAGCCATGCTGGATCAGTATGCCTTCAATTTTGAATAAATCCCCAACAGTGTCACCAGCAAAGCACCCCCACACCATCACACCTCCTCCTCCATGCTTCACGGTGGGAACCAGGCATGTAGAGTCCATGCGTTCACCTTTTCTGCGTCACACAAAAACATGGTGGTTGGAACCAAAGATCTCAAATTTGGACTCATCAGACGAAAGCACAGATTTCCACTGGTCTAATGTCCATTCCTTGTGTTCTTTAGCCCAAACAAGTCTCTTCTGCTTGTTGCCTGTCCTTAGCAGTGGTTTCCTACCAGCTATTTTACCATGAAGGCCTGCTGCACAAAGTCTCCTCTTAACAGTTGTTGTAGAGATGTGTCTGCTGCTAGAACTCTGTGTGGCATTGACCTGGTCTCTAATCTGAGCTGCTGTTAACCTGCGATTTCTGAGGCTGGTGACTCGGATAAACTTATCCTCAGAAGCAGAGGTGACTCTTGGTCTTCCTTTCCTGGGCCGGTCCTCATGTGAGCCAGTTTCTTTGTAGCGCTTGATGGTTTTTGCAACTGCACTTGTGGACACTTTCAAAGTTTGCCCAATTTTTCGGACTGACTGACCTTCATTTCTTAAAGTAATGATGGCCACTCGTTTTTTTTTACTTAGCTGCTTTTTTCTTGCCATAATACAAATTCTAACAGTCTATTCAGTAGGACTATCAGCTGTGTATCCACCAGACTTCTGCACAACACAACTGATGGTCCCAACTCCATTTATAAGGCAAGAAATCCCACTTACTAAACCTGACAGGGCACACCTGTGAAGTGAAAACCATTTCCGGTGACTACCACTTGAAGCTCATCAAAAGAATGCCAAAAGTGTGCAAAGCAGTCATCAAAGCAAAAGGTGGCTACTTTGAAGAACCTAGAATATAAGACATATTTTCAGTTGTTTCACACTTTTTTGTTAAGCATATAATTCCACATGTGTTAATTCATAGTTTTGATGCCTTCAGTGTGAATGTACAATTTTCATAGTCATGAAAATACAGAAAAATCTTTAAATGAGAAGGTGTGTCCAAACTTTTGGTCTGTACTGTATATATATATATCCATCTATGGGGACTCATACTAAATATAACCAGCTATGGGCGGCTCATATTGCATATAACCAGCTATGGGGTGCTCATATTGTATATAACCAGCTGTGGGGGGCTCATACTGTATATAACCAGCTATGGGGGCTCATACTGTATATAACCAGCTATGGGGGGCTCATACTGTATATAACCAGCTATGGCGGCTCATACTGTATAGAACAAGCTATAGGGGGGCTCATACTGTATATAACCAGCTATGGGGGCTCATACTGTATATAACCAGCTGTGAGGGGCTCATAATGTATATAACCAGCTATGGGGGCTCATACTGTACATAACCAGCTATGGGGAGCTCATACTGTATATAACCAGCTATGGCGGCTAATACTGTATATAACAAGCTATAGGGGGGCTCATACTGTATATAACCAGCTGTGAGGGGCTCATAATGTATATAACCAGCTATGAGGGCTCATACTGTATATAACACGCTATGGGGGCTCATGCTGTATATAACAATCTATGGGGGGCTCATACTGTATATAACAAGCTATAGGGGGCTCAGACTGTATATAACCAGCTATGGGGGCTCATACTGTATGTAAGAAGCCATAGGGGGGCTCATACTGTATATAACAAGCTATAGGGGGGCTTATACTGTATATAACACGCTATGGGGGCTCATGCTGTATATAACAATCTATGGGGGGTTCATACTGTATATAACAAGCTATAGGGGGCTCATACTGTATATAACCAGCTATGGGAGCTCATACTGTATATAACCAGCTATGGGGGGCTCATACTGTATGTAAGATGCTATAGGGGGGCTCATACTGTATATAACCAGCTATGGGGGCTCATACTTTATATAACAAGCTATAGGGGGTTCATACCGTATATAACAAGCTATAGGGGGGGATGTGTCTCCGAGACCAAGTGGCTCCCTGCACTACAATCCATTCCAAAGGCCAATCAGAGGCCGGCAGCTGATGTTGGCCAGCCCGTCATGGACGGTGCATGGCAGTGACACACCGTAAGACAACGACAGTATATAGATAGGTAGGAATAGACAGTAACAGCTGCACTGTGAAATATTGGGTGCAAGCCCCTGTACAGCGACCTGAGGTCCACTATATAAGTATAGAAGATGCAGGCTGCCCTCCAAATAAGGTGTACAAAACACTGGGGGTATGTCTACTGACCCACCTGAAGTGTTGTGTGACCCATCAAACAACATTTTTTAGAATCCAAAATATCCGCATCATTTTTGAAGCAGATGACACTTCAGGAAAACAATGGCGGCGTGTTTCCTGAAGCGACTTCTTTGCCGTCTTTCTTGTCATTTCTGTGGCGGCTTTGCTGTCAATGTCCTTTTTCTTTACTTTTATACCTAAGATAATGGCTCCGTCTGAAGAATGGCCCGGTCACGTCTTTTAGCCTCTTCACTGCTGTTGAAATCTGAAGTGGTTTAAAGAAGTGACAAAAGACGGGACATATTCTCAGCAAGGCGTTTTGACTTTGCTGTGTATATATTCATTCTATTTGCCGTTTATCGAGCTCTTTTTCAGGCGGGTTTCAGGCAGAATCTGCATGTATATGACATTGTGTGAACATACCTTTACAGTCCAACAGAACCCAGCACCGTACCCAGTATTCAGATGTGTAACCTAATTCTATACAGTAAAGAGTAACAGCCGGACATAAAGATGGCAAATGATATTTATTTGAATGAATATTTTGCCAGTGGATGTAATGTATGGCGACATCCGTGTCTGTACCATGTGCCATCGCCTTCAGTCCTTGTGCTCACCTTGGCTTAGTGAACCCACCTCACCAGGTAAGCCCTAACAGAACAATCAGGCAATGGAGTCCAGAGGAGCAGCGCTGACAACACTGCTGCCATTAGATAGCAGCTGAATGGACTCATGGTCTCTTCCAGTATCACTGCCACAATCTTATCTCATTCCTTGAATCTTTAAGATGTTCTGAAGCTTCAAAGGAAGCAGTGACTACGGCATAGGGGGCAGCGAGGGTTGGAGTGGAGCCATGTAGAGATGCAACCGTGATGGTAGGAATGATTGCATGGCAGAACTACGACTTCCTCTCCAATCTCATAATCCATTATACAGATGGCACAAGATTCAGCCTCCTCCTGAGATTTTATATTCCTTGTTGGGAAGTTCCTAGCTCGCAGAGCTTGCCTTCGCTGCAGAATATTAACCAGATTATACTGTGCAGGTGGGGATGGTGGCTGCATCTGTGGCCGAGATGTCACCATTCCCATTCCCTGCAGCTGAATGATGGGGTCAACCAGACGGTTGTCCTGGTGTAGCTGTACAGCAGATCGGCTTGGCGCTGGAAGCTCCCTGGGTCTGGAGGGTTCTGCAGGGACCGGTCTTAGTGGCGAGCGGCTTCTTTCCCTGCTCTCTTGTGCTGTCTGCCGCAGAGGAGCTCTGGCCCATCTCTCACTCGTGGTGACGGCAGTGGGGTCTGCCTGATGTCCATCATTGCTGATTAGCCTTCTCTCATCCCTTTGAGAAGATCTTAATCGATGGTGGAGGATTATGGCCTGACCTATAAAGAAAAAGATTACTATTATTATGCTAAATTTAAAAAAAAACACTTTTTGGCCAAAGGGATAGAACCAGCTGATGCTTCAAGATTCAGGGAGAGAAGCAAAAATTATTTCATCTTTGGACTACATAATCCTGCTCAGTTTCAGTATCCCTTCTCTTAAGACATCACAAAGCAGGGGTGCAAATATGTTAGCATTTGGGGCCCCAGTTTTAACTTTTTCCCATGGTCCCACTTTGTCCAAAACTGGCCCTGATCGGCCCCCAAGGAATATGAATGGAGGGTGGAGGACACACTGTGTGTTATAAAACATCTTACCCCAGGGAAAACTCTCAGAAAAGCCCCTATAAGGCGGAATATTCTGTCACTTACCCTGATTTTCAGGTCGGCTCATCCTTGTGTCGTTGTCAGCATTTAGCTGATGAAGCTCCCGGGAAGTCATGGCTTGGTTACCCGGGGCTGAGATGGTGAAATGTAAAAGAACTAAGTTCTCTGATGGCGCAGATGTTATAGCGCCCAAATAACAGTAAGAAGCTGTGGAAGTAAATACTAGACGTACAGAACAATCTAGCTCGTGCTTCCAAGACCAAAGTGGAGTCTCCGCAAATACATCAACTCTGAAAATGGCGCTGATGTCCCCGTGCGCAGAGATTGTATAACCTCACAGCATTCTATGTCATTGTGACATCACATGTGAGACCAACAACGCGCTGTCATAATGGCTGACTGTCCAATCTGTTATATGTCCTCTATATACACACATACAACAAAACAAATGACACGCATACATTGTAAGAATAATAGACACATAGGAATAAGAATCATTTTATCATTTATATTAATCTGCGCATTATTCCCTATAGAAACCTCAGCCACTGCAGAACCGGTTTCTCACGGTGGTCCTGAAATAAAGCAAAACACAAACTCACCTACAGACCCCAGCTGCTCCTCGGTACTGCTGCCAGTGTCCCCCGCCAGTCTCCTGGCTTCCTCTTCTAGCAAAGGCCATTGGGTGACCACTGCAGCCAATCAGTTACTTTAATACAAATTTCCCATTCATTTGTTTAATGATGATCCAAAATAAAAACATTTAGAAAACAGATAAATATGATTTTCAGAAAATGGCATGTATGAAGATGGATACTTCTGGTATGATATGCAGAGAGAAGAATACTGGGAGGACACAGATCTTGCTAGTCCACCTGCTTAACCCACAGGAAAATAATCAGGTCATACAGGGGCGTACATAGAGACCCTCAGACCCAATAGCCAAGGTCCGAATTGGAATCTCCCATTGGCCCCCGGCAGCTATTAAGCAACCTGGTGGAGATGACAGAGGCCTCCTGTCTAACTGCTTAGTTGCTGGTCACTTTGGAGTCTAAGGGGTTAAACTGAGCTAGCTTGAATTGCAGCAGGTGTAGAACAGCCGGCACCCAGTGGATATAGAGCGGGCTCAGCTTGTGAGTCTGCTCCTTATAAATCATCTTATACTGTACATATACGGCATGAGCAGGGATGGGGCCATAGACCCCATAGGTGAATGAAAAATATGTAAAATAATGTACGGTAGAAAATTAAGATTCATCTCAGAAAAAAAGTCCAGTTCTCTTGTGCCCATTCACATTAAAGCTAATTTATCTGAAACTGCTGATTTTGGTTGGAGAGGCTCATTATCCTAAAGAAAGCACATGCACGCTCGGCCGAATCAGTCATACATGTGTATTGGGGGGCCGGTGAGGGAGAGAAGATTGAAGTGCTAACAATACATTACATAGATATTTAGGATGGATTAGGAAAAATATGTTATGTTTTTGACCCATAACATGAAAATAGGGTTAATAATTTAACTTTCAATACAAAATTATTATTATTTATTATTATTATAGCGCCATTCCTTCCATGGCGCTTTACATGTGAAAGGGATATACATAGCACAAATAATTACAATAAATTTGAACAATACAAGTTGGCGACTGATACAGGAGGAGCGAGGACTCTGCCCGCGAGGGCTCACAATCTACAGATCTTCAGTTTTACTCAAATTACTTGTTGCAAAAATGAGTACACCCTACATTAAAAACTACTACTATTTTGTATGACCCCCACAGGTGCATCTCACAAAATTAGAATATGATCAAAAAATTAATTTATTTTAGTTCTTCAATTCAAAAAGTGAAATTCATATATTATATAGAGTCATTACACACAGAGTGATCTATTTCACGTGTTTATTCTTGGTAATGTTGATGATTATGGCTTACAGCCAATGAAAACACAAAAGTCATTATCTCAGTAAATTAGAATACTTTATAACAACAGATTGAAAATGTTTTTAAAATCCGAAATGTTGTCCGACTGAAATGTATGTTCAGTAAATGCCCTCAATACTTGGTCGGGGATCCTTTTGCATCAATTACTGCATCAATGCGGTGTGGCATGGAGGCGATCAGCCTGTGACACTGCTGAGGTGTTATGGAAGCCCAGGTGGCTTTGATAGAAGCCTTCAGCTCGTCTGCATTGTTGGGTCTGGTGTCTCATTTTCCTCTTGACAATACCCCATAGATTCTCTATGGGGATTAGGTCAGGCGAGTTTACTGGCCAATCAAGCACAGTGATACTGTTGTGTGTAAACCAGGTATTGGTGCTTCTGGCAGTGTGGACAGGGGCCAAGTCCTGCTGGAGAATAAATTTCCATCTCCAAAAAGCTTGTCGGCAGAGGGAAGCATGAAGTGCTCAACAATTTCCTGGTAGACGGCTGCGCTGACTTTGGTCTTGATAAAACACAGTGGACCTACACCAGAAGATGACATGGCTCCCCAAACCATCACTGATTGTGGAAACTTCACACTAGACCTCAAGCAGCTTGGATTGTGGCCTCTCCACTCTTCCTCCAGACTCTGGGACCTTGATTTCCAAATGAAAATTGGAAATCTGGGACCTTGTGGAGTGTGTCAATGACTGCCTTCTGGACATCAGTCAAGTCAGCAGTCTTCCCCATTATTGTGGAGCCTACTGAAACAGACTAAGGGACTTTTTTAAACACGTAGGAAGCCTTTGCAGGTGTTTTTGTTAATTATTTTAATTTACTGAGATAATGACTTTTGTGTTTTCATTGGCTGTAAGCCATAATCATCAACATTAACAGAAATAAACACGTGAAATAGATCACTGTTTGTAATAACTCTATATGAGTTTCACTTTTTTTTTTGAAGAACTGAAATAAATTAACTTTTTGATGATATTCTAACTTAGTGAGATGCACCTGTGCATAGACGTATATTATACATATATACTGCTCAAAAACATAAAGGGAACACTCAAATAACACATCCTAGATCTGAATGAATGAATGAATGAATGAATGAAATATTCTCATTGAATACTTTGTTCTGTACAAAGCTGAATGTGCTGACAACAAAATCACACAAAAATCATCAATGGAAATCAAATTTATTAACCAATAAAGGCCTGGATTTGGAGTCACCCCCAAAATTAAAGTGGAAAAACACACTACAGGCTGATCCAACTTTGATGTAATGTCCTTAAAACAAGTCAAAATGAGGCTCAGTGTTGTGTGTGGCCTCCACATGCCTGTATGACCTCCCTACAACGCCTGGGCATGCTCCTGATGAGGCTGCGGATGGTCTCCTGTGGGATCTCCTCCCAGACCTGGACTAAAGCATCTGCCAACTCCTGGACAGTCTGTGGTGCAACGTGACGTTGGTGGATGGAGCGAGACATGATGTCCCAGATGTGCTCAATCGGATTCAGCTCTGGGGAACGGACGGGCCAGTCCATAGCTTCAATGCCTTCATCTTGCAGGAACTGCTGACACACTCCAGCCACATGAGGTCTGGCATTGTCCTGCATTAGGAGGAACCCAGGGCCAACCGCACCAGCATATGGTCTCACAAGGGGTCTGAGGATCTCATCTCGATACCTAATGGCAGCCAGGCTACCTCTGGCGAGCACATGGAGGGCTGTGATCCAAAGAAATGCCACCCCACACCATTACTGACCCACTGCCAAACCGGTCGTGCTGAAGGATGTTGCAGGCTGCAGATCGTTCTCCACGCCTTCTCCAGACTCTGTCACGTCTGTCACATGTGCTCAGTGTGAACCTGCTTTCATCTGTGAAGAGCACAGGGCACCAGTGGCGACTTTGCCAATTCTGGTGTTCTGTGGCAAATGCCAAGCGTCCTGCACGGTGTTGGGCTGTGAGCACAACCCCCATCTGTGGACGTCGGGCCCTCATAGAGTCGGTTTCTAACCGTTTTGGCACATTTGTGGCCTGCTGGAGTACATTTTGCAGGGCTCTGGCAGTGCTCCTCCTGTTCCTCCTTGCACAAAGGTGGAGGTAGCAGTCCTGCTGCTCAGTTGTTGCCCTCCTACGGCCCCCTCCACATCTCCTGGTGTACTGGCCAGTCTCCTGGTAGCGCCTCCAGCCTCTGGACACTACGCTGACAGACACAGCAAAACTTCTTGCCACAGCTCGCATTGATGTGCCATCCTGGATGAGCTGCACTACCTGAGCAACTTCTGTGGGTTGTAGAGTCCGTCTCATGCTACCACGAGTGTGAAAGCACAAACAACATTCAAAAGTGACCAAAACATCAGCCAGAAAGCATAGGTACTGAGATGCGGTCTGTGGTCCCCACCTGCAGAACCACTCCTTTATTGAGGGTGTCTTGATAATTGCCAATAATTTCCATCTATTCTCTATTCCATTTGCACAACAGCATGTGAAATTGATTGTCAATCAGTGTTGTTTCCTAAGTGGACAGTTTGATTTAACAGAAGTTTGATTTACTTGGAGTTATATTCTGTTGTTAAAGTGTTCCCTTTATTTTTTTGAGCAGTGTATATATATAATACATATATGCCACCAAACAACTTTTACCATATGTGAGGCAGTGACTGGGATCATATATGAGGGACGTTATATATCCCCCAGAATGTGTACAGAGACCTATTAAACCCATTGATGTGCTTTGCAGTCACAGACACACCTGCAGGAATGAAGGTGAGCATTAACCTGGTCAGGCTATGTGGCTAAGGCAAATTAAGTAAAACCCGGCAGGGCCTTCATTTCTTGGAGGAGGCTACAAGGATGCAGTGGGGCGGCCTCCTCCCTCCAACCCGGGTTTTCCAGTGGCTCTTGCCACAGGTCCTTTAAAAACCCTGCATTAAGGTTAGTGGTGTTCAGTGTTGGGACCTGCTAGGCGCATAGCAGGAAAGCTTGGCGGGCCTGTGTGTAGCTGAACCCACACCTGGGAAGGCTCTGCACCCGTCAGGCTCTGAGCGGCCCGGCGCGGCCGTTGCCCACGGCAACCATTGTTTATGCACTTATGTTAACCCGGCTGCGAACCGGAGGACTTTCTCTTTACCCGTGAGTTGCTGAATAAAAGCTGCTTATGTTGGACTTGCTTGGGTCACTGCCTCAGTTACTGCACGGTGTGAACACCGCCTCCTTACAGATATATATATATATACATATACTGTACATACAGTAGGGAAAATAAGTAGTTAATACACTGTCGATTTTGCAAGTTTTCCCACCTACAAAGAATGGAGAGGTCGGTATTTTTTTTCGTAGGTCACTTCACCTGTGAGAGACAAAATCTAAAAATAAAATCCAGAAAATCTCATTGTATGATTTTTAGATAATTAATTTGCATTTTATTGCATTCAATAAGTATTTGATACATAAGAAAAACAGAACTTAATATTTGGTACAGAAACCTTTGTTTGCAATTACAGAGGTCAGACGTTTCCTGTAGTTCTTGACCAGGTTTGCACGCACTGCAGCAGGGATTTTGGCCCTCTCCTCCATACAGATCTTCTCCAGATCTTTCAGGTTTCGGGGCTGTCACTGGGCAACATTGAGTTTCAGCTCCCTCCAAAGATTTTCTATTGGGTTCAGTTCTGGAGACTGGATAGGCCACTCCAGGACACTGAAATGCTTCTTATGGAGCCACTCCTTAGTTGCCCTGGCTGTGCGCTTCGGGTCATTGTCATGCTGGAAGACCCAACCATGACCCATCTTCAATGCTCTTATTGAGGGAAGGAAGTTGTTAGCCAAAATCTCATGAAACATGACCCCATCCATCCTCCATTCAAGATGGTGCAGTGGAGTTGATACCAAGAGGTTCTATTTGGGTCTCATCTGACCACATGACCTTCTCCCATGCCTCCTCTGGATCATGCAGATGATCATTGGCGAACATCAAACTGGCCTGGATATGTGCTGGCGTGAGCAAGGGGACCTTGCGTGCCTGCAGGATTTTAATCCATTATGGTGTAGTGGTACTAACGGTAATGCTTGAGACTGTGGTCCCAGCTCTCTTTACGTTATTGACCAGGTCCTCCTTTGTAGTTTTGGGCTGATTCCTGACCTTTCTCAGAATCATCCTTACCCCACAAGGCAAGATCTTGCATGGAGCCCCAGACCAAGGAAGATTGACAGTCATCATGTGTTTCTTCCATTTTCTAATAATTGTGCCAACAGTTGTTGACTTCTCACTAAGCTGCTTGTCTATTCTCCTTTAGCACTGGGATTGCCTTGTGCAGGTCTACAATTTTGTCCCCGATGTCCTTAGATAGCTCTTTGCTCTTGGCCATGGTGGAGAGGTTGGAGTGTGATTGATTGTGTGGACTGGTGTCTTTTATACAGGTAATGAGTTCAAACAGGTGCAGTTAATACAGGTAATGAGTGCAGAGTAGGAGGGCTTTTTAAAGAAAAACTAACAGGTTTGGGAGAACCAGAATTCTTGCTGGGTTGTAGGTGATCAAATACTTATTTCATTCAATAAAATACAATTTAATTATGTAAAAATCATACAATGTGATTTTCTGTTTTTTATTTTTAGATTCTGTCTCTCACAGATGAAGTGTACCTACGATAAAAACTGCAGACCTCTCCATTCTTTGTAGGTGGGAAAACTTGCAAAATCAGCAGCGTATCAAATACTTAGCCCCTGTGCAACAACAATATTTGGGCTCTTGGCAGCACAAGAGCTCCTCATAATGCACAATTCCACAGGCTTTGGCAGTAGAGGTGGGCCCCTTACCTCTTGGGCCCATATACACATACAAATGCACACAAGCTCTGCACAATACCACTTTTCTTGTCCTGCATAGTGTGTGTAATTCTCAGTATCTGTATGATGATGTCACACGATGGTGTACACGGATGCCATAATTGTTACCAGAACAAATAGTCATCCTCCGTGCTATTTTCTCTAGCACTGTGTTGTGTTGTTGTACACAGCACATTACAGGGTGAATACATTTATGTTTTCAGGGTACGTAGAAAAAACAGGCTGCATATAAAGTGAAAACCCATGAAGGGTAACTCACTCCAGGAATGAAAATGTGCTGATACATGAGATCTAGTATAGACAGCAGCATCCTGGACACTGAGGACTCACATTCAGCATTTATATGGATACACCTAAATTAAATGGGAATGGTTGGTGATATCAACTTCCTGTTTGTGGCACATTAGCATACGGGAGGGGAAAAACTTTTCCAGATGAGTGGTGACTATGGGGGCCATTTTGAAGTCGAACATTTTGGATCCAACTTTATTTTTTTTCAATGGGAAGAGGGTCATGTAACACATCAAACTTCTTGAGAATTTCAAAAGAAAAACAATGGTGTGCTTGGTTTTAATGTAACTTTACTCTTTCATGAGTTTTTTACAAGTTTATGACCATTTATAAAAAGTGTTCAAAGTGCTGCCCATTGTGTTGGATTGTCAATGCAACCCTCTTCTCCCACTCTTGACACACTGATGGCAACACCTCAGAAGAAATTCTAGCACAGGCTTCCAGTATCCGTTGTTTTAGATGCTGCACATCTCGTATCTTCACAGCATAGACAATTGCCTTCAGATGACCCCAAAGATAAAAGTCTAAGGGATGTCAGATCAGGAGACATTGGTGGCCATTCAACTGGCCCATGACAACCAATCCACTTTACAGGAAACTCTTCATGTAGGAATGTTCGGACCTGACACCCATAATGTGGTGGTGCACCATCTTGTTGGAAAAACTCAGGGAACGTGCCATCTGCAGTGCATAAAGAGGGCAACACATCATCATGTAGCAATTTCAGATATCCAGTGGCATTGAGTTTCCATTGATGAAGAGTGGCCCCATTATCTTTGTACCCCATATACCACACCATACCATCAAGATACGAGATGTGCAGCACCTGAAACAACGGATACTGGAAGCCTGTGCTGGCATTTCTTCTGAGGTGTTGCCATCAGTGTGTCAAGAGTGGGAGAAGAGGGTTGCATTGACAATGCAACACAATAGGCAGCACTTTGAACACATTTTATAAGTGGTCATAAACTTGTAAAACACTCATGAAAGAATAAAGTTATGTTAAAACCAAGCACACCATTGTATTTTTATGAAATTCTCAATAAGTTTGATGTGTCACATGACCCTCTTCCCATTGAAAAAAATAAAGTTGGATCCACAATGGCCAACTTCAAAATGGCCGCCAGGGTCACCACCCATCTGGAAAAGTTTTCCCCCTCCCATACACTAATGTGCCACAAACAGGAAGTTGATATCACCAACCATTCCCATGTAATTTAGGTGTATCCATATAAATAGCCCTCCCTGTAGAGACCAGTTGACAAGAAAACAGTCTGACACCAATAATAGATTATAAATTGTTCGCCAGTGAGTCGCAAAATAAATGAAACAGTGTAATGCTTTTAACCCCTTTTCATTGTTGTGCTTTTTGTTTTTTCTCCCCAGGAGCCATAATGAGTTGCAGTCTTGAAACACACCTTTCATTTTACCATTCAATATAGTAAAAAACTTTAAAAAAATTGGTGAAATTTCAGGAAAAAAACCCCTTAAAACTGTATTTTGGGTTTTGTTTTCACAGCCGGCATGTTATGGGACAAATGACTTGTTAACATGATTTTCCAGGTCAGTACAATTTTAGTGATTGAGTAAGGTTTTTATTATCTAAATGGTGAAAAAAAATGATGGAGACTCATAAAAAAATGTTGTGTGTTTGGCCATTGTCCAAGCAGTTCTCCTTATCTATCCAGTTTCTAAAGTCATCAAAACTATAAGTGAAGTCTGCTGTAGACGTGAGCGAGACATCTCCAGCCATTGGCTTTCGCCTTAGTGCTGTAATTGCATTTAGCTTACAATCCCGACCTGGAGGACGCACACACCGGATTCTGCACCATTACATCCATTAGTTGTCATAGTATTGCAAATATAGGAATTGTAAAATATAATGTGGCCGCTGAAAGGCTCCTCTCCATGTTCCAGGTGATGCTTCAGAAAAGAAGCTCCAGTGAAGTCTGTGATAAGGATCGGCCATTATCACAGTGAAAACATGATACAGTCACAGGAATAAAACTAATTAACATCAGATTTTATTGCATAATAGTGATATCAATATTAGAGTTGAGCAGCCATGATTGTCCACCAGCCATGATTGTCCACCAGCCATGTCAGTAGTCCATAGCCACCAAACCTCCGCCCCTGCCCGCATTTGCAGTGCTTCTTCTGATTAGTAAACCTGACACAACATCATCATTGCGGCATGACATACACATGATGTCCTACTAATCAGGTATCTGGTCCGGAAGCCACAGACTACTGACATGGCCACCAGACCAGGGTCCTCTGGATATTTTAACCACACTCTGATATCATACATGTAAGTACAGCAAAGAGTTGTAATATTATGTACACAATATGGATTCCCAGGAATGTCAAAGGGAATCTGTCAGTAGGATCAACCCTCCTAAGCCGTCTATAAGGGCATGTAGGTCATAGGAAGCTGAATAAAATGATACCCTGAGATCTGATGTCTTATTCCAGAGAATCTATTATTTTCTTATATGTAAATGAGCTGTTCCAGCCTATAGGCCGGACACTGATCTGCATGAGAATCTGTCTCCAGAGCTTATTGTAAATGATAGGAGTTAACAGTGTGAGACATGTAAGGGCTGACACTTTGTTCTCACACACAGCTCTGCAGCAAGATCAGAACTAACAGTACAGCAGAGATTAACTTTGTCTCAATGCAAATACATTTGCAGCTGCAGTTGTCCCGTGTGCTTCCGCAGCCAGCGCTGGAGGGAGGAGTACAGCAGAGCTATCAGCACTGTGAGAAGAGAGATGCAAATGTGTTTGTAACGAGACAAGGTTCATCTCTGCTGTGCTGTGTGAATTATAATCAAATACAGCTCTGCAGCAGAGCCGACAGCTATATGAGAGGATAACTGCTGCAGAAAATGTGTTTGTAGTGAGACAAAGTTAAGTTCTGCTGTACTGTTTTAATTGCAACTACACACAGCTCTACAGAGAGATCAGACTGTCAGTCATTATGACGCGCCCCTGGGCCTACTTGGTGTAGCGTTGCGCACGCGGGGACTACCCGGAGCCGGGCCTGTTGGGGGTAGTAGTCTCGTGGCGGTGACCCGGTCCGTGCCCAGGGAGTCAAACTGTGTGGCTGAGTATTAGCAGTAGATGTTGGACGACTACGCCACCCGTTGAATGCAGCTATGGAGCTGCCGCTGCAGGGCAGACCGCTGAGGCCGGTGGTACGATTGTGCAGCGTAGATGGTATAACCCCCAACGGGAGGGGTATGGCCTCAGGGCAGCCGACGTGGATGATGGGGGTAGCAGGAACCACTCAGAGACGATGCGGTGTAGTTCAGGGTCTTTACTGGTGATAAAGATAGACCCTCCCGGAGTACTGGCTAGCGATCGGGGCCTGGTCAGTCTTTGAGCAGATGGGATTTCCCCTGGCCAGGCGGAGTTGTAGGCCTCCCCAACTAATTGTACTCTTCTGGCTACCTTGCTAGAGGCGGGTAAAAGTAGCCCACGTCCCTGAGTGTACCGTGTGGTGCTCACCCGTATGGCCGGTGACTCGGGGCCTTCTAGTGGCTTCCGCTCCACGACGGCGGTGCTGGTCCCACGCGTGTGACCGTGCCTTCGGGTTTCTTGGCCAGAGGACCTGAAATCCCCTGCCGGTCGGTTTCTGCTGCTGGGTAAGGATTAGTCCCCACAGCCTCGGACTCCGGGTCCGGTGGTAACTCTTCAATCAGGGCGAGCTCTACAGCTGCCAGCCCCTGATTCCTTTTAGCACGACTTCCCCAGAGCTCCTGATCTCTCTTTCCTATAGCTGCTTCTCTTCTTCTCTCTCTACTCTCTTTTTTTTAACCCTGCCTCAGCCCCAGTTTTATATAGGGGAAGTTCTTCCCCTCCCAGGACTGGGCAGGAGGTGTGGCATGCATAGGATTCCTGACCAAGAGACCTCCCACCTGCTCTCAGACCTAATATTGCTATTACTGTGGAAACCAGACCCCTGGGGTGCCACAATTACATATTTCACACGGGTAACGCTCCCTTTCATTTAAAATAAGGTCTATGGGCCGGACACAGATCTTAGTGGATTCTCTGGATTAAGACATCAGATCACAGATATCAGGGTATAATTGTATTCAGCATTCTATGACCCGCATGCCCATATAGACGGCTTTGGAGGGTTGATCCCACTATAGATTCCCATTAAGTATATTTTAGATGGTCTGAAAGGCTGCATCCGCAAAACAGAACATAAAACAGAAACTTAGATGGTCAGAAATCCAAGTTCAATGTTATTATGATTGGCATCAAGTCTGATCACACACGTGGCGTGTTGTACATTGTACCATTTTCAGACAACCGAAATGCCCAGAGTTCCTTACTGACAGATCAGCTTAGACACCGAAGATCGTAGGTCACATTTACTTATTGAACCCATAGTCATAAGTTACCAATTTTACAGTATATACAAGCATAGACAGTGCAGGGTGTAACTCCTGAAGGGGGCGCTGCAGACGTGCTGCCATTAAGGTTCCCACAAACGGCGATCCTTGCTCCTGCTTATTGTACGGTCAGATTGATTTCAGATGCTAAGAACTGGGTCCGTACGTCCCGGCTTTTTCTGCTACTTCCAGGGCGGACTTCAAGTTCTGGTCAAAGAGTTCACACCTAAAAGAAACAGGTACAACATGTAGAGAAATTGCTTTTAGTTTTCCCAAACCCCTTTATCAATGGAAAATGCTTCAAGGGATATCCTCAAGTTAGGGATCTGTGGGATCGGGGATAACTTCCTGATTACTAGAGGCTTTACCGCTGAGACACACACCCATCCCAAGAAACATGACTCTGAAGAGCCCTGTGTGAATGAGCGCTGCTGCTCCATTCATTCTTATGGGAGTGCTGAAGACCAGCTGAATGCAGCGCTCGCCTATCACTTAAGAATGAATGTTGCGGCAGTGCACAAGGTCGACACCACTTCTTGTACACAGGGCTCTTCAGAGCTCCGGTTCTCGGGATTAGTGCGGGCCCCAACAGTCAGACCCCCCAGGGATCAGAAAGTTTTCTACGATCCCAAAATATCTCATATATAGTGAATAACTTCCTAACTTGATAATACCCCGTTTATTGGGAACCTGATAGCTGATTCATGCCGCCTGGATAATGGGCAGCATGAATCCATCATTTTGGGCAGGTATGTTCAGGTATGAAATGCTGTGGCGTTTTGGAGAAATCATACATTTACAAGCCATTCAGGGACTATGCTGTTCGGATAACTAGTCAAAGAGGCTGGTCCCCAGCAACTTCTCTATGCTCCACCTCAGTGACAGATCTCTACATACAAGTGTGTATAGGGAGAGACCTGTCAATCAAGAGGAGAGGGGCGGGGAGAACCTGCCAGGGACCAGCCTCTTGGACTAGTTCTGAAAGACGTAGTCCCCAGCCACATTGTCTAAAGGCACAACGTTGCCTGAAATGACAGACTAGTGTCTGATACCTGCTGCCTGTGCTCCCGGGCAGCAGGTATCAGCTGTCAGGTTCATTTTAACCCCGTCAGGGCTAGGTGATTTTCCACTTTTTTTTCCTCCCCTTCTTCCAAGAGCCATAATTTATTTTTCCTTTGACACAGCTGTATCAGGGCTTGTTTTTTATGGGACCAGCTGTATTATGGATGAGACCATTCATTCAATTTACTGCGTTCTGTAGTGAAAAACAGAAACAATATGAAGTGCAATGAAACTGAAAAAATGTCAATTCCACAGTTGTTTTTTCAGGTTTCATTCTTAAAGAAATTGTCCACTACTTTTACATTGATGCCCTATCCTTAGGATAGGGCATCAATGTATGATTGGACAGCGGAGCCCCGCAGGTGAGCACTTCCGGCAGGCGCCGGCACCGATAACAGCTGATTGGCGGGGGTGCGCATGCTCGTCAGCTACGCTGCAGTCGTTGGTTAGCTCATCCTCTACGCTGCAGTCGTTGGCTAGCTCGTCCCCTACGCTGCAGTCGTTGGCTAGCTCGTCCCCTACTCTGCAGTCATTGGTTAGCTCGTCCTCTATGCTGCAGTCGTTGGCTAACTCGTCCTCTATGCTGCAGTCGTTGGCTAGTTCGTCCCCTACGCTGCAGTCGTTGGCTAGCTCGTCCTCTACGCTGCAGTCGTTGGCTAGCTCGTCCTCTACGCTGCAGTCGGTGGCTAGCTCTTCCTCTACGCTGCACTCGATGGCTAGCTCGTCCTCTACGCTGCAGTCGTTGGCTAGCTCGTCCTCTACGCTGCAGTCGTTGGCTAGCTCGTCCTCTACGCTGCAGTCGTTGGCTAGCTCGTCCTCTACGCTGCAGTCGTTGGCTAGCTCGTCCTCTACGCTGCAGTCCTTGGCTAGCTCGTCCTCTACGCTGGAGTCCTTGGCTAGCTCGTCCTCTATGCTGCAGTCCTTGGCTATCTCGTCCTCTACGCTGCAGTCCTTGGCTAGCTCGTCCTCTACGCTGCAGTCCTTGGCTAGCTTGTCCTCTACGCTGCAGTCGTTGGCTAGTTCGTCCTATACGTTGAATTACCATAATTTGCAGTATATGGTATGAATCTCAGTCTCTTTTGAAGCTCAAAACATAGCTGAGCTTCAGCGGAGGGAAAAGATGGTAGCGACAGGGACCCTCAAGCAGGCCTCCAAATACCACGGTAGCACATCGGTTCCCTGCGATTGTGTTGGGCGCACTGATTAGCAAGAGCACAGACAATTGCACCATTTAAATGCCACTATCAGAAATTGACCATGGCATTTAAATAATTAAAACAGCAGCAATCATGGCTGATGCTTTATGCTGCTGTTAGAGGCAGATGTCGGCTGTGTTTTACAGCCGGTATCTGCCCTGTATAGAGCAGGTACAGCTCATGAGCCCACTCCATACACGTGCACCCTGACTGGCATGTACATGTATGGCAGGGTGCGCAAAGGGGTTCAAGGTAATGGACGTCTCTTAATATGATCTACTAGGACATATGGACAATGGTTCACTGCTCTCTATGAGCCGCACAGTACAGTGAAAGCGACTCCTGTTCTGGTGCACACGGACGCCCCATATATTACAGAGTAAAGGATTTATCTTACCTAATTGGCATCTCCAAGGAGTAAAATTGGTTTTTAAGAGCGAAGTCAGAATACAGTTCATAAATCTTGCGGAGCAATGAATCTATGCCAGCCTGTCGTGGGTCCGAAAGCACCATGAACTTTATACCTTCAAAGAAAGAGCCGACAGATAATACATTTCAGTAACAGGGAGCAATATGCATACACACTCACATTATATATGTGGCCCATATTTTTCTAAAACTTTCCTGCATAGTAGAGGAGCTTCAAGTGATTATGGAGCTGCAGGAGCAGGGATCCGGCTGTCAGACACGGCTAGACTCCCAACAGAGAGAGCGGAGGGGGTTTATTACCGTCTTTGTCTTACTGATCGCTGTATACACAATAATGGGAAGGACTAATGTCACTTTCTCCTCCTGACCTAGTGATCATGGGATCGCTGGCTGCAGAGAGGGAGCAGGAGCTGCCGGGTCCTAGGAGACTCACTGAGCTCTGCTATGCAGCAGGAAGCTGAATTTCCCCTGTAACCGCGGCTAATATACCAGACCTATTTTTTTTAAAAAGCGTTTAATTGTTGAATTGCCCCCAAAGGTGTTTCAGGACCTTATGGGGAGCACAATGTGTGAAATAAATGAAAAATAAATACATTAATAAATAAAAGCAAGAAAATGGTGCTGCCAAATTGATGTTACTAGCCCTGCCCCTGCTGTTAAAAACAAAAAAAAATTATATAAAATAATTATTATGGAAATGGGAACAACATTTAAAAAATTTTTTTTGTAGCTATAAAGAAATATGTAAAAAAGATAGACGTACTTCCTTTACTCTCCTATGGATATCGCCCGTTATAGGCAAAAAGATACAATAAAAGAAGAGAATGTGAAAATAACAAACATTAGGCCCCACGAAAAAAGATGAAGAAAGTACTTGAATATCCCCCCAAAAAAGTAAAGCTCTTTAAACTGCATGTACGAAAAAAATCTGAAAATGTATTTATTCAGGAACAAGGAGAAATGGCCGGGTGCTGGGCTGTTTAAATAAGTGTGCCCATGACAAATCCCATTTCTGAGGAAACTAGACCATACAACACAGGAACAATATAAGAATTCTCATCTAGGGCAAAAAAAATCATTTGTGCCCAACTCTATAGGCAATCAGTGGTGAGTGCTTCCACCTAGTGTTGGATACATGGAGCTGCACGCCCAACAGTTCAACTGCAGCTCAAGCTAAATGTATTGAGAAAGGGAAGCATTGTGGAGACAATCAGGGGCTAAGGATTGGGGTGAAGAGGACGCCTTGGAGCTTCATGGTGACAGCCTGGAAAAGAGAGGAGGTTCATAAATACTGGGGGGCTGCTATGACTTCTGGAAGGGGGCACTGCGGTAACTATCACTGAGGTGGGCTCACGTCTCATGAGATAAAAGCTGAAGTGACATGTAAGGCTCACACATTGATGGATGACGCTTTCTCTGGTGCATCATTTGCTCCTTGTCCGGGTGTGGATTATGTCCAGATCCGCCCTATAACTAGTGTAATGCATAAGAGAACGAGCGACTGCAGGATCAAGTTGTCTAGGGAGACAAATAAAAAATACATATGCATTATATATATACAGGACAGACCAAAAGTTTGGACACACCTTCTCATTTAAAGATTTTTCTGTATTTTCATGACTATGAAAATTGTACATTCACACTGAAGGCATCAAAACTATGAATTAACATGTGGAATTATATACTTAACAAAAAAGTGTGAAACAACTGAAAATATGTCTTATATTCTAGGTTCTTCAAAGTAGCCACCTTTTGCTTTGATGACTGCTTTGCACACTCTTGGCATTCTCTTGATGAGCTTCAAGAGGTAGTCACCGGAAATGGTTTTCACTTCACAGGTGTGCCCTGTCAGGTTTAATAAGTGGGATTTCTTGCCTTATAAATGGGGTTGGGACCATCAGTTGTGTTGTGCAGAAGTCAGGTGGATACACAGCTGATAGTCCTACTGAATAGACTGTTAGAATTTGTATTATGGCAAGAAAAAAGCAGCTAAGTAAAGAAAAACGAGTGGCCATCATTACTTTAAGAAATGAAGGTCAGTCAGTGCGAAAAATTGGAAAAACTTTGAAAGTGTCCCCAAGTGCAGTTGCAAAGACCATCAAGCGCTACAAAGAAACTGGCTCACATGAGGACCGCCCCAGGAAAGGAAGACCAAGAGTCACCTCTGCTTCTGAGGATAAGTTTATCCGAGTCACCAGCCTCAGAAATCGCAGGTTAACAGCAGCTCAATGCCACACAGAGTTCTAGCAGCAGACACATCTCTACAACAACTGTTAAGAGGAGACTTTGTGCAGCAGGCCTTCATGGTAAAATAGCTGCTAGGAAACCACTGCTAAGGACAGACAACAAGCAGAAGAGACTTGTTTGGGCTAAAGAACACAAGGAATGGACATTAGACCAGTGGAAATCTGTGCTTTGGTGTGATGAGTCCAAATTTGAGATCTTTGGTTCCAACCACCATGTCTTTGTGCGACGCAGAAAAGGTGAACGGATTGACTCTACATGCCTGGTTCCCACCGTGAAGCATGGAGGAGGAGGTGTGATAGTGTGGGGGTGCTTTGCTGGTGACACTGTTGGGGATTTATTCAAAATTGAAGGCATACTGAACCAGCATGGCTACCACAGCTTCTTGCAGCGGCATGCTATTCCATCCGGCTTGCGTTTAGTTGGACCATCATTTATTTTTCAACAGGACAATGACCCCAAACACACCTCCAGGCTGTGTAAGGGCTATTTGACCAAGAAGGGGAGTGATGGGGTGCTACGCCAGATGACCTCACCTCCACAGTCACCCGACCTGAACCCAATGGAGATGGTTTGGGGTGAGCTGGACCGCAGAGTGAAGGCAAAAGGGCCAACAAGTGCTAAGCATCTCTGGGAACTCCTTCAAGATTGTTGGAAGACCATTTCCGGTGACTACCTCTTGAAACTCATCAAGAGAATGCCAAGAGTGTGCAAAAGCAGTCATCAAAGCAAAAGGTGGCTACTTTGAAGAACATAGAATATAAGACATATTTTCAGTTGTTTCACACTTTTTTGTTAAGTATATAATTCCACATGTGTTAATTCATAGTTTTGATGCCTTCAGTGTGAATGTACAATTTTCATAGTCATGAAAATACAGAAAAATCTTTAAATGAGAAGGTGTGTCCAAACTTTTCGTCTGTACTGTATATATATATATATATTTATATATATATATATATACATATACACAATACAATATATATGTACATATACACAATACAGTATATATATATATATACATATACACAATACAATATATATATGCACAATACAATATATATATATGTATATATTTATATATATATACACATACACACAGTTGAAACCAGAAGTTTACATACACTATATAAAAAGACAGATCTGCATGTTTTTCTCAATATCTGACATGAAAACAGAATAAACCTTTCCCGTTTTAGGTCAATTAGGATTACCTATTAGCATAATACACAGCCCATATCCTTCATATAATATAATACACAGCCATTAGTCCTCCATAAAGTATAATGTACAGCCCATAGTCATCGATGTAGTATAGTGCACCCCATAGTCATCCATAAATTATATTGCACAATCCATAGTCATTCATAAAGTATAATGCACAGCCCATAGTCATCCATGTACTATAATGCATCCCCATAGTTATCCATAAAATATAATGCACCCCATAGTCATCCATAAAACATAATGCACCCTATAGTCATCCATAAATTATAATGCACAGCCCATAATCATCCATGTACTATAATGCAGCCCCATAGTCATCCATAAAGTATAATGCATCTCCATAGTCATCCATGTAGTAGTGTGGCGCCCCTGAGGGTTCGGTCGCCACAGAGGTACTGCACCTCACCCAGAGGTGTGGTGTCTCCCTTCTCTCAGGTAAGGAGGGAGTGCTGCACGGAACCCCAACACCTACATCTAACACTACACTACCCCAGGCCAGCAGGAGGGGCAAGACGCAATGTAGTTTTCTGCTGAGCCCTGACCCTGGCTGGGGTGGGGGGAACCAGTAGTGGGTGTGGGTGGAGGAAGTAGTTTATGGGAGCACTCATACAGTAGATATATAAAAAGGTAGACATCTTAACAAGAGCAGGGAGTTGAGGAGTGTGGTTCAGAGGAACAGTCTGGGAGCAGAGTCTCTGTAGGAGCTCTGCTCCACTACAAGGGCCCAGGACTGAGGCCCAGGAGGGGAGCAGGGAGTAAGCTCTGTTCTGTAGAAGGGATCCTAGGGGAGTACGGCGAGTGCAGGCACCACCCGTACACCCCGAACCTGCCAAGTGTCAGGAGGATCTAGGCCGCAAGAAGGGGAACGGCCCCTGGCCCAGTCGTGCAGCTTCAGGCCTCGGCTGGAAAAACCGGAGGCTTCTGACTTCTATAGCCAGGAGCCAAACCCCCACTTCAATCCAAGTAAGGTCAAGCAGGTCTGTGCAACTCCGACGGACAGGGGGGACCTCGCATCCACCTGAACAGGATTCACAGTGGGAAGCGCAGGGCAGGAGGTAGTAAGACCCAGCGTGAAGTCGGTCTAGAGAGGTACATAAGAAAGTGGGGTTCTACCAGGTACACCCGAACTGCCTGAGGAAGGATGGAACCCCTGCCCGGTGAACGTGGCGCAACGCAGGAGGCCTGCACCAGTACAGTGCACCTGAGGACTGTCTAAGAACTGTGAGTAAATCTTGGATGACTGCACTGAGCAGCCTCCGCTCCTTTCTTTCGCCGGTGCCATTTCCCTCCCTGCACTACAACGCCCAGCGCACCTCCATTTATTCTACACTGCCCTGAGGTCTGCTCCAACTGTGGGGAGCAGTTCCATCTCAAGCTGCCCTATCATCTGCCTCAGAGGACTGTCGCAGCGCTGGTGATCCTCACCAGACACCACAAGAGGCGTCACGACAAATCTCCTATAAATATCCCCTTTTTGCACTGACCGCCCTGGGTCACGGCAATGGGCCAGCCACCGTGATCTCTCCCCCGAAAGCAGCCATAAGGCCCGGCTGCCGAGTACCCCACGGCCCTGGGGGCGAGTCACTAGCATGACCACTGATTTAAAATAAATCAATAAATAAATAAATACTCACCTGCCCCTCGCTCTCCCGCCATGCAGCGTCCTCTTGTAAAGCCGGCAGCTGACTTTGGCAGGCGACAGGAGTGTATGACGTCACTGCCATGCTCGCCTTCACATGCATGCTGACGTCAGCTGCTGCCTCTGATAGGCCATCAGCATGTATTGTCGCCAGGGGCTCTCTGGCACAAAGAATTGGCCCATGATTGGCAATCTATATTGGCTCTGATTCATTAACCCCTTAAGCCCCGAGGGTGGTTTGCACGTTAATGACCAGGCCAATTTTTACAATTCTGACCACTGTCACTTTATGAGGTAATTACTCTGGAACGCTTCAACGGATCCCCCTGATTCTGAGATTGTTTTTTCATGACATATTGTACTTCATGATTGTGGTAAAATTTCTTTGATATCACTTGCGTTTATTTGTGAAAAAAACGGAAATTTGGCGAAAATTTTGAAAATTTTGCAATTTTCAAACTTTTAATTTTTATGCCCTTAAATCAGAGCGATATGTCACACAAAATATTTAATAAATAACATTTCCCACATGTCTACTTTACATCAGCACAATTTTGGAACCAAAATTTTTTTTTGTTAGGGAGCTATAAGGGTTAAAAGTTGACCAGCGATTTCTCATTTTTCCAACAAAATTTACAAAACCATTTTTTAAGGGACCACATCACATTTGAAGTCACTTTCAGAGGTGTTTTTGACAGAAAATACCCAAAAGTGACACCATTCTAAAAACTGCACCCCTCAAGGTGCTCAAAACCACATTCAAGAACTTTATTAACCCTTCAGGTGCTTCACAGGAATTTTTGGAATGTGGAAGAAAAAAATGAACATTTAACTTTTTTCACAAAAATGTTTCTTTAGACCCAATTTTTTTTATTTTCACAGGGGTAACAAGAAAAAATAGACCCCAAAATTTGTTATGCAATTTCCCCTGGGCACGCAGATACCCCATATGTGGGGAAAAAACACTGTTTGGGCGCACGGCAGGGCTCGGAAGGGAAGGAGCGCCGTTTGACTTTTTGATTGTAAAATTTGCTTGAATAATTAGCGGACACCATGTTGAGTTTGGAGAGCGCCTGTGTGCCCAAACATTGGAGCTCCCCCACAAGTGACCCCATTTTGGAAACTAGACCCCCCAAGGCACCTATCTAGATGCATAGTGAGCACTTGGAACCCCCAGGTGGTTCACAAATTGATTCAGAAAAATGAAAAAGTGTTTTTTTTTTCACTTTTTCATTTTTACGATTCAATTTGTGAAGCACCTGGGGGTTCCAAGTGCTCACTATGCATCTAGATAGGTGCCTTGGGAGGTCTAGTTTCCAAAATGGGGTCACTTGTGGGGGAGCTCCAATGTTTGGACACACAGGGACTCTCCAAATGCAACATGGTGTCCGCTAACAAATTGAATGGAAAATCGGCTCAAATTGTTAGCGGACACCATGTTGCGTTTGGACAGCCCCTGTGTGCCCAAACCTTGGAGCTCCCCCACAAGTGACCCCATTTTGGAAACTAGACCCCCCAAGGCACCTATCTAGATGCATAGTGAGCACTTGGAACCCCCAGGTGCTTCACAAATTGATTCATAAAAATGAAAAAGTTTTTTTTTTTTCACTTTTTCATTGTTACGAATCAATTTGTGAAGCACCTGGGGGTTCCAAGTGCTCACTATGCATCTAGATAGGTGCCTTGGGGGGTATAGTTTCCAAAATGGGGTCACTTGTGGGGGAGCTCCAATGTTTGTGCACACAGGGACTCTCCAAATGCAACATGGTGTCCGCTAACAAATTGAATGGAAAATCGGCTCAAATTGTTAGCGGACACCATGTTGCGTTTGGACAGCCCCTGTGTGCCCAAACCTTGGAGCTCCCCCACAAGTGACCCCATTTTGGAAACTAGACCCCCCAAGGCACCTATCTAGATGCATAGTGAGCACTTGGAACCCCCAGGTGCTTCACAAAATGATTCATAAAAATTAAAAAGTGTTTTTTTTTTCATTTTTTCATTGTTACGAATCAATTTGCTTCACAAATTGATTCGTAACAATGAAAAAGTGAAAAAAAAAACACTTTTTCATTTTTCTGAATCAATTTGTGAAGCACCTAGGGGTTCCAAGTGCTCACTATGCATCTAGATAGGTGCCTTGGGGGGTCTAGTTTCCAAAATGGGGTCCCTTGTGGGGGAGCTCCAATGTTTAGACACACAGGGGCTCTCCAAACGCAACATGGAGTCCCCTAACAAATTGGAACCATGTCGCGTTTGGAGAGCCCCTGTGTGTCTAAACATTGGAGCTCCCCCACAAGTGACCCCATTTTGGAAACTAGACCCCCCAAGGCACCTATCTAGATGCATAGTGAGCACTTGGAATACCCAGGTGCTTCACAAATTGATTTGTAAAAATGAAAAAGTGAAAAAAAAACACTTTTTCATTTTTATGGATCAATTTGTGAAGCACCTGGGGGTTCCAAGTGCTCACGATGCATCTAGATAGGTGCCTTGGGTGGTCTAGTTTCCAAAATGGTGTCACTTGTGGGGGAGCTCCAATGTTTAGACACACAGGAGCTCTCCAAACGCGACATGGTTCCAATTTGTTAGGGGACACCATGTTGCATTTGGAGTGCCTCTGTTTGTCTAAACATTGGAGCTCCCCCACAAGTGACCCCATTTTGGAAACTAGACCCCCCAGGGAACTTATATAGATGTGTGGTGAGCCCATTGAACCCCCAGGTGCTTCACAGAAAATCATAATGTTGACTTGTGAAAATAAAAAAAAAACATTTTTTCCACAAAAATGCAAAAAAAAATATTTTCACAAGGGTACCAGGAGAAATTGCACCCCATATGTTGTTGTGCAATTTCTCCTGAGTACGCATATACCCCATGTGTTGAAAAAAACTACTGTTTGGGCGCATGTAAGGGCTCGGAAGGGAAGGAGTGACGCTTTTGAATGCAGACTTTGATGGAATGGTCTGCGGGCGTCATGTCATGTTCTCAGAGCCCCTGATGTGCCTAAACAGTGAAATGCCTAACAAGTGCCCCCTTTTCGGTAGTTAGTTGATTTTTGAATTTTGTAATATAGTGTTGTACATCAGTTGTGTAGGACAATCTGACGAACACTACACAACTGACGTATGACAACCTGACGAACACTACGTCAGCTGTGTTGTGTTCGTCAGGTTGTCATACGTCAGAAATTAATTCAATAGTCCATCGAAGTATGGTACCTTTTGAAGCAGTCTTTCATACACAGGCCAGGTTTGTCAGGGCAGGTGTCACATTGATAAATGGTGTCCTTGCGTATTCCACTTTTATAACACACTCGGCACCTCTTTTGTGACTTTCCTTTTTTTCCGCTGTGAGGGATCTGCCCTGGGAAATGCTGGCCTGGTACAATTCTCGGTCCTTCAATTCCAGAAGTACTGGGTCCCGCTCTGTCACCGCTGCCAAATATCAGGGCCTTGATAACTGTTTCCTGAAACTGAAGATACGACGCAGAAGTCTGGCCTGCACATTGTGACAGAAGGAAAGCATTGTGCATTGCCATCTGTACAATGTGCACGGCCAGCTTCTTGTACCACACTCTGGACTTTCTCAAAGCACTGTATGGCTGGAGGACTTGATCAGAGAGATCAACTCCCCCCATGTACTTGTTGTACCCCACTACACAGTCTGGTTTGACGACCTGTGTAGTGGAACCTCGTACAGTGCTGAGTGTGCTGCCATCACCATGTATGGTGGTCAAGAAAAGGACATCCCTTTTGTCCTTGTACTTGACCATCAACAGGTGGTCGCTACATTGGGCTCTGCTCTCACCCCTTCTGAGCAGCTGCCCAATTAGCGTCTTTGGGAGGCCTTTCTGAATTTTGCGGACAGTACCGCAGGCTGCGGTACGTCGCGCAGAGAGGGACTGGAAGAGCGGGATACTTGTATAAAAGTTATCCACGTAGAGGTGATAACCTTTATCAAGCAGTGGGTGCACCAAGTCCCACACAATTTTCCCACTCACTCCCAGAACAGGGGGGCATTCAGGGGGTTCAATCCGGGAGTCCTTCCCTTCATAAACTCTAAACTTGTGAGTGTAACCTGAGGTACTCTCACAAAGTTTATACAGCTTGATCCCTTACCTTGCCCTCTTACTGGGCAGGTACTGCCGGAATCCAAGCCGCCCCTTAAAAGAAATTAAGGACTCATCCACAGAGATGTCCCTTTGGGGCACGTACACTTCACCAAACTTGTTGTTGAAGTGTTCGATGACAGGCCGAACTTTGAAAAGACGATCAAAGTTCGGGTCATCGTGTGCAGGACACCTTGCATTATCTTGGTAATGGAAGAACTTGTAGATGGCCTGAAAGCGTGTCCGGGGCATGACCATTCGGAACACTGGAGTGTTATACAAAACGTCAAAACTCCAGTATTGCCGAAGCTCGGGCTTCTTCAAGATCCCCATAAGAAGGACCAGGCCCCAAAACTTCATCATTTCTACTGCGTCTACAGGAGACCAGTTAGAAAATGATGAAGAGGGGTTTTGTTCTAAAAATTGATGAGCATACAAATTAGTTTGGCCCACCAGGAGGTTTAGAAAATCCTCAGAGAAAAAGACTTTGAAAAAGTCTATTTCTGTGAGGCTGGTGGTGTCAAACTTGATTCCTGATTCCGCTACGAAATCAGGAATCAGCGGCTCATAATTTTCGGGGGGCGAAGTCCATATAGGCTCAGTAGTGGGGGGCGCTGGAACATCTCTCCTGCGACGACGGCGGGGCGGGCCAGCAGAACCTGAGGAAGAGGAGGAAGAAGAGAAGGAGGAAGACGACGAGTAGTCGGAAAAATAAAGAAATGTGGGATCCTCACCCTCACTGTCAGTGTCGGAGGCAAGAATAGCGTATGCCTCCTCCGCTGAATACTGAGTTTGGGATGAGCAGGACATTGTTTGTTATGTATGTGGTGCGTGTGTGTCAATACTTTATTGAGAGTGTGTGTGTGTCAGTACTTTATTTAGAGTGTGTGGAAAAAGGAAATACTGTATGTGGTGCAAACAGCGAGCACGAGTGTGGATTGGTGAACTATGCCACCGATCAATACTCGGCGGCTGCTGGATGTGCGCACAAATGTGTGGGGAGTGTGAAGAGGGGAATTGGGTTGGATGAGGGGAGATCAGAGATTACTTACCAAAGTCCTCTCTGTTCTTCTTTCAGGACCGGGAGCCCGGAGCAGGAGCCCGGCGCTGGTGACTGGGAGCCCGGAGCAGGAGACCGGGAGCCCGGAGCAGGAGCCCGGAGCAGGAGACCGGGAGCAGGAGCCAGGAGCAGGAGACCGGGAGCCCGGAGCAGGAGACCGGGAGCCCGGAGCAGGAGCCCGGAGCAGGAGCCCGGGAGCCCGGAGCAGGAGACCGGGAGCAGGAGCCCGGAGCAGGAGACCGGGAGTCCGGAGCAGGAGACCGGGAGCAGGAGCCCGGAGCAGGAGACCGGGAGCCCGGAGCAGGAGACCAGAAGCCCGGAGCAGGAGACCGGAGCAGGAGACCGGGAGCCCGGAGCAGGAGACCGGGAGCAGGAGCCCGGAGCAGGAGACCGGGAGCCCGGAGCAGGAGACCGGGAGCAGGAGCCCGGAGCAGGAGACCGGGAGCCCGGAGCAGGAGACCAGAAGTCCGGAGCAGGAGACTGGAGCAGGAGACCGGGAGCCCAGAGCAGGAGCCCGGAGCAGGAGACCGGGAGCCCGGAGCAGGAGACCGGGAGCCCGGAGCAGGAGACCGGTACTGGAGCTGGAGATAAGAAGCAAAAGAATTAACAGGGACACTGGGGTGAGGCGGATTGGGGTGGGAAGGGGGGTAAAAAGACAGGGGAGTGGGAAGAGGGGTAAAAAGACAGGGGAGTGGGAAGAGGGGGATTGGGGTGGATGAGGGTAGATCAGAGATGGACTTACCAAAGGGTCAGCAGGACTGGAACAGAAGACCCAGAGCAGGAGCCCGGGAGCCCGGAGCAGGAGCCCAGGAGCCCGGAGCAGGAGACCAGGAGCCCGGAGCAGGAGACCGGTACTGGAGCTGCAGATCAGAAGCAAAAGAATTAACAGGGACACTGGGGTGAGGCGAATTGGGGTGGGAAGGGGGGTAAAAAGACAGGGGAGTGGGAAGAGGGGTAAAAAGACAGGGGAGTGGGAAGAGGGGGATTGGGGTGGATGAGGGGAGATCAGAGATGGACTTACCAAAGGGTCAGCAGGACTGGAACAGAAGACCCAGAGCAGGAGACCGGGAGCCCGGAGCAGGAGCCCGGGAGCCCGGAGCAGGAGACCAGGAACCCGAAGCAGGAGACCAGGAGCCCGGAGCAGGAGACCGGTACTGGAGCTGGAGATCAGAAGCAAAAGAATTAACAGGGACACAGGGGTGAGGCAGATTGGGGTGGGAAGGGAGGTAAAAAGACAGGGGAGTGGGAAGAGGGGTAAAAAGACAGGGGAGTGGGAAGAGGGGGATTGGGGTGGATGAGGGGAGATTAGAGACGGACTTACCAAAGGGTCAGCAGGACTGGAACAGAAGACCCAGAGCAGGAGACCGGGAGCCCGGAGCAGGAGACCGGGAGCCCGGCGCTGGTGACCGGGAGCCCGGCGCAGGAGCCCGGAGCAGGAGCCCGGTGCAGGAGACCAGGAGCCCGGTGCAGGAGACCAGGAGCCCGGCGCTGGTGACCAGGATCCCGAAGCTGGTGACCGGGAGCCCGGCGCAGGAGCCCGGTGCAGGAGACCAGGAGCCCGGCGCTGGTGACCAGGAGCCCGAAGCTGGTGACCGGGAGCCCGGCGCAGGAGCCCGGAGCAGGAGACCAGGAGCCCGGTGCAGGAGACCAGGAGCCCGGCGCTGGTGACCAGGAGCCCGAAGCTGGTGACCGGGAGCCCGGCGCAGGAGCCCGGAGCAGGAGCCCGGAGCAGGAGACCAGGAGCCCGGCGCTGGTGACCAGGAGCCCGGCGCTGGTGACCGGGAGCGGAGCTGGAAACTCGGACCAGAGCTGGAGACCGCTGCAGGACGCAGAAAAAAAGGTAAGGGGGGGGGGGGTAAAAAGAGGGGGGAGGGGGGATTGGGGTGGATGAGGGGAGAACAGACTTACCAAAGTCTTCTCTGCAGGATCAGCAGCAGGCTCTGGAGCAGGAACCACAGCAGGTCAGGAGCAGAAGATCCAGGAGCTGGAGCAGAAGATCCAGGACGCTGGAACAGAAGATCCAGGAGCAGCGGCAGCAGCAGCAGCGACTGGAACAGTGAGAAGATGGTCTTGTGGTGTCACAGAATATTCTGTGGCACTACAAGGCCCAGCACAGACACATCAGATGTGATCGCTCTGTAGAAATCCTCACCAAGTGTGAGGGTCTGCAGGGCGGTCACAGGGTGATGATGGGGTGGTGACAGGTGGAGGTAATCTGATTGGAGCAATCATTGATGACATTGATCGCTCCAATCAGAGTACCTGAATACAGGTGACCAGGCGGTCACAGGGAAGTGTCACCTCTCTGTGACCCCCTGTGGTGCATGTTGTGCCCCAGCCATCTGATTGGTGACACTGATTGCACCAATCAGACATGGCTGGAGCAGAGCACGCACCACAGGGGGTCACAGAGAGGTGACACTTCCCTGTGACCGCCTGGTCACCTGTATTCAGGTACTCTGATTGGAGCGATCGATGTCATCATCGATCGCTCCAATCACAGTAGTCTGGGGGCTTGAATCACATTACAGGGGGTCATGGGGCGGTGACAGGCAGGTCACAAGCCTGTCACCGCCCCATGACCGCCCTGTCACCGCGCGGTCGCGCTACGATCGGTGCGATCGATGTGATCGGCGATCGCACCAATCATAGCAGTCTGGGGCCAGGGCTGGGGTGTCCTAGCAACAGCCTAGGATCGGTGCTCTTAGGAGCACCGATCCTAGGCTGCAGATCACTGTTTCCGGCAATCACATTGCCGGAAACAGTGAGAAATGCTGTGATTGGCTGTTCAGATTTGAACAGCCAATCACAGCGATCGCTGGTGCGGGGGGGCGGTGACAGCCCCCGGGATGATGACTCCATCTAGCAAGAGGTAGGATGGCACCGTAACTTTAATGCTGTCACCGCGACTTAAGTGACGGTGCCGCATTAAAGATATGACGTACTAATACGGGTCTAGCTCTTAAGTCCCAGGGCACAGACGCGTATTAGTACGTCAGATGTTATTAAGGGGTTAAAGGGGTGGTCCAAAACCAAATTTTATTTTACTCCTAAATCTCTAGCTATTTAATGTCATAATCTGATCTTTTTTCTAATATACTTTCATTTAAAATTCCGTATCCTTCCCTCACTACTCTGATTTATTTATATTACTTTCTCTTTGATGATGAAACGAATCGTCATCAGGGGGCAGAGGCTACAGTCATTGCCACAGCCTTTGCCCACTCCCTGAAATGAAGCGTCATTAGTGGCCTCCGTTTCGGGGGCTGGGCTAGTCCCTGCTTTACCGAGCATGTGTTGGTTGTCAATTCTGATATATGCTCAGTAGATTCCTGTCACTGTGCACTGTTCTTCTTCTCACCCATTAGTATGGGTGAAATCTGCAGCAAAAACTCTGAAAGAATTGACATGCTGCAGATTTAAATCTGTAAGGAAAAAATAAGCAACATGTGCATGAGACTTCAGGATTCTCTTTCACTCCGCTGACATCCGGAAACCCTTCAGGTTTTGTGACAAATCTGTGCAGAAAAATCTGCGACAATCTGCAACGTCTGCACAGGCCCTCACACATACAGGATAATATATGATTTATACGACTGACTGATTTGATATACTGTTATACATTATACACATTGTATGTATATACAGATATATGACAGTGTGTATAATGTATAACAGCTGATGTCTGTATTATTCTTTATACTATAGTGTAAACACTAAGAGAGTACACATATGGATATTAATAAAAGAATTACGTTGTTATGTTATTATGTATTGTAAGATGGCAGCCGGAGAGGTCCTTGAGGGGAGATATGTGTCAACAAGGTTAGTAGCTTCGGTGATATAAACCCAGAGAGAGTTAATTGGGCGTATCAGGGCTGGTTTTTACGAGCAGTCATTAGAGTTGGGAAGGATTGGCTGCTCACATATCCCCACCCAAGGGCCTGTGTATAAAATGGAGACCGAGTGTCTCATTCAGTGTCTGTGGCTGGAGGTGTGGAGACCTCCAGCGTGTCTGTGCTACAGGACACTGACCGTGAGCAGGTGAACCTGCAGTATTGTATGGACTAGTTATGTTCTGTTTTGCTACTATGTGCTGGACAAGGCTGTCTTTTGTTTACTTTGGAAGTGCGGTTTATGAGGTCTGAATAAACCTGCCTTGGACATTTTTAAAGAAACAGTATCCTGTGCCTACCTCTAACACGGCTGAGTGAGTACAATTCTCTACAGTATATATATGTATCAATATTATCTTTTTAGTTTTTCCTCACGTTCACCTTTTCCCTCTCCCCAACCCTCCCGTCCACACCTCTCCCCTCCTTTTTTTCCTTCCCTTCCCCTTTATTAATTGTTCACATGTCCCTGAAATTTTATTATTTTATAAAATTTTTTTCTTTTATATATATTTTATATATTTTTCACCCTTTATTTATTGTTCACATGTCACTGCATTTTTATATATTTACCGTATATTCCGGCGTATAAGACGACTTTTGAAGACTGAAAAATCTTCTGTCTAGTCTGGGGTCGTCTTATACGCCGGTAATGTTTTTGAACTTTCAGAAATTGACATGCGGGGATACTCTGGGGGTGTTAATAAGCTGCCGTGGCCGTATCCCTGCCATGTGGGAGTTAATATAAGGTGGAGGGAGTTAAAATACGGCGGCGGTAGGTCCAGACAGTCAGCGCTTCTGTGCTGAAACTGACACATCGCTGCGCTGTGTCTTCTCAGGCCTGGGACACAGCGCAGCGTATTCCCAGCAGCGGAGACAGACAGAACCTAGCGAACTATTCTGACACATCGCAGTGTCTTCCCAGCTCCGGACACAGCGCAGGGCTTCTGTGCCGACAGCTTTCACTTGTCACAGAAGCGCTGCGCTGTGTCCGGAGCTGGGAAGTTTGCATCGCTTCTGTGACAAGTAGTGTTGAGCATTCCGATACTGTAATATCGGGTATCGGCCGATATTCGCGGTATCGGAATTCCGATACTTAATTCCGATACTTTTACAATATCGAATACCGGAATCGGAAGTTCCCATAATGCCTGCGCTCTGCAGTGTCTCTGAAGGATGACAAGCTGGATGGCAGAGCTCAGCTGAGATCCAGCCTGTCATCAGAATGCCATCCCAGTGTGGGAGAATTCTCCTGATTGTTTAAAAGCCGGCGGGCGGTAAAAAGCCGCCGGCTTTTAAACAATCACACAGCCCCATACTGCTTCCCCGCAGCCTCCCACCCCGATCCTCCGCTCCCCTCGCCACCTCCCATCCCGATCGTAAGTTAGGACCGGGTGGGGAGTGCAGCACAAAGGAGCGGGGAGCGAAGGACCCGGGCGGGGAAGCCGGCAGTGAAAAGACTTCACCGCCGGCTTTCCCGTTCTGTGCTGCGCTTTCCCGCCGGTTATTTCAAATGAACAGCTGAGGTATCAGGTGATGCCGATCAGCTGTTCATTTGAAGTCGCCGCGGTGCCCTCAGAGGGTTCATGTGAGTTCATGCTTGACTGCATTGCATGAACTCACATGAACTTTCCCACGGTCTCACAGGTCAGCCTCACCTCCCAGACCCGTCATGATTGGTGTGTGCGGGTGTCTGTGCGTGTGTCTGCGAGTGTGTGTGGGGTGTCTGTGCGATGTCTGCGGGTGTGTGCGGTGTCTGTGAGATGTCTGAGAGTGTGTGCGGTGTCTGTGCGATGTCTGCGAGTGTGTGCGGGTGTGCGCTGTGTCTGTGCGATGTCTGGGGGTGTGTGCGGTGTCTGTGCGATGTGTGCGGTGTCTGTGCGATGTCTGCGGGTGTGCGCGGTGTCTGTGCGATGTGTGCAGGTGTGTGCGTGCAGGCAGACATAGGCCGATGTGACACTACTACTCCCATCGGCCTATGTCTGTCCCCCGTCCACTCCTGCCAGCAGGATCAGCTCGATGGGAGCAGTAGTTCCCATCAGCCTGATCCTGCTATATAAATTGCCCTACTGTGTCCCCAATAAATGTTAAATACATGTCATTGGTGGCCAGTGGTTGCCTACAATAAATTAGTTCATACATTACCTGTCCCCGCCGATCGCCACCTAAAATAAAGTAAAAAATAAAAAACTACACCTATACTCACCTAGACACCTAATTCCCCGAAGCCATCGATCTCCTGTAATAAAATATAAAATAATAAACCACAACTTTATCCTTACCCCTCCGTAGTAGTCCACGAGTGTCCCACGAAGATCTCCAGTTCAGAGCAGCCACATAGAATGTGACCGCTCTAAACCACTGCCGCCACTAGAATGACGGGGCCGTAAAGCAGCCCCGTCATTGCATAAGCGGGTTCGCCGGAGTTCAGGCAGCGCTGCTCCGGTTAGCTGCTTTACGGCCCTGCTGTATCGTGAGAAATTCCCACGGTACAGCAGTGCCGTAAAGGAGGTCTCCGGAGCTGCGCTGCCTGAATGCACTCCGGTGACCTCAGTCAGTGGCTCACGCTGCCGGGAGCGGACGTGTTCCCGGCAGTGTGAGCTTACAGCAGCCATGCACAGCTGTCACCATCTCCAGATGTGACAGCTGTGCATGGGAGATCAGCGCAGGAATGTGGACAGGTAACTATTTTTTTTTAGTAAACTAAGAATTAAATAAAATGGTGTGGTTTATTTCAAATAAATTATTTTTTTCTGGGTGTAGTGTGTTTTTTCTTTTTAACACTTTGTAGGTTAGTAATGGGGGTGTCTTATAGACGCCCATCATTACTAACCTGGGCTTCATGGCAGCTGGCGCTGACATGAACCCCAACCCTATTACCCCCTGCCACCGCACCAGGGCAGCGTGGAAGAGCGAGGCTAAGCGCCAGAATTGGCGCATCCTATGGATGCGCCATTTCTGGGGCGGCTGACGGCTGGTGTTTCTAGCCTGGGAGGGGGCCAATATTCATGGCACCCTTCCTGGGCTATTAATATCAGCCCCCAGCTGTCTGCCTAGCCTTTGCTAGCTATTAAAATAGGGGGGACCCCACGTCATTTTTTTGGGGGGGTCCCCCATTTTAATAGCTAGTAAAGGCTAGGTATTCAGCTGGGGGCTGATATTAGTAGTCTGGGAAGCTCCGTGGGTATTACCCCCTTCCCAGGCTTCAAACATCTGCCCCAGCCGTCTGCTTAACCTCCGCTAGAGACTAAAATTAAGGGGAACCCCACGCCAATTTTTTTTTAAATAAATCCTTTATTTTAACACTAAATGACAAGTACAGTAATCAACACTGTCACTGTACTTCATATATATGTGACTGACATGTTTCTATCTATCTAATCTATGTGTGAAGCTCTATTCTTTCTGTTATAAATTGTCGGGTACCGCTGCTGAATTGCCGGCCGGCTTTTTTAAAGAGACGGTGCATGAAAACACTATTATATTTTTTAATAAATCCTTTACACTAAATGACAAGTACAGTAAGCAACAATGTCACTGTACTTCATATATGTGACTGACATGTTTCTATCTATCTAATCGATGTGTGAAGCTCTATTCTGTCTGTTATAAATTGTCGGGTACAGATGCTGAATTGCCGGCCGGCTTTTTTAAAGAGACGGTGCATGAAAACACTATTATATTTTTTAATAAATCCTTTACACTAAATGACAAGTACAGTAAGCAACAATGTCACTGTACTTCATATATGTGACTGACATGTTTCTATCTATCTAATCTATGTGTGAAGCTCTATTCTTTCTGTTGTAAATTGTCGGGTACCGGTGTATGCCGCTGATGAAAATGGATGATAGTAATGTTGTTGTTGTATGCCTTATGTTTATGAGTGACAGTTTTCCTGCTATATACCTGCATGTCATAAAAATTTAAATTAAAAAAGGACCATGTTAAATTCAAATCTGTTTTTTTTTAATTTTTACCGGTGTTTGGTATGCGTTGGAAAAGGGGTAGTCTTATACGGTGAATATATCCTAAACTCTATATTTTAACAGGAAAGTAGGGGGGTCGTCTTATACGCCGGAATATATAGTATATAAACATATTCACTATTGATTTTCACGATTTCGATATATGTATTAAAGGGGTTTTCCCACAAACAGAAGTAATTGTAATGAATGGCTGTGTCTGATGGTGTGCAGAACATGGTCTGATCATACCACATCTCCTGGGCAGGGGAGGAAGCAAAGGAGTATACAGACATTACAGCAGGGAATAACAGAGGATTCATTTTGTGAGGGAAAATATAGTTTAAATCAGGCAGTGAAATGTTTTACCTCAGAAAATGAATCCTCTGCGATCCCCGGCTGTAATGTCTGTATTGTCTTTTGCTCCCCCCCTGCCCAGGAGCTGTGGTATGTTCCGTACAGGGTCAGACACAGACAATGATTCAAATGAACTTTTGTTTGTGGGAAAACCCCTTTAATAATGACTTAGTATTTATTCCCCCTTTTTCTCCATCTATTATAATGGTTATTTTTAGTCTAATTCATTAATCTTTGTATTGTATATGGGGACTAATATCCGTATAATATACAGTATATATTATTTATTTATCACCTGATCACACATAATAATTTATGATATTCTTTATATGCTTATATACATGTAACACTCACTACCCCCTATTCCTGTGTATTGCTGTAATATATAACCTATACTCGTTATCCATCATTATAAATTAAGAAGATTTTCCACTTTATCCGATATATCCACACTCAATCAGTAGATTAGATGTCTGCTGAAGAGGCAATACACATGAACGTCTCCACATCATCCTCCCCGACTGTATCTATATGTGCCCCGTGACCCCCGATCAAGTGTCTCCATCACGTGATCGCAGCATCACAGGTCACATGTCGCCGTAGTTGCCTCGTAGCGTTGGTGCGCGTTGTGTATCGCGCCACGCCTCCTCAGCACCCATTGGTTGGTGGAGACATACCTCCATCCTGATTGGCTATAGTTGGCCGTTTAACTCTTAGCTCTTTCCGAATGATGCCACCCCCTGACGAAGACAAGAAGCCGAAACATACGTCGGGTGGACGCCATTCAGGAGTGGGATCTGCATCTGCTATAGCGTGAGTACAATGCACATGTGGTCACCTTTTTTAAAAAAGCTTAAAGTGGATACAAATACATATCTGTCAACAGCACATATGCCCAAGTCAGTGCACTACTCTCTACAGGATTCACACTGACATCCAAATAATAAGGGACCAGCCCTTGTATATATACATACACAGGTGCATCTCACTAAATTAGAATATCATCAAAAAGTTACTTTATTTCAGTTCTTCAAAATAAAAAAGTGAAACTCGTATAGCCATAATCATCAGCATTAACAGAAATAAACAATAGATCACTCTGTAATGACTCTATATAATATATGAGGTTCACTTTTTGCATTGAAGAACTGAAATAAATTAACTTTTTGATTATATTCTAATTTAGTGAGAAACTCCTGTATTTGTTCACATATGAGATATATAATTTATGTATATTTATACTTTGGAGGCACTTCTGTGGCGCCCCTGAGGGTTCGACCGCCACAGGAATGCTGCACTTCTTTAGTGGAGTGTAGTGTTCCTCCTCCGAGGTAAGGCCAGTGTGATAGTTGTGACCTAACCTTTTGCATCCAACACCACACTTCTCCACCAGAGGGAGCTAGTATGCACTAGGTCAGGGGTGGGCAATTAATTTTCCCAAGGGGCCACATGAGAAACTGGCACTGCTTTTGAGGGCCGAACCAGTCGGCTGAACTTAAAGGGGTGGTCCGAAACCAAAGGTGAATTTCATACGAAACATTTATCTAAATAATGTAATTTTCTAATCTCCTTTTTTTATATAATTCAATTGAAAATTCCCTAATATACCCTCTCCAGTCTGACTTCCAGTCTTTTTTTTTTAACCTCCAATGGCATTTTGTTTGGAATACTCACACAGGACGTCATAAGGTGGTAGAAGCTGTGGTCACTTCCGCAGCTTCTGCCCCCTCCATGAAATGAAGTGGCATCAATTATGTCTGTTTCAGAGGTTGGGCTAGTCCCTGCTCTACTGATAATGCATCGGTTATAAATTATGACCTATGGACAGTATGAGCTCCCGGCACTATATTCCTTTGAATGAACAGTGACAGTGCACTCCCTTGCTGGCTCTAAAGAGAAGTGATGAGCCAGCAAGAGAGTGCGCTGTCAGTGGAAATTGTAAGGACACCACGCAGCAAGCAGGGACTAACCCAGACTCCGAAACAGAGGTCACTGATGGTGCTTCGTTTAAATGTGAGGAAAGCAGCGTCAGTGATCGCATCCTTTTCCCCTTGATGACGTCCCATGTGAGTATCCCAAAATGCACTGGAATTCTCAACAAAACATCATTGGATGAGAAAAAACAAACAAGAAGTTAGAGTAGAGAGGAAACGGTAGGGAATTTTTAATTGAACTGTACTAGATAAGTGATTGGATTGAATTAAATAGACATTTAGTATGAAATTTACCTTCTGTTTTAGGCCGCCCCTTTAATTCTGCTCAATATTAATTTTATCGCTTTATAAAAAGAAGGTGATTATATGATTACGTTTACACGAGCGATGTCATGATTGTCATCCAGAAAGGCAGACTATTTTTATCATCTGTATTGTGATCCATTTTTATATATCAGAAGTGAATAAAATGTACAAAAACAAATACAGTTTCGTATGATTGTAATCGAAATTTATCTGTAAAAATCAGATGCCATACAGATGATTAATATGTAATTCAAATTTTTTTTGCAAACTCTGACTTCAATAAGTGAGTGTTACCCGATACACAGAAGAAACTGGTGTGTGCTGTGATCTTTTTCACACGGATATTTGGTCTGTGTTAGGCCACGGCCCCACTATCAGTATTCAGTCAGTATTTTTTCTCAGGAGTGGGTGATAAATGCAGAACTGGTGACTTGTTTCTATTATATCTTCTATTATTCTCTGATTGTTCCTCACCTGGTTTTGGCTCCCACTCCTGAGAAAAAAATTCTGCCAAATACTGATAGTGGGGCCGTGGACTTAAACTGTAATCTGAATAGCTCAATTGCAAAGCATTGCTACTAGTCCTGTCCGTGTGAAGTCAGGTTTATTTTATTTTTTTCACGAAAAGCACTAGGACCGAAAATACCGTTGTGTGAACACACCCTGATAATACTTGCTACAATAAAGTTTATCATAGCAAGCATTGGCAATTGATCAATCAATACATAAATTGGGAGCATGTGGAAAAAAAAAGTTGTTTGCCCACCCCTGTTCCACATGCATAGATCCACATCACATGTGGGGCAGGAGGTAACAGGCAGGTGGGGGGGATCTTTATTAAAGTCTATGGCTGTGATAAGTCACAGATCACAGCAGGGAGCATTGTGAGGAGCTTAACACTTACCTCACCTGCACAGGACATAGAACACAGCGCAATAACTCAAAAGCTCAGTGTAAAGGGTGAGGTAAGGGTTAACCCTCACTCAAAGGTGGAGAGGCAGCAGAGTATGTGGGGTGCAGTTTGGGGAGCACATAGAATATCCCAGGTGAGGAGGGGCACTTCACTGTTGGAGTCATTCACTAGGAATGCAAATGTTCTGTCCGATCAGTCTGAGCTGCCAGGGGAAGACTCAATAAGCTGCAGATAATTAGCTGCTCTCACTGAGTGTAAACTGCGGTCTGAGAAAGGAGGCAGTGCTGTGCTGTGAACTGATCAGCACAGTAGACACAATGGCAGCTCCTAGCTGTTATTTTACACCATGGGGCTCAACTTAGATGTCACTTGCCCACTATGTGCAGCAGATGGGTGTAGTAGTCCAAGTTTCCCTCTTCTTGAACACTCCTGACCTGAAGACATTACAGTAGCTCTGCTCTGCAAGCAAGGAACTGAGCATCCCCACATCCACCAATGAGAAGATGGCATCCACAGGGGGGCGGAGCTACAATCAGAATGCTGAGTCTGAGTAAGATAATAGCTCAGGCTTTCTCCTGCGTCTGGCTGACTGTGTCAGCGGGCCACACAGAAGCGGTCAAAGGGCCGGATGTGGCCCGCGGGCCGCAGTTTGCCCAGGTCTGCCATACACCAAAGACAACTGCTTAACAGACAATGCCATACACCAAAGACAACTGCTTAACAGGCAATGCCATACACAAAAGACAACTGCTTAACAGACAACGCCATACACCAAAGACAACTGCTTAACAGGCAATGCCATACACCAAAGACAACTGCATAACAGGCAATGCCATACACCAAAGACAACTGCATAACAGGCAATGCCATAAACCAAAGACAACTGCTTAACAGACACAGCCATACACCAAAGACAACTGCTTAACAGACAATGCCATACACCAAAGACAACTGCATAACAGGCAATGCCATACACCAAAGACAACTGCTTAACAGACAACGCCATACACCAAAGACAACTGCTTAACAGACAATGCTATACACCAAAGACAACTGCTTAACAGACAATGCCATACACCAAAGACAACTGCTTAACAGACAATGCCATACACCAAAGACAACTGCTTAACAGACAATGCCATACACCAAAGACAACTGCATAACAGACAATGCCATACTCTAAAGACAACTGCTTAACAGACAACGCCATACACCAAAGAAAACTGCTTAACCGACAATGCCATACACCAAAGACAACTGCTTAATAGACAATGCCATACAGCAAAGACAACTGCTTAACAGGCAATGCCATACACCAAAGACAACTGCTTAACAGGCAATGACATACACCAAAGACAACTGCTTAACAGACAATGCCATACACCAAAGACAACTGCTTAACAGACACTGCCATACACCAAAGACAACTGCTTAACAGGCAATGCCATACACCAAAGACAACTGCTTAACAGGCAAAGGCATACACCAAAGACAACTGCTTAACAGGCAATGCCATACACCAAAGACAACTGCTTAACAGACAATGCCATACACCAGAGAAAAATGCTTAACAGACAATGCCATACACCAAAGAAAACTGCTTAACAGACAATGCAATACACCAAAGACAACTGCTTAACAGACAAAGCCATACACCAAAGACAACTGCTTAACAGACAATGCCATACACCAAAGACAACTGCTTAACAGGCAATGCCATACACCAAAGACAAATGCTTAACAGGCAATGCCATACACCAAAGACAAATGCTTAACAGGCAATGCCATACACCAAAGACAACTTCTTAACAGGCAATGCCTTACACCAAAGATAACTGCTTAACAGGCAATGCCATACACCAAAGACAACTGCTTAACAGACAATGCCATACACCAAAGACAACTGCTTAACAGACAACGCCTTACACCAAAGACAACTGCTTATCAGACAATGCCATACACCAAAGACAACTGCTTAACAGGCAATGCTATACACCGAAGACAACTGCTTAACAGGCAATGCCATACACCAAAGACAACTGCTTAACAGACAATGCCATACAAGAAAGACAACTGCTTAACAGACAATGCCATACACCACAGACAACTGCTTAACAGACAATGCCATACACCACAGACAACTGCTTAACAGACAATGCCATACACCAAAGACAACTGCTTAACAGGCAATTCCTTACACCAAAGAGAACTGCTTAACAGACAATGCCATACACCAAAGACAACTGCTTAACAGGCAATGCCATACAACAAAGACAACTGCTTAACAGGCAATGCCATACACCAAAGACAACTGCTTAACAGACAATGCCATACACCAAAGACAACAGCTTAACAGACAAAGCCATACACCAAAGACAACTGCTTAACAGGCAATGCCATACACCAAAGAAAACTGCTTAACAGACAACGCCATACACCAAAGACAACTGCTTAACAGACAATGCCATACACCAAAGACAACTGCTTAACAGACAACTCCATACACCAAAGACAACTGCTTAACAGGCAACACCATACACCAAAGACAGCTGCTTAACAGACAATGCCATACACCAAAGACAACTGCTTAACAGGCAATGCCATACACTAAAGACAATTGCATAACAGACAATGCCATACACCAAACACAACTGCCTAATAGACACTGCCATACACCAAAGACAACTGCTTAAAAGGCAATGCCATACACCAAAGACAGCTGCTTAACAGACAATGCCATACACCAAAGAAAACTGCTTAAAAGACAATGCCATACACCAAAGACAACTGCTTATCAGACAATGAAATACACCGAAGACAACTGCTTAACAATGCCATACACCAAAGACAACTGCTTAACAGGCAATGCCATACACCAAAGACAACTGCTTAACAAGCAATTCCATACACCAAAGACAACTGCTTAACAGACACTGCCATACACCAAAGACAACTGCTTAACGGGCAATGCCATACACCAAAGACAACTGCTTAACAGACAATGCCATACACCAAAGACAACTGCTTAACAGACAGTGCCATACAAAAAGACAACTGCTTAACAGACAATGCCATACACCAAAGACAACTGCTTAACAGACAATGCCATACACCAAAGACAACTGCTTAACAGGCAATGCCATACACCAAAGACAACTGCTTAACAGACAACGCCATACACCAAAGACAACTGCTTAACAGGCAATGCCATACACCAAAGACAACTGCTTAACAGACAATGCCATACACCAAAGACAACTGCTTAACAGACAATGCTATACACCACAGACAACTGCTTAACAAACTATGCCATACACCAGGGGTGGGCAATTAATTTTCCCAAGGGGCCACATGAGAAACTGGCACTGCTTTTGAGGGCCGAACCAGTCGGCTGAACTTAAAGGGGTGGTCCGAAACCAAAGGTGAATTTCATACTAAACATTTATCTAAATAATGTAATTTTCTAATCTCCTTTTTTTATATACTTCAATTGAAAATTCCCTAATATACCCTCTCCAGTCTTACTTCCAGTCTTTTTTTTTTAACCTCCAATGGCATTTTGTTTGGAATACTCACACAGGACGTCATAAGGTGGTAGAAGCTGTGGTCACTTCCGCAGCTTCTGCCCCCTCCATGAAATGAAGTGGCATCAATTATGTCTGTTTCAGAGGTTGGGCTAGTCCCTGCTCTACTGATAATGCATCGGTTATAAATTATGACCTATGGACAGTATGAGCTCCCGGCACTATATTCCTTTGAATGAACAGTGACAGTGCACTCCCTTGCTGGCTCTAAAGAGAAGTGATGAGCCAGCAAGAGAGTGCGCTGTCAGTGGAAATTGTAAGGACACCACGCAGCAAGCAGGGACTAACCCAGACTCCGAAACAGAGGTCACTGATGGTGCTTCGTTTAAATGTGAGGAAAGCAGCATCAGTGATCGCATCCTTTTCCCCTTGATGACGTCCCATGTGAGTATCCCAAAATGCACTGGAATTCTCAACAAAACATCATTGGATGAGAAAAAACAAACAAGAAGTTAGAGTAGAGAGGAAACGGTAGGGAATTTTTAATTGAACTGTACTAGATAAGTGATTGGATTGAATTAAATAGACATTTAGTATGAAATTTACCTTCTGTTTTAGGCCGCCCCTTTAATTCTGCTCAATATTAATTTTATCGCTTTATAAAAAGAAGGTGATTATATGATTACGTTTACACGAGCGATGTCATGATTGTCATCCAGAAAGGCAGACTATTTTTATCATCTGTATTGTGATCCATTTTTATATATCAGAAGTGAATAAAATGTACAAAAACAAATACAGTTTCGTATGATTGTAATCGAAATGTATCTGTAAAAATCAGATGCCATACAGATGATTAGTATGTAATTCAATTTTTTTTTTGCAAACTCTGACTTCAATAAGTGAGTGTTATCCGATACACAGAAGAAACTGGTGTGTGCTGTGATCTTTTTCACACGGATATTTGGTCTGTGTTAGGCCACGGCCCCACTATCAGTATTCAGTCAGTATTTTTTCTCAGGAGTGGGTGATAAATGCAGAACTGGTGACTTGTTTCTATTATATCTTCTATTATTCTCTGATTGTTCCTCACCTGGTTTTGGCTCCCACTCCTGAGAAAAAAATTCTGCCAAATACTGATAGTGGGGCCGTGGACTTAAACTGTAATCTGAATAGCTCAATTGCAAAGCATTGCTACTAGTCCTGTCCGTGTGAAGTCAGGTTTATTTTATTTTTTTCACGAAAAGCACTAGGACCGAAAATACCGTTGTGTGAACACACCCTGATAATACTTGCTACAATAAAGTTTATCATAGCAAGCATTGGCAATTGATCAATCAATACATAAATTGGGAGCATGTGGAAAAAAAAAGTTGTTTGCCCACCCCTGTTCCACATGCATAGATCCACATCACATGTGGGGCAGGAGGTAACAGGCAGGTGGGGGGGATCTTTATTAAAGTCTATGGCTGTGATAAGTCACAGATCACAGCAGGGAGCATTGTGAGGAGCTTAACACTTACCTCACCTGCACAGGACATAGAACACAGCGCAATAACTCAAAAACTCAGTGTAAAGGGTGAGGTAAGGGTTAACCCTCACTCAAAGGTGGAGAGGCAGCAGAGTATGTGGGGTGCAGTTTGGGGAGCACATAGAATATCCCAGGTGAGGAGGGGCACTTCACTGTTGGAGTCATTCACTAGGAATGCAAATGTTCTGTCCGATCAGTCTGAGCTGCCAGGGGAAGACTCAATAAGCTGCAGATAATTAGCTGCTCTCACTGAGTGTAAACTGCGGTCTGAGAAAGGAGGCAGTGCTGTGCTGTGAACTGATCAGCACAGTAGACACAATGGCAGCTCCTAGCTGTTATTTTACACCATGGGGCTCAACTTAGATGTCACTTGCCCACTATGTGCAGCAGATGGGTGTAGTAGTCCAAGTTTCCCTCTTCTTGAACACTCCTGACCTGAAGACATTACAGTAGCTCTGCTCTGCAAGCAAGGAACTGAGCATCCCCACATCCACCAATGAGAAGATGGCATCCACAGGGGGGCGGAGCTACAATCAGAATGCTGAGTCTGAGTAAGATAATAGCTCAGGCTTTCTCCTGCGTCTGGCTGACTGTGTCAGCGGGCCACACAGAAGCGGTCAAAGGGCCGGATGTGGCCCGCGGGCCGCAGTTTGCCCAGGTCTGCCATACACCAAAGACAACTGCTTAACAGACAATGCCATACACCAAAGACAACTGCTTAACAGGCAATGCCATACACAAAAGACAACTGCTTAACAGACAACGCCATACACCAAAGACAACTGCTTAACAGGCAATGCCATACACCAAAGACAACTGCATAACAGGCAATGCCATACACCAAAGACAACTGCATAACAGGCAATGCCATAAACCAAAGACAACTGCTTAACAGACACAGCCATACACCAAAGACAACTGCTTAACAGACAATGCCATACACCAAAGACAACTGCATAACAGGCAATGCCATACACCAAAGACAACTGCTTAACAGACAACGCCATACACCAAAGACAACTGCTTAACAGACAATGCTATACACCAAAGACAACTGCTTAACAGACAATGCCATACACCAAAGACAACTGCTTAACAGACAATGCCATACACCAAAGACAACTGCTTAACAGACAATGCCATACACCAAAGACAACTGCATAACAGACAATGCCATACTCTAAAGACAACTGCTTAACAGACAACGCCATACACCAAAGAAAACTGCTTAACCGACAATGCCATACACCAAAGACAACTGCTTAATAGACAATGCCATACAGCAAAGACAACTGCTTAACAGGCAATGCCATACACCAAAGACAACTGCTTAACAGGCAATGACATACACCAAAGACAACTGCTTAACAGACAATGCCATACACCAAAGACAACTGCTTAACAGACACTGCCATACACCAAAGACAACTGCTTAACAGGCAATGCCATACACCAAAGACAACTGCTTAACAGGCAATGCCATAAACCAAAGACAACTGCTTAACAGACACAGCCATACACCAAAGACAACTGCTTAACAGACAATGCCATACACCAAAGACAACTGCATAACAGGCAATGCCATACACCAAAGACAACTGCTTAACAGACAACGCCATACACCAAAGACAACTGCTTAACAGACAATGCTATACACCAAAGACAACTGCTTAACAGACAATGCCATACACCAAAGACAACTGCTTAACAGACAATGCCATACACCAAAGACAACTGCTTAACAGACAATGCCATACACCAAAGACAACTGCATAACAGACAATGCCATACTCTAAAGACAACTGCTTAACAGACAACGCCATACACCAAAGAAAACTGCTTAACCGACAATGCCATACACCAAAGACAACTGCTTAATAGACAATGCCATACAGCAAAGACAACTGCTTAACAGGCAATGCCATACACCAAAGACAACTGCTTAACAGGCAATGACATACACCAAAGACAACTGCTTAACAGACAATGCCATACACCAAAGACAACTGCTTAACAGACACTGCCATACACCAAAGACAACTGCTTAACAGGCAATGCCATACACCAAAGACAACTGCTTAACAGGCAAAGGCATACACCAAAGACAACTGCTTAACAGGCAATGCCATACACCAAAGACAACTGCTTAACAGACAATGCCATACACCAGAGAAAAATGCTTAACAGACAATGCCATACACCAAAGAAAACTGCTTAACAGACAATGTAATACACCAAAGACAACTGCTTAACAGACAAAGCCATACACCAAAGACAACTGCTTAACAGACAATGCCATACACCAAAGACAACTGCTTAACAGGCAATGCCATACACCAAAGACAACTTCTTAACAGGCAATGCCTTACACCAAAGATAACTGCTTAACAGGCAATGCCATACACCAAAGACAACTGCTTAACAGACAACGCCATACACCAAAGACAACTGCTTAACAGACAATGCTATACACCAAAGACAACTGCTTAACAGACAATGCCATACACCAAAGACAACTGCTTAACAGACAACGCCATACACCAAAGACAACTGCTTAACAGACAATGCTATACACCAAAGACAACTGCTTAACAGACAATGCCATACACCAAAGACAACTGCTTAACAGACAATGCCATACACCAAAGACAACTGCTTAACAGACAATGCCATACACCAAAGACAACTGCATAACAGACAATGCCATACTCTAAAGACAACTGCTTAACAGACAACGCCATACACCAAAGAAAACTGCTTAACCGACAATGCCATACACCAAAGACAACTGCTTAATAGACAATGCCATACAGCAAAGACAACTGCTTAACAGGCAATGCCATACACCAAAGACAACTGCTTAACAGGCAATGACATACACCAAAGACAACTGCTTAACAGACAATGCCATACACCAAAGACAACTGCTTAACAGACAATGCCATACACCAAAGACAACTGCTTAACAGACAATGCAATACACCAAAGACAACTGCTTAACAGACAAAGCCATACACCAAAGACAACTGCTTAACAGACAATGCCATACACCAAAGACAACTGCTTAACAGGCAATGCCATACACCAAAGACAACTTCTTAACAGGCAATGCCTTACACCAAAGATAACTGCTTAACAGGCAATGCCATACACCAAAGACAACTGCTTAACAGACAATGCCATACACCAAAGACAACTGCTTAACAGACAACGCCTTACACCAAAGACAACTGCTTATCAGACAATGCCATACACCAAAGACAACTGCTTAACAGGCAATGCTATACACCGAAGACAACTGCTTAACAGGCAATGCCATACACCAAAGACAACTGCTTAACAGACAATGCCATACAAGAAAGACAACTGCTTAACAGACAATGCCATACACCACAGACAACTGCTTAACAGACAATGCCATACACCAAAGACAACTGCTTAACAGGCAATTCCTTACACCAAAGAGAACTGCTTAACAGACAATGCCATACACCAAAGACAACTGCTTAACAGGCAATGCCATACACCGAAGACAACTGCTTAACAGGCAATGCCATACACCAAAGACAACTGCTTAACAGACAATGCCATACAAGAAAGACAACTGCTTAACAGACAATGCCATACACCACAGACAACTGCTTAACAGACAATGCCATACACCAAAGACAACTGCTTAACAGGCAATTCCTTACACCAAAGAGAACTGCTTAACAGACAATGCCATACACCAAAGACAACTGCTTAACAGGCAATGCCATACACCAAAGACAACTGCTTAACAGGCAATGCCATACACCAAAGACAACTGCTTAACAGACAATGCCATACACCAAAGACAACAGCTTAACAGACAAAGCCATACACCAAAGACAACTGCTTAACAGGCAATGCCATACACCAAAGAAAACTGCTTAACAGACAACGCCATACACCAAAGACAACTGCTTAACAGACAATGCCATACACCAAAGACAACTGCTTAACAGACAACTCCATACACCAAAGACAACTGCTTAACAGGCAACACCATACACCAAAGACAGCTGCTTAACAGACAATGCCATACACCAAAGACAACTGCTTAACAGGCAATGCCATACACTAAAGACAATTGCATAACAGACAATGCCATACACCAAACACAACTGCCTAATAGACACTGCCATACACCAAAGACAACTGCTTAAAAGGCAATGCCATACACCAAAGACAGCTGCTTAACAGACAATGCCATACACCAAAGAAAACTGCTTAAAAGACAATGCCATACACCAAAGACAACTGCTTATCAGACAATGAAATACACCGAAGACAACTGCTTAACAATGCCATACACCAAAGACAACTGCTTAACAGGCAATGCCATACACCAAAGACAACTGCTTAACAAGCAATTCCATACACCAAAGACAACTGCTTAACAGACACTGCCATACACCAAAGACAACTGCTTAACGGGCAATGCCATACACCAAAGACAACTGCTTAACAGACAATGCCATACACCAAAGACAACTGCTTAACAGACAGTGCCATACAAAAAGACAACTGCTTAACAGACAATGCCATACACCAAAGACAACTGCTTAACAGACAATGCCATACACCAAAGACAACTGCTTAACAGGCAATGCCATACACCAAAGACAACTGCTTAACAGACAACGCCATACACCAAAGACAACTGCTTAACAGGCAATGCCATACACCAAAGACAACTGCTTAACAGACAATGCCATACACCAAAGACAACTGCTTAACAGACAATGCTATACACCACAGACAACTGCTTAACAAACTATGCCATACACCAGGGGTGGGCAATTAATTTTCCCAAGGGGCCACATGAGAAACTGGCACTGCTTTTGAGGGCCGAACCAGTCGGCTGAACTTAAAGGGGTGGTCCGAAACCAAAGGTGAATTTCATACTAAACATTTATCTAAATAATGTAATTTTCTAATCTCCTTTTTTTATATACTTCAATTGAAAATTCCCTAATATACCCTCTCCAGTCTTACTTCCAGTCTTTTTTTTTTAACCTCCAATGGCATTTTGTTTGGAATACTCACACAGGACGTCATAAGGTGGTAGAAGCTGTGGTCACTTCCGCAGCTTCTGCCCCCTCCATGAAATGAAGTGGCATCAATTATGTCTGTTTCAGAGGTTGGGCTAGTCCCTGCTCTACTGATAATGCATCGGTTATAAATTATGACCTATGGACAGTATGAGCTCCCGGCACTATATTCCTTTGAATGAACAGTGACAGTGCACTCCCTTGCTGGCTCTAAAGAGAAGTGATGAGCCAGCAAGAGAGTGCGCTGTCAGTGGAAATTGTAAGGACACCACGCAGCAAGCAGGGACTAACCCAGACTCCGAAACAGAGGTCACTGATGGTGCTTCGTTTAAATGTGAGGAAAGCAGCATCAGTGATCGCATCCTTTTCCCCTTGATGACGTCCCATGTGAGTATCCCAAAATGCACTGGAATTCTCAACAAAACATCATTGGATGAGAAAAAACAAACAAGAAGTTAGAGTAGAGAGGAAACGGTAGGGAATTTTTAATTGAACTGTACTAGATAAGTGATTGGATTGAATTAAATAGACATTTAGTATGAAATTTACCTTCTGTTTTAGGCCGCCCCTTTAATTCTGCTCAATATTAATTTTATCGCTTTATAAAAAGAAGGTGATTATATGATTACGTTTACACGAGCGATGTCATGATTGTCATCCAGAAAGGCAGACTATTTTTATCATCTGTATTGTGATCCATTTTTATATATCAGAAGTGAATAAAATGTACAAAAACAAATACAGTTTCGTATGATTGTAATCGAAATGTATCTGTAAAAATCAGATGCCATACAGATGATTAATATGTAATTCAATTTTTTTTTTGCAAACTCTGACTTCAATAAGTGAGTGTTACCCGATACACAGAAGAAACTGGTGTGTGCTGTGATCTTTTTCACACGGATATTTGGTCTGTGTTAGGCCACGGCCCCACTATCAGTATTCAGTCAGTATTTTTTCTCAGGAGTGGGTGATAAATGCAGAACTGGTGACTTGTTTCTATTATATCTTCTATTATTCTCTGATTGTTACTGACCTGGTTTTGGCTCCCACTCCTGAGAAAAAAATTCTGCCAAATACTGATAGTGGGGCCGTGGACTTAAACTGTAATCTGAATAGCTCAATTGCAAAGCATTGCTACTAGTCCTGTCCGTGTGAAGTCAGGTTTATTTTATTTTTTTCACGAAAAGCACTAGGACCGAAAATACCGTTGTGTGAACACACCCTGATAATACTTGCTACAATAAAGTTTATCATAGCAAGCATTGGCAATTGATCAATCAATACATAAATTGGGAGCATGTGGAAAAAAAAAGTTGTTTGCCCACCCCTGTTCCACATGCATAGATCCACATCACATGTGGGGCAGGAGGTAACAGGCAGGTGGGGGGGATCTTTATTAAAGTCTATGGCTGTGATAAGTCACAGATCACAGCAGGGAGCATTGTGAGGAGCTTAACACTTACCTCACCTGCACAGGACATAGAACACAGCGCAATAACTCAAAAACTCAGTGTAAAGGGTGAGGTAAGGGTTAACCCTCACTCAAAGGTGGAGAGGCAGCAGAGTATGTGGGGTGCAGTTTGGGGAGCACATAGAATATCCCAGGTGAGGAGGGGCACTTCACTGTTGGAGTCATTCACTAGGAATGCAAATGTTCTGTCCGATCAGTCTGAGCTGCCAGGGGAAGACTCAATAAGCTGCAGATAATTAGCTGCTCTCACTGAGTGTAAACTGCGGTCTGAGAAAGGAGGCAGTGCTGTGCTGTGAACTCATCAGCACAGTAGACACAATGGCAGCTCCTAGCTGTTATTTTACACCATGGGGCTCAACTTAGATGTCACTTGCCCACTATGTGCAGCAGATGGGTGTAGTAGTCCAAGTTTCCCTCTTCTTGAACACTCCTGACCTGAAGACATTACAGTAGCTCTGCTCTGCAAGCAAGGAACTGAGCATCCCCACATCCACCAATGAGAAGATGGCATCCACAGGGGGGCGGAGCTACAATCAGAATGCTGAGTCTGAGTAAGATAATAGCTCAGGCTTTCTCCTGCGTCTGGCTGACTGTGTCAGCGGGCCACACAGAAGCGGTCAAAGGGCCGGATGTGGCCCGCGGGCCGCAGTTTGCCCAGGTCTGCCATACACCAAAGACAACTGCTTAACAGACAATGCCATACACCAAAGACAACTGCTTAACAGACAATGCCATACACCAAAGACAACTGCTTAACAGACAATGCCATACACAAAACACAACTGCTTAACAGACAACGCCGTACACCAAAGACAACTGCTTAACAGGCAATGCCATACACAAAAGACAACTGCTTAACAGACAATGCCATACACCAAAGACAACTGCTTAACAGACAACGCCTTACACCAAAGAGAACTGCTTAACAGACAATGCCATACACCAAAGACAACTGCTTAACAGGCAATTCCATACACCAAAGAAAACTGCTTAACAGACAATGCCATACACCAAAGACAACTGCTTAACAGACAACGCCTTACACCAAAGAGAACTGCTTAACAGACAATGCCATACACCAAAGACAACTGCTTAACAGGCAATGCCATACACCAAAGACAACTGCTTAACAGACAATGCCATACACCAAAGACAACTGCTTAACAGACAATGCCATACACCAAAGACAACTGCTTAACAGACAATGCCATACACCAAAGACAACTGCTTAACAGACAATGCCATACACCAAAGACAACTGCTTAACAGACAACGCCGTACACCAAAGACAACTGCTTAACAGGCTATGCCATACACCAAAGACAACTGCTTAACAGACAATGCCTTACACCAAAGACAACTGCTTAACAGACACTGCCATACACCAAAGACAACTGCTTAACAGACAACGCCATGCACCAAAGACAACTGCTTAACAGGCAATGCCATACACAAAAGACAACTGCTTAACAGACAATGCCATACACAAAAGACAACTGCTTAACAGACAACGCCGTACACCAAAGACAACTGCTTAACAGGCAATGCCATACACCAAAGACAACTGCTTAACAGGCAATGCCATACACAAAAGACAACTGCTTAACAGACAATGCCATACACCAAAGACAACTGCTTAACAGACAACGCCTTACACCAAAGAGAACTGCTTAACAGACAATGCCATACACCAAAGACAACTGCTTAACAGGCAATGCCATACACCAAAGAAAACTGCTTAACAGACAATGCCATACACCAAAGACAACTGCTTAACAGACAACGCCTTACACCAAAGAGAACTGCTTAACAGACAATGCCATACACCAAAGACAACTGCTTAACAGGCAATGCCATACACCAAAGACAACTGCTTAACAGACAACGCCATGCACCAAAGACAACTGCTTAACAGGCAATGCCATACACAAAAGACAACTGCTTAACAGACAATGCCATACACAAAAGACAACTGCTTAACAGACAACGCCGTACACCAAAGACAACTGCTTAACAGGCAATGCCATACACCAAAGACAACTGCTTAACAGGCAATGCCATACACAAAAGACAACTGCTTAACAGACAATGCAATACACCAAAGACAACTGCTTAACAGACAACGCCTTACACCAAAGAGAACTGCTTAACAAACAATGCCATACACCAAAGACAACTGCTTAACAGGCAATGCCATACACCAAAGAAAACTGCTTAACAGACAATGCCATACACCAAAGACAACTGCTTAACAGACAACGCCTTACACCAAAGAGAACTGCTTAACAGACAATGCCATACACCAAAGACAACTGCTTAACAGGCAATGCCATACACCAAAGACAACTGCTTAACAGACAAAGCCACACAACAAAGACAACTGCTTAACAGGCAATGCCATACACCAAAGAAAACTGCTTAACAGACAACGCCATACACAAAAGACAACTGCTTAACAGACAATGCCATACACCAAATACAACTGCTTAACAGACAACGCCACACACCTAAGACAACTGCTTAACAGGCAACGCCTTACACCAAAGACAACTGCTTAACAGGCAATGCCATACACCAAAGACAACTGCTTAACAGGCAATGCCATACACCAAAGACAACTGCATAATAGACACTGCCATACACCAAAGACAACTGCTTAAAAGGCAATGCCATACACCAAAGACAACTGCTTAACAGACAATGCCATACACCAAAGACAACTGCTTAACAGACAATGCCATACACCAAAGACAACTGCTTAACAGACAATGCCATACACCAAAGACAACTGCTTAACAGGCAATGCCATACACCAAAGACAACTGCTTAACAGACACTGCCATACTCCAAAGACAACTGCTTAACAGGCAATGCCATACACCAAAGACAACTGCTTAACAGACAATGCCATACACCAAAGACAACTGCTTAACAGACAATGCCATACACCAAAGACAACTGCTTAAAAGGCAATGCCATACACCAAAGACAACTGCTTAACAGACACTGCCATACACCAAAGACAACTGCTTAACAGACAATGCCATACACCAAAGACAACTGCTTAACAGGCAATGCCATACACCAAAGACAACTGCTTAACAGACAACGCCATACACCAAAGACAACTGCTTAACTGGCAATGCCATACACCAAAGACAACTGCTTAACAGACAACCCCATACACCAAAGACAACTGCTTAACAGGCAACGCCATACACCAAAGACAACTGCTTAACAGACAATGCCGTACACCAAAGACTACTGCTTAACAGGCAATGCCATACACTAAAGACAACTGCTTAACAGACAATGCCACACACCAAAGAAAACTGCATAACAGACAATGCCATACACCAAAGACAACTGCTTAACAGACAATGCCATACACCAAAGACAACTGCTTAACAGGCAATGCCATACACCAAAGACAACTGATTAACAGGCAATGCCATACACCAAAGACAACTGATTAACAGACACTGCCATACACCAAAGACAACTGCTTAACAGACAATGCCATACACCAAAGACAACTGCTTAACAGACAATGCCATACACCAAAGACAACTGCTTAACAGGCAATGCCATACACCAAAGACAACTGATTAACAGACACTGCCATACACCAAAGACAACTGCTTAACAGACAATGCCATACACCAAAGACAACTGCTTAACAGGCAATGCCATACACCAAAGACAACTGCTTAACAGACAACGCCATACACCAAAGACAACTGCTTAACTGGCAATGCCATACACCAAAGACAACTGCTTAACAGACAACCCCATACACCAAAGACAACTGCTTAACAGGCAACGCCATACACCAAAGACAACTGCTTAACAGGCAATGCCATACACCAAAGACTACTGCTTAACAGGCAATGCCATACACTAAAGACAACTGCTTAACAGGCAATGCCATACACCAAAGAAAACTGCCTAATAGACACTGCCATACACCAAAGACAACTGCTTAAAAGGCAATGCCATACACCAAAGACAACTGCTTAACAGACAATGCCATACACCAAAGAAAACTGCTTAACAGACAATGCCATACACCAAAGACAACTTCTTAACAGACACTGCCATACACCAAAGACTACTACTTAACAGACACTGCCATACACCAAAGACAACTGCTTAACAGAGAATGCCATACACCAAAGACAACTGCTTAACAGGCAATGCCATACACCAAAGACAACTGCTTAACAGACACTGCCATACACCAAAGACAACTGCTTAACAGGCAATGCCATACACCAAAGACAGCTGCTTAACAGACAACGCCATACACCAAAGACAACTGCTTAACAGAAAATGCCAAACACCAAAGACAACTGCTTAACAGACACTGCCATACACCAAAGACAACTGCTTAACAGGCAATACCATACACCAAAGACAACTGCTTAACAGACAACGCCATACACCAAAGACAACTGCTTAACAGGCAACGCCATACACCAAAGACAACTGCTTAACAGGCAATGTCATACACCAAAGACAACTGCTTAACAGGCAATGCCATGCACCAAAGACAACTGCTTAACAGGCAATGTCATACACCAAAGACAACTGCTTAACAGGCAATGCCATACACCAAAGACAACTGCTTAACAGACACTACCTGACACCAAAGACTACTGCTTAACAGGCAATGCCATACACCAAAGACAACTGCTTAACAGGCAATGCGATACAACAAACACAACTGCTTAACAAAAAAAGCCATTTACCAAAGACAACTGCTTAACAGGCAATGCCATACACCAAAGACTACTGCTTAACAGACAACACCATACACCAAAGACAAATGCATAACAGGCAATGCCATACACCAAAGACAACTGCTTAACAGGCAATGCCATACACTAAAGACAACTGCTTAACAGACAGTGCCATACACCAAAGACAACTGCTTAACAGACAATGCCATACACCAAAGACAACTGCTTAACAGGCAATGCCATACACCAAAGACAACTGCTTAACAGACAATGCCATACACCAAAGACAACTGCTTAACAGACAATGCCATACACCAAAGACAACTGCTTAACAGACAATGCCATACACCAAAGACAACTGCTTAACAGACAATGCCATACACCAAAGACAACTGCTTAACAGGCAATGCCATACACCAAAGACAACTGTTTAACAGACAATGCCATACACCAAAGGCAACTGCTTAACATGCAATGCCATACACCAAAGACAACTCCTTAACATGCAATGCCATGCACCAAAGACAACTGCTTAACAGACAATGCCATACACCAAAGACAACTGATTAACAGACAATGCCATACACCAAAGACAACTGCTTAACAGACAATGCCATACACCAAAGACAACTGCTTAACAGACAATGCCATACACCAAAGACAACTGCTTAACAGGCAATGCCATACACCAAAGACAATTGCTTAACAGACAAAGCCATACACCAAAGACAACTGCTTAACAGACAATGCCATACACCAAAGACAACTGCTTAACAGGCAATGCCATACACCAAAGAAACTGCTTAACAGGCAACACCATACACCAAAGACAACTGCTAAACAGGCAATGCCATACACCAAAGACAACTGCTTAACAGACAATGCCATACACCAAAGACAACTGCTTAACAGGTAATGCCACACACCAAAGACAACTGCTTAGCAGGCAATGCCATACACCAAAGACAACTGCTTAACAGACAATGCCATACACCAAGGACAACTGCTTAACAGACAATGCCATACACCAAAGACAACTGCTTAAAAGACAATGCCATACACCAAAGACAACTCCTTAAAAGACAATGCCATACACCAAAGACAACTGCTTAACAGACAATGCCATACACCAAAGACAACTGCTTAACAGGCAATGCCATACACCAAAGACAACTGCTTAACAGGCAATGCCATACAACAAAGACAACTGCTTAACAGACAATGCTATACACCACAGACAACTGCTTAACAGACTATGCCATACACCAAAGACAACTGCTTAACAGAAAATGCCATACCCCAAAGACAACTGCTTAACAGACAATGCCATACACCAAAGACAACTGCTTAACAGACAATGCCATACACCAAAGACAACTGCGTAATAGACACTGCCAAACACCGAAGACAACTGCTTAAAAGGCAATGCCATACACCAAAGTCAACTGCTTATCAGACACTGAAATACACCAAAGACAACTGCTTAACAGACAATGCCATACACCAAAGACAACTGCTTAACAGACAGTGCCATACACCAAAGACAACTGCTTAACAGGCAATGCCATACACCAAAGACAACTGCTTAACAGATAATGCCATACACTAAGGACAACTGCTTAACAAGCAATGCCATACACCAAAGACAGCTGCTTAACAGACAGTGCCATACACCAAAGACAACTGCTTAACAGACAATGCAATACACCAAAGACAACTGCTTAACAGGCAATGCCATACACCAAAGACAACTGCTTAACAGATAATGCCATACACTAAGGACAACTGCTTAACAAGCAATGCCATACACCAAAGACAGCTGCTTAACAGACAGTGCCATACACCAAAGACAACTGCTTAACAGACAATGCAATACACCAAAGACAACTGCTTAACAGACAAAGCCATACACCAAAGACTACTACTTAACAGGTAATGCCATACACCAAAGGCAACTGCTTTACAGGCAATGCCATACACCAAATACAACTGCTTAACAGGCAGTTCCATACACTAAAGACAACTTCTTGACAGGCAATGCCATACACCAAAGACAACTGCTTAACAGACAATGCCATACACCAAAGAAAACTGCTTAACAGGCAACACCATAAACCAAAGACAACTGCTTAACAGACACTGCCATACACCAAAGACAACTGCTTAACAGGCAACGCCATACACCAAAGACAACTGCTTAGCAGACAATGCCATACACCAAAGACAACTGCTTAACAGACAATGCCATACACCAAAGACAACTGCTTAACAGGCAATGCCATACACCAAAGACAAATGCTTAACAGGCAATGCCATACACTAAAGACAACTGCTTAACAGATAATGCCATACACCAAAGACAACTGTGTAACAGACTTTGCCATACACTAAAGACAACTGCTTAACAGACAATGCCATACACCAACGACAACTTCTTAACAGGCAATGCCATACACCAAAGACAACTGCTTAACAGTCAATGCCATACACCAAAGACAACTGCTTAACAGGCAATGCCATACACCAAAGACAACTGCTTGACAGGCAATGCCATACACCAAAGACAACTGCTTAACAGACAATGCCATACACCAAAGAAAACTGCTTAACAGGCAACACCATACACCAAAGATAACTGCTTAACAGGCAATGCTATACACCAAAGACAACTGCTTAACAGACAATGCCAAACACCAAAGACAACTGCTTAACAGACACAGCCTTACACCAAAGACAACTGTTTAACAGGCAATATCATACACCAAAGACAACTGCTTAACAGAAAAAGCCATATACCAAAGACAACTGCTTAACAGGCAATGCCATACACCAAAGACAACTGTTTAACAGACAACGCCATACACCAAAGACAACTGCTTAACAGACACTGCCATACACCAAAGACAACTGCTTAACAGACACTGCCATACACCAAAGACAACTGCTTAACAGGCAGTGCCATACACTAAAGACAGCTGCTTAACAGACAATGCCATACACCAAAGATAACTGCTTAACAGACAACGCCTTACACCAAAGACAACTGCTTAACAGGCAATGTCATACAGCAAAGCCAACTGCTTAAGAGGCAATGCCATACACCAAAGACAACTGCTTAACAGACAATGCCATACACCAAAGACAACTGCTTAACAGGCAATGCAATACACCAAAGACAACTGCTTAACAGGCAATGCTATACACCAAAGACAACTGCTTAACAGACACTACCAGACACCAAAGACTACTACTTAACAGGCAATGCCATACACCAAAGACAACTGCTTAACAGGCAATGTCATACACCAAAGACAACTGCTTAACAGACAATGCCAAACACCAAAGACAACTGCTTAACAGACAATGCCATACACCAAAGACAACTGCTTAACAGACAATGCCAAACACCAAAGACAACTGCTTAGCAGACAATGCCATACACCAAAGACAACTGCTTAACAGACAATGCCATACACCAAAGACAACTGCTTAACAGGCAATGCCATACACCAAAGACAAATGCTTAACAGGCAATGCCATACACTAAAGACAACTGCTTAACAGATAATGCCATACACCAAAGACAACTGTGTAACAGACTTTGCCATACACTAAAGACAACTGCTTAACAGACAATGCCATACACCAACGACAACTTCTTAACAGGCAATGCCATACACCAAAGACAACTGCTTAACAGTCAATGCCATACACCAAAGACAACTGCTTAACAGGCAATGCCATACACCAAAGACAACTGCTTGACAGGCAATGCCATACACCAAAGACAACTGCTTAACAGACAATGCCATACACCAAAGAAAACTGCTTAACAGGCAACACCATACACCAAAGATAACTGCTTAACAGGCAATGCTATACAACAAAGACAACTGCTTAACAGACAATGCCAAACACCAAAGACAACTGCTTAACAGACACAGCCTTACACCAAAGACAACTGTTTAACAGGCAATATCATACACCAAAGACAACTGCTTAACAGAAAAAGCCATATACCAAAGACAACTGCTTAACAGGCAATGCCATACACCAAAGACAACTGCTTAACAGACAACGCCATACACCAAAGACAACTGCTTAACAGACACTGCCATACACCAAAGACAACTGCTTAACAGACACTGCCATACACCAAAGACAACTGCTTAACAGGCAGTGCCATACACTAAAGACAGCTGCTTAACAGACAATGCCATACACCAAAGATAACTGCTTAACAGACAACGCCTTACACCAAAGACAACTGCTTAACAGGCAATGTCATACAGCAAAGCCAACTGCTTAAGAGGCAATGCCATACACCAAAGACAACTGCTTAACAGACAATGCCATACACCAAAGACAACTGCTTAACAGGCAATGCAATACACCAAAGACAACTGCTTAACAGGCAATGCTATACACCAAAGACAACTGCTTAACAGACACTACCAGACACCAAAGACTACTACTTAACAGGCAATGCCATACACCAAAGACAACTGCTTAACAGGCAATGTCATACACCAAAGACAACTGCTTAACAGACAATGCCAAACACCAAAGACAACTGCTTAACAGACAATGCCATACACCAAAGACAACTGCTTAACAGACAACGCCTTACACCAAAGACAACTGTTTAACAGGCATTGTCATACACCGAAGACATCTGCTTAACAGGCAATGCAATACACCAAAGACAACTGCTTAACAGAAAAAGCCATATACCAAAGACAACTGCTTAACAGACACTACCAGACACCAAAGACTACTACTTAACAGGCAATGCCATACACCAAAGGCAACTGCTTTACAGGCAATGCCATACACCAAATACAACTGCTTAACAGGCAGTGCCATACACTAAAGACAACTTCTTGACAGGCTATGCCATACACCAAAGACAACTGCTTAACCGACAATGCCATACACCAAAGAAAACTGCTTAACAGGCAACACCATAAACCAAAGACAACTGCTTAACAGACACTGCCATACACCAAAGACAACTGCTTAACAGGCAACGCCATACACCAAAGACAACTGCTTAGCAGACAATGCCATACACCAAAGACAACTGCTTAACAGACAATGCCATACACCAAAGACAACTGCTTAACAGTGTTAGGATCATTCAGCCATGGAGGGTCCTTGTTGGAGTCGGGGTATCCCCGTAACAAGAAATACACAGACACGTAGTGTATAATCAAGTACTGGGAAGCCCCTGAGCGCGTCTCCCTCTATGGGTGCTGTCCCTTTATTTATAATAATAATCATTTTTTTTTTTTTTTTTTTTTTTTGTCAGACATGCGCAGTAAAATGCCTTTGTTTCACAGGCAGCGAAATGATGATTCATAACAGTGGAATGTTGATAAGAAAGTTTCATAAACAAAAAGTGATAATTAGTAGAAGGTTGCTGAGACAGCTAAAACAAGTTACAATCTAGTTTCTGGGCGTCAGTCCAAATGTCCAGATAAGGGAAGAATAACTTCATCTGTGTCTTACATCGTAGTCTTGCGTGAAGTACAACTCCCATCATCCTCTCAGTCCCCCCTTTGATTCTTCCTTATGGACTTTTGGTAGAAGACCTCGTCCGGGAGTTCTTTTCTTTCATATTCTTGAGTCCGTGTTACAAAGCTTATTTATGCATATTAAAATAATTTTTAATCCTATTTTAAACACTACATATATGACTACTATAATTAGCACAATCTGTAATATACCTTGCAGAATTCCAGCCACCCAACCTCCAATACCCTTAAACCAGTTCTTTGGGTTGAGAAAGGAGAAGGTGTCTGACCACCAGCTATCTTTATTTTGGTCATTGTGTCTGTCATATTCGTCCCACATCTGCATCAACATTGGATACACAAAGAAAGTGCTGAATATTTTATTAGGAATTCCCATTTGGACCACATGTGGCCTACCTGAAGGTCTAGGCGAGTTGTCGGCTGCTCTTTTGTATAGTGTGTGTTTAGGTACTGCTTGCATATCTACCTGCTGATTCTGAACTATAAATGTGGCCGGTGTTAAGCGTCCTAGAGTACATGTACCTTTTATTCCTACTGGGAGCCATTTGTATGCTCCATTTCCACAAATCCAGAAGGTTCCTTCAGGCAGATCCCATATTGCAGAGTGTTGGAGCACCAACCTATGTACCAAATCTAAAAATTTAGATACATTCTGAAGTATACACCAAGGGGGTTTTTGACCTAATGGACTACAGTATCCTGCATCTGGATTTTCACAAGTCGGTGTACCTGGGTCATATGCACTTGACTCATTACATAATATATTACCTGGTATCTTTGAACATGTATCATTGTTTCCATCGGGGAATAATTGTGAATATTTCCAACCATTATTGTGTATGTATTTTTCTACTATATCAGGTTTAAAAGGTTGAGAAGAAGATACTGTGCTACTAAAACTGAGTTGTATATTTTCTGTAGGAATTAACCCTAAGTCTGTTAGTCCCGTCTTATTTCTAGGAACCCATACACCTCCTTTAAACGCTAAATATTGTAAGTTGTTTATTTTTCCAGTCATATTACCTTGCCACCAGGGAAATCCCACCCACCCCACAACTGGGATGGCAACAGTGGTGTTCCATAATCTAGAATTAACGGTTTGGTTATTTGCTAATTTGTCTGAGCAATTAGTCCATGTAAACACTTCCTCAGGGGTCATGGGTACGGCCAGGAAGGGTATGCTCGTGGCTGATATTGGAGAATGCGTACAAATCCAACAGTCTGCTATTTTCTGTCCGCCATCGAGCAACCCGTTTACCAATGTCTCATGATGTTTTATAAATTTATTATCTGTAGGTTTTGGGGAACTTAGTTTATCCCACAGGTCTCCCTGATCTATCGTTATAGCTAACACAAGTACAATCACCACTATTTCTTTTTGCAATGGCTTGCATGTACCCATGCTGATTTTCCTTCCAATTTTACTGCAGTTGGAGTTGTCAATAACACCTGATATGGACCCTCAAATCTGGGTTCTAGCGTTCTTCTGTTATGTCTTTTTACGTAGACTTCGTCTCCTGGTTGCAGCTTGTGCGTTCCCTCAATGGAATCTGGATCTGGAATGGAAGAGAACACTAAAGAGTGTATTTTAGACACATGCTTACATAAATTTTGTACATAAGCAGTTAAGCTTTCAGTTTCTAACATTAAAGTCTGTGGGAAATACAATCCTGTATTGGCAACTCTACCAAACAATATTTCATGGGGGGTGAGTTTGCTCTTTCCCTGGGGGGTGTTTCTGACTGAATACAATGCTATTGGGAGACACTCAGTCCATGGTTTCTGTGTTTCTGCCATGGCTTTCTGTATTTTTAACTTAAGTGTTCCATTCATTCTCTCAACCTTACCAGAACTCTGTGGGTGGTAAGGGGTGTGTAGTTCACTTTTTATACACAACATTTTCATTACATTCTGAAAGATCTCTCCAGTAAAATGTGTACCTCTATCCGACTCGATCACTTCTGGGATACCATAACGGGGTACCAGTTCATGTGCTATTTTTACTGCAGTGACTTTAGCCGTGGCTGTATGAACTGGATAAGCCTCTGGCCACCCCGAAAACATGTCCACACATACCAGTACATACTCATAATGTCCATGCTTAGGCATCTGGATGTAATCGATCTGAAGTCTCTGGAACGGATATAGTGGTCTTACATGGTGCTTCTGGGGGGTCTTAACAGTCTGTCCTGGATTGTGGGCTAAACAGATTTCACAAGAACCACATTTTGCTCGAGCTACCTGGCCGAACCCTGGGGCTAACCACTTCTGTCTGACCCTCTGTATCATACCGTTTGCAGACACATGTGTAGGTCCGTGGGCTTCACTGACCACAACAGGGTACCACGCTCGGGGGAGACAAAGCTCATCTCCTTTTCTCCATAGTCCTTCTTTTTCTTCTGCCCCCTGTTTCTGCCACTCTTCTTTTTCTTCTCTACTCACCTGTTGGTGGGCTTCTTTGAGCCGTGTAATTAAGTCAAATTCTGATACTGCACTAATAGTGTGGTCAGTTGTCAGAGGTTTTACTGCAGCTCGCTTAGCAGCCTTGTCGGCTCGGTCATTACCCCTAGCTATCTCGGTGTCGAGTCTTACATGTGCAGGTACTTTTATTACTGCTACTTGTTTGGTTGAGGCAGCTGATTCTAGGATTTGTCTAATCATTTGTCCATGTTTTACTGGTTGACCTGAAGCTGTCATGTAACCTCTAGCTCTCCATATACATCCAAAATCATGTACAATACCATATGCATATCAGTAAAAATATTAGCGGTTTTTTCTTTTGCTAACTGTAATGCTCGTATTAGAGCTAATAGTTCAGCTTCCTGGGCTGAACAGCTGGCCTGCATTGGCTCAGCTTCAATAACATCATGATCTGATACAATGGCATAACCTGTGTGAAAGTTACCAGTTTCATCTGCATACCTACTACCATCTATATACATATGTAGGTCTGGATTGTCAAGAGGGGTGTCCTGTACATTAGGTAGCCCTTGTGTTTCTTGTTCTATACACTGTAAGCAATCATGTATTATATTGTCTTGTTCGTGGTATTGTAAAAAATTTTCATCTTCGTCTTCCTGACCTCCTTCCACTCCCCCCTTTGTCTCTAGTGGTAACAGAGTGGCTAAATTTAGAGACAATATGCGGCGAAAAGTGAGGTTTGGTGGCATTAGTAAGGAGCATTGTAATCTAAGATGTCTAGCCATTGAAATGTGTTTTGGCAATACCTGATTCAGTATGCCATGTACATCATGTGTAGTTTGTACTATTAAGGCATGGTCTAGTACTATTTCTGAGGCTTTTTCTACCAAAAGAGAGACAGCTGCTACTACTCTGACACATGATGGTGCAGCTTTGGTAACATTATCTAATTGAGCAGAATAGTATGCGACAGGTCTTTGTTTATTTTCATGTTTCTGTGTTAGTACTCCTGTAGCATGATTAGACATTTCCGCAGCCATTAATTGGAATGGTTTGGCGTAGTCTGGGATTCCCAAGGCCGGGGCTGACATGAGACCTTTCTTGAGGTCTTGAAAGGCTATGAGCGCTGATTCAGTTAACTGAAAAGGCTCGATTTTTAAACAATCATATAGAGGTTGCATAAGCTGACTAGCATGTATAACCCATTGTCTGCAGTGTGATACTATTCCCAAAAATGCTCTTAATGTTTTGTAGTTCTTGGGAGGAACAAGATCTCTAATGATTTTTAGTCTGTCGGCGGTGAGGTGCCGAATACCTTGTGAAATGCAGTGTCCTAGAAATACTACCGTAGTCATACAAAGTTGTACTTTTTTCTTGTTAACTTTACAGCCCATGTCTGCTAGAAATATTAACAATCTTATTGTGTTGCTGTTTGCGGACTCTTGAGCAGGGGCACATAACAATAGGTCATCAACATATTGAAGAATTACAACCTCATCCGTAGGTTTGAAATTTTGAAGAACTGATCTCATAGCTTCTGAGTACAAGGTAGGTGAATGTATCATACCCTGTGGTAATCTTGTCCATGCTAATTGTCTATTCTTAAATGTAAATGCAAACAGTTTGTAACAGTCTGGGTGTAATGGTACTGAAAAAAATGCATTTGATAAGTCTATGACAGAAAATACTCGTGCTGTTGCTGGGATCTGTGATAGCAACGTGTGTGGATTTGGCACAACAGGAGTAATAGGTTCCAAAATTTTATTTATCTCTCTTAAATCATGTACCATCCGGTACCTAGCAGCTGACCCCTCAGTAGATTTCTTTTTTACGGGGTACAACGGTGTATTGGCTGGTGACTTTACTTCTATCAGTACTCCAGTTTTTAGATAATCTTTTATCTGTTCTCCTATGGCGTGTTCTTGTTGGGCACTAATAGGATACTGTCTCAATTGGGGTAGTGTCACACCTGGAACAGGAGTGACTTTTACTGGAGCTATTGGCATTAGTCCTACATCGGTGTCATGTTGTGCCCATAATTTTTCTGGTACCTCAGAAAGATCTAAAATAATTTGGGTAGGGGCAGGATCTTTCTCATCCTCTAAGGCTTGGACTTTTACAATGTTTTCTAGAGACTCTTGGTCATCAGGCACCAAAATTTGGACTCTACCATCCTCCAAAAATTGGATATTCATTTCTGTCTGCTTTAATAGGTCTGTACCTAGAAGACAAGTAGGTGCCCCTTTGACAAAAAGAAATTTAGATAAAAATATTTTAGATCCTATCTTTGTTTCAAGGGGAATACTATATGGGAGTGGCCTGATTCCTCCATCATACCCTTCGGTATAGGTTACATCATCTGATAAACAATCAGCATTTGGTAAGGCGTCTTCATTGAGGACGGAGGAAGTTGCTCCGGTATCTATTAGAAAAGGGCATTGTTTTCCTGCTACTTTTACCTGAATTATTGGGCGCCTTCCAGTCAAAGTGGTTTGCATCACGTCTAGTCACTCGCTTGCTGCAGGAGCAGAAGCCTGTACTGTCTTTTCTTGTGATTCTCTTGGGACATAGGTACCATCTTCTATATCCCTGGCTTTTTTCCTGCATTCTCTAATCCAATGTCCTGGTTTCTTACAGTAGTGACATGGATTAGTTTTCTTATCCAAATTCCCTTTGTCATAGGTCTGATTTGATCTGTTGTTTTTATTGACCAGACTATTATTTGCTGCTACTCTGATGGGTTTGGATGCTGCCTCACGCATATCCATTTCTATCCCTAATAGTTTTTGTCTGACTATCTGGGGATCATCTAGGGTTCTCCAATCAGGAGTTGCAGCCTTGAACTTTTCCCTAAGTTTTGGGTTAAGATTCTCTATAAAAGTTTTTGTCATCAGTCGAATGACTCCTTCATTGGTAAGGTCCATTCCCTCGTCTCTGTAACTGTTTTCTACCGCTAAGTAGTATTCATCTACAGGCTGTCCTGACTTCTGGGAGACAGTTCCTGAAGTCCCTCTCATTCGTTGTTTAGTTCTCATAAACTCCATAAGTCTGATCATAAAATTCTGTCCTGACAGTGCGGTATTTGGATCCTCACCATCTACTGGTTGAGGTCTATGAGGTTCTATAACTGTCATCAATTCCTGATACAACCCTGGTGTCATTTTCATTCTACATAATTCTGTTCCATCTGACCATGTTCCATTATGGGTGTGTATTATCTGCTGTATGTACGTAGCAAATCTTAGTGGGCATTGTATTGGATCTGGTGCATTCTGAAGTAGGGACATTCCCTCAGCGGGGGTCCATGGAAAATATTGTCTAGTCTGATGGTATCTAGTTACTCTACGCGGTGGATTGCCACCATCTTCTTCTCTGTATGGTCGACTGAGGATACGCACTGGTGCCAACATATCATGTGGTCGTGGTGCTCCACATCCTGCACATGTGTCTCTCCAGTCTGGATTCTGGAGTCCACAGTTTGTACATGTCCATCCACCCGGACCCCGAAGATCAGGATACGGTGTGGGTTCTGACCTGGGCTGATATGGTGATGCCAATGGGTTCATTTGTTTACTGTTTTCTGTTTGTACAATGGGACCCTGTCTGACTGGAGTTCTCCATAATCCATTGTCTTTATTAAAAGTCCAATGGTCTGTCTCTGCTGTTTTTGATAGTTCGACCATGGCCTCTACTTGTTCCTGCCATCCTTTGTCTCTTATCACTCCTGCTTTTCTAACCCGAATGTCCTCCCATAGTTTCCTGTTAAACCTGTCATGCCTTGCTACCTGAAAAGTTTTGCAAACTTTCCCTAAATTCTTAGTTGCTTCTACACCACACCTTTCTTTCGCGATCGTATAGACATCTTGTTCATCATTTGTGGTCTTAGTCTGTTTGTTGCCCATTTTTCCTGACTATTCATACCTTAGGAGGCTTTTTGGGTTAGATAAAATATATTCTATATTTTACCTTTCCTCGTTACCTATTCTGTCCTAAGGAGCCAGTATCTGAAACGGTTTCTCTGGACCGTTTTGTCTGAAGTGTAGAGTAATTCTAACACACATATATATGGCAACAAGGGCAAGACCAACAATACATAAAATGAACCATACAGTCTCCATTATATATCGTGTCCCTGGAGTATTATCATTACTTCCATGGGCTCATTCTGTCAATCTCTTATCCGTCAAAAAGGAGGACAAAGGTTCGGGAGTTAAGCGTGAGCGAAGGTTTCCCCGAAAGGACACAACCTTATGACTCAGTTAGGCAATCTCCGTAATACTTATGTCATCTACCTTAGTGCGGCTTATGAGGCTATTCCCGACATCCACATCTCTTTCATACCATCCGTTTCATAACCTTCTCTGACCTCTCCTTCGGCAGATCCTACAGTATATACATGAATGACCCGAGCTATAGGTATCCTTCTCTACTAGTTCCTCAATCCCAACACAAGATATGCATGAAATTTACGGACTATCGCAGAGCAGATGTAAGAGAACTAACAGTGTCTCTTACCTGGCCAGGTTTGTCATCTGCTGTTCCGATGTCCCAATCTCAGCGGTTACTCGTGCCGGTCGATGAACTTGAAGGAATACGCAGACCTCGGGTCCCTGTTTCGGGCGCCAGGAATTGTTAGGATCATTCAGCCATGGAGGGTCCTTGTTGGAGTCGGGGTATCCCCGTAACAAGAAATACACAGACACGTAGTGTATAATCAAGTACTGGGAAGCCCCTGAGCGCGTCTCCCTCTATGGGTGCTGTCCCTTTATTTATAATAATAATCATTTTTTTTTTTTTTTTGTCAGACATGCGCAGTAAAATGCCTTTGTTTCACAAGCAGTGAAGTGATGATTCATAACAGTGGAATGTTGATAAGAAAGTTTCATAAACAGAAAAGTGATAATTAGTAGAAGGTTGCTGAGACAGCTAAAACAAGTTACAATCTAGTTTCTGGGCGTCAGTCCAAATGTCCAGATAGGGGAAGAATAACTTCATCTGTGTCTTACATCGTAGTCTTGGGTGTAGAATAACTCCTATCATCCTCTCAGCGGTCTCTGTGAGCTTCTCAGCGACATTCAGCCAGCCAGGTATCCTGCCTGCAGTAGATGGAATGTGGCAATGGAACGCTGGCTGCGCGTGTCATAATAGGCTCTGAGCCTTTATATACCTGTGCACAGCAGCAGCCACCTTCAGTCTGCTGCTGGACAGCCAGCAGCAGCAGCAGCAGGAGAGGTATGTAATCAGGAGCCCTCCTGCTAAGGGTAGACAGCTGCTCGTTCCACCCCACCCCTCGCCTTAATTGGTTCTCCTCCCTTCCAACGGTGTTGAGGCGGGTGGGAACAGCAGGGGGTGAAGGTGCTGTGTTTAAAGAGGTGGAGTTATGCAGATCTAAAACGCGTGGATTGCAGCAGCAGCAAGCCGAAAAGTGCAGGCATGTAAGGGATCTAGAGGTTGACAACATGTCTTCTTAACGGGAGTCCAGGAGCTCATCTCCACAAATGGACTTTTCAGGATCCTTGGGTGGCTCCGTAGTTTGAAACCAATTCTGGTTATCGCTTCTCGGCCTTTTGGCTAAGATCAAGTGTAGTATCTGTTCTTATCAGTTTAATATCTGATACGTCCCCTATCTGGGGACCATATATTAAATGGATTTTTAGAACAGGGAGATGGAAAAAGAGCTTGCTCTGTCCACTCCACGCATTGACCTGGTATTGCAGTATCTCCAGGACCGGTGCACCCCTTCTTTAATGCAGTTTCTAAAATCAGAAAGAATTGAATTCAATGTTTTTTGTTCATTTTGCTTGTTTGTCGGATTTTGGGATGGACTCTTTGGCTTTGCTTTTCTTCTCCTCATTGGATTTTTCATGTTCAAAGTTGCAGAAGCCAGATTACAAGCTCATTTTGGTTCAACTTCAGCAACTGTGCATTGCATTGCCATGTAATGTGATGCAATGCTATATTTCTAGCTCTCCCTTTTTACTTCCTTTTGGATAAACAGACATATTAGGCAAGCATTTTGGAGCTTTCACCTAAATAACTACAGGTGGTGAGATAAGCTGCACAATATAATTGACCTTTCAGTATATTGTTGCACACACACCATCTATTTAGCAAATGCCCTTGTTATCAACAGCAGCCTTTTAAACTCACCTGAGCTAACAGGTATGTGCACTGGTTACTCTGCTGCGCTTAAAATTTCTTTTTTGGTTTGCTACAATGCCTTTTCTGAAACGTTGTCTCCTTCTGCTGGAACACTGACTTCTTTCATTTAATGCCTGCAGACTATAAAAGAGAACCCAACCCAAAAAGTTTGGTTGATTAGTCTGTGGCATTCTGTTAAACTGTTGCTTATGGCGGTCTCTGTGAGCTTCTCAGCGACATTCAGCCAGCCAGGTATCCTGCCTGCAGTAGATGGAATGTGGCAATGGAACGCTGGCTGCGCGTGTCATAATAGGCTCTGAGCCTTTATATACCTGTGCACAGCAGCAGCCACCTTCAGTCTGCTGCTGGACAGCCAGCAGCAGCAGCAGCAGGAGAGGTATGTAATCAGGAGCCCTCCTGCTAAGGGTAGACAGCTGCTCGTTCCACCCCACCCCCCGCCTTAATTGGTTCTCCTCCCTTCCAACGGTGTTGAGGCGGGTGGGAACAGCAGGGGGTGAAGGTGCTGTGTTTAAAGAGGTGGAGTTATGCAGATCTAAAACGCGTGGATTGCAGCAGCAGCAAGCCGAAAAGTGCAGGCATGTAAGGGATCTAGAGGTTGACAACATGTCTTCTTAACGGGAGTCCAGGAGCTCATCTCCACAAATGGACTTTTCAGGATCCTTGGGTGGCTCCGTAGTTTGAAACCAATTCTGGTTATCGCTTCTCGGCCTTTTGGCTAAGATCAAGCGTAGTATCTGTTCTTATAAGAACACAAGAGCTACGATCTACACTTGACGAGAGCGATCGAACTCGGAAGGAGAAGAGCTTCGGAGCCCAGCTGACATCGGAGAAGGAAGGCGGATATCGGTGGGAGGAAGAAGCTCTAAAGAATCCAGAAGAAGACGAAGACTCGGAGAAGAATCGGGCTGTCCTGTGGAATCTTCGAGGAAGAAAATCATCGAGACAAAGACCTTTCGGGGAATTTGTCCAGAACACGACGGGAGAAGAATCTGCATAGCTCCACCCATTCCGGGAAAAGTTCCAGATCCAGCTCCAAGAAGTAACTGCAGGAGGAAAGCCATGGCAAGCGCTGCGAGGAAGGCCGAAAAGAAGAGCCTGGAGCAGGGGACAGCCAGGAGGGCCCAGCCAGGAGCCGATTCTGACCCCAAGGACTCTGCCTCCACGACTGGCCAGCAGAAGGGACCCCAGAAGCCCCGCCACGAAGCTCCAGCCCTGGAGCCATGGATGCGGCAGACGGTGGCCCTGAAGCTGAAGGAAGTGGATGGGAGGGTGCCGGACATGTCCTCGGACGTGTTCTGCCAGAAGATGCTGCTGGATCGAGGCTTCTCCAGGTCGGACACCCTCAGCATCCAGACCTTCTTGACGGGGATCTTCTTCGTCACCTTCGCCACTGTGAACACCTGCAGGAGGTTCTGGGAAATGGTAAGCGCAAAAGGACCAGATAATTCTTTCTCTGCCTTTACAGGTAGCTGCCCTATCCAGAGGGACGAAAGGAGGATCACGGTCTCCATGCGCAACCCGCACACCCCAGGCCAAGACATCTGTACCTTCCTGAGACGCTTCTGTTTGGTTGTGAAGGAACCTTCTCACATCCTGAATGGACTCGGCTTCTGGACAGGTAAGTGGTCGGTGACCGTTAGACTTCACAGGGACCTGGCGTACTCAGACGGACTTCGGCACCTGCCCCCGACATTCTCCCTGGGCAACTCCTACGGCCTCATCTATTACCCGGACATGCCGCGGAACTGCAGGAGATGCGGCAAGAACGGCCACGAGATGAAGGACTGCAAGGAGGATGCCTGCAGGATTTGTCGAGTGACGGGACACAGCTCGAAGGACTGCCCGAAGAAGACGTCCTGCAACCTGTGTGGGCTGGCGGCTCATCTGTACAAGGATTGCCCCAAGCGTGAGAGATCCTGGGCATCGGTGGTTGCGACGACCCCAGCTACGGAGGACAAGGCCCCGATGACCAGGCCTGTGAAGGTCAAGGACGCGACGACCAAGGCCCCAGCGGCCAAGGCCGAGACGACCAAGGCCAAAGCGGTCAAGGAGTCGGTGGCCAAAGCCCCAGCGACGGTCCCAGCAGCTCCGAAGCAGAAGAAAAAGTCAAAGGAGGGTAAGAGTTCTGTCACCCCTCTCTCGATCCCTCCCCCTGCCACCCCCGTCCAATCCCCCCCCACCCCGGCCACCCCTGCTGAGGATTCCACTTCCTCTTCCTCCTTCCCCTACTCCTCAGCAGGTGTCCTTTCCCCTGCCCCGGCAGCCACTCTCCCTCCCCAGACCATGGTAGCGGTGGAATTAACCTTTCCTCCACCCGCCGCTATCTATTCCGAGGAGGATTTTCCCCTTCTTGTCTCCCCAGTTCCAACCCGGCGAAAGAGGAAGGTGGAGGACAGCCCTGCTACTGAATCCTCCAAAAAGAAGATTCTGGATTTCGTAGGCGAAAAGGAGGATACCCTCCCTGAGCCAGAAGAGATGGAGCACATGGTTGAGACCCTGGTGGCCGAGCCAGAAGAGGAGGAACTGGTGGTCGCCGAGATCGAGGCCGCGCTGCTTGACCAGATGGAGGAAGAGGGCCTGCTGGTGATCCCGTCACCAGCAGTCAACACCGACGAGGGACCACCCGACCGGAGTGGTAACTAAGGTGTATTGCCTGCGCTAACTTTTTCTTTTTTCCCTACATGATGGCTAATATTAACTTATTTTCCATTAATGTCAGGAGCATCAAGGACAAGTTCAGACGTCAGACTATTTATGCCTTCCTTACTTCCCAGTTGTGTGATGTTTATATGTTGCAGGAATGTTCCCTTCCCTCCTCTAGGTCCTTCAAACATCTGGCCAGGGAGTGGTCCCACGGTCCATCCTACTGGTCCGGTGGGGGTGACTGCAAGTCTGCGGGGGTCGCAATTCTGATCAGGGGGGGCGCATTCACGCTTGAGTCCGTCCAGGAGCTCATCTGCGGCAGGGCTCTTGTTGTAGATGGCAACTGGGCGGGAGAACCTGTCAGGTTCATCAACGTGTATGCGTCCCCACTGAAGAATGAGCGTTTGGAGCTTTTCCAGACCCTGCGGCTTCAGCTTGCCACCACCAGGACCTTAGTGATGGCCGGGGATTTCAACTGCCCCATCGAGGAGGATGGTCGTAGTTCTGGCACATCTGCCAAGTTGGACATCACGTCCAAGCTGCTCATCGAGATGGTAACCGAGGCCTCTCTTCAGGACGTGGTGGGCTCCATGGGGAGAGGCTCCACGAACTATTCGTGGAGCCGACCCGATGGCTCACTCCGCTCCAGGATTGACTTTGTGTTCACCTCTCGGGCAGTCAGGCAGAGTAGGCACTCGATGGTCTCCTGCTTCTTCTCCGACCACAGAGCCATTCACTTACAAGGTGTCCTCGGCGACGGTTTTCCGTCCGGCCCCGGCTCCTGGAAGCTGAATTGTGCTCTGCTGGCTCAGGATGAAGTCGTGGAGGAGCTGAGAGCAGCCTACGCAATGTGGCAGTCCTACAAGGGTAGCTTCCAAACAGTCTCTGATTGGTGGGAATATGTTAAACTTGAGTTTCGCTGTTTCTTTCAGGCCAAGGGTCGACAACAGGCGTGTGAGAAGAGGAGGGACTTCAGAGGGCTGCAGCGCGAGCTGCGGTCGCTGCAGGACCTTCTTAACTGCGGCTGGGACGTGAGGGAGGAGCTGGAGGAGACCAAGAAGAGCCTGAAAAGGCACTTTGAGGAGGAGTCCAAGCGAATCGTCTTCCGTTCCAAAGTGGAGAATCTGGAGAAGGGTGAGAAATGTAACTCATTCTTTTTCAGGAAACTTCATGCCGGTCACACGCCCCTGAACGAGCTGCGAGACGAGAGCGGAAACATGCGACGTGGGAAGGAGGACGTGATGAGGGTCGTCAGCGACTTCTACAGCGAACTCTACTCCCACAAGACTACCGACCCCGACGCTGCTGATAAGTTCCTGTCAGGTATCACTAACCATCTTGATCCTGCAGGCACGGCAGCCTTGGACAAACCTCTGATGGTGGGCGAATTGCTCTCTGCCGCTAAATCCTTTAGGACCGGCAGGACCCCGGGCAGTGATGGTCTTCCAGTGGAGCTCTATGTAGCGCTGGGAGACCTCATCTGTCCGGACCTGTTGGACCTGTACGAGGAGATGGTGGTGGAGGGTAGAATGCCTCCATCTTTGAGGGAAGGAATGGTCACGATCCTGTACAAGCGGAAGGGAGAGAGGTGCGACCTGAGGAATTGGCGTCCCATCACTCTGCTCAACGTGGACTACAAGATCCTGGCCAAGACGATGGCGACACGACTTAAGACGGTCATCGGACGGATCATCCACCCGGACCAGACCTGCGGCATCCCTGGACGTCGCATCGCAGACAGCCTCGCTCTCGTGCGGGACACGGTCGAGTACATCAAGGTCCGCCGCGCACACGCGGCCCTGGTCTCCTTGGATCAGGAGAAGGCCTTCGACCGGGTTTCCCACGAGATCATGGGCCGAGCTCTGCACCGGTTAGGTTTGGGTAACATGTTTTGTTCGTATGTCCGTCTGATGTATTTTGATATCCACAGCTCGGTGTTGGTGAACGGCTGGAAGACTGACCCCTTCCCTGTCCTCTCTGGGGTCAGACAAGGCTGCCCTCTATCACCTCTTCTTTTTGTTTGTGTTATAGAACTCTTCGCAGAGGCTATCCGGCAGAATGGAGAGATCAGAGGGATCACCGCACCGGGTCCGGGACGACACGAGGTCAAGTGCTCGCTCTACATGGACGACGTCACCGTCTTCTGCGCTGATCGTGGTTCAGTCGACGCCCTCGTCCAGACGTGTGAGAGGTTCGGCCGGGCTTCAGGGGCCAAAGTCAACTGCAGGAAGTCGGAAGCCATGCTCTTCGGGGATTGGCAGCCGGCCTCCTCTGCCCCCTTCCCCTTCAACATTCAACCGGATTTCCTCAAGGTGCTGGGAGTCTGGTTCGGGAAGGAAGGAGCGGCCCTCAAGTCCTGGCAAGAACGCTTGGCCAAGGTGAAGCAACGGATCGGACTCTGGAGCCTCAGACACCTCACTTGTGAGGGTAAGGCACTCGTCCTGCGTAATGAGGTCCTGCCCGTCTTGCAGTACACGGCGCAGGCCTGGCCCCCACACGTCACTGTGTGCAGGGCCATTACCAAGACAGTGTTTCACTTTGTCTGGGGATCCAAGATGGACAGAGTCAGGCGGGCCGTCATGTACAAGGAGCCTTGCAAGGGTGGGAAGGGCGTTCCAGATATCCCCACCCTCCTGCGATCCTCTTTTGTGTGTGATTGTGTCCGCCGGACTTTGCAAGTCAAGAATGGCTCCGCGGGCAGGTCCATGTCTCGCTTCTTCCTGCTTCCTCTTTGGAGGCGACTCGGCTGGGACAAGTGGGACAGCTCCTTCCCCTACAACTGGACGACGCCATGGTTCTACGGAGACGTCGTTCGATTTGTGGGGGAGCATCAACTGGAGGGACTCAAGCCCGACTTGTGGAAGCCCAAAACTATCCACAAGCTAATCAGAGCCAAGGATGACGTGGAGAACATCACAGGACTTCACCAGGACACGCTGGAGACTGTGTGGACAAATGTGTCGTCTGACAGGCTGACCAACGGGCACAAGGACTTGTCGTGGATGGCGATTCAGGGCGGACTGCCCGTCCGGTCATTCATGCATGCCCGGAACCTGTGTAAGACCCGGTACTGCCCAAGGTGCCCCTTCGTGGAGGAAACATCTTTGCACACTTTTTGGGACTGCGGATTTGCACAGCGCCTATTGACTGCACTTGAGGACGACCTGAGGAACTCTGTCCCCAGGGCGAGCCTATCGCACCATTCTGTGCTTTACGGACTCTTCCCTGGGGTTCATACCGTCGGAGCCATCCAGGAGGCTTGGCGCCTTATGAACTGCTTCAAGGATGCCGTTTGGGTCGCCAGGAACCGGCTCATCTTGAGGAGGGAGAGGATGTCCATCCAGGACTGCCGCAGGCTGATCCACAGCCTGCTCAGAGACTATTCCATCATGGACGGTCCGGAGGACGAGGACGAGGACTAAACCCCTCCTCCCCCTCTCCCCTTATGTGTCTTGTCTTTCAATAAAGCTTCGGGCCTGTGATTTTCCCCTCCCCATCCCCTTTTTCCCAATCCCCATCCCTTATCACGGTTCGTCGTACTGTATTGATTGACATGCTTTTTCTTTCAGATTGAGTGTTTTGTGTAGCATAGGGGTGTGATGTGTCTAGTTAGTGCGTCGTATCCTCATGCTATGTAAATATGATGTAGAATTCTGTGTGTACTGGGCTGCGGCACTGTACACTGTCTATTAACTTATTTTTTGTGCTAATAAAAGATATATTCAATCAAAAAATCTGTTCTTATCAGTTTAATATCTGATACGTCCCCTATCTGGGGACCATATATTAAATGGATTTTTAGAACAGGGAGATGGAAAAAGAGCTTGCTCTGTCCACTCCACGCATTGACCTGGTATTGCAGTATCTCCAGGACCGGTGCACCCCTTCTTTAATGCAGTTTCTAAAATCAGAAAGAATTGAATTCAATGTTTTTTGTTCATTTTGCTTGTTTGTCGGATTTTGGGATGGACTCTTTGGCTTTGCTTTTCTTCTCCTCATTGGATTTTTCATGTTCAAAGTTGCAGAAGCCAGATTACAAGCTCATTTTGGTTCAACTTCAGCAACTGTGCATTGCATTGCCATGTAATGTGATGCAATGCTATCTTTCTAGCTCTCCCTTTTTACTTCCTTTTGGATAAACAGACATATTAGGCAAGCATTTTGGAGCTTTCACCTAAATAACTACAGGTGGTGAGATAAGCTGCACAATATAATTGACCTTTCAGTATATTGTTGCACACACACCATCTATTTAGCAAATGCCCTTGTTATCAACAGCAGCCTTTTAAACTCACCTGAGCTAACAGGTATGTGCGCTGGTTACTCTGCTGCGCTTAAAATTTCTTTTTTGGTTTGCTACAATGCCTTTTCTGAAACGTTGTCTCCTTCTGCTGGAACACTGACTTCTTTCATTTAATGCCTGCAGACTATAAAAGAGAACCCAACCCAAAAAGTTTGGTTGATTAGTCTGTGGCATTCTGTTAAACTGTTGCTTATGGCGGTCTCTGTGAGCTTCTCAGCGACATTCAGCCAGCCAGGTATCCTGCCTGCAGTAGATGGAATGTGGCAATGGAACGCTGGCTGCGCGTGTCATAATAGGCTCTGAGCCTTTATATACCTGTGCACAGCAGCAGCCACCTTCAGTCTGCTGCTGGACAGCCAGCAGCAGCAGCAGCAGGAGAGGTATGTAATCAGGAGCCCTCCTGCTAAGGGTAGACAGCTGCTCGTTCCACCCCACCCCCCGCCTTAATTGGTTCTCCTCCCTTCCAACGGTGTTGAGGCGGGTGGGAACAGCAGGGGGTGAAGGTGCTGTGTTTAAAGAGGTGGAGTTATGCAGATCTAAAACGCGTGGATTGCAGCAGCAGCAAGCCGAAAAGTGCAGGCATGTAAGGGATCTAGAGGTTGACAACATGTCTTCTTAACGGGAGTCCAGGAGCTCATCTCCACAAATGGACTTTTCAGGATCCTTGGGTGGCTCCGTAGTTTGAAACCAATTCTGGTTATCGCTTCTCGGCCTTTTGGCTAAGATCAAGTGTAGTATCTGTTCTTATCAGTTTAATATCTGATACGTCCCCTATCTGGGGACCATATATTAAATGGATTTTTAGAACAGGGAGATGGAAAAAGAGCTTGCTCTGTCCACTCCACGCATTGACCTGGTATTGCAGTATCTCCAGGACCGGTGCACCCCTTCTTTAATGCAGTTTCTAAAATCAGAAAGAATTGAATTCAATGTTTTTTGTTCATTTTGCTTGTTTGTCGGATTTTGGGATGGACTCTTTGGCTTTGCTTTTCTTCTCCTCATTGGATTTTTCATGTTCAAAGTTGCAGAAGCCAGATTACAAGCTCATTTTGGTTCAACTTCAGCAACTGTGCATTGCATTGCCATGTAATGTGATGCAATGCTATCTTTCTAGCTCTCCCTTTTTACTTCCTTTTGGATAAACAGACATATTAGGCAAGCATTTTGGAGCTTTCACCTAAATAACTACAGGTGGTGAGATAAGCTGCACAATATAATTGACCTTTCAGTATATTGTTGCACACACACCATCTATTTAGCAAATGCCCTTGTTATCAACAGCAGCCTTTTAAACTCACCTGAGCTAACAGGTATGTGCGCTGGTTACTCTGCTGCGCTTAAAATTTCTTTTTTGGTTTGCTACAATGCCTTTTCTGAAACGTTGTCTCCTTCTGCTGGAACACTGACTTCTTTCATTTAATGCCTGCAGACTATAAAAGAGAACCCAACCCAAAAAGTTTGGTTGATTAGTCTGTGGCATTCTGTTAAACTGTTGCTTATGGCGGTCTCTGTGAGCTTCTCAGCGACATTCAGCCAGCCAGGTATCCTGCCTGCAGTAGATGGAATGTGGCAATGGAACGCTGGCTGCGCGTGTCATAATAGGCTCTGAGCCTTTATATACCTGTGCACAGCAGCAGCCACCTTCAGTCTGCTGCTGGACAGCCAGCAGCAGCAGCAGGAGAGGTATGTAATCAGGAGCCCTCCTGCTAAGGGTAGACAGCTGCTCGTTCCACCCCACCCCCCGCCTTAATTGGTTCTCCTCCCTTCCAACGGTGTTGAGGCGGGTGGGAACAGCAGGGGGTGAAGGTGCTGTGTTTAAAGAGGTGGAGTTATGCAGATCTAAAACGCGTGGATTGCAGCAGCAGCAAGCCGAAAAGTGCAGGCATGTAAGGGATCTAGAGGTTGACAACATGTCTTCTTAACGGGAGTCCAGGAGCTCATCTCCACAAATGGACTTTTCAGGATCCTTGGGTGGCTCCGTAGTTTGAAACCAATTCTGGTTATCGCTTCTCGGCCTTTTGGCTAAGATCAAGTGCTTTATTGCAGGAGATTGTGGTTGAAGGGCACTCGGGTACCCCTCTCCTTGGCCTGGCAGGATCGTCCACTTTGGTGGACTTAACCTGCTTGCTGCTATTAGGGAGAGGGCTTAGTCCCAGGGTAACGAGTTGCGATCCCCCAGCTTCCAGGTGTTTTTCGCTGCAAGAACACTGGGAGCGCAGATTGCAAGCGGCTGCAATTTGCAACCTTGTTGCGTTTTTCCATGGAGGTTGACCCTAACCTCGTGCCTCTTTATGCAAGGCTAAAAAACTCTATCCGAGTTCACTTCACGGCGGGTGGCTCGGATATGAGGAAATTAGGGTATGTAGTCCAGGACGTGCTCAGGAACCTTCTTGGCGTACAAAGGAATGAAATTCTCTCCATCCAGGATTATCCCAGAAGAGGTGACTATGACATCACATTCACCGGAGAAGGTATTTTTAGAGATGTACTAGAAAAGTTAAAAAAAGTTGAAAATAGTCCTGTTTTGAAAGGGATACACATTGTTGAGCACGTCCTGGATGAGGTAAGACTGGTTATTGTAAAAATATTTTCGCCCTTTGTTTCTGCTCCAGAAGTAATGTCATTTCTAGCAATTTATTTTAAAAGTGTTAAATGTATTGGGAAGATATTAAACGAATATAACATATGGACATCTAAGTGGAAATTCCTTGTGAAGTGTACAAGAGATCCAAATACACCAGGTGGTATACGGCTCCCCCCTGCCCGTTTCAAAATTGGGCAAACAAATGGGGATTTCTTCTTTTCTGGGATGCCAGTATATTGCAGAAATTGTGGGCGCTATGGTCATTCAAAAGAAAACTGTCATGTATCATGTAGAAATTGTGCTAGTGAAGAACATGAGACAAAAGAATGCCCTAAGGAAAAGAAATGCAGTTTTTGCCAGACTCCAGGTCACTTTTATTTTTCTTGCCCTCACAGATTTCGGGAAGATGAGCAAAAGGGGAAGTCCAAGACGTCCGACCAAGGACCAAAAGATCAGACCACCCCTCAGGAGGAGGAACAACAACCTGGAGCCTCTGGAGACAATAAGGGCGTACCAAATAGTGAAGTGTCTCCAGAGTCTATGACAGGTAAAATACCAAATCCCAAAACCTGGCTGCAGGACCTGCGGGAGTCCAAAAGGAGGGCTGAGAAGGAGCAGAAGGGCACTACTGGTAAGGTCAAAAGGGACCGGCAAAAGGCCGACACAGAAGCCCATGCCCAGTCTGGGTCTCCTAGTGCTGAGGGCGCTGAGTGGATAAAGGTGGGTCCTAAGAAAAAGAAAAAGGGTGGTTCGGAGGAGGCAGCAGGAGGTGAACAGATGGACACTTCTCCAGAAGGGGACGTGGACGCTGGACCCTCAGGGGTTTCGGTCTCCGCTGCTACAGGTGGGGACCGGGATCTTGCTGCCTCTGAAGAGTCAGAGGCTCTGCCTTGTGCGCAACCTCCTCCTATAGGACGACCTTCTACAGGTCAAACAGGGGCGGCGGAACCCCTCGGGGACCCACCTGATGAGGAACCGCATGGCCAGCCAATGGAGACCCAGCGGGTTCTGCCAGCCAGCCCTCCGAGCTATGCCAGTGTAGCGTCGGGTTTATATAAATGTGGTAATCTTTCCTCCTCCACGGAGACTCTCGTGACGATACTATCAGATGAGGAGGGAGGCGCAAGCCCAGTGGTCTGATCAGGTTCATCGGACAGGTAAATCCGTTGCTCTTAGTTACCTAAGTAAAATTTCTACATTTTCTAATGATGGCTGAACTCAAAGGTATTTCCCTCAACGTGAGAGGCATAAAATCTAACACGAGAAGATCTGCTCTTTTTAATTTTTTTACGTGTTTTACTGCATCTGTATTTTTTCTGCAAGAATGTAATATCCCACATGAAATGTCATATCAAAAATATAAAGATGAGTGGAAGTGTGGGCCATCTGTCTGGTCCGGATCGAATGCTGCAGGATCAGCGGGTGTAGCCATACTTTTTAAAGGGAACGTTTTAATTGATTTTATTCAGGAAATTTTACCAGGTCGTATTTTATTAGTGAAAGCTTTTATTGATGGTATTAGATGGCAGTTTTTAAATTTTTATGGATCCCCAGAGAAAAATGAAAGAGCCGAAATGCTTGATCTTTTACCATTATTTATTAATAACTCTGAACCTTTTATCTTAGCAGGGGATTTTAATTGTGTTTTAAAAGGTGAAAACCGGCGCTCCAGCTCTGTAAGCAGGAACTACGATAAAACCTCAGGTATGCTACATGATATAGTCAAAGATGCTAAATTGATAGACATATATAAAGAGTGTCATAGTGACAGCACAGAGGACGCCGGTTTCACTTGGAGCAATGCTAATTGTAGCTCTAGGATTGATTTTATTTTTGGTTCAGATAAAACAATACCTGCCAAATGTGAAGTTTTAACTAATATATTTTCAGACCATAAACTTTTATCCTTTACCATAAAAGTAAATGACAACAAAAAATGTGGTAAGAAAAGCTGGAAAATGAACGTATCCCTTTTAACCGACCCGCAGATTTTATCAGATTTTATTGAGTTTTATAGGAAATGTAGAAAAGGGAAAAAAACAAATGAGACTATGAGTGTATGGTGGGATAGAATGAAAGTAAAAATAAAAGACTTTTTTATTAAAAAGAGTATATGTAGAGCCAAAGAAAAATATGAAGAATATAGAATTTTAAATACCCGCCTACAAACATTATTTAAGCTCAGAGACAATGGGATAGATGTACAAGTTGATATTTCAAACTTAAAAGAAGAGATTTCAAAATGGCTAGAACAAAAAGGAAAAGAGATCATTTTTCGTTCTAGAGTACAACATATAGAAGAAAATGAAAAGTGTTCCAGATATTTTTTTAGGAAAAATAAAAAAGAAAAAGTGATAATTGACCATATAGATGGTGAGAATAATATAAAAAATATGCTGGGTAAAGTTGAGGTTTTTTTTTCTAATCTTTTTAATGGAAAAAATATAGATAATAAATTAATGGATGATTCGCTGCAAGGACTAACAGCTGTTTTAGATCCCGCATCCCACGAGTTTTTATCCCCTTTTGGAACAAGAAGTGTTAAAAACTATTAAAAGTTTTAAAACTGGAAAGGTCCCTGGTCCTGATGGCATCCCAATAGAATTTTATGTATGTTTTTATGATATTTTAAAAGATGATTTGTTTTATTTGTTTACTGAGGTTTTTAATAATAAGGTTTTATTAAATTCCTGGAAGAAAGGTGAAGTCTCCCTCCTATACAAAAAAGGCGATAAATCAAAATTAGAAAACTGGAGACCAATAACACTTTTAAATTGTGACTATAAAATAATGGCTAAAATTTGTGCAAATCGTCTAAAAGAAGTCATCAGCAAAGTTATTCATTCTAATCAAGTGTGTGGGGTGCCGGGGCGCAGTATATGGGACAATCTGAATTTAGTGAAAGACTGTATTGAGGATGTGAAAGACAGAAAGGGGAAAATGGCGATTTTATCTATTGATTTTGAAAAAGCATTTGACCGTGTCTCACACTTTTATCTTTTTAAAGTTTTAGAGAAAATGGGCATACCAGAAGGGTTTTTACTATCGCTTAAAGCATTTTACAAGGATTGTACAAGTAAGATTTTAGTGAATGGTTTTAAGACACAAGAGGTATTTTTACGGTCAGGGGTGAAACAGGGATGCCCTCTGTCCCCCCTACTGTTTATCTGTGCACTGGAACCAATGTTATGTGCAATACGCCAAAATAAACAGATATGCGGTGTCCCTCTGCCTGGAAGCGGTGGTTTGGAGGCCAAGGTTGTAGGCTACATGGATGACGTGGCGGTCTTGTGTACAGATGCACCATCACTTACGGCCACTCTCCATCAAGTGCAATCCTTTTGCCTAGCTTCTGGTTTTAAAATCAATTTTAATAAGTGTAACATTTTAAGTGTTGGGGGGATGATTTTACGTGATGTACCAATTAATGTCTCCGAATCCATTTCCATTTTAGGTATATCATTCACTGAAAATAATGATGGTTATAATAGTTGGGAAACAGTTATACAGAAAGTAAATACGAAAATATGTATGTGGAACATGAGGAGACTTACAATGGAGGGTAAAGTATTGGTTTTAAAGATGGTGATTTTACCTCTTTTATTGTATCTTAGCATGGTTTTCCCCCCGCCTGTTAATGTTTTAAAAAAGATAACCAAAACCTGTTTTACCTTCTTTTGGAACTCAAAAATGGAAAAGCTGAAAAGAGAAATCGTGATGAAATCAAAAGTAAAAGGTGGTAAAGATTTTCCAGATTTTAATAGGTTTCTTTTAATCCATCTGTTCGTTTACTGTTTTAATGCCCTTTTTAAGAATCACTATTCGTCCTTTTTTATGCGTTTTAATACAGGATTTTTTATGAGAAAGTTTGGATGGTATGAAGTTAATATATCTGTGCCCCATGCTTTTAATTTGTCGACGCATTATGAGATTTTAAAGAAAATAGTGTCCGATTTTAATTTAGGGACTAAGAAAATAGAGGAATTAAGAAATAGTAAGAAACTAATTAAAGAAATACGTAAAAGTGAGGAAATATGTAATGTTGACAGATATGATGATGACAAATCTATGTCTATCTGGAAAATGATTAACGTTTTTTATCTTTTTAATGAACAGAGAGATCTGGCTTGGAGTTGCATGCACCGCTGTCTTCCTTGCCGGGCATTCCAATACAGAAGAGGATTTGTGAGGTCTGCCATCTGCCCAAGAGCCGGATGCCAAGACGAGGAAACGGTGGAACATCTATTATGGACATGTAATTTTGCAAAGGATTTCTGGAGAAGACTGCTCCCCCTACTGGAAAGGGTGGCAGACCTCAAGGACTTTACATATAAAACTGTGCTATACGGATTTATGGAATGCCCCACAATGGACCAGTACACAATGGCTTGGAAGACAGTGAACTGCGCTAAGTCATCTCTCTGGAAAGCGCGCAACATTGCTATTTTTAAACAAGATGTTTTATCAGTGAATGATGTTTTAAGTTTATGTTTATGTGAAATGTATACTTATTATTTAATTGACAAAAAGAAGAATGTACATATTTCCAAAAAATGGCTTGTTGACCAATGGAACCTAATTATTTAAAATCTTTGTATTTTTTTGTTTTGTAAATTTCAGTTGTCTTTTAACGTTTGGTATTTGTGTAATTATGCTTGTAATTTGTTAAAGTTTTAATAAACGGTTTTATCCCTCTGCAGGGGATAGCCAAATTAAAAAAAAAAAATCTGTTCTTATCAGTTTAATATCTGATACGTCCCCTATCTGGGGACCATATATTAAATGGATTTTTAGAACAGGGAGATGGAAAAAGAGCTTGCTCTGTCCACTCCACGCATTGACCTGGTATTGCAGTATCTCCAGGACCGGTGCACCCCTTCTTTAACGCAGTTTCTAAAATCAGAAAGAATTGAATTCAATGTTTTTTGTTCATTTTGCTTGTTTGTCGGATTTTGGGATGGACTCTTTGGCTTTGCTTTTCTTCTCCTCATTGGATTTTTCATGTTCAAAGTTGCACAAGCCAGATTACAAGCTCATTTTGGTTCAACTTCAGCAACTGTGCATTGCATTGCCATGTATTGTGATGCAATGCTATCTTTCTAGCTCTCCCTTTTTACTTCCTTTTGGATAAACAGACATATTAGGCAAGCATTTTGGAGCTTTCACCTAAATAACTACAGGTGGTGAGATAAGCTGCACAATATAATTGACCTTTCAGTATATTGTTGCACACACACCATCTATTTAGCAAATGCCCTTGTTATCAACAGCAGCCTTTTAAACTCACCTGAGCTAACAGGTATGTGCGCTGGTTACTCTGCTGCGCTTAAAATTTCTTTTTTGGTTTGCTACAATGCCTTTTCTGAAACGTTGTCTCCTTCTGCTGGAACACTGACTTCTTTCATTTAATGCCTGCAGACTATAAAAGAGAACCCAACCCAAAAAGTTTGGTTGATTAGTCTGTGGCATTCTGTTAAACTGTTGCTTATGGCGGTCTCTGTGAGCTTCTCAGCGACATTCAGCCAGCCAGGTATCCTGCCTGCAGTAGATGGAATGTGGCAATGGAACGCTGGCTGCGCGTGTCATAATAGGCTCTGAGCCTTTATATACCTGTGCACAGCAGCAGCCACCTTCAGTCTGCTGCTGGACAGCCAGCAGCAGCAGCAGGAGAGGTATGTAATCAGGAGCCCTCCTGCTAAGGGTAGACAGCTGCTCGTTCCACCCCACCCCCCGCCTTAATTGGTTCTCCTCCCTTCCAACGGTGTTGAGGCGGGTGGGAACAGCAGGGGGTGAAGGTGCTGTGTTTAAAGAGGTGGAGTTATGCAGATCTAAAACGCGTGGATTGCAGCAGCAGCAAGCCGAAAAGTGCAGGCATGTAAGGGATCTAGAGGTTGACAACATGTCTTCTTAACGGGAGTCCAGGAGCTCATCTCCACAAATGGACTTTTCAGGATCCTTGGGTGGCTCCGTAGTTTGAAACCAATTCTGGTTATCGCTTCTCGGCCTTTTGGCTAAGATCAAGTGTAGTATCTGTTCTTATCAGTTTAATATCTGATACGTCCCCTATCTGGGGACCATATATTAAATGGATTTTTAGAACAGGGAGATGGAAAAAGAGCTTGCTCTGTCCACTCCACGCATTGACCTGGTATTGCAGTATCTCCAGGACCGGTGCACCCCTTCTTTAATGCAGTTTCTAAAATCAGAAAGAATTGAATTCAATGTATTTTGTTCATTTTGCTTGTTTGTCGGATTTTGGGATGGACTCTTTGGCTTTGGTTTTCTTCTCCTCATTGGATTTTTCATGTTCAAAGTTGCAGAAGCCAGATTACAAGCTCATTTTGGTTCAACTTCAGCAACTGTGCATTGCATTGCCATGTAATGTGATGCAATGCTATCTTTCTAGCTCTCCCTTTTTACTTCCTTTTGGATAAACAGACATATTAGGCAAGCATTTTGGAGCTTTCACCTAAATAACTACAGGTGGTGAGATAAGCTGCCCAATATAATTGACCTTTCAGTATATTGTTGCACACACACCATCTATTTAGCAAATGCCCTTGTTATCAACAGCAGCCTTTTAAACTCACCTGAGCTAACAGGTATGTGCGCTGGTTACTCTGCTGCGCTTAAAATTTCTTTTTTGGTTTGCTACAATGCCTTTTCTGAAACGTTGTCTCCTTCTGCTGGAACACTGACTTCTTTCATTTAATGCCTGCAGACTATAAAAGAGAACCAAACCCAAAAAGTTTGGTTGATTAGTCTGTGGCATTCTGTTAAACTGTTGCTTATGGCGGTCTCTGTGAGCTTCTCAGCGACATTCAGCCAGCCAGGTATCCTGCCTGCAGTAGATGGAATGTGGCAATGGAACGCTGGCTGCGCGTGTCATAATAGGCTCTGAGCCTTTATATACCTGTGCACAGCAGCAGCCACCTTCAGTCTGCTGCTGGACAGCCAGCAGCAGCAGCAGCAGGAGAGGTATGTAATCAGGAGCCCTCCTGCTAAGGGTAGACAGCTGCTCGTTCCACCCCACCCCCCGCCTTAATTGGTTCTCCTCCCTTCCAACGGTGTTGAGGCGGGTGGGAACAGCAGGGGGTGAAGGTGCTGTGTTTAAAGAGGTGGAGTTATGCAGATCTAAAACGCGTGGATTGCAGCAGCAGCAAGCCGAAAAGTGCAGGCATGTAAGGGATCTAGAGGTTGACAACATGTCTTCTTAACGGGAGTCCAGGAGCTCATCTCCACAAATGGACTTTTCAGGATCCTTGGGTGGCTCCGTAGTTTGAAACCAATTCTGGTTATCGCTTCTCGGCCTTTTGGCTAAGATCAAGTGTAGTATCTGTTCTTATCAGTTTAATATCTGATACGTCCCCTATCTGGGGACCATATATTAAATGGATTTTTAGAACAGGGAGATGGAAAAAGAGCTTGCTCTGTCCACTCCACGCATTGACCTGGTATTGCAGTATCTCCAGGACCGGTGCACCCCTTCTTTAATGCAGTTTCTAAAATCAGAAAGAATTGAATTCAATGTTTTTTGTTCATTTTGCTTGTTTGTCGGATTTTGGGATGGACTCTTTGGCTTTGGTTTTCTTCTCCTCATTGGATTTTTCATGTTCAAAGTTGCAGAAGCCAGATTACAAGCTCATTTTGGTTCAACTTCAGCAACTGTGCATTGCATTGCCATGTAATGTGATGCAATGCTATCTTTCTAGCTCTCCCTTTTTACTTCCTTTTGGATAAACAGACATATTAGGCAAGCATTTTGGAGCTTTCACCTAAATAACTACAGGTGGTGAGATAAGCTGCACAATATAATTGACCTTTCAGTATATTGTTGCACACACACCATCTATTTAGCAAATGCCCTTGTTATCAACAGCAGCCTTTTAAACTCACCTGAGCTAACAGGTATGTGCGCTGGTTACTCTGCTGCGCTTAAAATTTCTTTTTTGGTTTGCTACAATGCCTTTTCTGAAACGTTGTCTCCTTCTGCTGGAACACTGACTTCTTTCATTTAATGCCTGCAGACTATAAAAGAGAACCCAACCCAAAAAGTTTGGTTGATTAGTCTGTGGCATTCTGTTAAACTGTTGCTTATGGCGGTCTCTGTGAGCTTCTCAGCGACATTCAGCCAGCCAGGTATCCTGCCTGCAGTAGATGGAATGTGGCAATGGAACGCTGGCTGCGCGTGTCATAATAGGCTCTGAGCCTTTATATACCTGTGCACAGCAGCAGCCACCTTCAGTCTGCTGCTGGACAGCCAGCAGCAGCAGCAGCAGGAGAGGTATGTAATCAGGAGCCCTCCTGCTAAGGGTAGACAGCTGCTCGTTCCACCCCACCCCCCGCCTTAATTGGTTCTCCTCCCTTCCAACGGTGTTGAGGCGGGTGGGAACAGCAGGGGGTGAAGGTGCTGTGTTTAAAGAGGTGGAGTTATGCAGATCTAAAACGCGTGGATTGCAGCAGCAGCAAGCCGAAAAGTGCAGGCATGTAAGGGATCTAGAGGTTGACAACATGTCTTCTTAACGGGAGTCCAGGAGCTCATCTCCACAAATGGACTTTTCAGGATCCTTGGGTGGCTCCGTAGTTTGAAACCAATTCTGGTTATCGCTTCTCGGCCTTTTGGCTAAGATCAAGTGTAGCATCTGTTCTTATCAGTTTAATATCTGATACGTCCCCTATCTGGGGACCATATATTAAATGGATTTTTAGAACAGGGAGATGGAAAAAGAGCTTGCTCTGTCCACTCCACGCATTGACCTGGTATTGCAGTATCTCCAGGACCGGTGCACCCCTTCTTTAATGCAGTTTCTAAAATCAGAAAGAATTGAATTCAATGTTTTTTGTTCATTTTGCTTGTTTGTCGGATTTTGGGATGGACTCTTTGGCTTTGCTTTTCTTCTCCTCATTGGATTTTTCATGTTCAAAGTTGCAGAAGCCAGATTACAAGCTCATTTTGGTTCAACTTCAGCAACTGTGCATTGCATTGCCATGTAATGTGATGCAATGCTATCTTTCTAGCTCTCCCTTTTTACTTCCTTTTGGATAAACAGACATATTAGGCAAGCATTTTGGAGCTTTCACCTAAATAACTACAGGTGGTGAGATAAGCTGCACAATATAATTGACCTTTCAGTATATTGTTGCACACACACCATCTATTTAGCAAATGCCCTTGTTATCAACAGCAGCCTTTTAAACTCACCTGAGCTAACAGGTATGTGCGCTGGTTACTCTGCTGCGCTTAAAATTTCTTTTTTGGTTTGCTACAATGCCTTTTCTGAAACGTTGTCTCCTTCTGCTGGAACACTGACTTCTTTCATTTAATGCCTGCAGACTATAAAAGAGAACCCAACCCAAAAAGTTTGGTTGATTAGTCTGTGGCATTCTGTTAAACTGTTGCTTATGGCGGTCTCTGTGAGCTTCTCAGCGACATTCAGCCAGCCAGGTATCCTGCCTGCAGTAGATGGAATGTGGCAATGGAACGCTGGCTGCGCGTGTCATAATAGGCTCTGAGCCTTTATATACCTGTGCACAGCAGCAGCCACCTTCAGTCTGCTGCTGGACAGCCAGCAGCAGCAGCAGCAGCAGGAGAGGTATGTAATCAGGAGCCCTCCTGCTAAGGGTAGACAGCTGCTCGTTCCACCCCACCCCCCGCCTTAATTGGTTCTCCTCCCTTCCAACGGTGTTGAGGCGGGTGGGAACAGCAGGGGGTGAAGGTGCTGTGTTTAAAGAGGTGGAGTTATGCAGATCTAAAACGCGTGGATTGCAGCAGCAGCAAGCCGAAAAGTGCAGGCATGTAAGGGATCTAGAGGTTGACAACATGTCTTCTTAACGGGAGTCCAGGAGCTCATCTCCACAAATGGACTTTTCAGGATCCTTGGGTGGCTCCGTAGTTTGAAACCAATTCTGGTTATCGCTTCTCGGCCTTTTGGCTAAGATCAAGTGTAGTATCTGTTCTTATCAGTTTAATATCTGATACGTCCCCTATCTGGGGACCATATATTAAATGGATTTTTAGAACAGGGAGATGGAAAAAGAGCTTGCTCTGTCCACTCCACGCATTGACCTGGTATTGCAGTATCTCCAGGATCGGTGCACCCCTTCTTTAATGCAGTTTCTAAAATCAGAAAGAATTGAATTCAATGTTTTTTGTTCATTTTGCTTGTTTGTCGGATTTTGGGATGGACTCTTTGGCTTTGCTTTTCTTCTCCTCATTGGATTTTTCATGTTCAAAGTTGCAGAAGCCAGATTACAAGCTCATTTTGGTTCAACTTCAGCAACTGTGCATTGCATTGCCATGTAATGTGATGCAATGCTATCTTTCTAGCTCTCCCTTTTTACTTCCTTTTGGATAAACAGACATATTAGGCAAGCATTTTGGAGCTTTCACCTAAATAACTACAGGTGGTGAGATAAGCTGCACAATATAATTGACCTTTCAGTATATTGTTGCACACACACCATCTATTTAGCAAATGCCCTTGTTATCAACAGCAGCCTTTTAAACTCACCTGAGCTAACAGGTATGTGCGCTGGTTACTCTGCTGCGCTTAAAATTTCTTTTTTGGTTTGCTACAATGCCTTTTCTGAAACGTTGTCTCCTTCTGCTGGAACACTGACTTCTTTCATTTAATGCCTGCAGACTATAAAAGAGAACCCAACCCAAAAAGTTTGGTTGATTAGTCTGTGGCATTCTGTTAAACTGTTGCTTATGGCGGTCTCTGTGAGCTTCTCAGCGACATTCAGCCAGCCAGGTATCCTGCCTGCAGTAGATGGAATGTGGCAATGGAACGCTGGCTGCGCGTGTCATAATAGGCTCTGAGCCTTTATATACCTGTGCACAGCAGCAGCCACCTTCAGTCTGCTGCTGGACAGCCAGCAGCAGCAGCAGCAGGAGAGGTATGTAATCAGGAGCCCTCCTGCTAAGGGTAGACAGCTGCTCGTTCCACCCCACCCCCCGCCTTAATTGGTTCTCCTCCCTTCCAACGGTGTTGAGGCGGGTGGGAACAGCAGGGGGTGAAGGTGCTGTGTTTAAAGAGGTGGAGTTATGCAGATCTAAAACGCGTGGATTGCAGCAGCAGCAAGCCGAAAAGTGCAGGCATGTAAGGGATCTAGAGGTTGACAACATGTCTTCTTAACGGGAGTCCAGGAGCTCATCTCCACAAATGGACTTTTCAGGATCCTTGGGTGGCTCCGTAGTTTGAAACCAATTCTGGTTATCGCTTCTCGGCCTTTTGGCTCAGATCGGGGTGTTTGCCTCGGTCTGGGCTGAGGGGTGCGTATTTTCGGCTCGTGTGGTGGAGAAAGCGATCCGTGCCTTGGGCATTACAATGGCGGCTGTAAAGAATACCGTGCGATTGGAGGTTATTGAGGACCACAGACATAACATCGGCTTGGAATTTATTGTCCGGAATATAGTGATGGAATTGACGGGATTTAAACTGGAGAAGATTTTTTGTATCCAGGAGTTTCCTAAAGCTGGTAATTATGACATTTCTTTCTACTTGGAAGCAGACTGTTTGACTTTCTTTCAGCGTTTAAAAGAGAAAAGACATCATGAGTATTTACAATTTATAATCCCTAAGCCTTTGTTTTCTAATATTGAAAGGCCCATTACTGTACACATGTATAACCCGTTTGTGGAGATCCCTTTGATTAGAGCTTTCTTATCACGGTATTGCTCAGTAATAAGGGGGGGAATCATGCAAAAGAATATTTTTGCTGTTTTCAATGGGAATGTGAAATTTTGGGCTCGTTTCAAATCTGACCCTGAGGGTATTGGTGGAACCATGCACCCACCTGCAAATTTCTCCATTGGAGGAAATAGAGGATTCCTACATTATCCTGGTCAGCCCTCTTTTTGTAGGAAATGTTTTTGTTATGGCCATATAGCTGCGGAATGTACCTCTGATGTAACTTGTAGGAATTGTAAAAAATCAGGGCATGAAGCCTTTGAATGTCCCTATCCTGCAATATGTGACTTATGTGGTGAAAATGGCCACACTTGTAGATCATGTCCTAATGTTAGCCGTCAGGTTTTTTTGGCGCGTCTTAATACTGAGAGACGTAGGACATGGGGGGAGAGACAGGGGGCTCCTCAGGCACAGGAGGGCCCTACTGAAATCCCTCGTGTTGTTCCTGAAACTACTACAATGGTGGAGGAAGTGGTGGATTTTATTCCCACTGTGGCTGAGGTGCATGATATCACTGTAGAGGGAAATCTTGGAGACCAGGTGCAGCCTGACGTGGGTGTGGCACCACCTGTAGAGTTGCCTTCTGGGTCAGGGGCTGAGACGGCTCTCAGTGAGGTAATTGAGGAGGTGGAAAGCTCTGAGGAGATGTCTGCCCCAAGTTCCGTTGACATACAGTGGTCAGTTTCTCCAGAGGAAATAGAGGCTGCCAGGATGCCTTCAGCTGAAAATGCTGCCATCGTTTGTAAAGCCTTGGCCAAACAGAAGAAGACTGGTAAAACTGTAAAGAGGTTACAAAAGAAGAAATTTGAGTCTTTTGAGTCTCACAACCCTTTTTCCGTCCTATCTGACTCTGGGGAGGACTCACATTTGAATGAACCTTATAAGGCCACTCCCATATCACCTAGTGAAGGTTTCTTAGAGGAAAAGGATGTGGCAGGCTTGGAGAGCCTATTTGAATTTTCTGAGGTGGCCTGAGACATGTTGATTTCCTTTTCTGGTCTTCCCGGTCTCCATAACCTGCATTGACACCTATGGTCCTGCGGCTGAAAATAATCTCCCAGAATGTACGTATGTTTGCATCAGCGACAAAGCGTGCCACTGTTCTGGACTATTTGGCATCTAAGGGCTGTGACATTATATGTGTTCAAGAATGTGGTTTATCTAAATTTCCTAAACAAAATGAGTGGCTGTATGGGGAGGCAGTGTGGTCCTTTTCTAATACTAACAGAAATGATGGCATTGGAATCCTTATCCAAAACAGAGACATTCGCTTAAAACAGAAAACTATTATTCTGGAAGGAAGATGTGCTTGTATCACTCTATCATACCTTGGTTGGGACTTTAAACTAATTTGCATATATGCAAATGTGGATAAAAATGAGCGCTTATCACTCTTCAAAAAATTGACTTTTTTTTTGCATGGCAAGTTGCCTGTTTTTGTTATTGGTGACTTTAACTGTATTTTTTCAAAAGAAGCAAGGGCAGGTTCATGGCAATCTAAAGTGGATGTTACAGGTAATCTATGGAACCAAATGACTAAAGGCTTCTCCCTTAGGGATGCTGTGTCGGAGAAGCCGGGACCTTTTACATATCATTCAGATGATGGCCATGCCGAGTCTAGACTGGACTATTTTTTTGTTTCCTCACCGGCAGTTAAATGTGTTAAGTATTCCCAAGAGAAAGTTTGCTTCTCTGATCATGAGTGTTTGCTTGGGGTGTTTGAGGTGGATGGTTTTTTCTATGGCAAAGGGAGGTGGCGGATGAATGTGAGTGTTCTGGATGACAAGCAAGTTTTCAGGTGTTTTTCAAAAAAATACCATGGTTGGGTGAGGAGGAAAAGGGATTTTTGCAATATCTTGGAATGGTGGGTGTGGGTCAAGGTTAGAATTAGGGATTTTTTCAGGAAAATTGGCTATATTAAGGCTAAAAAGAAGAGATTATTATATACACAAATAAATAGGAGGATTTCCTTTTTGCATGAATGTAGAGCTATGGGTATAGATGTTAAAAGTGAGTTGGTTAAAATGAAGAACGAAATGGGTGATTGGATGTTTGGACGAGGAAAGGAAATCATATTCCGGTCGAGAGTGAAGTTTAGGGAACAGAATGAGAAATGTACGCGCTTCTTTTTTAAGAAAATGTGTGGTGGTAAACGGGATATGCATGTGTTAGTGAATGATAAGGGTGATGAGGTACATGGTGAGGGAGTGATCAAGGAAGTGGTTAATTTTTATAAAGGCTTGTATGGGGAGAAAAAGTGTGATTTGGGGAACGAGAATGAGTTTTTGCAGGTACTTGGAAATTTTGTTACAGAAAGTGAAAGTCAGGCTTTGATGGATGATTTAACAGAGAAAGAATTGTTGGGTGTGATCTCCAAGTCTCCGAAGAACAAATCCCCTGGGCAGGATGGAATCCCATGTGATTTTTATGCAAAATATTGGGACGTTGTTTCTCAGGATCTGTTTGAAGTCATGAAATCCTTGTTTGCCGGAGTGAGTATGCCTGAGTGTATGAAGGGAGGTTTGGTTGTGTTATTGTTTAAAAAAGGTGATAGAAAGAGGCTAGCCAACTGGAGACCAATTACGCTGCTTAATGCTGATTATAAGATTTTTGCGAAAATTTTGGCTTGTCGTATGAGAGAAGTGATAGCATCTGTGATTGAGGAGGAACAAGTGTGTGCGGTGCCTGAACGGAGGATACAAGAGAACATCTGTCTGGTGAGGGATGTGCTAGAGGATTGTAAGAGTAGAAAGAAAGGTGTGATTGTATGTGCGCTTGACTTTGAAAAGGCCTTTGATTGTGTGGCTCACGTGTTTTTGTTCAATGTGTTGTTGAAAATGGGCTTTCCAGAACGTTTGGTTAGATTGATTATGGGAATGTATGAGGGTGCTAGAAGTGTGGTACAGGTGAATGTTTTTTTATCTGAGTCTTTTGAAATATTGTCAGGGGTGAGGCAGGGGTGCCCACTTTCTCCAATCATGTTTATTTGTGTGATGGAGCCCCTTCTCCAGCTTATTAGAAGGGATACAGTTTTTAAGGGGTTTTTGATCCCTGGCTGTGATGGTAAGGCAATTAAAGTGATTTGTTATATGGATGATGTGTGTGTGTTGTGTGATTCTGAGAGTGATGTCGCAAGGGTTAAATGGTTAGTCCAATGTTTTTGTGTGGCCTCTGCTTTCAAAATAAATTGGGAAAAAAGTAAGGTTAAGGGATTTTTTAGTAGTAAAAAAGTGTGTGATGCAGATATGGAATGTGTGGAAGGGGGGATTAAAGTGTTGGGGGTGTGTCTGGATGAGAGTTTAAAAGGGGACAAGAGTTGGGAGGATCTGGGTGGTAAAATTGCAAGGAAATTGGAATTATGGCGTCTGCGTGATCTGTCCTTTACTGGGAAAATTTTAATCATTAAAAGTATCATTCTCCCTATGCTTATTTATGTAGCTTTGATTTTTCCCCCACCTGTTGGAGTTTTGAAGAAGATTAATAGATTACTTTTTGTGTTCCTTTGGGGCAGTAATATAGAGAAGGCCAAGAGGGAATTTCTTCATAGGTGTAAAAGGAATGGTGGCCTAGGATTCCCTAACATCGAGACTTTTATTGGTCTGAATTGTATTAGTTTTTTTGCAGGACTTTTATTAAAGCAATCCAAGGCTGCATGTATGTGTAGATACCTTGGAGGCTCCGTCTTCCATCGGTTAAAATGGATGAATTATGATAACTGTAAACCTACTGCTTATGTATGCCCTTATTGGTACCTACAATTGGAATGTTTTATCAAAAAATTTCATCTTGAGAAAGTTCAGATGGTGGTTTTTCTGAAGAATAAAAGCATGGTGAAAAGGATGTGTGTGGATAATAGGATGTGTGAAATTAATGGGTTAAGGTCAGCTGAGGCGGAGGATGTCTGGTGTAAGCTGGTCAAACATGATATGTCTAACAAACAGAAAGATTTAGTTTGGATGTCTTTGCATGGGATTTTACCTGTGAGGAGTGTACAAAAAAGGAAAGGGTTGGCGGTGTCTGAAAGGTGTCCGAGAGAGCGGTGTGGGTGTAATGAAGAGGTCCATCATGTTCTATGGTCATGTAGGTTTGCGAAGGATGTTTGGTCTAAATTGGGTGGGTTATGTATGGAATTGACTGGGGTGAAACGTTTGAATTTTGAAATTGTCATGTTTGGGTTATGCATGTTAAACCGTGAAAAGGATAGGATTTTGTGGCTGTTTTTGGCTTGTGTGAAGGAGGTTTTGTGGAATTGCCGGAACTTGTATGTGTTTAAAAATGAGCGTTTTGAGGTGGATGATTGTGTTAAAATGGTCCTTGAGAAGTTATATTTCTATTATAAGTGTGATATGAAAGGTGGGATGGATGCAGAGGGAGTATGGAAATTCCGGAAATGGAAACATATAATTAGTCTGTAATTTTGTTTTTTTCTGATGTGTATATTGCATTTTTTCAATTTAACTGGATAATAAAAGAAACCATCATGATGAGTTTTAAACGATAAATGATTGTGGAATGGTTGTTTTTTTCAGATGAGGAGACGACCTTTTATTCTGCATTATTGTTTTAAACCTGAATGGTTTTGTAAAAAAAAAAAAAAAAAATCTGTTCTTATCAGTTTAATATCTGATACGTCCCCTATCTGGGGACCATATATTAAATGGATTTTTAGAACAGGGAGATGGAAAAAGAGCTTGCTCTGTCCACTCCACGCATTGACCTGGTATTGCAGTATCTCCGGGACCGGTGCACCCCTTCTTTAATGCAGTTTCTAAAATCAGAAAGAATTGAATTCAATGTTTTTTGTTCATTTTGCTTGTTTGTCGGATTTTGGGATGGACTCTTTGGCTTTGCTTTTCTTCTCCTCATTGGATTTTTCATGTTCAAAGTTGCAGAAGCCAGATGACAAACTCATTTTGGTTCAACTTCAGCAACTGTGCATTGCATTGCCATGTAATGTAATGCAATGCTATCTATCTAGCTCTCCCTCTTTACTTCCTTTTGGATAAACAGACATATTAGGCAAGCATTTTGGAGCTTTCACCTAAATAACTACAGGTGGTGAGATAAGCTGCACAATATAATTGACCTTTCAGTATATTGTTGCACACACACCATCTATTTAGCAAATGCCCTTGTTATCAACAGCAGCCTTTTAAACTCACCTGAGCTAACAGGTATGTGCGCTGGTTACTCTGCTGCGCTTAAAATTTCTTTTTTGGTTTGCTACAATGCCTTTTCTGAAACGTTGTCTCCCTCTGCTGGAACACTGACTTCTTTCATTTAATGCCTGCAGACTATAAAAGAGAACCCAACCCAAAAAGTTTGGTTGATTAGTCTGTGGCATTCTGTTAAACTGTTGCTTATGGCGGTCTCTGTGAGCTTCTCAGTGACATTCAGCCAGCCAGGTATCCTGCCTGCAGTAGATGGAATGTGGCAATGGAACGCTGGCTGCGCGTGTCATAATAGGCTCTGAGCCTTTATATACCTGCGCACAGCAGCAGCCACCTTCAGTCTGCTGCTGGACAGCCAGCAGCAGCAGGAGAGGTAAGTAATCAGCAGCCCTCCTGCTAAGGGTAGACAGCTGCTCGTTCCACCCCACCCCCCCGCATTAATTGGTTCTCCTCCCTTCCAACGGTGTTGAGGCGGGTGTGAACAGCAGGGGGTGAGGGTGCTGTGTTTAAAGAGGTGGAGTTATGCAGATCTAAAACGCGTGGATTGCAGCAGCAGCAAGCCGAAAAGTGCAGGCATGTAAGGGATCTAGAGGTTGACAACATGTCTTCTTAACGGGAGTCCAGGAGCTCATCTCCACAAATGTACTTTTCAGGATCCTTGGGTGGCTCCGTAGTTCGAAACCAATTCTGGTTATCGCTTCTCGGCCTTTTGGCTAAGACCAAGTTTCTTGTGTGGGGTCCTTGAGTGTTTTCCCTTGGCCTTCCGGCATCGCCATCTTGATGGCTTAAGCCGGTTGCTGCTTTAGGGGGAGAACGAGGAGGAACGAGAGAGTGATCATAATGGGCGTGAAGATACGCTATGCTGGGACCGATGACAATCGGGTTCGCAATGCATTCCGCATTGAAGTTGATGCTGCTGTCAGAGAGCGTTTCAATCTGTCGTATATGGTGCACGAGGTGATCTTCAAAATCCTGGAAGTGACAAGAGAAAACATCGTCTGCCTGCAGGAATCCCGGAAAGAAGGACGGTATGTCTTGGTGCTGCAATCTATGGCGGCTTGCCGGAACCTGTATAAGAAGTTGAGGGAGCAGGAGAAGAATCCAACCTTGTATGGTTTGACTTTTACAGTCTTGTACTCCAAAGGTGATGTTCCCCTAGTCATATTTATGTATAATCCCTTTATGCACGAACATGACATTGCGACTTTTCTTAAGAGGCATTGTGACTTTGTGAGCAACAGTCACAAAATCATGAACGAGGAGAACTTATGGACTGGCAAATACAGATATTTTGTCAGATTTGGGGAAAGTTCTTCGGAGCCTGGAGGTGTTCATTACCCTCCCCAAAGTTTCTCTATCGGGAGAGATAGGGGTATTCTCTTCTTTCCTGAGGCCCCAGTTATTTGCAGGAAATGTAAGAAGTACGGACACTTACAAGAGGTTTGTACTGCTGTGCCTGTTTGCTCCAAGTGCAACCAAAGTGGGCATGTTGCTAAGGACTGTACCAATCCAATTGTTTGCAATGCTTGTGGTATGGAGGGGCATGCCTTTAAGGATTGTACTCGTCGTGCGAACGAGGGCAAGGCAAGGGCATACTCTGAGGTGGTCTCGAACTCTCCGAGGCCTAAGAGTGTGGCACCTGAGGCCGCAGTTTCTTCCAGGGTGAAGGTAGTGGAACAGCGTGTGGAGACTGCTCCAGTGAGGGCGTCTGCTGACCTACTGGTGGAGCCCGGGAGACTGGAAGAGGTTCTGGCAGCTGAGATGGACATTTCTTCCTATCAGGGGGGTTTCATTGACTCCTTTTGTGAAGAACGTGAGGGAGCCTTGGAAATCCCAGGGGACCCAGCTCTCAGTTGGAGCAGTGAAAGTATGGATGAAGAGGGAGCTGGAGGTCAAGGAGACTTCACTGAGACTGGGGTGAGGTCTTCTAAGGAACCGGACCGCGCTAAGAATAAAAGGGCCCGGTTGTCTGAACCATCAAGTAGCCAATGCGTGGCAAGTCCGGTGAGTGAGCGGGATTACCCAGTGGTTTCTCTTTCTCCTGCGTCAACGGCTTACCTGGAGGAGAATTTGGAGTCCACTATCTTTCAGCTAAGTGGGAGTTCGCCGGATGACAAAGGATAAGGAAGGCATGTTTTTTTGCTGAGACTGGTGTTTCTGGTTTTTGAGCCAAAGAATGGTCTCTAAACCAAATTGGGACATTGCGTCCCTTAATGTAAGACTTTTAAAGTCTAGAGTTAGAAGATCTGTGATTCTGGACTTCTTACATAACCATTCTTTTGATATTATGTGTCTACAGGAGTGTGGTATAGAAGAACCCCTGGAAGACGCTGATTGGCCATATGGCCAGCATATCTGGTCTGGCTCTAGTGGGAATAAAAATGATGGAGTTGGGATAGTATTAAATAATAGAAATTTTGTTTTTGAATATTATAAGGTAATAGAGGTGGGTCGTTGCATCTCTGCAGTTGTGTGTGGGAGGGGGTGGAAAGTTAAAATTATAAATATTTATGGTCCTACAAAAAAAGAAGACAGGTTAAGTTTATTAGATAAATTATGTTTAGAATTACCTGGTAGGATCCCTGTGATAGTAACAGGTGATTTTAACTGTGTAACTGAGGGGAAAGTTGATGCCTCAGGAAAAAAATTGGCAAACATTATTTCTGATTTTTTCTTTTTTGATGCTGCTGAGGTTTATTTGGGGAAGCCACCACCACCAACCTATAAAGCTGACAGGGGTGGGATAACATCTAGGATTGATAGGATGTTTTTTTCTAAAAATATAATATGTGATGGTTTTTCTCAATTTTCAGTTCCTTTTTCGGACCATGTGTGCCTGAAAGGTGAGTTTAGAGGGGATTTAAGGCGGGTGCATGGGAGAGGTGTGTGGAAATTGAATGTGAGTTTGCTTGAGGATGAGAGAATTGTGAATGATTTTAAGAAAAAATATAGTTGGTGTAAATCTCAAAAGAGTAAGTTTGAAAGTGTGTTGGTGTGGTGGGATTGGATGAAGTATGAAGTGCAAAAGTTTTTTCGTCGATGGGGCTATAAAAAGGCTGCCATGGTTAGGAGTCAATATAAAGATTTAATGATGAGGGTGGAATGGCTGGAGAAAATGAGGATGTGTGGTGTGGATGTGGATGATTTGTTAAGAAGTGCAAGAGAGGATTTGAAGAGGACTTTGGAGAGGAAGGGAAGGGAAATAATTTTTAGGTCAAAGGTGGTCCATCTTGATAAAGATGAAAAGTGTTCAAGATATTTCTTTAAAAAAATAAATGGTAAGAAGGAGGGTATGGAGGAGATTTTTGATGTGGATGGTGTTTGTGTGAGTGGGGAGGATGTAATGAAGGAAGTGGTCACGTTTTATGCTGAGTTGTTTGGCAGGAAGTGGGTGGATGAGAGTTTGAAAGAAGAAGTGCTTAAGACTTTGGATTGTAAGGTGGATGAGGATGGATGTTCTGGTCTATGTGAGGCAGTGATTGAGGAGGAAGATAAGAAAGCGGTGTTTGGTGCAAGGAAAAATGTGACGCCTGGGAAGGATGGTTTGCCTGTGGAGCTATATGTTATGATGTGGGAAGTGATGGGTATGGATTTAGTGGAAGAGTGTCAGTTTATGTGGGAGAATGGGATGCTTGCGGGTTCAATGAAGGAGGGAGTGGTGGTCTTAATCCATAAGAAAGGGGATAAAAGGTGTTGAGTAATTGGAGGCCAATTACGCTTCTGAACGCCGATTACAAGGTATTCAGTAAAATTTTGGCGTGTCGGATGCGTGTGGTTGTAGCTGATGTGATTGGTAAAGATCAAGTGTGTGCAGTGCCTGGTAGATGTATGACGGATAATCTGTGTCTTTTAAGAGATGTGTTGTGGGATTGTAAAGTAAGAAAGCAGAAGTGTATGGTGATGGCTGTTGACTTTGAAAAGGCGTTTGATCGCGTGTCTCATGTGTTTCTATTTGAGGTTTTGCGTAGAATGGGTTTTCCGGAGAAATTTGTGCGTGCCGTGAGAGGATTGTATGGGGAGGTGGTGAGTGAATTTCTGGTGAATGGGTTTTTGAGTGAGAAAGTGTGTATTAGGTCTGGTGTGAGGCAAGGTTGTCCCATGTCACCGGTATTATTTGTGTGTATGATTGAGCCACTGCTGTGTATGATTCGGAAAGAGAAAGTGGTGCGTGGTTTGTTAGTGCCAGGGAGTGGTGGAATGACTGTGAAAGTCTTAGGATATATGGATGATGTAGTAGTGGTGAGTGAGAGTGTGGCCTCTATGGAGAGAGTAAAATTGTTGTTGAATTTTTTTTGTGGCGCGTCAGCGTTTCGTGTGAATTGGAACAAATGCATGTTTAAATGTTTTGGTGACAATAGGATTAAGATGGATGGTGTGGCTGGTGTGGATGGTGCAATTAAAGTGTTGGGAGTTTTTTTTAATGATGATTTGAAAGGTTATGAGAGTTGGGATGAATGTGGTGAGCGGATTGTGCGGAAGATGAATTTTTGGAAGTTACGTTCTTTGTCTTTGGTAGGGAAGGTTCTTATTATTAAGGCTGTTATTCTCCCTATTTTGCTTTATGTTTCTTGTATTTTTCCAGTGCCCTATAGGAAAATTAAAAAAGTGGAGAAACTATTTTTTGTGTTTTTTTGGGGCAGTAGGATGGAAAGACTTAAGAGAGAGATTTTGTTTAAGCAATATTTGTATGGGGGACTGAAGTTTCCGAATATTGAAGTGTTTCTAACATTGCATTTTATTAAGACTACGGTCATTTTGATTGGGAAGAATAATAAAGGGGCATTTATGTGTAAGTATTTGGCTGGATGGATGCTGTATGGTCTGAATTGGGTGAAGCGTGATAAGAATGTGCCTGTTGCTTTTAAGTGTCCTGAGTGGTATGGTTTGATTGAGAAGTTTGTGAGGAAGAATGATTTGTTAGAAGTTGCAATGAAAGACTTTATGTTGGTTAAGAAGGTGATGGGGAAGATGTGTGTGAATGAGTGTGAGAGTAATGTGGTGGGATTGCGTTCTATGGAAGTTGCGCGGGTATGGAAGAAGTTAAGCATTCAAGGTGTGTCGAATAGACAGCGAGATATAGTATGGATGGGCCTTCATAATATTTTGCCAGTGAGGGATTTTCAGAAGAAAAGAGATCTCATAAGATCTGCAGTATGTCCAAGGGATGGTTGTGGAGCGAATGACACGGTGAGGCACCTTATGTGGGATTGTAATTTTGCGTATGATGTGTGGAGAGGTGTGGGTGGACTGTGTAAAGGGGTTGCTGGTGTGAAGTTTATTGATTGGAGAGTGACTATGTTTGGTTTTGGTGCTAGTCGTCGTGGCCTAGAAAGGATGATGTGGTTTATTATGGTGTGTGTGCAGGAGAGCTTGTGGGATGTGAGAAATTTGTGTGTGTTTAAAAGAGTAAATTTAACAGTAAATGATTGTATTAGGTTGATCTTAGCAAGACTATATGTAATCTATTTGTGGGATACAAGAGAAGGTGGTGGTGGTGGAACAGATTCTGAAGGTGTGTGGAAATACCTTAAGTGGCAGGATATGGTTAAATACCGTTGATATTTTTTCTGGAAATTTCTCTGGCATAGGATTACTTGTTTGTATTTTTGTTGAATAATACTTTAATAAAGAAGCCACAATGATGTTTATGAAGTGGCAGTATAACTTATGACGAAGTCTGGTTAACTGTTTGCTTATATCTAAACCTGAGTGGTTTTAAAAAAAAAAAAAAAAAAATCTGTTCTTATCAGTTTAATATCTGATACGTCCCCTATCTGGGGACCATATATTAAATGGATTTTTAGAACAGGGAGATGGTAAAAGAGCTTGCTCTGTCCACTCCACGCATTGACCTGGTATTGCAGCATTTCCAGGACCAGTGCACTCATTCTTTAATGCAGTTTCTAAAATCAGAAAGAATTGAATTCAATGCTTTTTGTTGCTTTTGCTTGTTTGTCGGATTTTGGGATGGACTCTTTGGCTTTGCTTTTCTTCTCCTCATTGGATTTTTCATGTTCAAAGTTGCAGAAGCCAGATTACAAGCTCATTTTGGTTCAACTTCAGCAACTGTTCATTGCATTGCCATGTAATGTGATGCAATGCTATCTTTCTAGCTCTCCCTCTTTACTTCCTTTTGGATAAACAGACATATTAGGCAAGCATTTTGGAGCTTTCACCTAAATAACTACAGGTGGTGAGATAAGCTGCACAATATAATTGACCTTTCAGTATATTGTTGCACACACACCATCTATTTAGCAAATGCCCTTGTTATCAACAGCAGCCTTTTAAACTCACCTGAGCTAACAGGTATGTGCGCTGGTTACTCTGCTGCACTTAAAATTTCTTTTTTGGTTTGCTACAATGCCTTTTCTGAAACGTTGTCTCCCTCTGCTGGAACACTGACTTCTTTCATTTAATGCCTGCAGACTATAAAAGAGAACCCAACCCCAAAAGTTTGGTTGATTAGTCTGTGGCATTCTGTTAAACTGTTGCTTATGGCGGTCTCTGTGAGCTTCTCAGTGACATTCAGCCAGCCAGGTATCCTGCCTGCAGTAGATGGAATGTGGCAATGGAACGCTGGCTGCGCGTGTCATAATAGGCTCTGAGCCTTTATATACCTGCGCACAGCAGCAGCCACCTTCAGTCTGCTGCTGGACAGCCAGCAGCAGCAGGAGAGGTAAGTAATCAGCAGCCCTCCTGCTAAGGGTAGACAGCTGCTCGTTCCACCCCACCCCCCGCCTTAATTGGTTCTCCTCCCTTCCAACGGTGTTGAGGCGGGTGGGAACAGCAGGGGGTGAGGGTGCTGTGTTTAAAGAGGTGGAGTTATGCAGATCTAAAACGCGTGGATTGCAGCAGCAGCAAGCCGAAAAGTGCAGGCATGTAAGGGATCTAGAGGTTGACAACATGTCTTCTTAACGGGAGTCCAGGAGCTCATCTCCACAAATGGACTTTTCAGGATCCTTGGGTGGCTCCGTAGTTCGAAACCAATTCTGGTTATCGCTTCTCTGCCTTTTGGCTAAGACCAAGTTTCTTCTGTGGGGTCGTGAGTGTTTTCCCTTGGCCTTCCGGCATCGCCATCTTGATGGCTTAAGCCGGTTGCTGCTTTAGGGGGAGAACGAGGAGGAACGAGAGAGTGATCATAATGGGCGTGAAGATACGCTATGCTGGGACCGATGACAATCGGGTTTGCAATGCATTCCGCATTGAAGTTGATGCTGCTGTCAGAGAGCGTTTCAATCTGTCGTATATGGTGCACGAGGTGATCTTCAAAATCCTGGAAGTGACAAGAGAAAACATCGTCTGCCTGCAGGAATCCCGGAAAGAAGGACGGTATGTCTTGGTGCTGCAATCTATGGCGGCTTGCCGGAACCTGTATAAGAAGTTGAGGGAGCAGGAGAAGAATCCAACCTTGTATGGTTTGACTTTTACAGTCTTGTACTCCAAAGGTGATGTTCCCCTAGTCATATTTATGTATAATCCCTTTATGCACGAACATGACATTGCGACTTTTCTTAAGAGGCATTGTGACTTTGTGAGCAACAGTCACAAAATCATGAACGAGGAGAACTTATGGACTGGCAAATACAGATATTTTGTCAGATTTGGGGAAAGTTCTTCGGAGCCTGGAGGTGTTCATTACCCTCCCCAAAGTTTCTCTATCGGGAGAGATAGGGGTATTCTCTTCTTTCCTGAGGCCCCAGTTATTTGCAGGAAATGTAAGAAGTACGGACACTTACAAGAGGTTTGTACTGCTGTGCCTGTTTGCTCCAAGTGCAACCAAAGTGGGCATGTTGCTAAGGACTGTACCAATCCAATTGTTTGCAATGCTTGTGGTATGGAGGGGCATGCCTTTAAGGATTGTACTCGTCGTGCGAACGAGGGCAAGGCAAGGGCATACTCTGAGGTGGTCTCGAACTCTCCGAGGCCTAAGAGTGTGGCACCTGAGGCCGCAGTTTCTTCCAGGGTGAAGGTAGTGGAACAGCGTGTGCAGACTGCTCCAGTGAGGGCGTCTGCTGACCTACTGGTGGAGCCCGGGAGAGTGGAAGAGGTTCTGGCAGCTGAGATGGACATTTCTTCCTATCAGGGGGGTTTCATTGACTCCTTTTGTGAAGAACGTGAGGGAGCCTTGGAAATCCCAGGGGACCCGGCTCTCAGTTGGAGCAGTGAAAGTATGGATGAAGAGGGAGCTGGAGGTCAAGGAGACTTCACTGAGACTGGGGTGAGGTCTTCTGAGGAACCGGACCGCGCTAAGAATAAAAGGGCCCGGTTGTCTGAACCATCAAGTAGCCAATGCGTGGCAAGTCCGGTGAGTGAGCGGGATTACCCAGTGGTTTCTCTTTCTCCTGCGTCAACGGCTTACCTGGAGGAGAATTTGGAGTCCACTATCTTTCAGCTAAGTGGGAGTTCGCCGGATGACAAAGGATAAGGAAGGCATGTTTTTTTGCTGAGACTGGTGTTTCTGGTTTTTGAGCCAAAGAATGGTCTCTAAACCAAATTGGGACATTGCGTCCCTTAATGTAAGACTTTTAAAGTCTAGAGTTAGAAGATCTGTGATACTGGACTTCTTACATAACCATTCTTTTGATATTATGTGTCTACAGGAGTGTGGTATAGAAGAACCCCTGGAAGACGCTGATTGGCCATATGGCCAGCATATCTGGTCTGGCTCTAGTGGGAATAAAAATGATGGAGTTGGGATAGTATTAAATAATAGAAATTTTGTTTTTGAATATTATAAGGTAATAGAGGTGGGTCGTTGCATCTCTGCAGTTGTGTGAGGGAGGGGGTGGAAAGTTAAAATTATAAATATTTATGGTCCTACAAAAAAAGAAGACAGGTTAAGTTTATTAGATAAATTATGTATAGAATTACCTGGTAGGATCCCTGTGATAGTAACAGGTGATTTTAACTGTGTAACTGAGGGGAAAGTTGATGCCTCAGGAAAAAGATTGGCAAACATTATTTCTGATTTTTTCTTTTTTGATGCTGCTGAGGTTTATTTGGGGAAGCCACCACCACCAACCTATAAAGCTGACAGGGGTGGGATAACATCTAGGATTGATAGGATGTTTTTTTCTAAAAATATAATATGTGATGGTTTTTCTCAATTTTCAGTTCCTTTTTCGGACCATGTGTGCCTGAAAGGTGAGTTTAGAGGGGATTTAAGGCGGGTGCATGGGAGAGGTGTGTGGAAATTGAATGTGAGTTTGCTTGAGGATGAGAGAATTGTGAATGATTTTAAGAAAAAATATAGTTGGTGTAAATCTCAAAAGAGTAAGTTTGAAAGTGTGTTGGTGTGGTGGGATTGGATGAAGTATGAAGTGCAAAAGTTTTTTCGTCGATGGGGCTATAAAAAGGCTGCCATGGTTAGGAGTCAATATAAAGATTTAATGATGAGGGTGGAATGGCTGGAGAAAATGAGGATGTGTGGTGTGGATGTGGATGATTTGTTAAGAAGTGCGAGAGAGGATTTGAAGAGGACTTTGGAGAGGAAGGGAAGGGAAATAATTTTTAGGTCAAAGGTGGTCCATCTTGATAAAGATGAAACGTGTTCAAGATATTTCTTTAAAAAAATAAATGGTAAGAAGGAGGGTATGGAGGAGATTTTTGATGTGGATGGTGTTTGTGTGAGTGGGGAGGATGTAATGAAGGAAGTGGTCACGTTTTATGCTGAGTTGTTTGGCAGGAAGTGGGTGGATGAGAGTTTGAAAGAAGAAGTGCTTAAGACTTTGGATTGTAAGGTGGATGAGGATGGATGTTCTGGTCTATGTGAGGCAGTGATTGAGGAGGAAGATAAGAAAGCGGTGTTTGGTGCAAGGAAAAATGTGACGCCTGGGAAGGATGGTTTGCCTGTGGAGCTATATGTTATGATTAGTGTTGAGCCACCCCCGTAGTGTTCGAGTTCGGTTCGGTTCGTCGAACACCGGGATGTTCGAGGAACTGTTCGTCGAACTGTTCGTCGAACACCTTAGAACACCGTCGAACACCGTTAAAACCAATGGCAGGCGAACAAAAACACATAGAAACACATAGAAAACACCTGCAAAGGTGTCCAAAAGCTGACAAACTGCTCAGAAGACACTCTCTTTAAAAAAGCCGGCCGGCAAATTCAGCAGCGGCATACACCGGTACCCGACAATTTAGACAAGAAGGAATAGAGCATCACACATAGATTAGATAGATAGAAACATGTCAGTCACACATATAAGAAGCACAGTGACAGTGTTGGTTACTGCACTTGTCATTTAGTGTAAAGGATTTATTAAAAAAAATATTAGTGTTTTCATGCACCGTCTCTTTAAAAAAGCCGGCCGGCAATTCAGCATCTGTACCCGACAATTTAGAACAGAAAGAATAGAGCTTCACACATAGATTAGATAGATAGAAACATGTCAGTCACATATATATGAAGTACAGTGATAGTGTTGCTTACTGTACTTGTCATTTAGTGTAAAGGATTTATTTAAAAAAATAATAGTGTTTTCATGCACTGTCTCTTTAAAAAAGCCGGCCGGCAATTCAGCAGCGGTACCCGACAATTTAGAACAGAAAGATAGAGCATCACACATAGATTAGATAGATAGAAACATGTCAGTCACATATATATGAAGTACAGTGATAGTGTTGGTTACTGTACTTGTCATTTAGTATTAAAATAAAGGATTTATTATTAAAAAAATTGGCGTGGGGTTCCCCTTAATTTTAGGCTCTAGCGGAGGTTAAGCAGACGGCTGGGGCAGATGTTTGAAGCCTGGGAAGGGGGTAATACCCACGGAGCTTCCCAGGCTACTAATATCAGCCCCCAGCTGAATACATAGCCTTTACTAGCTATTAAAATGGGGGACCCCCCAAAAAAAATGACGTGGGGTCCCCCCTAATTTAATAGCTAGCAAAGGCTAGGCAGACAGCTGGGGGCTGATATTAATAGCCCAGGAAGGGAGCCATGAATATTGGCCCCCTCCCAGGCTAGAAACACCAGCCGTCAGCCGCCCCAGAAATGGCGCATTCATAGGATGCGCCAATTCTGGCACTTAGCCTCGCTCTTCCACGCTGCCCTGGTGCGGTGGCAGGGGGTAATAGGGTTGGGGTTGATGTCAGCTTATAATGCCAGCTGACATCAAGCCCAGGTTAGTAATGGAGAGGCGTCTATAAGACACCCCCATTACTAACCCCATAGTCAAAGTTAAAAAAAACACAAACACCCAGAATAAAGTCCTTTAATTGAAATAAAGACACAATCCTTTATTGTTCTAAATTAAACCATACTTACCATCACGCCCATTCCAGCTGAAGCCAACGATCTCCTGCAATAAAAGAAAAATAATAAAGCAACCTCATCCTTACCTTTCCATGGTTCCCACGACAGCTTCAGCTCTGCTACATCGAGATGACAGGCTGGACCGCAGCAGAACGCTGCCATCCAGCCTGTCATCCCGCAGACACTGAGAAGCGCAGGCTTGCTTGCGCTGCTCAGCGTCTCTCTGTGACGACATCCAGATGAGCCGAGTTCATGTCCAATGAACTCGGCTCACCTCATGCACGTCACTGACAGCGTGGGAAAATTCTCACGCTGAAGCGCTGATTGCAGGAGAATTTTCCCACGCTGTCAGTGACGTGCAGTAGGTGAGCTGAGTTCATTGGACATGAGCTCACCTCATGCACATCACTGACAGCGTGGGAGAATTCTCCTGCACTCAGCACTTCAGCGTGAGAATTTTCCCACGCTGTCAGTGACGTGCATGAGGTGAGCCGAGTTCATTGGACATGACCTCGGCTCATCTGGATGCCGTCACAGCGAGACAGTGAGGAGCGCAAGCATGCCTGCGCTTCTCAGTGTCTGCGGGATGACAGACTGGATGGCAGCGTTCTGCTGCGGTCCAGCCAGTCATCTTGATGTAGCAGAGCTGAAGCTGTCGTGGGAACCATGGAAAGGTAAGGATGAGGTTGGTTTATTATTTTTCTTTTATTGCAGGAGATCGTTGGCTTCAGCTGGAATGGGTGTGATGGTAAGTATGGTTTAATTTAGAACAATAAAGAATTGTGTCTTTATTTCAATTAAAGGACTTTATTCTGGGTGTTGTGTTTTTTTTAAATACTTTACTAGAAATTCATGGCGGTCATGTCTAATACTGGCGTGACCCCATGAATTTTGGGCTTGGGGCCAGCTGATAATACCAAGCTAGCCCTAACCCCTTTATTACCCAGTGAGCCACCGCACCAGGGCCCTGGATGAGTTGGGTACAGCGCCAGAAGATGGCGCTTCTATGAACGCGCCATTTTCCGGGGTGGCTGCGGACTGCAATTTGTAGCGGGGGGGGCCCAGAAAGCTTGGGCCTCCCTGCGCTGCAGATTCCAGCCCCCAGCTGCCTAGTTGTACCTGGCTGGACACAAAAATAGGGCGAAGCCCCACGTACTTTTTTTTTAATTATTTCATGAAATTCATGAAATAATTTTAAAAAAATTGATGTTGGGCTTCGTCCTATATTTGTGTCCAGCCAGGTACAGCAGGCAGGAACGGGCTGCCCTCAACCACCAGCTGCCTATTTGTACCTGGCCGGACACAACAATATAGGGAAGGCCTTTTTTTCTTAATTATTTCATGAAATAATTTAAAGAAAATTGACGTGGGGCTTCGCCCTGTTTTTGTGTCCAGCCAGGTACAACTAGGCAGCTGGGGGCTGGAATCCGCAGCGCAGGGAGGCCCAAGCTTTCTGGGCCACCCCCGCTGCAAATTGCAGTCCGCAGCCACCCCGGAAAATGGCGCGTTCATAGAAGCGCCATCTTCTGGCGCTGTACCCAACTCATCCAGGGCCCTGATGCGGTGGCTCACTGGGTAATAAAGGGGTTAGGGCCAGCTTGGCATTATCAGCTGGCCCTAAGCCCGAAATTCATGGGGTCACGCCAATATTAGACATGACCACCATGAATTTCTAGTAAAGTATTTAAAAAAAACACAACACCCAGAAAAAAGTCCTTTAATTGAAATAAACACACAATTCTTTATTGTTCTAAATTAAACCATACTTACCATCATGCCCATTCCAGCTGAAGCCAACGATCTCCTGAAATAAAAGAAAAATAATAAAGCAACATCATCCTTACCTTTCCATGGTTCCCATGACAGCTTCAGCTCTGCTACATCGAGATGACAGGCTGGACCGCAGCAGAACGCTGCCATCCAGCCTGTCATCCCGCAGACACTGAGAAGCGCAGGCTTGCTTGCGCTCCACAGTGTCTCTCTGTGAGGGCATCCAGATGAGCCGAGTTAATGTCCAATGAACTCGGCTCACCTCATGCACGTCACTGACAGCGTGGGAAAATTCTCCTGCACTCAGCGCTTCAGCGTGGGAGAATTCTCACGCTGAAGCGCTGAGTGCAGGAGAATTCTCCCACGCTGTCAGTGACGTGCAGGAGGTGAGCTGAGTTCATTGGACATGAGCTCACCTTATGCACGTCACTGACAGCGTGGGAGAATTCTCCTGCACTCACCGCTTCAGCGTGAGAATTTTCCCACGCTGTCAGTGACGTGCATGAGGTGAGCCGAGTTCATTGGACATGAACTCGGCTCATCTGGATGTCGTCACAGAGAGACGCTGAGCAGCGCAAGCAAGCCTGCGCTTCTCAGTGTCTGCGGGTTGAGAGGCTGGATGGCAGCGTTCTGCTGCGGTCCAGCCTGTCATCTCGATGTAGCAGAGCTGAAGCTGTCGTGGGAACCATGGAAAGGTAAGGATGAGGTTGCTTTATTATTTTCCTTTTATTGCAGGAGATCGTTGGCTTCAGCTGGAATGGGCGTGACGGTAAGTATGGTTTAATTTAGAACAATAAAGGATTGTGTCTTTATTTCAATTAAAGGACTTTATTCTGGGTGTTTGTGTTTTTTTTAACTTTGACTATGGGGTTAGTAATGGGGGTGTCTTATAGACGCCTCTCCATTACTAACCTGGGCTTGATGTCAGCTGGCATTATAAGCTGACATCAACCCCAACCCTATTACCCCCTGCCACAGCACCAGGGCAGCGTGGAAGAGCGAGGCTAAGTGCCAGAATTGGCGCATCCTATGAATGCGCCATTTCTGGGGCGGCTGACGGCTGGTGTTTCTAGCCTGGGAGGGGGCCAATATTCATGGCTCCCTTCCTGGGCTATTAATATCAGCCCCCAGCTGTCTGCCTAGCCTTTGCTAGCTATTAAATTAGGGGGGACCCCACGTCATTTTTTTGGGGGGGTCCCCCATTTTAATAGCTAGTAAAGGCTATGTATTCAGCTGGGGGCTGATATTAGTAGCCTGGGAAGCTCCGTGGGTATTACCCCCTTCCCAGGCTTCAAACATCTGCCCCAGCCGTCTGCTTAACCTCCGCTAGAGCCTAAAATTAAGGGGAACCCCACGCCAATTTTTTTAATAATAAATCCTTTATTTTAATACTAAATGACAAGTACAGTAACCAACACTATCACTGTACTTCATATATATGTGACTGACATGTTTCTATCTATCTAATCTATGTGTGAAGCTCTATTCTGTCTGTTATAAATTGTCGGGTACCGCTGCTGAATTGCCTGCCGGCTTTTTTAAAGAGACGGTGCATGAAAACACTATTATTTTTTTTGATAAATCCTTTACGCTAAATGACAAGTACAGTAAGCAGCACTGTCACTGTACTTCATATATATGTGACTGACATGTTTCTATCTATCTAATCTATGTGTGATTCTCTATTCTTTCTATTCTAAATTGTCGGGTACCGCTGCTGAATTGCCGGCCGGCTTTTTTAAAGAGACGGTGCATGAAAACACTATTATTTTTTTTGATAAATCCTTTACGCTAAATGACAAGTACAGTAAGCAGCACTTTCACTGTACTTCGTATATATGTGGCTGACATGTTTATATCTATCTAATCTATGTGTGAAGCTCTATTCTTTCGGTTCTAAATTGTCGGGTACAGGTGTATGCCGTAGTGTTGAGCCACCCCCGTAGTGTTCGAGTTCGGTTCGGTTCGTCGAACACCCGTGTGTTCGCCGAACTGTTCGTCGAACTGTTCGTCGAACACCTTCGAACACCGTTAAAACCAATGGCAGGCAAACAAAAACACATAGAAACACATAGAAAACACCTTCAAAGGTGTCCAAAAGCTGACAAACTGCTCAGAAGACACAACTAACACATGGAAAAGTGACAAGTACATATAGTCATGCGAAAAGAAAAGAGGTGGAGGAGTAAAAGGAGGGGGAGACACAGATATAGGCATGTCATGCCCTTCTAAAATCCAAAAAGTGAGAAGCCGAGACGGCCAGTCCGCTCCTGCCCGTGCCACCTCCGTGTCGCCGGGTTTGTGCCAGAGCCGCGGTGAACCCTGACGGCCAGCCCCCCTCTCCCAATACTGGTGCCTGTCCGCTGGTGGGTCGAGAGAGCCCCCCTGTGGTGGAGGCAGCTCTAAGCTTTTTAATTTAAATTGTCCCTCTAATTTGAATGAATACACTTTAAATCCATTTACAAGGATCTATTGGAGGGCAAGTCTCATGCCAGCAGCCGCGTAATTCCAGCTCCAGTAGTGTCCACTAAAGCTGCTGCAGTTAAAAAGCTTTTATAAGGATCGAGCTCGGCTGTCCACCGCAAGGCATCCTAGTGCCAGTCCCAGCCCCTATGCCTTGGGGTGCCTCCTGATGCTCTTCACTAAGTATCCCGTGGTCCCGAAGCATTTCCTTTGAAAAAATTAAGTGTCCAAACTACAGGTGGTGTAGCTTGCTTAACAGCCGGGATAATCCGCTGACTAGCAGACACTGCTACTAGGCACAAAGTATTTCCTGGGCTAGATGCAGTTAAAAATTTGTAAGTAGATACTCTCGTTGGATGCTGAGAAAGCATTCCATAGAGTCTCCTGGCACGCCATATATGATTCTCTTAAAAAGCTTGGGGTAGGGGTCTAGGGGACCCTTTTATAGCCAAAATCACGGCCCTGTATCACAATACGTCACCTAGGCTGAAGATAAATGGAACTGTAGCACCGAGGGCTCGGTTGCTACAGACGTATTGCACCTCACCCAGAGGTGTGATATCTCACTCTCAGATAAGGATGGAGTGTGGATCAGGACCCGACACCTGCATGCATTACACCACATTGCCGTGGGGCAGGGCGACCAATATGCCCCTGAGATGGGCACGACAGTCCCTGTCCCTGGCTGGAGTGGGGGGAGGGAACACTGAGGAAGGGGAACCCTGCAGTGCAGGAGCAGGGAGGAAGCAGTTCCTGGGTGCATTGAGAAGGGAGTATAAAAGGTGGGCACCATCTTAGTTCAGTGCAGAGAAGTCTGAGCAGAGGTGGCAGGGAGCAGGGGCTCTGCATGAGCTCTGCTCCGGAGGCGGGCCTAGTAACAGAGGCCCAGGCCTGCAAGAGGGAGAAGGAAGGAAGAGGAGCGGAGAAGGCTCCAGGAACGAGGAATGAAGGGATCCCAGGGGTGCGGACGGGCGAGTCGCCACCGCACGCCCGAATCCACCTGCGTGGAGGGGTCAGGCCAAAGGGGGAGACCGGTCCCCGAACTAGTGGAGGCAGGAAACGACCCTCAGCTAGAAACCGGAGGCTCTGACATTTTATGTGGCGCAGCCCCTTGCTCCACCCGCTAGGAAGGCACCACATAGGGTCAGGGAAACTGGCGCCAAGTTTACCAAGAGGAGGCCCGAGGCAGCCGGACAGAAGTGTTGGTAAGAAAGGCCAGACAAAGGACACACAAAGGGGGTCCTGTGAAGCGCTCCAAAGTTATCTGGGAGTTGTCTGAGCCCCTCACCTGGTGAGCACAGTACGATGTGGGCAGCCGTTACCTGCAGACGTGGTCTGGATAATAAGAACTGTGAGTAAAGGCCCTGAACTGCATCACTGACTCCGTGTCGTTACTGCTGCTGCCCTGCACCATCACCCCCATCCTCCGCATACACTGCCCTGAGGCTATACTCCTCCCGTGGGGAGTTATGCTACGCTCTGCTGCACCCACAACACCAGCCTTAGCGGTCTGCCCTGTAGCGGCGGTTCACTCTGACCGCAATCCACGGGTGGCGTAGTCGGACATTTAAACATCAAAACCACATAAATAGTTCCGCCACTGGTTTGACCGCCCTGAGCCACGGAACCGGATCGCCGCCACGAAGACTACAACCACCAGCATCCACCAAAAAGGGTCCGGCTCCGGGTGTCCCAAGGCCCAGGGGGTGCGTCAGAACATTTTCATCACCTTTCACAATCACCAATGGGACAAGGCAGGGATGTCCTCTGTCCTCTCTCTTATACATCCTAGTGACGGAGCACCTGCTCTCATCAATTCGCCATAACCCCAATATTAGGTGGATTGAGGTGGGAGGCACCGAGTACAAGTGCTCTCTATTTGCTGATGATGTCCTAGTATATATCACTCAATCACATATATCCATCCCTGCTGTTATGGCTGAAATAGATCACTTTGTTACATGGTAAAATTTTAAAATCAATGCAGCGAAGTCTGAGGCCCTCGATGTCTCCCTCCCCAAATCCATATAGGATTCCATCCAGTCCAACTTTCCCTTTGCCTGGCCCTCACAGGGTATCAAATACTTAGGAATTCCTATTCATAGAGACCTCTCCCATCTATGTTATCTTAATTTTGGGCCCTTTATTGAACAATTCCATACAGACCACGGTTGGCAAGTTAGAACTGTAAGATTCACTACGTGAACCACTGGTGTTTTGTGGAAAAGCACATGTAAGATTCTGCAACAGTCTCTGCTGATACTCCTGCATGCGTGCATCCCTTTCTATGGCAGGAATAATTTCTGCAAATTTACTTTTGTACCGGGGATCTAACAGTGTGGCAACCCAGTAGTCAGGATTATTTCTAATTCTCACAATTCGAGGGTCATGTTGCAGGTAGTGCAGCAAGAAGGCACTCATGTGTGTTGCGCATCCAGGAGCACCAAGTCCCTGTTGTGTTGGTGGCGAGGTAACAATCATGCTTCCTTCCTCTGTCCTCTCCCCCCAACCTCGCACAACAGAAATGTGATCAAGGTCTCCCTCATCTGATGAGTCTTCCATCAGTTCGTCCTCCACTTCTTCCTGGGCTCCTGCACCTTCCTCACTAGTTTGGCTGCTACCATGCGCCCTGGTAAAATCATCTCCCCCACCCTCACATGCCTGCCGCCCTGGTGCTGCCGACCGTCTGGACCTTGCAGATGTTAGCCCTTCCGCATACAACTCCTCCTCCTCTACTTCCTCCACCTCCTCTTGTGCCACCACCTGACTCCGAATTCTGTTTAACATGTGCTCCAGCATGTAAATCACCGGAATAGTCATGCTGATAATGGCATCGTCAGCACTAAACATCTTCGTCGCCATTTCAAAACTGTGCAGAAGGGTGCATAGGTCCCTGATCTGAGACCACTCCTCCAGCGTGATTTGCCCCACCTCTGAATCTCGTTGGCCCAGGCTATACGTCAGAACGTATTGCACCAGGGCTTGTCGGTGCTGCCACAGTCGCTGCAACATGTGCAGAGTTGAATTCCACCGGGTAGGCACATCGCATTTTAGCCGGTGAAGTGGCAGGCCCAACGACTTCTGTAGAGATGTAAGTCGCTGAGCTGCGGGATGCGAACGGCGGAAGTGAGCACACAGTGACCGTGCCCTCTGCAGAAGGCCATCTAGTCTGGGATAGTGGGCTAAAAATTGCTGGACAACCAGGTTCAACACGTGAGCCATACAAGGCACGTGTGTGACATTGCCCCGGCGAAGGGCCGCACCCAGGTTTGCAGCATTGTCGCACACGGCCTTCCCTGGTTTCAGGTCCAGTGGAGACAACCATTCATGAAATTGGTTCTCCAGAGCTGACCACAACTCCTCAGCTGTGTGACTCACATTTCCCAGACATTTCAATGTAAAAACCGCCTGATGACGTTGAGCCCTACTGCCAGCATAGTAAGGAGGTGTGCAGGATCCCTTCTGCGCAGTTAGAAAGCTTGTGGCATGACCAGACAGGCTTTGGGTGCAGGTGGAAGACCGAGAGGAGGTTGAGGAGGCAGAAGCAGTGGAGGAAAAATTACATAAAGAGGATTGACGCACAACTCGTGGGGACGGCAAGACTTGGACAGCAGCCCCTTGTCCTGCTGTCACCATAGTTACCCAGTGCCCAGTCAGCGACATGTAACGCCCCTGTCCATGCCTACTCGTCCAAGTGTCTGTGGTGAAATGCACCCTGTCACACACAGAGTTTCTCAAAGAAGCGGTGATGTTGTGTGCGACATGCTGGTGGAGCGCAGGCACACCTTTCTTTGAGAAGTAGTGCCGACTGGGCATCTGGTACTGGGGCACTGCGACGGACATAAGGTCTCGAAAATCCTCTGTGTCCACCAGGCGGAAAGGCAGCATTTCTGTAGCCAAGAGCTTGCAGATGGTGAAATTCAACCTCTTAGCTTTCTCATGGCTAGGAGGAAATGGTCTTTTACTTGTCCACATCTGAGGGACCGAGGGCTGGCTATTGTGCTTAGACGGGGTTGATAAGGGTGTCCCCGGCAAACTGCCGGTCTGTGAGGAAGATGCAGGCGGACATGTTAGGTTGCCTTGATCCAAAGGTGGTGCTATCGATGTCGGACAGCGCTCAAGACCAGCTGGTGTTACCACCTCCAAAGAAAATGATGACCTGCCAATCACGCTGGCTGTTGCGGGTAAAGAGGTGGCAGGTCTGCGCCCCAAAACAGGTGTGACTGCTGTCCCCCCAGTCACAGAGGATGAAGAGGCCGCGGATGCACAAGATATGGCAGACGGTGGTTGGCCCGGCCGGCTAGACCGCATTGTAGCACACTGAGCTTCCCACTGCAACTTATGCTTCATGTCCATGTGCCGGTTCATGCATGAAGTACTCAAACTATGTATTTTTTGGCCTCTACTTAGCTTTTGCTGACAAATGTTACAGATAACACGAGTTGGGTCATCTTTATCGATCTGAAAAAATGCCCAGGCTATGCAAGGCGTAGCACCCATGCGACCTGAAGAGCCACCACGACTTGTGGTGAGAGGCAGAGTTGTGTTTGAGGATGCAGTTGTTGACGTGCTTCCAGTACTACGTCTCTGTCCAGGAAGGCGCAACCTGACCTCGTCGTCACTAGCATCTTCCTCCACCTCCTCTGCTGACCTCATCTCTTGGCTGACTGTGGGTTGACAGTAAGTGGGATCTCCGAACTCATCATCATCACCCTGTGCGTTATCACACCCGTCGTCCTCAGAGCCAACCTGTTCCTGCCCTGACAAAAAACTAAAGTTGTCGCTCCAATCAGGTATTTGAGTCTTATCATCGTCTTCCTCATTGTCTCCACCAACAGGAGTTACAGTTTGGGAATGAGGGTCTACATTATGGTCAGAACCTTCTGCGTCTGGTCCTGGATCCGACTCATAAAGATTCTGGGCATCAGTGCAGATCATTTCCTCGTCTGGATTCACAGAAGCGCTGGAGTCGACCTCTGATTCCCAGGCTATAGTATGAGTAAACAGCTCTGCAGACTCAACCATCTGTTCTACCTCATACTCAGACGGGCAGCTGGAGATTTGGGAGCTGTGAGGAAGCAAGTGCGATTTGGGTGACACCTTTGAGGACTGGAGTATTTGTGATGTTGAAGTTGATGTGGAGGAGAGCCCACTTAAAGGAGCACTTGATATCCGTTGAAGCACCTGCTGTTTTTGTGCCTCATCTGGAATTTGTAGCGATTGGCGTGGCCGTAAGAAAGGGATCTTATCACATTGTCCGCTAAAAGAAGTAGACATTTTAGTTTGGCTGGAAGATGGTCTTTCTTCTGCACCTACCCCACGGACACAACCTTTTTTCCCCTTCCCAACACGCCTATTCCCCTTTCCACCAGCAGCAGGCCTTTTTCCACTCATTTTGGTGGTTAACTAATTCACAACTCTGGAGTTGTTTGCACAAAAAAACAATGGATGGTAACCGAGCAGAGCTGAGTGGCCAAACTGTGGTATTAGGCCAAAACTATTGGCTGGGTTAGATGCAGAAAAAAATTATTTTTAATTTGCAACCTGATGGAGGTCAGTATAGATGGACTAATAGACCAAGTCCCACACACCGCTAGAAGCCCAAATATTTTTTCAGAGCTAGATGCAGAAATTTTTTTTATTCAATTTGCAACCTGATGGAGGTCAGTATAGATGGACTAATAGACCAAGTCCCACACACTGCTAGAAGCCCAAATATTTTTTCAGAGCTAGATGCAGAAAAAAATTATTTTTAATTTGCAACCTGATGGAGGTCAGTATAGATGGACTAATAGACCAAGTCCCACACACCGCTAGAAGCCCAAATATTTTTTCAGAGCTAGATGCAGAAAAAAATTATTTTTAATTTGCAACCTGATGGAGGTCAGTATAGATGGACTAATAGACCAAGTCCCACACACCGCTAGAAGCCCAAATATTTTTTCAGAGCTAGATGCAGAAAAAAATTATATTCAATTTGCAACCTGCTGGAGGTCAGTATAGAAGGACTAATAGAACAAGTCCCACACACTGCTAGAAGCCCAAATATTTTTTCAGAGCTAAATGAAGAAAAAAATTATTTTTAATTTGCAACCTGATGGAGGTCAGTATAGATGGACTAATAGACCAAGTCCCACACACTGCTAGAAGCCCAAATATTTTTTCAGAGCTAGATGCAGAAAAAAATTATTTTTAATTTGCAACCTGATGGAGGTCAGTATAGATGGACTAATAGACCAAGTCCCACACACTGCTAGAAGCCCAAATATTTTTTCAGAGCTAGATGCAGAAAAAAATTATTTTTAATTTGCAACCTGATGGAGGTCAGTATAGATGGACTAATAGACCAAGTCCCACACACCGCTAGAAAACCAAATATTTTTTCAGAGCTAGATGCAGAAAAAAATTATATTCAATTTGCAACCTGCTGGACGTCAGTATAGAAGGACTAATAGAACAAGTCCCACACACTGCTAGAAGCCCAAATATTTTTTCAGAGCTAGATGCAGAAAAAAATTATTTTTAATTTGCAACCTGATGGAGGTCAGTATAGATGGACTAATAGAACAAGTCCCACACGCTGCTAGAAGCCCAAATATTTTTTCAGAGATAAATGAAGAAAAAAATTATTTTTAATTTGCAACCTGATGGAGGTCAGTATAGATGGACTAATAGACCAAGTCCCACACACTGCTAGAAGCCCAAATATTTTTTCAGAGCTAGATGCAGAAAAAAATTATTTTTAATTTGCAACCTGATGGAGGTCAGTATAGATGGACTAATAGACCAAGTCCCACACACCGCTAGAAGCCCAAATATTTTTTCAGAGCTAGATGCAGAAAAAAATTATATTCAATTTGCAACCTGCTGGAGGTCAGTATAGAAGGACTAATAGAACAAGTCCCACACACTGCTAGAAGCCCAAATATTTTTTCAGAGCTAAATGAAGAAAGAAATTATTTTTAATTTGCAACCTGATGGAGGTCAGTATAGATGGACTAATAGACCAAGTCCCACACACTGCTAGAAGCCCAAATATTTTTTCAGAGCTAGATGCAGAAAAAAATTATATTCAGTTTGCAACCTGATGGAGGTCAGTATAGATGGACTAATAGAATGATGCTATGCCCAAAAGATTTTACTTCACTAGGTGCAGTAAAAAAATTGGTATTCTATACACAGGTGGTATATCTTGCAACACAGATAGGCTACTCCACTGACTAACACACTCTGCAATAGGCCAAAAAGGATTAGCTTTGCTAGATTCAGCCAAATGCTGTGAAAAAAACTTGCACAGCACTGGCACAGACCTGCCTGGCAAAAACTGATAGGAACTGATGTAACCTAGTCCTGAAAAGGACTCCAATTACAATTAGTCTTTACTCCCACAATCTATCTATTTAAGAGCACAGACCTGCCTGATAAAAGTCGTAGGAAATGCTGTAACCTAGTCCTTAAAAGGACTGCAATCACAACTATTCCCTACTCCCAAGCTATCTGTATATTTGTGCGAAAATTGGCTTGAAATTAACAAGGTATAGCGCACACAGCAACAGCGGTGCCGTCTAACACGCAGCTGCAGCAGTGAGAAAATGGTGGCGACGGGGAAAATGGCTTGGTCTTATAGGGCAAGGACATGTGACATACACTGCCAATCACACATGCCCTTGCTTGTGTGAAAAAAAGCACTTCGCTCCGTGTGTGCGCTGCTGATAGGCTGACAGATTGCACCTCCCCACTGCAAATGCGGGAAAGAGAAAAAAAAATGGAGATCTTCATTGTTCCTGCAGAGATCCATCCCCTGCCCCTCCCCCCGCCCGGCTGTACACTCAAACTGCGTATTAACATTAATTTTCATCATTACTGAGAAAAAATCCAGTTATGGTTTTGGTGCACGAACAGTTATCGAACATAACCTCGAACAGCCGAATTTTTCTCAAATTGTTCGTGTTCGCCGACCGGCTCGAACACCGCCCAAAACAGCTCGAATTTGAGATTGGCGAACAGTTCGAGTAGAACAACGCTCATCTCTAGTATGCCGCTGCTGAATTGCCGGCTTTTCATGTTTCACTGTTGGCACTGTTCCCATCGATTTGGGCAATCACTGTAATGCCACAACCACCATGGCTGTGGCATTACAGTGAGTGGCAGACAATCCCTGCATGATTGGTGCTCTAAATAGCGCCAGACATGCAGGACACGCTTTTGGTGCACGAACAGTTATCGAACATAACCTCGAACAGCCGAATTTTTTGCAAATCGTTCGGGTTCGTCGAACAACTCGAACACCGCCAAAAACAGCTCGAATTTGAGATTGGCGAACAGTTCTAGTCGAACACCGCTCATCTCTAGTTATGATGTGGGAAGTGATGGGTATGGATTTAGTGGAAGAGTGTCAGTTTATGTGGGAGAATGGGATGCTTGCGGGTTCAATGAAGGAGGGAGTGGTGGTCTTAATCCATAAGAAAGGGGATAAAAGGTGTTTGAGTAATTGGAGGCCAATTACGCTTCTGAACGCCGATTACAAGGTATTCAGTAAAATTTTGGCGTGTCGGATGCGTGTGGTTGTAGCTGATGTGATTGGTAAAGATCAAGTGTGTGCAGTGCCTGGTAGATGTATGACGGATAATCTGTGTCTTTTAAGAGATGTGTTGTGGGATTGTAAAGTAAGAAAGCAGAAGTGTATGGTGATGGCTGTTGACTTTGAAAAGGCGTTTGATCGCGTGTCTCATGTGTTTCTATTTGAGGTTTTGCGTAGAATGGGTTTTCCGGAGAAATTTGTGCGTGCCGTGAGAGGATTGTATGGGGAGGTGGTGAGTGAATTTCTGGTGAATGGGTTTTTGAGTGAGAAAGTGTGTATTAGGTCTGGTGTGAGGCAAGGTTGTCCCATGTCACCGGTATTATTTGTGTGTGTGATTGAGCCACTGCTGTGTATGATTCGGAAAGAGAAAGTGGTGCGTGGTTTGTTAGTGCCAGGGAGTGGTGGAATGACTGTGAAAGTCTTAGGATATATGGATGATGTAGTAGTGGTGAGTGAGAGTGTGGCCTCTATGGAGAGAGTAAAATTGTTGTTGAATTTTTTTTGTGGCGCGTCAGCGTTTCGTGTGAATTGGAACAAATGCATGTTTAAATGTTTTGGTGACAATAGGATTAAGATGGATGGTGTGGCTGGTGTGGATGGTGCAATTAAAGTGTTGGGAGTTTTTTTTAATGATGATTTGAAAGGTTATGAGAGTTGGGATGAATGTGGTGAGCGGATTGTGCGGAAGATGAATTTTTGGAAGTTACGTTCTTTGTCTTTGGTAGGGAAGGTTCTTATTATTAAGGCTGTTATTCTCCCTATTTTGCTTTATGTTTCTTGTATTTTTCCAGTGCCCTATAGGAAAATTAAAAAAGTGGAGAAACTATTTTTTGTGTTTTTTTGGGGCAGTAGGATGGAAAGACTTAAGAGAGAGATTTTGTTTAAGCAATATTTGTATGGGGGACTGAAGTTTCCGAATATTGAAGTGTTTCTAACATTGCATTTTATTAAGACTACGGTCATTTTGATTGGGAAGAATAATAAAGGGGCATTTATGTGTAAGTATTTGGCTGGATGGATGCTGTATGGTCTGAATTGGGTGAAGCGTGATAAGAATGTGCCTGTTGCTTTTAAGTGTCCTGAGTGGTATGGTTTGATTGAGAAGTTTGTGAGGAAGAATGATTTGTTAGCAGTTGCAATGAAAGACTTTATGTTGGTTAAGAAGGTGATGGGGAAGATGTGTGTGAATGAGTGTGAGAGTAATGTGGTGGGATTGCGTTCTATGGAAGTTGCGCGGGTATGGAAGAAGTTAAGCATTCAAGGTGTGTCGAATAGACAGCGAGATATAGTATGGATGGGCCTTCATAATATTTTGCCAGTGAGGGATTTTCAGAAGAAAAGAGATCTCATAAGATCTGCAGTATGTCCAAGGGATGGTTGTGGAGCGAATGACACGGTGAGGCACCTTATGTGGGATTGTAATTTTGCGTATGATGTGTGGAAAGGTGTGGGTGGACTGTGTAAAGGGGTTGCTGGTGTGAAGTTTATTGATTGGAGAGTGACTATGTTTGGTTTTGGTGCTAGTCGTCGTGGCCTAGAAAGGATGATGTGGTTTATTATGGTGTGTGTGCAGGAGAGCTTGTGGGATGTGAGAAATTTGTGTGTGTTTAAAAGAGTAAATTTAACAGTAAATGATTGTATTAGGTTGATCTTAGCAAGACTATATGTAATCTATTTGTGGGATACAAGAGAAGGTGGTGGTGGTGGAACAGATTCTGAAGGTGTGTGGAAATACCTTAAGTGGCAGGATATGGTTAAATACCGTTGATATTTTTTCTGGAAATTTCTCTGGCATAGGATTACTTGTTTGTATTTTTGTTGAATAATACTTTAATAAAGAAGCCACAATGATGTTTATGAAGTGGCAGTATAACTTATGACGAAGTCTGGTTAACTGTTTGCTTATATCTAAACCTGAGTGGTTTTAAAAAAAAAAAAAAAAAAATCTGTTCTTATCAGTTTAATATCTGATACGTCCCCTATCTGGGGACCATATATTAAATGGATTTTTAGAACAGGGAGATGGAAAAAGAGCTTGCTCTGTCCACTCCACGCATTGACCTGGTATTGCAGTATCTCCAGGACCGGTGCACCCCTTCTTTAATGCAGTTTCTAAAATCAGAAAGAATTGAATTCAATGTTTTTTGTTCATTTTGTTTGTTTGTCGGATTTTGGGATGGACTCTTTGGCTTTGCTTTTCTTCTCCTCATTGGATTTTTCATGTTCAAAGTTGCAGAAGCCAGATTACAAGCTCATTTTGGTTCAACTTCAGCAACTGTGCATTGCATTGCCATGTAATGTAATGCAATGCTATCTATCTAGCTCTCCCTCTTTACTTCCTTTTGGATAAACAGACATATTAGGCAAGCATTTTGGAGCTTTCACCTAAATAACTACAGGTGGTGAGATAAGCTGCACAATATAATTGACCTTTCAGTATATTGTTGCACACACACCATCTATTTAGCAAATGCCCTTGTTATCAACAGCAGCCTTTTAAACTCACCTGAGCTAACAGGTATGTGCGCTGGTTACTCTGCTGCGCTTAAAATTTCTTTTTTGGTTTGCTACAATGCCTTTTCTGAAATGTCTCCCTCTGCTGGAACACTGACTTCTTTCATTTAATGCCTGCAGACTATAAAAGAGAACCCAACCCAAAAAGTTTGGTTGATTAGTATGTGGCATTCTGTTAAACTGTTGCTTATGGCGGTCTCTGTGAGCTTCTCAGTGACATTCAGCCAGCCAGGTATCCTGCCTGCAGTAGATGGAATGTGGCAATGGAACGCTGGCTGCGCGTGTCATAATAGGCTCTGAGCCTTTATATACCTGCGCACAGCAGCAGCCACCTTCAGTCTGCTGCTGGACAGCCAGCAGCAGCAGGAGAGGTAAGTAATCAGCAGCCCTCCTGCTAAGGGTAGACAGCTGCTCGTTCCACCCCACCCCCCGCCTTAATTGGTTCTCCTCCCTTCCAACGGTGTTGAGGCGGGTGGGAACAGCAGGGGGTGAGGGTGCTGTGTTTAAAGAGGTGGAGTTATGCAGATGTAAAACGCGTGGATTGCAGCAGCAGCAAGCCGAAAAGTGCAGGCATGTAAGGGATCTAGAGGTTGACAACATGTCTTCTTAACGGGAGTCCAGGAGCTCATCTCCACAAATGGACTTTTCAGGATCCTTGGGTGGCTCCGTAGTTCGAAACCAATTCTGGTTATCGCTTCTCGGCCTTTTGGCTAGGATCAGGTGCAGTGATCTAACGGTTGCTGCCTTGGTCTCGGCTAGGAGGTGCCTGGGGTACCCGACTTGTTGGCCTTGGGGGATCGCTCTCTCTTAACGGAGGGAGCTTCACCCCCTTGCAGTTATTGGCAGGTCGGCTTAGTCCCCGGACAACGGGGAGCGATCGCGTCTTGTCTTCGGGGCGACCCGAGGAAATAAGGGCGTTTTCCTTTGCTGAGCTTTATCGCTTAGTGGGCTGTGTAAGTTCTTGTGGTACCCCTCCCTTGGTCTTGGGTTTGTTCCTGCTTTTGTGGGATTCATTCCCTTGTTACTATTGGGGGAGGGCTTAGTCCCTGAGGTCCGAAAATGCCTTTTTCATTTGGATTTGCGATGGGGGAGACTCCACTGTGACAGTCCTTTAGAATCATGGTGGATGAATGCCAGCGCCATGAGAAGAATCTGCAGTACATCGTGCATGAGATTCTTTTTGGGTTCTTCCACCTGGAGCGAGATAAGATCCTGTGTCTTTACGATCAGGAATTCCGTGGGCGATATACCATTTCCTTTATGGCTAAATCATGCTGTGATAATATCCATGCAGCACTGATGGTTGCGGACAAGGACGATGAGAGACTGAACGGGCTGAGCTTTGACTTCCTGTACGGTGAAGAGGAAGTACCCTTGGTGATCTTCATGTACAGCCAATTCGTCTCTGAGGGCGATATCGAAACCTTTTTGAAGCGTTACTGCAAGTCAGTGCGCTTCTCACATGATATCCTCAACTCCCAGCGCTTCTGGAATGGGAAGAGGAAATACCTGGTGAAGTTCCATCCAGATCAGAGCGGCATTGGTGGTCTTCACCACCCGCCTGCTAATTTTGCCATTGGTAATGTCAGGGGATTCCTACGCTACCCAGGAATGCCCCTTCAATGCCGGAATTGTCATGAATATGGGCATACACGAGAAAATTGTACAAGGGCTCATGTAGTCTTTTGCAACAAGTGCGGTACACCTCCGCTACGTGTGACTCTGAGATCGTATGTAACCTATGTGGGAAGGCAGGTCATGCCTTCAGGAATTGTCCGAGCAAAAAGTCAAAAACATATGACATGTTTAAATCAGGTCAACTGACTATCCAAGAATACTTCGGAGGGAGTATTACTACACCTGCCCCTGGACCTGGGTTGGCGCACGCTGATGGGTCCGGACCAAATCCTTCAACGGCTCCGCCAGAGGGCACGCTGGTAGTTCCACAGAAGGACGGTCGTAGGGGATCCATAAGATTAACCGAGGGTTCGCTCTCTGTGGAATTGATCGATGTTCTGGCTCTAGATGTTGCCGTATCTCAGAGTCAAGAGGAAGGGTCCTCATCCAGCATGAATGCACCACCGGCATTATGTGGAACTGAGGAGACCTCTAGTACCCCGATTAAGCAAGCACCCAGATTCGCCACACCATCATCGGTGATCTTGGGTAAGGGCAAAAAGGGTACGCTCCTTAATCGATCAACCAGTGTGTCGGAAAGAGAGACCTCTAGGGCGCGAAGTAAAAAGGACCCGGCTAAGACCCAGTCGAGCCCTGGTCCTCAAACCAGAAGTCGCAGTAGTTCCGTGACCAGAGCAGAGGACAAGACGACACAGAGGGATGACACCCGTTCCATAGACCAGACCGCCATGAGGACTGCAGATGCACAGGACTTGGAAAAGATGGACAGCTCCCAGCCTCTGAAAAGGCAACGGGAGGACGTAAAGCAACCTGATATCCAAAGAAAACACGGATGTCGAGGTCCAGATGAGGAGCCAAAAGTGGATGATGCCTTTTTGCCTGCTTCAGATCCCGGTAATATTAAACAAATCCTGACCCTGGAGATGCGGAGGAGGAGGTGCCGTGTATTGACTTCTTCCCATCTTCAGATCCTGATTCTTCTTAATGTCTGTTCCTCTTAAAATCTCCTCACTAAATGTGAGGTCCCTAAAGAGCCCTACACGTAGGGCTGCTTTATTTTCTTATTTAGAGACATTGGACTTTGATTTCTGCTTTCTACAAGAATGTGGTATACAGAGTCATTTAAATTATAAGGACTTAAAAGAAGACTGGAAACTGGGCGCTTCTGTGTGGTCCGGTGCTAACGACTGTCGTGCTGCCGGAGTTGGACTACTTTGCCGTGGACATTCTACCATCATTCAATCTGTGACTGAAATTATACCTGGCAGAGCTATTTTAATACATCTTGTTTTTAATGGACTTTCTTTACGTTTATTAAATGTGTACGCTCCTCCTGGGAAGCAGGAAAGGGCGGATTTACTTGAAATATTGCCATTATTTTGTGTTGGGTCAATCCCCCTGCTAGTGGGAGGAGATTTTAATTGTTTACGTGATGGGGAATCCCGGCAGGGTGGGGATGTGAATCGTAAAGACCGTACCTCCTATTTGTTGAAAAGTTTAATTGATGATTTTAGATTACAGGACTGCTGGAAGGAACTCTTGCCGGCGGATCCAGGTGTTACATGGTCCAATGGAAGAGTTTCTTCTAGAATTGATTTCATATTTGCTTCTACTGCCTTTAAACCTTGTAAATGTTTTCTTTTATCTAATTTATTCTCTGATCATAACGTTTTATCTGTGTTTTTAGAGTTAGCAGGGGAACAAAATACCTCAAGAGGCCCATGGAGATTAAATACAACTCTCCTAGAGGATATTGATATTCAAAAGAGGTTTGTGCAGGCCTACCAGTGCTGGCAATCAAAGAGAGACCCCCGCGCCTCGATGCTGGATTGGTGGGAGAGCATTAAACCTAAGATTAAATTATTTTTTATTAAGGCAGGGAAAATGAAAGCAAAAAAGAAAAAGCAGTGGTTTTATGTTTTTAATATGAGATTACAAGTACTCTTTAAACTAAAAGAAGTTGGTATTGATGTGGATGATGATATTGCAAATCTTAAATCTGAAATAAAAAATGCTCTTAATGAAAAAGGAAAACAAATAATTTTTAACTCCCATGTACAGCACCTGGAGGAAGGAGAGAAATGCTCTCGATTCTTCTTCAAAAAGGTAATGGGGAGGAGGGACGCAATCCTAAATCTTGAAGGTGAAAATGATATTAAGGGTATGTTAGGAAAAGCTTTTAATTTTTATCAACTTCTTTTTAACACTAAAGTTATAGATCCATCCTTTTTAGAGTATGCTATTAATTCCCTTGATTTTAAGTTAGATATTTTAGACCAGGGTGTTTTATCTAGGGATCTCACCAGTGAGGAACTTTTACAGATTTTTAAAAGTTTCTCCAGTGGGAAAGCCCCTGGGGAAGACGGTCTACCGATTGAGTTTTATCTGACTTTTTGGGGAATTTTAAAGAACGATATGTTTTTATTGTTTAAAGAAGCTTTTAATACTAATAAATTACCCCCATCTTGGAGGAGAGGTCTGGTATCTTTAATATATAAAAAAGGGGATAGGAGCCAACTTAAAAACTGGCGGCCTATTACGCTTTTAAACCTTGATTATAAAATTTTAGCTAAACTTATTGCAGTCCGTTTAAAACCCTTTATAGCCAAATTAATTCACCCTCACCAGGTATGTGGTGTTCCCGGAAGAACCATAGCTGAGTCCCTCAACATAATTAGGGATACCATATGGTATTCAAAAGAGAGAAGTCAAAACCTTGCTATTTTATCCTTAGACTTTGAAAAAGCTTTTGACAGGGTATCGCATGAATTTCTTTTTATGGTTCTTAAAAAAATGGCATTTCCAGAGAACATTTTAACCCGCATTATGCTTTTATATCATTCTTGTTTTAGTCAAATTTCTGTAAATGGGTTTTTAACGAAGGGGGTTCCTCTATTATCAGGGGTGAAACAAGGGTGCCCTCTCTCACCACTGCTCTTTATCTGTGTTATGGAACCACTATTAACCATACTGAGAAAAGATAAAGTAATTAAAGGGGTACCTATTCCCGGGAGTAGGGGTATGCAACTTAAAGCCCTAAGTTACATGGATGATGTTACCATACTATGTCCAGATTCCACATCTCTGAGGAGGGTATTGAGAAACACACAATTTTTCTGTGAAGCCTCAGGTTTTAAATTAAATATAGATAAATGTGACTGTTTTAATGTGGGGGGATGGGACTCCTCTTTGACCCCTGGGATAGTGATACAGAAAAATCACATAAAAATTTTAGGAATTATTTTTAACCAAGCCAATGAGGGGGACCCTAACTGGGACTCTGCAATGGATAAAATAGAAAAAAAGATCTCATTGTGGAATTTAAGGAACCTTAGTATGGAAGGTAAAATTCTAATTATTAAAGCCGTTTTAATTCCCATTATGTTGTATGTTGCAATGGTGTTTCCCCCTTCCAATTTACAAATCAAGAAAGTAACAAGAATTGTTTTTATGTTTTTATGGGGTTCAAAAATGGAAAAGTTAAAAAGAGATCTGATGTACAAATGTAAATCTAATGGAGGTAAAGATGTACCCAATTTTTTTACCTTTTTCCATATAAAGTATTTCTGCTTCTGTTTTAAGGTTTTTAAATCTGATGGCATTTTTAGTTATTTTTTAAAATATGCAGCAGGAATGATTTTTAAAAGGTGGTTTAGCCTACCTTTAAGTTCTCCTGTGCTCCTGTGCCCACCTAAACAGTATGTGATACTTGAGAAAACGGTCAAACTTTTAGGTCTCCAGGAACTGGAGCCTGATATATTGGGGGAACAAAGGAAGGTATCTATTGCTTGCAGACACTCTGAGGACACAATTCCTGTCTCCAATTTTTCACAGGCAAGGTCCAAAACGGTGTGGCGAAATGTGTACGGGAAATATCTTGCAAATGTACACAAGGACCTTGCCTGGGCTATCGTCCACCAGTGCCTCCCTACCCGTGAGTTTCAACATAGGCGGGGGCTGGTGGCGAGAGCCAAATGTCCAAGAGATATATGCGGGGAAAGTGAGTCTGTATTGCATCTCTTTTGGAATTGTCATTTTGCACAGGAGGTTTGGAGAAAGGTAGGCCCACTTTTAAAATGGGCATGTGGCCTGAAAGATTTTAATCACTTTTATGTCTTTTATGGTCTTTTTAAGTGTCCAAATTTTAAACAATTCCGAGTTGCCTGGATTATTATTAATTGTTTTAAAAATGCCATGTGGAAATTTAGAAATATTTTACTCTTCAAACATGATCATATTGATTCAACAGACTGTATAAAAATTGCTTTAAGTGAAATGTATATTTACTATCTCAGAGATAAAAAACTGTTTGGAGCAAAAGAAGCGGCTTCTATGTGGTGTGTACAATTATGGAACACAATTAGTGGTAATTAAATAAACCCAAGTGCATCTGTAATTATGATTTTCATAATTGTTACAATGGTTTTATGATGGTAAATTGTGTTTTTACAAAAAACTTGAATTGATTATTATCATGTTTTATCATTTTATTGTAATGTTATAAATGTTCTTTTTTAAAACCTTTGTAAATATACTTTTGAATCAATAAAATTGCGTTGAAACCTTATCTGTTCTTATCAGTTTAATATCTGATACGTCCCCTATCTGGGGACCATATATTAAATGGATTTTTAGAACAGGGAGATGGTAAAAGAGCTTGCTCTGTCCACTCCACGCATTGACCTGGTATTGCAGCATTTCCAGGACCAGTGCACTCATTCTTTAATGCAGTTTCTAAAATCAGAAAGAATTGAATTCAATGTTTTTTGTTCATTTTGCTTGTTTGTCGGATTTTGGGATGGACTTTTTGGCTTTGCTTTTCTTCTCATTGTATTTTTCATGTTAAAAGTTGCAGAAGCCAGATGACAAACTCATTTTGGTTCAACTTCAGCAACTCTGCATTGCATTGCCATGTACTGTAATGCAATGCTATCTATCTAGCTCTCCCTCTTTACTTCCTTTTGGATAAACAGCCATATTAGGCAAGCATTTTGGAGCTTTCACCTAACTAATTACAGGTGGTGAGATAAGCTGCACAATATAATTGTTCTTTCAGTATATTGTTGCACACACACCATCTATTTAGCAAATGCCCTTGTTATCAACAGCAGCCATTTAAACTCACCTGAGCTAACAGGTATGTGCGCTGGTTACTCTGCTGCACTTAAAATGTCTTTTTTGGCTTGCTCCAATGCCTTTTCTGAAACGTTGTCTCCCTCTGGTGGAACACTGACTTCTTTCATTTAACGCCTGCAGACTATAAAAAATAACCCAACCCAAAAAGTTTGGATGATTAGTCTGTGGCATTCTTTTAAACTATTGCTTATGGCGGTCTCTGTGAGCTTCTCAGTGCCGTTCAACCAGCCAGGTATCCTGCCTGCAGTAGATGGAATGTGGCAATGGAACACTGGCTGCGCGTGTCATAATAGGCTCTGAGCCTTTATATACCAGCGCACGGCAGCAGCCACCTTCAGTCTGCTGCTGGACAGCCAGCAGCAGCAGGAAAGGTAAGTAATCAGCAACACTCCTGCTAAGGGTAGACAGCTGCTCGTCCCCCCCTTAATTGGTTCTCCTCCCTTCCACCGGTGTTGAGGCGGGTGGCAACAGCAGGGGGTGAGGGTGCTGTGCTAAAATAGTTGGAGTCATGCAGATCTAAAACGCGTGGATTGCTGCAACAGCAAGCCGAAAAGTGCAGGCATGTAAGGGTTCTAGAGGTTGACAACATGTCTTCTTAACGGGAGTCCAGGTGGCCATCTCCACAAATGGACTTTTCAGGATCCGAGGGTGGCACCGTAGGCCGAAACCAATTCTGGTTATCGCTTCTCGGCCTTTTGGCTAAGATCAAGTGTAGTATCTGTTCTTATCAGTTTAATATCTGATACGTCCCCTATCTGGGGACCATATATTAAATGGATTTTTAGAACAGGGAGATGGTAAAAGAGCTTGCTCTGTCCACTCCACGCATTGACCTGGTATTGCAGCATTTCCAGGACCAGTGCACTCATTCTTTAATGCAGTTTCTAAAATCAGAAAGAATTGAATTCAATGCTTTTTGTTGCTTTTGCTTGTTTGTCGGATTTTTGGATGGACTTTTTGGCTTTGCTTTTCTTCTCCTCATTGTATTTTTCATGTTAAAAGTTGCAGAAGCCAGATGACAAACTCATTTTGGTTCAACTTCAGCAACTCTGCATTGCATAGCCATGTACTGTAATGCAATGCTATCTATCTAGCTCTCCCTCTTTACTTCCCTTTGGATAAACAGCCATATTAGGCAAGCATTTTGGAGCTTTCACCTAACTAATTACAGGTGGTGAGATAAGCTGCACAATATAATTGTTCTTTCAGTATATTGTTGTGACGCGCCCCCTGGGCCATATTCTTTAGGGGAATACCCGGAGCCGGATCAGATGGGGGTTGTAGTCTCCGAGTGGCTGTGACCCGGTCCGTGCCCAGGGTGTCAAGCTCAGAGTATGTGGCAGTCCTACAGATGTTACAAAGTTCGTTATGTCGACTACGCCACCCGTTGGATTGCGGTCACTACGGCCGCCGCTGCAGCAGGGTCCGCTGAGGCTGATGGTGTTGGTGCAGCTTTAGATGGTATAACCCCCAACGGGAGGGGTATGGCCTCAGGGGGTCAGGTGCAGAGGATGGGGGTTGTGGTGGTGCAGCGTAGATGATAATGAGAGACAGAGTCGGGTTGTGCAGTTCAGGGTTCTTTACTTACTGCAGATGTTCCGGTCACTCCGGCCTTGAGTGACCACCCGAGCCGTGCTGCGTCCACCAGGTCCTGGATTCAGCCAACCCCCAAGCAAGTCCGGAGCGTGTCCCTGAGCTCTCCTTCTTGTCCTTTCTTCTGGCCGTCCCCACCAGGGATCCACCTAGGTCCAGCTCCCTCGGGCCTTCTGTTGGGAGACCCTTGGCCTTGGGTTCCCTGACCCTACACGTGGTCTGCCTTCAGGGTGGATGTGGTGGGTGGCCGTGGCAGATCCTGCCCACGGCCTCCGGTCTCTGGCTGAGGTATACTTTAGCCCCCACCAGTTTGGGATCCGGTACCCTTTCGCCAACTCTTCACCCTGTGGTTGTACTTGGGTTCTCAGAGTTCCTTCTGTCTCCCCCTCTGGGTCTTTCTTGCTCCTCTCTCTCTCTCTCTCTCTGGGGCTGCTCTGCTCTTCTCCTCTCTTCCTCTGACTTCTCACAGACTGACCCTGATCTTAGATGGTGCCCACCTTAAATACTCCCTCTATGTGTGAGCTCAGGTGACCAGCACCCAATGAGCTCCTAACCTTACCCAGGCTGCTCCCCCTATCTGCCCCTACACTACTTGGGATGTACCACCCCCCTCCCACTCCAGCCAGGAACAGACTCGGTCGTACCTGCACATTTCTAAGTGGGAGTATCGGTGGTCTGTTCCTCGGAAATGGGATGTGTGTAGTGCATGCAGCTGACTGAGCTCAGTTCCACACTCCATCCTTACCCGGGAGTGGAATATCACACCTCTGGGTTGAGGTGCAATACCCCTGTAGCAGCCGAATCCTCAGGGTGCTACAGTTGCACACACACCATCTATTTAGCAAATGCCCTTGTTATCAACAGCAGCCATTTAAACTCACCTGAGCTAACAGGTATGTGCGCTGGTTACTCTGCTGCACTTAAAATGTCTTTTTTGGCTTGCTCCAATGCCTTTTCTGAAACGTTGTCTCCCTCTGGTGGAACACTGACTTCTTTCATTTAACGCCTGCAGACTATAAAAAATAACCCAACCCAAAAAGTTTGGTTGATTAGTCTGTGGCATTCTTTTAAACTGTTGCTTATGGCGGTCTCTGTGAGCTTCTCAGTGCCGTTCAACCAGCCAGGTATCCTGCCTGCAGTAGATGGAATGTGGCAATGGAACACTGGCTGCGCGTGTCATAATAGGCTCTGAGCCTTTATATACCAGCGCACGGCAGCAGCCACCTTCAGTCTGCTGCTGGACAGCCAGCAGCAGCAGGAAAGGTAAGTAATCAGCAACACTCCTGCTAAGGGTAGACAGCTGCTCGTCCCCCCCTTAATTGGTTCTCCTCCCTTCCACCGGCGTTGAGGCGGGTGGGAACAGCAGGGGGTGAGGGTGCTGTGCTAAAATAGTTGGAGTCATGCAGATCTAAAACGCGTGGATTGCTGCAGCAGCAAGCCGAAAAGTGCAGGCATGTAAGGGATCTAGAGGTTGACAACATGTCTTCTTAACGGGAGTCCAGGTGGCCATCTCCACAAATGGACTTTTCAGGATCCGTGGGTGGCACCGTAGGCCGAAACAAATTCTGGTTATCGCTTCTCGGCCTTTTGGCTAAGATCAAGTGTAGTATCTGTTCTTATCAGTTTAATATCTGATACGTCCCCTATCTGGGGACCATATATTAAATGGATTTTTAGAACAGGGAGATGGTAAAAGAGCTTGCTCTGTCCACTCCACCCATTGACCTGGTATTGCAGCATTTCCAGGACCAGTGCACTCATTCTTTAATGCAGTTTCTAAAATCAGAAAGAATTGAATTCAATGCTTTTTGTTGCTTTTGCTTGTTTGTCGGATTTTTGGATGGACTTTTTGGCTTTGCTTTTCTTCTCCTCATTGTATTTTTCATGTTAAAAGTTGCAGAAGCCAGATGACAAACTCATTTTGGTTCAACTTCAGCAACTCTGCATTGCATAGCCATGTACTGTAATGCAATGCTATCTATCTAGCTCTCCCTCTTTACTTCCTTTTGGATAAACAGCCATATTAGGCAAGCATTTTGGAGCTTTCACCTAACTAATTACAGGTGGTGAGATAAGCTGCACAATATAATTGTTCTTTCAGTATATTGTTGCACACACACCATCTATTTAGCAAATGCCCTTGTTATCAACAGCAGCCATTTAAACTCACCTGAGCTAACAGGTATGTGCGCTGGTTACTCTGCTGCACTTAAAATGTCTTTTTTGGCTTGCTCCAATGCCTTTTCTGAAACGTTGTCTCCCTCTGGTGGAACACTGACTTCTTTCATTTAACGCCTGCAGACTATAAAAAATAACCCAACCCAAAAAGTTTGGTTGATTAGTCTGTGGCATTCTTTTAAACTGTTGCTTATGGCGGTCTCTGTGAGCTTCTCAGTGCCGTTCAACCAGCCAGGTATCCTGCCTTCAGTAGATGGAATGTGGCAATGGAACACTGGCTGCGCGTGTCATAATAGGCCCTGAGCCTTTATATACCAGCGCACGGCAGCAGCCACCTTCAGTCTGCTGCTGGACAGCCAGCAGCAGCAGGAAAGGTAAGTAATCAGCAACACTCCTGCTAAGGGTAGACAGCTGCTCGTCCCCCCCTTAATTGGTTCTCCTCCCTTCCACCGGTGTTGAGGCGGGTGGGAACAGCAGGGGGTGAGGGTGCTGCGCTAAAATAGTTGGAGTCATGCAGATCTAAAACACGTGGATTGCTGCAGCAGCAAGCCGAAAAGTGCAGGCATGTAAGGGATCTAGAGGTTGACAACATGTCTTCTTAACGGGAGTCCAGGTGGCCATCTCCACAAATGGACTTTTCAGAATCCGAGGGTGGCACCGTAGGCCGAAACCAATTCTGGTTATCGCTTCTCGGCCTTTTGGCTAAGATCAAGTGTAGTATCTGTTCTTATCAGTTTAATATCTGATACGTCCCCTATCTGGGGACCATATATTAAATGGATTTTTAGAACAGGGAGATGGTAAAAGAGCTTGCTCTGTCCACTCCACGCATTGACCTGGTATTGCAGCATTTCCAGGACCAGTGCACTCATTCTTTAATGCAGTTTCTAAAATCAGAAAGAATTGAATTCAATGCTTATTGTTGCTTTTGCTTGTTTGTCAGATTTTTGGATGGACTTTTTGGCTTTGCTTTTCTTCTCCTCATTGTATTTTTCATGTTAAAAGTTGCAGAAGCCAGATGACAAACTCATTTTGGTTCAACTTCAGCAACTCTGCATTGCATAGCCATGTACTGTAATGCAATGCTATCTATCTAGCTCTCCCTCTTTACTTCCTTTTGGATAAACAGCCATATTAGGCAAGCATTTTGGAGCTTTCACCTAACTAATTACAGGTGGTGAGATAAGCTGCACAATATAATTGTTCTTTCAGTATATTGTTGCACACACACCATCTATTTAGCAAATGCCCTTGTTATCAACAGCAGCCATTTAAACTCACCTGAGCTAACAGGTATGTGCGCTGGTTACTCTGCTGCACTTAAAATGTCTTTTTTGGCTTGCTCCAATGCCTTTTCTGAAACGTTGTCTCCCTCTGGTGGAACACTGACTTCTTTCATTTAACGCCTGCAGACTATAAAAAATAACCCAACCCAAAAAGTTTGGTTGATTAGTCTGTGGCATTCTTTTAAACTGTTGCTTATGGCGGTCTCTGTGAGCTTGTCAGTGCCGTTCAACCAGCCAGGTATGACACGCGCAGCCAGTGTTCCATTGCCACATTCCAGCTACTTCAGGCAGGATACCTGGCTGGTTGAACGGCACTGAGAAGCTCACAGAGACCGCCATAAGCAACAGTTTAAAAGAATGCCACAGACTAATCAACCAAACTTTTTGGGTTGGGTTATTTTTTATAGTCTGCAGGCGTTAAATGAAAGAAGTCAGTGTTCCACCAGAGGGAGACAACGTTTCAGAAAAGGCATTGGAGCAAGCCAAAAAAGACATTTTAAGTGCAGCAGAGTAACCAGCGCACATACCTGTTAGCTCAGGTGAGTTTAAATGGCTGCTGTTGATAACAAGTAGAGATGAGCGTTGTTTGACTCGAGCTGTTCGCCAATCTCAAATTCGAGCTGTTTTGGGCGGTGTTCGAGCCGTTCGGCGAACACGAACGATTTGAGAAAAATTCGGCTGTTCGAGGTTATGTTCGATAACTGTTCGTGCACCAAAATCATAACTGGATTTTTTCTCAGTAATGATGAAAATTAATGTTAATACGCAGTTTGAGTGTACAGCGGGGCGGGGGGGGGGGCAGGGGATGGATCTCTGCAGGAATAATGAAGACCTCCATTTTTTTTTCTCTTTCCCGCATTTACAGTGGGGAGGTGCAATCTGTCAGCCTATCAGCAGCGCACACACGGAGCGAAGTGCTTTTTTTCACACAAGCAAGGGCATGTGTCATTGGCAGTGTATGTCACATGTCCTTGCCCTATAAGACCAAGCCATTTTCCCCGTCGCCACCATTTTCTCACTGCTGCAGCTGCGTGTTAGACGGCACCGCTGTTGCTGTGTGCGCTATACCTTGTTCATTTCAAGCCAATTTTCGCACAAATCTACAGATAGCTTGGGAGTAGGGAATAGTTGTGATTGCAGTCCTTTTAAGGACTAGGTTACAGCATTTCCTACGACTTTTATCAGGCAGGTCTGTGCTCTTAAATAGATAGATTGTGGGAGTAAAGACTAATTGTAATTGCAGTCCTTTTCAGGACTAGGTTACATCAGTTCCTATCAGTTTTTGCCAGGCAGGTCTGTGCCAGTGCTGTGCAAGTTTTTTTCACAGCATTTGGCTGAATCTAGCAAAGCTAATCCTTTTTGGCCTATTGCAGAGTGTGTTAGTCAGTGGAGTAGCCTATCTGTGTTGCATTGCAAGATATACCACCTGTGTATAGAATACCAATTTTTTTACTGCACCTAGTGAAGTAAAATCTTTTGGGCATAGCATCATTCTATTAGTCCATCTATACTGACCTCCATCAGGTTGCAAATTGAATATAATTTTTTTCTGCATCTAGCTCTGAAAAAATATTTGGGCTTCTAGCAGTGTGTGGAACTTGTTCTATTAGTCCATCTATACTGACCTTCATCAGGTTGCAAACTGAATATAATTTTTTTCTGCATCTAGCTCTGAAAAAATATTTGGCCTTCTAGCAGTGTGTGGGACTTTCTCTATTAGTCCATCTATACTGACCTCCATCAGGTTGCAAATTAAAAATAATTTTTATCTGCATCTACCTCTGAAAAAATATTTGGGCTTCTAGCTGTGTGTGGGACTTGTTCTATTAGTCCATCTATACTGACCTCCATCAGGTTGCAAACTGAATATAATTTTTTTCTGCATCTAGCTCTGAAAAAATATTTGGCCTTCTAGCAGTGTGTGGGACTTTCTCTATTAGTCAATCTATACTGACCTCCATCAGGTTGCAAATTAAAAATAAATTTTATCTGCATCTACCTCTGAAAAAATATTTGGCCTTCTAGCAGTGTGTGGGACTTTCTCTATTAGTCCATCTATACTGACCTCCATCAGGTTGCAAATTAAAAATAATTTTTATCTGCATCTAGCTCTGAAAAAATATTTGGCCTTCTAGCAGTGTGTGGGACTTGGTCTATTAGTCCATCTATACTGACCTCCATCAGGTTGCAAATTAAAAATAATTTTTTTCTTCATTTATCTCTGAAAAAATATTTGGGCTTCTAGCAGCGTGTGGGACTTGTTCTATTAGTCCATCTATACTGACCTCCATCAGGTTGCAAATTAAAAATAATTTTTTTCTGCATCTAGCTCTGAAAAAATATTTGGCCTTCTAGCAGTGTGTGGGACTTTCTCTATAAGTCCATCTATACTGACCTCCATCAGGTTGCAAATTCAAAATAATTTTTTGTCTGCATCTAGCTCTGAAAAAATATTTGGCCTTCTAGCAGTGTGTGGGACTTTCTCTATTAGTCCATCTATACTGACCTCCATCAGGCTGCAAATTAAAAATAATTTTTATCTTCATCTACCTCTGAAAAAATATTTGGCCTTCTAGCTGTGTGTGGGACTTGTTCTATTAGTCCATCTATACTGACCTCCATCAGGTTGCAAACTGAATATATTTTTTTTCTGCATCTACCTCTGAAAAAATATTGGGCTTCTAGCTGTGTGTGGGACTTGTTCTATTAATCCATCTATACAGACCTCCAACAGGTTGCAAACTGAATATAATTTTTTTCTGTATCTACCTCTGAAAAAATATTTGGGCTTCTAGCTGTGTGTGGGACTTGTTCTATTAGTCCATCTATACTGACCTCCATCAGGTTGCAAACTGAATATATTTTTTTTCTGCATCTACCTCTGAAAAAATATTTGGCCTTCTAGCAGTGTGTGGGACTTTCTCTATTAGTCCATCTATACTGACCTCCATCAGGTTGCAAACTGAATATATTTTTTTTCTGCATCTACCTCTGAAAAAATATTGGGCTTCTAGCTGTGTGTGGGACTTGTTCTATTAATCCATCTATACAGACCTCCATCAGGTTGCAAACTAAATATAATTTTTTTCTGCATCTAGCTCTGAAAAAATATTTGGCCTTCTAGCAGTGTGTGGGACTTTCTCTATTAGTCCATCTATACTGACCTCCATCAGGTTGCAAATTAAAAATAATTTATATCTGCATCTAGCTCTGAAAAAATATTTTTTTCCTTCTAGCAGTGTGTGGGACTTTCTCTATTAGTCCATCTATACTGACCTCCATCAGGTTGCAAATTAAAAATAATTTTTTGTCTGCATCTAGCTCTGAAAAAATATTTGGCCTTCTAGCAGTGTGTGGGACTTGTTCTATTAGTCCATCTATACTGACCTCCATCAGGTTGCAAACTGAATATATTTTTTTTCTGCATCTACCTCTGAAAAAATATTTGGGCTTCTAGCTGTGTGTAGGACTTGTTCTATTAGTCCATCTATACTGACCTCCATCAGGTTGCAAACTGAATACAATTTTTTTCTGCATCTACCTCTGAAAAAATATTTGGGCTTCTAGCAGTGTGTGGGACTTGGTCTATTAGTCCATCTATACTGACCTCCATCAGGTTGCAAATTAAAAATAATTTTTTTCTTCATTTATCTCTGAAAAAATATTTGGGCTTCTAGCAGCGTGTGGGACTTGTTCTATTAGTCCATCTATACTGACCTCCATCAGGTTGCAAATTAAAAATAATTTTTTTCTTCATTTATCTCTGAAAAAATATTTGGGCTTCTAGCAGCGTGTGGGACTTGTTCTATTAGTCCACCTATACTGACCTCCATCAGGTTGCAAATTAAAAATAATTTTTTTCTGCATCTAGCCCAGCCAATAGTTTTGGCCTAATACCACAGTTTGGCCACTCAGCTCTGCTCGGTTACCATCCATTGTTTTTTTGTGCAAACAACTCCAGAGTTGTGAATTAGTTAACCACCAAAATGAGTGGAAAAAGGCCTGCTGCTGGTGGAAAGGGGAATAGGCGTGTTGGGAAGGGGAAAAAAGGTTGTGTCCGTGGGGTAGGTGCAGAAGAAAGACCATCTTCCAGCCAAACTAAAATGTCTACTTCTTTTAGCGGACAATGTGATAAGATCCCTTTCTTACGGCCACGCCAATCGCTACAAATTCCAGATGAGGCACAAAAACAGCAGGTGCTTCAACGGATATCAAGTGCTCCTTTAAGTGGGCTCTCCTCCACATCAACTTCAACATCACAAATACTCCAGTCCTCAAAGGTGTCACCCAAATCGCACTTGCTTCCTCACAGCTCCCAAATCTCCAGCTGCCCGTCTGAGTATGAGGTAGAACAGATGGTTGAGTCTGCAGAGCTGTTTACTCATACTATAGCCTGGGAATCAGAGGTCGACTCCAGCGCTTCTGTGTATCCAGAAACAAGAGGGGATTGTAGGGAGAGAAAATAGGAAGCGCAGGCTTCTAAGTGTAGTAGTTAGATTCCAAGGGTATATACTCAGTATAAATCCACTCACCTATTTGGTATCTTGAGGTAAAGCATGTAAATCCAATCAGTGGATCACTCCATTCCTCTTTCCATTCAGTTTGCTGCAGAAATCTGGGAGCTGATGAGAGCACTGGACAGAGCTTTCATAGGCAATACCACTTTGTAAATGTTTTTTCCCAGCAATATGCGCTCCTGAAGGATGATGATGGAACTTGATATTCGGATTCAAAGAATTTTTATTTCAAACTAAAATACAACCGGTTTCGACTTCTTTGAGTCTTCCTCAGGTATAACATCATGCATATAAACAGATCTATCTACACACATTTTATAGCAGATATCCCTGCTTGTCATTTTGGGTGGAGACTGAAAGATCTGTTTTTCAGACACACCCAGATACTCAGATATGCAGGATTTTGCACTCTGAGGAATCTAACAAAACCCATATACTAAATGACTTTCATACAGTTTAAAAAAAAAAAAAAAAAAAAAATTTTTTACACACAAATTTTTTCTTTTTTTTTTTTTTTTCTCCTTTCCTTCCTTCCTTCACACAGAAAGTATTTTCTTTTCTAAAAACACTATAAATATAATTATAATTTTACCATATATAAAATGTCTTCTAAAATGTTATTGAACATACTAAAAGTTTGATTTCATACAGAAATGTAAAATCCTGCAAAAATGTACATTATGACAAAATTTAAAACCTTTTCTTTCTTCATATTAAAACCATTATCAAATACAATTTAGTAGAAAAAAACAAAATATATATATATATACACATATATATATACATACATACACATATATACACATACATGCACACATGCATATATACACACGAAAAAATATATATATATATGCATGCACATGCATACCTGTCGACATTTGCATGTCAAATACCCTCTATAATATCATTTAATCCATCTGGGTATAATGTACCCAGACGGAAGATCCAATATGATTCTTTCCGGTTTAAATTTTGTACCCTATTAGTACAATTCTCAGGTATTTGCTCCAACGGGGTCACGGAAATATTAAATATTTTATTATGCTTCAAACATAAGTGCCGAGATAAGCTCTGTTTTAAAAACCCATTTTTGGTATTGTGCCTGTGGCCATTCATACGGGATCGTAGGGACTGGATGGTCCGACCCACGTATTGCAGGCCACAGGTACAGGTAATGACATATATTACAAAATCACTATCACATGTTAATTTTTGTGTGATTGCTATAGTTTCACCCGTACTGTACGATGTAATGTACTGAGTCATATGATTGATGATTTTGCAGGTACAACATTTTCGGGAGCCACATCGATGGACCCCCGATTTGAAAGCATCCGTTTTATTTGTCCTAGTTTTTTCTTTTTTCTTAATACATTCCTGTTCCCCATCTTTGGTCATTCTGAGATTACTAGGGGCAATTATACCCTTCACTGTTTGGCCCCTACGAAAGGTAATATTGGGTCTATCTGGTAGAAGTTTTTTCAAAAATGTATCCTTTTTCAACAAGTACCAGTATTTATTTAAAATGTTTCTTATCTCCGTATTACTACGATTGAAAGCGGTAATAAAGTTATACTGCCACCCATCTTTTTTTCTTTCCTTATTCTTATTAATTATCTGCTTGGGCTTTTCTCCTCCTTCCTTCGTTATCCCCTCCTCCACATCCTTATTTTTGTTATTCTCTCTAGATAAGCACTCCTGCTGAGTTCTTGCTAGATTAGTTCTGTATGCTGCCATAATTAATCGTTTTGGATATTTCTTATCTGTAAACCTATTGATCAGAATTTTTGATTGTTCCACATAATCTTCCTTATTTGTATTATTTCTCCTAATTCGACGAAATTGGCTATAAGGAATGTTTTGCTTCCATTTTTGATGGTGTGCGCTCCGAAAATCAAGGAAGCCATTAGTATCAGTTTTCTTAAAGTACGTTTTAGTGCTGATTTTTTTATTTTTATGGGATATTTCTAAATCGAGGAAATTTATTTTTTCTTTATTGACCTGTGCAGAAAACGTGATCCCCCAGTCATTCCTATTTAATGTCGTGATGAATTCTCGAGCTTCAACCTCAGTACCTTTCCAAAAAATGATTAGATCGTCAATATAGCGACGATAATATAATATGTTGTTACAGTGGGGGTGCTGACACAAGGGCGATGAGGACTCGAAGCATCCCATGAAAAGATTTGCAAAACTTGGGGCTACCCGAGTCCCCATCGCTGTGCCAAGCCGCTGTATATACAATTGCCCCTGGAAAGTGAAAAGGTTATGTTCCAATATAAATTTTAGACCCATTATTAAAAATCGTCTCTGATTTTCTGGCATATCTACTATCCCATTCAAATAATGTGAAACTGAATTGATTCCCAATATGTGTTCAATATTGGAGTAGAGAGCATGTACGTCTAAGGTTATGAACATGTAATCTTCTTCCCATGCAAAATGTTCACATTCTTTTATTAATTGACTGGAGTCTAGGAGAAAAGAGGGTAATTTTCTAACTAGATCCTGTAAGTGCAGATCGATGTAATGTGACAGTTGACTGGTTAGTGACCCTATACCCGAAATAATCGGTCGTCCGGGAGGTTTCACAGGGTCTTTATGCACCTTTGGCAGGTGATAAAAGAGGGCTTTATTTGGATTTTTGTTAGTCAGGAATCGTTTTTCCCTTTTATTTATGATGTCTTGTTTGAAGGCAGTGTCTATCAACCTATGATATTCTTCAATATGTTTTTTGGAAGGGTCAACATCTAATTTTGTCATAATGTACATTTTTGCAGGATTTTACATTTCTGTATGAAATCAAACTTTTAGTATGTTCAATAACATTTTAGAAGACATTTTATATATGGTAAAATTATAATTATATTTATAGTGTTTTTAGAAAAGAAAATACTTTCTGTGTGAAGGAAGGAAGGAAAGGAGAAAAAAAAAAAAAAAAGAAAAGAAAAAATTTGTGTGTAAAAAATTTTTTTTTTTTTTTTAAACTGTATGAAAGTCATTTAGTATATGGGTTTTGTTAGATTCCTCAGAGTGCAAAATCCTGCATATCTGAGTATCTGGGTGTGTCTGAAAAACAGATCTTTCAGTCTCCACCCAAAATGACAAGCAAGGATATCTGCTATAAAATGTGTGTAGATAGATCTGTTTAGATGCATGATGTTATACCTGAGGAAGACTCAAAGAAGTCGAAACCGGTTGTATTTTAGTTTGAAATAAAAATTCTTTGAATCCGAATATCAAGTTCCATCATCATCCTTCAGGAGCGCATATCGCTGGGAAAAACATTTACAAAGTGAATCCAGACGAGGAAATGATCTGCACTGATGCCCAGAATCTTTATGAGTCGGATCCAGGACCAGACGCAGAAGGTTCTGACCATAATGTAGACCCTCATTCCCAAACTGTAACTCCTGTTGGTGGAGACAATGAGGAAGACGATGATGAGACTCAAATACCTGATTGGAGCGACAACTTTAGTTTTTTGTCAGGGCAGGAACAGGTTGGCTCTGAGGACGACGGGTGTGATAACGCACAGGGTGATGATGATGAGGTTGGAGATCCCACTTACTGTCAACCCACAGTCAGGAAAGAGATGAGGTCAGCAGAGGAGGTGGAGGAAGATGCTAGTGACGACGAGGTCAGGTTGCGCCTTCCTGGACAGAGACGTAGTACTGGAAGCACGTCAACAACTGCATCCTCAAACACAACTCTGCCTCTCACCACAAGTCGTGGTGGCTCTTCAGGTCGCATGGGTGCTACGCCTTGCATAGCCTGGGCATTTTTTCAGATCGATAAAGATGACCCAACTCGTGTTATCTGTAACATTTGTCAGCAAAAGCTAAGTAGAGGCCAAAAAATACATAGTTTGAGTACTTCATGCATGAACCGGCACATGGACATGAAGCATAAGTTGCAGTGGGAAGCTCAGTGTGCTACAATGCGGCCTAGCCGGCCGGGCCAACCACCGTCTGCCATATCTTGTGCATCCGCGGCCTCTTCATCCTCTGTGACTGGGGGGACAGCAGTCACACCTGTTTTGGGGCGCAGACCTGCCACCTCTTTACCCGCAACAGCCAGCGTGATTGGCAGGTCATCATTTTCTTTGGAGGTGGTAACACCAGCTGGTGTTGAGCGCTGTCCGACATCGATAGCACCACCTTTGGATCAAGGCAACCTAACATGTCCGCCTGCATCTTCCTCACAGACCGGCAGTTTGCCGGGGACACCCTTATCAACCCCGTCTAAGCACAATAGCCAGCCCTCGGTCCCTCAGATGTGGACAAGTAAAAGACCATTTCCTCCTAGCCATGAGAAAGCTAAGAGGTTGAATTTCACCATCTGCAAGCTCTTGGCTACAGAAATGCTGCCTTTCCGCCTGGTGGACACAGAGGATTTTCGAGACCTTATGTCCGTCGCAGTGCCCCAGTACCAGATGCCCAGTCGGCACTACTTCTCAAAGAAAGGTGTGCCTGCGCTCCACCAGCATGTCGCACACAACATCACCGCTTCTTTGAGAAACTCTGTGTGTGACAGGGTGCATTTCACCACAGACACTTGGACGAGTAGGCATGGACAGGGGCGTTACATGTCGCTGACTGGGCACTGGGTAACTATGGTGACAGCAGGACAAGGGGCTGCTGTCCAAGTCTTGCCGTCCCCACGAGTTGTGCGTCAATCCTCTTTATGTCAAAGTTCCTCCACTGCTTCTGCCTCCTCAACCTCCTCTCGGTCTTCCACCTGCACCCAAAGCCTGTCTGGTCATGCCACAAGCTTTCTAACTGCGCAGAAGGGATCCTGCACACCTCCTTACTATGCTGGCAGTAGGGCTCAACGTCATCAGGCGGTTTATACTTTGAAATGTCTGGGAAATGTGAGTCACACAGCTGAGGAGTTGTGGTCAGCTCTGGAGAACCAATTTCATGAATGGTTGTCTCCACTGGACCTGAAACCAGGGAAGGCCGTGTGCGACAATGCTGCAAACCTGGGTGCGGCCCTTCGCCGGGGCAATGTCACACACGTGCCTTGTATGGCTCACGTGTTGAACCTGGTTGTCCAGCAATTTTTAGCCCACTATCCCAGACTAGATGGCCTTCTGCAGAGGGCACGGTCGCTGTGTGCTCACTTCCGCCGTTCGCATCCCGCAGCTCAGCGACTTACATCTCTACAGAAGTCGTTGGGCCTGCCACTTCACCGGCTAAAATGCGATGTGCCTACCCGGTGGAATTCAACTCTGCACATGTTGCAGCGACTGTGGCAGCACCGACAAGCCCTGGTGCAATACGTTCTGACGTATAGCCTGGGCCAACGAGATCCAGAGGTGGGGCAAATCACGCTGGAGGAGTGGTCTCAGATCAGGGACCTATGCACCCTTCTGCACAGTTTTGAAATGGCGACGAAGATGTTTAGTGCTGACGATGCCATTATCAGCATGACTATTCCGGTGATTTACATGCTGGAGCACATGTTAAACAGAATTCGGAGTCAGGTGGTGGCACAAGAGGAGGTGGAGGAAGTAGAGGAGGAGGAGTTGTATGCGGAAGGGCTAACATCTGCAAGGTCCAGACGGTCGGCAGCACCAAGGTGGCAGGCATGTGAGGGTGGGGGAGATGGTTTTACCAGGGCGCATAGTAGCAGCCAAACTAGTGAGGAAGGTGCAGGAGCCCAGGAAGAAGTGGAGGACGAACTGATGGAAGACTCATCAGATGAGGGAGACCTTGATCACATTTCTGTTGTGCGAGGTTGGGGGGAGAGGACAGAGGAAGGAAGCATGATTGTTACCTCGCCACCAACACAACAGGGACTTGGTGCTCCTGGATGCGCAACACACATGAGTGCCTTCTTGCTGCAGTACCTGCAACATGACCCTCGAATTGTGAGAATTAGAAATAATCCTGACTACTGGGTTGCCACACTGTTAGATCCCCGGTACAAAAGTAAATTTGCAGAAATTATTCCTGCCATAGAAAGGGATGCACGCATGCAGGAGTATCAGCAGAGACTGTTGCAGAATCTTACATGTGCTTTTCCACAAAACACCAGTGGTGCACGTAGTGAATCTCACAGTTCCAACTTGCCAACCGTGGGACCGTCAAGTGTTCAGCACTCAAACCGTAACAGAACCACAGTATCTGCTGGTAACATCAATTTTGCGGAATCATTTCACCACTTTTTTAGCCCATCCTTTGCAAGGCCACAGGAGACAAGAAGTCTGACACATAGTCAACGCCTAGAGACGATGGTACAGGAGTATCTCCAAGTAAACATTGAAGCCATGACTGTGTCACTGGACCCTTGCTCTTTTTGGGCTTCCAATCTGGATAAATGGCCGGAGCTAGCCACTTACGCCTTGGAGATCTTGTCATGCCCCACAGCCAGCGTTCTCTCTGAACGTATGTTCAGCGCTGCTGTTGGTGTGCTGACAGATAAGCGCACGCGGCTCTCCACTGATAATGTAGACAGACTCCCGTTCATAAAGATGAACAAATCATGGATCCGAAACGACTTTTCTACCCCTGTGTCATCCTGGGGAGAGTAAAAGCTTGATGATTGGTTAAAATCACCCTACCAACCGTTTTAAGCTTTCAAATTACTAATCATGTTTATCTGTATCTTGGCTGGAAAATAATTTGGGCTTTGTAGCAGTGTGCAGCACTGATTCTATTAGGCCATCTATAATAAGCTCCACCAGATTTAAAATTACTAATCATGTTTATCTGTATCTTGACTGGAAAATAATTTGGGCTTTGTAGCAGTGTGCAGCACTGATCCTATTAGGCCATCTATACTAAGCTCCACCAGATTTAAAATTAATAATAATTTTTAGCTGCATCTAGCCCGGAAAATAATTTTGGGGCTCCGAGATGCGCAAGACACATAAGTGCCTTCTTGCTGCACTACCTGCAACATGACCCTCATATTGTCAGAATTCGAAGTAATCATGACTACTGGGTTGCCACACTCTTAGATCCCCCAAACTTTTCGATCAACCTTTTCATTTTAATAAAGACCAAAAAACTGGTCATTTTTGAAATTATAAGCATTAGCAGGTTATTAGAAACTGAAATCAAACAGTTTTCAACTCAAAACTTTATTCTAGGTGATGTTACATTTTCACATAGGACCCCTTGTTCGAAAGGAGCTTCTGAACTCTCTCGTCCATTGAATTTGTCAGGTTTTGGATGGTTTCTGCTTCAATTGTTTTGCATGAGGACAGAATACCCTCCCAGAGCTGTTGCTTAGATGTGAACTGCCTCCCGCCATCATAGACACTCCTTTTGATGATGCTCCAGAGGTTCTGAATGGGGTAGAGGTCAGGGGAGCATGGGGGTCACACCATAAGTTTGTCCCCTTTTATGCCCATATCAGCCAGAGATGCAGATGTTTTATGTGCAGCATGAGATGGTGCATTATCATGCAAAAAAATGATCTTGCTGTGAAATACACGGTTCTTCTTCTTGAACCATGGCAGGAAGTGCTGTTTGAGAAAATCCACATACATTATGGAGTTCATCTTTAGCGCCTTCAGGGATCCTAAAGGGGCCGACAATCTCTCTCCCCATGATTCCAGCCCAAAACATTACTCCACCTCCTCCTTGTTGGCGCTGTAGCCGTGTTTGCGTGGGGTGTCTATCAACCAGCCATCCTCCACTCTATCTGACTCGCCCCCTGGGCCGTGTGCTGCTGCTGCTGTGCAGGGAGAATACCCGGAGCCGGATCGCTGGGGGTTGTAGTTCTCCGTGGCGGTGACCCGGTCCGTGCCCAGGGTGGTCAAACCAGTGGCAGTCTATTTGTATTGTAATAAGTGTCCGACTACGCCACCCGTGGATTGCGGTCAGTGGGGACCGCCGCTGCACTGCAGACCGCTGAGGCTGATGTTGTTTGTGCAGCTGAGTATGGGATGACTCCCCACGGGAGGAGTATTGCCTCAGGGCAGCTAGTGTGGATAATGATGGGAGTGATGGTGCGAGTGTCCCAGTACTGATGGTGCTGGTGCGGCGATGAAACACAGAGACTTGTGGTGCAGTTTCCAAAGCTTTACTCACTGTTGTTGCTCAGATCACTTCGGCCAGCAGTGACCGCCCGAGCCGTGCTGCGTCCACCAGGTGAGGGACTCGGTCAACTCCCAGGCAATTCCAGAGTGCGGTTCAGAGCTCCCCTCTCTTCCTTTCTACTGGCCGTCCCCACCAGTGACCCACCTTTGTCCAGCTTCCTCGGGCCTTCTGTTGGTGAAACCTCTCTCCGGTTTCCCTGACCCTATGCGGTATGCCTTTCTGGTGGATGTAGTGAGGGGTCGCACCAAAATGTGGTGACAACCTCCGGTTTTGGCTGAGGATTAGTCGCCTCCACCAATTCGGGTTCCGGTACCCTGCTCTGCCAACCCTTCACCCAGTATCTCCTCTGGGAATATGGGGTTCCTTCTGCCTTCGTGTCTCTGGGCCTTTCTCTGTGTTCCTCGCCTCCTTTCTCCTTCTGTTTCAGTTCCTTTCTTACTCTCCTTGCTGTTCCTTCTCTTCTCTCCCTCTCTGCTGTCTCAGGCCTCTACTCCAGGCCTGGCTCTGGAGCTGGGCCCAGACTGAGCCACAGCTCCCTGTCAGCCCTCTCTGGCTGAGCTCCTCTCTGAACTGACCACTGATCTAAGATGGTGCCCACCTTATATACCTCCTTCTATGTGTGAGCCCAGGTGACTAGCAACCAATGGGCTCCTATCTATGCCCAGAAACCCACCCCTATCTGCTCCTACACCACTGGGTTTTCCTCCCCCTCCCCACTCCAGCCAGGAACAGAAGCTGTCGTGCCTGCACTCTGTCTAGTGGGAGCACCGTTGGTCTGTTCCTCGGAAATGGGGTGTGTGTGGTGCATGCAGCCTACTGAGCCCCGGTCCACACTCCATCCTTACCCGGGAGTGGAATATCACACCTCTGGTTCGAGGTGCAATACCCCTGTAGCAGCCGAGTCCTCGGGGTGCTACATTCCCCCCTGGTAAATCACAGCACGTCCTCGGGCTGGAAAAGAGCAAAGACAATTTAAACATACAAAATTTTTAGAATGCATTCGTATATAAGACAATAACTTTTCACTCATCCCTTTATGGGAGGTATTCTTCTCTTTTTAACGTTACTGGTACCCCTTTTCATAAAACATCTTGCTAATGCCACTGGAACTCTTTTAGCATATAAAACATCACATAAAACATTTGTATTATTATTCTAGCAGCATATAAAACTTTTCAATATAAAACTTTTTCAAGTAGAACATTCTTGAGTTCTGGCCGCTGTGCAACTTGCGACCAGGAAAAGGTGCAACAGTCCATTTAATCCTGAGGTTGACGTTGCGGTTTTTGTATAAAACCAGTGGGGGGCGCTTTAAGAAGCGCAACTATTTACAAGGGATTGGCCGCTCTCAGTCCTCAGCCAGTGGGGATAAGGGAGTGGCTGCTCACAGTCCTCAGCCTGGTAAAGGATATTGGGGTAACACGCACACAGGAAACTTTTTATCAAGAAACAGTTCCACACTAGTCCCAACGGGGACCACACTTCAATTCGCAACAGTTCTTGTACCCTGACGGGTAACTATGTACAGTTCCATTTTACCGTTTACTGGTAACGGTGTCCTCCTAATGCTTCTTCCTTGTACTCTTCAGACCCGTCCGGATCCTCAGGGTAGTCCATGTCTGGGCGGTACTGCAGTTCCTCCTCCGTGAGACGGTGGACATGGAGAGCATACAGTCCCTTTGCGCCCTTGTGCCGGGTGTAGGTGACCACGTCGCCGGGGTACAGGTCACGTCCGTGATGTCCCTCTGGCAGGTGGCTTTCAACGTCCCTTCTCGTGACGAAGACGTCGGTGTCAGCCTCCGGGTCTCTGATGAAGCCCCAGCCATGCTCCAGCTGGAACTTGACTACGGTCCCGGTGGCTCTGGGTCCGCGGATGGCATGGGTGTCTTGTCGGGCCCTCCTCTTTTGCTCCGCGCTCCTGGCCTGGAGTCGCTGCTCCCTGATGCGCCTCTGCCGCCGCTCTCTTTCATAGGTGGCTAGCTGCTGACGGCAGCACCACCAGGCGCTGGACTTCTTCCGCCAGGGTCTCCTGGGTGAAGCCCATGAGGTTCTCGCCAGTGGGGTCCCATGCAAACTGGGCATCCTCCGGCAGGGGTGGAGCGATGTTGGCGGGCTCCGGGGCCGGGATCAGAGGCTCACTCAAGGGTCGCTCTTTCCGGAGACGGGGGTTGGCGAACTCCGGAGGCCATTCAAAGGGTAGCCCGTCCGGGCTGGTATGTTGGGCATACAGGTCCGCGCCCAAGGATGGCACTATGGGCTTCGGACGGGTGGCAGCGCCCGGGGGCACTCGGCCTTGCGACCAGGCCGGCGGTCGCTTGTCGGTCGTGCCCGGGGGTGGCTCCGCCAAGGTAGGGGGCGCTGGTGAGGCAGCGGCGCCCGGGTGTGCTGGGCCTTGCGTCCTGGCTTGTGACGTTTCACGTTGTACGGCGCCAGGGTTCAGAGGGCACAGCGCGGGGCGGGGCGTGACGATGGTGCTTGCTGCCTGAGGCCTAGCTGGTGGCGGTGGAGGCGTGGTGTCAGGTACGGTCCCCGGGGCTTCGGGTCCCGCAACGGAGAGTGAGGGCAGGCTGGTGTTCCCCGGGCTTGGGGTGGTGGCGTCCCCATTGCTTGCCTCAGTCTCCGTGGCCTCCTCCGCGGCGTCATCTGCAGCTGCCGGTCCCTCTTCTCCGCGCCCAGCAGTCAGCGCGTTGCCCGGTCCCGGCGGAGTCCTCTGCTGGTCACCTCCGTGCTGCTGGGCCATCTCCTCTCTCCACCCGGCAAACACATCCCGCTGCGCCCGGACCATTCTCCTGTTCAGATCTTCCAGCGCTGCGCGCGCACGGTCCGGGTCTCTAGGCAGCTGGGCCAGCAGTTCCGTCAGGCTGCAGGGTGGTTCAGCTTGCAGCAGGCTGCGGGCCAGGGTGCTGGTGGGGTTTTCTGCTCCCTCCATCTCCGGGTGCAGCAGGTCCAGACTGATCCAGGCCGCACCCAGCCCCTCAGTTTTCTTTCCTATCCGCCCCCATGGGGGTTGGTCTTGGGGGCATCTGCTGACAATCACCTTCAGGGGCAGCCCCCCCACGTTGATGGACATCCCCACTGCTGCATTCATTGCTGGTGGGGGCGGGCTCCTCCTTTGGCGCCATTCTGGGACCTGGCCCACGTTGGGAGGCGGCTTCCTGCTGTCTTTTGGTGCGCACATAATGGCGTCCACTCTGCCAGGGCGGGAAAAACTGATGAAGATGGCGGGAAATGGTCCAAAATGGCGTCTGATGGCGGGAATCAGCTCCGGATGGCGGGAAACGACTCCGGACGGCGGGAAACTTCTGGAAATGGCGGGAGACTTCCTTTTAAGGTACATGTGCAGTTTTCTTCAGGCACGCAATACCCGCTTGTGGCGGGTTGGTAATGATCCTGCCGACTACGCCAAAGTTGACTCGCCCCTGGGCCGTGTGCTGCTGCTGCTGCTGTGCAGGGGGAATACCCGGAGCTGGATCGCTGGGGGTTGTAGTTCTCCATGGCGGTGACCCGGTCCGTGCCCAGGGTGGTCAAACCAGTGGCAGTCTATTTGTATTGTAATAAGTGTCCGACTACGCCACCCGTGGATTGCGGTCAGTGGGGACCGCCGCTGCACTGCAGACCACTGAGGTTGATGTTGTTTGTGCAGCTGAGTATGGGATGACTCCCCACGGGAGGAGTATTGCCTCAGGGCAGCTAGTGTGGATAATGATGGGAGTGATGGTGCGAGTGTCCCAGTACTGATGGTGCTGGTGCGGCGATGAAACACAGAGACTTGTGGTGCAGTTTCCAAAGCTTTACTCACTGTTGTTGCTCAGATCACTTCGGCCAGCAGTGACCGCCCGAGCCGTGCTGCGTCCACCAGGTGAGGGACTCGGTCAACTCCCAGGCAATTCCAGAGTGCGGTTCAGAGCTCCCCTCTCTTCCTTTCTACTGGCCGTCCCCACCAGTGACCCACCTTTGTCCAGCTTCCTCGGGCCTTCTGTTGGTGAAACCTCTCTCCGGTTTCCCTGACCCTATGCGGTATGCCTTTCTGGTGGATGTAGTGAGGGGTCGCACCAAAATGTGGTGACAACCTCCGGTTTTGGCTGAGGATTAGTCGCCTCCACCAATTCGGGTTCCGGTACCCTGCTCTGCCAACCCTTCACCCAGTATCTCCTCTGGGAATATGGGGTTCCTTCTGCCTTCGTGTCTCTGGGCCTTTCTCTGTGTTCCTCGCCTCCTTTCTCCTTCTGTTTCAGTTCCTTTCTTACTCTCCTTGCTGTTCCTTCTCTTCTCTCCCTCTCTGCTGTCTCAGGCCTCTACTCCAGGCCTGGCTCTGGAGCTGGGCCCAGACTGAGCCACAGCTCCCTGTCAGCCCTCTCTGGCTGAGCTCCTCTCTGAACTGACCACTGATCTAAGATGGTGCCCACCTTATATACCTCCTTCTATGTGTGAGCCCAGGTGACTAGCAACCAATGGGCTCCTATCTATGCCCAGAAACCCACCCCTATCTGCTCCTACACCACTGGGTTTTCCTCCCCCTCCCCACTCCAGCCAGGAACAGAAGCTGTCGTGCCTGCACTCTGTCTAGTGGGAGCACCGTTGGTCTGTTCCTCGGAAATGGGGTGTGTGTGGTGCATGCAGCCTACTGAGCCCCGGTCCACACTCCATCCTTACCCGGGAGTGGAATATCACACCTCTGGTTCGAGGTGCAATACCCCTGTAGCAGCCGAGTCCTCGGGATGCTACACATCCATCTGGACCATCGAGCGCTGCACGGCACTCATCCGTGAACAAAACAGTTTTGAAATCAGTCTTCATGTAATGTTTGGCCCACTGGAGCCGTTTCTGCTTGTGTGAAGTGGATAGAGGAGGTCGACAGGATGGCGTATGCACAGCTGCAAACCTCTGAAGGACCCTGCATCTTGTTGTTCGGGTGACGTTGGAGGCACCAGCAGCTTCAAAAACTTGTCTGCTGCTATGACAAGGCTTTTTTGCCGCTGCTCTTTTAACCTGACGTAATTGCCTGTAGGAAAGAGTCCTCAATTTGCCCTTATCAGCACGCACACGTGTGTACTGTGAATCAGCTACATACTTCTTGATTGCCAAGACACTTCATCCTGATCATCGCACAATGTTGATTGTAGTCATGCCTTGACCTAAACACTCCACAATTTGTTGCTTCTCAGCAGCCGACACATCCTTTTTCTTTCCCATTTTGGCAGAAAATGTAGGCTGCTTAATAATGTGAGACAGCCTTTGTAATGCACACGCCCGGGCTGAGCGGCGTGTGATTGTAGTGATTCCACTGGACTGTGCCGGAGAGTGAATGCCTGGAGGGGCGTAACTAGGTATTCACCCGATCCGACCAGGGTCGCACGACGGCATACGACGCCAGTGCACCAAGGAGGAACCGAGCAGAGGGACCAGGTGCTACTCCAGGACAGACCCCGGACACGGCTGTTGACCCACACAGGGGAATACAGGAACAGACTGGTAGGCTGGCACACAGACTGGTGGGTATAGGCAGGCACGACTGGTATGCAGGCAGGCGGGTATGCAGGCAGGGGGGTACAGGCAAGCACAGCTAGAGTACAGACAGGGAGGCACTAGCAGGTAGGAACACAGGCGGGATAGGACCCAGTACACACTGGGACTCAGGAACAATACAGGCAGAGGGGTACAGGCAAGCACAGCTAGAGTGCAGACAGGGAGGCACTAGCAGGTAGGGACACTGGCGGGATAGGACCCAGTACACACTGGGACTCAGGAACAGAACCACAGATGTGGCGGACAAACACAGCAGAGTGAGGCCGCCCAGAGAGGTGAGCGAGAACAGGGCAGGACAAGGCCGCCTGGAGCGGTGAGCAAGAGTAGAGCAGGACAAGGCCGCCAGGAGCGGTGAACAAAGGGTCAGAGCTGAGCGAGACTGCCGGAGCAGTGAGCAAGAGTAAAGCAGGACGAGGCCGCCTGGAGCGGTGAGCAAGAGTGGAGCAAGACTGCCGGAGCAGTGAGCAAAAAGATAAGAGCGGAGCGAGACTGCCGGAGCAGCGAGCAAAAGGGTCCGAGCGGAGCAAGGCTGCCGGAGCAGCGAGCAAAGGAGTCAGAGCAGGCTAGAACCGCCGGAGCGGTGAGCAAAGGAGTCAGAGCAGGCTAGAACCGCCGGAGCGGTGAGCAAAGGAGTCAGAGCAGGCTAGAACCGCCGGAGCGGTGAACAAAGGAGTAGGAGCAGGCTAGAACCGCCGGAGCGGTGAACAAAGGAGTAGGAGCAGGCTAGAACCGCCGGAACGGTAAGCAAGGCAGAGCAGGGGGGACAGGGCTCTGTTCACACGGAACAGACAGGAAGAGAAAGGCAGAGCCAGATACCCACAGGATACTTGCAGTGAAGTAGCGAGTGGACCACAAACTCACAAACGGGAGTACAGAGACAACAAGCAGGAGTTAGGTACGAGTTCAGACTCTGCAGAAAAAGGAAGGGAATGGACATAGAGGCAAAACAGGTAAAGGATAGGAAAGAGTTCAGACTGGAACTGAGTGTACGGAGGAGACCGACACTGCAGCGGGATACAGGAGCGGGTCTGGGAATACGGCCCCCAGAGAGGCGGAACGAACAGGCAAGGAGCGTGTTCAGACAGGACAGACGAGATACAGGAACGGATCTAGGTAATCAGCCCCTAGAAGGCGGGAGGAACAGGCTAGGAGCGTGTTCAGACAGGACAGACAAGATACAGGAACGGATCTAGGTAATCGGCCCCTAGAAGGCGGGAGGAACAGGCTAGGAGCAAGTTCAGACAGGCCTGGAAATACAGCCTCCAGGAAAGGCAGCAGGCAAGAGTACACAGACAGGACTCAGTTCAGACACGGGAACTGATACCGCAAGGCAGGAGACATAGACAGGACTCAGTTCAGACACGGGAACTGATACCGAAAGACAGGAGACAAAGATCAGGACCTGGCATCTTCAGAGTGAAGGCACACACTGAAAGAAACACTATGCTCAGGCGCCATCTTGAGGAAGAAGGTGGTATAAATACCCAAAGATGGACAGCAATAGGCTGAAGGTGCAACAGGGGCGTGTCCGCAGCAGGTACAAGAAACAGGAAGTTCAGCGGGCGTCGCCCTATGCAGCCAAAACAGACAAACAGACAGCAAGGAGGGAAGCCAGAGAGACATTCTGGACAGGAGATCAAGTGCGCGCTCTTGCACAGTGGGAGATGGACCACTATGCAAGGACGCCGCCAGGTATGTTACAGCCTTCTTAAGTAGTCTTGCCTTTCATTGGACACACCTGCCAAACTAATTAGCACAGGTGTCTGCAATTGCTTACAGTGATATAAAGAGCCCTGACACACATCACCATCAATGAGTTTAACTGACAAACAAACAAATTCTTCCCTTATCACTCCTAAACACTTTTTGCATAATAATTTGGAACGCAGTGTACATGTGCTTTTCCACAAAACACCAGTGGTTCACGTAGTGAATCTTACAGTTCTAACTTGCCAACCGTGGTCTGTATGGAGTTGTTCAATAAAGGGCCCAAAATTAAGATAACATAGATGGGAGAGGTCTCTATGAATAGGAATTCCTAAGTATTTGATACCCTGTGAGGGCCAGGCAAAGGGAAAGTTGGACTGGATGGAATCCTATATGGATTTGGGGAGGGAGACATCGAGGGCCTCAGACTTCGCTGCATTGATTTTAAAATTTGACCATGTAACAAAGTGATCTATTTCAGCCATAACAGCATGGATGGATATATGTGATTGAGTGATATATACTAGGACATCATCAGCAAATAGAGAGCACTTGTACTCGGTGCCTCCCACCTCAATCCACCTAATATTGGGGTTATGGCAAATTGATGAGAGCAGGTGCTCCGTCACTAGGATGTATAAGAGAGGGGACAGAGGACATCCCTGCCTTGTCCCATTGGTGATTGTGAAAGGTGATGAAAATGTTCTGATGCACCTGACGCACCCCCTGGGCCATATTCTTTAGGGGAATACCCGGAGCCGGATCAGATGGGGGTTGTAGTCTCCGAGTGGCTGTGACCCGGTCCGTGCCCAGGGTGTCAAGCTCAGAGTATGTGGCAGTCCTACAGATGTTACAAAGTTCGTTATGTCGACTACGCCACCCGTTGGATTGCGGTCACTACGGCCGCCGCTGCAGCAGGGTCCCCTGAGGCTGATGGTGTTGGTGCAGCTTTAGATAGTATAACCCCCAACGGGAGGGGTATGGCCTCAGGGGGTCAGGTGCAGAGGATGGGGGTTGTGGTGGTGCAGCGTAGATGATAATTAAAGACAGAGTCGGGTTGTGCAGTTCAGGGTGTTTACTTACTGCAGATATTCCGGTCACTCCGGCCTTGAGTGACCACCCGAGCCGTGCTGCGTCCACCAGGTCCTGGATTCAGCCAACCCCCAAGCAAGTCCGGAGCGTGTCCCTGAGCCCTCCTTCTTGTCCTTTCTTCTGGCCGTCCCCACCAGGGATCCACCTAGGTCCAGCTCCCTCGGGCCTTCTGTTGGGAGACCCTTGGCCTTGGGTTCCCTGACCCTACACGTGGTTTGCCTTCAGGGTGGATGTGGTGGGTGGCCGTGGCAGATCCTGCCCACGGCCTCCGGTCTCTGGCTGAGGTATGCTTTAGCCCCCACCAGTTTGGGATCCGGTACCCTGTTGCCAACTCTTCACCCTAGGGTTGTACTTGGGTTCTCAGAGTTCCTTCTGTCTCCCCCTCTGGGTCTTTCTTGCTCTCCTCTCTCACTCTCTCTCTCTCTTGGGCCTGGGGCTGCTCTGCTCTTCTGCTCTCCTCCTCTGGCTTCTCTGCAAAGACTGGCTGACTGACCTCTCACAGACTGACTGACCCTGATCTTAGATGGTGCCCACCTTAAATACTCCCTCTATGTGTGAGCTCAGGTGACCAGCACCCAATGAGCTCCTATCTTTACCCAGGCTGCTCCCCCTATCTGCCCCTACACTACTGGGATGTACCACCCCCCTCCCACTCCAGCCAGGAACAGACTCGGTCGTACCTGCACATTTCTAAGTGGGAGTACCGTTGGTCTGCTCCTCGGAAATGGGATGTGTGTAGTGCATGCAGCTGACTGAGCTCAGTTCCACACTCCATCCTTACCCGGGAGTGGAATATCACACCTCTGGGTTGAGGTGCAATACCCCTGTAGCAGCCGAATCCTCAGGGTGCTACACACCCCCTGGGCCTTGGGACACCCAGAGCCGGACCCTTTTTGGTGGATGCTGGTGGTTATAGTCTTCGTGGCGGCGACCCGGTTCCGTGGCTCAGGGTGGTCAAACCAGTGGCGGAACTATTTATGTGGTTTTGATGTTTAAATGTCCGACTACGCCACCCGTGGATTGCGGTCAGAGTGAACCGCCGCTGCAGGGCAGACCGCTGAGGCTGGTGTTGTGGGTGCAGCAGAGCGTAGCATAACTCCCCACGGGAGGAGTATAGCCTCAGGGCAGTGTATGCGGAGGATGGGGGTGATGGTGCAGGGCAGCAGCAGTAACGACACGGAGTCAGTGATGCAGTCCAGGGCCTTTACTCACAGTTCTTATTATCCAGACCACGTCTGCAGGTAACGGCTGCCCACGTCGTACTGTGCTCACCAGGTGAGGGGCTCAGACAACTCCCAGATAACTTTGGAGCGCTTCACAGGACCCCCTTTGTGTGTCCTTTGTCTGGCCTTTCTTACCAACCCTTCTGTCCGGCTGCCTCGGGCCTCCTCTTGGTAAACTTGGCGCCAGTTTCCCTGACCCTATGTGGTGCCTTCCTAGCGGGTGTAGCGAGGGGCTGCGCCACATAAAATGTCACAGCCTCCGGTTTCTAGCTGAGGGTCATTTCCTGCCTCCACTAGTTTCGGGGACCGGTCTCCCCCTTTGGCCTGACCCCTCCACGCAGGTGGATTCGGGCGTGCGGTGGCGACTCACCCATCCGCACCCCTGGGATCCCTTCATTCCTCGTTCCTGGAGCCTTCTCCGCTCCTCTTCCTTCCTTCTCCCTCTTCCAGGTCTGGGCCTCTGTTACTAGGCCCGCCTCCGGAGCAGAGCTCATGCAGAGCCCCTGCTCCCTGCCACTTCTGCTCAGACTTCTCTGCACTGAACTAAGATGGTGCCCACCTTTTATACTCCCTTCTCAATGCACCCAGGAACTGCTTCCTCCCTGCTCCTGCACTACAGGGTTCCCTTTCCTCAGTGTTCCCTCCCCCCACTCCAGCCAGGGACAGGGACTGTCGTGCCCATCTCAAAGGCATATTGGTCGCCATGCCCCACGGCAATGTGGTGTAATGCATGCAGGTGTCGGGTCCTGATCCACACTCCATCCTTACCTGAGAGTGAAATATCACACCTCTGGGTGAGGTGCAATACCTCTGTAGCAACCGAGCCCTCAGGGTGCTACAGTTCCATTTATCTTCAGCCTAGGTGACGTATTGTGATACAGGGCCGTGATTTTGGCTATAAAAGGGTCCCCTAGACCCCTACCCCAAGCTTTTTAAGAGAATCATATATGGCGTGCCAGGAGACTCTATGGAATGCTTTCTCAGCATCCAACGAGAGTATCTAATTACAAATTTTTAACTGCATCTAGCCCAGGAAATACTTTGTGCCTAGTAGCAGTGTCTGCTAGTCAGCGGATTATCCCGGCTGTTAAGCAAGCTACACCACCTGTAGTTTGGACACTTAATTTTTTCAAAGGAAATGCTTCGGGACCACGGGATACTCAGTGAAGAGCATCAGGAGGCACCCCAAGGCATAGGGGCTGGGACTGGCAGTAGGATGCTTTGCGGTGGACAGCCGAGCTCGATCCTTATAATAGCTTTTTAACTGCAGCAGCTTTAGTGGACGCTACTGGAGCTGGAATTATGCGGCTGCTGGCATGAGACTTGCCCTCCAATAGATCCTTGTAAATGGATTTAAAGTGTATTCATTCAAATTAGAGAGACAATTTAAATTAAAAAGCTTAGAGCTGCCTCCACCACAGGAGGGCTCGCTCGACCCACCAGCGGACAGGCACCAGTATTGGGAGAGGGGGGCTGGCCGTCAGGGTTCACCGCGGCTCTGGCACAAACCCGGCGACACGGAGGTGGCACGGGCAGGAGCGGACTGAACGTGTCGGCTTCTCACTTTTTGGATTTTAGAAGGGCATGACATGCCTATATCTGTGTCTCCCCCTCCTTTTACTCCTCCACCTCTTTTCTTTTCGCATGACTATATGTACTTGTCACTTTTCCATGTGTTAGTTGTGTCTTCTGAGCAGTTTGTCAGCTTTTGGACACCTTTGAAGGTGTTTTCTATGTGTTTCTATGTGTTTTTGTTTGCCTGCCATTGGTTTTAACGGTGTTCGAAGGTGTTCGACGAACAGTTCGACGAACAGTTCGGCGAACACACGGGTGTTCGACGAACCGAACCGAACTCGAACACTACGGGGGTGGCTCAACACTAATAGTAATGTTTCAGTTCTGAGACCTGCACCTGACTGACCCTGCGATGCACTATCGGTACCCCAGATGGGAATACCCATTTAATATTAGGGCTCAGTTTTTAGGATAGAGCGCACTATTGTTTGTTGTTCTTGAATTTATGGAAATACATCTTTATTATTATGGTTCATTTCCTTAGATCGTGTGCAAAACTGTTTGTTGTTTTAATATGTTTTCTGACCTCACAAAATGACCTTATTTTCATTGTATTAATTGGTTATACGTTTTGTCTTTGTTTTGTTACATTATAATTTTGCACTTTACATAATTGACCAAAGGATTTAACTAAATGACTCTTATGAAAAATAGATTTAATTAGCGAAATGTTTAGTGGGAATATTTTACAAAACTTTTATGTTAAGGGCATTGACCATGCTCTGGTTATTCTTTACCAATGTGTGTGTGAGATGAATAAAAGGCACTTAATGCAGAAATTCAACATAGACTATATTTCTATTTCCCATATTTCATATTTAGTGCCGAAGTTCAAGAAAGACCATAATACTAAGTGCCTTATCATCATCTCAAACACATTGGTCAAGAATAACCAGAAAATTACCAATCCTTTTAATCATAGTTTAACGTTTTGGAAGAATTTACGTTAAAGTTTGTCACCCCTTATATCATAAATAATAAATAAACAGAAATTGCTTTTCTAATAGAATAACACGTCCAGAAGAGATTCCTTTTCAGCAGTCACCTCATTATCATAGCCAGCAGGATTACAATGAGAGATAACAGAATCCACCATTCACATTAGGTCGTGTCACAGCTCACCTCTTCCCCTTTCCTGCACAATGACATCTGCATGTCACTAAACATGAGAACATGTATAGAAAACTCTCCCTAGGAATTAGAGTCCCCTGTTTTGTCTTGTGATATATATACATCCATATGTCTATTGTTCATATCTCCAAACAGGCAAGAAAGCAGATTTCCATAAATGTACAGAAAACAGAATACAATAATCTGAAGTCAGAAATACAGATTATAAAAAAATGATCACAATCTGGTTTCAATTAGTTTAAAAAATGTACGTGACTCATTCCCTTAAAGAAAAATAAGCAAAATATGCCTAAAAAGAATATTGGATAGTTTAAGAAATGTTTAATAGGTTAGAGTAGAGTAGGGCCCTGCCAAAAGAGTCTACCTTGTTGTGGTGGCAGGCTTAAAAAATCTTTTGGCCAAAACAAAAGCTGATGGCTGTGCATGTGATATGGTGTTCGATGGGAACTGTTTATGTGTGATTGGTGAAACCAAGGTGCAGAAGCAGAGTTTTTCCAAGAGTGGGAGGTGGGACGGTGGAAAGTTCGAGGGGTGGAGGCGGGGCTGGTGTGGAGTCTCAAGGGTGCCCGGAAATGTTGCCAGTATGGGGTGTTGAAATTCCTCCTGGAAACCCTGCTTCAGTATATAGCAAAAATCACAGTCTCCTACTCTCCACAGGCATGTGTTCAAAGGAGTATGTTACGGATCCGGGTGGTGGAACCTCTGTGCTGTGGTGCAAGGAGGGACCAGAGGGGTGTAACTAGGTATCAACTCGGACTGACCAAGGTCATACGGCGGCTCAATCGACTCCGTGACCAGGGAAGGACCGAGCAGAGGGACCAGGTGGTACTCTGGGACCGACCTTGTATGAGAGCAGGTGACTCCCACGGGTCAGAAGGCAGGAACTGACCGGTACAGCAGATGAGCACGGCAGGCAGGCTGACGGGTGATCCGGGTAGGCGGACTGGCAGACACGGCAGGTAACAAGCAGGAGCCTCCAGGTAGGCTGGCTGGTAGGCACGGCAGGTAACAGGCAGGTGCTTCCAGGTAAGCGGGCTGGCAGGCACGGCAGGTAACAGGCAGGTGCTTCAATGTAAGCAGGCGGGCAAGGCCCATAGACAGACTGACGGACTGTAGACAGACTGTCGCGCTGGAGAGTAGACAAGCTGGCGGACTGGACTTGTAGTCAGGCTGGCGGGCTGGACTTGTATTCAGGCTGGCGGGCTGGACTTGTAGCCAGGCTGGCGGGCTGGACTTGTAGTCAGGCTGGCGGGCTGGACTTGTAGTCAGGCTGGCGGGCTGGACTTGTAGTCACGCTGGCGGACTGGACTTGTAGTCAGGCTGGCGGGCTGGACTGGTAGTCAGGCTGGCGGTGGGACCTGAGGGCTGAAGCAGAGTTTAACACACAAAGCTACAACCTTGCACGGGCACCTCCATCTTGGAGGAGGTGCCTTTTATATGAGAGGTCCTCCGGCCATTGGCCGAGGACTCCTTAGGACGGCGCGCGGCCCCTTTTAGAAGGAGGGAGTGTGCGCGCGCCCTAAGCACAGTGTTAGAGGCAGATGATGGCTGAATAACGCAGCCATCATTTGTCGGCTCAGTTCCCAAGTCCACATCAAAGAACGGGACCTGGGATTTGTGTTATTTTTTTCTATAAACCATTTTGTTTTTTACTTTTTTTACTTTAGTCCCTTTACAGAATGTGAACCTGGTTGAGCTTTATTGCACGATGCTGCGAGGCATGATTTACAATTGCAGCTGTGGGGGCCATTGTGTAGAGTTGGTTGACTAAAAGAGCCCCCTACCTTTATTTGACAACCTAGATGCCACTGATACTATAGGTTGCGGCATCAAAGGCGTTAATTAAAGATAACAGCTAGGATCACAGACATTGACTGCTCAGTTCCTGCGGGAGCCCCTCAGTGATACAGCTGGAATGGTGCCAGCACCGGAGGTGAGTATAGCTCCTATTATTTTACTTTGTGGAAACATAGTGATTGAGAAGGGTTGGTCCTAGTAGTGAATATCAGAGAGAGACTTGCGGCCTAGCCGGAAAACCCAGTGATCCCCGCTAGGGCCAGAGCTTCATAGAGAACTTACATGGAAACTCACACGACTGGGCACACCACCTTTGTGAAGAGAACATTAACGTTAAATAGTGAAAGACTTTCTCTGCTATCCCAAGCTTACTGATATTAGTTCTACTGTTGATTTGCCTTGTTACTAACACTTTACAGTTTAAAGTATATACCGTATATACTCGAGGATAAGCCAACTGTTTCAGCACACTGAGCTCATCATCTTTCCTTCATCTCGCATATCTTCCCCACCTGATCTTTCTATCACAATAAATGACATCACACTTTCCCTTGTCCCTGGAGTAACCCTTGACTCTGCCCTGTCCTTCAAACCCCACCTCCAAGCTCTTGCCACCTCCTGTGGCCTCCAGCTCAAAAGTATTCCCAGAATCCATCCTTTCCTCAACCCTCAATCTATTAAACTGCTTGTTCATGCCCTCATCATCTCCCGCCTCGACTACTGCAGCACCCTCCTCTGTGGCCTACCTGCTAACACTCTCGCACCCCTCCAGTCCATCCTCAACTCTGCTGCTCGACTGGTTCATCTCTCGCCTCACTATTCCTCTGCTACCCCCATTTGCAAATACCTTCACATGCTAATAATAATAATAATAATAATAATAATAATAATAATAAAAAGTAATTTTTCATTTAACTTTGCATGAAGCCCTGTGGGTTATACATAATTTCTGAATACAGTTTTGAATATTTTGAGGTGTATACATGACATATAGGTCCCTCAAAATCTTTTCAAATGTGTAGATGGTCCTGAAAAACTGAGGGATGGGACATTTCATTGGCATACAAAATTCAAAGTTCAAAAATGAGACTTTTTCTAAATATTTATCAAATTTCCGATATTTTTTATATAAATGTCTATCATATTGACCTAAATTTACCACGAACGTAAACTACAATGTGTCAAGAAAAAAATTATTACCACATAAAATGGCACATATTAGTTTAAAAAATTTGGCTTGGTCAGGAAAGTAAAAACTACCTTAAGTGGGAAGGGGTTAAAGAGTTATTCCCAATATATGTAATAACTCTGAAGTGGAGCAGACTCCACAATACAAACTGTTTATTTTATTAAAATAAATACATTTCTTAGACCCGATGAGGCTTGTTTGGTTGCATTAAAAATCCACTTGCTTTTGAGCCGAAACATTGGCACCTGTTCACACGGGCCAATAAATACACCATTTTTTATGTAATTTTCTATTAAGTGCTACCATCTTTTTTGCTTAATTATGTGCCGACACTGGGGTATCGTGTGCCGGGACCCTTGGAGCTCTCACAGCCATAAAAACTGAACGGCCGTGCAGTCCCTCCGCCTCTTGTGGGACGTGCTGGTGAAGGTGCGTACGCAATGACATCATCGCGCACGTGTCTGCATAGAGGGCCAAGATGCCAGTACAGAAGTGCAGCTGCAGGGGATTATATGAGAGGTAAGTATCAATTATTTTTTTTTTTTAATAGAATTAATTAAATGGTCTTGGGGGAGAGCTCATGATGAACTGGGAGTGGAGGTTGGGGAAAGCACTTGGAGAATAGGGAGTGGGGGAAGGGGAGAGCACATGATGAATTGGGAGTGGGGGGGAAGAGAGCACATGGTGAATTGGGGGTGGGGAGAGCAAGTGATGATTTTGGAGTGGGGGTGGGGAGAGCAAATGGTGAAGTGGGGGGTGGGGAAAGCACATGATGAACTGAGAGTCGGGGGTGGGGAGAGCACATGGAGAATTGGAAGTGGGGATTGAGGAGAGCACATGGTGAACTGGAATTAAGGGGTGGGGAGAGCACATGGTGAACTGGGAGTGGGGGGTGGGGAGAGTGATGTTCCAGTGGCTTACTGGGTTCGTGCACCTGTCTTGTCTTGAAGCAGGAGTTCATGAGTTCGAATCCACCGAGATCTTTTTTGAGCTCACACCTGGACCGGGGAGAGTCAGTGGATGTTGTATACCTTGACTTCTCCAAAGCGTTTGATACCGTGCCACACAAAAGGTTGGTATATAAAATGAGAATGCTTGGTCTGGGGGATAATGTGTGCAAGTGGGTAAATAGCTGGCTGAGTGATAGAAACAGAGGGTGGTTATCAATGAAGTAAGCTCAGGGGGTGTCAGGGTTACTAGCGGGGTGCCTCAAGGGTCTGTCTTGGGCCCTATATTATTTAATATATTTATTAATGATCTAGTGGAAGGGTTGCATAGTAAAATAGCAATATTTGCAGATGATACTGTAGCACCCCGAGGACTCGGCTGCTACAGGGGTATTGCACCTCGAACCAGAGGTGCGGTATTCCACTCCCGGGTAAGGATGGAGTGTGGAACGGGGCTCAGTTAGCTGCATACACTACACTCACCCCATTTCCGGGGGACAGATCAACGGTACTCCCACCAGATAGATGTGCAGGTACGACAGCGTCTGTCCCTGGCTGGAGTGGGGAGGGGGGAGGAATATCCCAGTGGTGTAGGAGCAGACAGGGGAGGGACTCTGGGCATAGGTAGGAGCCCATTGGGTGCTGGTCACCTGGGCTCGGGTGTCAGAAGGGAGTATAAAAGGTGGGCACCATAATAGAACGGAGGAGAGGTGCAGAGGAGTGCAGTCTGAGAGAGTTCAGCCAGAGAGGGCTGACAGGGAGCTGTGGCTCAGTCCGGGCCCAGCTCCAGAGCCGGGCCTGAAGTGGAGGCCTGAAGCAGAGAGAGAGAGAGAAGTAAGAGGAAGAAGGAACATAAACACCAGGAAAGGCCCAGAGACGCAAGAAAAGAGGGAACCCTAAGATCCCACGGAATAACGGGTGAAGGGTTGGCAGAACAGGGTACCGGATCCCAAACTGGTGGAGGCCAATTATCCTTAGCCAAGAACCGGAGGTCGTGGTCAAGTCTTGGCGCGACCCCTCACCATATCCACCAGGAAGGCATACCGTATAGGGTCAGGGAAACCGGGAAAGGCTTCGCCACCAGAAGGCCCGAGGGAGCCGGACAAAGGTGGGTCCCTGGTGGGGACGGCCAGTAGGAAGGAAGAGAGGGGAGCTCTGGACCACGCTCTGGAATTGCCTGGGAGTTGGCCGAGTCCCTGACCTGGTGGACGCAGCATGACTCGGGCGGTCTTGACTGCGCACAAGGGACCTGATAAAGAACTGTGAGTAAAGCATTGAAAACTGCAGCTGTACGTCTCACTGATTCCTTGTCGCATTAGCACTATTAGGACGGGGACTACTATAACATCACTACCATCATCCCCGCTTCGCCTGCTGCCCTGGGGCCATACCCCTCCCGTTGGGGGTTATACTATCCACGCTGCACACCCGTACCACCGGCCTCAGCGGTCTGCCCTGCAGCGGCGGCTTCATAGCCGCAATCAACGGGTGGCGTAGTCGAACAATATAACATCTTATTCTAAGTTCTGCCACTTGGTTTGACACCCTGGGCACGGACCGGGTCACCGCCACGAGGACTACTACCCCTATCAGATCCGGCTCCGGGTATTCCTCGCATGCGCAACGCTGCACAACATGGCCCAGGGGGTGCGTCAATACTAAACTTTGTAAAGTAGTTAATACAGATGAGGATAGGGCACAGCTACAGGAGGATTTAGATAAATTGGGGAGTTGGGCCAAAAAATGACAAATGGGGTTCAATGCCGATAAATGTAAGGTCATGCACATGGGAAAGAAAAACAGCAGTCACCCATACATATTAAATGGGAAACCGTTGGGGAAATCTGACATGGAGAAGGACCTGGGCGTCTTGGTTAACAGCAAATTAAATTGGAGTGCCCAGTGTCAGGCAGCAGCTGCGAAGGCAAATAGAGTCATGGCATGCATCAGAAGAGGAATAGGGGCATATGATGAGAACATTGTTCTTCCTCTGTATAAAGCGCTGGTAAGGCCGCACTTAGAATATTGTGCACAGTTCTGGGCTCCGGTGCTCAGGAAAGACATATTGGAGTTAGAGAGGGTACAAAGGAGGGTGACTAAGGTAATAAAGGGAATGGAGGGACTAGAATACCCAGAGAGGTTGTCAAAATTAGGCCTATTTACGTTGGAAAAGAGAAGGCTTAGGGGAGACCTCATAAACATGTATAAATACATCAGGGGGCAGTACAGAGATCTCTCCCATGACCTGTTTATACCAAGGATGGTGACAAAGACGAGGGGGCACACTATGCGTCTGGAGGAAAGGAGGTTCCTGCACCAGCATAGAAGGGGATTCTTTACGGTCAGAGCCGTGAGACTCTGGAACTCTCTTAGAGAGGAAGTGGTGATGTCCAACTCACTTAATGAGTTCAAGAGAGGCCTGGATGCCTTTCTTGAGAACAATAAAATTACATCTTATGCTTAGTGATAGTTAATTAATCCAGGGATTTAATCTGACTGCCAGATTGGAGTCGGGAAGTGAATTTTTCCTCAATGATGTAAATTGGCCTATACCGCATGTTTTTTTTTTGCCTTCCCCTGGATCAACACTGCGGAATAGCTGCAGTGCACAAGAAATAGACTGAACTGGATGGACGCTTGTCTTTTTTCGGCCTTATAAACTATGCAACTATGAGAGCACATGGTGAATTGGGAGTGAGGAGTGGATAGAGCACATTATTAATTGGGGGTGGGGAGAGCACATGGTGGATGGGGAGAGCAAATTATGAATTGAAGGTGGGGGGTGGAGAGAGCAAATGCTGAATTGCGACTGTGGGGTGGGGAGAGCACATGGTGAATTGGGGGTGGGGGGTGGGGAGAGCATATGCTGAATGGGGGGTTGAGGAGAGGAAATGATGAATTGGGAGTGGGTGGGGAGAGCAAATTATTAATTGAGAGAGGTGAGTGGGGAGAGCAAATGGTGAATTGGGAGTGTGGAGAGCACATGGTGAATTGGGGGTGGGGAGAGCAAATGTTGAAGTGGGGGTGGGGAGAGAAAATGGTGAATTGGGAGTGGGGAGAGCAAATGGTGAATTGGGAGTGGGGGGTGGGGAGAGCAAATGGTGCAGTGGGGGTGGGCAGAGCTAATGGTGAATTGGGAGTGGGGAGAGCAAATGGTCAATTGGGAGGGAGTGGTAGTGAGAGCTAATGGTGAATTGGGAGTGTGGAGAGCACATGATGAATTGGGGGTGGGAAGAGCAAATGGTGAATTGGGAATAGGGGGTGGGGAGAACTAATGATGAATGGAGCAAATAGTGAATTGGGAGTGGGGGGTGGGGAGAGCAAATGTTGAATTGGAAGTGGGGGGTAGAGAGCTGATGGTGAATTAGGAGTGCGGGTGGGGAGAGCAAATGGTGAATTGGGAGAGGAGGGTGGGGAGAGCAAATGGTGAATTGGGAGAGGAGGGTGGGGAGAGCTAATGGTGAATTGGGAGTGGAGGGTGGGGAGAGCAAATGGTGAATTGGGAGTGGAGGGTGGGGAGAGCAAATCATGAGTTGGGAGTGCGGGTGGGGAGAGCAAATGGTGAATGGGGAGTGGGGGTGGGGGAACAAATGGTGAATTGGGAGTGCGGGGTGGGGAGAGCTAGTGGTGAATTGGGAGTGGGGAGAGCCAATGGTGAATTGGGAGTGGGGAGAGCTAATGGTGAATTTGGAGTGGGGAGAGCAAATGTTGAATGGGGGGTGGGGAGAGCTAATGGTGAATTGGGAGTGGGGGAGAGCAAATAATGAATTGGGACTGGGGGAGAGCAAATGATGAATTGGGAGTGGGGGAGAATAAATGATTATGAATAGAGGTTGGGAGAGAGCACGAACATGACATAATGAATTGGAGTGGAGGGGTTCATGTAAATATAATGAATTGGGGGAGCGGGAGGTACAGAGTGGGGGGTGTTGAGGATGCAGGAGTGTGACTGGTAATGAATTGGGAAAGAGTACAGGTACTATTTAATTTGTATATTTATGGGATGGAGAAAGTGGCTATTTACAGCTAGTGGGGGGACCGTGGTGGATTGCAATTTGTATTTGGAATGGTGGGTTGCATAATAACTAATTATATATTAATGGTGGGTGCACATCTGTATTCAGCTGCGTAATGTAGAAATTGGGGAATGTGCTCTAGATAACTGTGTGCTATTTTATGCAGAGACGAGTCCTGGCTGGAAGAAGTCGGTCTGTGCTGGATGAAAGCGAAGATGAAGGACTTCAACTAGAGATGTCACTTGTGAGTCAGTGTGTTCTCTGTACAATGACACTATACACTATATACTAATGTACAGAGCTCCTGTGTATGTCACTGGTGATCACTGTATTACCTGTACACTATACACTATATGCAGAGCTCCTGTGTATAATGTCACTGGTGATCACTGTATTACCTGTACACTATTACCTGTACACTATATACACAGCTCCTATGTATAATGTCACTGGTGATCCCTGTATTACCTGTACACTGACACTATATGCAAATCTCCTGTGCATAATGTCACTGGTGATCACTGTATTATCTGTACACTGACACTATATACAGAGCTCCTGTGTATAATGTCACTGGTGATCACTGTATAAACTGTACACTGACACTATATGGAGAGCTCCTGTGCATAATGTCACTGGTGATCACTGTACACTATATACACAGCTCCTATGTATAATGTCACTGGTGATCCCTGTATTACCTGTACACTGACACTATATGCAGAGCTCCTGTGCATAATGTCACTGGTGATCACTGTATTACCTGTACACTGACACTATATGCAGAGCTCCTGTGTATAATGTCACTGGTGATCACTGTATTACCTGTACACTGACACTATATACAGAGCTCCTATGTATAATGTCACTGGTGATCCCTGTATTACCAGTACACTGACACTATATGCAAATCTCCTGTGCATAATGTCACTGGTGATCATTGCATTACCTGTACACTGACACTATATACAGAGCTCCTGTGCATAATGTCACTGGGGATCACTGTATTACCTGTACACTGACACTATATACAGAGCTCCTGTGTATAATGTCACTGGTGATCACTGTATTACCTGTACACTGACAATATATGCAGAGCTCCTGTGCATAATGTCACTGGTGATCACTGTATTACCTGTACAATGACACTATATACAGAGCTCCTGTGTATAATGTCACTGGTGATCACTATATTACCTGTACACTGACACTATATACAGAGCTCCTGTGCATAATGTCACTGGTGATCACTGTATTACCTGTACACTATATACACAGCTCCTATGTATGATGTCACTGTTGATCACTGTATTACCTGTACACTATATGCAGAGCTCCTGTGTATAATGTCACTGGTGATCACTGTATTACCTGTACACAATATACACAGCTCCTATGTATAATGTCACTGGTGATCCCTGTATTACCAGTGCACTGACACTATATGCAGAGCTCCTGTGCATAATGTCACTGGTGATCATTGCATTACCTGTACACTGACACTATATACAGAGCTCCTGTGCATAATGTCACTGGTGATCACTGTATTACCTGTACACTGACACTATATACAGAGCTCCTGTGTATAATGTCACTGGTGATCACTGTATTATCTGTACACTGACACTATAAACAGAGCTCCTGTGTATAATGTCACTGGTGATCACTGTATTACCTCTACACTTACACTATACACCGTCTACTATGTAGAGAGCTCCTGTGTATAATGGCACTTATGGTAATATTAGTATTTTTTTTTTTTTTTATTAATGATCAGTATTGTAGTATTCAGTCACTATGTGGTGGTAATATGTGGTCCGGTCATGGTGTGGCGGTATTTGTCCCTTACACTGTGTGCAGAATTATTAGGCAAGTTGTATTTTAGAGGATTATTTTTATTATTGATCAACAACTATGTTCTCAATCAACCCAAAAGACTCATAAATATCCAAGCTTAATATTTTTGGTAGTTGGAGTGGGTTTTTTTTAGATTTGGCTATCTTAGGAGGATATCTGTGTGTGCAGGTAACTATTACTGTGCAGAATTATTAGGCAACTTAATAAAAACCAAATATAATCCCATCTCACTTGTTTATTTTCACCAGGTAAACCAATATCAGTGCACAAAATTTAGAAATAAACATTTCTGAAATGCAAAAACAAAAAACAAAAAAATTAGTGATCAATACAGCCACCTTTCTTTATGATGACACTCAACAGCCTCCATCCATAGATTCTGTCAGTTGCTTGATCTGTTTTCGATCAACATTGCGTGCAGCAGCCACCACAGCCTCCCAGACACTCTTCCGAGAGGTGAACTGTTTTCCCTCCCTGTAGATCTCACATTTTATGATGGACCACAGGTTCTCTATGGGGTTCTCTATGGGGTTCAGATTAGATGAACAAGGGGGCCATGTCATTATTTTTTCTTCTTTTAGACCTTTACTGGCCAGCCACGCTGTGGCGTAGTTGGATGCATGTGATGAAGCATTGTCCTGCATTTAAATCATGTTTTTATGAACGATACCGACTTCTTCTTGTACAACTGCTTGAAGAAGTTGTCTTCCAGAAAGTGGCAGTAGGTCTGGGAGTTGAGCTTCACTCCATCCTCAACCTGAAAAGGTCCCACAAGTTCATCTTTGATTATACCAGCCCATACCAGTACCCCACCTCCACCTTGCTGGCGTCTGAGTCGGAGTGGAGCTCTCTGCCCTTTACTGATCCAGCCTCTGGCCCATCCATCTGGCCCATCAAGAGTCACTCTCATTTCATCAGTCCATAAAACCTTTGAAAAATCAGTCTTAAGATATTTCTTGGCCCATTCTTGACATTTTATCTTATGTTTCTTGTTCAAAGGTGGTCGTTTTTCAGCCTTCCTTACCTTGGCCATGTCCCTGAGTATCGCACACCTTGTGCTTTTTGATACTCCAGTAACGTTGCAGCTCTGAAATATGGCAAAGCTGGTGGCGAATGGCATCTTGGCAGCTTCACGCTTGATTTTCCTCAATTCATGGGCAGTTATTTTGCGCCTTTTTTGGCCAACACGCTTCTTGCGACCCTGTTGGCTATTTGCCATGAAATGCTTGATTGTTCGGTGATCACGCTTCAAAAGTTTGGAAATTTCAAGACTGCTGCATCCCTCTGCAAGACATCTCACAATTTTGGACTTTTCAGAACCCGTCAAATCTCTCTTCTGACCCATTTTGCCAAAGGAAAGGAAGTTGCCTAATAATTAAGCACACCTTATATAGGGTGTTGATGTCATTAGTCAACACCTCTCCTCATTACAGAGATGCACATCACCAGATTTACTTAATTGGTAGTTGGCTCTCAAGCCTATGCAGCTTGGAGTAGGACAACATGTATAAAAAGTATCATGTGATCAAAATACTTATTGGCCTAATAATTCTGCACACAGTGTATATGTGGTATTATTTGGTGACCATCTGGTGGTAATATGTGGTCTGGTCATGGTGTGGTGGTATTTGTTCCTTGCTTGTGGTATTATTCGGTCACTATGTGGTGGTAATATGTGGTCTGGCCATGGTATGCCGGTATTTGTTCCTTGTATGTGGTATTATTTGATCACTATGTGGTGGTAATATGTGTTCTGGTCCTGGTGTGGCAGTATACCTTGTATGTGGTATTATTTGGTGACTATGTGATGGTAAATCGTGGTCCGGCCATGGTGTGATGGTATTTGTTCCTTGAATGTGATATTATTAGTCATTTTAAAAAATGTATGTGGCACATTCCTTTAAAGAAAAAGAAATAAAAATATACCTAAAAAGAGTATTGGATATTTTAAGAAAGGTTTAATAGGTTAGAGTAGAGTAGGGCCCAGCCAAAAGAGTCTAACTTGTCGTGGTGGCTGATTAAAAAAATCTTTTGGCCAAAACAAAAGTTGCTGGCTATGTATATGATATATGGTTCAGTGGGAACTGTAGATCTGTGATTGGTGAGGGCGTGGTGCAGAAGTGGAGTTTTTCCAAGATTGGGTGGTGGGACTGTGGAAGTTTCGAGGGGTGGAGGTGGAGCTGGGGTGGAGCCTGGGCGGAGTCTCAAGGGAGCTTGAAAATGTTGCCAATATTGGGCCCTGAAATTCCTGGTGGCAGCCCTCTATCTATCTATCTGTCTATCTAAATAACAAAGTAAGGCTATGTGTGTTGTAATCTGCAACAAGAACTAAGGAAAGATAGGGGAAAGCTGTCCCTACAGTAAGACTAAGCTGAATCCCTATGATGTAGCGGGCTGCCTGTTCCTAGTGAACAGACGCACGTTTGTCCTCGGCTAGTCTGAACGAAGACCTATAGAATTAAGGGAGGGGTCCCTAAAGAACTAAGGACTGGGACAAAAATGGGACACCTCCTAAACAGAAATTGTTGTAGAACACAAAAGACAAATTGACAAAAAGTACTAGAGGTCCAAGAGGACCAAGCAAACTGACAGAGATAGGCACCGAAGCACCAGGCTAGCAAAACAGTCAAACAACACTGAAGTCCAGCAAAGCCAGAAGGGTGGAGCTGGAATATATAGGCAGATGGTCACGTGACCGCAAAACACAAGATAGCAAAAACTAACAGGAGGGTTCTAACAGTACCCCCTCTTCTATAAGGATCCTCCGGATCCTCCAGGCCCAGGCCTATCAGGAAACCTCCTGTGGAAAGCTTTAACAAGCCTAGGAGCAGAGACATCATCCGTCCTTACCCAGGAGTTGTCTTCGGGACCGAAACCCTTCCAGGAGACAAGATACTGTAATTTCCCTCTATGCCATCTAGAATTCAAAATACGAGAAATTTCATATTCGCCCTCTTCCACCACAGGAGGAACTGTGACAGTGTCGTCCCTATTAGATACGTCAGCCTTTTTCAAGAAGGAAACATGAAACACAGGATTAATCTTCCAGGAAGTAGGGACATCCAACCTAACAGCAGACGGGTTAACAACCTGAAGCACTTTAAATGGACCCACAAACTTAGGACCCAGTTTTTTAGAGGGAATCCTCAACCGCAGGTTCTTCGAGGACAACCAAACCATGTCACCCACAGTAAACAAAACCTGTTTATGTTTCCTGTCAAAATACTTCTTGGACTTTTTGTTAGCCTCTTGAAGGTTACAACGTACATTAGTCCAAACTGTCTCCAAATCACCGGAAAAATTCTCCTCCTCCGGCACCGCCGACCCCAATTTGGAGAACGAACCAAAAGACGGATGTCTCCCAGTACAACAAAAAAAAAGGAGAACACCCAGCAGAGGAGGATGTATGACTGTTAAGAGCAAATTCTGCGAGTGGCAGAAACTTCGACCACACCTCTTGATTGTCCGCCACAAAGCAATGCAAAAACTGCTCAACATCCTGGTTCTTTCTTTCAGTCTGTCCATTAGACTCAGGATGATAACCAGACAAAAATGATAAATGGACTCCCAACCTGTCACAAAAAGCACGCCAAAAGCGAGCCACAAACTGAGGTCCTCTATCAGAAACAATATCCGTGGGAACGCCATGGAGCTTGACAATCTCCTTAACAAATGCCTTAGCGAGTGTCTTGGCGCAGGGCAACTTAATGAATGGAACCAAATGACACATCTTACTAAAACGGTCCACGACCACCCAGATGACAGTAAAACCCTCGGACACAGGAAGATCAGTAATAAAATCCATAGTGAGATGCGACCAAGGCGCACTAGGAACCTCCAGAAGGCAAAGCAACCCTGCAGCAGGAGTATGTGAAGCCTTTGACCTAGCGCACACAGTACCCTGACGCACCCACTTGATGACTTCCTTCTGCCATCCAGGCCACCAAAAACTGTGACTGATCAGTCTCTTAGTCTCAGAAATTCCTGGATGACCTGCCAACCGAGACTCATGACACTCCACAAACAAATCTCTCCTAAAGGCTCCAGGCACGAACAACCTCACCATGGGGAGTGTTAGATGGAGCATCATCTTGAGCTTTCAGAATCCCATTCTCCAAAACGGAGTCCAAAGCCGCCACCACAACTCCTTTCTGTAAAATGCTCTCCTCCTCCTCGGCACCGACCGTAGGAGAGAAGCTGCGAGATAAAGCATCGGCTTTAACATTCTTAGTACCAGGGATATAGGTAACAGAAAAATGAAACCGAGAAAAAAAAAGTGCCCACCTAGCTTGACGGGCATTCAAGCGCTTGGCAGCATCCAGATAAACCAAATTCTTATGATCTGTGAAAAGCTGAATAGGAAATCTAGCGCCTTCCAAAAAATGACGCCAATGTTCAAACGCGAGTTTAATAGCCAGCAACTCCCGATTTCCAACATCATAATTCAGTTCGGTTTAATACATGTGAGGAATGTGTAAGAAATAGACATTCCTTACAAGTACTAAAGCTGTCAAACAGTCGCAAATCATGCACACGGGAGTGATTCAAACATAACACCGAGCAGCTGTAACTACTCGGTGCTCGGCCCAAGCATACTCGCCGAAAGGGTTAACAGAACATACTCGCTCAACACTAATAATTATCCATCATGCAATACCATCAGTTAAGCGTCTGACTGACTCTAAATTTATTATTCAGCGGTGTAATGCGCTAACGCAGAAAGACCCAGCAAGACTGGCACCAAACCAGCAAATCCGCAGGGACAGACGCACTTGGCGTCTTTAGGACCGGGAACACTTTTCACTCAGCTCCCAGTGATGGAAGGGGGACTTTGGCAGAGCCTTCCCAGCTCCACTGTCGCCAGCCAGCTGGCATCTGGTGACACGGCCGGTGCCTAGTCAAGAACCGGGTGGGTACCTCTGTAAGAACACCTAGGAAAAATTAAAAGGGAAAGAGAAGACTCCTAAGACAAAACGCTGGAAAGATAACAACTAATAATGATATCACCCCTCACCACCACAGCACATTGAAACTGTAATAAACAGCAAAGGACTGAGAAGGGAACAGGGTTAAATAGCCCACCTAATGATCACATGTTGAATACCTCTCAATCATCCCAAGACAACCACTCCCTACTAACTTGCAAAGCAGCTTGGACCCAATCCCACCACTGCCTAGTGCCAGACACAGCAGTATAGTGTGTTGCCTGGCAACCGGGGGAACACAGCATCCCATGTTAACCGGGCATTATATCAGTGGGAGATACGGCGTCCCGCATCCTCACAAATCCTACTACTCCAGAGCACAATGCTCCATACGATTGAGACGGTTTTCCTGCATGCGTAGTAGCTTCGCCTGCAGAGTCAGGACAATGGTGACCCCTGCGACCGGAGTAGCGTAGCACTGGACTTGATCCATTCCCAGATGGGAGCACAGAACCACAATACCTGAAAAGTAGGACAATGACCCCAAACATAAAGCCAATTTGACTAAGTACTATCTACAGTATAAAAAAGAACAACGAACCTGGAAGTGATGATATGGCCCCCACAGAACACTGATCTCAAAATCATCAAGTCTGTCTTGGATTACATAGAGAGACAGAAGTATTTATTTCCAAGCCTACATCCACAGAAGATCTGTGGTTATTTTTTAGTGAGCCAAGATATTGGGAACAGTCTCCTTGTTGAGGTCCTTCACAAAACTGTATGCAAGTATACTTAATGCTTTGATGTTGTTTTACAGCATTTTTCCATACCTGTTTAAAAATACTGCACAGTACTGTATGTACCCATTTGACTGACTGGTTATAGCTGCATGTAGTGGCGTAACTAGAGTCCAATGGGCCCAAGTGCAAGATCTGGACCGGGTCCCCCTTCCATCTTGAATGAATTATTATATTATATTATATATATATATATATATATATATATATATATATATATATATATACTAGATGGTGGCCCGATTCTAACGCATCGGGTATTCTAGAATATGTATGCGGCCGACCGGGCGCGACTATTCAGCGAAGCACTTTTTAAATGGGTTGTGCACTACTTTAAATTAACCCCCCAATGTATCCCCCTGGGGCCCCTAATGAATTTTGGAGGACCGGGGAGCGAGGCTGCCGGTCGGCGTACTTCTGCTGCGAGCAGCCGGGAGATGACCGGCTAGCACAGGGTGAGCGTGTGAGGGAGATGACCGGCTAGCACAGTGTGAGCGTGTGAGGGTGAGCGTGGGAGCGGGTGAGCGTGGGAGGGTGAGCGTGGGAGCGTGTGAGGGTGAGCGTGGGAGCGGGTGAGCGTGGGAGGGTGAGCGTGGGAGGGTAAGCGTGGGAGCGGGAGCGTGGGAGCTGGAGCGTGTGAGGGTGAGCGTGTGAGGGTGAGCGTGGGAGCGGGTGTGAGCGTGGGAGGGTGAGCGTCCGAGGGTGAGCGTCCGAGGGTGAGCGTCCGAGGGTGAGGGTCTGAAGGTGAGCTTCCGAGAGTGAGCGTCCGAGCGTGAGCGTCAGAGCCTGAGCGTGAGCGTCCAAGCGTGAGCGTCTGAGGGTGAGCGTCAGAGCGTGAGCGTCTGAGGGTGAGCGTCAGAGCGTGAGCGTCTGAGGGTGAGCGTCAGAGCGTGAGCATCTGAGGGTGAGCGTCAGAGCGTGAGCGTCTGAGGGTGAGCGTCAGAGCGTGAGCGTCAGAGCGTGAGTGTCTGAGGGTGAGCGTCCGAGCGTGAGCGTCCGAGCGTGAGCGTCTGAGGGTGAGCGTGTGAGGGTGAGCCGCTAACGGCCGCCATCTTGTTCTGAAATCCCGCGTCGCTGATTGGCCGCGACCTGACCAATCAGCGATGTGGGATTTCCTGGACAGACAGACAGAAAGACAGACAGACGGGATAAGACAATTATATATATATATATGCGCGTCCTCCATCCTGGTATATACCGTATATCGCTCATCCTGGTATATATGTCCCTCATCCTGGCCCCATCCTGGTATTTATATCGCCCATTCTGGTATATGTCCCTTATCCCGGGCCCATTCTGGTATATACAGTATATCCCTCATCCTGGTATATTTTCCCCATTCTGCTACTGTTCTTTAATGTATAGAAGAAAATAAACTATGCTCATCAGGGGCGTACGTAAAAGTCACAGGACTCCATAGAAGAAGTATAATGGACATCTCATAGTCCTTTATATTGTATAATACATCCCATAGTCCTCCATATAATACACTGCACAGCCCATAGTCATCCATATTAGCATAATACACAGCCCATATCCTTCATATAATATAATACACAGCCATTAGTCCTCCATAAAGTATAATGTACAGCCCATAGTCATCCATGTAGTATAGTGCACCCCATAGTCATCCATAAATTATATTGCACAATCCATAGTCATTCATAACGTATAATGCACAGCCCATAGTCATCCATGTACTATAATGCATCCCCATAGTCATCCATAAAATATAATGCTCCCCATAGTCATCCATGTACTATAATGCACCCTATAGTCATCCATAAATTATAATGCACAGCCCATAATCATCCATGTACTATAATGCAGCCCCATAGTCATCCATAAAGTATAATGCATCTCCATAGTCATCCATGTAGTAGTGTGGCGCCCCTGAGGGTTCGGTCGCCACAGAGGTACTGCACCTCACCCAGAGGTGTGGTGTCTCCCTTCTCTCAGGTAAGGAGGAAGTGCTGCACGGAACCCCAACACCTACATCCAACACTACACTACCCCAGGCCAGCAGGAGGGGCAAGACGCAATGTAGTTTTCTGCTGAGCCCTGACCCTGGCTGGGGTGGGGGGAACCCAAAGTTAGGGGGAACCAGTAGTGGGTGTGGGTGGAGGAAGTAGTTTATGGGAGCACTCATACAGTAGATATATAAAAAGGTAGACATCTTAACAAGAGCAGGGAGTTGAGGAGTGTGGTTCAGAGGAACAGTCTGGGAGCAGAGTCTCTGTAGGAGCTCTGCTCCACTACAAGGGCCCAGGACTGAGGCCCAGGAGGGGAGCAGGGAGTAAGCTCTGTTCTGTAGAAGGGATCCTAGGAGAGTACGGAGAGTGCAGGCGGCACCCATACACCCCGAACCTGCCAAATGTCAGGAGGATCTAGGCCGCAAGAAGGGGACCGGCCGCTGGCCCAGTCGTGCAGCTTCAGGCCTCGGCTGGAAAAACCGGAGGCTTCTGACTTCTATAGCCAGGAGCCAAACCCCCACTTCAATCCAAGTAAGGTCAAGCAGGTCTGTGCAACTCCGACGGACAGGGGGGGACCTCGCAGCCACCCGAATAGGATTCACAGTGGGAAGCGCAGGGCAGGAGGGAGTAAGACCCAGCGTGAAGTCGGTCTAGAGAGGTACATAAGAAAGTGGGGTTCTACCAGGTACACCCGAACTGCCTGAGGAAGGACTGAACCCCTGCCCGGTGAACGTGGCGCGACGCGGGAGGCTTGCACCAGTACTGTGCACCTGTGGACTGTCTAAGAACTGTGAGTAAATCTTGGATGACTGCACTGAGCTGCCTCCGCTCCTTTCTTTCGCCGGTGCCATTTCCCTCCCTGCACTACAACGCCCAGCGCACCTCCATTTATTCTACACTGAGGCCTGCTCCACCTGTGGGGAGCCATTCCATCTCAAGCTGCCCTATCATCTGCCTCAGAGGACTGTCGCAGCGCTGGTGATCCTCACCAGACACCACAGGTGGCGTCACGACAAATCCCCTATAAATATCCCCTTTTTGCACTGACCGCCCTGGGTCACGGCAACGGGCAACGGGCCAGCCACCGTGATCTCTCCCCTGAAAGCAGCCATAAGGCCCGGCTGCAGAGTACCCCACGGCCCTGGGGGCGAGTCACTAGCATGACCACTGATTTAAAATAAATCATTAAATAAATAAATACTCACCTGCCCCTCTCTCTCCCGCCGTGCAGCGTCCTCTTGTAAAGCCGGCAGCTGACTTTGGCAGGCGACAGGAGTGTATGACGTCACTGCCATGCTCGCCTTCACATGCATGCCGACGTCAGCTGCTGGCCTCTGATAGGCCATCAGCATGTATTGTCGCCAGGGGCTCTCTGGCACAAAGAATTGGCCCATGATTGGCAATCTATATTGGCTCTGATTCATTAACCCCTTTACAGCCCATGACTTACTAATACGCGTCTGCGCCCTGGGTTTTAAGAGCCTGACCCGTATTAGTTATTCATGGCGATCGCGCACGCACACAGGCTGTGCGGGCGCGATCGCCGCCGGGTGTCAGCTGATTGTCACAGCTGACACCCGGTACTATGTGCAGGGAGCTGTCCGCACCGCACATTGCGGTGGCAAGGGGAGGTGATCGCAATACTCACCTCCTCTTCCGGCCTCCAGCGCTGTCTGCCAGGGCTTCCCGGGTGTTGCTGTGGCACCGCAGGGGTCTGGTTTCCACAGTAACAGCAATGTTATGTCTGAGAGCAGGTGGGAGGTCTCTTGGTCAGGAAATCCTATGCATGCCACACCTCCTGCCCAGTCCTGGGAGGGGAAGAACTTCCCCTATATAAACCTAGGGCTGAGGCAGGGTTAGTGAGCAGAGAAGAAGTAGAGACAGAGAAAAGAAGCAAATATAGGAACAGAACATCAGGAGCTCTGTGGGAGCAGTGTTACAAGGAGTCAGGGGCTGGCAGCTGCAGAGCTCGCCCTGACTGAGAAGATTTCTTACCGGACCCGGAGTCCGAGGCTGTGGGGACTAACTCCTACCCAGCAGCAGAATCCGTCAGGCAGGGGATTCCAGGTCCTCTGGCCAAGAAACCCGAAGGCACGGTCACACGCATGGGACCAGCACCGCCGTCGTGGAGCGGAAGCTACTAGAAGGCCCCGAGTCACCGGCCATACGGGTGAGCACCACCCGGTACACTCAGGGACGTGGGCTACTTATACCCGCCTCTAGCAAGGTAGCCAGAAGAGTACAGTTAGTTTGGGAGGCCTACAACTCCGCCTGGCCAGGGGAGATCCCATCTGCTCAAGGACTGACCAGGCCCCAATCGCTAGCCAGTACTCCGGGAGGGTCTATCTTTGTCACCAGTAAAGACCCTGAACTACACCGTACCGTCTCCGAGTGGTTCCTGCTACCCCCATCATCCACGTCGGCTGCCCTGAGGCCATACCCCTCCCGTTGGGGGTTATACTATCACGCTGCACAATCCTACCACCGGCCTCAGCGGTCTGCCCTGCAGCAGCAGCTCCTTAGCTGTACTCAACGGGTGGCGTAGTCGTCCAACATCTACCGCTGATACATCGCCGCTCAGTTTGACTCCCTGGGCACGGACCGGGTCACCGCCACGAGACTACAACCCTCAACAGATCCGGCTCCGGGTAAGCTCCCGCGTGCGCAACGCAGCGCGACACAGGCCCAGGGGCGCGTCAACTTTTGGCGTAGTCGGCAGGATTTCGTGCCCTCAACCACCGGGTACTGCGTGCCTGAAAAAGACTGTTCAAACTTACCTGTGGTGAAGATTCCCGCCATCCGGCGCCATCTTCCGCTTCCTTCCCGCCATCGGTGGAGTTTTCCCGCCATCCGGCGCCATCTTCAGCCTTCTTCCCGCCATACGTGGAGTTTTCCTGCCATTGGACGCCATCTTGAGGACGCCGCGCGGGAAGAAGAGGGGCGTGGACTCCGAAAGCGCGCGAGAACTGAAGCCCCGCCTCACGTCCGGACGTTGCGTAAGGTCCTGGAAGGAGCCCAGCAGACGCCGACGTCACAGGAGCGCGACGGAAGGTCCTCAACCCTGACGATCCACTGCGGAGCCGCGGCCTACGGAAGAGGATCATCGCAAGGTAGGCCACGGTCCACTAGGGGGGAGAAGGATGTCTGATACGGAGGAGAGCTTCACCGCTTCAACCCCCGCCAGCGCCACCGCTGTTGCGGTCATGCCTTTCACCATGCCCTATATCCCGGGGGCAGCCTGGCTACCCCAGTACTCAGGGGAATCGCATACCCTGTATGACTTTAGAGAAAAGCTGGATAGCCTCTTCCAGGTGTACCCCCTTACAGAAGAGCAAAAAGTGAGCATCCTGGTGGCCCAATTAACCGGGGCAGCCCAAAGGGAGGTAAAGTCCTGGCCACCTGGGGGGAGGACTGTCGCAGGGATACTGGCCCGGCTGAGGGACACCTTTGATACCCGCACCTCAGCCGAGATCAAGCTCAGATTCTACGGGTGCAAACAGCGGGCACATGAGAGTATAAGGGACTATGCATTAAACCTACAAGAAGCCCTGAGAGCCATTAAGCAGACCGACCCTGACGGCGTGGGAGACGAGGACAGGCTGTTGACTGAACAATTTATAGAGGGTTTATATTGCAATGCCCACCGAACCCAGTTGCGGGCAATGGCCTTACAGGACCCTCATCTGGGATTTGCACAGTTCAAGGACAGAGCCATCCGGGTGCTCCGAGAACCGGCACCAGGTGGCGTTGTGACCCACAGACGCCCCACTACTACTTACCACCAGGAGGCGGCGCCCTTGTCGGCAGGGCCTGTGGGAGCTGATGCGCAGGCTTTGAGCAATGACCCGGCTCCAGACCTGCACCATCAGGTCCAAGAGCTAGCTAAAAGCGTTGCTGCGCTAACCCGAACTGTGCAGTCTTTACAGGTTTCTACTCCAGGGAGATCCAGCTGGCATCCGGACCGGAGGACATCCCGTGGCGTCGACCAAGGAGGACCCCACCGGCCAGAGGAAGACCCAGCGACCGATACAACGAGGACGGACGACCCATCTGCCGCCGCTGTAATCAACCCGGACATATGGCAAGGTACTGTCCTTTAAACTGGCACAACCTAGGGTAGAGGGCCAACCCCTAGGAAAAAGATCATCAGGCCCATCGAACTGGCGCGACAAATATGTGGGAGGACGTCCAGTCTTGCCTGTGGTACTGGATGGCATTCCTATGAGTGCCCTACTGGACACCGGGTCACAGGTCACCACCATCCCGTACGTGCTCTTCAAGCAGTACTGGAATGACTCGGATATTACCCGCTACCCTGACGACGACTTGAGTATCATCGCCAGCAATGGTCAGCCCGTGCCACAGATTGGATTTAAAGAGGTGACCATTAAAATTGGTAGAGTTGAATTGGCAGCACAGGGACTGATCATTGTAGTCATTGACAAACACGAGAGTCACCCAAAGATAACTCTAGGAACTAATGTAATTGAAAATTGTCTTGCAGAGGTGATTTTCCTTTTACAGCAGGTTGCCAAGAACGCCAGCTCCGGCGAGCAGCGAGTGCTCCAAAAAGAGATCCGGGCACTGATGCGACGGCAACAGGTGGAACTCTCCGGCGGTGAGATTGGTAGCGTGAGAATGTGTGACCCTTTCCCTATTGCCATGCCCCCAAAAAGTGAAATGATGATTTGGTGCCGGGCAGCTATTGGTCTGAGAGGTAGAGATTACCAGGCAATGGTAGAACCAGTTTACTCAGACAGTAGGCCCACCATCTTGACAGCACGGGGGGTGGTTAATGTACGCCATGGGAGGGTGCCCGTTCGCATAATCAATATCGGGAAGAGGGAAGTGTACCTGCCCCGGTATGCCACGCTAGCCAAATTATATACCATTAACCAAAATGCTATACAATCTGTGGAACCCTTGCCTCCATCTCACCCGGAGGAAGGTAACGGCTCTAAGAAAACAATGGAGGACTGGTGTCAGCAACTACATTTGGGTACTGACTCCACTCCCTCACACCAGAAACAGGGAGTCTATCGGGTGGTTCAAGAGTACGAGAGAGTGTTTAGTAAACACCCGTTAGACTTCGGGCGAGTCAAGGGGGTAGAACACCACATCCCCACGGGAGACCATCCTCCCATAAAAGAGAGGTATCGACCCGTACCCCCTGCACACTACCAACACGCCAAGGGGATGCTTAGAGACATGAAGGAGGCTGGGGTGATCAGGGATAGCTGTAGCCCCTGGGCAGCTCCACTAGTCTTAGTCAAAAAGAAAGACAACACCATGAGGATGTGTGTAGATTACCGGAAAATCAACCGTATCACACACAAGGATGCGTACCCCTTACCAAGGATAGAGGAGTCTTTGGCTGCTTTAAGATCTGCTAACTTCTTCTCTACCTTGGATCTCACTAGTGGGTACTGGCAGGTTCCTGTAGCAGAGGCGGACCGGGAGAAGACCGCATTCACCACCCCGATGGGACTTAGCGAGTTTACCTGTATGCCGTTCGGACTCTGCAACGCACCAGGAACCTTCCAACGATTAATGGAGTGCTGTCTGGGCCACAGAAACTTCGAGACGGTCCTGTTGTACCTGGACGATGTCATCGTATATTCTAAGACTTATGAGGACCACCTGAAACACCTGGCGGAAGTGTTCGAAGCTCTGGCAAGCTACGGCCTAAAGGTGAAACCCTCCAAGTGTCACCTCCTGAAACCAAAGGTGCAGTACCTGGGACACGTGGTGAGCGCTGACGGAGTGGCTCCCGACCCTGATAAGATCACCGCAATTAAGGAATGGCCAAGTCCCTCCAGTGTAAAGGAAGTGCGGCAGTTCCTCGGGTTGGTAGGCTACTACCGCAGGTTCATCCCCGGTTTCACCAAAAAGGCAGCTCCTATGCAGGACCTCCTGATAGGCCAGTCCTGGAAGGCCAAGAACCAGAAGCCGCCCTTCAGATGGGAGAAGTTGGAAGAAGAGTCCTTCCGCCAGCTGAAGATGGCCCTCACGGGGGATGAAATCCTGGCGTACCCGGATTACAGCCAGCCCTTTATCCTCTACACCGACGCAAGTAACATCGGGCTAGGAGCCGTGCTGTCCCAGATCCAGCAGGGGAAAGAGCGAGTAATCGCTTACGCCAGCCGAAAACTGCGACCCACCGAAAGAAACCCTGAGAATTACAGCTCATTTAAGCTAGAGTTCCTGGCAGTGGTGTGGGCAGTCACCGAATGCTTTAAGCACTACCTCGCTTCTTCCCGGTTCGTCGTGTACACGGATAACAACCCGTTGACACACCTGGACACGGCAAGACTCGGTGCCCTAGAGCAGAGATGGATGGCCCGCCTGTCCAACTACGAGTTCACCATCAAATACCGGGCAGGACGCTCCAATACCAACGCGGACGCCCTGTCCAGGATGCCAAACCTATCGGACGTGGGAGAAGATCCAGAGGGACTGGAAGAAGTCGAACTCCCCGCGTTTCACCGTCATGGGACTATCCAGTATTCCCATCGGGTAAGGAGTAAGCAAGGCGCTACGCTTAACCCCTTACCTCACTACAACTGGGCGGAAACGCAAGACAGTGACCCTGCCGTCCGGCTGGTGAAGGAGATGCTGACTCGGCCAGAGGCTCGCCTTGACCCAGACGCTCCGGAGGAAGCCAAGCAACTGTGGGCAGAAAAGAGTAGACTGTTCCATTACAAGGGGAAGTTGTGCCGCAGGTGTTATGTTCTGCTACCAAAGCTAAGGAAAGAGAGGAGATCTGTCCCTACTATAAGACTCAGCTGAATCCCTACGATGTAACAGGGAACCTGATCCTGCGATCAGACCTGCTAAAGTCCTAATCTAGTCTGTACGAAGACCTATAGATGTGGGGAGGGAATCCCTACAAGTACTAAGGACTGGGAGGAATATGGGACACCTCCTAACAGAAATAGTAGCAGACAGACGAACAAACAAAATAGATAGAACATAGAGGTCCGTAGACCAAGCAAACTAACAGAGTTAGAAACAGAGCACAGGCTAGCTAGAAAGTAGATATACAATGAAGTCCAGCAAAGCCAGAAGGGCGGAGCAGGATTAAATAGGCCAACAAGGTCATGTGACCAGCAAAGGAAAAAAAACCTAACAGCAAGGTTCTAACAGTACCCCCCCTTCTAAGAGGATCCTCCGGATCCCCTAGGACCAGGCTTATCAGGAAATCTCCTGTGAAACGCTCTGATAAGTCTGGACGCGGAAACATCATCTGACCTCACCCAAGAGTTATCCTCGGGTCCGAAACCTTTCCAGGCCACAAGATACTGCAAACTACCTCTATACCGTCTAGAGTCAAGGATGCGAGTAAGAACCTGAACGGGAAATTCCGCACCTTCCAAGAAGTGGCGCCAGTGTTCAAATGCGAGTTTAATAGCCAATAATTCCCAATTACCAATATCGTAATTCAGTTCAGTCTCCGAAAATTTTTTTGAAAAAAAGGCACAGGGATGTAATCCATCCCCGTTATCCTGAGACAATACTGCGCCAACCCCCACAGAGGAAGCATCAACCTCAACCAAAAACGGCCTAGTAACATCAGGCTGCATAAGGATGGGAGCAGAGGTGAACCTCTCCTTGAGATACACAAAAGCTTCAATGGCCTCAGAAGACCACTGAACCGCATCAGCACCTTTCCTGGTGAGATCAGTCAGAGGTTTGACAATACTAAAAAAATTTTTTATGAACTTTCTGTAGTAATTGGCGAAACCCAAAAACCTCTGTATCGATTTCAAACCAATAGGCCTAGGCCATTCCTGCACAGCCTGAACCTTAACCGGATCCATCTCAAAACCTTTGCTGGAGATAATGTAGCCCAAAAAACTAATTCTCTGTACAGCGAACTCACATTTCTCCAGCTTAGCAAAAAGCGAATTGTCCATTAATAACTGTAATACCTCACGCACGCTCCGCCAATGAGACTCCAGATCTGGCGAATAAATCAAAATGTCATCCAAATACACAACCACATTTTTACCGATCAAAGGTCTAAGGATGTCATTAATCAGATTCTGAAAAAATGCAGGAGCATTAGTAAGACCAAAAGGCATAACCAGATTCTCAAAATGACCCACAGGAGTGTTAAAAGCAGTCTTCCATTCATCACCCTCCTTCATGCGCAACAGATTGTATGCCCCCTTAAGGTCAATTTTAGAGAACCACTTGGCCCCCAATAACTGGTTAAACAGATCAGGAATCAATGGCAGTGGGTAAGGATTGCGTACCGTAATTTTGTTAATCTCACGAAAATCCAGACAAGGACGTAAACCGCCGTCCTTTTTTTTTACAAAAAAAAATCCAACCGCCACAGGAGACTTAGAGGGCCTAATGTGACCGGCGGCCAAACTTGTCTGTATGTATTCCTCCAAAGCCTTCCTCTCAGGAATAGTAAGGTTAAATAAACGACTTTTAGGAAGAGTCGCTCCAGGGACAAATTCAATAGAACAATCATAGTCTCTATGGGGAGGCAAAACCTGCGATTCCTTCTCAGAAAAAACTCTCCAAAAATCCTGAATAGGAACAGGCAATTCTCCCCTATCCAAAGCTGCAATACGCCCATTACAACACTTGTCATAACATTTATGGCTCCAGGATTTAATTTCACTGGTAGACCAATCCAGTACAGGATTGTGAAATTTTAACCAGGGCAAACCCAATATTACTGGAGAAGGCAAGTTATTCAACACTACCAAATCCAATTTCTCATGGTGAACACCATTAATAGTGAGAGGAAATTCACTGACCTTGAGAGTAATATTCTTCAAAGGGGAGCCATCCACAGAAACCACAGCAATGGGGGATGATAAAGGTTCAGGTTTTAAATTGAGTTTTTCCACGAATCCCCCATCAATTACATTCAGTGTAGACCCGCAATCAACAAACACCCGAAATTCCATTAATTTTTCCTGAGCAATCGTGGAAGCAGCTAAAAATATACCCTTGGAATTTAAACAGGCAATACGGGCGTGACTGACCATTTTTTTTTCTTTCTTCATCCGAAGCTCACAGCCTTTAATCAAATGACCAGATTTTCCGCAATAGAAGCACAAGCCTTCTGAAAAACGACGGTCTTTTTCTTGAGAGCGAGGTGCCACCGATCCAATCTCCATCGGTTCACCACTGTTAGTACACACATTATCATAACCAGAAACTGACATAGCAGAGGATTTGCTCTCATTAACCCTAGCACGCAGTCTTCTATCCACCCGTATAGCTAATTGCATAGCCTGTTGCAAATCCTCAGGTGTAGGATAAGCAATTAGCAGGTCTTTAACCCTTTCACTGAGCCCAGCAAGAAATAGACTTTTCAGAGCAGAATCGTTCCACCCTGTTTGAGTGGACCAACGACGAAAATGTGTACAATATTTTTCCACATTACCCGATCCTTGTTTTAGACGTCTCAACTCAGTCTCAGCTGATGCGACACGGTCAGGATCATCATATAATAGTCCCAAAGCAGAAAAAAAACTATCCACTGATCTGAAGCATGAATCACTAGGTTGCAAAGAAAAGGCTCACCCCTGAGGCTCTTTGCGCAAAAGTGACATTATGAACCCTACGCGCTGGGATTCATCCCCAGAGGACTTAGGTCTCAAACGAAAATACAATAAGCAAGCATTTTTAAATGAAAAAAATTCTCGGTGTTCACCAAAAAATAAATCCGGCAAACATACCTTAGGCTCCAAGAAATGTGCTCCAGGACAGTTACTCACGTGCTGACGGAGCTCGGCCACCTCCAGAGAGAGTCCCTGCAGGCGATGAGCCAAATCCTGAACCGACACCATGATGGAACAGAAAAATCTTTCCTTAGAGAATTTGCTGGCTGGACTTACTGTTATGTTCTGCTACCAAAGCTAAGGAAAGAGAGGAGATCTGTCCCTACTATAAGACTCAGCTGAATCCCTACGATGTAACAGGGAACCTGATCCTGCGATCAGACCTGCTAAAGTCCTAATCTAGTCTGTACGAAGACCTATAGATGTGGGGAGGGAATCCCTACAAGTACTAAGGACTGGGAGGAATATGGGACACCTCCTAACAGAAATAGTAGCAGACAGACGAACAAACAAAATAGATAGAACATAGAGGTCCGTAGACCAAGCAAACTAACAGAGTTAGAAACAGAGCACAGGCTAGCTAGAAAGTAGATATACAATGAAGTCCAGCAAAGCCAGAAGGGCGGAGCAGGATTAAATAGGCCAACAAGGTCATGTGACCAGCAAAGGAAAAAAAACCTAACAGCAAGGTTCTAACAGCAGGATGGTTAACTCCCGGACGCATGAACTAATCTGGCAAGTAGTGGTGCCACGACGAGACGCAGCCATGGTGATGGAGGCATACCACGATGGAGCTGGGCATTTCGGATGGAAGAAGCTGGAGTTCCTGCTGCGCGGGCGGTTCCATTGGGTAGGCATGAGGGGAACCATCGAGAGGTGGTGCAGAGACTGTGGCCCGTGCAACCTGAGGAGGAAGGACCGTGCCAGCCAGAAGACTCCCCTGCAGTCCATCGTCACCCGGCAGCCGTTGGAACTGGTAGCCTTGGATCATGTAAAACTGACCCCAAGCAGAAGTGGCTACGTCTACGCGTTAACCATCGTGGATCATTACTCCCGGTTCTTGGTTGTCGTCCCCGTCAAGGACTTAACGGCTCAAACCGCAGCTAGAGCCTTCCAGCAGCACTTCTGCCGTCCACACGGGTACCCGGACCAAGTGCTGACGGACCAGGGACCTGCCTTTGAAGCGAAGGTCTTCCAGGAATTCTGCAATCTGTATGGCTGCCGGAAGATAAGGACGACACCCTATCATCCGCAAACTAATGGACTTTGTGAGAAAATGAACCAGGTGGTAATGGATCTTCTGAAAACGTTGCCCCTGGAAGAACGCAGTCTGTGGCCTGAGAAGCTGCCCGATCTGGTGGACCTATACAACCACATCCCGGTAGGTTCCACCAACTGTACCCCGGCTTACCTAATGAGGGCGAGACCTGGTAAGTTACCTGTTGACCTGGAAATGGGAGTCCTGACACCCGAGGACACTTCACCAGAAGCAGACTGGGACACAGAGAGGCAGCAGCAGTACCGGAAAGTACAGGAGAGCGTGGAGCGAAGTCTCTGTCAGGCTAGGGAGAGACAAGAGAAAACTTACAACCAGTATGCTCCCGCTGTTCCCCTGGTGCCCGGAGAGCAGGTCTTGAAGAGGAAAAGACGGCTCCACAAGTTGGACGACCAGTGGGAGAAGGACCCGTACACCGTACTGCCCTCAAGCCACGAGAACCCGAAGGTCTGTACCATCAGTAAAGACGGAGGGGAGACCACAGCCATTGTATCCCGGGATCACCTGAAGAAGTGTCCTGAACAGCTACGGAACCCTGAAGAGGAACAAGAAGACCATCGACCCGTAGAGGAAAGGGAAGATATGGTTAGTACTGTGCTCGGAGACTTCCCTCGGTCTTGGACTCAAGTCAATGGTGCAGTTGTGGTACCCGTACTCACCTTCCTCCAACCAGCATCCCAAGCACCTACGGAGCAACAGGTAGAGCTGGAAGAACAGCCGGTCCAGGAGGCAGAAGACCCCACACCAGCAGATCAGGAGGATCAACCCTCTGCTTGCAGTGAGCCTGCCATATCCCTAGTGAGCCAAAGGGCCCATAGACAGCTGCCCAATTTACCCTTGACAGCTCCTACACCCTGTAGTTCAGGGCCAGACAGTCAGCTCCGTAGGTCCACTAGGGCCACTAGAGGCCAGTTACCCGCACGTTGGAGGATTTGAAGTGTATAAATTGTTTTATTTGTGGTTACCTGTTTTTCTTGTTGCTTGTGTATAATTATGTGTTTCTAGTTGTTTATAGGAGTCTTTGGTGGATTTACCGGGAATCCTGTGTACATAGTTGGAGCGTAACCCAGGACGGACTAAAGACTGTTAAGGACTCGGGGCAGGACAGACCCCTACCTGGTTACGTCTCCCTGTTTTGGTGAAATGGACACCTTGCTTTCTTCAAAGACTGCACCCGGTTACGGACATGCCGTGACCACCTTTATGTGTTTCTTTATTGTATTGTTATTGTTATATCTTGTTATGTTTTTCTAAAATATGTTTAGTCCCGGAGTACTAAATTTCACTAGGGGGGAATGTGGCACCCCAGGGGTCTGGTTTCCACAGTAACAGCAATGTTATGTCTGAGAGCAGGTGGGAGGTCTCTTGGTCAGCAATCCTATGCATGCCACACCTCCTGCCCAGTCCTGGGAGGGGAAGAACTTCCCCTATATAAACCTAGGGCTGAGGCAGGGTTAGTGAGTAGAGAAGAAGTAGAGACAGAGAAAAGAAGCAAATATAGGAACAGAACATCAGGAGCTCTGTGGGAGCAGTGTTACAAGGAGTCAGGGGCTGGCAGCTGCAGAGCTCTCCCTGACTGAGAAGATTTCTTACCGGACCCGGAGTCCGAGGCTGTGGGGACTAACTCCTACCCAGCAGCAGAATCCGTCAGGCAGGGGATTCCAGGTCCTCTGGCCAAGAAACCCGAAGGCACGGTCACACGCATGGGACCAGCACCGCCGTCGTGGAGCGGAAGCTACTAGAAGGCCCCGAGTCACCGGCCATACGGGTGAGCACCACACGGTATACTCAGGGACGTGGGCTACTTATACCCGCCTCTAGCAAGGTAGCCAGAAGAGTACAGTTAGTTTGGGAGGCCTACAACTCCGCCTGGCCAGGGGAGATCCCATCTGCTCAAGGACTGACCAGGCCCCAATCGCTAGCCAGTACTCCGGGAGGGTCTATCTTTGTCACCAGTAAAGACCCTGAACTACACCGTACCGTCTCCGAGTGGTTCCTGCTACCCCCATCATCCACGTCAGCTGCCCTGAGGCCATACCCCTCCCGTTGGGGGTTATACTATCACGCTGCACAATCCTACCACCGGCCTCAGCGGTCTGCCCTGCAGCAGCAGCTCCTTAGCTGTACTCAATGGGTGGCGTAGTCGTCCAACATCTACCGCTGATACATCGCCGCTCAGTTTGACTCCCTGGGCACGGACCGGGTCACCGCCACGAGACTACAACCCTCAACAGATCCGGCTCCGGGTAAGCTCCCGCGTGCGTAACGCAGCGCGACACAGGCCCAGGGGCGCGTCATTGCCATGACGACCCGATGTCGTCATGACAACATGCGGGTCACCATTTAGCAGGAACATTGTTTGGTCATGCACAGTGCACGACCAAACAATCTCACTGTGCAGCGCTGACTGCCTTCATGGCACAGGGATGGTGCTCCATCCCTATGCTATGCAGGCGATCAGAATAAAAAAAGAGAAAGTCCCACAGTGGGACAAAGTAAAAAAGTGTAAAAACTGTCAGAAAGTGAAAAAAAAAAAAAAAAAAATTGTAAAAATATTAAAAAAAAAAAAATAATAATAATCCACCAGAAATAAAAATATAATGTACCCATCAATAAATATAATTATGAAAAAAAAGCAAACAAGCAAAAAAAAGTACACATATTTGGTATCGCCGCATCCGGACAACCTGACCTATTAAACTGTCCCACTAGTTAACCCCTTCAGTGAACACGGTAAAAAAAAAAAAAAAAACGAAGCAAAAAACAATGCTTTATCTTCATACTGCCAAACAAAAAATGGAATAACACGCAATCAAAAATACGAATATAAATAAAAATGGTACCGCTGAAAACATCATCTTGTCCTGCCAAAAACAAGCTGCCATACAGCTCCATCATCCGAAAAATCAAAAAGTTATAGCTCTCAGAATAAAGCGATGCAAAAAAATAATTTTTTCTATAAAATATCTTTTATTGTGTAAAAGTGCAAAACATAGAAATACGATATAAATGTGGTACCGCTGTAAATGTACTGACCCGAAGAATAAAGCTACCTTATCAATTTTACCACACGCGGAACAGAATAAAAAAAAACAATTCCTGAATTGCTGGTTTTTGTTTATTCTGCCTCCCAAAAATCGGAATAGAAAGCGATCAAAAAATGTCACATGCCTGAAAATGGCACCAATAAAAACGTCAACTTGTCCCGCATAAAACAAGCTGTCATATGACTCTATCAGCCAAAATATGGAAAAATTATAGCTCTCAAAATATGGCGATGCAAAAACTAGATTTTACAAAAAATGCATCTTTTAGTGTGTGACAGCTGTCAATCATAAAAACCCCATATGATTCTGGTATCGCTGTAATCGCACCGACCCGAAGAATAAAGTCGTCTAATCACTTATACCGCACGAGGAATGGCGTCAAAAATATACTCTCGGGTTAGGGTTGTGCTAGCTTTAGGGTTGTGCTAGCTTTAGGGTTGGGCTAGGGTTAGGGTTGGGCTAGGGTTAGGGCTGGGGTTGGGGTTGTGATGGGGTTGGGATTTTTTTCAAAAGTAAGAAAAAAAGATGACGATATGGCGACTAGTGTTGAGCGCAAGTGCTCGCTACTTGAGTTTGCATCGGGTGCTCTGGTATGCATTGAGTATCGTGGGTATTTGAGTGACATGCTCGAGTCTCCGCCCCATATGCTTCACGGCCAAAAAAACTTTGCGGGGATTGCCTGCCATGCACGAGCGATCCCCGCATGTTTTTTTTGGGTGTCTAATAACCGTGAAACATGCGGGGCAGGGACTCGAGCATGTCACTCGAGCACACGCAGTACATGGTGCATACCTGAGTACCCGATGCAAACTCAAGTAGCGAGCAATTGCTCTCAAGACTAATGACAACTTATTCAATATGATGACCTAATGTTATCAAATTTTGTGTCGTACCTCTGGGTTCAAAATGTTCACTATACCCCTTGATAAAATCCTTGAGGGGTCTAGTTTCCAAAATGGGGTCACTTGTGGGGGGTTTCCACTGTTAAGGCACATCAGGGGCTCTCCAAACGCGACATGGCGTCCGCTAACAAATTGAATGGAAAATCGGCTCAAATTGTTAGCGGACACCATGTTGCGTTTGGAGAGCCCCTGTGTGCCTAAACATTGGAGCTCCCCCACAAGTGACCCCATTTTGGAAACTAGACCCCCCAAGGCACCTATCTAGATGCATAGTGAACACTTGGAACCCCCAGGTGCTTCACAAATTGATTCGTAAAAATGAAAAAGTGGAAAAAAAATACTTTTTCATTTTTACGGATTAATTTGTGAAGCACCTGGGCTACGATAGAGGAGAGCATGGCTTCTCTATCCTCATCTCAGTTGCCTCTGGAACCATGTCTTACCCTGCTTCAACATCTGACCTAGTGAATAATATTGGCCTCACTATGTGTACACCTGATATGCCCAAACAAATCCATCACAGCTGTGCCAGGTGCTGTCTAATCCTAGTGTACATGGTATGAGCTGATCAGTCAACTGATTGGCTGCAGCAGTCACATGTGGTACGGTCATGACGCAGTGGCATACCGCTAACAGCAGATAAACATATGGCTGTTATGAGGCCCATGAATCTGAGGGATCTTGGGTAATCATACTGTTTATGGGCCATCATACTATTTGGAGAGCTATGTGGGAACCATCATACTATTTGGAGGGCTAGGTGGGGGCCATCATACTATTTGTAGGGCTATGTGGGGGCCATCATACTATTTGGAGGGCTATGTGGGGGCCGTCATACTATTTGGGAGGGCCATCATACTATTTAGAGGGCTATGTGGGGGCCTGTCATACCATTTGGAGGGCTATGCGGGGGCCGTCATACCATTTGAAGGGCTATGTGGGGCCGTCATACCATTTGGAGGGCTATGTGGGGGGCTGTCATACTATTTGTAGGGCTATATGGGGACCGTCATACTATTTGGAGGGCTATGTGGGGGCCGTCATACTATTTGGAGGGCTATGTGGGGGACATCATACTATTTAGAGGGCTATGAAGGGGGCCATCATACTATTTGAAAGGCTATGAAGGGGGCTGTAAATACTATTTGAAGGCCATCATGCTATTTGGAATGCTATGTAGAGGCCATCATACAATTTGGAGGACTATGTGGGGGCCATTATACTGTTTCGAGGGCTGTGTAGTATTCTACTTTACGGGGGGGTACTAAAAGAAGGAGAAAATATGAGTATAATGGCATAAAAAATTAATTTTTATTAAATAATCTTAAAATATATGATTCAATAAATACAATATAATTAACATGGTTTGCAATAGATCGAAACACCATGACACCATGTGGTGCAAAGAGAGCACAAAAAATATATACAAAAAAGCATGATATGGTAGTGAGGGAGATAAGTAGTCACATGACTGGTATCATCATGGACATATGACATTCAAGGTTCCCATGTGGGCCAAAGAGAATATCAAATTCAAAAGTGCAAAAATACATATGGCCTTAAACTCAGCAAGTAACTAAGCTCCAAAGCAGACGCAGGGTGTCATAGAGGGGTGTACAGAGGTGACAGCACGGGGGGTACTGTAGGGTCATCATACTGTGAGTGTGGAGGGTACTGTGGAGGAATTCACTCTAGGGTATATTACTGTGTTTGGGGGCACACTTATTGGTATCATACATTATGGTGTCCATGAAAGGGGTATTTTAGTGTGTGGGAACACTAGGGGGCTTCAATGTTGGCACAATTGCTTTGTAAGGGCTGCGAAGTTGTGGGTTATGCTCTTTTGTGCCCCCAGCGAATATACGCTGCTCAAAAAAATAAAGGGAACAGTTAAACAACAGAATATAACTCCAAGTAAATCAAACTTCTGTGAAATCAAACTGTCCACTTAGGAAGCAACACTGATTGACAATCAATTTCACATGCTGTTGTGCAAATGGAATAGAGAATAGATGGAAATTATTGGCAATTATCCAGACACCCTCAATAAAGGAGTGGTTCTGCAGGTGGGGATCACAGACCACATCTCAGTACCAATGCTTTCTGGCTGATGTTTTGGTCACTTTTGAATTTTGGTTGTGCTTTCATACTCGTGGTAGCATGAGACGGACTTTACAATCCACAGAAGTTGCTCAGGTAGTGCAGCTCATCCAGGATGGCACATCAATGCGAGCTGCGCAAAAGAAGGTTTGCTGTGTCTGTCAGCGTAGTGTCCAGAGGCTGGAGGCGCTACCAGGAGACAGGTCAGTACACCAGGAGACGTGGAGGGGGCCGTAGGAGGGCAACAACCCAGCAGCAGGATCGCTACCTCCGCCTTTGTGCAAGGAGGAACAGGAGGAGCACTGCCAGAGTCCTGCAAAATGACCTCCAGCAGGCCACAAATGTGTATGTGTCTGAACAAATGGTTAGACTGCAACTCCATGAGGGTGGTATGAGGGCCCGACATCCACAGATGGGGGCTGGGCTCACAGCCCAACACCGTGCAGGACGCTTGGCATTTGCCACAGAACACCAGGATTAGCAAAGTCGCCACTGGCGCCCTGTGCTCTTCACAGATGAAAGCACGTTCACACTGACCACATGTGACAGACGTGACAGAGTCTGGAGACGCCGTGGAGAGCGATCTGCTGCCTGCAACATCCTTCAGCATGACCGGTTTGGCAGTGGGTCAGTAATGGTGGGGGATGGCATTTCTTTGGAGGGCTGCACAACCCTCCATGTGCTCAGCAGAGGTAGCCTGACTGCCATTAGGTACCGGGATGAGATCCTCAGACCCCTTGTGAGACTATATGCTGGTGCGGTTGGCCCTTGGTTCCTCCTAATGCAGGACAATGCCAGACCTCATGTGGCTGGAGTGTGTCAGCAGTTCCTGCAAGATGAAGGCATTGAAGCTATGGACTGGCCCGCCCATTCCCCAGACCTGAATCCGATTGAGCACATCTGGGACATCATGTCTCGCTCCATCCATCAACGTCACGGTGCTCCACAGAATGTCCAGGAGTTGGCGGATGCTTTAGTCCAGGTCTGGGAGGAGATCCCACAGGAGACCATCCGCAACCTCATCAGGAGCATGCCCAGGCGGTGTAGGGAGGTCATACAGGCACGTGGTGGCCACACAATACTGAGCCTCATTTTGACTTGTTTTAACGACATTACATCAAAGTTGGATCAGGCTGTAGTGTGTTTTTCCACTTTAATTTTGGGGGTGACTCCAAATCCAGGCCTCCATTGGTTAATAAATTTGATTTCCATTGATGATTTTTGTGTGATTTTCTTGTCAGCACATTCAACTTTGTACAGAACAAAGTATTCAATGAGAATATTTCATTCATTCAGATCTAGGAGGGGGTATTTGAGTGTTCGCTTGTTCGCTTTATGTTTTTATTTATATATATATATGGGGGGGGGGGGTTGGGGGGGAGGGGGGGGACCCAATTAGTATTTCTGCTATGGTGCCCCATGATATCCATGTACACCCCTGCCATGAGGTTACTGCTGCAGTCAGTCATCAAAGACCAGGAGCCGGGGAGAGACTGTGCTGGACCTGAAGAGGCTCAATTAGTTATTTTATGTCACTGAGCCCTTGAGATAACAGTATTCGGAATGGGACAATACCTTCAAGAAAAACATCATAGTGACATTTTTAGTCACTCCCCCTAGATCATACTTTGCCCATGTGCAGAACTTTACATATCTGAACATTGAACCTCATCTGCCACAAGGATATCCAAACACTCAGCCTGTAACTTATGAACATCCTCCATAGACTGCACTATACTACATAGCTGTGATATTTGCCTGTTGAACATTTTTCCCATAATGGATGTTAAGCTTTACTTTTTGATAATTACCTGAGCAAGACAGGGAGCCTTTGTTTGAAAATGGGCAACACATGAGATTGGCGCCAGTCCCAGTCACTGGAGAGTGTCTACAAATTACGTATAGGGGAAAAACAATAACTGAACTAAGTTCCCTAAGAACCCGTGGATGCAGCCTATCTGGGCCCAGGCACTTGTACAAATTGATTTTATATGACTTATCTTGGACCATACCTATGTTAAACCAACTGAGTATATGAGATCACAGATTGTGAGCACTGGCATCACCGCGCTTTCCTCTTTAGTATATACAGAGTGTTACGGATCCGGGTGGTGGAACCTCTGTGCTGTGATACAAGGAGGGACCAGAGGGGCATAACTAAGTGCCTACCAGGACCGACCCTGGCCACATGGCGGCTTAGTCGACTCCGTGAACCAAGGAGGGACCGGGAAGGTGAACCAGGTACCACTCTGGGACCGACTTTGTGTGAGAGCAGGCGACTCCCATGGGACTGATGGCCGAGGCCGACAGGCACAGCAGATGAGCACGGCTGGTAGACAGGCAGGTGATGTGGGTAGACAGGCACGTGATGCGGGTAGACAGGCACGGCCGATAGGCAGGCTGGTGGGCACGGCTGATAGACAGGCAGACGGGCATGGCTAATAGGCAGACGGGCACGGCTGATAGACACGCAGGCGGGCACGGCTGATAGACAGGCTGGCGGGCACGGCTGATAGGCTGGTGGGCATGGCTGATAGGCAGGCGGGCACGGCTGATAGACAGGCTGGCGGGCACGGCTGATAGGCTGGCGGGCACGGCTGATAGACAGGCTGGTGGACACTGGAACCTGAGGTCTGACGAGAGTGTTCGCAGACAAACAACAATCTTGCACAGGCACCTCCATTTTGGAGGAAATGCCTTATATAGGGGAAGTCCTCTGGCCATGGGCCGGGGACTCTTTAGGACGGTGCTCGCGGCCCCTTTAAGAGGGAGGGAGCGCGCGCACCCTAAGCACAGTGCCCGGGGAACTGCACGAGGAACGCGCACCTTGGGCAGACGCAGGAGGGGAGCCGGAGGATGTCGGACCAGGATCGCAGCGGTGAGGGAATCAGCGTCTCTGCCCGGCAGGAGGCAGAGACGCGTACGCTACACAGAGCTAAAAAAATATTCAGTAATTCTGTCTTCTCTTGATCCTCAGTGACTAACTCCCGTTCCCAGTATTTAGGGGACCCAACTGTGAGTATTGTTTTTTGCTACAATATATCAAAACAAGTAATACATATATGTTTGGTAAAGCTTTGTTGTCCATCAGCTCAGATGGTTATTGCATCATGTATACTTTTATATACTTTTATGTTTTTCGTTCATATTATGTCTACTTTATTTAGCGTTTTTGATGATTTTATGACTATCTTAAATAACTTTTTAATACTACATTTAATACTATATTTCCTTATTTTCTCAAGCTTAAAGAGTGGACACATACTGTTACGGATCCGGGTGGTGGAACCTCTGTGCTGCGGTGCAAGGAGGGACCAGAGGGGCGTAACTAGGTATCAATTCGGACTGACCAAGGTCATACGGCGGCTCAATCGACTCCGTGACCAGGGAAGGACCGAGCAGAGGGACCAGGTGGTACTCTGGGACCGACCTTGTATGTGAGCAGGTGACTCCCACGGGTCAGAAGGCAGGGACTGACCGGTACAGCAGATGAGCACGGCAGGCAGGCTGACGGGTGATCCGGGTAGATGGACGGGCAGACACGGCAGATAACAAGCAGGAGCCTCCAGGTAGGCTGGCTGGTAGGCACGGCAGGTAACAAGCAGGAGCATCCAGGTAGGCTGGCTGGTAGGCACGGCAGGTAACAGGCAGGTTCTTCCAGGTAAGCAGGCAGGCAGGGCCCATAGACAGACTGGCGGACTGGACTGTAGACAGACTGTCGGGCTGGAGAGTAGACAAGCTGGCGGACAGGACTGGTAGTCAGGCTGGCGGACTGGACTGGTAGGCTGGCGCACTGGACTGGTAGTCAGGCTGGCGGACTGGACTGGTAGTCAGGCTGGCAGCGGGACCTGGGGGCTGAAGCAGAGTTTAACACACAAAGCTACAACCTTGCACGGGCACCTCCATTTTGGAGGAGGTGCCTTATATATGAGAGGTCCTCCGGCCATTGGCCGGGGACTCCTTAGGACGGCGCGCACGGCCCCTGTAAGAGGGAGGGAGCGCGCGCGCCCTAAGCACAGTGCCTGGGAAGCTGCGCGCGCCAGCAGAAGCAGGAGCGCCGGAGGACGCCGGGCGGGGAGTGCGGCGGTAAGAGGGACGGCGTCTCTGCCTGTCAGGGGGCAGAGACGCTGATACTACAGTACCCCCCCCCTTTACGCCCCCTCTTTTTTAGGCCTGAAAGAAATTTTTTAAGGAGAAGCGGGGCGTGGATGTTCTCCCTGGGTTCCCAAGTTCTCTCCTCTGGGCCAAACCCCTTCCAATCCACCAGAAAAATGTTTTTTCCTCTTACCCTCTTGGTGGCCAGAATGTTCTTTACCTCAAAGACGTCCTCAGCGGAGACCGGAGCTGGGGAGGTACCTGGATTGTCGGAAAAAGAATTAAGCACAACTGGTTTGAGGAGAGATACGTGGAAGGAGTTGGGAATCTGTAAGGTGGCCGGGAGTTTTAACTTGTAGGCTACTGGGTTGATTTGCTTGAGGACTTCAAATGGACCGAAGAACTGTGTACCCAACTTATAGGAGGGTATTTTGAGACAAACATGTTTGGAGGAGAGCCAAACCTTGTCTCCCGGACGGAATTGAGGCGGATCCAGACATCTCTTATCAGCATGTTTCTTCATCCGCTCGGAGGATTGAAGAAGTGCGGATCTAGTGTCCTCCCAAATAGTGGAAAATTCGCTGACCAGAGACTCCGCGGCAGGGTTGTCCACTGAAGTGGAAACGGAATCCGGGGATGTTGACCGTAGACCACAAAGAACGGGGACTTGAAAGAAGATTCGCTCTCATGGTTTTTATAGGAGAACTCGGACCATGGTAGGAGCTCCACCCAATCGGTATGGTGAGCGTTGACGAAGTGCCGGAGGAAGCTAGTAAGGATCTGGTTGATACGTTCCAGTTGGCCATTGGACTGCGGATGGTAAGCAGAGGAGAAATCCAGGGTGACATCCAGCAGCTTACACGTAGCTCTCCAGAAGCGCAAAGTGAACTGGACCCCTCGATCAGACACAATGTGGAGGGGTAGGCCGTGGAGACGAAAGATGTGATGGATGAAGTCCTTAGCCAGCACAGATGCAGACGGGAGACCAGGCAGAGGGATGAAGTGGGCCATTTTAGAAAAGCGGTCAGCGACCACCCAAATGACCGTACAACCGGCAGAAACAGGGAGAGGCGATCAGTAATAAAGTCCATAGCAATGTGTTGCCACGGGACAGCAGGCACGGGAAGAGGCAGGAGACGGCCGGCTGGAAGATGTCTGGGAACCTTGTTGCGGGCACAGGACGAACAGGCCACATCCTGGCGCACGGTAGGCCACCAGTAATGTCGGGTAATGAGCAGGAAGGTCTTCTTCTGGCCAGCATGGCCGGCTAGTTTGGATGAATGACCCCAGTGAAGAACCTTCTTACGATCCGGAACCGCTACAAACGTCTTACCGGGTGGGAGACGAGACAGGTCCAAGGGGGCCACATTCATCACTTTGGAGGGATCGATGATATGCATAGGCTCCTCCTCTTGATCGGAAGACAGGAATGATCGGGACAAGGCGTCGGCTTTAACGTTCTTGTCCGCCGGGCAGTAATGTAGGGTAAAGTTGAAGCGGGCGAAGAACACAGACCACCGGGCCTGGCGCGTATTGAGTCTTTGGGCATTCTGTAGATATGCCAGGTTTTTGTGGTCAGTATAGATGACCACCGGGTGCAGAGTCCCTTCGAGCAGGTAACGCCACTCCTCCAGCGCCAATTTGATGGCTAGCAGTTCTCAGTCTCCTATGGAGTAGTTGCACTCAGACGAGGAGGAGAGCTTGGAGAAGAAGCCGCAGGTTACCATTCTCCCGGATGGAGATTTCTGGGTGAGCACCGCTCCGGCTCCGGAAGAGGAAGCATCAACCTCCAGAAAGAACTGTTTGTTGCTATCCGGACGGTGAAGCACAGGGGCAGAAGAGAAGGCTTGTTTTAAGGAGAGGAAGGCCTCCTCCGCTTCGAACGGCCATTCCTTAGGATTTGCTTCTTTTCGGGTGAGTGCAGAGATAGGAGCAGTCTGGGAAGAGAAATGTGGGATGAAGAGACGGTAATAGTTGGCGAAGCCCAGGAATCGCTGAATCGCCTTCAACCCCTCCGGACGGGGCTACTTTAAGACGGCAGAGACCTTCTCGGGGTCCATCCGTAGACCTGTCTTAGAGATAATATAGCCCTGGAACAGAAGAGAGGTCTGCTCGAAGTGGCATTTCTCAAATTTTGCATAGGTGATTGTGCCTGAGCCTAAGCAGGACCTGACGAACATCCCTCCGGTGTGTAGGAAGATCCGGAGAGAAGACCAAGATGTCGTCCAGGTACACCACCACGCAAGAATATAAGAGGTCACGGAAGATGTCGTTAACTAATTCATGGAAGACGGCGGGAGCATTACAGAGACCGAAGGGCATCACACGGTATTCATAGTGACCATCCCAGGTATTGAATGCCGTCTTCCACTCGTCTCCTTGGCGGATCCGGACCAAGTTATACGCCCCAGGAAGATCGAGCTTGGTGAAGATCTTCGCGCCTTTAAGGCGGTCGAACAGCTCAGAGATGAGCGGCAGGGGATAGTAATTTGGTTGAGTCCTCTATAATCGATACAGGGGCGTAGTGAACCGTCTTTCTTTTTTACGAAGAAGAATCTGGCTCCAGCCGGGGAGGAAGATTTCCGGGGATAGCCAGATTTTTTTCGATGTACTCCGACATGGCCCGGGTTTCGGCCAACAACAACGGGTAAATACGCCCATGGGGTGGAGTGGCACCGGGTACCAGGTCGATAGGGCAATCATATGGCCTATGAGGTGGCAGTGTCTCTGCCTCCTTCTTGTCGAAGACATCAGTATAGGACCAGTAAGGTGCCGGTAGACCAGGTAAATTAGCCGGAGTAGATGGAGGTCGAGCCGGGCGAACCGGAACCAGGCAGGTCTCATGGCAATCCTGCCTCCAACAGAGCACCTCACCGGATTGCCAATTCAGAACGGGTTCATGTCTCTGTAGCCAGGGTAGACCTAGCAAAAGGGGGTGAGAGAGTCCGAAAAGCACATGGTAGGAGATCCTCTCCGAGTGCAGCATTCTCACCTGAAGGGTTACAGGCTCTGTGACGAGCAAAATGGTCATCGGAAGGAGTCTTCCATCCACGGAAGCAAATGACAATGGTTCAGCCAGAGAGAGGACGAGGCACTGCTGCTCCTCGGGGAGAGGGGGCACAATTCCTGTACACATGATACAGGGGCTTCTGCCATCTCTGGGCTGAGAATAATACTGGCAGCGCGCAGTCTACATGATGTGAGGATTACAAGTCTGCAGTCACAGAGAGTCACACAGATGACTGCAGGCCTTCAGCTTCACACCGGACAATCCCTTTAAATACATGTATATTGGTCTAAAAATACTTTTTACTATTTTGCTTCATGTAACATTTGCTCTGTTCGGCCTTTACCAGCTTTTTGTTTCCCAGCAGCACATTGATGGCTGCAGAATGAGTTAACTTGAGATTCAGTCAGTGAGCTCCTTATGATGTGGAGTTTCCAGCTCTTTTATTTCTGCGATGATTTATGACTGAATCAGAGATCAGCCCAACTTTCATGCTGGGCTGTGAACATAATCAGCACAGAGAAGGTCAGAATGAGCTCACTGATAAATTCTCAGTGAGCTCATTCTGCAACTAGCAATGCAAAGGAAATAAAAAAGCCAAATTGTTTATGAAACGTTATTGAAAAAATATTTGTATGTATATATTTAGCCCAAAATGTCTGAGTGTCCATATCCTTAGTACCAGCACAGCTGAGGATTTGGTACAATCAGGGGCGTACATAGGAATCATGGGGCCCCATAGCAGAAGTTCTAATTGCCCCCCCCCCCCCAACAAAAAAATGTAAAAATGTAAATAATTGTCGGGGTCACAGAAGATCAGATCTCACAACCTTCCAGCCTTTACATAGTAATTTTCCTCCTGCTGAAGTCCTAGATCCCTTTTTCATTGCCCATAAAGTGTGGTGCCAACAAAAGTGCCCCCCAAACACGGTATGATACCCCCATGGTGAATTCCTCCATATGCACAGTATAATGACCCTACTGTACCCCAACTCAACTCCCAGGGTAAAGTATGATGACACCAACACAGTATGATCCCCCAACTGCCCCACACCTCTACACACTCCATAGAGTATAATGCACTCGCCATGGTCCTCCACACAGTATAAGACTCTCGCCATGGTCCTCCACACTGTATAAGGCACTCGCCATGACCCTCCACGCAGTATAATACAGTCCCCATGGTCCTCCACGCAGTATAATGCACTCCCTTGTGGTCCTCCACGCAGTATAATGCACTCCCTCGTGGTCCTTCACGCAGTATAATGCACTCCCTCGTGGTCCTCCACGCGGTATAATGCACTCCCACGTGGTCCTCCAGTATTATCAGTACACACTGATTTAAAAATAAATACATACTTACCGCTCCTCGTTCCCCGCTGCTTCAGTCTCTGCAGCTGATCACCTCAGCAGCTGCCAGCTCCACTGTCTGACACAGCGTGGCGCGTCATCATGCCGCTGCGTCAGACGCAGAGGAGGAATGATGGGAGAGGGAGTGTCACATGATGCTCCCTCCTCCAGGTTTTCGTGGGCCCCGGGCGAAAGAGTCTCAGTGGCCCCTTTAACACATCCAACCATTCATGATACACAGATACAGCAGAGAAATTATAGATATAGATATAGTACAATGCCAAACATTTCACTGACTTCTTACATTTCATGAGTGATATCTATTGTAAATTCTACAATAGCTCAGAAACCGGTGAATCCTCACAGCGCACAGTGCAGACCGGACAGTATAGTCCTCCATACAGTGTTATGGCACCACTATGTCCTCCATACAGTATTATGGGCACCACATAGTCCTCCATACAGTATTATGAGCCCCATATAATGCTCCATACAAAATACTGGATCCCATATAATTCACCATAGAGAATACTGCCTGGTCCCCATGTAATGCCATATGCAGGCTGGACCCCATACAGAGGCCCCACAAGCCTGCTGCATCCCCCCCAGGGCCCCCACAAGCCCCCTGCATCCCCCCGGAGCCCCCACAAGCCTGCAGCACCCCCCCCCCCAGAGCCCCCACAAGCCTGCAGCATCCCCCCCAGAGCCCCCACAAGCCCGGAGCATACCCCCCAGAGCACCCACAAGCCCGCAGCATCCCCCCCAGAGCACCCACAAGCCCGCAGCATCCCCCCCCAGAGCACCCACAAGCCCACAGCATCGCCCCCCAGGGCTCCACAAGCCCGCAGAATCCCCCCAGGGCCCCACAATCCTGCAGCATCCCCCCCAGAAGCCCGCAGTATCCCCCCAAGGGCCCCCACAAGCCTGCAGCATCCCCCCCAGAGCCCTCACAAGCCCACAGCATCCCCTTAGGGCCCCCACAAACACGCATTATCCCTGCATTATTCCTCAGAGCCCCCTAAGATCTCCAAAAGCATTAATTAACCCCACCAGACTGCCCTCCAGCATTAACCCCCCCAAATCCCTTACTCGCAAGTATCAAGCCCCCTCACCCCAAAAACAACAAGAAGAAAAGACATCAGACCAGCAATTAATAGAACAATCTCCTGTTTCTCAGCTTAGGATACTGACCTCCTCCTGCAGCTTCACCGGCAGCTCTGCATGAGACTCTGGCGTCTGGTGCTGAACTAGAACACGCCCCCGGAAATGACATCATACCTGGAAGGATCCCATACATTCTAGCGTCTAGGGCACGGGGAGAGGTAAGTATTGTGCCGGCCGGGGCCCTGAGAAGGCGAGGGGGCCCATAGTGCGCCGGGATGCCCGACGGCGAGTAAGCCCCCCGCCTGCTCAGGGCCCCGCCTCTTGCCTGGGTGCAGGAGGGGGACCCGATGCAGGGGTACACAGTGCAGGCGACTGCTATGGGGCCCCCCCAGCTCACAGGCCCCATAGCAGTCGCGTGGCCTGCCGCCATTGGCGGGACGCCACTGGGTACAATGGTGTCTGGCCTGCACAATCCTCTGTAAGGGAAACCAAGTCCAAACTGATAGATTTTCCCTGCACTGATACATTGTAGCAAACGGTCTGGACAGGAGGGGGATCGTCTAGACTGAATACCATTGTAATAAATGCTCCGCTGCTGTCAGGATTAGATTTTTTTCAGGTTCTGGTTATTAACAAGAATGATTTTATTCTCAGACAACAAGCAGAGATCTTACAAATGGCAGAAAAGTGGAATAATCCTTTATTGCAGAGAGGAGAACTTTCCTCCTGTATCCGGCGGATCGTCCTGTGGCTGAGAACAGTCTTTGCGGAGCGATTCCTCCCTATGAGGGGAACGTCGGCGCGGTGGAGCTGCTGTATCAGCCACGGAGGGGAATGAAGAGCAAGAAAGATTTATCCCTCATCCTGGAGGATCCGGAGCTGAAGACTGCGGAGATCAAAGCTGAAGGTGAAGCCACATGTGATCTGTATACATCGGCAGAGGGGTCGTCACATGAGGAAATCCCCCCATATATATGGAGATGGCGATCTGTGGGGGCCGGACACAGAATGGGTGTGTGGTGTAACCAAAGAGAACACTAAGTCAGCACAGGAGCTGTGTACACAAAACGGAAGCATTCTGCAAAGTTACTTTATTCTCTTTATCCCCTTCCCGACATCCGCAGAATTTAAGTGTCGCAATTCCAATGAGTTGTGGATTTTTGGTTCAAGTTGCCCAACGGGACCAAAAAATAATGTGATAGAAAAGGATTAAAATTGAAATTTATATATATAAAAAAAATCCTTTTAAATTTCCTCCCTCCATTTGTCAATACAAAACAAGACTAAAAGATTATATATATATATTTATTTATTTAGTATTGACACACTGACAAAAAGTCCGATCTATCACATCATAAATATATTAACCCCTACAGCAAATGCCCAACAGCAAAGATAATCTAAACACCCCAATTTTTTTTTCTTTTTGGGTAATTTTACCTCCCAAAAAATGCATCAAAAAGAGATGAAAAGTTTGTAGACAGCAGAGAATGGCATCAATAACCCCCGCAGGTCGGCGAGCAGAAAGCGAACCTCGCCCAGATTCATCAGCAGAAACATGGAACAAATGCAGGGTCTCACAAAATGGTGACACAATACCGGGTTATTTATTACTGTTTGGTGACACCATAATACGGCAATTCTGGCTTCTTCATTTATTTTTCCGCTATTTAACGTGCGGTTTAAATAATTTGGGCTTTGATAGGTCGGACTTTTACAGACATGACAATATAAAATGTTTCTTTTTTAATTTCTTTTTTTTTACATTGGAAAATAGGGGTGATTTAACATTTTTGTTTATTTTTTTTCCTTTGTAAAACTTTTTTCTTTTTTTTCCATTTTTACTTTATTTTTTTATGTCCCCTTAGGGCACTTGAACCTGCGATCTCTTGACTGCTTATTCTATATACAGTAATCCTCTAGTAATGCAGTAAACAGTTTATAAGATTAAGTTCAGACTGTGGATGAACTTCACAGGAGTACCAAGATGGCAGCCATGCAGGCCTTCACCATTCCCCTGACTGCCATTGTCATCCATTTCCTGGCGATAGTGCAATTTAAATGCCGCTGTTGGCTCAGGTGGCCACAGTCTACTCAAGTCGCTGCTGTCGGCTCAGGTCACCGCTGTTCTGGGCTGGCTGGCAAATTGCACACAGTAGCAACCCATCCTTATTGAGTTTTATCTATGGCTGATTCATAAAGTGAGTAAAGGTTACAAAGCTTTAAAAAGATAAAGCCGGTGTTATGATGTAATAGTTGAGGTCAAATGCCGACTAGATTCTCATCCACTTCAGTGGGCTACTCAGAGAGGTGTCTGAGACTCTAGTCAGCATGTGACCAGGCTCGGACTGGCCTGCTGGGGAATTCCCCGGTGGGCCCCACTGCAGGGCCAGCACTGACAAGAGAAGGAAGGCTCCTCCCACTCCTACCCTAGCACAGCTATGCACTTGTCTATATACTGTATGCTGTGTGTGTGTGGGGGGGACTTGTCTGTATACCGTGTGTGGGAGGTGGGGGACTTGTCTATATACTGTATGCTGTGTGGGGGACTTGTCTATATACCGTATGCTGTGTGGGGGACTTGTCTATATACCGTATGCTGTGTGGGGGACTTGTCTATATACTGTATGCTGTGTGTAGGGGACTTGTCTATATACCGTATGCTGTGTGGGGGACTTGTCTATATACCGTATGCTGTGTGGGGGGGACTTGTCTATATACCGTATGCTGTGTGTGGGGTACTTGTCTATATACTGTATGCTGTGTGTGGGGGACTTGTCTATATACCGTATGCTGTGTGGGGGGGACTTGTCTATATACCGTATGCTGTGTGTGGGGTACTTGACTATATACCGTATGCTGTGTGTGGGGGACTTGTCTATATACCGTATGCTGTGTGTGGGGTACTTGTCTATATACTGTATGCTGTGTGTGGGGGACTTGTCTATATACCGTATGCTGTGTGGGGGGGACTTGTCTATATACCGTATGCTGTGTGTGGGGTACTTGTCTATATACCGTATGCTGTGTGGGGGGGACTTGTCTATATACCTTATGCTGTGTGTGGGGTACTTGTCTATATACTGTATGCTGTGTGTGGGGGACTTGTCTATATACCGTATGCTGTGTGGGGGGGACTTGTCTATATACCGTATGCTGTGTGTGGGGTACTTGTCTATATACCGTATGCTGTGTGTGGGGGACTTGTCTATATACCGTATGCTGTGTGGGGGACTTGTCTATATACCGTATGCTGTGTGGGGTACTTGTCTATATACCGTATGCTGTGTGTGGGGGACTTGTCTATATACCGTATGCTGTGTGTGGGGGACTTGTTTATATACCGTATGCTGTGTGTGTGGGACTTGTCTATATACCGTATGAGGTGTGGGGTACTTGTCTAGGTACCGTATGCTGTGTGGGGGACTTGTCTATATACCGTATGCTGTGTGTGGGGGACTTGTCTATATACCGTATGCTGTGTGGGGTACTTGTCTATATACCGTATGCGCTGTGTGGGGGACTTGTCTATATACCGTATGCTGTGTGGGGTACTTGTCTATATACCGTATGCTGTGTGTGGGGGACTTGTCTATATACCGTATGCTGTGTGTGGGGGACTTGTTTATATACCGTATGCTGTGTGTGTGGGACTTGTCTATATACCGTATGAGGTGTGGGGTACTTGTCTAGGTACCGTATGCTGTGTGGGGGACTTGTCTATATACCGTATGCTGTGTGTGGGGGACTTGTCTATATACCGTATGCTGTGTGGGGTACTTGTCTATATACCGTATGCGCTGTGTGGGGGACTTGTCTATATACCGTATGCGCTGTGTGGGGGACTTGTTTATATACCGTATGCTGTGTGTGTGGGACTTGTCTATATACCGTATGCTGTGTGGGGCGGGACTTGTCTATATACCGTATGCTGTGTGGGGCGGGACTTGTCTATATACCGTATGCTGTGTGTAGGGGACTTGTCTATATACCGTATGCTGTGTGGGGGACTTGTCTATATACCGTATGCTGTGTGGGGGGGACTTGTCTATATACCGTATGCTGTGTGTGGGGGGGACTTGTCTATATACCGTATGCTGTGTGGGGGACTTGTCTATATACTGTATGCTGTGTGTGGGGGACTTGTCTATATACTGTATGCTGTGTGGGGGGGACTTGTCTATATACCGTATGCTGTGTGTGGGGGGGACTTGTCTATATACCGTATGCTGTGTGGGGGACTTGTCTATATACCGTATGCTGTGGGGGGTGGACTTGTCTATATACCGTATGCTGTGTGTGGGGGACTTGTCTATATACTGTATGCTGTGTGTGGGGGACTTGTCTATATACCGTATGCTGTGTGTGGGGGACTTGTCTATATACTGTATGCTGTGAGGTGGGGGACTTGTCTATATACCGTATGCTGTGTGGGGGACTTGTCTATATACCGTATGCTGTGTGGGGGGGGACTTGTCTATATACTGTATGCTGTGTGGGGGACTTGTCTATATACTGTATGATGTGTGGGGGGGACTTGTCTATATACTGTATGCTGTGTGGGGGACTTGTCTATATACCGTATGCTGTGTGTGGGGGACTTGTCTATATACCGTATGCTGTGTGGGGTACTTGTCTATATACTGTATGCTGTGTGTGTGGGGGACTTGTCTATATACTGTATGCTGTGTGTGGGGGACTTGTCTATATACTGTATGCTGTGTGGGGGACTTGTCTATATACTGTATGCTGTGTGGGGGACTTGTCTATATACCGTATGCTGTGTGGGGGGGACTTGTCTATATACTGTGTGCTGTGTGTGGGGGACTTGTCTATATACCGTATGCTGTGTGTGGGGGACTTGTCTATATACCGTATGCTGTGTGTGGGGGACTTGTCTATATACTGTATGCTGTGTGGGGGACTTGTCTATATACCGTATGCTGTGTGTGGGGGACTTGTCTATATACCGTATGCTGTGTGTGGGGGACTTGTCTATATACAGTCATGGCCAAAAGTATTGAGAATGAGACAAATAGTAATTTTTACAAAGTTTACTGCTTCATTTTTTGTAATGGCAATTTGCATATACTCCTGAATGTGAAAAAGTGATCAGCTTAACAGCAATTACTGTACTTGCAAAGTCAATATTTGCCCAGAAAATGAACTTTAACCCCCAAAACACATTTCAACATTATTGCAGTCCTGCCTTAAAAGGAGCAGCTAACATCATTTTAGTGATTGATCCATTAACACAGGTGTGGGTGTTGATGAGGACAGGGCTGGCGAACAATCAGTCATGATTAAGTAAGAATGACATCACTGGACACTTTAAAAGGAGGCTGGTTCTTGGTATCATTGTTTCTCTTCAGTTAACCATGGTTATCTCTAAAGAAACACGTGCAGCCATCATTGCACTGCACAAAAATGGCCTAACAGGGAAGAGTATCGCAGCTACAAAGATTGCACCTCAGTCAACAATCTATCGCATCATCAAGAACTTCAAGGAGAGAGCTTCCATTGTTGTCAAAAAGGCTCCAGGGCGCCAAAGAAAGACCAGCAAACGTCAGGACCGCATCTTAAAACTGTTTCAGCTGCGGGATCGGACTACCAGCAGTGCCGAGCTTGCTCAGGAATGGCAGCAGGCTGGTGTGAGTGCTTCTGCACGCACTGTGAGGCGGAGACTCTTTGAGCAAGGGCTGGTTTCAAGGAGGGCAGCAAAGAAGCCACTTCTCTCCAGAAAAAACATCAGGGACCGACTGATATTCTGCAAAAGGTACAGGGAGTGGACTGCTGAGGACTGGGGCAAAGTCATTTTCTCTGATGAATCCCTTTTTCGATTGTTTGGGACATCTGGAAAACAGCTTATTCTGAGAAGAAGAGGTGAGCGCTACCACCAGTCTTGTCTCATGCCAACTGTAAAGCATCCTGAAACCATTCATGTGTGGGGTTGCTTCTCAGCCAAGGGAATCGGCTCACTCACAGTCTTGCCTAAAAACACAGCCATGAATAAAGAATGGTACCAGAATGTCCTCCAAGAGCAACTTTTCCCAACCGTCCAAGACCAGTTTGGCGCTCAACAATGCCTTTTCCAGCATGATGGAGCACCTTGCCATAAAGCAACGGTGATAACTAAATGGCTCATGGAACAAAACATAGAGATTTTGGGTCCATGGCCTGGAAACTCCCCAGATCTTAATCCCATTGAGAACTTGTGGTCAATCATCAAGAGACGGGTGGACAAACAAAAACCAACAAATTCTGGCAAAATGCAAGCATTGATTATGCAAGAATGGACTGCTATCAGTCAGGATTTGGTCCAAAAGTTGATTGAGAGCATGCCAGGGAGAATTACAGAGGTCTTGAAGAAGAAGGGGCAACACTGCAAATATTGACTTGCTGCATTAACTCATTCTAACTGTCAATATAACCTATTGGTACTCATAATATGATTGCAATTATATTTCTGTGTGTGATATAAACATCAGACAAACACTAATAAAAACCAGAGGCCAGCAGATCATGTGAAAATATAATTTTGGTGTCATTCTCAAAACTTTTGGCCATGACTGTACCGTATGCTGTGTGTGGGGGACTTGTCTATATACTGTATGCTGTGTGTGGGGGACTTGTCTATATACCGTATGCTGTGTGGGGGACTTGTCTATATACCGTATGCTGTGTGTGGGGGACTTGTCTATATACTGTATGCTGTGTGTGGGGGACTTGTCTATATACCGTATGCTGTGTGGGGGACTTGTCTATATACCGTATGCTGTGTGGGGGGGACTTGTCTATATACCGTATGCTGTGTGTGGGGGGGACTTGTCTATATACCGTATGCTGTGTGGGGGACTTGTCTATATACTGTATGCTGTGTGGGGGACTTGTCTATATACCGTATGCTGTGTGTGGGGGACTTGTCTATATACTGTATGCTGTGTGGGGGGGACTTGTCTATATACCGTATGCTGTGTGTGGGGGACTTGTCTATATACCGTATGCTGTGTGGGGGGGACTTGTCTATATACCGTATGCTGTGTGGGGGACTTGTCTATATACTGTATGCTGTGGGGGGTGGACTTGTCTATATACCGTATGCTGTGTGTGGGGGACTTGTCTATATACTGTATGCTGTGTGTGGGGGACTTGTCTATATACCGTATGCTGTGTGTGGGGGACTTGTCTATATACCGTATGCTGTGTGGTGGGGGACTTGTCTATATACCGTATGCTGTGTGGGGGACTTGTCTATATACCGTATGCTGTGTGGGGGGGGACTTGTCTATATACCGTATGCTGTGTGGGGGACTTGTCTATATACTGTATGATGTGTGGGGGGGACTTGTCTATATACCGTATGCTGTGTGTGGGGGACTTGTCTATATACCGTATGCTGTGTGGGGGACTTGTCTATATACCGTATGCTGTGTGTGGGGGACTTGTCTATATACCGTATGCTGTGTGTGGGGGACTTGTCTATATACTGTATGCTGTGTGGTGGGGGACTTGTCTATATACCGTATGCTGTGTGGGGGACTTGTCTATATACCGTATGCTGTGTGGGGGGGGACTTGTCTATATACTGTATGCTGTGTGGGGGACTTGTCTATATACTGTATGATGTGTGGGGGGGACTTGTCTATATACCGTATGCTGTATGGGGGACTTGTCTATATACCATATGCTGTGTGTGGGGGACTTGTCTATATACTGTATGCTGTGTGGGGGACTTGTCTATATACCGTATGCTGTGTGGGGGACTTGTCTATATACCGTATGCTGTGTGGGGGACTTGTCTATATACCGTATGCTGTGTGGGGGACTTGTCTATATACCGTATGCTGTGTGGGGGACTTGTCTATATACCGTATGCTGTGTGTGGGGGACTTGTCTATATACCGTATGCTGTGTGGGGTACTTGTCTATATACCGTATGCTGTGTGTGGGGGTCTTGTCTATATACTGTATGCTGTGTGGGGTACTTGTCTATATACCGTATGCTGTGTGTGGGGGACTTGTCTATATACTGTATGCTGTGTGTGGGGGACTTGTTTATATACCGTATGCTGTGTGGGGCGGGACTTGTCAATATACCGTATGCTGTGTGGGGGACTTGTCTATATACCGTATGCTGTGTGTGGGGGACTTGTCTATATACCGTATGCTGTGTGGGGTACTTGTCTATATACTGTATGCTGTGTGGGGTACTTGTCTATATACCGTATGCTGTGTGGGGTACTTGTCTATATACTGTATGCTGTGTATGGGGGACTTGTCTATATACCGTATGCTGTGTGTGGGGGACTTGTCTATATACTGTATGCTGTGTGGGGTACTTGTCTATATACCGTATGCTGTGTGTGGGGGACTTGTCTATATACCGTATGCTGTGTGTGGGGGACTTGTCTATATACCGTATGCTGTGTGTGGGGGACTTGTCTATATACCGTATGCTGTGTGGGCTACTTGTCTATATACTGTATGCTGTGTGGGGTACTTGTCTATATACCGTATGCTGTGTGTGGGGGACTTGTCTATATACTGTATGCTGTGTGGGGGACTTGTTTATATACCGTATGCTGTGTGGGGCGGGACTTGTCTATATACCGTATGCTGTGTGGGGCGGGACTTGTCTATATACCGTATGCTGTGTGTGGGGGACTTGTCTATATACCGTATGCTGTGTGTGGGGGACTTGTCTATATACCGTATGCTGTGTGGGCTACTTGTCTATATACTGTATGCTGTGTGGGGTACTTGTCTATATACCGTATGCTGTGTGTGGGGGACTTGTCTATATACCGTGTGCTGTGTGGGGGACTTGTCTATATACCGTATGCTGTGTGTGGGGGACTTGTCTATATACTGTATGCTGTGTGTAGGGGACTTGTCTATATACCGTATGCTGTGTGGGGGACTTGTCTATATACCGTATGCTGTGTGGGGGGGACTTGTCTATATACCGTATGCTGTGTGTGGGGGGGACTTGTCTATATACCGTATGCTGTGTGGGGGACTTGTCTATATACTGTATGCTGTGTGTGGGGGACTTGTCTATATACTGTATGCTGTGTGGGGGGGACTTGTCTATATACCGTATGCTGTGTGTGGGGGGGACTTGTCTATATACTGTATGCTGTGGGGGGTGGACTTGTCTATATACCGTATGCTGTGTGTGGGGGACTTGTCTATATACTGTATGCTGTGTGTGGGGGACTTGTCTATATACCGTATGCTGTGTGTGGGGGACTTGTCTATATACTGTATGCTGTGTGGTGGGGGACTTGTCTATATACCGTATGCTGTGTGGGGGACTTGTCTATATACCGTATGCTGTGTGGGGGGGACTTGTCTATATACTGTATGCTGTGTGGGGGACTTGTCTATATACTGTATGATGTGTGGGGGGGACTTGTCTATATACCGTATGCTGTGTGGGGGACTTGTCTATATACCGTATGCTGTGTGTGGGGGACTTGTCTATATACCGTATGCTATGTGGGGTACTTGTCTATATACTGTATGCTGTGTGGGGTACTTGTCTATATACTGTATGCTGTGTGTGGGGGACTTGTCTATATACCGTATGCTGTGTGGGGGACTTGTCTATATACCGTATGCTGTGTGGGGGACTTGTCTATATACCGTATGCTGTGTGGGATACTTGTCTATATACCGTATGCTGTGTGTGGGGGACTTGTCTATATACCGTATGCTGTGTGTAGGGGACTTGTTTATATACCGTATGCTGTGTGGGGCGGGACTTGTCTATATACCGTATGCTGTGTGGGGGACTTGTCTATATACCGTATGCTGTGTGTGGGGGACTTGTCTATATACCGTATGCTGTGTGGGGTACTTGTCTATATACCGTATGCTGTGTGTGGGGGACTTGTCTATATACCGTATGCGCTGTGTGGGGGACTTGTTTATATACCGTATGCTGTGTGGGGCGGGACTTGTCTATATACCGTATGCTGTGTGGGGCGGGACTTGTCTATATACCGTATGCTGTGTGTAGGGGACTTGTCTATATACCGTATGCTGTGTGGGGGACTTGTCTATATACCGTATGCTGTGTGGGGGGGACTTGTCTATATACCGTATGCTGTGTGTGGGGGGGACTTGTCTATATACCGTATGCTGTGTGGGGGACTTGTCTATATACTGTATGCTGTGTGTGGGGGACTTGTCTATATACTGTATGCTGTGTGGGGGGGACTTGTCTATATACCGTATGCTGTGTGTGGGGGGGACTTGTCTATATACCGTATGCTGTGTGGGGGACTTGTCTATATACCGTATGCTGTGGGGGGTGGACTTGTCTATATACCGTATGCTGTGTGTGGGGGACTTGTCTATATACCGTATGCTGTGTGGGGGGGACTTGTCTATATACTGTATGCTGTGTGTGGGGGACTTGTCTATATACCGTATGCTGTGTGTGGGGGACTTGTCTATATACTGTATGCTGTGAGGTGGGGGACTTGTCTATATACCGTATGCTGTGTGGGGGACTTGTCTATATACCGTATGCTGTGTGGGGGACTTGTCTATATACCGTATGCTGTGTGGGGGGGACTTGTCTATATACTGTATGCTGTGTGGGGGACTTGTCTATATACTGTATGATGTGTGGGGGGGACTTGTCTATATACTGTATGCTGTGTGGGGGACTTGTCTATATACCGTATGCTGTGTGTGGGGGACTTGTCTATATACCGTATGCTGTGTGGGGTACTTGTCTATATACTGTATGCTGTGTGTGGGGTACTTGTCTATATACTGTATGCTGTGTGTGTGGGGGACTTGTCTATATACTGTATGCTGTGTGTGGGGGACTTGTCTATATACCGTATGCTGTGTGGGGGACTTGTCTATATACCGTATGCTGTGTGGGGGACTTGTCTATATACCGTATGCTGTGTGTGGGGGACTTGTCTATATACCGTATGCTGTGTGGGGTACTTGTCTATATACTGTATGCTGTGTGGGGGACTTGTCTATATACCGTATGCTGTGTGGGGGGGACTTGTCTATATACCGTATGCTGTGTGTGGGGGACTTGTCTATATACCGTATGCTGTGTGTGGGGGACTTGTCTATATACTGTATGCTGTGTGTGGGGGACTTGTCTATATACTGTATGCTGTGTGTGGGGGACTTGTCTATATACCGTATGCTGTGTGGGGGACTTGTCTATATACCGTATGCTGTGTGGGGGGGACTTGTCTATATACCGTATGCTGTGTGTGGGGGGGACTTGTCTATATACCGTATGCTGTGTGGGGGACTTGTCTATATACTGTATGCTGTGTGTGGGGGACTTGTCTATATACCGTATGCTGTGTGGGGGGGACTTGTCTATATACCGTATGCTGTGTGTGGGGGGGACTTGTCTATATACCGTATGCTGTGTGGGGGACTTGTCTATATACTGTATGCTGTGGGGGGTGGACTTGTCTATATACCGTATGCTGTGTGTGGGGGACTTGTCTATATACTGTATGCTGTGTGTGGGGGACTTGTCTATATACCGTATGCTGTGTGTGGGGGACTTGTCTATATACCGTATGCTGTGTGTGGGGGACTTGTCTATATACCGTATGCTGTGTGGTGGGGGACTTGTCTATATACCGTATGCTGTGTGGGGGACTTGTCTATATACCGTATGCTGTGTGGGGGGGGACTTGTCTATATACCGTATGCTGTGTGGGGGACTTGTCTATATACTGTATGATGTGTGGGGGGGACTTGTCTATATACCGTATGCTGTGTGGGGGACTTGTCTATATACCGTATGCTGTGTGTGGGGGACTTGTCTATATACCGTATGCTGTGTGTGGGGGGGACTTGTCTATATACCGTATGCTGTGTGGGGTACTTGTCTATATACTGTATGCTGTGTGTGGGTACTTGTCTATATACTGTATGCTGTGTGTGGGGGACTTGTCTATATACCGTATGCTGTGTGGGGGACTTGTCTATATACCGTATGCTGTGTGGGGGACTTGTCTATATACCGTATGCTGTGTGTGGGGGACTTGTCTATATACCGTATGCTGTGTGGGGTACTTGTCTATATACTGTATGCTGTGTGGGGTACTTGTCTATATACCGTATGCTGTGTGTGGGGGAGTTGTCTATATACCGTATGCGCTGTGTGGGGGACTTGTTTATATACCGTATGCTGTGTGAGGCGGGACTTGTCTATATACCGTATGCTGTGTGGGGCGGGACTTGTCTATATACCGTATGCTGTGTGGGGGATTTGTCTATATACCGTATGCTGTGTGTGGGGGACTTGTCTATATACTGTATGCTGTGTGTAGGGGACTTGTCTATATACCGTATGCTGTGTGGGGGACTTGTCTATATACCGTATGCTGTGTGGGGGGGACTTGTCTATATACCGTATGCTGTGTGTGGGGGGGACTTGTCTATATACCGTATGCTGTGTGGGGGACTTGTCTATATACTGTATGCTGTGTGTGGGGGACTTGTCTATATACTGTATGCTGTGTGGGGGGGACTTGTCTATATACCGTATGCTGTGTGTGGGGGGGACTTGTCTATATACCGTATGCTGTGTGGGGGACTTGTCTATATACTGTATGCTGTGTGTGGGGGACTTGTCTATATACCGTATGCTGTGTGTGGGTGACTTGTCTATATACTGTATGCTGTGGGGGGTGGACTTGTCTATATACCGTATGCTGTGTGTGGGGGACTTGTCTATATACTGTATGCTGTGTGTGGGGGACTTGTCTATATACCGTATGCTGTGTGTGGGGGACTTGTCTATATACTGTATGCTGTGTGGTGGGGGACTTGTCTATATACCGTATGCTGTGTGGGGGACTTGTCTATATACCGTATGCTGTGTGGGGGGGGACTTGTCTATATACTGTATGCTGTGTGGGGGACTTGTCTATATACTGTATGATGTGTGGGGGGGACTTGTCTATATACCGTATGCTGTGTGGGGGACTTGTCTATATACCGTATGCTGTGTGTGGGGGACTTGTCTATATACCGTATGCTGTGTGTGGGGGACTTGTCTATATACCGTATGCTGTGTGGGGTACTTGTCTATATACCGTATGCTGTGTGGGGGACTTGTCTATATACCGTATGCTGTGTGTGGGGGACTTGTCTATATACTGTATGCTGTGTGTGGGGGACTTGTCTATATACCGTATGCTGTGTGTGGGGGACTTGTCTATATACCGTATGCTGTGTGTGGGGGACTTGTCTATATACTGTATGCTGTGTGTGGGGGACTTGTCTATATACCGTATGCTGTGTGTGGGGGACTTGTCTATATACCGTATGCTGTGTGGGGTACTTGTCTATATACCGTATGCTGTGTGGGGGACTTGTCTATATACCGTATGCTGTGTGGGGGGGGACTTGTCTATATACCGTATGCTGTGTGTGGGGGACTTGTCTATATACCGTATGCTGTGTGGGGTACTTGTCTATATACCGTATGCTGTGTGGGGGACTTGTCTATATACCGTATGCTGTGTGTGGGGGACTTGTCTATATACCGTATGCTGTGTGTGGGGGACTTGTCTATATACTGTATGCTGTGTGTGGGGGACTTGTCTATATACCGTATGCTGTGTGTGGGGGACTTGTCTATATACTGTATGCTGTGTGTGGGGGACTTGTCTATATACCGTATGCTGTGTGTGGGGGACTTGTCTATATACCGTATGCTGTGTGTGGGGGACTTGTCTATATACCGTATGCTGTGTGGGGTACTTGTCTATATACCGTATGCTGTGTGGGGGACTTGTCTATATACCGTATGCTGTGTGGGGGGGGACTTGTCTATATACTGTATGCTGTGTGGGGGACTTGTCTATATACTGTATGCTGTGTGTGGGGGACTTGTCTATATACTGTATGCTGTGTGTGGGGGACTTGTCTATATACCGTATGCTGTGTTTGGGGGACTTGTCTATATACTGTATGCTGTGTGTGGGGGACTTGTCTATATACCGTATGCTGTGTATGGGGGACTTGTCTATATACCGTATGATGTGTCGGGGGGGACTTGTCTATATACTGTATGCTGTGTGTGGGGGACTTGTCTATATACTGTATGCTGTGTGGGGGACTTGTCTATATACCGTATGCTGTGTGTGGGGGACTTGTCTTTATACCGTATGCTGTGTGGGGGGGGACTTGTCTATATACTGTATGCTGTGTGGGGGACTTGTCTATATACTGTATGCTGTGTGGGGGACTTGTCTATATACCGTATGCTGTGTGTGGGGGACTTGTCTATATACTGTATGCTGTGTGGGGGACTTGTCTATATACCGTATGCTGTGTGTGGGGGACTTGTCTATATACCGTATGATATGTGGGATACTTGTCTATATACTGTATGCTGTGTGTGGGGGACTTGTCTATATACCGTATGCTGTGTGTGGGGGACTTGTCTATATACTGTATGCTGTGTGTGGGGGACTTGTCTATATACCGTATGCTGTGTGTGGGGGACTTGTCTATATACTTTGTGTGGGGGAGCGGGGACCTGGCTATATACTGTGTGTGGGGGAGCGGGGACCTGGCTATATACTTTGTGTGGGGGAGCGGGGACCTGGCTATATACTTTGTGTGGGGGAGCGGGGACCTGGCTATATACTTTGTGTGGGGGAGCGGGGACCTGGCTATATACTTTGTGTGGGGGAGCGGGGACCTGGCTATATACTGTGTGTGGGGGAGCGGGGACCTTGTCTATATACTTTGTGTGGGGGAGCGGGGACCTGGCTATATACTGTGTGTGGGGGAGCGGGGACCTTGGCTATATACTGTGTGTGGGGGAGCGGGGGCCTGGCTATATACTTTGTGTGGGGGAGCGGGGACCTGGCTATATACTTTGTGTGGGGGAGCGGGGACCTGGCTATATACTGTGTGTGGGGGAGCGGGGACCTGGCTATATACTGTGTGTGGGGGAGCGGGGACCTGGCTATATACTGTGTGTGGGGGAGCGGGGACCTGGCTATATACTTTGTGTGGGGGAGCGGGGACCTGGCTATATACTGTGTGTGGGGGAGCGGGGGCCTGGCTATATACTTTGTGTGGGGGAGCGGGGACCTGGCTATATACTTTGTGTGGGGGAGCGGGGACCTTGGCTATATACTTTGTGTGGGGGAGCGGGGACCTGGCTATATACTTTGTGTGGGGGAGCGGGGACCTGGCTATATACTTTGTGTGGGGGAGCGGGGACCTGGCTATATACTTTGTGTGGGGGAGCGGGGATCTTGGCTATATACTGTGTGTGGGGGAGCGGGGACCTGGCTATATACTGTGTGTGGGGGAGCGGGGACCTGGCTATATACTTTGTGTGGGGGAGCGGGGACCTGGCTATATACTGTGTGTGGGGGAGCGGGGACCTGGCTATATACTGTGTGTGGGGGAGCGGGGATCTTGGCTATATACTGTGTGTAGGGGAGCGGGGACCTGGCTATATACTGTGTGTGGGGGAGCGGGGACCTGGCTATATACTGTGTGTGGGGGAGCGGGGACCTGGCTATATACTGTGTGTGGGGGAGCGGGGACCTGGCTATATGTGGTAGGTGTGGGCAGTTGATGTTACGGGGGCAGCTTTATTGTGAATGTATATGTAGTGGGTACAATGTGGAGGACTCTTTATAGATCACAGACATCATATGTGCTGATCAGGAGCCTTTCTGTGAATGCTATGTGTCAGGTCAGAGCTGCACTATTGCTGGATGATCTTGTGGGTGAACGTCTCATTCAGACGTCTGTTTTTTTACATCCATGTTATTGACAGACATAATACGCACCTTTATCATCTATGGGGCAGCTCACATATCCATATATATATTTTTTTATTTGCATATAGTAACAAACATTGATACAATTCGGATCGATCTCTTTGATGAAAATCAGTTTTGTTTTTTTTGCTTTTTTTTTAATGTACCAGAAAACTACAGATGTCTGAATGAGGCCTGAAGATCTGTTCAAATGTGGCAGATTGTTCCTGGAGGATTTCCATAGAAAATCAGAGCAAATTAGCAAAAATCCACAAGAAAATCCACAACAGCAAATTTGCACTCCATGATTTTGGTGCAGATCTTTCTGGTAATTCACTGTGGAAAACAGCAGCGTGTAAAATAAAAAGAAATAAACTTGCTGGGAGTTGTAGTCCCTCACCACATAATGCAGTGTTATCATGACGCAGTGATGGTTTAGTTACATGACCGGTGCCTGCGCTGTCACTTGCTGGGAGTTGTAGTCCCTCACCACATACTGCAGTGCTATTATGATGCAGTTATGGTTTAGTTACATGACCGGTGCCTGCGCTGTCACTTGCTGGGAGTTGTAGTCCCTCAGCACATACTGCAGTGCTATTATGATGCAGTGATGGTTTAGTTACATGATCGGTGCCTGCGCTGTCACTTGCTGGGAGTTGTAGTCCCTCACCACACACTGCAATGCTATTATGATGCAGTGATGATTTAGTTACATGATCGGTGCCTGCGCTGTCACTTGCTGGGAGTTGTAGTCCCTCAGCACATACTGCAGTGCTATTATGATGCAGTGATGGTTTAGTTACATGATCGGTGCCTGCGCTGTCACTTGCTGGGAGTTGTAGTCCCTCACCACACACTGCAATGCTATTATGATGCAGTGATGATTTAGTTACATGATCGGTGCCTGCGCTGTCACTTACTGGGAGTTGTAGTCCCTCACCACATACTGCAGTGCTATTATGACGCAGTGATGGTTTAGTTACATGACCGGTACCTGCGCTGTCACTTGCTGGGAGTTGTAGTCCCTCACCACATACTGCAGTGCTATTATGACGCAGTGATGGTTTAGTTACATGATCGGTACCTGCGCTGTCACTTACTGGGAGTTGTAGTCCCTCACCACATACTGCAGTGCTATTATGACGCAGTGATGGTTTAGTTACATGATCGGTGCCTGCGCTGTCACTTGCTGGGAGTTGTAGTCCCTCACCACATACTGCAGTGCTATTATGATGCAGTGATGGTTTAGTTACATGATCGGTGCCTGCGCTGTCACTTGCTGGGAGTAGTAGTCCCTCACCACATACTGCAGTGCTATTATGATGCAGTGATGGTTTAGTTACATGACCGGTACCTGCGCTGTCACTTGCTGGGAGTTGTAGTCCCTCACCACATACTGCAGTGCTATTATGACGCAGTGATGGTTTAGTTACATGATCGGTGCCTGCGCTGTCACTTGCTGGGAGTTGTAGTCCCTCACCACATACTGTAGTGCTATTATGACGCAGTGATGGTTTAGTTACATGATCGGTGCCTGCGCTGTCACTTGCTGGGAGTAGTAGTCCCTCACCACATACCGCTGTGCTATTATGACTCAGTGATGGTGAATTGTGTATCTAATCCTCTCCTGTGTGATACTGTCTGCTGAGCTGTATCTCTAATCCTCTTCTGTGTGATACTATCTGCTGAGCCATGTATCCAATCCTGTCCTGTGCGATACTGTCTGCTGAGCAGTGTATCTAATCATCTCCTGTGTGATACTGTCTACTGAGCTGTGTATCTAATCCTCTCCTGTGTGATACTGTCTGCTGAGCTGTATCTCTAATCCTACCCTGTGTGATACTGTCTGCTAAGCTGTATCTCTAATCCTCTCCTGTGTGATATTGTCTGCTGAGCCGTGTATCTAATCCTATCCTGTGTGATACTATCTGCTGAGCCATGTATCTAATCCTCTCCTGTGTGATACTGTCTGCTGAGCTGTGTATCTAATAATCTCCTGTGTGTTACTGTCTGCTGAGCTGTGTATCTAATCTTATCCTGTGTGATACTGTCTGCTGAGCTGTGTATCTAATCCTCTCCTGTGTGATACTGTCTGCTGAGCTGTGTATCTAATCCTCTCCTGTGTGATACTGTCTGCTGAGCCGTGTATCTAATCCCCTCCTGTGTGATACTGTCTGCTGAGCTGTGTATCTAATCCCCTCCTGTGTGATACTGTCTGCTGAGCTGTGTATCTAATCCTCTCCTGTGTGATACTGTCTGCTGAGCTGTGTATCTAATCCCCTCCTGTGTGATACTGTCTGCTGAGCCGTGTATCTAATCCTATCCTGTGTGATACTATCTGCTGAGCCATGTATCTAATCCTCTCCTGTGTGATACTGTCTGCTGAGCTGTGTATCTAATAATCTCCTGTGTGTTACTGTCTGCTGAGCTGTGTATCTAATCTTATCCTGTGTGATACTGTCTGCTGAGCTGTGTATCTAATCCTCTCCTGTGTGATACTGTCTGCTGAGCTGTGTATCTAATCCTCTCCTGTGTGATACTGTCTGCTGAGCCGTGTATCTAATCCCCTCCTGTGTGATACTGTCTGCTGAGCTGTGTATCTAATCCCCTCCTGTGTGATACTGTCTGCTGAGCTGTGTATCAAATCCTCTCCTGTGTGATACTGTCTGCTGAGCTGTGTATCTAATCCTACCCTGTGTGATACTGTCTGCTGAGCTGTATCTCTAATACTACCCTGTGTGATACTGTCTGCTGAGCAGTGTATCTAATCCTATGCTGTGTGATACTGTCTGCTGAGCTGTGTATCTAATCCTATGCTGTGTGATACTGTCTGCTGAGCTGTGTATCTAATCCCCTCCTGTGTGATAATGTCTGCTGAGCTGTGTATCTAATCCTATGCTGTGTGATACTGTCTGCTGAGCTGTGTATCTAATCCTCTCCTGTGTGATACTGTCTGCTGAGCCGTGTATCTAATCCTCTCCTGTGTGATACTGTCTGCTGAGCTGTGTATCTAATCCTATGCTGTGTGATACTGTCTGCTGAGCTGTGTATCTAATCGTCTCCTGTGTGATAGTGTCTGCTGAGCCGTGTATCTAATCCTCTCCTGTGTGATACTGTCTGAGCTGTGTATCTAATCCTCTCCTGTGTGATACTCTCTGCTGAGCTGTGTATCTAATCCTCTCCTATGAGAGTCCCTATCCACATTCTACAAGTACTCAACAACAGGCCCAGCCGATCTAACCTACCCGTCGCACCTGAGAAGGAAGATTAATTTCAATCATCAAATTTCTTTCTATGTTTTATGTTTTTATCATATTAGCCTGGAGCATTTTTAAAGAAATTTGTACACTAATCCTGGTGATACATTTCACCCTTTTAAAACTTATTTTTTTTCCCACCCCCATATATTTTATATTTTATATCTTAATAAAAGCTTCAAGCAAATTAAGTTATCCACCTCTGGTTTTCTTTCTCCAAACCCACTACCATTAGCGCGAATTTACACAATTATCTTAACCCTAGAACAAAAGATCCTCTAAAGCTAGACATCATGCTGCGATCCAAAGAAATTCAGGACCAAATGAGAAACAAAGTAATTGAGATCTATCAGTCTGGAAAAAGGTTTAAAGCCATTTCTAAAGATTTGGGACTCCAGCGAACCACAGTGGGAGTCATTATCCACAATAGGAGAAAATATGGAACAATGGTGAACTTTCCTAGGTGTGGCCGGCTGATCAAAATTACCCCAAGAGCGCAGCAACGACTCATCCAAGAGGTCACAAAAGACCCCACAACAACATCCAGAGAACTGCAGGTCTCACTTGCCTCAGTTAAGGACAGTGTTCTTGACTCCACCATAAGAAAGAGACTGGGCAAAAATGACACGCATAGCAGAGTTCCAAGACAAAACCCACTGCTGAGCAATAAGAACAAAGGCTCATCTCAGTTTTGGCAGAAAACATCTTGATGATTGCCAAGACTTTTGGGAGAATACTCTGTGGACTGACAAGACAAAAGTTGAACTTTTTGGAAGGTGTATGTCCCATTACATCTGGCGTAGAAGTAACACTGCATTTCAAAAAAGGAACATCATACCAACAGTAAAATATGGTGGCGGTAGCGTGATGGTCTGGGACTGTTATGCTGCTTCAGGACCTGGAAGACTTGCTGTGGTAAATGGAACCATGAATTCTGCTGGTTAACCAAAAAATCCTGAAAGAGAATGTCCGGCCATCTGTTCATGACCTCAAGCTGAAGTGCACTTGGGTTATGCAGCAGGACAATGATCCAAAACACACCATTAAGTCCACCTCTGAATGGCTTAAGGAAAACAAAATTAAGACTTTGCAGTGGCTTAGTCAAAGTCCTGACCTTAAGAAAGCGGTTCATGCTTGGAAACCCTCCAATGTGGCTAAATTACAACAATTTTGCAAAGATGAGTGGGCAAAAATTCCTCCAGAGTGTTGTAAAAGACTCATTGCCAATTATCCCAAACACTTGATTGTAGTTGTTGTTGCTGAGGGTGCTTCAATCAGTTATTAGGTTTAGAGGGCAATCACTTTTTCACACAGGGCCCTGTAGGTTTGGATTTCTTTTTCCCTTAATAATTAGGATCTTCATTTAAAAACTGCATTTTGTGGTTACTTGTGTTATCTTTGTCTAATATTAAAATTTGTTTTGAGATCTGAAATATTTAAGTATGACAAACATGCAAAAGAATGAGAAATCAGGAAGGGGCAAACAACTTTTCACACATACACATATACATATATATATATTCATCCCACAATGTCACATTCATGGTAGAAGAGAGGGATTGGTAAGATGGGACAACCATTACAAACCAGCCACCTGATCAGACGTTATTGAACACCTTTCCAGAAGCTTTAATCAATCTTATCTACTGTTATTTTCTGAAGAGAGGAAACAAATGTCCTAAAAATAAAAAAATATAAAAATGAAAGTTAAGAAAAAAAATAAAAATAATAATAATAGGCTCACCTCCACTATGAGCATTTTTTGCTCTTCTAATAATCCAAGCTTTCCTAATTGTTCTTCTATTTGCTCCTGCGTCCTCATATTCCTCTCCAGCACAAATGATGCATGCTGGGGCTGTAAGAGCTGTAATAGAGGCCTAGAAGAACCATCAGAGGTCAGGCCCATCTGGTTACAGAAAGAACACAGATACACGCTGTATAAGACAATGGGATGGAAACAAGATTTTAAAAGGAGTTATCAAACACTTTTATACTCCACTGGATAGGTCATTAATATAAGATAGGTGGGGGTCCAACCATCGGCCCCCCGATGATCAGCTGTCATCACCTCTGGCAAGATGCAGGCAATGTTCAAAGTGGAACAAAACCGCTCCGTACACTGCGGCCGCTGCCGGGTGCAGACCAGCTATTGAGGAGTACCGGAGGTGATCTGCAGCACCAGGCAGTGGCCACTGGGGTGCGCTCTGTTCACAAGTTACATCCGGCCGTTGCCAGAGCTATAAACAGCTTATTGGTGGGGAGCCAAGAGTCGGACCTACAACGATCTGATATAGACCACCTATTTTATGCATAAATCATCTGCATTAAAGCATTAGAGAACGTCTTTAAGAGCCCTGCATGTTCAGAGCCAAACTTCAGTCAACATCTAATAACCAATTCCAATGTCTTTCTTAGGACTCGTTCACACGAATGTATTTTCAGTAGGAAAGTTGTCTGTGGAACAAATGGACGGCACTCAGACCAATGGTATTCAATGGGAAAGTGCAGAGGAGTCATTTTTCTTTTTTGTCACTGATCGAATCTGTGTGTGAGCAAAAAATAAAGAAAGAAAATGGCAGCATGTCCTCGTTTCATCCGTCAGACAAGATTCACCCATTCAAGTCTATGGGCACAGAAAAAAATCTGCTTTATACAGATACATTGCAATCCTGTAGCCCTGGAAACTGTAAATGGTTAAAAAGCCAGATTAGATCTGGACTGCACATGGATGACAAGTGAGAAAAGAATTCTCCCACTTTTCTGGATGAAACTCTGAATGATATTTTATCTGCTTGTGTGAACAGGCCCTTAGAGGTCTCGACAAGACGGAGGAGCTGATCTAGAGTGTCCAGGGAAAGCTAGCAGTCCAGGTAATGGCGGATACGGAGGCAACCATCCACATCGTGCTCCATGCCCTTCTAATCTGACGTCCGTGACAGTGATGCTCAGTGTAAAGCCTGAGCTCAGGAGATGTGGGCTCGGACCCTGTTCAGACACACTGGAACTGATCAATCTCCATTCAACATTATGAACGTAAAACTGGAGCACTGGCCCCACTCAAATATATTGTATTATGGTCAAATCATTCCCTTTAGGAGCTGAGTGCTGTGTAATAGAGGAGGATAAGGCCCCCCGTATACAGCCATCTATTCTCTGATAGGCGAGAGGGCAGAGACGTCATCTCCTCCTTTCTGATAATGTCCCCTGTATCCTGGTGACAGTGATTGTGCCATCCCAGCAGGTGACACTAGAGCCGCTCCCCGCTCTTAGGCTATGTGCCCATGTAAAACCGTCTGCCATGCCAAGCAATGTGAATTGGGATGTGCTGTGCACAAGATGCGCTAATTAGCGCGCCGAATTCACATTGCGTTGCAAAACACAGCATGACCATTTCTACCGCGATTACGCGGCCATTGAAAAGCAGCAAACCCGCAGGTATATGTGGATTTACTGCGTTTCAATTAAATTCAATGGCCGAGAATTTGCAGCGTAATTGAGGTGCGTGTGGTACCCAGGATGAAGAAGAGACTACAACTCCTCTTCATCCCGGCTACCAAGCGGTGAAAAAAAGAAATAAATAAGTTAAAAATAAAAAAACCCTGTATACTCCCCTCTCCGGTCTGCTCCCGGCGGCGTCCTCTCTCCTCGGCGTCCAGCGGTGTACTTGCAGGACCTGCGGTGACGTCATCTAGTCAGCTGATGGTCACTCGACCGCTGACGTCAGAGGTCAGGTGGTGGTCGCGTGACCATCAGCTGACTAGATGACGTCACCGCAGGTCCTGCCAGTATACCGCGGGACGCTGAAGAGAGAGAACGCCGCCAAGAGGAGACTGGAGAGGTGAGTATACAGGGTTTTTATTTATTTTTAACTTTTTAATTCTTTTTTTTTTTACTATAGATGCAGCATTTAAAGCATCTAAGTTGGTCACACAATATAAATCCATGCCGGTTGCCGGTTGCATGGATTTATATTGTGTGACCAACTTGTCAAGCACTTTTCCAAGTGATGCTCAAAATCACTTGGAAAAGTGCTTGAAAAAACGCTGAAAAAATGCTGAAAAAACACTTCTCTCTGGCAGAAAAAATGCATGTAAATCTGCATATGTTTTTTTCTGCCAGAGAGAGGCAAAAACGCTCTGCATCAAATCTGCTACGTGGGCACATAGCCTTAGCGTGTATGTGCTGTACTTATCATTCAGGACTGTGCAAAGACCTGCCTGTGACCAAAAGAACAACAAGGCTGTGTGCACACGCTGCAGATTTGGTGCGTTTTTCAATGGAACAGGCTGTCACGAGAGGTGGTGAATTCTCCTTCAATGGAAGTCTTCAAACAGAGGCTGGACAGACATTTGTCTGAGATGGTTTAGTGAATCCTGCATTGAGCAGGGGTTGGACACTAGGACCCTGGAGGTTCCTCCAATTCTAATGTTCTAGGATTCTATGTATAAACACCAGCTGCAATCTTCCATGGAGAAGTAACTGTGGTTTCAGGAGAACTTGCAGCAGAAGGTCTGTGCCTTCCGCTAGCTCCTCCCCCTTCCGCTAGCTCCTCCCCCTTCCTTCTTTAAAGAGTATCAATAGCACTAACTGTCATCTATCTCACTAATAGGAAAGTTTGTCTTCACTGAATACAGATTTTACAGATGTTACCGCGAATTGAGACTGAAAGATCAATCCAGCAGGAAAAAGAAGACTTCTCTGATAAGATTATAAAATTACTTGTTTTAATTTTTGTTTTGTAAATTAATATTACACATTAAAATAACGGTTATTCTTTAACTAATAAAGCACTTAGGACACGGATTCATTAAGACTGGCCATATTCAAGCTGCTCTTGATGAGGGAGCGTGCTGGAGTCAGACGGTCCAGATTCATTAAGTGGCGCATGAATTATGTGCTTCTGACAAGTGGTGTGCGCCCCATGCCACAAATCTTACTCCAGTCACGGACTGGAGTAAGATTTCTGGTGTAAGGGAAGCCACAGTTCGCTATGAATTAGACAAGCTGTGGTGCCACACTTCCATCCTGCCCCAACTCTGCCCCTTTTGGTGAAGCTGGGCAAAACTGACATGAAAACACCAAACGTCACAACATTTTTGATCAACTCAACAATGCACAAAAATTGTGACTTTTCAAAGTGATTTACACCAGAATTCTGGCATAATTGCATTGATCAATCAGGACTATAGTGTCCTAAGTTTTTATACTTCATTAAAACATCCTCCTCCTCCCAAGAGGTGGTCCTAGGTACTGACCCTCGCAGTGTTCGGTCACTTCTGCTGCAGGACTGCTTGTCCGGCTTCTCGGTACAGATGAGATCCTCTATATACCTTGCCCTAATGAAGCCGGCACAGGACCACGTCCACAGCTGCCCCCTGTGTGTGGAGGCCGTCCACTTCTATTCCAGGGTCCTAGTACGGAGGGATCAGCTCTGGATACAGTGGGGTGGTCTGTTCTGGCAATGTCATGTATACATTGCTGGGGGGCTCCCAGTGATGTCTGAGCACATAAGCTGAATCTATGGCAGTTCTGTGATGGATCCTCGCAGTCAGTGATGGAGGAAAAGCCTCATGGAAGATTCAGCCGGACAAATCCACAACTGTGGACTGAATGGAGGCAGAGAAATCAGTGGCTGCAAACAAGACATTTCTTCTTGTAGATTCCCAGATGATTGGGAATAGTTGCTTGAAGATGTAAGACCCCGGTCAGGTGATCGCTGTTATTAACTCCTTTTGCCTAAAAAAGATACAAATAAAATCTGCAGTCACTTTTGATCATTTTTGGTCACAGCTTCGAGCCTTAGTCTTTCTTCTCTAATTCTATCCAGTAATGGAGATTACAATGATAGCATACACGGTACCATCTAGAGCCACAATACATTTATATGGAAAGGAGTTCTAGAATAGCAGAAAATGGCTGTTTTGTCACAGAAACAATCACATTAAATAGGATCTGTCACTTGTCATAAATCTAGAACATTTATTTGGTGTAAATGCCGCTGTTCTTCTGGATCTGGGATTGGTTTTATTCCCTTTTCCATCGGCCACTCCACTCCTCTTACTTATATATTCATCTTGTCCCTTTAGCTAAGTGGTAGTGATACAAAACTCCTCTACATGGGGGTCTTTTTAACCCCTTAATGACCGGAGCATTTTCCATTTTTGCATTTTCATTTTTTGCTCCCCTTCTTCCCAGACCCATAGCCTTTTTATTTTTAGGTCAATATTGCCATGTGAGGGCTTATTTTTTGCGGGACAAGTTGTACTTTTAAACACCATCACTGGTTTTACCATATCATGTACTGGAGAACGGGGACAAAAATTCCAAGCGCGGTGAAATTGCAAAAGAAATGCAATTCCACGGTTGTTGTTTTTTCTTACCACGTTCACTGAATGCTATAACTGACCTGCAATTATGATTCTCCAGGTCATTACGAGTTTGTAGACACCAAACATGTATGGATTTTTTTTTCACCACTTAAATAAAAAAGAACCTAAAGTTTGCTAAAAATGGCGCCATTTTCCGAGACCCGTAGAGTCTCCATTTTTCGGGATCTGGGGCCAAGTGAGGGCTTATTTTTTGCGTGTCGAGCTGATCGCCCGTTATTTCATTTTATTTCAATGTTGTGACGACCAAAAAACATAATTCTGGCGTTTAGAATTTTCTCGTTACGCCGTTTACTGATCGGATTAATTCTTTTTTTTATATTGATAGAATGGGCGATTCTGAATGCAGCAATACCTAATATGTGTATGTGTTTTTTCTTTATTATTATTTTATTTTGAATGGGGCGAAAGGAGGGCAATTAAACTTTTATAGATTGTTTTACCTTTTTCATATTTTTTAAAACTTTTTTTTCCACTTTCTGCATGCGTCAATAGTCTCCACAGGAGACCAGAAGCTGCAGTTACCTGATCGGCTCGGCTTCAGAAAGGCGATGAGCAGATTGCCTCTATGTAGCAGAAATGCTCATGTGCTATGAGCGCCAACCACTAGGTGGCGCTCATAGCAAGCAAGACATGACAACCACAGGGGTCTGTTGCAGACCCCGGGTTGCCATGCCCACGCATCGGTAACCTGCGATCAAGTGACAGGTCACCGATGGGCGGGGCTAATGCCGCTGTCGGAGATTGACAGCGGCATTTAAGTGGTTAACAGCTGCGGGTGGATCGCAATTCCACCAACGGCTGTTGCAGCCACATGTCAGCTGTAAGAATCAGCTGACATGTGCCTGGTTCAGTGCGGGCTCAGCGCCGGAGCCAGTGCTGAACCGGGGGTGATGGCCTGGGACGTACTAATACGCCCCTGGCCAGTAAGGGGTTAAAGACCACTCCGAGTTGGCTAAAAAGACTACTTTACACAAGGCGTAAAGTGCCATATTTTAGAAACGAAGGGGCACAGGAAAGAAAAACAAAATGACGCAGATTCATGAGAACGGAAAAAATTACACATTTATGTCAAGTGACAGCTTCTCTACAAAGGAAGTTGTTCAACAGAAAAAGTTGTCTTAATGTACTTAAAATAAAAACTGCTGAAACTTCCGGTAACACGGCTGGGTGTGGACCCACTGCTCCTGGGGCCGGGCTTACCCTGGAGTGGCGTGACTAAGCAACTAACTGGTTTTCACTTGAGCCTCTGGTGGCGAGGATAGTCTTGGCCGCAGGTAGTCGCCAGGTACCACTCCTGATCTCTGCAGGACAAAGCAGGGTTAAATTCCTGCAGAGACCGGCCACACCCCCTAAGGCCAAATGGAAAACACCATGCTGTTGCAGCTGTGCAGAGGAGAGCGGCAAGAGGCAAACCTCAGCGAGCCGACCTGATGGGAGGAGACGCTGACGATGGAGAGTAGGACGACGCTGAGGAGGCACGTGAGTTACTGCTGTGACAGCACCCCCCTTACGCCCCACTGTTCTTTAGGCCAACCCGACGGAGAAACTGCTCAAAAATCACAGGGGGGAGAACGATGTTGTCGGCAGGCTCCCAAGACCTTTCCTCAGGACCGAAACCCCTCCAATCAACTAGACAGGCAGGTGTGGAAAAACGCTGCATAGTGAAAATGGTTTAAAAAGTAGAAGTGGGGGACGTGGCCTGGGCTTGGCTGATGTAGGTTGCAGAAGAGCTGAGCTCCGTACAGGCAACCAAATCAAAGCTACCTCAAAGCAATTTAAATGAGGAAATCCCAAATGCTCCTACAAAATCCGTCTGGGGAACGTCTCAGGAGTATTTTGAGACCTTCCCTGAAGAAATCGCACCAAAATTGAAGTTGTTCCAGCTACTTGAAGCCGGCGGCTGCACTTTCCCACCATCAGAAGCACAGCTCAAGTTCCCAAGGGAGAAGAGGGAAGGCGACAGCACCTCAGGCACCATTAACAAGCTGTGCCTCATCACAAACCCACATCCTTCCTGACACCCTTGGATCACGAAAAGGCCGACCGAGGTCCCACAGAGGAAGGCACGGAGGAGAAGATCCAGCACCACGGTGAGGAGGACAGCGCGGACTGCACGGAGGGAGCGAAGAGGACACCGGATCAGCGGAGACATAGTACAGGCTAGTACATACTCCCCCGTCCCGTCCCCCCCTACTACCCGACGAACGAAGGAATCATCGCGTCCTTCTCAGCTCCCACAGTGTGAATACAGACTGCTGACTGCTCTGCATTTAAATATTAACTGGACCTTGTGGCACATTGAGTTCCAAAAGAGACAGAACTGCAATGTATATATGCAGAGTGTGAATACAGATTGCCATCTGCATATCACAGCTACAACTCCCCTAACACCTACAGTGTTACACCTGACAGTCAACTGCCTCAACAGCAGAATCTAAGTGCATCTCGCAGCACTAATTGGAATTGCAAAACGTAACACTGTTCCCTACTTGCATCTACAGAATTACTTCTGCCAACTGCCAATCTTGAGCATAGATCACATCTGAATGCAAAATCTATGACACATATAACACGACAAAGTTGTGACTTCCTCAATTTTGGCACAATAAATCAGTGCTACTGATCTCTTAAGGTTCAATTCTCGTATCATTTACTTGGACTCCCTACAAAACTCTCCTATGTTCAGGCAATAGGTCTCAACCTGTCACTGGAAAAGAAGGAAAATCATATTAAACGTTAGGATTACAGAGTCCCACGGACTTATTTCCAACCGTCTAACTTGTATTTTTCTAACTTAGTAATACAGGTTAATTATATCTGACAGATTACCTCTGCTTGGTTGATATCATTTAATATCCAATAACATTTTTTTTTTCTTTACAAAAACCTATAAACTGCAGAGGTGTCGGATAAACTCATTTCAAAATCAAATCCTGTCTAAAAATTTCAAATTTTGCTCTAACTGACACAGTCAAACATGAGCTCTACTAAAAAAAGTGCTACTGCAAGTAGCAAATCCTCTAATTCTACAAATAAATCTAAAAATCCTGCCGAGAAAAATCCTGATTACCACACATACTGTAATACCCTGGAGGACTCTCCAAATACAGCAAGCCCTCTCAAGTCCAGATCTCCCCTCAAAAGGGAAGAAAAATCAACCTCCAGAAAAAATTCCCAAAAAGAAGTGTCACAAACTTCTTTCCAAAATCCCTCTTCCTCTATCCTATCCCCTCCAACAGTCATAAACAAGGACCATCCTCCTTCAATCGCACCTAACAATCTGAACTTCGAAGGAATGGACACCTCAATATCTCATAAAAGATCGAAACCTGAAAGCTGGGGTTCACAAGGGCACAGTGTGCCAGGATCACGCTGAGTCTGACTCAGACTCTGACTTCACAGACTCATCCCCAAATCATAGCCCGGAAAAAAATAAGCAGAAAACAGATCACGGGCCCAAGACCCCCGATAAAGCTTCTTACAATTCAGGCAGTTACAAGGAATTTCCACCTCCCTCAAATAACACTGAATCTTACATGTTAGAATTGGCCAGAGTGATCAACGATAATATGAAAATTACTCTGGACAAACAAACAGAAACAATAAATTCCACTTTCCAAGTTTTCAATAAAAGACTGGAGGATTATGAAAAAAGACTTACTCTTGTAGAAGTCAAAACCGAAAAAACAACAAACGACCAGTATAATACCCACGCAGAGATCAACAAGCTCAGAGCAAAACTTGCGGATTTGGAGGACCGTAACCGCAGGAACAACCTCAAAATACGAGGTATCCCGGAGACAGTCCCACCACAAGATCTATCTGAATACGCTAAATCAGTGTTCAAAAAAGCTCTGCCCTTATTATCCAATCAAGAACTCACTATAGACAGGATCCACAGACTACCCCGTCCCAACTCAGTTGCAGCCGACACCCCAAGAGATACAATCTTACGAATTCACTTCTACCAAACAAAAGAAAAAATTCAAAACTTTATCAAGGTAGAAAAAACCTTTCCTGAACCATTTAAAGATCTAAAAATCTACACAGACCTGTCTAAGGAAACAATAGATGCCAGAAAATCCTTCAGAGACACCACGACATATTTGAGAGAATCGGGAGTGCCCTACAGATGGGGCTTCCCGCTAAAACTATTAGTTTTTCACAAAGGAAAAACCATCGTTCTTTTCTCCCCCGAGGAAGGGCATAAATTTATTGCCTCGCTGAAGGACGATTCCTCATTTAAAGTCCCTCCTCTCTCCCAAAGGGACAATCGTTGAACTTCCGGCTAACCATTACCTTTTCTAAAAATTTGTTTACTGCTTAAAGCTGCAGTTTCCCTCCACGTTGTTGAAGGATTTAATGTTATGTTATAATTATATAACCTTTTCATCATACAGGTATTATGCGTTTCATAGTGTGTTATATACCAACTGTATGCAATCCTAACTGGACCTCTTTCACACTGGGATTTTCTCTTCTAACAACTTGGTTGTTCTACATTGGACAATTTCACAAACTTTTTTCCCCCAGAAAAAAAACCCTACGGACTAGTAGGTATCCCCTGGAGGTTTGTCTAGAAGTCGTGATTTTATTACACAAATATTCACTTCGCTTATCACGTACAATCCTAAAGTTGTGTTATTGTTCTCATTTGTTTGTTGTTTGCATTGTGAATTGTTCACACATTTTATGACACATTTATAATAACTCACCTGTGTAGTCATCTAAAAAGCTTTAACATACTACCTGATTCCAACTCCTAAATCTCTCCACCTTTCCCAATTGAATATAAGCATTCTCCAACTTGAGTATTAAAATATCATCATATAATGTTAAGGGACTAAATAGCCCGAATAAAAGATTCTCCCTCTGGAAAGAAATTAACTCCCAAAAAGCGGACATTATCTGTCTACAAGAGACAAAATTCTCTGAATCCAATCATCCCAAATTCGGCCACAAAAACTTTACGAACATTTTTGAGTCTACAAACAAGAATAAAAAAAAAGCGGGGGTCGCCACTATAATCAAAAATACCGTCCCCTTTAAACTTGAAGAAGAGGTTTCTGACCCTAATGGCAGATATCACATTCTTGTTTGTGGGGTCAATAACAAGATTTGTACAATTGTAAACATTTATGCTCCCAAAAAAAGACAAATCAGCTTTCTTAACAAGGTGATGAAAAAGATTTCCAAAATCAAGAAGGGAGAACTGTTTATACTGGGTGATTTCAATATGGTTCCTGATGGTCATATGGACTCCTCATCCCCCAGAAGATGTCTATCTGCTTCCCTAAACCCGTGGCTAATAAAAAACGAGCTGTTTGATGCATTTAGGTGTATCAACACTACCTCAAAAGAGTACATGTTTTTTTCAGACGTCCACCAGACTGCGTCCAGAATAGTCCTTATTCTAACTGATGTCTTTTCCATCTCAAAAATTGAAAAAATTGAAATTCTCCCAAAAACTATCTCTGACCACTCCCCTTTGCTGGGAGAAATTAGGTTAGGCCCACCCCTCACTAATAGCTTTCTTTGGAAATGCAACCCGTCCCTCCTTTATTCACCAGAGTACAGATCTATAATTGAGGAAAATTTAAAACAATACTTCAATGAAAATGAAGATGAAACCATTAGTCCATTTACTCTCTGGAATGCTCATAAGGCAGTCCTCAGAGGGACATTGCTGAAACTGTCATCCTCCATCAAAAAGAAGAATAGGGCTAAAATTATAGAACTCCAAGCCTTAATTAGATCTAAGGAGGAGATCCAAACCAACACTTACCCACCCTCTCAAAAAATTGGCCAAGAAATTAATAATTTAAGAGTAGAACTCAAAAAAGAATTATTTGCCCCCTTTGAATCTCTAGTCAAGAACTCACAATTTAAAGTATATGCATCCTTGAACAAACCGACTAAATTTATGATGAACCGTATTAAGAAAAAGAGGATACAAAACAGGATCAATAAAGTTCTATCGGAGGATGGCACACTTAAACATCACCCAAAAGAGATAGTATTTCTCAAAAGTGGAGACTATCATAAACTATATAATATTAACACAAATGATTCCATACCAAAGCCTAACAAAGAACTCATCAACAAATTCCTTTCCTCAATTAATCTACCAAAAGCCAGTAAACATGACTTAGAAACCCTATCATCCCCCTTTACAGAAAGAGGTCGTCGAGGCAATAACACAACTAAAACCCTATAAATCCCCAGGCCCCGACGGATTCACCAACCAATATTTCAAAACGTTCGAATCTATTCTTACCCCTCACCTCACCCAAGTATTTAATAAGGCAGCGTCTCAGGGCTCATTCCCAGACGAAATGCTGGAAGCCATAATCATACTTATACCCAAACCCAAAGGAAATCCGGAGGATGTCAAAAACTTCAGGCCCATCTCCCTTATAAACACCGATGTCAAACTATACTCCAAAGTGTTGGTAAATAGATTAAAATCTATATTACCTACCTTAATAAACAACGATCAAATTGGCTTTGTCGAAAAAAGACAATCTACAGACGGAACGAGACGCCTCATTAATATTATCAAATTATTGAATTTATCCAAAACCCCATCAATCCTCCTGACTCTTGACGCTGAAAAAGCGTTCGATCGTCTCAACTTGCTATATTTAAAACTTGCACTAATGAAATTTGGTTTTGACGAAAAAATTTTGTCTTCCATCCTCGCGTTATACTCTAACCCCTCTGCCAAAATATACGCCAACAATCACTTATCTAGCCCAATAAAAATAAATAACGGAACCAGGCAGGGTTGCCCCCTATCACCTCTTTTGTTTGCTTTGGCAATTGAACCCCTCGCACAAAAAATCAGGGAAAATGAAAATATCAAAGGGATACAGGCAGGCTCCCGACAATTTACAATTAGTTTGTTTGCAGACGATATCCTCCTTACACTAGCTGACCCCCTCAATTCGGTCAAAGAGGTAACAAACACCCTGGAAAAATTCTGAGAAATATCGTATTTCAAAATAAACAACAAAAAATCAAAAATAATCCAAATCAACCTAAGCAACTGCATAATAAATAAAATCAAAAAAGACTTTAACTACGATTGGGAAGAGGAGGAATTCACATACCTAGGAATCATCATCACAAAAAATATAAACTCAATTATCACCAAAAATATGGTTTCAATTACAGAAACAATAAAGACTTACAATACTTTAACGACAAAGACCTATCGTGGCTAGGCAAGTCGCTAATCCTGAAAGCATTTGCACTTCCTAAAATCTTATACGTACTAAGAAACCTTCCCTTAATTATTCCCGCCCCATACATAACCAAGATGCAATGCCTTATCAATACATTCTTTTGGAGCGGTAAAAAAGTGAGGACCCCGACAGCTTTGCTATATAAAAGCAAAGTTAACGGTGGCATTGGTCTCATCAATGTGAACGCTTACTATTTAGCAAATTTAATTAAACAAAGCCAATACTGGTTACATTCAAAACACCCTCCAGCATGGATTGAATTGGAGACATTGCTCAATGGTAACCTTCTTCCCCAAAATCTACTCCTTAATAATCTTTTAAAAAAATCCCGGTATACTCCATCCCACCCTATCTTCCAAGCTGCTTTATTTGCTCGGGGAAAGTTCATTACTCTCAATAGAAGCAAAAACAATTCAAATAACTCACTGAATTTTCCTCTTTCATATATCGCAGCAATCTACAATCACCCATTCCCCTCTCATTGGCCCATCATAGGCATAAGCAAAATCAAAGACATTTTTAACAGTAGCAATTTTATTCCCTTCGCAGAACTAAAATCCAAATTTAAATTGACATCCGACGAGTTCTTCTACTACTCAATGACTAAGGACATGATTGGAATATTTCTATCCAGCAGGAAATCAATGTCTGAGGCCTCTATAAACTTACTTCGTAATACAAACCATAACATCTTCTGGAGTCTGAAATATATTTACTCAAGTTTTAACAAAGACGCATTTTTAAAAAAAACTACATTCATGAAAAAATGGGAAGTAGACTTAAATACATCCTTCACAATGGAGATGTGGGAAAACGCCCTCTGCTCATCATATTCCTCCAACATTTGCATGGCGTTACATGAGGGATACTATAAAACGTTATCACGTTGGTACTATACCCCTTTAAGGCCCTCGCATATAGACCCCAACCATTCCCCTCTCTGTTGGAGAAATTGCGGGCAATACGGAGATCTGATCCACATTTTCTGGAACTGCCCCAAAATTAAAAAAATCTGGGCTCAGACGTCTAAACTAATTAATAACCTAACCAACCAAGAAATCGCCCTTACACCCCAGAAGGCTCTCTTGTCCTTAGAGTTGGAATCACTGACCTCACACACTAGATACCTTATCATCCACATATGTTTGGTAATAAAAAATTCAATCGCATATAACTTGAAGAAACCAGATCCCCCTCGTTTCTTCGAACTTCTAGGCAGAATCTCACTCCATAAATCGTACGAGTTCAGATATGCTTCCAGCATAAATGGCTCAACAAGAAACTTAAAAAAATGGTCATTATGGTCAAAAAAATTCCCCGATTAAAGAGAAACCATAGACAGACAATAGTCATTCCCAAACCTTTCACACAGGTTTAACATGTTGTTCCAATGTGTCATTGCTAAGCGTATTCACTTTTACTTGTTCTGTTTTGTTTTGACTTATATTATCTTGGATAAACAATGCTAATGTACCTGATTACCCTCCTTCCCCTTTCACAAATTCTTTCCCCTCCCCCCCCCTTTCCATCCCTCCCCACCCCACCCCCCATACGAACCATGTTCGAGTTCGTGTTTAAATGTTGATAAAATTCAATAAAAATATTGTGAAACAAAATTAGAAAAATTTTGTCTCTGTCCAAATATATATGGACCTAACTGTAAGTTTACTACTAAAAGTACAATGTGTCAAAAAAAAAAAACCCAATCTCAATCATTGGGATTTGAAGCGTTCAGAGTTACTACAATATAAAGTGGCAGTGGTCTAAATTGTACAAGTTGGCCTAGTCATGAAGGTGAAACAAGGGTGAAGGGGTTAAAGAACTGATTAGCTCTTCACATCACATGGCTATCATTATCAGAAGGGATATTTTTACCACTTTTAAAATTACATTCATTGGGCAAGAAAAAAGCGAAAAGGACATCTACAGAATGGGAAGAATAGAACCAAGCAACAGCACATGTGAAAAAGACTTGGGTATAATAATAGATCACAGATTGCACATAAGTCAACAGTGTGATGCAGCAGAAATAAAGGCAAACAGTTCTGGGATGTATTAAGAGAAGCATAGAATCTAGATAAAGGGAAGTAATTATCCCCCTCTACTCCTCCATGGTCAGACCTCATCTGAAATACTGTGTCCACTTCTGGGCACCACATTTGAAAAAGACATCGAAAAACTGGAACAAGTTCAGAGAAGATCCACGAGGATATTGAGCGGACTGCAAACTATGTCCAACGAGGAACGGTTAAAGGATCTGAGAATGTTTAGCTTGCAAAAAGAAGGCCAAGAGGAGACTTAATAGCTGTCTACAAATATCTGAAGGGATGGGACAGTGTAGAGGGATCATCTTTATTCTAATTTGCACATGGAAACACGAGAAGCAATGGAATAAAACTGAAAAGGGAGCAGATACAGATTAGATATTAGAAAAAACATTTTGACAGGGTGATCAATGAGTGGAACAGGCTGCCACGAGAGGTGGCGAGTTCGCCTTCAATAGAAGTCTTCAAACAGAGGCTGGACAGACATCTGTCCGGAGATGGTTTATTGAATCTTGCATTGAGCAGGGGGTTGAACACGATGAACCTGGAGGTCACTTACAGTTACGAATCTATGATTCTATTCAATGGCCCCAATTTTGATAGGTTGGGGTATCCTCATTATGAAAAAGCTAAATCTGTATAGTAATATTATGGACCAGGTTATCAATGAGACTTCTGATGCTCTGGCAGAAATCTCTTTAGAATTAGAACAGACATGTAGAGTAGCAGATTTCTTACTGGCAGCTCAAGGTTGTGAGTTCATTCGTGGAGGATTAATGTTGTATCTTTGATAGCTCTGAAGTTGTGATTGAGCATCTCAAGAATGTAAAAGAGCTCCAAGTGATAGCATCCAAAATAGGTTCCCTAGGAGCTCAGTTCATTGAGTTCTTTGTTTCATTCCTCAAAACCTATTGTTGCAATTTGTGTTATTATAATTCTAGACATTGCAAATACACATGAAGATTCAAAATAGAAACAGTGTACTTTTAAGCTTGAAAAAGTAGCTATTGCTTTTAATTTTGTGATTCATAGAGTTGTTTACGTGCAAAACAAAGGTGGGAACTGATGAAAATAATCTGTATAGCTATTATAACAAGTAATATAACATATTGGCAAATGATGGATTATATGTCAGCTTTATAAAGTGATGTTTTGTTTCAGCTAAAAGAAACCAATTCTAATCAGGGGCGTATCTAAGGGGGTGCAGGTGTGGCATTAAACTTCAGTGCAGCCGGCCAGGGGGCGCCATCGGGCCACCTAAAGTCGCGGTCAGACGTGTCTCTGCCGCCCCCATAGTGGGATTCAGCTATTAGCTTGATGGCCGGCTCAGAGAAGGTGCAACAACGGCTCCCAGCAATTACTCACGTCTTTCATGCACAAGAACAATTCAAGCACTGACTTCCCGCACTTCTGGGTCAGGGCGACGTCAGCAGCATCATCAGGTCATCTGATTACACTGCTGATGACACTCTTCAGCGACACATAGGCGTGAAGAATGTCTGTTGGTGTGGCAAGCGCTCCAATTAAGCTGAAGGAACCAAAGAATTATTGTAATGCTGGGTGAATTTGAGGAGACAGTATGGCGAGAATGTGTGAAGAAACAGTACGGAGAGCGAGGGGAGAATGTGTGAGGAAACAGAATAGTGAGCGGGGGTGAGGAATGGGTGTGGAAACACTGCGGGGAGGGAATGTGCGAGGAGCAAGCGTGAATGGGTGTGTGGAAATAATGAGGAACGGGGGGGGGGATGTGTGCAGAAATAGTATAAGGAATGGTGGGGGGGGTGTCAGGAGACAGTATAGGAGGAGAAAAGTTAGTGCGGGCACATAATAGAGACTGGGTAATGTGGGGAAAGGGGTAACATGAAGAGACAGTGTGAGGACATACCAAGGAGGAGACAGTACATGTACTGATGGTGGTTCTGGTGTTGTACTGTACTGATGAGGGTTGTGATGCTGTATTTTTGCATACTGCTGGTAGTTATGTTGATGTATTTTTGTGCAGTTATTGGTTCTGATCCTGTACACATTGAACAGTCCATAACTTATAAAATTACATGATACATGGCCATATTAATAAAGTGTTGTGCTGTCTGACAAGAGTTACTCTGTTTTTATTTGTTTTAGGAAAATTAAAAGGGCTGTTCAAATTTGTGATGAAAGTCTGCAATCACTGACAGCAGACCTCTGAATTTTCACCGTGCGCATGTGCACTGCATGCGGTCAGGATTCTCTGGCGCTAGTGGTGAGAGCAGGAAATCTTGAAACCACAATTATGCGATTTGCATACACTTGGTCACATGCCAACTAGACATGCATGGCCTCATTCTATACAAATGACTTGAGTGAGGCTGGTGACGTTTAGTTGGAATGTGGCCAGAAGTATGAAAATCTCATACTTGCACTCACATGACCTTTCAGGATTCTCCTGTGCTGGAGGAAAGGTGAAAGTGTGCAGTGCATGCGCTGCGAGTATTCAGAAGTCTGCAGCCACCTAGAGTTACTGCCGACTTTAATCACAAACCTGGACAACCCTTTTAATTATAAAATTAAGTACTGTAGCATGCCCAACTTTAACAGCGTGCAATATACTCAATGTCAGGATTCAGCTCTGCTAGCTGGGTCCAGCAGACACCACATGACCACTCGTATGTGATTTTCATACTTACGGTTATGTGACAACTAGCCTTTAATCCTGCTTCTCTTCATGAAATAGGGGCTGTAGTTTTTCACTGAAATTGAGAGAATTAGGAAGAGCAGCTAGTCACGTGACTGTCAAAAAGCAAATCGTATATGAGCGGTCACATGACTACTATTCAAACTGCATGAGCGGTGTGTGGGGGGGGCGCCAAACTGAATTCTTGCTCCGGGTGCCGGAAAACAGATCTGCCTCTGTGCTAAGCTTCCGATATGGTCAGAAGGTTCTGTAAGACATTGCACTATAGATCAGATATTCTTTCAGAAACAAACCGCCTGGAAGCCTCCTTGTCAGATTTATGCTTAAGTACTAATTATATTTTACTTTAAATATTTCTAATAAAGAAAATAATCAATACAGTAATTATAATCCATAATTTTCCAATATGTTATATTACTTGTGATACGTCTGATATAGTCTAGCTTTATTAAATCATGTTTTGTTTCTGTAAAGGAAATCAAGGCTGAGCCTGCAGATATTGTTAGAAAGTTCTGTACCATGTTATTCCATAGATAAAATGTACTCACAGAAACCAGGCGTCTGGAGGTCTCCTGCAACAGACTTATCCTTGAGAACTAAGAATTGTAATGTTTAATCTGAACATGCATGGAAACTTTGTTACTGTGAGCCAGAACTTTGGTTTAGATCCTGCACTCTTCTGTAACACAGTAGGTCCCGCTCTCATTCATAGGGGTCCTGTATACGCATTTTATGTCTCATCTCCATCTCTGAACTGTAACTATTATACAAAATAAATTTTTCTCTCATTCAAATCACCTGTGAATATGGATGTTTTGCTTGGAATACAGATTTCCATGTCATTTCATTATATTGTCTGGGCGTGCGTGGAAACTCCATGCATGAGAGAAATTTACATTTAAATACTGCACCCTTTTGCAAGAAGGCAGACCCACTTCTCATTCATAGGGGTTACTGTATAAGGTTTTTATATCTTATCCTTATCTATACCTTTACTTGTAACTTTATTCTAAATAAACCTCCATTTTATTCAATTACCTATGAAGACCTGGTTTGGCCATTCCAGCAGTGTCAGCACTGGCTCTCCCGGGGCCCGCGGCCAATCAGAGGTGTCGTCACTCTCTCGTACTTTGGAGGAATTGACCGCTGCAGCTGCTCTCCCACCTCCTCCAGATGTCAATGATATCTGTAGGAGAGGAAAGTGAAGCCAGCGCTGAATGTCACGCCAAATATGGCTGCCCTCCTATTATATAAATCTCACTAGAACTCCACCACCAGCCTATCACATTCCTAGTTCCACATCCAACCTCCATATCAAACCCTGTAATAAACCCTTCATTACCTGGTCTTGTCAGGACCTCAATAAACCCAGCCTTTTTGAGGGCTAGTTCTGTACGGCCATTAATAATGCACTGGTGTAAATAATGTGTGTGAGGTAAATTGTGTGGAAAACCGGATTGTAATCAAGCAATGATTTCTTCAATTGGACTGCAATGTCCTGAACCATACGACTGGTACCAGTCATGTGACTTATGCTGCCCCAGGACTACAGCCATATTGGCCAAAGCTGTGATATCAGAGGCACATACCAGCATGTGGAAGCATGGCGACATAGCGATGACATCACAATGGCAGGTGCCGGAATGTGGAATCTATGACATAGCGATGACATCACAATGGCAGGTGCCTGCATACACAGGAGCGCAGGTGAGAGGAGACACACGGGAGCTCACAAACCACAAGGAAGGCAAGAAGAATCGATTGGAGAATAGGGACAGGAGAAAGCCAAGAAGAACAGAATAACCCGCTTCTTAGCCTTCACTGAGCCATGACAAGACTGACCGGATGGAAGCGGAGGAGGAGACCCAGGACCCCGTCACATCCACCTGAATGATGAGAAAGGGGAGAAATTATGTAGCAGAATTACAACTATTCTCGTTACCCATAGCAACCAGTCAGAGCTCAGCTTTTATTACAGGGGTATTCCCATCTCCAAAATCCTCTCCCAATATGGAGTAGGTTGTAGTGGAGAGAAGATTTCCCTTTTTCGGCGCTTCCAGAGGATAAGGATCGTTACAGATGAATTTTTTTTCTCAAAATCAGATTTATTCGGACACTATATTAAGAACAAACAACGCGTTTCTGCCAGCAACAGCCTTCATCAGGTATAATATGCACTTGTAAGGACTTTAAGGGAAGACAATCTTTATAGACTAGTTACTCTTAAGATGTCATGTTTTTTTTTTTCTTCTTTCCTTGACTTGGTTGAATTGATTAGGATTGACACCACACCCCAATTAAGTTAGGAGAGTGGGTAGTTGTTCAGCATTACATTCTAGCACCATTCTGTGTACTAGAATGGTATATTTTTTGATATTAGAATGAACATATATATAATAAAATTCCTTTCTCTTATCATTTCCTTCACTTTCCCCTCCTTATATATATAGAAAGAGAAAGTGATATATAATAGTAATTTTAGAATACATAGTTGTGATTAAAATATACCTGGTGATGGTTATATTTATATAAAAAAATAAATTACATAGTACTGATCATAAAAATACATAATTGTTAGTCTAGTATATAAAAAAAAATCATAAAATATAACAGTTATTTTTACAGGAATGAGATCTTACAATAAAACAAATATTATTTTCAGTATTGGTAAATAGGGCTGTGCATTATTAAATATACATTTTTTTTTTCTTCTTCCCCCTCACACATTTTCCACTATATCATTAAGACCATCTGGATATAGGGTTTTCAATCTAAAGATCCAATAAGACTCTTTTCTGTTTAGTTTCTGGAGTTACCTTTATGTCAAATTGTTTGTGGTGTTTAACTAAAAGGTGTCTGGACAAACTGTGTTTTAAAAAACCTTTTTTGGTGTTGTGTCTGTGGCCATTCATACGCGACCGCAGTGTCTGTGTAGTGCGGCCCACGTATTGAAGACCACAGGCACAATTGATCACGTAGATAGCGTGATCACTCTCACAAGTAAGGTGCTGGTTTATATTTATTGTCTCTCCTGTGCTTCTTGATGTGATACATTTTTGTTTGTGACTAATGATATTGCAGCAATGACATTTTTTTGATCCACATCTAAAAACTCCAAGGGGATTTTGTATAGGAGTCTTTTTTGGTCTTAAAGGAGAGAGGGGTTTCCCTAAGACACTAGGCGCAATAATGTTCCCAATAGTAACCCCCCTCCGGAATGTGATACCAGGATTCTCCGGTAGCCACTTTTTGAGAAAGGAATCCCTTCTTAGAATGTACCAATACTTTTTTAAAATCTGTCTTACTTTCACACTTCCCTGATTAAAAGCAGTAATAAAATTATATTGCCATCTTGTATTATTTTCTTTATCTCTCTTTTTGTACGTATTTGTTTGTTCATTGTCTATAACAGAGCACTGTTTTTTTTCTGTGAGTTTTTCATACAGACATTCATTTTGAGTTTTTTTCAGGTTGGTTTCATAGGCTTCTGCTATCAATTTTTTGGGGTGTTTTTTATCCAAGAATTTTTTAGTCCGAATTTTGGATTGTTCCACATAATCTTTGTTTTTCGTATTGTTCTTTCGGATGCGCAGCTATTGGCTGAACAGTATGTTCTGCTTCCATTTTGGATAATGTGCGCTCCGAAAGTCCAAAAATCCATTAGAATCCGTTTTTTTTAAAAAAGGTTTTACTTATAATTTTATTATTAGAGTGACTGATTTCCAGGTCCAGATAATGGATTTTTTCTTTATCCATGTTATATGTGAATGAAATACCCCAACTATTTTTGTTAAGTTCCTCTATAAGAGAAATAGCTTGTTTTTCTGTGCCCTTCCAGAAGATGATTAAATCATCTATATAGCTTCTATATAGCAATATGTGTTCCTTAAATGGTGTTTGGCTGATGGGAGATGAGGACTCGAATCGCCCCATAAAAAGATTAGCGAAACTTGGCGCGACCCGAGTCCCCATCGCGGTGCCAAACTGCTGCAGGAACAATTCACCCTGGAATTCAAAAACATTATGCTCCAATATAAACTTTAAGCCTAATAGAAGGAAATCTCTCTGGGCCGACGGCATATTTGGAATCTCAGATAAATAGTGTGATACTGCTTCAACTCCCATATTATGTTCTATATTGGAGTACAGAGCATTCACATCCAGTGTAATGAAAAGATAATCATTTTCCCAGTTTAAAGAACTATATTCCTTTATAAGTTGGTAAGAATCATGGAGGAAAGACGGTAGCTTTTTTACAAGGTCCTGAAGATGTAAGTCTATATAGTGAGATAACTGACTAGTTAGAGATCCAATACCGGAAATAATCGGTCTACCTGGTGGTACTACAGGGTTTTTGTGGACCTTTGGTAAATGATAAAAAATTGCTGTGTTTGGGTTTTTGTTTGTCAGGAAACGTTTTTTTTTTTTATTGATAATATTTTGTGAATATGCTACATTTATGAACATGTGGTATTCTGATTTAAATGTTTTTGCAGGATCTGTATCTAATTTGTTATAGTATTTTTTATCTGCTAGGATATTGTGAGCTTCCTGCAGATATGTTTCCCTGTCCTGAATGACCACTCCACCTCCTTTATCAGCTTGTCTGATGACTATTTTTTTTATTATTTTTCAATTGCTTGAGAGCTAACTTCTCTGATTTTGAAATATTGTCTTTGGTACTGAATGATATTTTTTCAGTATTTTTGTATTTATTATTTTTAAAAAAAGTATTGGTACATTCTAAGAAGGGATTCCTTTCTCAAAAAGTGGCTACCGGAGAATCCTGGTATCACATTCCGGAGGGCGGTTACTATTGGGAACATTATTGCGCCTAGTGTCTTAGGGAAACCCCTCTCTCCTTTAAGACCAAAAAAGACTCCTATACAAAATCCCCTTGGAGTTTTTAGATGTGGATCAAAAAAATGTCATTGCTGCAATATCATTCGTCACAAACAAAAATGTATCACATCAAGAAGCACAGGAGAGACAATAAATATAAACCAGCACCTTACTTGTGAGAGTGATCACGTTATCTACGTGATCAATTGTGCCTGTGGTCTTCAATACGTGGGCCGCACTACACAGACACTGCGGTCGCGTATGAATGGCCACAGACACAACACCAAAAAAGGTTTTTTAAAACACAGTTTGTCCAGACACCTTTTAGTTAAACACCACAAACAATTTGACATAAAGGTAACTCCAGAAACTAAACAGAAAAGAGTCTTATTGGATCTTTAGATTGAAAACCCTATATCCAGATGGTCTTAATGATATAGTGGAAAATGTGTGAGGGGGAAAAAGAAGAAAAAAAATGTATATTTAATAATGCACAGCCCTATTTACCAATACTGAAAATAATATTTGTTTTATTGTAAGATCTCATTCCTGTAAAAATAACTGTTATATTTTATGAATTTTTTTATATACTAGACTAACAATTATGTATTTTTATGATCAGTACTATGTAATTTATTTATTATTATTTTTTTATATATAAATATAACCATCACCAGGTATATTTTAATCACAACTATGTATTCTAAAATTACTATTATATATCACTTTCTCTTTCTATATATATAAGGAGGGGAAAGTGAAGGAAATGATAAGAGAAAGGAATTTTATTATATATATGTTCATTCTAATATCAAAAAATCTACCATTCTAGTACACAGAATGGTGCTAGAATGTAATGCTGAACAACTACCCACTCTCCTAACTTAATTGGGGTGTGGTGTCAATCCTAATCAATTCAACCAAGTCAAGGAAAGAAGAAAAAAAAAAACACGACATCTTAAGAGTAACTAGTCTATAAAGATTGTCTTCCCTTAAAGTCCTTACAAGTGCATATTATACCTGATGAAGGCCGTTGCTGGCAGAAACACGTTGTTTGTTCTTAATATAGTGTCCGAATAAATCTGATTTTGAGAAAAAGAATTCATCTGTAACGATCCTTATCCTCTGGAAGCGCCGAAAAAGGGAAATCTTCTCTCCACTACAATATCCAACATGCAAGCCTTATACCAGGGCTGACATAGTTCCCGCATTTGTGCTGCAGACCAGAGGATTGCAAAGAGCTGATCCACTATACAGATCATTTGAGTGAAAATACAAGACATCTAAAGGGTGAGTGCAAAAAACAAATATTGTTGTGGCAAATGCACATATTCATCTACACTTAGACTCTGCGCCCCTTGTCTCCCCTTTTTATTCTTTTTTTATATCACTGTGGAATATGGAGTAGGTGTAATAATAATAATGTTAGCAAATACCTCCAATTAGAAATGTAGAATAGTTTTTCTGATTCGCCATGTCTCTTCCCTCATGTGCAGGCATTGCAGGACCTTAGCTATCCATGCTTACAAGCCACTTATAGCGATAGTTATCTAGTTGCTAGTGGTCGTAACCATAGATACCTAAGGTCCTGCAATGCCTGCACATGAGGAAAGAAACATAGCGAATCAGAAAAAGTATTCTACATTTCTTATTGGAGGTATTTGCTAATATTATTATTATTACACCTACTATATATTGCGATAGGATCTTGGAGATGGGAATACCCTTTTAATTTCTGATTGCTATGGGTAACTAGGAGAGTTTTTTGTTGCTCAGCTTTGATAAGGGATGATAGATTTTACTAGGCTAAGTGGATATCATTGGTGCAACCAGTGCAGCTGCACAGGGGACTAATAGGTTAGGGGCTACCCTCTGGTGACTGTGGGGCGGTCATAAAACTACCCTCTGGTGACTGTGGGGCGGTCATAAAACTACCCTCTGGTGACTGTGGGGCGGTCATAAAACTACCCCCTCGGCTGACTGTGGGGCGGTCAAAAAACTACCCCCTCGGCTGACTGTGGGGCGGTCAGAAAACTACCCCCTCGGCTGACTGTGGGGCGGTCAGAAAACTACCCCCTCGGCTGACTGTGGGGCGGTCAGAAAACTACCCCCTCGGCTGACTGTGGGGCGGTCAGAAAACTACCCCCTCGGCTGACTGTGGGGCGGTCAGAAAACTACCCCCTCGGCTGACTGTGGGGCGGTCAGAAAACTACCCCCTCGGCTGACTGTGGGGCGGTCAGAAAACTACCCCCTCGGCTGACTGTGGGGCGGTCAATAAACTACCCCCTCGGCTGACTGTGGGGCGGTCAAAAAGCTACCCCCTCGGCTGACTGTGGGGCGGTCAAAAAGCTACCCCCTCGGCTGACTGTGGGGCGGTCAAAAAGCTACCCCCTCGGCTGACTGTGGGGCGGTCAAAAAGCTACCCCCTCGGCTGACTGTGGGGCGGTCAAAAAGCTACCCCCTCGGCTGACTGTGGGGCGGTCAAAAAGCTACCCCCTCGGCTGACTGTGGGGCGGTCAAAAAGCTACCCCCTCGGCTGACTGTGGGGCGGTCAAAAAGCTACCCCCTCGGCTGACTGTGGGGCGGTCAAAAAGCTACCCCCTCGGCTGACTGTGGGGCGGTCAAAAAGCTACCCCCTCGGCTGACTGTGGGGCGGTCAAAAAGCTACCCCCTCGGCTGACTGTGGGGCGGTCAAAAAGCTACCCCCTCGGCTGACTGTGGGGCGGTCAAAAAGCTACCCCCTCGGCTGACTGTGGGGCGGTCAAAAAGCTACCCCCTCGGCTGACTGTGGGGCGGTCAAAAAGCTACCCCCTCGGCTGACTGTGGGGCGGTCAAAAAGCTACCCCCTCGGCTGACTGTGGGGCGGTCAAAAAGCTACCCCCTCGGCTGACTGTGGGGCGGTCAAAAAGCTACCCCCTCGGCTGACTGTGGGGCGGTCAAAAAGCTACCCCCTCGGCTGACTGTGGGGCGGTCAAAAAGCTACCCCCTCGGCTGACTGTGGGGCGGTCAAAAAGCTACCCCCTCGGCTGACTGTGGGGCGGTCAAAAAGCTACCCCCTCGGCTGACTGTGGGGCGGTCAAAAAGCTACCCCCTCGGCTGACTGTGGGGCGGTCAAAAAACTACCCCCTCGGCTGACTGTGGGGCGGTCAAAAAACTACCCCCTCGGCTGACTGTGGGGCGGTCAAAAAACTACCCCCTCTGCTGACTGTGGGGCGGTCAAAAAACTACCTTCTGCTGACTGTGGGGCGGTCAAAAAACTACCCTCTGCTGACTGTGGGGCGGTCAAAAAACTACCCTCTGCTGACTGTGGGCGGTTCTCAAACTACTCCTAGTGCTGGCGGGCGGGTTCTAGTACTGCTCCTGGCGGGGCGGTTCTAGTACTGCTCCTGGCGGGGCGGCTCTAGTACTGCTCCTGGCGGGGCGGCTCTAGTACTGCTCCTGGCGGGGCGGCTCTAGTACTGCTCCTGGCGGGGCGGCTCTAGTACTGCTCCTGGCGGGGTGGCTCTAGTACTGCTCCTGGCGGGGCGGCTCTAGTACTGCTCCTGGCGGGGCGGCTCTAGTACTGCTCCTGGCGGGGCGGCTCTAGTACTGCTCCTGGCGGGGCGGTTCTAGTACTGCTCCTGGCGGGGCGGTTCTAGTACTGCTCCTGGTGCTGGCGGTTCTAGTACTGCTCCTGGTGCTGGCGGTTCTAGTCCTGCTCCTGCTGCTGGTGGGCGGGTCTAGTACTGCTCCTGGCGGGGCGGGTCTAGTACTGCTCCTGGCGGGGCGGGTCTAGTACTGCTCCTGGCGGGGCGGGTCTAGTACTGCTCCTGGCGGGGCGGGTCTAGTACTGCTCCTGGCGGGGCGGGTCTAGTACTGCTCCTGGCGGGGCGGGTCTAGTACTGCTCCTGGCGGGGCGGGTCTAGTACTGCTCCTGGCGGGGCGGGTCTAGTACTGCTCCTGGCGGGGCGGGTCTAGTACTGCACCTGGTGCTGGCGGTTCTAGTCCTGCTCCTGGTGCTGGCGGTTCTAGTCCTGCTCCTGGTGCTGGCGGTTCTAGTACTGCTCCTGGTGCTGGCGGTTCTAGTCCTGCTCCTGGTGCTGGCGGTTCTAGTCCTGCTCCTGGTGCTGGTGGTTCTAGTCCTGCTCCTGGCGGTTATAGTACTGCTCCTGGTGCTGGCGGGGCGGGTCTAGTACTGCTCCTGGCGGGGCGGGTCTACTACTGCTCCTGGCGGGGCAGGTCTTGTACTGCTCCTGGCGGGGCGGGTCTAGTACTGCTCCTGGCGGGGCGGGTCTAGTACTGCTCCTGGTGGGGCGGGTCTAGTACTGCTCCTGGTGATGGCGGGTCTAGTACTGCTCCTGGCGGGGCGGGTCTAGTACTGGTGCTGGCGGTTCTAGTACTGCTCCTGGCGGGGCGGTTCTAGTACTGCTCCTGGTGATGGCGGTTCTAGTACTGCTCCTGGTGCTGCCGGTTCTACTGTAGTACTGCTCCTGGTGCTGGCAGTTCTAGTACTGCTCCTGGTGTTGGCAGTTCTAGTACTGCTCCTGGTGCTGGTGGTTCTAGAACAACCCCTGGCGGATGGTTCTGGAACAACCCCTGGTGCTGATGGGCGGTTTTAGAAGTACTCCTAGTGTGCAGTTCTAGTACTGCTCCTGGTGGGCGGTTATATAACTACTCCTAGTTTTGGTGGGCGGTTCTAGAACTACCCTGGTGGGCGGTTCCAGAACAACCCCTGGTGATGGTGGGTGATTCTAGAATTACTCCTGGAGGGCGGTTCTAGATCTACCCCTGGCGGGTGGTTCCTGAACAACCCCTGGTGATGGTGGGCGGTTCTAGAATTACCCCTGGTGGTTGGTTCTAGAACTACCCCTAGTTTTGGTGGGCGGTTCTAGAACTACCCCTGGTGGGCGGTTCCAGAACAACCCCTGGTGATGGTGGGCGGTTCTAGAATTACTCCTGGTGCTGGAGGGCGGTTCTAGATCTACCCCTGGCGGGCGGTTCCTGAACAACCCCTGGTGCCGGTGGGTGGTTCTAGAATTACTCCTAGCGTGCAAGTCCTCGTGGGCGGTTCTAGTACTGTTCCTGGTATGCTCCTGGTGGGCGGTTCAAGAACTACCCCTGGCGCCAGTGGGCGGTTCCAGTACGACCCCTGGCGCCAGTGGGCGGTTCCAGTACGACCCCTGGCGCCAGTGGGCGGTTCCAGTACGACCCCTGGCGCCAGTGGGCGGTTCCAGTACGACCCCTGGCGCCAGTGGGCGGTTCCAGTACGACCCCTGGCGCCAGTGGGCGGTTCCAGTACGACCCCTGGTGCCAGTGGGCGGTTCCAGTACGACCCCTGGCGCCAGTGGGCGGTCCCAGTACTACCCTTGGCGCCAGTGGGCGGTCCCAGTACTACCTTTGGCGCCAGTGGGCGGTCCCAGTACTACCCTTGGCGCCAGTGGGCGGTTCCAGTACGACCCCTGGCGCCAGTGGGCGGTTCCAGTACGACCCCTGGCGCCAGTGGGCGGTTCCAGTACGACCCCTGGCGCCAGTGGGCGGTTCCAGTACGACCCCTGGCGCCAGTGGGCGGTTCCAGTACGACCCCTGGCGCCAGTGGGCGGTTCCAGTATGACCCCTGGCGCCAGTGGGCGGTTCCAGTACTACCCCTGGCGCCAGTGGGCGGTTCCAGTACTACTCCTGGCGCCAGTGTGCGGTTCCAGTACTACCCTTGGCGCCAGTGGGCGGTCCCAGTACTACCCTTGGCGCCAGTGGGCGGTCCCAGTACTACCCTTGGCGCCAGTGGGCGGTCCCAGTACTACCCCTGGCACCAGTGGGCAGTTCCAGTACTACCCCTGGCGCCAGTGGGCGGTTCCAGTACTACCCCTGGTGCCAGTGGGCGGTTCCAGTACTAACCCTGGCGGGCGGTTCTACACCTACCCCTGGTGTGCGTTCTAGAACTACTCCTGGTAGTATACATCTATTCTATATTTTTCTATTTTAACTATTGTATGTACATTGGTGTGAGTGCCTGTCTCTACGGTGTCACTTACTTAACCGTGTATTCATTATACGTTTTTTAAATTTCCTATTTTTGCAGAATTTGACTATTTAGTTCGGTTGTTCTTGATTGGTTCTTTGGCATTCCTAGTTTGTCTATGGGCTCAATGCAACAAAATGAGTCATCTAGCGTCAATGAACTTTAACCACCTTCACTGCACACGTCAGTGTTGTGTCCTCCTCTCCCCACCCCCAAATAGCTGCAAAGTCCCACCTGTATAGTGGAGCCCAAGACCACACTCTGGATCTCTGGCACTCCTAATGTCACGTGCAGGGGCCCCAGGAGCCTCCGAACACCACACTGACATCTGTCTGCTCTCCTCCACAACTGAGCAGCAGCAGAAGCCCAGCTAACAGACATTGCTGTCACTGCAAACACTCATTGGATTAACTGACACGATGTCAGCGAGTTTCTGAAGATCCGGATACTGCAGCCATGAGATCTGTGGCTGCATTAGGCAGATGGGACATTGCAGCTAATAGAGAGTAAGAGTGTAACAGAGATGGCCCTAAACTGCATTTAAAGGGAATCTGTCACCAGGTTTATTGCCACCTGATCTGAGAGCAGCACAACGTGGGGACAAAGATCCCCAATTCCAGTGACGTGTTGCTTTCTGGGCTGATTGCTGTAGTTTTGATAAGAGATCCTCCACAAGCAGGAGACTGCCACCAGATGACTAGTAAAGCTTCTGCCATGTAGTCCAACCCTGTCCCCACAATGGATGGATAGTTCTGTACACTGTGCATAGGCAGAAAGCTACCAATCAGTGATGTGGGTGGGGTTATACAGAGCCCAGCATTCAGAGCATTTGTAGATCTGCAGCAGACACAGTTACTCTGAACTGCACCAAGTGATCCATCACTGTAATCAGGGTCTCTGCCCCTAAGTCATGCTGCTCTCAGATGGGGCAGCAAAATCCTGGTGACAAATTCACTAACCCCATCCAGCTTCAGGTGCAAGTATTAGAATTGATTCTCATGCTCAAAATTAAATGTAAAGGCAAGTGGCTAATGGCAGGCAATAGGTACAGCAAGGTGTGGAAGAGTTACCTGCAGGATTGTAGGGAACAAACTTCTCAATGTCGGGGTACTGCTGCTCGTCTGTCTTATCAGAAGTGCCAGAAACCTAGAGGGGAACAGGAACCAGGTCACAAGCTTCATTTATCCAGTGTTTGCCATTAGGTTCTCCATATATGATCTGAAAAGGAGTCAGCCAAGCCCCTGTGGCATAGCTGTGGCCTGGCCATACACTGTTTGGCTAGCAGCCATCTCTCCCAACATACAGATGAGCTCTCATGTGTTCTGTGGGGAGGAGGGTAATCTGCTGTCTCTAAGCAATTTGTGCCTAGAGAACAAGGAGCGGGTATTTGAACTGAACATTTGTTAGGGCAGCCAGGAGACCCCCATACACATTACACAGCTAGATTAGCCAGATATTAGCCCACTTTAATCCAACAGATAATAATGGGACTTGTAATAGTAGAACATGCCATGTGATCTTCTTGCAGATGTTCCTGTGGCATTTTAGGATTATGTAGATACAAGTCTGTACATCAGTACAGGGCAGAACACAAGAGCGGTGTATGATCAGAGCTGCGGTAATACATTATACCTGTATAACAGCTGGCGCAGGCTTTGGCACTTTCCGGTCTCCTTTCAGAGGCTGCCCGTTCTTCTGGGTCATTACTTGCTTGTTGACATTTCCCAGAGCTTTTCTTGATGTTTTCCCACTTGATGCAGAACTGCGCACTTTGTCCTGGTGGCTTTTGACAAGCGACTTTCCTATAGGGAAAAAGTCAAGTTACTTACCGGTAACAGGATCTTTCGGAGACCATGACAGCACCATGGGGGGGGGGGGTCAGCCCACCAAGGACAGCAAACCTACAGGCTTAACAAGGGGTGCCACTTCTCGCCTCAGTCTGGATTACAGAGTATTGAGAGGACTGCCAGGATAAACATAGCAAACAATCACAAAATTACTCATACACCACCCATTAAGTGTGAAATTCTAACAAACAGAGTGCTCCCACAAACATGAAGGGAGGAAATATAAGGGTGCTGTCATGGTCTCAGAAAAATCCCGTTACCGGTAAGTAACTTATGACCATCGGTCGACCATGACAGCACCACGAGAGAATTGTAGAGATTAAGAAGTCTAGGGAGGGTCCACAGCTTGGAGCACCCATCTCCCAAAGGTGAGGTCAGATGAAACACCCATATCCAGTCTATAGTGCCTATAGAATGTAGAGGGAGAAGACCAGGTAGCAGCCTTACATATGTCTATCGAGACACCCGTCTTCTCTGCCCAGGAGATAGACAGCCCGGGTGGAGTGAGCGTTCAACCCTTGTGATACTTCTTCGTCACTAAACGCATAAGCTAGAGAAATAGCCTCCCTCATCCATCTAGCTACGGGGACCTTGACTTTAAACCCTTTCCTAACCCCTTGGTAGGATATAAACAATGAGCTCTCTTTCCTAAAGTCTTTGGTAACCGAGAGGTACCTAACCACACAACTCCTTACGTCTAATGTATGCAACTCTGCTTCCTTCTGGTTACTCGGATTAGGACAGAAGGAGGGTAGTACTACTTCCTGAAGTCAGTGGAAATGAGTAGCTACCTTAGGGAGATAGAGTAATTCTTAAACCTGATCCTGCCTATCATCCAGGATTTGAGTAAATGGTAAGGCCGTAGACAGAGCCTGAATGTGACCAATCCTCCTAGCAGAGGTTAAAGCTATTAGTAGTGCTGTTTTAAGGGAGAGGGATTTAAGGGATGCTAATTCTACCACTGGGCGTGCCACCTGCTGGCCGTAGAGGTTATTGCAGCACTCCCTTTGGAGTCGGCACACATGTGGCCGGAACTTCCTGGTCCGGTCACGTGACCACCGGGGCGCACAGCAGCATCATGCCACGCCTCCGGCTACATAGAGAGACCGGAAGCGTGTGGCCCCGCCGTATCATGCGGCACTGAAGCTGCAACTTCCCACAGGGACACCACTGCCTGGCGCCAGAACGACACTGGGGCGGCCCACCCCAGACAGGGGCGCAGCTCCCCCTTACCATCTGGCACCAGCATGATGTTGGGGCTGCCAACCCCAGACAGGGGCACAGCCCCTGCTGCCATCCAGCGCCCATTTGATGCTGGGGCTGCCAACCCCAGACATAGGCGCCGCTCCACAGCCACTGACGCAGAGCGATGCTGGAGCTGCCGACCCCAGGCTGTGGGCGCTGCTCGACAGCTCGATTCTTCAGAATCCGTACATCTTCAACAGGTAAGCCTGCCACAGGTTCCCTTCATCAAGGATAGGAAACCAAACTGAGGCGAGAGGTGCCGCCCCTTTTAAGCCTGTAGGTTTCTTGTACTTGGTGGGCGGATTCCCTCTCTCGTGGTGCAGTCATGGTCGACCGATAAATAGATACTTTGAGGACTGTTCCCGAGCATCAATGGGCAAGAAACTGAAAGATTGCCAACACCAAAGCAGCAGTGGCAGAGTCTTCCAATACGCAAGGAACAGAATTATGCCCACCTGGATGTCAGGTGTACTAGTAATCCCAGCACCCATGCCCAATCTGAGCACATACTTGAAAATCATTTCTGCACTAAAAGTGAAAGAAAAAAACCCCACTGGAGTGGCACTTTAACCCCTTACCAACATGATTTGCAGTTACATCATATGCTAGCTGTGATATTTAGCCATCATCAACCTCTAATAGCCACATGTAGGGCAGAGCTTCACCTGTTAGAGACGGACAGCGGCATTAACAGCGAACTGAGAAGGGAGTCATGCCATGTGCCCATCTGTGCTCCTGTAACACGATCGTGGGATGCCATCACTGCCAGAAAGGAGTCTGCTGAAAAGACCCATGCCTGTCATGACAGATCTGTGAATGCTGGCTATATACTGCAGTATTGCTGTACGTAACAAGAAATCAGATGATTGCATGTTCAAGTCCCCTAAGGCTATGTGCCCACGATGCAGAAATACTCCGGATTTTTCCTGAGCGTTTCTGCATCTCCCCTGGCAGAAAAAACGCATGTGGATTGTACATGTGGATTGTACATGCGGATTGTACATGCGGATTGTACATGCATTTTCCTGCCAGGGACATGCGGAAATGAAGAGTTCTTAACATGCATTTCCGCATGCGGGTTGTCAAGCGCTTTCCAAGCGATTTTAGCATCACTTGGAAAGTGCTTGTCAACTTGGTCACACTATATAAATCCATGCAAACGGCATGGATTTATATAGTGTGACCCGAGAGAATGTCAAAAAATAAAAAATAAATCTATACTTACCTTCCGATGGACCCCAGAGTCTTGCTTCACTCGGTGCTGACTGCAGGCAGATCGCGGTACACTGCACTGAAGGACCTGCCGACGTCAGCGTCGCGTGACCCATCACATGACTATGACATCAGCGCAGGTCCTTCAGTCCATCGCGATTTGCCGGCATGAGAGGAGGGGCGCAGCGGGGGCCGCCAGAAGGTAAGTATCATATTTAGTTTTTATTTTATTCTTTTTTTCACAGTTTCTATAGTACCCGGGTCCGGAGGACGGTCTCCTCTCCTCTAGACCTGGGAACCATCCGCACATTGGAACGCGTGGATTGCGCATCTACATATACAGTGATGCGTAATCCATGCGATCTAATGCAAGTAAGTGGCGGCGAAAAAGCAGCACTTCCGCAAAATAATTGGTAGTGCTGCGTTTTTTTTCCGCAATGATAATCCGCAGCAGAAATTTCCGCAGCATGTGCACAGCACATGCGGGTTATCATTGGGGAACATGGCAGGCCTTCTACCATGTGTTTTTTAAGCGTTTCTGCAGCATTATTGCCGCTGCGGAAATGCTTAAAAAATGCATCGTGGGCACACAGCCTAAGGGGACAAAAAGGAAAAAGTATAATCTGAACATTCAAATCACCCCTGCCCCTCTATGACCCATTTTAAAATAAAACATATGGGCGTTACTTCTGTAAAAGTCCAATCAAAATATAAAAATAATTAACCTGATCAGTGAACGGCATAAAAACAAAAACCCTCATAAGGCTGTATTGACAGAAAGATAAAGTTACTGCTCTTAGAAGAATAAGAAAAATGCAGAGATGGGAAATAACACGGTCAGGAAGGGGTTAAATTCTGCCACTTCTATAGAAAATTGAACCCATTTCGCTGACTGCCTTCAATGACAGCCAAATAAGGCAGAGGGTTAGAGAAATACCGACCTTATATTGTAGACTTCTAGGATGCTTAAGAAGTGGACATTCCCTTTAAGCTACATTGTGCAGACAAAGCCATGGCAGTGTAGAAGGCCGACAAGATCTCAGCGGAAAGGCTGCAGGTTTGCGTCTGCATTAGGCAAGTTATAGAGGTAGAAGTGTTGGGACCTTGTTGCTGTGCAGGTAGAATCTGGAGCCTCGGCACCGTCCTGCGTAGCCCATACTACAGGGAGGAGCAGCGCCATGTGTAGTAATCTGAGCAGGATAGTCAGTGTTCAGCCAGCACTGATGGAGACTGACACCCCAACTCATTACCCAATACATGACAGTCTTAAAGAACCTCTCCCATCAGAGCTTATCCTCTTAATATATCGTAATTATATAGAACTGTGTACTAACAATTGCTCACTTTACCTTTCTACCCAGTAAATTCTTTTCTATGTAGAAACAGGAAGCCTCTTCCCTGCAAAAATCATTCTCCTCTTCACCTCCTGACCCAGCTGCCCCCTCCTCCTCTGCAGGGACTTATGACTCATGCAGGAAAAGTTCACCTTGTGTTAACATAGAGATTAGAAGGATTCAGCTAGTCAGTTTTTAATCACATCTCTTTTCCATTAGGTAAATGACAATAAGCTGGGTAGAAAGGCAAAATGAGCAATTGTAAGTACACAGTGCTATATAATATGATGACTGCAATATATAGAGAATAAAAACTGATGGGAGAGATTCTTTAAAGATGGGTGGGCAAAAGTAAAAGCAAAGTTTATTATGAGGTGGACTCCACTTAACACTTCTGGTGAGGCGCACCATAGTGATGGGGTGCACTTAATTTATGGAAAGTTGTGACTCAGGTGGCTTCACCATGCTCCGTCCACTTGGCAGAGCTGGAGTGAAAGTGCTTAAATAAATAAATATATATATATTGAGTGCAAGGGATAATTTTATTTAATCGAACACGATGACAAAATCCCAAACCGACCCAAATTCATCTTCAAAAAGGCACGTAACCTAGGATCAATTATAGCCCCCACAGTAAGGATACACACCAGTTCTCAAAAACCTCAAACCCCATTCCATCAAAAACTAAAAGGCTTCTTTCCATGCAAAAAATGTAAGACATGCAAAACCCTAAACACACCAAAACAACACACTGTCAGCCACCAAAAAGAAATATACCCCATCACAGATTTTATAACATGCAACACCACAGGGGTCATATACGGGCTATATTGCTCATGTGGCAAATTATATATAGGCAGAACAAAAAGACCTATGAACATCAGGATCAACGAACATTTAAGGAACATCAAAAATAAATACATGGGCCACCCTCTCTCAAAACACTTTATAAAAAAACACAATGGGTCAATAAAAGGAATTAAAATAGTAGGTATACAAATCGTCCACAAGAACTGGAGACAAGGAGATTTTATTAAGAGCATGTCCAGGAAAGAAAGTGAGTGGATTTTTAAACTGAACACCTTAAGACCAAGAGGATTGAACAGCGAAATAGAGCTCTTTGCATTTAATGACTAACAAATTGACCTATGACGTCACCAGCCCTGCATATATAAGGACACCATTTGACTGGGTTAAGCCATCCCTGAGGAAGACAGCCGCAGTTGTTGAAACGCGTCGGACTGACCCTTAACACAGCTAAAGAGGCGCCCACAGGCCTCCGTACCTTGTGCACGCTGCACGCCACGTGACCCCACGTCACGCTGCCCCCCTCTCGCGCGCTCTCCACATACTCTCTCTCTCCTCCTCCTACCCGGAAGTAGCGAGCACGCGGCAGTCACCGGCCAGGACTCCGCTCTCGCTCCGGACCTCGACCACCCCCAGAAGGTGAAGCCCTCTACAGACCGTAAGTAACAACGGGCCCCTGCCCCACCAAGTCCATACTGTACGCAGCTGACCCTCTAACGGTTTTTCCCTGTTCCCCGCAGTACTTGCTATCAACCCCTTCAGTTGGGCTCTGCACCAGCCACCCTCCCTATTGCTGAATCTGGCACCCACTGTTTCCAGCCAGAGCCTCCTGGTGCACCCAACATAGGAAAACATAAGCCTCCTACTGTATCCTATCTCTGGTTACCTCTGACATAACTATAGCCTCCTACTACAGCACCCTGCTGTATCTACATTATGGAGACCTGAACCAGCATCTACTATTGACACCCTAATCCCTACGAAGCAGGTAAATCACGATCTCTGGGTAAAAACTGGAGGCTACAGCCACAATCCAGTGATACCTTAACAGATACACCCCCTCCCCCTCCCTACAGATCTCTATACAGCGAACAGAGGCATTACATGCTAGTACAAGCCTCTTGCTGCATCCTACTTCTGACCTCCTCGTGCTACCTCCACTCAACAAGGGACCAGGACTACTACCTCCAGCTCATTCTAAGACGTCCCTGGATGCCCCTTGTACCTACCAACAGGTAACCCCAAAACTCTTGTCTCCAAGGCTTGTACCACAGCTACATCAGTTAATTTATGATCTATCCCTATTCCTTCCCCCTGCAGATCTAACTCAGATCATCAACCCACAGCCGTGTGTGACATATCCTCTACCTCTCTCCAAGAAGGACCAGGACCGATACCTCCTAGTCATCCAAAATAATCAGGACACCCCCCGCTACCCTCTAGAAGGTAACTAATCCAAAACTACCCTCTTTGAACCCTGTACCTTAACCCTTGAGCCCTGCACCCTATTCTTAATACTTGTCTCCTCTCACTCCCTATAGTACTGCTCCGGTGAATCCAGTATTATCCACACAGCCTGCTGACTGTCACACCAGTAGCAGTGCTACTGTGGATCAACAGCTAACTACTACCACAGTCTATTGAGTACCATACCAAGAACAGGTAACTCACGACCCAACTCAGAGTCCAGCAGAGACATCTCTGTCGAGTTCCACCCCCACTTATCCATACATTTTTTTGTGTACCCCACTCTAGGTACCCCTCGTCCTCCCTCCCAGGCACCAACACGTGCCACCAGTGAACCTCCATACCCCATACGAGGCACCAGTATCAGGTAACCACAGACAAACAGATACCTACCCCTTCCCCCATCGCTTATTAGTATACCATATTTATACATTCCTATTCTATCCCACCAGGTCTACAAGCCTTTGCCTCCTTATACATCTACTGCAACCGAACATCCTCAGACTACGAGGGAAAAAGGCCTATTTTTATCAATCAGTGATTACCTTGTATCAGTGGACACCGATCTATTTATCGATTTTATAACTTTTAATACTTTTAATAACTATTCTTATATCCGACCCAGTGACCTCACTGAGTTTGAATCATTTTAACTAGCTATTTTTAAGCACATGTTCGATTAAATAAAATTATCCCTTGCACTCAAAATCTCTCGTGCCGTCCTTCTGTTCACTACCACTAGCGCAAATTTACTTCTTCTCGGCTATATCAACACTTATTTGGACAACCCTGGTTCCCTGTCCACAAATTTGCTGCCACTAGTAGTGACGAGCCCACAGCGCCTCCTGTACCCATATACTAACCAATTATATATATATATTATATAAAAAAATTAACATCTAGTTGCATAAAAGTTTTGACCTGTCAGAGTTCTGCTAGAAATCTATTAAACCCCTTGATGAATTGGGGCCAGATCGGCCGTTACCTTTAGAAACCACTTACCGGCACCTGATAGTTGTGCACGATCTCTGGACAACAGCGCAGCATTAACATCACCGTTCTCCTGGTCACTGTAGATCACGGTCGCCATTATAGTCAGATTCTGCAGGCAAAATATAAGAATGAGCCACGTTTCATTTTAGAACACACCAACAAGTAGTGTCCTCCTCACCAACCCCTGGACAATCTCCTGACACCACAACTCAGGAATATTAGAGGAGCCCTTCATAATGCTGGTCCTTGTCAGGAGGAGTATAGCGTGAGCTCAGGAGAGGAAGCCATTCCTGGTAAGCAGGTGCCCAGTGTTATAGCGATGATCCTCCTACAGATGCCAGGACCAGAGAATAGAGGACTGTGCCTCCAACCACAGCAACAACCCATTACAGGAACCGGACAGATCCATAGAGCCATGAGCAGCACTGATCAGTAGCCATGTCTACACTGCAGCAATTACCCATTACCGGAACCGGACAGATCCATAGAGCCATGAGCAGCACTGATCAGCAGCAATGTCTACACTGCAGCAATTACCCATTACAGGGACCTGACAGATCCATAGTGCTATGAGCAGCACTGATGAGCCGCCATGTCTACACTGCAGCAATTACCCATTACAGGGTCCTGACAGATCCATAGGGCTATGAGCAGCACTGATTAGCAGCCATGTCTACACTGCAGCAATTACCCATTACAGGGTCCTGACAGATCCATAGTGCTATGAGCAGCACTGATCAGCCGCCATGTCTACACTGCAGCAATTACCCATTACAGGGTCCTGACAGATCCATAGGGCTATGAGCTGCACTGATCAGGAGCCATGTGTACACTGCAGCAATTGCCCATTACAGGGACCTGACAGATCCATAGTGCTATGAGCAGCACTGATCAGCTGCCATGTCTACACTGCAGCAATTACCCATTACAGGGACCTGACAGATCCATAGTGCTATGAGCTGCACTGATCAGGAGCCATGTGTACACTGCAGCAATTGCCCATTACAGGGACCTGACAGATCCATAGTGCTATGAGCAGCACTGATCAGCAGCCATGTCTACACTGCAGCAATTACCCATTACAGGGACCTGACAGATCCATAGTGTTATGAGCAGCACTGATCAGCAGCCATGTCTACACTGCAGCAATTACCCATTACAGGGTCCTGACAGATCCATACTGCTATGAGCAGCACTGATCAGCAGCCATGTCTACACTGCAGCAATTACCCATTACAGGGACCTGACAGATCCATAGTGCTATGAGCAGCACTGATCAGTAGCCATGTCTACACTGCAGCAATTACCCATTACAGGGTCCTGACAGATCCATTCTGCTATGAGCAGCACTGAGCAGCAGCCATGTCTACACTGCAGCAACTACCCATTACAGGGACCTGACAGATCCATAGTGTTATGAGCAGCACTGATCAGCCGCCATGTCTACACTGCAGCAATTACCCATTACAGGGTCTTGATCGATCCATAGTGCTATGAGCAGCACTGATCAGCAGCCATATCTACACTGCAGCAATTACCCATTACAGGGTCCTGACAGATCCATAGTGCTATGAGCAGCACTGATCAGCAGCCATGTCTACACTGCAACAATTACCCATTACAGGGACCTGACAGATCCATAGTGCTATGAGCAGCACTGATCAGCAGCTATGCCTACACTGCAGCAATTACCCATTACAGGGACCTGACAGATCCATAGTGCTATGAGCAGCACTGATCAGTAGCCATGTCTACACTGCAGCAATTACCCATTACAGGGTCCTGACAGATCCATTCTGCTATGAGCAGCACTGAGCAGCAGCCATGTCTACACTGCAGCAATTACCCATTACAGGGACCTGACAGATCCATAGTGTTATGAGCAGCACTGATCAGCCGCCATGTCTACACTGCAGCAATTACCCATTACAGGGTCTTGATCGATCCATAGTGCTATGAGCAGCACTGATCAGCAGCCATGTCTACACTGCAGCAATTACCCATTACAGGGACCTGACAGATCCATAGTGCTATGAGCAGCACTGATCAGCAGCCATGTCTACACTGCAGCAATTACCCATTACAGGGTCCTGACAGATCCATATTGCTATGAGCAGCACTGATCAGCAGCCGTGTCTACACTGCAGCAATTACGCATTACAGGGTCCTGACAGATCCATAGTGCTATGAGCAGCACTGATCAGCAGCCATGTCTACACTGCAGCAATTACCCATTACAGGGACCTGACAGATCCATAGTGCTATGAGCAGCACTGATCAGCAGCCATGTCTACACTGCAGCAATTACCATTACAGGGTCCTGACAGATCCATAGTGCTATGAGCAGCACTGATCAGCCGCCATGTCTACACTGCAGCAATTACCCATTACAGGGTCCTGACAGATCCATTCTGCTATGAGCAGCACTGATCAGCAGCCATGTCTACACTGCAGCAATTACCCATTACAGGGTCCTGACAGATCCATTCTGCTATGAGCAGCACTGATCAGTAGCCATGTCTACACTGCAGCAATTACCCATTACAGGGTCCTGACAGATCCATAGTGCTATGAGCAGCACTGATCAGCAGCCATGTCTACACTGCAGCAATTACCCATTACAGGGACCTGACAGATCCATAGTGCTATGAGCAGCACTGATCAGCCGCCATGTCTACACTGCAGCAATTACCCATTACAGGGTCCTGACAGATAACATACAACATAAAAAAAATTTTTTATGGGCATCATAAACACCCTTTAAAAAAATTTGTGGGTGTTGCATCACGGACCACGGTCACCCTGGTGATATGGTGGTGGATGATGAGGAGAAGGAGGAGGACAAGAGCAAATAGCCACCAAAATCAGGAAGCGTATACCCATGTGTGGGTGTGAAAAGGTGCATGTGAAAACACCTCCCAAAAAAAGACACTGGTTTGAGTTTATGTTACGCTGCTTTCATTCTGTGGTGTTGAGAAGTCTGGCCCAATCCAGTCCTTGTTCATTTTTATCAGAGTCAGCCTTTTCAGTTGACAGGCGGATGTGCTTATCAGTTATAATTCCACCAACGTCACTAAAAACCCGCTCTGATAAAACACTGGCGGCAGGGCAGGCCAGGACCTCCAAGGCGTAGAGAGCCAGTTCATTCCATGTATCCAGCTTGGATACCAAACAATTATAAGGCACAGAGGAATTACAGAGGACGTTGGTACGGTCGGCAAGGTACTCCCTCAGCATCTTCCCAAACTTTGCTCTCCTTGTGAGAGTACCCCGAGCCTCAGGGCCTGGGAGGGGCAGAGAAAATTCTCCCAGAACTTGGACAGTGTTCCACTGCCTCTGCTGGATTGGAGTTGTGTCTCTCGCCTCTGCTGCTTGGTTGTCCAACGAACTGTGACCTCTGCCACCAGCGTTTTCAGATTTTTAATAGTTCCGCAACAAGGGCCTTCTGGTACTGCCCCATTTTTGTAGACCTGTCCGCCTCAGGAATAAGAGATAGAAATTTCTACTTGTAGAGTGGGTCTAGAAGTGTCACCAACCAGTAATGACGGTCACCCAAAATTTTGAGAACGCGAGGGTCATGGGAAAGGCAGCGTAACAAACTCAGCCATGCATGCCAGACTGCTAACAGGCAATACTTCTGTGTCCTCACCAATAGGACCACTGACCATGCTCTCCTCCTCTCTGTCCTCAGACCATCCACGCTGAACAGACGGTATGACAGTAGTGCAGATAGTACCATCTATAGCGCAGGAAACTAGCTCCTGTTCTTACTCCTCCTCTTCCTCATTGTCACCCAATCCACATTGGGATGAGATGAGGCTGGGCTGTGTGTAATCACCCTGTATGGTTCCTTGCTCCATCTCATTGTGCTCCGCCAGCAGTGCATACTCTTTTATTGTGAGCAGAGAGCATTTCAGAAGACAGAAGCAGGATGGTGACGCTAAGGCTTAAGTGCCCACATAGCGTTTTTCAAGCGTATATGCTGTGGAATTTCCGCAGCATAAACGCTTGTTAAACGCTAGGTAATCCGCCCCCCATGGTCCCCAAGGGGATTCCGCATGTTCTATGCCCATGCTGCGGATATTTCCGCAGCGTTTATGCTGCGCTCAAAAATCCGCAGCATGTCCATTAATTTTGCGGAAGCGCTGCGTTATCGCCGCCATTGACTTGCATTGAGACGCACATAATTCGTGTCAGTACATTTGTACTCACGGATTATATGCGTTTCAATGTGCGGATGGTACCCAGTTCTGGAGGAGAGGAGACTCTCATCCAGACCTGGGTACCATTGTACCTGTAAAAAAAAGAATAAAATAAAAAATAAAGTTTATATTCACCTTTTGATGGCCCCCGGTCTCCTTCCCTTTGCTTGCGGGCAGGACTGAAGGACCTGCGGTGACGTCACAGTCATGTGACCGCAGGCCCTTCAGTGCAGTGTCCTGCGATCAGCTAGCAGACAGAAGCGAGCGCAGCTACACACGCCGGGCCATCGGAGGGTAAGTATAGGTTTATTTTTTTATTTTTAAACATTCTTACGGTCACACTATATAAATCCATGCCGGTTGCATGGATTTATATAGTGTGACCTAGTTGTCAAGCACTTTCCAAGTGATGCTAAAATCGCCTGGAAAGCGCTTGTCAATCCGCATGCGGAAACGCATGTGAAAACGCTTCAAATCCGCATGTATTTTGCAGGAAAAACGCATGCATAATCTGCCAGGGAGATGCAGAAATGATGCAGAAATTTTCTGCTTCATTTCTGCATCGTGGGCACATAGCCTAATTATGGCGTCATCGCCACTCACCATCTTGGTGGAGTCCTCAAAGTTTTGGAGGATATGTCTGACATCCATGTCCACTCCTGAGGTGTTACGTGTGGAGTCTGAACTGAATACCGACGGCCTTGTTGATGCTGGTAGTCAACAACTGCCGTCTTCTGCTCACAAATCCTTCCCAACATCTGCAGTGTAGAGTTCCAACGCGTAGGGACATCACATACCAGTCTATGAGCCGGAAGCTGCAAACGCTGCTGAAACACGGCAAGGGCGGCGGAAGCTGTAGGTGATTTTCTAAAATGGGCACACAGGCGGCGTACTTTAACAAGCAGATCCGGCAGCTCCAGGTAGGATTTGAGACAGCGCTGAACCACGAGGTTAAGCACATGGGCCAGGCCTGGTACGTGTGTGAGCTCGCCTCAGAGCTGCCACCAGGGTCCGGCCATTGTCACACACGACCATGCCTGGCTTTAGGCTCGGCGGTGTGAGCCACAGATCTACCTGCTCTCCCTACACTGTCTGATTCCGGAGTGACTGACGAGCACAGCGGCCCCAGGTCTGATATAGACCTGATGACTCTGTGCGGCCAGCCAATCACTGTAATGCCACAACCAACATGGCTGCAGCATTACAATGAGTGACAGGCAATCCCTGCATGTTCATTAGCTCGGTAAAGAGCAACAAGCATGCAGGGAGGGGACTCGAGCTCCCGCCGAGCAACCCCGGAAATACTCGGCGAGCGTGGAGCATCTCGAGCAGTGAGATGCTGGGGAGAGCACCGAGCAGTAGAGAGCATGCTCGCTCATCACTAGTCTTCATGCATCAGGTCCATGTATTCAGCAGTACATGATTCATCTGCACTACCACAGACTGTAGAGACAAGGAGAAGAGGAAACCCCAGAGAATTAGTAGGGAGGTTTCTCTCTAACTACAGAAGCCGGGCGAAGAGCAGCTCACCATTCAGCCCCATGCTATACCTGCATCCACCACCAGGGGGAGCCCGGGGAACAGACTTGGGTTATAGAGCCCATATATGAAATCCTATGCACAGGGCTCCCCCTACTGGTGTCTAGCGGCAGCGCAAGACTAGAGTAAGCCACAGGAGAGCCAACATGGCGACATTACAGCTCCCGGCACACCAGCACCATCAGGACATAGGCGGGCATGCTGGGAGTTGTAGTCTCACGGCAGCTGACAAGCCAGCGCTTGTCATGTAACGGAGGTAATAAGACGCCATAACACAAACCGCCCTCCACCAGCAGCGTAACAGGCAGGGAAGCCGGGAACGTATTCACAGACGGTTACTAGACACCGCCTGACAGCCGCTCCTGAGAGCGGAGCGGGCACCGATAAAGAGCACGGACAGGAAGCCGGGACCGCCGATCCAGAACTGTCATCAGCGCGTCCTGATTGGTCGCTGCCCCGGCACCTCTGTAATCTGATTGGATAATGGACGGGCCGCTCTTATTGGCTGGAGACACGTTACCTACTCGCCTGTAATAGCGCTATAATAGTCCTGTTATCACTGTACAGGGGAGGAGCTTGGCTGCGCTTTATAGGGGGGGTCATAGGATTTCATCCCTGGGGGGTCTCATCTGTTTTATCTTATGTAACGTAAATCTGTAGGCTCCAAGATACATAAAAGCACGGGGTTTCCTGTGTCCCTGCTGGGCTCTTGTGGTTATTCTCAGCGGGGGATACCCGTGTTACATTGTGGGGTCCAGCACAGAGTCTCGCAGTGTCTGCCAGTAAGGCTGTGTTCACACTGCACCTCTCACAGGCGTATTCCGCCACAGAAAGCCCCTGAGGAAGCCAGAGGCCGCTGCCAGGAATAGACGGCCTCTCTGTACTCCCCCGCGGGGCCCATGGCGGCTCAGACACGTCTCTTATCAAGCTGCAGAGAAGTGTCCCCTCCGGCCTCCGCTCCGACCTCCCCTCTGTCCTCCCCTCCGCCCTCCACTCCGTCCTCCCCTCCGTCCTCCGCTCCGTCCTCCCCTCCGTCCTCCCCTCCGTCCTCCGCTCCGCCCTCCCCTCCGTCCTCCCCTCCGTCCTCCCCTCCGTCCTCCCCTCCGTCCTCCGCTCCTCCCTCCCCTCCGTCCTCCGCTCCGTCCTCCGCTCCGTCCTCCCCTCCGTCCTCCCCTCCGTCCTCCCCTCCGTCTTCCGCTCCGTCCTCCGCTCCGTCCTCCCCTCCGCCCTCCCCTCCGTCCTCCCCTCCGTCCTCCGCTCCGCCCTCCCCTCCGTCCTCCGCCCTCCCCTCCGTCCTCCGCTCCTCCATCCTCCGCTGCAGAATATTATAATATACAGCTCATCTACTGCAGAATATTATATATACAGCTCATCTACTGCAGAATATTATAATATACAGCTCATCTACTGCAGAATATTATAATATACAGCTCATCTACTGCAGAATATTATAATATACAGCTCATCTACTGCAGAATATTATATTATACAACTCATCTGCTGCAGAATATTATAATATACAGCTCATCTACTGCAAAATATTATAATATAAAGCTCATCTTCTGCAGAATATTATAATATAACGCTCATCTTCTGCAGAATATTATAATATACAGCTCATCTACTGCAGAATATTATAATATACAGCTTATCTACTGCAGAATATTATAATATACAGCTCACCTGCTGCAGAATATTATAATATACAGCTCACCTGCTGCAGAATATTATAATATACAGCTCATCTACTGCAGAATATTATAATATACAACTCATCTGCTGCAGAATATTATAATATACAGCTCATGTACTGCAGAATATTATAATATACAGCTCATCTGCTACAGAATATTATATATACAGCTCATCTGCTGCAGAATATTATAATATACAGCTCATCTTCTGCAGAATATTATATATACAGCTCATCTGCTGCAGAATATTATATATACAGCTCATCTACTGCAGAATATTATAATATACAGCTCATCTACTGCAGAATATTATATATACAGCTCATCTACTGCAGAATATTATATATACAGCTCATCTTCTGCAGAATATTATAATATACAGCTCATCTACTACAGAATATTATAATAAACAGCTCATCTACTGCAGAATATTATAATATACAGCTCATCTACTGCAGAATATTATAATATACAGCTCATCTTCTGCAGAATATTATAATATACAGCTCATCTACTACAGAATATTATAATAAACAGCTCATCTACTGCAGAATATTATAATATACAGCTCATCTACTGCAGAATATTATAATATAACGCTCATCTTCTGCAGAATATTATAATATACAGCTCACCTGCTGCAGAATATTATAATAAACAGCTCATCTACTGCAGAATATTATAATATACAACTCATCTACTGCAGAATATTATAATATACAACTCATCTGCTGCAGAATATTATAATATACAGCTCATCTACTGCAGAATATTATAATATACAACTCATCTGCTGCAGAATATTACAATATACAGCTCATCTTCTGCAGAATATTATAATATACAGCTCATCTTCTGCAGAATATTATAATATACAGCTCATCTTCTGCAGAATATTATATATACAGCTCATCTACTGCCGAATATTATAGTATACAGCTCATCTTCTGCAGAATATTATATATACAGCTCTTATACTGCAGAATATTATAATAAACAGCTCATCTTCTGCAGAATATTATATATACAGCTCATCTACTGAAGAATATTATAATATACAGCTCATATACTGCAGAATATTATAATATACAGCTCACCTGCTGCAGAATATTATAATATACAGCTCATCTACTGCAGAATATTATAATATACAGCTCACCTGCTGCAGAATATTATAATATACAGCTCATCTACTGCAGAATATTATAATATACAGCTCATCTTCTGCAGAATATTATAATATACAGCTCATCTGCAGAATATTATAATATACAGCTCATCTACTGCAGAATATTATATATACAGCTCATCTACTGCAGAATATTATAATATACAGCTCATCTACTGCAGAATATTATAATATACAGCTCATCTACTGCAGAATATTATATTATACAACTCATCTGCTGCAGAATATTATAATATACAGCTCATCTACTGCAAAATATTATAATATAAAGCTCATCTTCTGCAGAATATTATAATATAACGCTCATCTTCTGCAGAATATTATAATATACAGCTCATCTGCAGAATATTATAATATACAGCTCATCTACTGCAGAATATTATAATATACAGCTCATCTTCTGCAGAATATTATAATATACAGCTCATCTACTGCAGAATATTATAATATACAGCTCACCTGCTGCAGAATATTATAATATACAGCGCATCTACTGCAGAATATTATATATACAGCTCATCTACTACAGAATATTATAATATACAGCTCATCTACTGCAGAATATTATAATATACAGCGCATCTACTGCAGAATATTATAATATACAGCTCATCTACTACAGAATATTATATATACAGCTCATCTACTGCAGAATATTATATATACAGCTCATCTACTGCAGAATATTATAATATACATCTCATCTACTGCAGAATATTATATATACAGCTCATCTTCTGCAGAATATTATAATATACAGCTCACCTGCTACAGAATATTATAATATACAGCTCACCTGCTGCAGAATATTATAATATACAGCGCATCTACTGCAGAATATTATAATATACAGCTCATCTACTACAGAATATTATAATATACAGCTCATCTACTGCAGAATATTATAATATACAGCTCATCTACTGCAGAATATTATAATATACAGCTCATCTTCTGCAGAATATTATAATATACAGCTCATCTACTACAGAATATTATAATATACAGCTCACCTGCTGCAGAATATTATAATATACAGCTCATCTACTGCAGAATATTATAATATACAGCTCATCTACTACAGAATATTTTAATATACAGCTCATCTGCTGCAGAATATTATAATATACAGCTCATCTACTGCAGAATATTATAATATACAACTCATCTTCTGCAGAATATTATAATATACAGCTCACCTGCTACAGAATATTATAATATACAGCTCACCTGCTGCAGAATATTATAATATACAGCGCATCTACTGCAGAATATTATAATATACAGCTCATTTACTGCAGAATATTATAATATACAGCTCATCTTCTGCAGAATATTATAATATACAGCTCATCTACTACAGAATATTATAATATACAGCTCACCTGCTGCAGAATATTATAATATACAGCGCATCTACTGCAGAATATTATAATATACATCTCATCTACTACAGAATATTTTAATATACAGCTCATCTACTGCAGAATATTATAATATACAGCTCATCTACTGCAGAATATTATATATACAGCTCATCTGCTGCAGAATATTATAATATACAGCTCATCTACTGCAGAATATTATAATATACAGCTCAATGCTACAGAATATTATAATATACAACTCATCTACTGCAGAATATTATAATATACAGCTCACGTGCTGCAGAATATTATAATATACAGCTCATCTACTGCAGAATATTATATATACAGCTCATCTACTGCAGAATATTATATATACAGCTCATCTACTGCAGAATATTATATATACAGCTCATCTTCTGTAGAATATTATATATACAGCTCATCTTCTGCTGAATATTATAATATACAGCTCACCTGCTGCAGAATATTATAATATACAGCTCATCTACTGCAGAATATTATAATATACAGCTCATCTTCAGCAGAATATTATAATATACAGCTCATCTTCAGCAGAATATTATAATATACAGCTCATCTGCAGAATATTATAATATACAGCTCATCTACTGCAGAATATTATAATTTACAGCTCATCTTCTGCAGAATATTATAATATACAGCTCATCTACTGCAGACAGGGTCGGACTGGGGTGTCTGGGGCCCACAGGGAGAATTGACTCCAGGGGCCCACCTACAGCCATATGCAAATATCTGTTATCCGCTATCCCTGTTATAGTGGAGCATTGACTGGCGGCTCCTGCACATCTACTGTGCACCACTATAACTGGGAGGTGCAATTACGGTAGTTTGCATTAAAGGGCTTCTTTGGTTAAAACAAGTTATCACTGATCCATGGGATCCACAGGATCGGTGATCACTTATTGATCGTTTGGGTCCGAACATTGGAAAACGCGGCTATCAGAAGAATGGGGAAGTTTCATCCCTGACAGGACACTTATCCCCATTTTAAAATGCAGCTTCCAAAAAAGAGCAGCGCTCACAGTCACTGAGGGAATGACTGGATGAGTGGTCGCATCTCACATGCCGCTCCAGTCTAATGGGGAGAAAAGCTCCACATTCTGCCGATTGTGTCCCAGCAGTCAGACCCCCACCAATCAATATCATCACTGATCCTGTGGAGAGGTGATTACTTGTTTTCACCAGAGAACCCCTGTAAGTGCATCTCTGACGCTCTGGTCCAAGTAATTAATCTCTAAGGCTGCGGCCCCACTATCAGTATTTGGTCAGTATTTTTTCTCAGGAGTGGGAGCCAAAACCAGGTGAGGAACAATCAGAGAAAAGGTATAATAGAAACAAGTCACCAATTCTGTATTTATCACCCACTCCTGGTTTTGGCAGCTACTCCTGAGAAAAAATACTGACCGAATACTGATGGTGGGGCTGTGGCCTAATGGAAAAAAATCTTTTCCTAGTTAATATCAGTGAGAACAAAATGACTGCCATACACAACACAGTCCACTATATCAACACCAATAATACCACATACAAAAGAGACAAATATCGCCACACCATGACTAGATCACATATTACCACCACATAGTGACCGAATAATACTACATACAAGGAACAAATACGGCCACACCATGACCAGACCACATATTACCACCCCAAAGTGACCAAATACTACAATACTGATCATGAATACAAACCACAATACTAACAACACTGTTATTACCACCAGTGACATTATACACAGGAGCTCTGTATATAGTGTCAGTGTACAGGTAATACAGGGATCACCAGTGACATTATACACAGGAGCTCTGTATATAGTGTCAGTGTACAGGTAATACAGTGATCACCAGTGACATTATACACTGGAGCTCTGTATATAGTGCACAGGTAATACAGTGGTCACAAGTGACATTATACACAGAAGCTCTGTATATAGTGTATACATAATATAGTGATCACCAGTGACATACACAGGAGTTCTGCATATACTATATATACACGTGGTCAGAATTGTTTGTACCCCTCGTTTATTGAAAGAAAAACCCACAATGGTCACAGAAATAACTTGAATCTGACAAAAGTAATAATAAATTAAAAATCTATGAAAATGAACAAATGAAAGTCAGACATTGCTTTTCTGCTTCCACTGAATTTAAAAAAAAAATTAAACTCATGAAATCGGCCTGGACAGAAATGATGGTACCCCTGAAAATAATGTGACAAAAGGGACATGTTAAATAAAGTTGTGTCCACTAATTAGCATCACAGGTGTCTACAATCTTGTAATCAGTCAGTGGGCCTGTATATAGGGCTACAGATACTCACTGTGCTATATATAGGGCTGCAGATACTCACTGTGCCTGTATATAGGGCTACAGATACTCACTGTGCCTGTATATAGGGTTACAGATACTCACTGTGCCTGTATATAGAGTTACAGATACTCACTGTGCCTGTATATAGGGTTACAGATATTCACTGTGCCTGTATATAGGGTTACAGATACTCACTGTGCTTGTATATAGGGCTACAGATACTCACTGTGTTGTTTGGTGACATGGTGTGTACCACACTCAACATGGACCAGAAGAAGCAAAGGAAAGAGCTGTCTCAGGAGATTAGAAAGAAAATTATAGAAAAGCATGTTAAAAGGTAAAGGTTATAAGACAATCTCCAAGCAGCTTGATGTTTCTGTGACTACAGGTGCACATATTATTCAGAAATTTAAGATCCATGGGACTGTAGCCAACCTCCCTGGACGTGGGTGCAGGAGGAAAATTGATGACAAATCAAAGAGACGGATAATATGAATGGTAACAAAAGAGCCCAGAATAACTTCTAAAGAGATTAAAGGTGAACTTCAAGCTCAAGGAACATCAGTGTCAGATCGTACTATCCACCGTTGTTTGATCCAAAGTGAACTTCATGTAAGACGACCAAGGAGAACACCATTGTTGAAAAAAAAAATAGTAAAAAAGCCAGACTGGAATTTGCCAAACTACATGTTGACAAGCCACAAAGCTTCTGGGAGAATGTACTATGGACAGATGAGACAAAAATTGAAGTTTTTGGCAAGGCACATCAGCTCTATGTTCACAGATGGAAAAATGAAGCATATCAAGAAAAGAACACTGTCCCTACTGTGAAACATGGTGGAGGCTCTGTTATGTTCTGGGGCTGCTTTGCTGCACCTGGCACAGGGTGTCTTGAATCTGTGCAGGGTACAATGAAATCTCAAGACTATCAAGGGATTCTAGAGAGAAATGTGCTGCCCAGTGTCAGAAAGCTTGGTCTCAGTCGCAGGTCTAGCAACAGGATAATGACCCAAAACACACAGCTAAAAACACCCAAGAATGGCTAAGAGGAAAACATTGGACTATTCTGAAGTGGCTTCTATGAGCCCTGACCTAAATCCTATGGAGCATCTTTGGAAAGAGCTGAAACATTCTGGAAAAGGCAACCTTCAAACACGAGACAACTGGAGCAGTTTGCTCATGAGGAGTCGGCCAAAATACCTGTCGAGAGGCGCAGAAGTCTCATTGACAGTTACAGGAATCGTTTGATTGCAGTGATTGCCTCAAAAGGTTCAACAAAATATTAAGTTAAGAAGAAGAACCATCATTTCTGTCCAGGCCGATTTCATGAGGTTAATTTTTTTTTAAATTCTGTGGAAGCAGAAAATCAATGTCTGACCTTCATCTCTTCATTTTCAAAAATTTGTAATTTATCAGATTGAAGTTATTTCTGTGACCATTGTGGGTTTTTCTTTCATTAAACGAGGAGTACCAACAATTTTGACCACGTGTGTAGTGTAAGTGTACATGTAATACACTGACTCACCAGTGATGTCTCTAGGTGAAGTCCTTCATCTTCGCTTTTCTTCTTCATCTGGCACAGACAGCCATCACTTCTTCCAGCCAGGAATCATCTCTGCAGAAAATAACACACAGTTATTAATAACTGATCTCTTCTAGAGAATATTCCCACTTTCCCCCCCCGACCTCTACACTACACCAGTTGAAGAAAAAAAGCAACATAGTGCCGTCCTGCACAGTAACAGGACCCCTCTTTTATCCCATCCCATGGAAAACAATTTCCTAAAAAGTAAATTATATTACAGAAGTAATAATGTAATAATAATTGGAATCTAAAGTAATAATGTTCCCCACTGGTCACCATAAACTAATAAAGTATGTTCCTCAATCTGGATCCCAAACAGTAATTAAGTCCCTTGTCTAGCCAGGCACCCCCAGGCACCCCCATATGTCCCTTCTGGCCACCATTTGTCTAGTGTGACCCCTCCATATATTTATCCTAGCACATGTGTATCGAGCCTGCCCCCTCCCATATACCCATCCTAGCCCCCCCATGTGCCAGTCTGCCCCCCCACATATCCATCCTTGCCTCCATGTTTCCAGCCTGCGCCCCCATATGTCCCCCCCATATATCCTCCATGTGTCCAGCCTGCCCTCTACATATTCATCCTGGCCTCCATGTGTCCAGCCTCTCCCCTCATATATCCATACTGCCCTTACCCCCTGCATATATCCATCCTGACACCCCCCATATATCCAGCGTGCCCCTCCATATATTTATGCTAGCCCATGTGTATCGAGCCCGCCCCCCCCACATATTCATCCTAGCCCCCCCCATATATCCATCCTGGCCTCCATGTGTTCAGCCTGCCCCCCCCCCATATATCCATCCTGGCCTCCATAAGTCCAGCTTGCCCCCCCCCATATATCCATCCTGGCCTCCATATATCCATCTTGCCCCCCCATATATCCATCCTGCCCCCCCCCATATATCCATCCTCCCCCCCATATATCCATCCTGGCCTCCATGTGTCCAGCCTGCCCCCCATATACCCATCCTGCCCACCCCCCTTTGCCTGGGTCCACCTTGGTTCCCCCTTGTGTGTCCTGCCAGGGCTCCCCCTTGTGTGTCCAGCCAGGGCTCCCCTCCCTTGCGTGTCCAGCCAGGGCTCCCCCCTTGCGTGTCCAGCCAAGGCTCCCCCCCTTGCGTGTCCAGCCAGGGCCCCCCCCTTGCGTGTCCAGCCAGGGTTCCCCCCTCGTGTGTCCAGCTTGGCCCCCCCTCGTGTGTCCAGCTTGGCCCCCCCTCGTGTGTCCAGCTGGGCCCCCCCTCGTGTGTCCAGCTGGGCCCCCCCTCGTGTGTCTGTCCAGCTGGGCCCCCCCTCGTGTGTCTGTCCAGCTGGGCCCCCCCCTTGTGTGTCTGTCCAGCTTGGCCCCCCCTTGTGTGTCTGTCCAGCTGGGCCCCCCCTTGTGTGTCTGTCCAGCTGGGCCCCCCCTTGTGGGTCTGTCCAGCTGGGCCCCCCCTTGTGTGTCCAGACCATTACACACACACACACACACCTCTTACCTTCCTGCGATCCCGTGCGGTGTCCTCCTTCTCCTGAGTTGCGCGCCTCCTTCACAGCAGGCGCATTACGATGACGTCATACGCCGGCCGGCGAAGGGAGACACGCAGCTTCAGCTGCTTCACTGGGACGTGCGCCGCGGTGGTTCAGGTAATGAACGCTGCGTGCGCGCGTCCCTGCATACACTGTGCCTGCGCTTTTAAAGGGCCCGTGCCCCTTAAAACCGCAGGATTTTTTTTTGTTCTCTTCTCCCCCCTCTACTCTGCAGCAGGGGCGGGGCCCACCGGGAAATTTCCCGGTATCCCGCCAGCCCAGACCGACCCTGACTGCAGAATATTATAATATACAGCTCACCTGCTACAGAATATTATAATATACAGCGCATCTACTGCAGAATATTATAATATACAGCTCATCTACTACAGAATATTATAATATACAGCTCATCTACTGCAGAATATTATAATATACATCTCATCTACTGCAGAACATTATATATACAGCTCATCTTCTGCAGAATATTATAATATACAGCTCACCTGCTACAGAATATTATAATATACAGCTCATCTACTGCAGAATATTATAATATACAGCTCATCTACTGCAGAATATTATATATACAGCTCATCTACTGCAGAATATTATATATACAGCTCATCTACTGCAGAATATTATAATATACAGCTCATCTACTGCAGAATATTATAATATACAGCTCATCTTCTGCAGAATATTATAATATACAGCTCATCTACTGCAAAATATTATAATATACAGCTCATCTGCAGAATATTATAATATACAACTCATCTACTGCAGAATATTAAAATATACAGCTCACCTGCTGCAGAATATTATAATATACAGTGCATCTACTGCAGAATATTATAATATACAGCGCATCTACTGCAGAATATTATAATATACAGCTCATCTACTGCAGAATATTATAATATACAGCTCACCTGCTGCAGAATATTATAATATACAGCTCTTCTACTGCAGAATATTATAATATACAGATCATCTACTGCAGAATATTATAATATACAGCTCATCTACTGCAGAATATTATATATACAGCTCATCTACTACAGAATATTATAATATACAGCTCACCTGCTGCAGAATATTATAATATACAGCTCATTTACTGCAGAATATTATAATATACAGCTCATCTACTGCAGAATATTATAATATACAGCTCATCTTCTGCATAATATTATATATACAGCTCATCTTCTGCAGAATATTATAATATACAGCTCACCTGCTACAGAATATTATAATATACAGCTCATCTGCTGTAGAATATTATAATATACAGCTCACCTGCTGTAGAATATTATATATACAGCTTATCTACTGCAGAATATTATATACAGTATACAGCTCATCTACTGCAGAATATTATAATATACAGCTAATCTACTGCAGAATATTATAATATACAGCTCATCTTCTGCAGAATATTATAATATACAGCTCACCTGCTTCAGAATATTATAATATGCAGCTCATCTACTGCAGAATATTATAATATACAGCTCATCTGCTGCAGAATATTATAATATACAGCTTATCTGCTGAAGAATATTATATATACAGCTCATCTACTGCAGAATATTATAATATACAGCTCATCTGCTGCAGAATATTATAATATACAGCTCATCTGTTGTAGAATATTATAATATACAGCTCACCTGCTGTAGAATATTATATATACAGCTTATCTACTGCAGAATATTATATACAGTATACAGCTCATCTACTGCAGAATATTATAATATACAGCTAATCTACGGCAGAATATTATAATATACAGCTCATCTACTGCAGAATATTATAATATACAGCTCATCTACTGCAGAATATTATATATACAGCTCATCTACTGCAGAATATTATATATACAGCTCATCTACTGCAGAATATTATAATATACAGCTCATCTGCTGCAGAATATTATATATACAGCTCATCTACTGCAGAATATTATATATACAGCTCATCTACTGCAGAATATTATATATACAGCTCATCTACTGCAGAATATTATATATACAGCTCATCTACTGCAGAATATTATAATATACAGCTCATCTACTGCAGAATATTATAATATACAGGTCATCTACTGCAGAATAATATAATATACAGCTCACCTGCTACAGAATATTATAATATACAGCTCATCTACTGCTGACTGTTCAGACACAAATATATCTATTTAAAAAAGTTTGGTATACACCAGGAAATTAGAACTGTGGTTCTCCTCTTCCACGGTTCAAATCTGGGTGTAATCCACCTTTTCGCCCTTTTTCCATTTAAAAAAAAACAGTTTGAGTGTCTCGCTAACTGTTCAGACACAAATATATCTGTTTAAAATATTCTGGTGTAGGCCAGAGAAATAGAACTGCGGTTTTCCTCTTCCACTGTTCTAATCTCCTTTTTATTACCCTTTTGCCATTGATAGTGCGAGCGTAAGCTATTTTACTTCATTTACAATGGGCAAGGCGCATGGCAAGGGACGTCGAACTGGACGTTCTGGTGATGGTGCGTGCAGAGGACGGGGCCGTGGCCAAGGTGAAAATGTGCCACAACCAACAGCCACATCTTCTCGCTTCCAGTTCTTGACCGAATTACTAGGGAAGCACACAACAACACCACTTTTGCCAACTGATCAGTGTGAACAGATTATTAATTGGATAGCAGATAATGCTTCCAGTCACCCTGGCACCACCATCTCCAGTCTGTCTTCCACACGATCAAGTCTTAGTAGCCGTGAGTCTCAACCGCATACTCCTCCTCACCCTGATGCTCCTTCCTCCCACCATGCCGAGTGTCCTCAGACAGCAACTGATCCCACACTTGGACACTCTGAAGAGCTGTTCACTGGTTCATTTCCATATTTGGGCCCCTCGCCTGCTCCGCTTGAAGTGGTGAAAGAGGAGATCCCATGTAGCGATGGCCAAATATTTGAACAGCCACGGCCACAGGAAGGCGACGCTGGCAATTTGTCACAAGAGGTGGACGATGACGAGACACAATTGCCACGAAGTGAGGAGGAGGACCGTGGTGCGGAAGTGGAAGAGGAGGAGGTGGTGGATGATCTAGTAACTGACCCAACGTGGCAGGAGGACAAGCAGAGCGAGGCAAGCAGCACACAGGGGGAGGGAGACAGAGTACCCCAACAGGCAGGAAGAAGCAGTGTGGTGGCCGCAGACAGAAGGCGGGCAACCGTTCCCTGTAACACCAACACGAGGGACGTTGCCAGTACAACCGGTAGGTCTTCCAGAGTCTGAAATTTTTTTAAAGACTCTGTTAATAACCCCAAAAAGGCCATTTGTACCACCTGCCAGGCCAGCATCAGCAGGGGTGACAAAACTACCAGCCTGACCACCACCAGCATGATCACGCACATGTCAGCAAAGCACCCGACTTTGTGGGGTGAACCCCAGGGTCCACGACCAGTGTCAGTGGGTATCACCACTGCTTCTTCCTCTGTTGTGCATGTAAGAGAACCCCCTGTTGTGCGTGCAAGGCAATCCCCTGTCCATACTGCATGCAAAGATGCCCCCTCCTCTTAGTCTTCACTTGTTATGGCAGTTTCTCAAGAAACAGCATCAACGTCCACGTCCACGTCCCACCGCAGCGTTCAATTGTCCATATCCCAGACATTTGAACGAAAGCGCAAATTCGCAGCCAAACGCCCCACAGGCCACAGTCCTAAATTTGCACATTTCACGACTGCTTGCGTTGGAAATGCTGCCTTTTAGGCTGGTGGAGACGGAATCCTTCCGCAACCTTATGGCGGTGGCCGTCCCTCGGTACTCGGTCCCCAGCCGACACTATTTTGCCTGGTGTGCCATCCCCGCACTACACAAGCACGTGTCCCAAAACATCTGCCGTGCCCTCAACAACACAGTTACTGGGAGAGTCCACCCGACAACGGACACGTGGACAAGTGCTTGTGGCCAGGGACGGTGCATCTCCCTGACGGCACACTGGGTAAACATAGTGGAAGCCATGACCCAGTCGGACCTTGGGACGGAACACATCCTCCCCACACCGAGGATTGCGGGCCCTATGTCAGTCAGAGTTGCCCCCACAGTGTACAGCTCCTGCGCATCATCCTCCTCCTCCTCCTCATGTTCAGCCTCCATCTCAGATATCACCACATCAGTTACAAGCTGGAAGCACTGCAGTACTGCCTCAGCCAAGCGGCAACAGGCTGTGCTGAAACTCATAAGCTTAGGTGATAAACCTCACACTGCTTGTGAGTTGTGGACAGCTGTGAAAGAGCAGGCAGATCTGTGGCTGAGATCGCTGAACCTACATCCAGGCATGGTCGTGTGTGACAATGGCTGTAACCTGGTGGCGGCTCTGAGGCGAGGCGAGATCACACACGTACCATGCCTGGCTCACGTGCTTAATCTCGTGGTTTAGCGATTTTTTAAATGGTACCCCGAGTTGCCAGATCTGCTCGTCAAAGTACGCCACCTGTCAGCTCATTTTCGGAAGTCGGCTACAGCTTCCACCGCCCTTGCTGTGTTGCAGCAGCGTTTGCAGCTTCCGGCACACCGACTGGTGTGTGATGTCCCCACACGTTGGAACTCTACCCTCCACATGTTGCAAAGGATTTGTGAGCAGAAGAGAGCAGTTGTGGAGTACCAGCTGCAACAAGGCCGTCGATATTCAGGTCAGACTCCACACATAAGACCTCAGGAGTGGACCTGGATGTCTGACATATGTACCATCCTGACAAACTTTGAGGAATCCACCAAGATGGTGAGTGGCGATGACGCCATCATTAGCGTCAGCATCCCACTTGTCTGTATTTTGCAATGCTCTCTGCAGAGAATTAAAGAGGAGGCATTGCAGCCAGAGTATGATGAGATGGATCAAGAAGCCGTAGCGGGCAATTACACACAATCAAGCCTCATCTCATCCTAACGTGCATTGGGGACAATGAGAGAGAGGAGGAGGAAGAACAGGAGCTGGTATCATGCGCTGTAGACGGTAGTACCTGTACAACTGACATACCGTCGGTTCAGTGTGGGTGGCCTGAGGACAGGGGGGTGGGGGAGGAGGAGGAGGAGAGCATGGTCAGTCGTCATTTTGGTGAGGACACGGAAATCTTGCCCGTTACCAGTCTGGCACGCATGGCTGACTTTATGTTACGCTGCCTTAACAGTGACCCTCGCGTTGTCAAAATGTTGGGTGACTGTAATTACTGGTTGGTGACACTTTTAGACTCCCACTACAAGGAGAACTTTCACTCTCTTATTCCTGAGGTGGAGAGGTCTACAAAAATGGGGCAGTACCAGAAGGCCCTTGCTGCAGAACTGTTAAAAAAATTCCCATCTGAACGTGCTAGCGGCAGAGGTCACAATTTGTTGCCCAACCAAGGCGTACATGCGAAAGAGACGCAACTCCAATCCAGCAGAGGCAGGGGAACACTGTCAACGTTCTGGGACAGTTTTCTGAGACCCGCCCAGCTTACAGGCCCTGAGGCGCGGGGTACTCTCACAAGGAGTGGAAAGTTTCAAAAGATGGTGATGGAGTACCTTGCCGACCGTACCAGCGTCCTCCGTGATTCCTCTGTGCCTTTTAATTATTGGGTATCCAAGCTGGACACTTGGAATGAACTCGCTCTGTATGCTTTGGAGGTCCTGGCCTGCCCTGCCGCTAGCGTGTTGTCGGAGCGTGTTTTTAGTGCCGCTGGAGGAATTATAACTGATAAGCGCACTCGCCTGTCAACTGACAATGCTGAGAAGCTGACCCTTATCAAAATGAACAAGGGCTGGATTGGGCCAGACTTCTCATCACCACCAAATGACAGCAGAGTAATATAAAGTCAAAACCACTGTGTTATTTCGGGAGGTGTATTCCCATGCACCGCTTCACACCCACACATGGGTATACGCTTCCTCATTTCGGCTGTTTTTTGCTCTTCTCCTTCTCCTCAGCCTCCACCACCACTATACCACCAGGGTGACCGTTGTCCGTGTTTCCAGCATTGCAAGTTCCTCCGTCCTAATTTTTGGCAGCTTTTGCTTGGAAGGCATAGGCAAAGACTATGGGAGACCCACTCCCCAATAATGGGAATAATGTTTTTAATATGCTGTACTGCATGGCTCTTGTAAGGGCCATTAAAATCGTCTTGTTAAGCTACTGTGACCTCCACATCTCTTCCAAGGGTCATTAATATTGTCTTTTTATTCCACTGGGACCTCCACCACTCTTCCAAGGGGCATTGATATTGTCTTTTTATTCCACTGTGACCTCCACCACTCTTCCAAGGGGCATTGATATTGTCTTTTTATTCCACTGCGACCTTCACCACTCTTCCAAGGGGCATTGATATTGTCTTTTGATTCCACTGTAACCTCCACCACTCTTCCAAGGGGCATTGATATTGTCTTTTTATTCCACTGGAACCTCCACCACTCTTCCAAGGGGCATTGATATTGTCTTTTTATTCCACTGGGACCTCCACGTCTCTTCCAAGGGGCATTAAAACCGTCTTGTTAAACCACTCTGAACTCCATGTCTCTTCCAAGGGGCATTAAAGCCGTCTTGTTAAGCTACTGTGACCTCCACGTCTCTTCTAAGGGGCATTAAAACCGTCTTGTTAAACCACTCTGAACTCCACAGCTCTTCCAAGGGGCATTGAAATGTTGTTTTTAATTACCTCTAACCTCCACGACTCTTCCAACGGGCATTGCATTTCCTCCTAATTTTAGTCAGCTTTTGCTTTTCAATGCATAGGCGAACACTAAGGGAGACCCACTCCCCAATAATGGGTAGAAGGTTTTTAGTATGCTGTAATCCACGTCTGTTTCAAGGGGCATTGCAGTTCCTCATAATTTTTGGAAAGCCTTCCATTCACTGCTTAGGCCAAAAGTGTACAGGAGACCCAGTTGCTATAAATGAAAAAAACGGTTTAGTTAAGGCCCTCTGACCTCCATGTCACTTCCAAGGGGCATTGGAGTGCCTCAAAATTTTTGGTAGGCATTGCACTCACTGTATGCCCTACAACTGTGTAGCCAAACTGCTCCTTTTGGTACAGAAACATATCCTACAAGACATGTATGGTTGACTGGCCTGATATTGATGTGAATGGTCCCTGTTCCTCCTGCTCTTTCTCCTTTGCCACCACCTCATCCATCATTCATCACCTGAAGCTTTGTTTTAATGAGAGTCATAGAACTGGGATAGTAGCAGGAAAACATCCAGCAATCCTCAGAGGAGGTAGGATATGCTTCCTGACTAAGCCATTTCCGGGCGAAACGCGCGTCGAGGCTACTGCACATCCCCAGCATCTCGCTCTAAGCTGCCCCAGACTCTGCCAACATGACCCAAGGTAATGTTAATCTTTTGATGCCACTCTCCCTGCTCCGTTGATGTGGGTGTTGTTATAACATAACAATAGAAAGTAGTACTTAGTGTCCTGCATTTAACCCCTTCAACACCTGACATCCTATACATGGGGAATCGTTATTTGCCATATCTTTCTCTACCATAGGGTCCCACTAATGCGGATTTCTGTGACTTTAAATCACCTGACCGAATCTGGACTAGGATTTTTACTTGACTATAATCTTGTACTACCTAGCTGGCAGCACAGACTTACATCTATTACATTTAATATGCTGATCTGGGGATGGTAGTCCCTTTGCAGGACGTTTATCATCTCATCCTGCTTTCTTTAGCTGTCCTCCCCCCTTCCCCTCCCTTCCCCCTTTTTTATTCTCTTTTTTCTCTTTATTCATACTATGGAATTGTGTAATAATATATTAATGTATATGTTTCAATAAAGTTTATATTTTATGATATAAATCCCTTTTGTGTCATTTTGGGACTATCAACAGGTAGATTGAGGTGATCATTAGTCATAAGAGGTTTACTTTCCCCTCATTGTCTGTAAACTCCTCTCTCTCAAAATGGGTTTTTTGTCGGTTTTGATGTCTTCATAGGGATTGCAGACCATACATTAAATGGTTGGTGAATCGGTTTTCATGTATGGTTGACTGGCCTGATATTGATGTGAATGGTCCCTGTTCCTCCTGCTCTTTCTCCTTTGCCACCACCTCATCCATCATTCATCACCTGAAGCTTTGTTTTAATGGGAGTCATAGAACTGGGATAGTAGCAGGAAAACATCCAGCAATCCTCGGAGGAGGTAGGATATGCGCCAAAACGCTGACCACCTCAGGCCTATCCGCTACTACATACATGCGCTTCCATTCCAAGGAACAGAAAGCTAAGGAGATGGATGGCCTCATAATCATGAATAATTTACTCGTTGTGTAGGAGGCCGACCACTGCTGCTGTCTACCTTCTGAACTTTGTGTTGAAGCCTGATTTACCCAGGACCCGCAATCCTCTATGTCTAGAGGACATGTTGCATCCCAGTGTTCAACTGTGTCCCGGCTTCCACAATATTAACCCAGTGTGAAGGCGTCAGTGAGATGGACCATCCCTGGCCACATTCACTTGTCCACGTGTTTGTGGTTAGGCTGTCCTTCCCACTAAATGCACTGGGGAGGGCACAGGTTATTTTTTGGTATGCGTGCTTATGTATAAGGTGCACCGGGACAAATAGGGGCGGCTGGGGACCGAGTGTGGAGACCCGGCCGCCGGGCGGCTGGGGACTGAGTATGGATACCCGGCCGCCGATGCAGCCATGACATGGTGGCCGGCGTCTGCCTCCACAAGCCTAAAAGGCCTCATTTCAAGTGCAAGCAAGCTAGCAGTATGGTATTGCAGCCTGAGGGTGGGTGGGTGGCAGGCTGCACACTTACACTTACATTCCAAGAAAACAAAGCAGATGCTAACTTCTATCATCATCATGCTCCTCACCTTGGCACTCTCAACTCCCCTGATGGAGAAGCCAGGGCCCACCGGAGGAGTCTGGTTGTCTGGTGGGCTCGTCCAATGCTGCCCTAAAGCAGGCCAGGCTAAGAAACTGTGGGGAAGGTTACCGGGACAAATAGTGGCGACTGGGGACTGAGTATGGAGACCTCGCTGCCGAAGCAGCCATGAGGTAGTGGCCAGCTATGGCCTCCTCCAAACTACAAGGCCCAATTTCAAGTGCAAGCTAGCAGTATGGTATTGCAGCCTGGGGTGGGTGGCAGGCTGCACACTTACGCTTACATTACAAGAAAACAAAGCAGATGCTAACTTCTATCATCATCATCATGCTCCTCACCTTGGCACTCTCAACTCCCCTGATGGAGAAGCCAAGGCCCACCGGAGGAGTCTCTGGTTGTCTGGTGGGCTCGTCCAATGCTGCCCTAAAGCAGGCCAAGCTAAGAAAAGTGTGGGGAAGGTTCCCAGGAAAATAGTGGCGGCTGGGGACTGAGTATGCAGACCTCGCCGCCGTCGCAGCCATGAGGTAGTGGCCAGCTTCGGCCTTCTCCAAACTAAAAGGCCCCATTTCAAGTCCAAGCTAGCAGTATAGTATTGCAGCCTGTAGGTGGGTGGGTGGTTGGCTGCACATTTGCGCTTGCATTGCAAGGAATGGGGGAGGTACAATTGAACACTGCCCTGGGACAAGGACTTGCACGGGGATAGTTGCAAGTCTGCATCTTCTGATGCAGCAAGGATCACTTCCAATGGGCACACTTTTAGGAATTGACCTGGGTGTCAGAGATGCTTCCAGGGGTCTTCCCCATGCTGTTCCCATGTCTTTTCAGCACTGTATGCATGTTTCACACAGCACATGGCCAGATAAGGTTGTAAAATGTTAAAATGACATTTCCTGGTGAATGCATTTGTCACGGTTGAAAGCAATACAAAAGTGCAAAAACGCATAAAAAATGCTACTTGTAAACATAGCCCAAGGTGTGGAGAAGTATTTTTGTTTTTGGTTATTTATTTTACCTTATACACAAGTCTTTACCCTGGAAAGGATGTTCCTTAACATATTTCACAGGAAAACAGTTTCACTTTCATTTTTGAACGTTTTATTGTGAGTCCAATGTGGTTGCTGTAGGAGAACTCTGCCCATAGAAGACGTTGTATCTAGTCATCCTGGTGAGCAGAAATAAAGGGGCAAGCATACTGTAGTTTTCAAGAGTTTTGTTAACTGGTTTCACTTGTCCATTGCTCTGTGGATGGCACGCGGTGGAGAAATCCAGCTGGACATTCAGCAGCTTGCAAAGATCTCTCCAAAATTTAGATGTAAACTGGACTCTGCGGTCAGAGACAATGTGGAGAGGGAAAGCATGAAGATGAAACTTATGCTGGAAGAACTATGTGGCAAGCTTGGGAGTCCAAGGTAGGCCGACCAAGGGGATAAAGTGACCCATCTTAGAGAACTGTTCCACCATGACCCAGATGGTGTTGTAACCCTCAGAGAGGGGCAGGTTCATGATGAAATCCATAGCGATATGTTGCCAGGGGGCGGAAAGAACTGGCAGAGGCTGAAGGAGACCAGCAGGCTTGTTCCTGGGAGACTTGTTTCTTGGGCACTGCGGACAAGTGGTCACAAAGTCCTGAACATCCTTGGACAGCGATGGCCACCAAAAGCGGTGTGCAATTAGCTCAGTGGATGTGAGTACTCCCACATGGCAGGCTAGCTTGGATTCTTGTCCCCATGACAGTATTTTCCTTCTTTTAGCACTAGGAACAAAGGTTTTCCCCAGATGAATGTCTTTTAGGAGGACAAGGGCTGCTTCAACAATCCTGGCCGGATCTATGATATACTGAGCCTCTTCCACGAAAATAGTCACTTCAAAATATCAAGACAGAGCATCTGCTTTAACATTCTTGTCCACTGGATGGAAGTGTAGCTCAAAATCAAAACAAGAGACGAAGAGTGCCCACCTGTTCCCTTTCAATAAATGAATGTCCCCTGCTGCAGATGGTAATAATGAAACAAAACGTTCCGTATTTGCCTTCCCCGAGTCCACCGGCAAGTGTCTGCAGCAGCTTCCAGTGTCTAACATTGGCTGCGACCTGAAAGTCATGTCAACTACGCGGTGTTCAGTTTACACTGACAGAGCCACTGAGCGTACCGATTGGCTGCTGCACTGTCAATGTGACATGAGCCAATGCCGGCCACCGCGAGCAGCGGCAAAGACTCATCGTGGACCTCGGGGAGGTGAGTACAGCACGGTTTGTTTCTTTATAACAACCTGCAACTGATGACTTTCATTTACTCAAAAGGAAAAATCCTTTTAAGTCCTGGGCAACCCACTTAACACTAGAACTACTGATGGAGTCATTTTGACTCCTTTCGTTTTTTATTTCTCTTCTGTGACTACATTTTTCAGAATTCCGGCTTGAAACTCAGTGACTTTTCCTCAAATATGATGTAAAAAAAGATTTTGTGAGAATAAATAATTTTGGTGAAAAATTTGCGCGTTTTTTTCAAAATTTACCAAGAACTACTGAAGGGAGTCATTTTGACTCCCTACTATATTTTGAGGTCCTTTTGTCACTAAATGTTGCTATAAAGTTTTGTGCATAATTTTTTCACTCTGTCTTATTTACCCTGATGTTCATATAGATGTAGTTCAATTTACATGTCAACTTTTCACATTTTCCTTGTGTTTTACCTGCTTGTATTACTGTGTAATGCTGAACAAAATAGCTTGTTTACTCTAGGCTCTTATCTTATGCTAATGAAGGGTGGTGTTTTTCTAAGGTCCTAGCAGGAGACAGTATTCTGGATAGTAACTTTACTTTCAGTTCAGCTGAAGAGACAAAGAGAACAGACGCAGACATACGAGCTCTGAAGACTCATACAGGTATGAATTGTTATGAAATAGTTTAGCTGTCTGTCAACTGATTCAGCCCACCTACTTTTGAAGGTGGCAGAACAGTTATTATTTCTTTTAGTTTTCATTTCATTTCTATTTTTCAGCAGGGAACTATATAGAATTATGGAATTTGTGAGGAATATGGAGAGAAGACGTTTGATAAAGCCTCAGGATATTCTGGCTACTTTGCAATCCATACCGGAGGATGAATCGGAATCCGAATTGCAGGAACATGTATTTGATTCTGACAGTGATGAAGATTTCATTCCTCAGAACATATCAAGTGAATCTGAAGACTCAGAAGGAACAAATCCAGAAGGTAAGTAGTTATGTGTATTTATTTGTTCTTCCACACACTGAGTTAGGGCCTGTGCACACTAGCAGAATTCTGGCTGAATAGCCATCTGGATATTCTTGCCGCAATACAGGCCGTACCTGCCCGCTCATGCCTGAAGCTCCGCTCCGAACCCCGGGCTGGAGCCGCTGTCAGGGACAGAGCAGCGCTTGCTTACGCGCGAGCACGGCTCCGTCCCAGACAGCGGCTCCAGCCCGGGGTTCGGAGCGGAGCTTCAGGTATGAAACTCCGCTCTGTACCTGAGCGGGCAGGTACGGGCCGGATTGTGGTGAGAATATCCAGTCGGATATTCCGCCGCTAATCCAGCCAGTGTGCACGGACCCTTACAAAACAAAAATTCTAAATATTCATCAACTTTTTTACAGATATTCCAAGCACATCAACTGGGGATCGGGCTCATGCAGTTATGTTGCCTCGTGACCATCCTCCTGGTCGTGGACAGAAAAAATCAGCAAAACGTCCCAGAAATGAAAGAACAACAGATAACGATGGCGGCGAAGGTAATGCAACAACAAACACCAGAAAAGGCGAATCTGAAGGAATACTAGTTTCAGCGGATGGTATTCAATGGAAACCTGTTGAAATTGGAGAACACTTGCCTGGTAGGCGTGACAGCCAAAATATTCTTCGAGAAGCACCTGGCCCTACAGGATACGCCAGAAGAAATATCATTATCGATAGTCCTTTGAGCGCATGGCGTTTATTTTTTGATTCATATATATTGACACATATAAAGAACTGTACGCTTGCAGAAGCATGCAGGAACAATAATTTACAGTTTACTCTATCTGATGAGCTAGATGCATTCATTGTGATATTCTATGCTCGTGGAATATCTGGCACGAACTGTCACTCGATTAGCAGTATTTGGTGTAATGACTGGGGAATACCGTTTTGCAAAGCGACAATGTCTAGGGACCGCTTTGTTGAAATTATGAGGTTTCTCAGATTTGATGAGAAATCTACTCGATCGGAGAGACTGCAAACGGACAAGTTTGCTCTATTTTCTACTGTGTGGGACAGGTTTATTGAAAATTGTATTGCGTGTTACAAACCTGGCCCATACATAACGGTGGATGAGCAACTTTTCCCAAGCAAAACTAGGTGTCCATTCACGCAGTACATGCCTTCCAAACCAGATAAATATGGCCACAAATATTGGCTAGCTGTTGATAAGAGGAGCAAATATCTGGCAAATAGCTTCCCTTATCTAGGCAAAGATGACACACGCCGTGCTGAGGACCGTTTAGCTGACCATGTGGTAATGAAGTTATTGGACCCGTTTTTGAAAAAAGGTCGCAATGTTACAACCGATAATTATTTTACTTCAGTAAAATTAGCTAAACAGCTAAAAAGCAAAGGAACAACCATCGTGGGAACACTGAACAAGATAAGGCGAGAAGTGCCTAAAGAAATAAAATCCATGAAAGAGGAATTGTACAACACTAAAGTGTTTAGAAATGAAGACAATTTTACACTTACAGTATATCAAGGAAAGCCCAACAAAAATGTTGTCATTTTGAGTTCCGTCCATCCAGATGTTGTTGTTGCGTCTGATTCCGCTAAAAAAACTCCAGAAACGGTAAAGTTTTACAATGAAACAAAATATGGAGTAGATGTAGTGGATCAGATGGCACGAAAATATACCACACGAACATGCACAAGGAGATGGCCTGTTCATGCATTTGAAAATGCCTTAGACTTTGCGGGTATAAATGCATGGATAATATTCAAGGAGATTACCCACCAAAAAATGTCACGCAAGGCATTTTTGCAAACGCTTGTGAGAGAGTTGAGTGGTCCTTATGTCACAGATAGGGAAAAGGGTTCCACGTCCCAAGTTTCTACATGCTCAGAAGTGATGGTTCAAACAAAATTTTGCCAGATCAAAGAAAGGTGCAAGAAAAATAGATCTGTCGGAAATTGTAAGAATTGTGGTAAGTCTTTGTGTGGGCAATGTACTGCCATAAATCAAAGGCAATGCCTAAAATGCGAAACACCAAATGTTTAGAAGGTGAATTCTGTGCCATATTTTCATTTTTATGCTCCTCCACCTACATTTTCTCTGCTTTTTGTTCTTCAGTTGTTGTTTATATGTGTGCACTTGAATAAAAAAAAATGTTTGAAAAACGTCTATTATAATTATTGTTATTTTCTGTAGAAAAATAAGAAAAGCAGAAAAAAAACAATCAAAAGCATTACTGTTGGATCTCACAATAATAATACATTACAAAAAATATAATTATTAATAAATAACCACAAATGAAACTCTAAAAATAAACGAAAACAAGCAAGGAGTCAAAATGATTCCTTTCAGTAGTTCTAGGCGGGGTCACGAGTCCAGTAGTCCTAGTGTTAATGCATAGTTGAGTCACTTGGCCTTGTTTTGATGTGGAAGATATGGCTTTTTCGCCACAATTCTGCTATGAAGAGAACTTCTGGCCAGTCTTCTCTGAACAGTAGATGAGTGAAGCTGAGTCCCACTAGTTGCTGCCAGTTCTGAGCTGATGGCACTGCTGGACATCCTCTGCTTTTGAAGGAAAGTAACCATAATGTGTCATACATCTGCTGCACTAAGTTTCCTTGGCCGACCACTGCATCTACTGACCTCAACGTTGCACAATTTCTTGTGCTTCTTCATAAGTGCTTGAATGACACATCTTGAACCCTCAATCTGCTTTGAAATTTGTGCCTTAGAGACCTTGCTGATGTAGTATAACTTCCTTGTGTGTTCTTGCTCAGTCTTGCCATGGTGTATGACCAGACACCTGACTGTATTATTACAAAATCCCTGACTTTGCGCAGGTGTACCTGTAATAATTGATGCTGTTTTAAAGTGAAAAGTTGGTCACACCAAATATTAATTGGATCTAGATTTTTCGGTTGTTCATTCACTTTGTATCAATTTGTATTTTGTTAATTGATTAAATAAATCATTAACATTTCTATTTTTGAAGCGTTCTTACTTTACAGCATTTTTTCTACACCTTTCTAAAAATTATTTTTATGTGATAGTGTCTTTTATTTGCTCATTCATAATCTGATATATTTTTTGGTATTTTGTGTATAGTTGTTTTTTTGCTGTTGGGGTAAATTGTAGGATATTGATTTCAGAGTGGTTTCCTGATCCTTTGATTGTAGGAATGAGTGGTATATATGTGCTAATAAATTAGGACAAATCATAGGAAATTTAGGAAAAAACTGAACATCTCAGCAGTAATAACATGCTGATTGTGATGTCATGAAGATGACTTGAATTTCCACCAATCAGAGATCAGCATGTTTCAGGTCACCCAGATAGAACAGTCCATGAAACATGAGTCACGGCCACTGTGAGGTCATAATGCTGATTAGAATTTCCACCAGTCAGAAAACAGAACCGCCCAGAAGAACCACCCAGGAGGTATGAGTCATTGCCACTGTGAGGTCATAATGCTGACCAATCACAGAGCAGCCACACCCAGATTTTCCACCAATCAGAGAGCAGCCACACCCAGATTTTCCACCGATCAGAAATCAGCAGTGGGTATAAATAGTCGCTACCACCTGCCCGGTTAGCCTTGCACTGGTTGGGTCTCTCTTTTTATCTCTCTCTTGGTATCTCCGGTATCTCTCCCTCCCCTCTCTCTTCTCTCTCTCTCTTTGACCCAACGGCCCTCTTAAGGGCTACCCCAAATGTGTAAAAGATAGAACCAATATTTGTGTTGTTTGTCCGTTTTATGAGCCTGTGATTAACCCCTTCCCACTCTTTGCCATATATATATATTATATACGTAGTATGTGCAGGTGGGCCTTAAACCGAACTTCCAGGACAAACATATTGATGGCCTATCCCCTGGTTAGCTCATTAATATCAGATTTGTGTGGGTCCGGCACGTGGCACCTCAACTACTCAGCTGTTTGAAACTCTGGCAGAGGTCAGATGTAAACATTGTTGAGGAGCTGAACATCACAGCTCTGGTCACTGTGTAGTGGCTGCTACCTGGTGCTGCAGATCAGCTCCTATTACATGAATATTAGCTGACTTGCAGGACCCACAGTACAGTGAATGGAGCAGTGATGTTCAGATCTTCAAACTATTTACATCTGAGCGTTGCAAACAAGTGATGGGTAGAGCCAGTGCCGCGTGTCGGAGCCCACCGATCTGATATTGATAACCCATCCCCAGGATGGCAGCTCAGTAGATACCATACCAGGATGTGGGACATTATGCCAGAATGGGTACATTATACCAGAATGGGGACATTGTATCAGAATTAGGTCATTATGCCAGAATGTGAGACACTGTAACAGAATGGAGTGCATTGTACCAGGATGGGGGACATTAAACCAGGGCGAGGGACATTAAACCAGTATGATGGTCATTAAACCAGGATGGGGGGCATTATACCAGGATGGGGACATTATACCAGAATGGGGACAATATTCTAGTATGGGGACATTTTACCAAGATGAAGGACACTATATCAGAATGGGGACAATATATCGGAAGGGGGACAACATACCAGGAAGGGGGACATTAAATCAGAATGGGGACATTATATCAGAATGGGGAAATTACACCAGAATTGGGGACATTCTACCAGAATAAGGGACACTATACCAGAATGGGGTACACCATACCCGGATGGGTGACACTATATCAGAATAGGGACATTATATCACAACGATGATGTTATATCAGGATGGGGGACATTATATCACAACGATGATATTATACCAGTATGGGGTATATTATAGCAACATGGGGGACATAATGCCAGAACTGGAGATACTATACCAGGATGTGGGGCATTATACCAGCTTTGGGGACATTATAGCAGAATTGGGAGCATTACACCAGCATGGGGATATTATACCAGGTTAGAGACATTATACCAAAATGGGGACATTATATCAGAATGGGGACACTATACCAGGATGGGGACATTAAACCAGAATGAAGGAAATGATGCCAGAATGGGGACATTACCAGACAGGGGCACAGGTGGGGGAAAATGTTATAGCATAAGGCCCAGCATGTGGGAGATTATTACAAGAAGGAGCCAGGATGGGGGACATTGCTACATAGGGAGAGAACACATATACTGTATCTTTATAGGATCCAGAACGCTACAAGGGCCCATACATCTGACCAACATGCAGGTGGGGGCCTATCAGACTCTAGTTACTCCACTGGGTGGGACCATATCATTTCCAGGACTCCTTGTTCTTTACATTGAAGATAATTCTTAATGACATTGGCGGTACGTTTGGGGTTGTTGTTCTGCTGAAGAAAACATTTGGATCCAATCAGACACCTCCCTGATGATATTGCATGATGGATAAGTATCTGCCTCTATATCTCAGCATTGAGGGAACCAATAATTCTAACCCAATTCCCACTTCCATTTGCTGAAATGCAGCCCCAAACTTACAGGACCCTCCACCGTGCTTATGCATCACTATTGCCCACAGACACTCATTATTGTACTGCTCTCCAGCCCTTTAGTGAACAAAATCTCTTCTGTAATAACAACATTTTTCATATTTGGACTCAACCGTCCAGAGCACATCCTGCCAATTTTCTACACCCTGGTTCCTCTGTTTTAATGCATAGTTGAGCCACTTGGCCTTGTTTTGATGTGGAAGATATGGCTTTTTCACCACAATTCTGCTATGAAGAGAACTTCTGGCCAGTCTTCTCTGAACAGTAGATGAGTGAAGCTGAGTCCCACTGGTTGCTGCCAGTTCTGAGCTGATGGCACTGCTGGACATTGTAACGGGTCTGGGAGGCGGAACCTCTGGGCTACTATACAAGGGGGCGGTCCTTGTAAGGGAGCGGGTGGCGACCAGGCAGGCAGTCACAGCAGGTGACCGGGACAGTCTCTAGAGGAACGGGTAGGAGGTCACGGCAAGTGACCGGGACAGTCTCTGGATGAACGGGCAGATGGTCACGGCAAGTGACCGGGGCAGTCTCTGGGTGAACGGGCAGATGGTCACGGCAAGTGACCGGGGCAGTCTCTGGGTGAACGGGCAGATGGTCACGGCAAGTGACCGGGGCAGTCTCTGGGTGAACGGGCAGATGGTCACGGCAAGTGACCGGGGCAGTCTCTGGGTAAAGGGTTGGTACGACCTGTGGCGGCTGATGGTAGACGTGAGCTCCCAGGTGAGCAGGCGAGAGTCTCTGGATAAACGGGTGGTCACAGCATGTGACGGCGGAGCCTCCAGGAAGACCAACAGACAGGCGGCAGATGAGCGCTCCCAGGTGAGCGGGCAGAAGTCTCTGGACAGGCGGGTGGTCACAGCACGTGACGGCAGAGCCTCCAGGTAGGCTAGTGACGCGCCTCTGGGCCTGTGTCGCGCTGCGTTGCGCACGCGGGAGCTTACCCGGAGCCGGATCTCTTGAGGGTTGTAGTCTCGTGGCGGTGACCCGGTCCGTGCCCAGGGAGTCAAACTGAGCGGCGACGTATCAGCGGTAGATGTTGTACGACTACGCCACCCGTTGAATGCAGCTATGGAGCTGCCGCTGCAGGACAGTCCGCTGAGGCCGGTGGATGGATGGTGCAGCGTAGATGGTATAACCCCCAACGGGAGGGGTATGGCCTCAGGGCAGCAGATGTGGATGATGGGGGTAGCAGGAACCACTCAGAGACGATGCGGTGTAGTTCAGGGTCTTTACTGGTGACAAAGATAGACCCTCCCGGAGTACTGGCTAGCGATTGGGGCCTGGTCAGTCCTTGAGCAGATGGGATCTCCCCTGGCCAGGCGGAGTTGTAGGCCTCCCAAACTGACTGTACTCTTCTGGCTACCTTGCTAGAAGCGGGTATAAGTAGCCCACGTCCCTGAGTGTACCGTGTGGTGCTCACCAGTATGGCCGGTGACTCGAGGCCTTCTAGTGGCTTCCGCTCCACGATGGCGGTGCTGGTCCCACGCGTGTGACCGTGCCTTCGGGCTTCTTGGCCAGAGGACCTGAAATCCCCTGCCTGACGGATTCTGCTGCTGGGTAGGAGTTAGTCCCCACAGCCTCGGACTCCGGGTCCGGTAAGAAATCTTCTCAGTCAGGGCGAGCTCTGCAGCTGCCAGCCCCTGACTCGTAGTAGTATTGCTCCCACTGAGCTTCTGCTGTTTCCTCCTATGCTGCTTCTCTGTCTCTACTCTCCTTGACTCACTAACCCTGCTTCAGCCCCGGGTTTATATAGGGGAAGTTCTTCCCCTCCCAAGACTGGGCAGGAGGTGTGGCATGCACAGGATCCCTGACCAAAGTACCTCCCACCTGCTCTCAGACATAACATTACATTACTGTGGAAACCAGACCCCTGGGGTGCCACATTAGCAGACAGGCAGCAGATGAGCGCTCCCAGGTGAGCGGGCAGGAGTCACTGGACAGGTTGGTGGTCACAGCACGTGACGGCAGAGCCTCCAGGTAGGCTAGCAGGCAGGTAGCAGATGTGCGCTCCCAGGTGAGCGGGCAAGCTGGTCCATAGACAGACTGACAGGAGTTGGAAGGCAGACCGTCGGACCTCAGGCAATCAGGCAGGTAGTTGATGTGCGCTCCCAGGTGAGCGGGCAAGCTGGTCCTTAGACAGACTGACAGGAGTAGTAAGGCAGACCGTCGGACCTCAGGCTAGCAGGCAGGTAGCAGAATATCAGGCAGGAATAAGACAGCTGGCTGGCAGGAATCTGGCAGGTATCTGGCAGGTAACTGGCAACGGGACCTGAGGGCTGAAGCAGAGTAGAACAGTGCAACAACATTGCTCGGGCACCTCCATTTTGGAGAAGGTGCCTTATATATGGTGAAGTCCTCCGGCCATTGGCCGGGTACTCCTTAGGACGGCGCGCGCGGCCCCTTTAAGAGGGAGGGAGCGCGCGCGCGCGCGCCCTAAGCACAGTGGCCGGGAAGGAGCGCGCGCTGCCAGCAGAGCGGGAGGAGGACGCCGGGCTCGGAGCAGAGAGGTGAGGGGAACAGCGTCCCTGCCTAGCAGAGGGCAGGGACGCCGACGGTACAGACATCTTCCGCTTTTGAAGGAAAGTAACCATAATGTGTCATACATCTGCTGCACTAAGTTTCCTTGGCCGACCACTGCATCTACTGACCTCAACGTTGCACAATTTCTTGTGCTTCTTCATAAGTGCTTGAATGACACATCTTGAACCCTCAATCTGCTGTGAAATTTGTGCCTTAGAGACCTTGCTGATGTAGTATAACTTCCTTGTGTATTCTTGCTCAGTCTTGCCATGGTGTATGACCAGACACCTGACTGTATTATTACAAAGTCCCTGACTTTGCGCAGGTGTACCTGGAATAATTGATGCTGTTTTAAAGTGAAAAGTTGGTCACACCAAATATTAATTGGATCTAGATTTTTCGTTTGTTCATTCACTTTGTATTTTGTTAATTGATTAAATAAATCATTAACATTTCTATTTTTGAAGCGTTCTTACTTTACAGCATTTTTTCTACACCTTTCTAAAAATTATTTTTATGTGATGGTGTCTTTTATTTGCTCATTAATAATCTGCTATATCTTTTGGTATTTTGTGTATAGTTGTTTTTTTGCTGTTGGGGTAAATTGTAGGATATTGATTTCAGAGTGGTTTCCTGATCCTTTGATTGTAGGAATGAGTGGTATATATGTGGTAATAAATTAGGACAAAACATAGGAAATTTAGGAAAAAACTGAACATCTCAGCAGTAATAACATGCTGATTGTGATGTCATGAAGATGACTTGAATTTCCACCAATCAGAGATCAGCATGTTTCAGGTCACCCAGATAGAACAGTCCATGAAACATGAGTCACGGCCACTGTGAGGTCATAATGCTGATTAGAATTTCCACCAGTCAGAAAACAGAACCGCTCAGAAGAACCACCCAGGAGGTATGAGTCATCGCCACTGTGAGGTCATAATGCTGACCAATCACAGAGCAGCCACACCCAGATTTTCCACCAATCAGAGAGCAGCCACACCCAGATTTTCCACCAATCAGAGATCAGCAGTGGGTATAAATAGCCGCTACCACCTGCCCGGCTTAACCTTGCACTGGTTGGGTCTCTCTTTTTTTCTCTCTCTTGGTATCTCCCGGTATTTCTCCCTCCCCTCTCTCTTCTCTCTCTCTCTTTCTCTTTGACCCAACGGCCCTCTTAAGGGCTACCCCAAATGTGTAAAAGATAGAACCAATATTTGTGTTGTTTGTCCGTTTTATGAGCCTGTGATTAACCCCTTCCCACTCTTTGCCATATATATATATTATATACGCAGTATGTGCAGGTGGGCCTTAAACGGAATTTCCAGGACAAACATATTGATGGCCTATCCCCTGGTTAGCTCATTAATATCAGATTTGTGGGGGTCCGGCACGTGGCACCTCAACTACTCAGTTGTTTGAAACTCTGGCAGAGGTCAGATGTAAACATTGTTGTGGAGCTGAATATCACAGCTCTGGTCACTGTGTAGTGGCTGCTACCTGGTGCTGCAGATCAGCTCCTATTACATGAATATTAGCTGACTTGCAGGACCCACAGTACAGTGAATGGAGCAGTGATGTTCAGATCTTCAAACTATTTACATCTGAGCGTTGCAAACAAGTGATGGGTAGAGCCAGTGCCGCGTGTCGGAGCCCACCGATCTGATATTGATAACCCATCCCCAGGATGGCAGCTCAGTAGATACCATACCAGGATGTGGGACATTATGCCAGAATGGGTACATTATACCAGAATGGGGACATTGTATCAGAATTAGGTCATTATGCCAGAATGTGAGACACTGTAACAGAATGGAGTGCATTGTACCAGGATGGGGGACATTAAACCAGGGCGAGGGACATTATGATGGTCATTAAACCAGGATGGGGGGCATTATACCAGGATGGGGACATTATACCAGAATGGGGACACTATTCTAGTATGGGGACATTTTACCAAGATGAAGGACACTATATCAGAATGGGGACAATATATCGGAAGGGGGACAACATACCAGGAAGGGGGACATTAAATCAGAATGGGGACATTATATCAGAATGGGGAAATTATACCAGAATTGGGGACATTATACCAGAATAAGGGACACTATACCAGAATGGGGTACACCATACCCGGATGGGTGACACTATATCAGAATGGGGACATTATATCACAATGATGATGTTATAGCAGGATGGGGGACATTATATCACAACGATGATAGTATACCAGTATGGTGTATATTATAGCAACATGGGGGACATAATGCCCAAACTGGAGATACTATACCAGGATGTGGGGCATTATACCAGCTTTGGGGACATTATAGCAGAATTGGGAGCATTACACCAGCATGGGGATATTATACCAGGTTAGAGACATTATACCAAAATGGGGACATTATATCAGAATGGGGACACTATACCAGGATGGGGACATTAAACCAGAATGAAGGAAATGATGCCAGAATGGGGACATTACCAGACAGGGGCACAGGTGGGGGAAAATGTTATAGCATAAGGCCCAGCATGTGGGAGATTATTACAAGAAGGAGCCAGGATGGGGGACATTGCTACATAGGGAGAGAACACATATACTGTATCTTTATAGGATCCAGAACGCTACAAGGGCCCATACATCTGACCAACATGCAGGTGTGGGCCTATCAGACTCTAGTTACTCCACTGGGTGAGACCATATCATTTCCAGGACTCCTTGTTCTTTACATTGAAGATAATTCTTAATGACATTGGCTGTACGCTTGGGGTTGTTGTTGTGCTGAAGAAAACATTTGGATCCAATCAGAGACCTCCCTGATGATATTGCATGATGGATAAGTATCTGCCTCTATATCTCAGCATTGAGGGAACCAATAATTCTAACCCAATTCCCACTTCCATTTGCTGAAATGCAGCCCCAAACTTACAGGACCCTCCACCGTGCTTATGCATCACTATTGCCCACAGACACTCATTATTGTACTGCTCTCCAGCCCTTTAGTGTATAAAATCTCTTCTGTAATAACAACATTTTTCATATTTTGACTCAACCGTCCAGAGCACATCCTGCCAATTTTCTACACCCTGGTTCCTCTGTTTTAATGCATAGTTGAGTCACTTGGCCTTGTTTTGATGTGGAAAATATGGCTTTTTCACCACAATTCTGCTATGAAGAGAACTTCTGGCCAGTCTTCTCTGAGCAGTAGATGAGTGAAGCTGAGTCCCACTGGTTGCTGCCAGTTCTGAGCTGATGGCACTGCTGGACATCTTCCGCTTTTGAAGGAAAGTAACCATAATGTGTCATACATCTGCTGCACTAAGTTTCCTTGGCCGACCACTGCATCTACTGACCTCAACGTTGCACATTTTCTTGTGCTTCTTCATAAGTGCTTGAATGACACATCTTGAACCCTCAATCTGCTTTGAAATTTGTGCCTTAGAGACCTTGCTGATGTAGTATAACTTCCTTGTGTATTCTTGCTCAGTCTTGCCATGGTGTATGACCAGACACCTGACTGTATTATTACAAAATCCCTGACTTTGCGCAGGTGTACCTGGAATAATTGATGCTGTTTTAAAGTGAAAAGTTGGTCACACCAAATATTAATTGGATCTAGATTTTTCGTTTGTTCATTCACTTTGTATTTTGTTAATTGATTAAATAAATCATTAACATTTCTATTTTTGAAGCGTTCTTACTTTACAGCATTTTTTCTACACCTTTCTAAAAATTATTTTTATGTGATAGTGTCTTTTATTTGCTCATTAATAATTTGATATATCTTTTGGTATTTTGTGTATAGTTGTTTTTTTGCTGTTGGAGTAAATTGTAGGATATTGATTTCAGAGTGGTTTCCTGATCCTTTGATTGTAGGAATGAGTGGTATATATGTGCTAATAAATTAGGACAAAACATAGGAAATTTAGGAAAAAACTGAACATCTCAGCAGTAATAACATGCTGATTGTGATGTCGTGAAGATGACTTGAATTTCCACCAATCAGAGATCAGCATGTTTCAGGTCACCCAGATAGAACAGTCCATGAAACATGAGTCACGGCCACTGTGAGGTCATAATGCTGATTAGAATTTCCACCAGTCAGAAAACAGAACCGCCCAGAAGAACCACCCAGGAGGTATGAGTCATCGCCACTGTGAGGTCATAATGCTGACCAATCACAGAGCAGCCACACCCAGATTTTCCACCAATCAGAGAGCAGCCACACCCAGATTTTCCACCAATCAGAGATCAGCAGTGGGTATAAATAGCCGCTACCACCTGCCCGGCTTAGCCTTGCACTGGTTGGGTCTCTCTTTTTTTCTCTCTCTTGGTATCTCCCGGTATCTCTCCCTCCCCTCTCTCTTCTCTCTCTCTCTCTCTTTGACCCAACGGCCCTCTTAAGGGCTACCCCAAATGTGTAAAAGATAGAACCAATATTTGTGTTGTTTGTCCGTTTTATGAGCCTGTGATTAACCCCTTCCCACTCTTTGCCATATATATATATATATTATATACGTAGTAAGTGCAGGTGGGCCTTATATGAAATTTCCAGGACAAACATATTGATGGCCTATCCCCTGGTTAGCTCATTAATATCAGATTTGTGGGGGTCCGGCACGTGGCACCTCAACTACTCAGTTGTTTGAAACTCTGGCAGAGGTCAGATGTAAACATTGTTGTGGAGCTGAACATCACAGCTCTGGTCACTGTGTAGTGGCTGCTACCTGGTGCTGCAGATCAGCTCCTATTACATGAATATTAGCTGACTTGCAGGACCCACAGTACAGTGAATGGAGCAGTGATGTTCAGATCTTCAAACTATTTACATCTGAGCGTTGCAAACAAGTGATGGGTAGAGCCAGTGCCGCGTGTCGGAGCCCACCGATCTGATATTGATAACCCATCCCCAGGATGGCAGCTCAGTAGATACCATACCAGGATGGGGGACATTATGCCAGAATGGGTACATTATACCAGAATGGGGACATTGTATCAGAATTAGGTCATTATGCTAGAATGTGAGACACTGTAACAGAATGGAGTGCATTGTACCAGGATGGGGACATTAAACCAGGGCGAGGGACATTATGATGGTCATTAAACCAGGATGGGGGGCATTATACCAGGATGGGGACATTATACCAGAATGGGGACACTATTCTAGTATGGGGACATTTTACCAAGATGAAGGACACTATATCGGAAGGGGGACAACATACCAGGAAGGGGGACAACATACCAGGAAGGGGGACATTAAATCAGAATGGGGACATTATATCAGAATGGGGAAATTATACCAGAATTGGGGACATTATACCAGAATAAGGGACACTATACCAGAATGGGGTACACCATACCCGGATGGGTGACACTATATCAGAATGGGGACATTATATCACAATGATGATGTTATACCAGGATGGGGGACATTATATCACAACGATGATATTATGCCAGTATGGGGTATATTATAGCAACATGGGGGACATAATGCCAGAACTGGAGATACTATACCAGGATGTGGGGCATTATACCAGCTTTGGGGACATTATAGCAGAATTGGGAGCATTACACCAGCATGGGGATATTATACCTGGTTAGAGACATTATACCAAAATGGGGACATTATATCAGAATGGGGACACTATACCAGGATGGGGACATTAAACCAGAATGAAGGAAATGATGCCAGAATGGGGACATTACCAGACAGGGGCATAGGTGGGGGAAAATGTTATAGCATAAGGCCCAGCATGTGGGAGATTATTACAAGAAGGAGCCAGGATGGGGGACATTGCTACATAGGGAGAGAACACATATACTGTATCTTTATAGGATCCAGAACGCTACAAGGGCCCATACATCTGACCAACATGCAGGTGGGGGCCTATCAGACTCTAGTTACTCCACTGGGTGGGACCAGATCATTTCCAGGACTCCTTGTTCTTTACATTGAAGATAATTCTTAATGACATTGGCTGTACGTTTGGGGTTGTTGTTCTGCTGAAGAAAACATTTGGATCCAATCAGACACCTCCCTGATGATATTGCATGATGGATAAGTATCTGCCTCTATATCTCAGCATTGAGGGAACCAATAATTCTAACCCAATTTCCGCCTCCATTTGCTGAAATGCAGCCCCAAACTTACAGGACCCTCCACCGTGCTTATGCATCACTATTGCCCACAGACACTCATTATTGTACTGCTCTCCAGCCCTTTAGTGAACAAAATCTCTTCTGTAATAACAACATTTTTCATATTTGGACTCAACCGTCCAGAGCACATCCTGCCAAGTTTCTACACCCTGGTTCCTCTGTTTTAATGCATAGTTGAGTCACTTGGCCTTGTTTTGATGTGGAACATATGGCTTTTTCACCACAATTCTGATATGAAGAGAACTTCTGGCCAGTCTTCTCTGAACAGTAGATGAGTGAAGCTGAGTCCCACTGGTTGCTGCCAGTTCTGAGCTGATGGCACTGCTGGACATCTTCCGCTTTTGAAGGAAAGTAACCATAATGTGTCATACATCTGCTGCACTAAGTTTCCTTGGCCGACCACTGCATCTACTGACCTCAACGTTGCACAATTTCTTGTGCTTCTTCATAAGTGCTTGAATGACACATCTTGAACCCTCAATCTGCTTTGAAATTTGTGCCTTAGAGACCTTGTTGATGTAGTATAACTTCCTTGTGTATTCTTGCTCAGTCTTGCTATGGTGTATGACCAGACACCTGACTGTATTATTACAAAATCCCTGACTTTGCGCAGGTGTACCTGGAATAATTGATGCTGTTTTAAAGTGAAAAGTTGGTCACACCAAATATTAATTGGATCTAGATTTTTCGTTTGTTCATTCACTTTGTATTTTGTTAATTGATTAAATAAATCATTAACATTTCTATTTTTGAAGCGTTCTTACTTTAGAGCATTTTTTCTACACCTTTCTAAAAATTATTTTTATGTGATAGTGTCTTTTATTTGCTCATTAATAATCTGATATATCTTTTGGTATTTTGTGTATAGTTGTTTTTTTGCTGTTGGGGTAAATTGTAGGATATTGATTTCAGAGTGGTTTCCTGATCCTTTGATTGTAGGAATGAGTGGTATATATGTGGTAATAAATTAGGACAAAACATAGGAAATTTAGGAAAAAACTGAACATCTCAGCAGTAATAACATGCTGATTGTGATGTCATGAAGATGACTTGAATTTCCACCAATCAGAGATCAGCATGTTTCAGGTCACCCAGATAGAACAGTCCATGAAACATGAGTCACGGCCACTGTGAGGTCATAATGCTGATTAGAATTTCCACCAGTCAGAAAACAGAACCGCCCAGAAGAACCACCCAGGAGGTATGAGTCATCGCCACTGTGAGGTCATAATTCTGACCAATCACAGAGCAGCCACACCCAGATTTTCCACCAATCAGAGAGCAGCCACACCCAGATTTTCCACCAATCAGAGATCAGCAGTGGGTATAAATAGCCGCCAGCACCTGCCCGGCTTAGCCTTGCACTGGTTGGGTCTCTCTTTTTTTCTCTCTCTTGGTATCTCCCGGTATCTCTCCCTCCCCTCTCTCTTCTATCTCTCTCTCTCTTTGACCCAACGGCCCTCTTAAGGGCTACCCCAAATGTGTAAAAGATAGAACCAATATTTGTGTTGTTTGTCCATTTTATGAGCCTGTGATTAACCCCTTCCCACTCTTTGCCATATATATATATTATATACGTAGTATGTGCAGGTGGGCCTTAAACGGAATTTCCAGGACAAACATATTGATGGCCTATCCCCTGGTTAGCTCATTAATATCAGATTTGTGGGGGTCCGGCACGTGGCACCTCAACTACTCAGTTGTTTGAAACTCTGGCAGAGGTCAGATGTAAACATTGTTGTGGAGCTGAACATCACAGCTCTGGTCACTGTGTAGTGGCTGCTACCTGGTGCTGCAGATCAGCTCCTATTACATGAATATTAGCTGACTTGCAGGACCCACAGTACAGTGAATGGAGCAGTGATGTTCAGATCTTCAAACTATTTACATCTGAGCGTTGCAAACAAGTGATGGGTAGAGCCAGTGCCGCGTGTCGGAGCCCACCGATCTGATATTGATAACCCATCCCCAGGATGGCAGCTCAGTAGATACCATACCAGGATGGGGGACATTATGCCAGAATGGGTACATTATACCAGAATGGGGACATTGTATCAGAATTAGGTCATTATGCCAGAATGTGAGACACTGTAACAGAATGGAGTGCATTGTACCAGGATGGGGGACATTAAACCAGGGCGAGGGACATTAAACCAGTATGATGTTCATTAAACCAGGATGGGGGGCATTATACCAGGATGGGAACATTATACCAGAATGGGGACAATATTCTAGTATGGGGATATTTTACCAAGATGAAGGACACTATATCAGAATGGGGACAATATATCGGAAGGGGGACAACATACCAGGAAAGGGGACATTAAATCAGAATGGGGACATTATATCAGAATGGGGAAATTATACCAGAATTGGGGACATTATACCAGAATAAGGGACACTATACCAGAATGGGGTACACCATACCCGGATGGGTGACACTATATCAGAATGGGGACATTATATCACAATGACGATGTTATACCAGGATGGGGGACATTATATCACAACGATGATATTATACCAGTATGGGGTATATTATAGCAACATGGGGGACATAATGCATTATACCAGCTTTGGGGACATTATAGCAGAATTGGGAGCATTACACCAGCATGGGGATATTATACCAAGTTAGAGACATTATACCAAAATGGGGACATTATATCAGAATGGGGACACTATACCAGGATGGGGACATTAAACCAGAATGAAGGAAATGATGCCAGAATGGGGACATTACCAGACAGGGGCACAGGTGGGGGAAAATGTTATAGCATAAGGCCCAGCATGTGGGAGATTATTACAAAAAGGAGCCAGGATGGGGGACATTGCTACATAGGGAGAGAACACATATACTGTATCTTTATAGGATCCAGAACGCTACAAGGACCCATACATCTGACCAACATGCAGGTGGGGGCCTATCAGACTCTAGTTACTTCACTGGGTGGGACCATATCATTTCCAGGACTCCTTGTTCTTTTCATTGAAGATAATTCTTAATGACATTGGCTGTACGTTTGGGGTTGTTGTTCTGCTGAAGAAAACATTTGGATCCAATCAGAGACCTCCCTGATGATATTACATGATGGATAAGTATCTGCCTCTATATCTCAGCACTGAGGGAACCAATAATTCTGACCCAATTTCCACCTCCATTTGCTGAAATGCAGCCCCAAACTTACATGACCCTCCACTGTGCTTATGCATCACTATTGCCCACAGACACTCATTATTGTACTGCTCTCCAGCCCTTCAGTGAACAAAATCTCTTCTGTAATAACAACATTTTTCATATTTTAACTCAACCGTCCAGAGCACATCCTGCCAATTTTCTACACCCTGGTTCCTCTGTTTTAATGCATAGTTGAGTCACTTGGCCTTGTTTTGATGCGGAAGATATGGCTTTTTTGCCACAATTCTGCTATGAAGACCACTTCTGGCTAGTCTTCTCTGAACAGTAGATGAGTGAAGCTGAGTCCCACTGGTTGCTGCCAGTTCTGAGCTGATGGCACTGCTGGACATCTTCCGCTTTTGAAGGAAAGTAACCATAATGTGTCATACATCTGCTGCACTAAGTTTCCTTGGCCGACCACTGCATCTACTGACCTCAACGTTGCACATTTTCTTGTGCTTCTTCATAAGTGCTTGAATGACACATCTTGAACCCTCAATCTGCTTTGAAATTTGTGCCTTAGAGACCTTGCTGATGTAGTATAACTTCCTTGTGTATTCTTGCTCAGTCTTGCCATGGTGTATGACCAGACACCTGACTGTATTATTACAAAATCCCTGATTTTGCGCAGGTGTACCTAGAAGAATTGATGCTGTTTTAAAGTGAAAAGTTGGTCACACCAAATATTGATTGGATCTAGATTTTTCGTTTGTTCATTCACTTGTATTTTGTTAATTGATTAAATAAATCATTAACATTTCTATTTGTGAGGCGTTCTTCCTTTACAGCATTTTTTCTACACCTTTCTAAAAATTATTTTTATGTGATAGTGTCTGTTATTTGCTCATTAATAATCTGATATATCTTTTGGTATTTTGTGTATAGTTGTTTTTTTGCTGTTGGGGTAAATTGTAGGATATTGATTTCAGAGTGGTTTCCTGATCCTTTGATTGTAGGAATGAGTGGTATATATGTGCTAATAAATTAGGACAAAACGTAGGAAATTTAGGAAAAAACTGAACATCTCAGCAGCATAACATGCTGATTGTGATGTCATGAAGATGACTTGAATTTCCACCAATCAGAGATCAGCATGTTTCAGGTCACCCAGATAGAACAGTCCATGAAACATGAGTCACGGCCACTGTGAGGTCATAATGCTGATTAGAATTTCCACCAGTCAGAAAACAGAACCGCCCAGAAGAACCACCCAGGAGGTATGAGTCATCGCCACTGTGAGGTCATAATGCTGACCAATCACAGAGCAGCCACACCCAGATTTTCCACCAATCAGAGAGCAGCCACACCCAGATTTTCCACCAATCAGAGATCAGCAGTGGGTATAAATAGCCGCTGCCGCCTGCCCGGCTTAGCCTTGCACTGGTTGGGTCTCTCTTTTTTTCTCTCTCTTGGTATCTCCCGGTATCTCTCCTTCCCCTCTCTCTTCTCTCTCTCTCTCTTTGACCCAATGGCCCTCTTAAGGGCTACCCCAAATGTGTAAAAGATAGAACCAATATTTGTGTTGTTTGTCCGTTTTATGAGCCTGTGATTAACCCATTCCCACTCTTTGCCATATATATATATTATATACATAGTATGTGCAGGTGGGCCTTAAAGGGAATTTCCAGGACAAACATATTGGTGGCCTATCCCCTGGTTAGCTCATTAATATCTATAATATAACGGGAGATGCGGGTCTCTGTCCGAAGCCTCGATAGACTGCGCATGCGTGACACACAGTTTGGCTCCAGACAGAAGACCGCATCCAGCCTTTACAGGTAAGACAGTGGCGTACCGCTAATGGCGGCAGACCACGCCACTGCTATGGGGTCCGTGGCCGGAGGGGGCCCGTGAGGACAGCAAGCAGCGTGGGAACGAGGAGGATAGGTGAGTAGGAGGTTACGGCGGCAGAGGAGCGGGTTGCGGCAGTGGAAGAGCGGAGCACACGCTGTATCCGCAGCTGCAGCTACCACGTGTCCCCGCTGCTAAAGGGACATGAATGTTCTCTCTGAGGCCACTCCCATGGGCGTGGAGAAGACGGAATATTCATTCTCTTTAGTAGCGGGCACGGAGTAGTGCTGAGCCCCGGCTCCTGCTGTCAGTGCCCGCCGCTAAAGAGAAAGCATATTCACGCTTCTCCACGCCCATAGTCCCGGTGTGGAGAGGAGTGAATGTGTCGGCAGCAGCTCACCTCGGCTTCTGAGAGCGCACGCAGCTCAGATGCCGACATGAGCTGCTGCAGACAGGACTCAGCGCTGGAGCAGAGGTGAGGAAGGAAGGGGAGTATAAGTGTTTATTGTTTTAAGTGTGCAGTGATTGGGGGGATGAGGAAGCCACCCATGCCAGGACACTTGGATTGAGGAGGCCACACATACCAGGAATGGGGGATTGAGGAGGCCCCACATACCAGGAATGGGGGATTGAGGAGGCCACACAAACCAGGGATTAGGGGATTGAGGAGGCCACACATACCAGGATACCTGGATTGAGGAGGCCACACATACCAGGAATGGGGGATTGAGGAGGCCACACACACCAGGAATGGGGGATTGAGGAGGCCACACATACCAGGAATTGGGGATTGAGAAGGCCACACATACCAGGATTTGGGGATTGAGGAGGCCACACATACCAGGAATGGGGGATTGAGGAGGCCACATATACCAGGAATGGGGGATTGATGAGGCCACACATACCAGGATTGGGGGGTTGAGGAGGCCATACATACCAGGATTTGGGGATTGAGGAGGCCACACATGCCAGGATTTGGGGATTGAAAAGGCCACACATACCAGGATTGGGGGGTTGAGGAGGCCACACATACCAGGATTGGGGGGTGAGGGGTGCCACGCATACCAGGATTTGGGGGGTGAGGGGTGCCATGCATACCGGGATTGGGGGTGAGGGGTGCCACCCATACCGGGATTGGGAGTGAGGGATAGGGTGCCATGCATACCAGGATGAGGGATACCATACACACCAGGATAGGGATGAGGGGTGCCACATATACCAGGATTGGTGTTGAGGGGAGCCACGCATACCGGGATTGGGGATGAGGGGAGCCACGCATACCGGGATTGGGGATGAGGGGAGCCATGCATACCGGGATTGGGGGTGAGGGGTGCCACGCATACCGGGATTGGGAGTGAGGGATAGGGTGCCATGCATACCAGGATGAGGGATACCATACACACCAGGATAGGGATGAGGGGTGCCACGTATACCAGGATTGGTGTTGAGGGGAGCCACGCATACTGGGATTGGGGATGAGGGGAGCCACGCATACCGGAAATGGAGATGAGGGGAGTCACGCATACCGGAAATGGGGATGAGGGGAGCCACGCATACCGGAAATGGGGATGAGGGGAGACACACTTAACGGGATCGGGGATGAGGGGAGCCACGCATAACGGGATCGGGGATGAGGGGAGCCACGCATACCGGGATCGGGGATCAGGGGAGCCACGCATACCGGAATTGGATGGTGGGGACAGGATGGGGGCAGCACATACCAGCATGGGAGACCATATACCAATAAAAATGCTCGCCACCCGGGCCTAGAACGGGTTCAATAGCTAGTCAGATTTGTGGGGGTCCGGCACGTGACACCTCCACTACTCAGTCGTTTGAAACTCTGGCAGAGGTCAGATGTAAACATTGTTGAGGAGCTGAACATCACAGCTCTGGTCACTGTGTAGTGACTGCTACCTGGTGCTGCAGATCAGCTCCTATTACATGAATATTAGCTGACTTGCAGGACCCACAGTACAGTGAATGGAGCAGTGATGTTCAGATCTTCAAACTATTTACATCTGAGCATTGCAAACAACTGATGGGTAGAGCCAGTGCCGCGTGTCGGAGCCCACCGATCTGATATTGATAACCCATCCCCAGGATGGCAGCTCAGTAGATACCATACCAGGATGGGGGACATTATGCCAGAATGGGTACATTATACCAGAATGGGGACATTATATCAGAATTAGGTCATTATGCCAGAATGTGAGACACTGTAACAGAATGGAGTGCATTGTACCAGGATGGGGGACATTAAACCAGGGCGAGGGACATTAAACCAGTATGATGGTCATTAAACCAGGATGGGGACATTACACCAGAATGGGGACAGTATTCTAGTATGGGGACATTTTACCAAGATGAAGGACACTATATCAGAATGGGGACAATATATCAGAATGGGGACAATATACCAGGAAGGGGGACATTAAATCAGAATGGGGACATTATATCAGAATGGGGACATTATATCAGAATGGGGAAATTATACCAGAATTGGGGACATTATACCAGAATGGGGTACACCATACCCGGATGGGTGACACCATATCAGAATGGGGACATTATATCACAATGATGATGTTATACCAGGATGGGGGACATTATATCACAATGATGATATTATACCAGTATGAGGGATATTATAGCAGCATGGGGGACATTATGCCAGAACTGGAGATACTATACCAGGATGTGGGGCATTATACCAGCTTTGGGGACAGTATAGCAGAATTGGAAGCATTACACCAGCATGGGGGATATTATATCAGGTTAGAGACATTATACCAAAATGGGGACATTATATCAGAATGGGGACACTATACCAGGATGGGGACATTAAACCAGAATGAAGGAAATGATGCCAGAATGGGGACATTACCAGACAGGGGCACAGGTGGGGGAAAATGTTATAGCATAATGCCCAGCATGTGGGAGATTATTACAAGAAGGAGCCAGGATGGGGGACATTGCTACATAGGGAGAGAACACATATATCTTTATAGGATCCAGAACGCTACAAGGGCCCATACATCTGACCAACATGCAGGTGGGGGCCTATCAGACTCTAGTTACTCCACTGGGTGGGACCAGATCATTTCCAGGACTCCTTGTTCTTTACATTGAAGATAATTCTTAATGACATTGGCTGTACGTTTGGGGTTGTTGTTCTGCTGAAGAAAACATTTGGATCCAATCAGACACCTCCCTGATGATATTGCATGATGGATAAGTATCTGCCTCTATATCTCAGCATTGAGGGAACCAATAATTCTGACCCAATTTCCATCTCCATTTGCTGAAATGCAGCCCCAAACTTACAGGACCCTCCACCGTGCTTATGTATCACTATTGCCCACAGACACTCATTATTGTACTGCTCTCCAGCCCTTTAGTGAACAAAATCTCTTCTGTAATAACAACATTTTTCATATTTGGACTCAACCGTCCAGAGCACATCCTGCCAATTTTCTACACCCTGGTTCCTCTGTTTTAATGCATAGTTGAGTCACTTGGCCTTGTTTTGATGTGGAAGATATGGCTTTTTCGCCACAATTCTGCTATAAAGACCACTTCTGGCCAGTCTTCTCTGAACAGTAGATGAGTGAAGCTGAGTCCCACTGGTTGCTGCCAGTTCTGAGCTGATGGCACTGCTGGACATTTCCGCTTTTGAAGGAAAGTAACCATAATGTGTCATACATCTGCTGCACTAAGTTTCCTTGGCCGACCACTGCATCTACCGACCTCAACGTTGCACAATTTCTTGTGCTTCTTCATAAGTGCTTGAATGACACATCTTGAACCCTCAATCTTCTTTGAAATTTGTGCCTTAGAGACCTTGCTGATGTAGTATAACTTCCTTGTGTATTCTTGCTCAGTCTTGCCATGGTGTATGACCAGACACCTGACTGTATTATTACAAAATCCCTGACTTTGCGCAGGTGTACCTGGAATAATTGATGCTGTTTTAAAGTGAAAAGTTGGTCACACCAAATATTAATTGGATCTAGATTTTTCGTTTGTTCATTCACTTTGTATTTTGTTAATTGATTAAATAAATCATTAACATTTCTATTTTTGAAGCGTTCTTACTTTACAGCATTTTTTCTACACCTTTCTAAAAATTATTTTTATGTGATAAGTGTCTTTTATTTGCTCATTAAGAATCTGATATATCTTTTGGTATTTTGTGTATAGTTGTTTTTTTGCTGTTGGGGTAAATTGTAGGATATTGATTTCAGAGTGGTTTCCTGGTCCTTTGATTGTAGGAATGAGTGGTATATGTGTGCTAATAAATTAGTACAAAACGTAGGAAATTTAGGAAAAAACTGAACATCTCAGCAGTAGTGTTGAGCGAACATGCTCGACACTGCTCGGTACTCGCCCGAGCATCACGCTACTCGGGATGTTCGGCGAGCACCGAGCATTTCCGGGTTACTTGGGCGGGAGCTCGGGTCTCCGCCCTGCATGTTTGGCGCTCTTTACAGAGCCAATGAACATGCAGGGATTGCCAGCCAGTCACTGTAATGCTGCAGCCATGTTGGTTGTGGGCATTACAGTGATTGGCTGGCCGCACAGCGTCACCTCGAGTATTTAAAACCGGGCGCCGCCATCTTGGACACAGTCGCTCCAGATTAGACAGTGTAGGGACAGCGCTGCTGATTTAGGGAGAGATATAAACTGTGAAATAGTTAGTGTAGGGTCTGTAAAGGCTGCCAGAACAAACAAACAGTCCTTTTCAGGACTAATATCCATCCCAGATACCAGGCAGGCAGGCTGTATAGGAGACACAGTGGTTATACCAGCAAACGCTGCATTACAGTCCTGTGTGCTCCTGTTGCCGAAATTGCTGGACTTAGCACCAGGTGTCGGGGGCCAGGAAAAATCCTTTTTTTTCATCTAAATCCTCCTTTTTTTTTCCTCCTTCACACTGTACAAATACCCGTCTTATTAACCTTTTGGTGTGTCGTCCCCCCCCAAAAAAAAGCGTGTCTCTGATTTTTCGACACAAACTGTTGAAAATAGTCTGGTGTAGGCTAGAGAAACAGAAGTGTTGTTTTGCACTTCCACGGTTCAAACCTCTGTATTATCCATTTTGGGCCATTTGTATCTAAAAAAAAAACAGTTTGAGTGTGTCGCTCACTGTTCAGCCGCAAATCTATATATTTAAAAAAGTCTGGTATACCCTAGTAAACAATAACTGAGGTTTTGCCATCCCACGGTAAAAAATCTCTATTCTTCAGGTTTTGGTATATTTTCCGTAAAGAAAAACAGTAGTGTCTCCTGACTGTTGTGACACAAAAATATATCTGTTGAAAATAGTCTTGTGTAGGCCTGACATCCCAGTGTGGTTTCGCAGTTCCACGGGTCAAATCGCTGTACTATCCAGTTTTGGGCCTTTGGTATCTAAATAAAAAGCAGTTTGAGTGTGTCGCTCACTGTTCAGCCGCAAATATATCTATTTAAAAAAGTGTGGTATACCCCAGTAAACAATAACTGTGGTTTTCCTCTTCCACGGTTCTAATCTACTCTTTATTACCCTTTTTCCATTGATAGTGCAAGTGTAAGCTATTTTACTTCATTTACAATGGGCAAGGCGCGTGGCAAGGGACGTGGAAGTGGACGTTCTGGTGATGGTTCGTGCAGAGGACGGGGACGTGGCCAAAGTGAAAATGTGCCACAACCAACAGCCACATCTTCTCGCTCCCACTTCTTGACCGAATTACTAGGGAAGCACAGAACAACACCAGTATTGAGAACTGATCAGTGTGAACAGGTTATTAATTGGATAGCAGATAATACTTCCAGTTACCTGGGCACCACCACCTCCGGTCTGTCTTCCACACGGTCAACTCTTAGTAGCCGTGAGTCTTGACTGCATACTCCTCCTCACCCTGATGCTCCTTCCTCCCACCATGACGAGTGTCGTCAGACAGCAAGTGATCCCACACTTGGACACTCTGAAGAGCTGTTCACTGGTCCATTTCCATATTTGGGCCCCTCGCCTGATACGCTTGAAGTGGTGGAAGAGGAGATCCCATGTTGCGATGCCCAAATATTTGAACAGCCACGGCCACAGGAAGTCGACGTTGGCAATCTGTCACAAGAGGTGGACGATGACGAGACACAATTGCCAGGAAGTGAGGAGGAGGATCGTGGTGCGCAAGTGGAAGAGGAGGAGGTGGTGGATGATCTAGTAACTGACCCAACGTGGAAGGAGGACATGCAGAGTGAGGCCAGCAGCACACAGGGGGAGGGAGGCAGAGTACCCCAACAGGCAGGAAGAAGCAGTGTGGTGGCCGCAGACAGAAGGCAGGCAACCATTCCCCGTAACACCAACACGAGGGACGTTGCCAGTACAAGGGGTAGGTCTTCCAGAGTCTGGAATTTTTTTAAAGACTCTGCTGATAACCCCAAAAAGGCCATATGTTCCACCTGCCATGCCAGCATCAGCAGGGGTGACAAAACTACCAGCCTGACCACCACCAGCATGATCAGGCACATGGCAGCAAAGCGCCCGACTTTGTGGAGCGAAACCCAGGGTCCACGACCAGTGTCAGCGGGTGTCACCACTGCTTCTTCCACTGTTGTGCGTGCAATAGAACCCCCTGTTGTGTGTGCAAGGCAATCCCCTGTCCATACTGCATGTAAAGATGCCCCCTCCTCTCAGTCTTCACTTGTTATGGCAGTTTCTCAAGAAACAGCATCAACGTCCACGTCCACGTCCCACCGCAGCGTTCAATTGTCCATATCCCAGACCTTTGAACGAAAGCGGAAATTCGCAGCTAACGCCCCACAGGCCACAGTCCTAAATTCGCACATTTCACGACTGCTTGCGTTGGAAATGCTGCCTTTTAGTCTGGTGGAGACGGAATCCTTCCGCAATCTTATGGCGGTGGCCGTCCCTCGGTACTCGGTCCCCAGCCGACGCTATTTTGCCCGGTGTGCCATCCCCGCACTACACAAGCACGTGTCCCAAAGCATCTGCCGTGCCCTCAACAACGCAGTTACTGGGAGAGTCCACCTGACAACGGACACGTGGACAAGTGCTTGTGGCCAGGGACGGTACATCTCTCTGACGGCACACTGGGTAAATATAGTGGAAGCCGGGACCCAGTCGGACCTTGGGACGGAACACATCCTCCCCACACCGAGGATTGCGGGCCCTATGTCAGTCAGAGTTGCCCCCACAGTGTACAGCTCCTGCGCATCCTCCTCCTCCTCCTCCTCATGTTCAGCCTCCCTCTCAGATAGCACCACATCAGTTACAAGCTGGAAGCATTGCAGTACTGCCTCCGCCAAGCGGCAACAGGCTGTGCTGAAACTCATAAGCTTAGGTGATAAACCTCACACTGCTTGTGAGTTGTGGACAGCTGTGAAAGAGCAGGCAGATCTGTGGCTGAGACCGCTGAACCTACATCCCGGCATGGTCGTGTGTGACAATGGCCGTAACCTGGTGGCGGCTCTGAGGCGAGGTGAGATCACACACGTACCATGCCTGGCTCATGTGCTTAACCTCGTGGTTCAGCGGTTTCTTAAATCGTACCCAGAGTTGCCAGATCTGCTCGTGAAAGTACGCCGCCTGTCAGCTCATTTTCGCAAGTCGGCTACAGCTTCCGCCGCCCTTGCTGTGTTGCAGCAGCGTTTGCAGCTTCCGGCACACCGACTGGTGTGTGATGTCCCCACACGTTGGAACTCTACCCTCCACATGTTGCAAAGGATTTGTGAGCAGAAGAGAGCAGTTGTGGAGTACAAGCTGCAACAAGGCCGTCGATATTCAGGTCAGACTCCACACATAAGACCTCAGGAGTGGACCTGGATGTTTGACATATGTACCATCCTCACAAACTTTGAGGAGGCCACCAAGATGGTGAGTGGCGATGACGCCATCATTAGTGTCAGCATCCCACTTGTCTGTCTTTTGCAACGCTCTCTGCAGAGAATTAAAGAGGAGGCATTGCAGCCAGAGTATGATGAGATGGATCAAGAAGCCGTAGCGGGCGATTACACACAGCCCAGCCTCATCTCATCCCAACGTGCATTGGGGGACAATGAGGGAGAGGAGGAGGAGGAGGAGGAAGAACAGGAGCTGCTATCATGCGTTGTAGACGGTAGTACCTGTACATACCGTCGGTTCAGCGTGGGTGGCCTGAGGACAGGGGGGAGGAGGAAGAGGAGGAGGAGGAGGAGAGCATGGTCAGTCGTCATCTTGGTGAGGACACAGAAATCTTGCCCGTTACCAGTCTGGCACTCATGGCTGACTTTATGTTACGCTGCCTTAACCGTGACCCTCGCGTTGTCAAAATGTTGGGTGACAGTCATTACTGGTTGGTGACACTTGTGGACCCCCGCTACAAGGAGAACTTTCAGTCTCTTATTCCTGTGGTGGAGAGGTCTACAAAAATGGGGCAGTATCAGAAGGCCCTTGCTGCAGAACTCTTAAAAAAATTCCCATCTGAACACGCTAGCGGCAGAGGTCACAGTTCGTAGCCCAACCAAGGCGTACAGGCGAGAGAGATGCAACTCCAATCCAGCAGAGGCAGGGGAACACTGTCAACGTTCTGGGACAGTTTTCTGACACCCGCCCAGCTTACAGGCCCTGAGGCGCGGGGTACTCTCACAAGGAGTGGAAAGTTTCAAAAGATGGTGAGGGAGTACCTTGCCGACCCTACCAGCGTCCTCCGTGATTCCTCTGTGCCTTTTAATTATTGGGTTTACAAGCTGGACACTTGGAATGAACTCGCTCTGTACGCCTTGGAGGTCCTGGCCTGCCCTGCCGCTAGCGTGTTATCGGAGCGTGTTTTTAGTGCCGCTGGGGGAATTATAACTGATAAGCGCACTCGCCTGTCAACTGACAATGCTGACAAGCTGGCCCTTATCAAAATGAACAAGGGCTGGATTGGGCCAGACTTCTCATCACCACCAAATGACAGCAGAGTAACATAAAGTCAAATCCACTCTGTTATTTCGGGAGGTGTATTCATGTGCACCGCTTCACACCCACACATGGGTATACGCTTCCTCGTTTCGGCTGTTTTATCTTCTTCTCCTTATCCTCAGCCTCCACCACCACTATACCACCAGGGTGCCAGCATTGCAAGTTCCTCCGTCCTTATTTTTGGCAGCTTTTGCTTGCAAGGCATAAGCAAATACTATGGGACACCCACTCCCCAATAATGGGACTTATGTTTGTAATATGCTGTACTGCATGGCTCTTGTAAGGGGCATTGCAAGTTGCTCCGTCCTGTCCTAATTTTTGGCAGCTTTTGCTTGGAAAGCATAAGCAAATACTATGGGAGACCCACTCCCCAATAATGGGACTTATGTTTGTAATATACTGTACTGCATGTGACGCGCCCCCTGGGCCGTGTGTACACATGTGTGGGATACCCGGTGCCGGGTCTCTGGGGTCTGTAGTCTCCGTGGCGGTGACCCGGTCCCGTGGCTCAGGCTGGTCAAACCAGTGGCAATCTTTCTTAGGTTTTGAGGTTAATTGTCCGACTGCGCCACCCGTGGATTGCGGTCAGGGAGTACCACCGCTGTGAGGCAGACCGCTGAGGCTGGTGTTGTGTGCGCAGCAGAGAATGGGATAACTCCCCACGGGAGGAGTATAGCCTCAGGGCAGTGAGTGTGGATGATGGGGGTGATGGTGCACGAGCGCAGCAGGAACGACTCAGAGTCTTTGCAGTGCAGTTCAGGGTCTTTACTGATGATTATAAGGTAGACCCTCCCGGGAGTACTGGCTAGCATAAGAGGCTTGGTCAGTCTGTGAGCAAGCAGGAGTTCCCCTGGCCAGGTGGAGTTGTAGGCCTCCCCGTCTGTCTGCACTCTTCCTGGCTACCTTGCTGTAAGCGGGTAGAAGTACCCCACATCCCTGCGTGCACTGTGTAGTGCTCACCCGTATGGCTGGTGACTTGGGGCCTTCTGTTAGCCTCCGCTCCACGACGGCGGTGCTGGTCCCTTGCTTGTGACTGAGCCTCCGGGCTTCTATGGCCAGAGGACCTGAAATCCCCTGCCGGCTGGTTTCTGCTGCTGGATATATAAGTCCTCACAGCCTCAGACTCCTGTGTCCGGTTCCTATTGTCTTCTGCCAGGGCGAGCTCTGCTCAGCTTCCAGCCCCTGGTCTTTAGCTCCTAGCTCCTACAGAACTCCTTGCTGTTACTTTCCCTTGCTCTCACTCTGACTCTGACTGTTCTCTGATTCACTCAACCCCGCCCCAGATCCAGTTTATAAGGGCAGAATTCTCCCCTCCCAGGACTGGGGCAGGAGGATGTTGCATGTTTAAGGGATCCTGACCAGGAAACCTCCCACTTGCTCTCCGACGTAATGTCTCTATTACTGTGGTGACCAGACCCCTGTGGTGCCACACATGGCTCTTGTAAGGGGCATTGCAGCTCCTCATAATTTTTGGAAAGCCTTCCATTCACTGCTTAGGCCAACAGTGCACAGGAGACCCAGTTGCTATAAATGGAAAAAAAGGTTTAGTTAACGCACTCTGACCTCCATGTCATTTCCAAGGGGCATTGGAGTGCCTCGAAATTTTTGGTAGGTATTGCACTCACTGTATGCCCTATAACTGTGTAGCCGAACCGCTCCTTTTGTTACAGAAACATATCCTACAAGACATATCTGGTTGACTGGCCTGATATTGATGTGAATGGTCCCTGTTCCTCCTGCTCTTTCTCCTTTGCCACTACCTCATCCATCATTTATCACCTGAAACTTTGTTTTAATGGGAGTCATAGAACTTGGATAGTAGCAGGAAAACATCCAGCAATCTTCGGAGGAGGTAGGATATGCGCCAAAACGCTGACCACCTCAGGCCTAGCCGCTACTACATACATGCGCTTGCATTACAACAAAACAAAGCAGATGCTAACCTTGGCACTCTCAACTCCCCTGATGGAGAAGCCAGGGCCCACCGGAGGAGTCTGATAGTCCGGTGGGCTCGGCCAATGCTGCCCTAAAGCAGGCCAGGCTAAGAAAAGTGTGGGAAAGGTTACCGGGACAAATAGGGGTGGCTGGGGACCGAGTATGGACACCCGGCCACCACCTGGAGGCTGGGGAGCAAGCGGGGACACCCGGCCACCAGGCGGCTGGGGACTGAGTATGGATACCAGGCCGCCGACACAGCCATGGCGTGGTGGCCAGATTCCGCCTCCACATGCCTAAAAGGCCCAATTTAAAGTGCAAGCAAGCAAGCAGTATGGTATTGCAGCCTGGGGGTGGGTGGGTGGCAGGCTGCATACTTGCGCTTGCATTGCAAGGAATGGGAGAGGTACAATTGAACACTGCCCTGGGACAAGGACTTGAATGGGGATAGTTGCAAGTCTGCAACGACAGGTGCAAGGTGGGAGGCATCTTCGCATGTACCATGAACAGGGGTTTGGCATGCACACACTACAGCGGAATAGGCTCTCCTTCCCACTAAATGCACTGGGGAGGGCACGGGTAATGTTTTGGTATACGCGCTTAATCTTATGTATAAGGCACACCAGGACAAATAGGGGCGGCTGGGGACTGAGTATGGATACCTCGCTGCCGAAGCAGCCATGAGGTAGTGGCCAGCTTCGGCCTCCTCCAAACTAAAAGGCCCTATTTTAAGTGCAAGCTAGCAGTATGGAATTGCAGTCTGGGGGTGGGTGGGTGGCAGGCTGCACACTTACACTTGCATTAAAAGAAAACATAGCAGATGCTAACTTCTGTCATCATCATCATGCTCCTCACCTTGGCACTCTCAACTCCACCGATGGAGAAGTCAGGGCCCACCGGAGGAGTCTGGTTCTCTGGTGGGCTCGTCCAATGCTGCCTAAAGCAGGCCGGGCTAAGAAAAGTGTGTGGGGGGATGTTCCAAGGAGAAATAGGGGCGGCTGGGGACCGTTTATGGACACCCGGCTGCCCCCAGACGGCTGGGGACCGTGTGTGGACACCCGGCCGCGGGGCGGCTGGGGACCGAGTATGGACACCCGGCCGCCGGGCGGCTGGGGACTGAGTATGGATTCCAGGCCGCCAACACAGCCATGACGTGGTGGCCAGATTCCGCCTCCACATGCCTAAAAGGCCCAATTTCAAGTTCAAGCAAGCAAGCAGTATGGTATTGCAGCCTGGGGGTGGGTGGGTGGCAGGCTGCATACTTGCGCTTGTATTGCAAGGAATGGGGGAGGTACAATTGAACACTGCCCTGGGACTAGAACTTGCATGGGGATAGTTGCAAGTCTGCATCTTCTGATGCGGCAAGGATCACTTATGATGGGCACACTTCTAGACAGTGACCTGGGAGTCAGAGATGCTTCCAGGGGTCTTCCCCATGCTGTTCCCATGTCTTTTCAGCACTTTATGCATGTGTCACACAGCACATGGCCAGATAAGGTTGTAAAATGTTAAAATGACATTTCCCGGTGAATGCATTTGTCATAGTTGAAAGCAATACAAAAGTGTAAAAACGCATAAAAAATGCTACTTGTGAACATAGCCGAAGGTGTGGAGGAGTATTTTTGTTTTTGGTCATTTATTTTAACTTATACACAAGTCTTTTCCCTGGAAAGGATGTTCCTTAACGTTTCACTTTCGTTTTTGAACGTTTTATTGTGAGCCCGTAAAAGTGGCTTAATACCTCTGACCACGTTGTTGACAGCAGTGACCTGGGGGTCAGAAATGCTTCCTGGGGCGATCCCCATGCTGTTCCCATGTCATTTGAGCACTGTCACTATCGTTTTGGGCACTTGTTAGGCTTTTAAAAGACTGCCGGGGGTGCCACCGCAAAAATGCTCGAGTCTCCCATAGACTAACATTGGGCTCGTTGCTCGGGTCGAGCACCCGAGTATCACGGCGAACTCGGCCCGAGCTTCGAGCACCCGAGCATTTTAGTGCTCGCTCAACACTACTCAGCAGTAATAACATGCTGATTGTGATGTCATGAAGATGACTTGAATTTCCACCAATCAGAGATCAGCATGTTTCAGGTAACCCAGATAGAACAGTACATGAAACATGAGTCACGGCCACTGTGAGGTCATAATGCTGATTAGAATTTCCACCAGTCAGAAAACAGAACCGCCCAGAAGAACCACCAAGGAGGTATGAGTCATCGCCACTGTGAGGTCATAATGCTGACCAATCACAGAGCAGCCACACCCAGATTTTCCACCAATCAGAGAGCAGCCACACCCAGATTTTCCACCAATCAGAGATCAGCAGTGGGTATAAATAGCCGCTGCCGCCTGCCCGGCTTAGCCTTGCACTGGTTGGGTCTCTCTTTTTTTCTCTCTCTCTTGGTATCTCCGGGTATCTCTCCCTCCCCTCTCTCTTCTCTCTCTCTCTTTGACCCAACGGCCCTCTTAAGGGCTACCCCAAATGTGTAAAAGATAGAACCAATATTTGTGTTGTTTGTCCGTTTTATGAGCCTGTGATTAACCCCTTCCCACTCTTTGCCATATATATATATATATATATATATATATATTATATACATAGTATGTGTAGGTGGGCCTTAAAGGGAATTTCCAGGACAAACATATTGATGGCCTATCCCCTGATTAGCTCATTAATATCAGATTTGTGGGGGTCACGTGGGACCTCCACTACTCAGTTGTTTGAAACTCTGGCAGAGGTCAGATGTAAACATTGTTGAGGAGCTGAACATCACAGATCTGGTCACTGTGTAGTGGCTGCTACCTGGTGCTGCAGATCAGCTCCTATTACATGAATATTAGCTGACTTGCAGGACCCACAGTACAGTGAATGGAGCAGTGATGTTCAGATCTTCAAACTATTTACATCTGAGCGTTGCAAACAAGTGATGGGTAGAGCCACTGCCGTGTGTCGGAGCCCACCGATCTGATATTGATAATCCATCCCCAGGATGGCAGCTCAGTAGATACCATATCAGGATGGGGGACATTATGCCAGAATGGGTACATTATACCAGAATGGGGACATTATATCAGAATTAGGTCATTATGCCAGAATGTGAGACACTGTAACAGAATGGAGTGTATTGTACCAGGATTGGGGACTTTAAACCAGGGCGAGGGACATTAAACCAGTATGATGGGCTTTAAACCAGGATGGGGGCATTATACCAGAGTGGGGACACTATACTAGTATAGGGACATTTTACCAAGATGAAGGACACTATATCAGAATGGGGACAATATATCAGAATGGGGACAATATACCAGGAAGAGGGACATTAAATCAGAATGGGGACATTATATCAGAATGGGGAAATTATATCAGAATTGGGGACATTATACCAGAATAAGGGACACTATACCAGAATGGGGTACACCATACCCGGATGGGTGACACTATATCAGAATGGGGACATAATATCACAATGATAATGTTATACCAGGATGGGGGACACTATATCACAATGATGATATTATATCAGTATGGGGGATATTATAGCAGCATGGGGGACATTATGCCACAACTGGAGATACTATACCAGGATGTGGGGCATTATACAAGCTTTAGGGACATTATAGCAGAATTGGGAGCACTACACCAGCATGGGGGATATTATACCAGGTTAGAGACATTATACCAAAATGGGGACATTATATCAGAATGGGGACACTGTACCAGGATGGGGACATTAAACCAGAATGAAGGAAATGATGCCAGAATGGGGACATTACCAGACAGGGGCACAAGTGGGGGAAAATGTTATAGCATAAGGCCCAGCATGTGGGAGATTATTAGAAGAAGGAGCCAGGATGGGGGACATTACTACATAGGGAGAGAACACATATACTGTATCTTTATAGGATCCAGAACGCTACAAGGGCCCATACATCTGACCGACATGCAGGTGGGGGCCTATCAGACTCTAGTTACTCCACTGGGTGGGACCAGATCATTTCCAGGACTCCTTGTTCTTTACATTGAAGATAATTCTTAATGACATTGGCTGTACGTTTGGGGTTGTTGTTCTGCTGAAGAAAACATTTGGATCCAATCAGACACCTCCCTGATGATATTGCATGATGGATAAGTGTCTGCCTCTATATCTCAGCATTGAAGGAACCAATAATTCTGACCCAATTTCCACCTCCATTTGCTGAAATGCAGCCCCAAACTTACAGGACCCTCCACCGTGCTTATGCATCACTATTGCCCAGACACTCATTATTGTACTGCTCTCCAGCCCTTCAGTGAACAAAATCTCGTCTGTAACAACAAAATTTTTCATATTTGGACTCAACCGTCCAGAGCACATCCTGCCGATTTTCTACACCCTGGTTCCTCTGTTTTAATGCATAGTTGAGTCACTTGGCCTTGTTTTGATGTGGAAGATATGGCTTTTTCACCACAATTCTGCTATGAAGACCACTTCTGGCCAGTCTTCTCTGAACAGTAGATGAGTGAAGCTGAGTCCCACTGGTTGCTGCCAGTTCTGAGCTGATGGCACTGCTGGACACCTTCCGCTTTTGAAGGAAAGTAACCGTAATGTGTCATACATCTGCTGCACTAAGTTTCCTTGGCCGACCACTGCATCTACTGACCTCAACGTTGCACATTTTCTTGCTTCTTCATAAGTGCTTGAATGACACATCTTGAACCCTCAATCTGCTGTGAAATTTGTGCCTTAGAGACCTTGCTGATGTAGTATAACTTCCTTGTGTATTCTTGCTCAGTCTTGCCATGGTGTATGACCAGACACCTGACTGTATTATTACAAAATCCCTGACTTTGCGCCGGTGTACCTGGAATAATTGATGCTGTTTTAAAGTGAAAAGTTGGTCACACCAAATATTAATTGGATCTAGATTTTTCGTTTGTTCATTCACTTTGTATTTTGTTAATTGATTAAATAAATCATTAACATTTCTATTTTTGAAGCGTCCTTACTTTAGAGCATTTTTTCTACACCTTTCTAAAAATTATTTTTATGTGATAGTGTCTTTTATTTGCTCATTAATAATCTGATATATCTTTTGGTATTTTGTGTATAGTTGTTTTTTTGCTGTTGGGCTAAATTGTAGGATATTGATTTCAGAGTGGTTTCCTGATCCTTTGATTGTAGGAATGAGTGGTATATATGTGGTAATAAATTAGGACAAAACGTAGGTAATTTAGGAAAAAACTGAACATCTCAGCAGTAATAACATGCTGATTGTGATGTCATGAAGATGACTTGAATTTCCCCCAATCAGAGATCAGCATGTTTCAGGTCACCCAGATAGAACAGTCCATGAAACATGAGTCACGGCCACTGTGAGGTCATAATGCTGATTAGAATTTCCACCAGCCAGAAAACAGAACCGCCCAGAAGAACCACCCAGGAGGTATGAGTCATCGCCACTGTGAAGTCATAATGCTGACCAATCAGAGAGCAGCCACACCCAGATTTTCCACCAATCAGAGATCAGCAGTGGGTATAAATAGCCGCTGCCGCCTGCCCGGCTTAGCCTTGCACTGGTTGGGTCTCTCTTTTTTTCTCTCTCTTGGTATCTCCCGGTATCTCTCCCTCCCCTCTCTCTTCTTTCTCACTCTTTGACCCAACGGCCCTCTTAAGGGCTACCCCAAATGTGTAAAAGATAGAACCAATATTTGTGTTGTTTGTCTGTTTTATGAGCCTGTGATTAACCCCTTCCCACTCTTTGCTATATATATATATTATATACGTAGTATGTGCAGGTGGGCCTTAAAGGGAATTTAAAGGACAAACATATTGATGGCCTATCCCCTGGTTAGCTCATTAATATCAGATTTGTGGGGGTCCGACACGTGGCACCTCAACTACTCAGTTGTTTGAAACTCTGGCAGAGGTCAGATGTAAACATTGTTGTGGAGCTGAACATCACAGCTCTGGTCACTGTGTAGTGGCTGCTACCTGGTGCTGCAGATCAGCTCCTATTACATGAATATTAGCTGACTTGCAGGACCCACAGTACAGTGAATGGAGCAGTGATGTTCAGATCTTCAAACTATTTACATCTGAGCGTCGCAAACAAGTGATGGGTAGAGCCAGTGCCGCGTGTCGGAGCCCACCGTTCTGATATTGATAACCCATCCCCAGGATGGCAGCTCAGTAGATACCATACCAGGATGGGGGACATTATGCCAGAATGGATACATTATACCAGAATGGGGACATTATATCAGAATTAGGTCATTATGCCAGAATGTGAGACACTGTAACAGAATGGAGTACATTGTACCAGGATGGGGGACATTAAACCAGGGCGAGGGACATTAAACAGTATAATGGTCATTAAACCAGGATGGGGGGCATTATACCAGGATGGGGACATTATACCAGAATGGGGACACTATACTAGTATGGGGACATTTTACCAAGATGAAGGACACTATATCAGAATGGGGACAATATATCAGAATGGGGACAATATACCAGGAAGGGGGACATTAAATCAGAATGGGGACATTATATCAGAATGGGGAAATTATACCAGAATTGGGGACATTATACTAGAATAAGGGACACTATACCAGAATGGGGTACACCATACCCAGATGGGTGACACTATATCAGAATGGGAACATTATATCACAATGATGATGTTATACCAGGATGGGGGACATTATATCACAATGATGATATTATACCAGTATAAGGGATATTATAGCAGCATGGGGGACATTATGCCAGAACTGGAGATACTATACCAGGATGTGGGGCATTATACCAGCTTTGGGGACATTATAGCAGAATTGGGAGCATTACACCATCATGGGGGATATTATACCAGATTAGAGATATTATACCAAAAGGGGGACATTATATCAGAATGGATACACTATTCCAGGATGGGGACATTAAACCAGAATGAAGGAAATGATGCCAGAATGAGGACATTACCAGACAGGGGCACAGGTGGGGGAAAATGTTATAGCATAAGGCCCAGCATGTGGGAGATTATTACAAGAAGGAGCCAGGATGGGGGACATTACTACATAGGGAGAGAACACATATATCTTTATAGGATCCAGAACACTACAAGGGCCCATACATCTGACCAACATGCAGGTGGGGGCCTATCAGACTCTCGTTACTCCACTGGGTGGGACCATATCATTTCCAGGACTCCTTGTTCTTTACATTGAAGATAATTCTTAATGACATTGGCTGTACGTTTGGGGTTGTTGTTCTGCTGAAGAAAACATTTGGATCCAATCAGACACCTCCCTGATGATATTGCATGATGGATAAGTATCTGCCTCTATATCTCAGCATTGAGGGAACCAATAATTCTAACCCAATTCCCACTTCCATTTGCTGAAATGCAGCCCCAAACTTACAGGACCCTCCACCGTGCTTATGCATCACTATTGCCCACAGACACTCATTATTGTACTGCTCTCCAGCCCTTCAGTGAACAAAATATCTTCTGTATTAACAACATTTTTCATATTTTGACTCAACCGTCCAGAGCACATCCTGCCAATTTTCTACACCCTGGTTCCTCTGTTTTAATGCATAGTTGAGTCACTTGGCCTTGTTTTGATGTGGAAGATATGGCTTTTTCGCCACAATTCTGCTATGAAGACCACTTCTGGCCAGTCTTCACTGAACAGTAGATGAGTGAAGCTGAGTCCCACTGGTTGCTGCCAGTTCTGAGCTGATGGCACTGCTGGACATCTTCCGCATTTGAAGGAAAGTAACCATAATGTGTCATACATCTGCTGCACTAAGTTTCCTTGGCCGACCACTGCATCTACTGACCCCAACGTTGCACATTTTCTTGCTTCTTCATAAGTGCTTGAATGACACATCTTGAACCCTCAATCTGCTTTGAAATTTGTGCCTTAGAGACCTTGCTGATGTAGTATAACTTCCTTGTGTATTCTTGCTCAGTCTTGCCATGGTGTATGACCAGACACCTGACTGTATTATTACAAAATCCCTGACTTTGCGCAGGTGTACCTGGAATAATTGATGCTGTTTTAAAGTGAAAAGTTGGTCACACCAAATATTAATTGGATCTAGATTTTTCGTTTGTTCATTCACTTTGTATCACTTTGTGTTTTGTTAATTGATTAAATAAATCATTAACATTTCTATTTTTGAAGCGTTCTTACTTTACAGCATTTTTTCTACACCTTTCTAAAAATTATTTTTATGTGATTGTGTCTTTTATTTGCTCATTAATAGTGTTGAGCGATACCTTCCGATATCAAGAAATATCGTATCGGATTGGATCGGACCGATACCCAAAAAGTATCGGATATCGCCTATTCCGATACCGGAAACCAATGCAAGTCAATGGGACAGAAATATCGGAATGAAAATAAACCCTTTCTTTCCTTGCAGGTTAATTCTACATGAAGTAAAACAACTAAGAATAATGTAGAATGTATTGCGCGAAAAGCCGGCAATTCAGCAGCGGCATACACCGGTACCCGACAATTTACAACAGAAAGAATAGAGCTTCACACATAGATTAGATAGATAGAAACATGTCAGTCAAATATATATGAAGTACTGTGACAGTGTTGCTTACTGTACTTGTCATTTAGTGTAAAGGATTTATTAAAAAAAATAGTAGTGTTTTCATGCACTGTCTCTTTAAAAAAGCCGGCAGTCAATTCAGCAGCGGTACCCGACAATTTAGAATAGAAGGAATAGAGAATCATACATAGATTAGATAGATAGAAACATGTCAGTCACATATATATGAAGTACAGTGACAGTGTTGATTACTGTACTTGTCATTTAGTGTTAAAATAAAGGATTTATTTTAAAAAAAATTGGCGTGGGGTTCCCCGTAATTTTAGGCTCTAGCGGAGGTTAAGCAGACGGCTGGGGCAGATGTTTAAAGCCTGGGAAGGGGGTAATACCCACGGAGCTTCCCAGGCTACTAATATCAGCCCCCAGCTGAATACCTAGTCTTTACTAGCTATTAAAATGGGGGACCCCCCAAAAAAATGACATGGGGTCCCCCCTAATTTAATAGCTAGCAAAGGCTAGGCAGACAGCTGGGGGCTGATATTAATAGCCCAGGAAGGGTGCCATGAATATTGGCCCCCTCCCAGGCTAGAAACACCAGCCGTCAGCCACCCCAGAAATGGCGCATCCATAGGATGCGCCAATTCTGGCATTTAGCCTCGCTCTTCCCACTGCCCTGTAGCGGTAGCAGTGGGGTAATAGGGTTGGGGTTGATGTCAGCTTATAATGCCAGCTGACATCAAACCCAGGTTAGTAATGGAGAGGCGTCTATAAGACACCCCCATTACTAACCCCATAGTCAAAGTTAAAAAAAACCACAAACACCCAGAATAAAGTCCTTTAATTGAAATAAACACACAATTCTTTATTGTTCTAAATTAAACTCTACTTACCATCACGCCCATTCCAGCTGAAGCCAACGATCTCCTGCAATAAAAGAAAAATAATAAAGCAACATCATCCTTACCTTTCCATGGTTCCCACGACAGCTTCAGCTCTGCTACATCGAGATGACAGGCTGGACCGCAGCAGAGCGCTACCATCCAGCCTGTCATCCCGCGGACACTGAGAAGCGCAGGCTTGCTTGCGCTCCTCAGTGTCTCGCTGTGACGGCATAAAGATGAGCCGAGGTCATGTCCAATGAACTCAGCTCACCTCATGCACGTCACTGACAGCGTGGGAAAATTCTCCTGCACTCAGCACTTAGAATTCTCCCACGCTGTCAGTGACGTGCATGAGGTGAGCCGAGTTCATTGGACATGACCTCGGCTCATCTTTATGCCGTCACAGCGAGACACTGAGGAGCGCAAGCAAGCCTGCACTTCTCAGTGTCCGCGGGATGACAGGCTGGATGGCAGCGTTCTGCTGCGGTCCAGCCTGTCATCTCGATGTAGCAGAGCTGAAGCTGTCGTGGGAACCATGGAACTGTAATGATGAGTTTGCTTTATTATTTTTCTTTTATTGCAGGAGATCGTTGGCTTCAGCTGGAATGGGCGTGATGGTAAGTATGGTTTAATTTAGAACAATAAAGAATTGTGTGTTTATTTCAATTAAAGGACTTTTTTCTGGGTGTTGTGTTTTTTTTAAATACTTTACTAGAAATTCATGGTGGTCATGTCTAATATTGGCGTGACCCCATGAATTTCAGGCTTAGGGCCAGCTGATAATGCCAAGCTGGCCCTAACCCCTTTATTACCCAGTGAGCCACCGCACCAGGGCCCTGGATGAGTTGGGTACAGCGCCAGAAGATGGCACTTCTATGAACGCGCCATTTTCCGGGGTGGCTGCGGACTGCAATTTGCAGCGGGGGTGGCCCAGAAAGCTTGGGCCTCCCAGCGCTGCGGATTCCAGCCCCCAGCTGCCTAGTTGTACCTGGCTGGATACAAAAACAGGGCGAAGCCCCACGTCAATTTTTTTTAAATTATTTCATGAAATAATTAAAAAAAAAAGGGCTTCCCTATATTGTTGTGTCCGGCCAGGTACAAATAGGCAGCTGGTGGTTGGGGGCAGCCCGTTCCTGCCTGCTGTACCTGGCTGGACACAAATATAGGGCGAAGCCCCACATCAATTTTTTTTTAATTATTTCATGAAATAATTAAAAAAAAAAGGGCTTCCCTATATTGTTGTGTCCGGCCAGGTACAAATAGGCAGCTGGTGGTTGGGGGCAGCCCGTTCCTGCCTGCTGTACCTGGCTGGACACAAATATAGTGCGAAGCCCCACGTCAATTTTTTTTTAATTATTTCATGAAATAATTTAAAAAAAAGGGCTTCCCTATATTGTTGTGTCCAGCCAGGTACAAATAGGCAGCTGGGAGTTGGGGGCAGCCCGTCCCTGGATGCTGTACCTGGCTGGCATACAAAAATATGGCAAAGCCCACGTCAGAATTTTTGGGAAAAATTAATAAAAAAATAAATATTAATTTAGGGACTGCATCTTTATTAACCCCTCAAGTGTCATTTAGTGTTAAAATAAAGGATTTATTAAAAATAAAATTGGCGTGGGATCCCCCATAATTTTAGTCTCTAGCGGAGGTTAAGCAGACGGCTGGGGCAGATGTTTGAAGCCTGGGAAGGGGGTAATACCCACGGAGCTTCCCAGGCTACTAATATCAGCCCCCAGCTGAATACCTAGCCTTTACTAGCTATTAAAATGGGAGACCCCCCAAAAAAATGATGTGGGGTCCCCCCTATTTTAATAGCTAGCAAAGGCTAGGCAGACAGCTGGGGGCCGATATTAATAGCCCAGGAAGGGTGCCATGAATATTGGCCCCCTCCCAGGCTAGAAACACCAGCCGTCAGCCACCCCAGAAATGGCGCATCCATAGGATGCGCCAATTCTGGCACTTGGCCTCGCTCTTCCACGCTGCCCTGGTGCGGTGGCAGGGGGTAATAGTGGTGGGGTTCATGTCAGCGCCAGCTGCCATGAAGCCCAGGTTAGTAATGATGGGCGTCTATAAGACACCCCCATTACTAACCTACAAAGTGTTAAAAATAAAAAACACACACTACACCCAGAAAAAAAATTATTTATTTGAAATAAAACACACCATTTTATTTAATTCTTAGTTTACTAAAAAAAAAAATAGTTACCTGTCCACGTTCCTGCGCTGATCTCCCATGCACAGCTGTCACATCTGGAGATGGTGACAGCTGTGCATGGCTGCTGTAAGCTCACACTGCCGGGAACACGTCCGCTCCCGGCAGCGGGAGCCCCTGACTGAGGTCACCGGAGTGCATTCAGTCAGCGCAGCTCCGGTGACCTCCTTTACGGCACTGCTGTACCGTGGGAATTTCTCACGGTACAGCGGGGCCGTAAAGCAGCTAACCGGAGCAGCGCTGCCTGAACTCCGGCGAACCCGCTTATGCAATGACGGGGCTGCTTTACGGCCCCATCATTCTAGCGGTGGCAGCGGTTCAGAGCGGTCACATTCTATGTGGCTGCTATAAACTGGAGATCTTCGTGGGACACTCGTGGACTACTACGGAGGGGTAAGGATAAGGTTGTGGTTTATTATTTTAAATTTTATTACAGGAGATCGATGGCTTCGGGGAATTAGGTGTCTAAGTGAGTATAGGTGTAGTTTTTTATTTTTTACTTTATTTTAGGTGGCGATCGGCGGGGACAGGTAATGTATGAACTAATTTATTGTAGGCAAGCACTGGCCACCAATGAAATGTATTTAAAATTTATTGGGGACTAAAAACAAAAAAAAAAATAAAACATGTATAGGGCCAAAATAACATATGGGGTAGTTTAAATAGCAGGATCAGGCTGATGGGAACTACTGCTCCCTTCAAGCTGATCCTGCTGGCACAAGTGGACGGGGGACAGACATAGGCCGATGGGAGTAGTAGTGTCACATCGGCCTATGTTTGCCTGCACGCACACACCCACAGACATCGCACAGACACCGCGCACACCCGCACATATCGCACAGACACCCCGCACACATCGCACACACACCGCACACACATCACGCACACCCGCACATATCGCACAGACACCCCGCACACACCCGGAGACATCGCACACACACCGCACACACATCACGCACACCCGCACATATCGCACAGACACCGCGCACACACCCGCACAGACACCCCGCACACACCCGGAGACATCGCACACACACCGCACACACATCACGCACACCCGCACACATCGCACAGACACCCACACACACCAATCATGACCGGTCTGGGAGGTGAGGCTGACCTGTGCGGCCGTGGGAAAGTTCATGTGAGTTCATGCAATGCAGTCAAGCATGAACTCACATGAACCCTCTGAGGGCACCGCGGCGACTTCAAATGAACAGCTGATCAGCATCACCTGATACCTCAGCTGTTCATTTGAAATAACTGGCGGGAAAGCGCAGCACAGAACGGGAAAGCCGGCGGTGAAGTCTTTTCACTGCCGGCTTCCCCGCCCGGGTCCTTCGCTCCCCGCTCCTTGGTGCTGCGCTCCCCGCCCGGTCCTAACTTACGATCGGGATGGGAGGTGGCGAGGGGAGCGGAGGATCGGGGTGGGAGGCTGCGAGGAAGCGAGTGTGGGGTTGTGTGATTGTTTAAAAGCCGGCGGCTTTTTACCGCCCGCCGGCTTTTAAACAATCAGGAGAATTCTCTCACGCTAGGATGGCATTCTGATGACAGAATGGATCGCAGCTGAGCGCTGCCATCCAGCTTGTCATCCTTCAGAGACACTGCAGAGCGCAGGCATTATGGGAACTTCCGATTCCGGTATTCGATATTCTAAAAGTATCGGAATTAAGTATCAGAATTCCGATACCGCGAATATCGGCCGATACCCGATATTACAGTATCGGAATGCTCAACACTAGTCATTAATAATCTGATATATCTTTTGGTATTTTGTGTATAGTTGTTATTTTGCTGTTGGGGTAAATTGTAGGATATTGATTTCAGAGTGGTTTCCTGATCCTTTGATTGTAGGAATGAGTGGTATATATGTGCTAATAAATTAGGACAAAACATAGGAAATTTAGGAAAAAACTGAACATCTCAGCAGTAATAACATGCTGATTGTGATGTCATGATGATGACTTGAATTTCCACCAATCAGAGATCAGCATGTTTCAGGTCACCCAGATAGAACAGTCCATGAAACATGAGTCACGGCCACTGTGAGGTCATAATGCTGATTAGAATTTCCACCAGTCAGAAAACAGAACCGCCCAGAAGAACCACCCAGGAGGTATGAGTCATCGCCACTGTGAGGTCATAATGCTGAGCAATCACAGAGCAGCCACACCCAGATTTTCCACCAATCAGAGATCAGCAGTGGGTATAAATAGCCGCTGCCGCCTGCCCGGGTTAGCCTTGCACTGGTTGGGTCTCTCTTTTTTTCTCTCTCTCTTGGTATCTCCCGGTATCTCTCCCTCCCCTCTCTCTTCTCTCTCTCTCTCTTTGACCTAACGGCCCTCTTAAGGGCTCCCCCAAATGTGTAAAGATAGAACCAATATTCGTGTTGTTTGTCTGTTTTATGAGCCTGTGATTAACCCCTTCCCACTCTTTGCCATATATATATTATATACATAGTATGTGCAGGTGGGCCTTAAAGGGAATTTCCAGGACAAACATATTGATGGCCTATCCCCTGGTTAGCTCATTAACCGGTTCAGGACCGCCCACTGTACATAAACGTCGGCGCTGCCTGGGCTCTGTGCAGCGCCGACGTTTAAAAACGGTGGGTGGTCCCGCAGCGCTCAGGACCCCCAGGGTCCTGCTAGCGCTGCGGTACCGGTTCAGAGCGATAGCTCTGACATGTGGCATCATGGGGACCTGATTGGATCAGGTCCCCATGATGTTAACCTGTACCTATCTTCTAGATGCCGCGATCCATAGCGATCGCGGCATTTAAAAGATAGGGACAGCCGGTGGTCGGCGATCGGGACCCCCCACATACCTGTCAGCGGCGGGAATCCCGGTGCTGTGACCTCTGACATCATCGAGACCTGATTGGCTCAGGTCTCGATGATGTCAGCGTCACACCAGCCAATCAGAGAGATCACCAGGGAAGTTTGTTTTAGCAACAAACTTTCCCGGGCGATCTGCCTGATAAATGCAGTTTCTCCTCCGATCTCAGTGAGAGAGCAGAGGAGAAACAGTGTGACAAGAGCTGTCAGCCTTGCCACTGTGAAAGTAAAAAAAATAAAAAAGAAAAAAGAAAGTAAGAGTTAGGGTTAGTGAGTCTGTCAGATCAGTCAGTCCTGTCAGATCAGTCCAGTCAGATCTGTCAGTCAGTCAGTCCTGTCAGATCAGTCCAGTCAGATCTGTCAGTCCTGTCAGATCTGTCAGTCAGATCTGTCAGTCCTGTCAGATCTGTCAGTCAGTCAGTCCTGTCAGATCTGTCAGTCAGTCCTGTCAGATCTGTCAGTCAGTCAGTCCTGTCAGATCTGTCAGTCAGTCCTGTCAGATCTGTCAGTCAGTCAGTCCTGTCAGATCTGTCAGTCAGTCAGTCCTGTCAGATCTGTCAGTCAGTCAGTCCTGTCAGATCTGTCAGTCAGTCAGTCCTGTCAGATCTGTCAGTCCTGTCAGATCAGTCCAGTCAGTCAGTCCTGTCAGATCTGTCAGTCAGTCAGATCTGTCAGTCAGTCAGTCCTGTCAGATCTGTCAGTCCTGTCAGATCTGTCAGTCAGTCAGTCCTGTCAGATCTGTCAGTAAGTCAGTCCTGTCAGATCAGTCAGTCAGTCCTGTCACATCAGTCAGTCAGTCCTGTCAGATCAGTCCGGTCAGTCCAGTCCGGTCCCGTCCTTTTAGTCCGGTCCGTTCAGTCCAGTCAAAAAATATAAAAATAAAATGGCCCGTCAGACTTATACCGCAGAGGAGGTGTATGCCCTGCTGTGTTCTGACACTGATGACAGCGCAATCTCAGATGGAGATATGGATTTTGAGGGCTTTAGTAGCGGCGACACTGAGAGCCCAGAAATGAGCAGTGATTCTGTTCCATCCTCAAGCCCAAGGACCAGTACAACAATAGGGGCAAATAGCGCTACTGGAGAAACGTCTCCAAATCAGGGAACACTGCCCAGTACAAGCGCTGTCCCTGCTACTAGTGAATTGGCGCACGCCAGTGTACAAGGGGCTTTGCCACATGATATAGCATTTCCCAGATGGGAGGCTTCAGATTCGGCTGCTCCATTCAGCCCTGATTTCAACGCCATTCCTGGTATAAATGTGGAGGTGGAAGATTTTGGACCAATTCATTTTTTTAATTTGTTTTTTACAGACAGCTTGCTAGAGCATATTGTCGTGCAAACAAATTTATACGCGTCCCAATTCATAAGCCAGAATCCCCGATCTTACTATGCTAGGGCAAATTTATGGACACCAACTAATGTCCCGGAAATAAAAAATTTTTTAGGACTTACATTTGCCATGGGGCTTGTTAAAAAACCGAGCATTCGATCTTACTGGTCCAACCACCCTGTTCAAGCCACCCCTATGTTTTCAGTCATTCTGCCTAGGACCCGTTATGAAATGCTCATGCGGTTTTGGCATTTTAACGACAATAGTCAATGCCTGCCCAGAAATGCCCCAGAACATGACAGGTTATATAAAATTAGACCCATCATTGAAAATTTGTCAGAAAAATTCTTAAGCCTCTACACCCCAACACAAAATATTTCTATAGACGAGTCCCTTGTAAAATTCAAAGGAAGACTGCACCTCAAGCAATTTATCCCATCTAAAAGGGCAAGGTTTGGAATAAAGCTCTATAAAATGTGCGAAAGTTCAACCGGATACACATCCGCTTTTCGCACATATGAGGGGAAAGATAGCCAACTAAACCCACCAGGATGCCCTACTTATCTGGGGACATCTGGAAAAATTGTTTGGGAGCTGATAAGTCCATTTTTTCAAAAAGGCTACAATCTATATGTGGACAATTATTACACCAGCATACCCCTATTTAAAAGTCTGGTTGAACACAACATCGGGGCTTGTGGGACCATCCGTAAAAACCGTCAGGGCTTTCCACAACCATTGGTCAACCAAAAGTTTCAAAAGGGGCAGTCAGGGGCTGTACGCAACGGAGAGCTGCTTGCCCTGAAATATAGGGATAAGAAGGATATTTTTGTCCTCAGCTCGATCCACACAGATGCCACAAGGGCCACTGTAGAACTAGGATCCACCACTCCGAAGCAAAAACCTGTGTCAGTCATTGACTACAACAAACACAAGGGGGGTGTGGACCTTGCAGACCAGGTTCTACAGCCATACCAGGTATCAAGAAAGTCCTATGCCTGGTATAAAAAGTTGGTTATTTATTTGTTTCAGGTGGCCACATACAATTCTTTTGTGTTGTACAAAAAAGCAGGAAATTCAGATCCTTTTCTTGATTATCAAGAAAAGGTAATTGAAAATCTTGTCTTTCAAAGTGTTAGCCCCGCTCATCCATTAGAATCTGAGGATGTGAAAAGACTCACTGAGCGACATTTTATTGCACTTATTCCAGCAACGGAAACAAGAAGGAACCCCCAGAAAAGATGTCGTGTATGTACTAAGAGAGGAATGAGGCGTGATACCCGCTACTATTGCCCACAATGCCCATCATTGCCAGCCTTATGCGTCACTGACTGCTTTAAAATCTACAACACAGAACCACGTTTTTAAACTGTAAAAATGTATCCCAATTTGTCATTCAAACATTTGGTTCATTTAGTGAATGACACATTCGAGTAGAGCTCACTTAATTTCCAGGGGGGGTTCTCCAGAATCTAAACCTTCCATTGTGTGCTTGTTTCTGGAAATCATCCATTGAGTTAAAATGGTCACTAAACCCAAAGATGAATTCCCAGAGGGGTTTCATTTCCAAAATGGGGTCACTTCAGGGGGGATTCTTTAGCTCTGGTACTCTGAAAAGTGCCAGAACAGCATAATCCCCCCTGAAGTGACCCCATTATAGAAATGACACCTCTGTGGGAATTCATCTATGGGTTTAGTGACCATTTACCTATCTACTTATTTTCCCACCACTAGATTAATTTATACAGAGGAGTAGATTGTAAAATTCGGTCACTTGTTGTGGGTTTCCTCTCTTTAGGCACCTCAGGGGCTCTCCAAATGCAACATGGCGTCCGCTATCCATTCCAGTCAAATTTCCATTCCAAAAGTCAAATGGCGCTCCTTACCTTCCAAGCCATGCCGTGCGCCCAAACAGTGGCTTTGCACCACATATGGGGTATCAGCGTGCTCAGGAGAAATTGCACAACACATTTTGGGGTCCATTTTTTCTGGCTGCCCTTGTGAAAATTAAAAATTTGAGGCTAAAGTAGCAGTTTTGTGTTAAAAATGTGTTTTTTTATTTTCACACTTCAACATTATAAAATTCTGTGAAGCCCCTGGGGGTTCAAGGTGCTCACCACACATCTAGATAAGTTCCTTGAGGGGTCTAGTTTCCAAAATGGGGTCACTTGTTGGGGGTTTCCTCTGTTTAGGCACCTCAGGGGCTCTCCAAATGCAACATGGCGTCCGCTATCCATTCCAGTCAAATTTCCATTCCAAAAGTCAAATGGCGCTCCTTACCTTCCAAGCCATGCCGTGCGCCCAAACAGTGGCTTTGCACCACATATGGGGTATCAGCGTGCTCAGGAGAAATTGCACAACACATTTTGGGGTCCATTTTTTCTGGCTGCCCTTGTGAAAATTAAAAATTTGAGGCTAAAGTAGCAGTTTTGTGTTAAAAATGTGTTTTTTTATTTTCACACTTCAACATTATAAAATTCTGTGAAGCCCCTGGGGGTTCAAGGTGCTCACCACACATCTAGATAAGTTCCTTGAGGGGTCTAGTTTCCAAAATGGGGTCACTTGTTGTGGGTTTCCTCTGTTTAGGCACCTCAGGGGCTCTCCAAATGCAACATGGCGTCCGCTATCCATTCCAGTCAAATTTTCATTCCAAAAGTCAAATGGCGCTCCTTACCTTCCAAGCCATGCCGTGCGCCCAAACAGTGGCTTTGCACCACATATGGGGTATCAGCGTGCTCAGGAGAAATTGCACAACACATTTTGGGGTCCATTTTTTCTGGCTGCCTTGTGAAAATTAAAAATTTGAGGCTAAAGTAGCAGTTTTGTGTTAAAAATGTGTTTTTTTATTTTCACACTTCAACATTATAAAATTCTGTGAAGCCCCTGGGGGTTCAAGGTGCTCAGCACACATCTAGATAAGTTCCTTGAGGGGTCTAGTTTCCAAAATGGGGTCACTTGTTGTGGGTTTCCTCTGTTTAGGCACCTCAGGGGCTCTCCAAATGCAACATGGCGTCCGCTATCCATTCCAGTCAAATTTCCATTCCAAAAGTCAAATGGCGCTCCTTACCTTCCAAGGCATGCCGTGCGCCCAAACAGTGGCTTTGCACCACATATGGGGTATCAGCGTGCTCAGGAGAAATTGCACAACACATTTTGGGGTCCATTTTTTCTGGCTGCCCTTGTGAAAATTAAAAATTTGAGGTTAAAGTAGCAGTTTTGTGAAAAAAAGTTAAATGTTCATTGTTTTATTCCACATTCCAAAAATTCCTGTGAAGCACCTGAAGGGTTAATAAACTTCTTGAATGTGGTTTTGAGCACCTTGAGGGGTGCAGTTTTTAGAATGGTATCACTTTTGGGTATTTTCTGTCATAAAGGCTCCTCAAAGTCACTTCAAATAAGATGTGGTCCCTAAAAAAAATGTTTTTGTAAATTTTGTTGTAAAAATGAGAAATCGCTGGTCAACTTTTAACCCTTATAGCTTCCTAACAAAAAAAAATTTTGGTTCCAAAATTGTGCTGATGTGAAGTAGACATGTGGGCAATGTTATTTATTAACTATTTTGTGTGATATATCTCTCTGATTAAAGGGCATGAATATTCAAAGTTTGAAAATTGCTAAATTTTCAAAATTTTCGCCAAATTTCCGATTTTTTCACAATCAAACGCAAGTGATATCAAAGAAATTTTACCACTATCATGAAGTACAATATGTCACAAAAAAACAATCTCAGAATCAGGGGGATCCGTTGAAGCGTTCCAGAGTAATTACCTCATAAAGTGACAGTGGTCAGAATTGAAAAAATTGGCCCGGTCACGAAGGCAAAAACAGGCTCTGGCGCGAAGTGGTTAATATCAGATTTGTGGGGGTCCGGCACGTGGCACCTCAACTACTCAGTTGTTTGAAACTCTGGCAGAGGTCAGATGTAAACATTGTTGAGGAGCTGAACATCACAGCTCTGGTCATTGTGTAGTGGCTGCTACCTGGTGCTGCAGATCAGCTCCTATTACATGAATATTAGCTGACTTGCAGGACCCACAGTACAGTGAATGGAGCAGTGATGTTCAGATCTTCATACTATTTACATCTGAGCGTTGCAAACAAGTGATGGGTAGAGCCAGTGCCGCGTGTCGGAGCCCACCGATCTGATATTGATAACCCACCCCCAGGATAAATCATCATTATTATACTACTGGAAACTCCATTAATGGATTGTCTGGGATTAATAACTCGAGCCCCTTCTTTAAGAAAAAACAGTCCCTAACTGGTCACAGGATAAATGTGAGATTTCAAGTCACCCATTTACTGCAATGTAGCTGGCAATGCCACCCAGCGGATCTAAGCAAGTCCCGGGGCCTCAACAATATACAGTCAGTGCCCGAGTATAGGATGGAAGATTAAAAAAAAATCTTCAAAAATGTATTTAGTGTGAGGCATACATCAAAAATACAGGCAATGCTTTTCCTGACAACACTGAGTTTTATAATGTGGAAAAAAACATTTAAAAAAACACTGTGTGAACATAACCCTAACTGCATTGTGACTGTGTATATACATATATAAGCTGCCCCTCCCCCACCATGTGAGCATTCTCAGCGTGTACTGACCAATTCTGTCCACCAGGTGGCAACAGCAGGAAATTACAGCGATGAGACAAGCACTGCATGACATCCCCGCCCTAATCTGCCCTATATCAGACACGACCCCTACCAACGCCCCGCCTCCACTGCCATGACAACCGAATTATTTAATGGCAGAAAGAGAGACCTTATATGAGCAGAGAAGTAGCGGCCGGAGCGCGGGGTCCGCACAGGTGAGCGCCCCCTATAACACAGTGTATGTACTGCACGTCAGCTCTATGGCAGACTGTCACCTGTGCTGGATCCAGGACGTGTTATACTTATATCTGTGCAGAGACACAGAGGACGCAGCGGGGTCTGTAGCTATATATGTGTGTGTGTGTGTATATATACAGTATATATATATATGTGTGTATATACAGTATATATATGTGTGTGTGTGTGTGTATATACAGTATATATATGTGTGTGTGTATATATATACAGTATATATGTGTGTGTATATATACAGTATATATATATGTGTGTGTGTGTATATATACAGTATATATATGTGTGTGTGCGTGTATATACAGTATATATATATATGTGTGTGTGTATATATACAGTATATATATATATATGTGTGTGTGTATATATGTATACTGTATATGTGTGTGTGTATATATGTATACTGTATATGTGTGTGTGTATTTATACAGTATATGTGTGTGTGTGTATATATACAGTATATATATGTGTGTGTGTGTATATATACAGTATATATATATATATGTGTGTGTATATACAGTATATATATATATGTGTGTGTATATACAGTATATATATATGTGTGTGTGTATATATACAGTATATATATATATGTGTGTGTGTATATATGTATACTGTATATGTGTGTGTGTATATATGTATACTGTATATGTGTGTGTGTATATATACAGTATATGTGTGTGTGTGTATATATATACAGTATATATATGTGTGTGTGTATATATACAGTATATATATGTGTGTGTGTATATATACAGTATATATATGTGTGTGTGTGTATATATATATATACAGTATATATATGTGTGTGTGTATATATGTATACTGTATATGTGTGTGTATATGTATACTGTATGTGTGTGTGTGTGTATATATACAGTATATATATATGTGTGTGTGTATATATGTATACTGTATATATGTGTGTATATGTATACTGTATATGTGTGTGTATATATATACTGTATATATGTGTATATATATGTATACTGTATATGTGTGTATATATATGTATACTGTATATGTGTGTATATATGTATACTGTATATGAGTGTATATATGTGTACTGTATGTGTGTGTATATGTATACTGTATATGTGTGTATATATGTATACTGTATATGGGTGTGTATATGTATACTGTATATGTGTGTATATATATATGTATAGTGTATATGTGTGTATATATGTATGTATATATATGTATACTGTATATGTGTGTGTATATGTATACTGTATATGTGTGTATATATATGTATGTATATATATATATGTATACTGTATATGTGTGTGTATATGTATACTGTATATGTGTATATATGTATGTATATATATATTAGCAAAATTAAACCCAAAAACATAATTGCTGGAGGCAAACCAGGGCCCATGGAAATCCACAAGCACAACCGTGTCAAACCAGCAACATAGCTCCAGAACACATAAACAACAGAAAACAGAAATGGAGCTTTTAGCAAAATGCAATTAGAAAAAACCACAGGGGAGCAATGAATATTGCTAAGGTACCCCATGCTCTATATAAAAATTCAAAGTACTATTGGGAAATAGGCGATGCAAGAGAGTACATAGAAAGCTGAATGATAGTACATCAAACAAAATGATCAAGGCACTAACCCAAGAGCTGAGAACTCCCCATAAGGGGAAGAGAAGGGTACAAAGAGTACAGAAAACACCTACCCAACGCGCATTTCGCGTGGACAATGCGTTGCTTTCTCAAGGGACGGTGTAATTTGAAAATTGTACACTCACAATGAAGGCATCAAAACTATGAATTACCACATGTGGAATTATATACTTAACAAAAAAGTGTGAAACAGCTGAAAATATGTCTTATATTCTTGGTTCTTCAAAGTAGCCACCTTTTGCTTTGATGACTGCTTTGCACACTCTTGGCATTCTCTTGATGAGCTTCAAGAGGTAGTCACCGGAAATGGTTTTCACTTCACAGGTGTGCCCTCTCAGGTTTAATAAGTGGGATTTCTTGCCTTATAAATGGGGTTGGGACCATCAGTTGTGTTGTGCAGAAGTTAGGTGGATACACAGCTGATAGTCCTACTGAATAGACTGTTAGAATTTGTATTATGGCAAGAAAAAAGCAGCTAAGTAAAGAAAAACGAGTGGCCATCATTACTTTAAGAAATGAAGGTCAGTCAGTCCGAAAAATTGTGAAAACTTTGAAAGTGTCCCCAAGTGCAGCTGCAAAAACCATCAAGCGCTACAAAGAAACTGGCTCACATGACGACCGCCCCAGGAAAAGAAGACCAAGAGTCACCTCTGCTTCTGAGGATAAGTTTATCCGAGTCACTAGCCTCAGAAATCGCAGGTTAACAGCAGCTCAGATTAGAAACCAGGTCAATCCCACGCAGTGTTCTAGCAGCAGACACATCTCTACAACAACTGTTAAGAGGAGACTTTGTGCAGCAGGCCTTCATGGTAAAATAGCTGCTAGGAAACCACTGCTAAGGACAGGCAACAAGCAGAAGAGACTTGTTTGGGCTAAAGAACACAAGGAATGGACATCTGTGCTTTGGTCTGATGAGTCCAAATTTGAGATCTTTGGTTCCAACCACCGTGTCTTTGTGCGACGCAGAAAAGGTGAACGGATGGACTCTACATGCCTGGTTCTCACCGTGAAGCTTGGAGAAGGAGGTGTGATGGTGTGGGGGTGCTTTGCTGGTGACACTGTTGGGCATTTATTCAAAATTAAAGGCATACTGAACCAGCATGGCTACCACAGCATCTTGCAGCGGCATGCTATTCCATCCGGTTTGCATTTAGTTGGACCATCATTTATTTTTCAACAGGACAATGACCCCAAACACACCTCCAGGCTGTGTAAGGGCTATTTGACCAAGAAGGAGAGTGATGGGGTGCTACGCCAGATGACCTGGCCTCCACAGTCACCAGACCTGAATCCAATCGAGATGGTTTGGGGTGAGCTGGACCGCAGAGTGAAGGCAAAAGGGTCAACAAGTGCTAAGCATCTCTGGGAACTCCTTCAAGATTGTTGGAAGACCATTTCCGGAGACTACCTCTTGAAGCTCATCAAGAGAATGCCAAGAGTGTGCAAAACAGTCATCAAAGCAAAAGGTGGCTACTTTGAAGAACCTAGAATATAAGACATATTTTCAGTTGTTTCACACGTTTTTGTTAAGTATATAATTCCACATGTGTTAATTCATAGTTTTGATGCCTTCAGTGTGAATGTACAATTTTGATAGTCATGAAAATACGGAAAAATCTTTAAATGAGAAGGTGTGTCCAAACTTTTGGTCTGTACTGTATGTATGTATATATATATATGTATACTGTATATGTGTGTGTATATGTATACTGTATATGTGTATATATGTATGTATATATATATGTATACTGTATATGTGTGTATATATGTATGTATATATATGTATACTGTATATGTGTGTGTATATGTATACTGTATATGTGTATATATGTATGTATATATATATGTATACTGTATATGTGTGTGTATATGTATGTATATATGTATACTGTATATGTGTGTATATGTATACTGTATATGTGTGTGTATATATGTATACTGTATGTGTGTGTATATGTATACTGTATATGTGTATATATGTATGTATATATATATGTATACTGTATATGTGTGTGTATATGTATACTGTATATGTGTATATATGTATGTATATATATATGTATACTGTATATGTGTGTATATGTATACTGTATATGTGTGTGTATATATGTATACTGTATGTGTGTATATATATGTATACTGTATATGTGTGTATATATATGTATACTGTATATGTGTGTATATATGTATACTGTATATTTATGCATATATATATGTATACTGTATATGTGTGTATATGTGTATACTGTATATGTGTGTATATATGTATACTGTATATTTATGCATATATATATGTATACTGTATATGTGTGTATATGTGTATACTGTATATGTGTGTATATGTATACTGTATATGTGTGTATATATGTATACTGTATATGGGTGTATATATGTACACTGTATATGGGTGTGTATATGTATACTGTATATGTGTGTGTATATGTATACTGTATATGTGTGTATATATATATGTATACTGTATATGTGTATATATATATGTATACTGTATATGTGTGTATATGTGTATACTGTATATGTGTGTGTATATATATGTATACTGTATGTGTGTGTATATATGTATACTGTATATGTGTGTATATGTATACTGTATATGTGTGTGTATATGTATACTGTATATGTGTGTGTATATGTATACTGTATATGGGTGTATATATATATGTATACTGTATGTGTGTATATATGTATACTGTATATGTGTGTGTATATATGTATACTGTATATGTGTGTATATGTGTATACTGTATATGTGTGTATATGTATACTGTATATGTGTATATATATGTATACTGTATATAGGTGTATATATGTATACTGTATATGTGTGTATATGTATACTGTATATGTGTGTATATGTGTATACTGTATGTGTGTGTATATATGTATACTGTATATGTGTGTATATGTGTATACTGTATATGTGTGTATATGTATACTGTATATGTGTATATATATGTATACTGTATATAGGTGTATATATGTATACTGTATATGTGTGTATATGTATACTGTATATGTATAGGTGTATATATGTATACTGTATATGTGTGTATATGTATACTGTATATGTGTGTATATGTGTATACTGTATGTGTGTGTATGTATGTATACTGTATATGTGTGTGTATATATGTATACTGTATGTGTATATATGTATACTGTATATGTGTGTATATGTATACTGTATATGTGTGTATATGTGTATACTGTATGTGTGTGTATATGTGTATACTGTATATATGGGTGTATATATATATACTGTATATGTGTTTATATATATGTATACTGTATATAGGTGTATATATGTATACTGTATATGTGTATATATGTATACTGTATATGGGTGTATATATGTATACTGTATATGTGTGTATATATGTATACTGTATATGGGTGTATATATGTATACTGTATATGGGTGTATATATGTATACTGTATATGGGTGTATATATATGTATACTGTATATGTGTGTATATGTATACTGTATATGTGTGTGTATATATGTATACTGTATATGTGTGTGTATATGTATACTGTATCTGTGTATATATGTATGTATATATATATGTATACTGTATATGTGTGTATATGTATACTGTATATGTGTGTGTATATATGTATACTGTATGTGTGTATATATATGTATACTGTATATGTGTGTATATATATGTATACTGTATATTTATGCATATATATGTATACTGTATATGTGTGTATATGTGTATACTGTATATGTGTGTATATGTATACTGTATATGTGTGTATATATGTATACTGTATATGGGTGTATATATGTACACTGTATATGGGTGTATATGTATACTGTATATGTGTGTATATGTATACTGTATATGTGTGTATATATGTATACTGTATATGTGTGTGTATATGTATACTGTATATGTGTGTATATATATATGTATACTGTATATGTGTATATATATATGTATACTGTATATGTGTATATATATGTATACTGTATGTGTGTATATATATGTATACTGTATGTGTGTATATGTATACTGTATATGGGTGTATATATGTATACTGTATATGTGTGTATATATGTATACTGTATATGTGTGTGTATATATGTATACTGTATATGTGTGTATATATGTATACTGTATATGTGTGTGTATATATGTATACTGTATATGGCTGTGTATATATATATATATATATGTATACTGTATATGTATATGTGTATACTGTATATGTGTGTGTATATGTGTATACTGTATATGTGTATATATGTATACTGTATATGGGTGTATATATGTATACTGTATATGTGTGTATATATGTATACTGTATATGGGTGTATATATATGTATACTGTATGTGTGTATATATGTATACTGTATATGTGTGTGTATATATGTATACTGTATATGTGTGTATATGTATACTGTATATGTGTGTATATGTGTATACTGTATGTGTGTGTATATGTGTATACTGTATATATGTGTGTATATGTATACTGTATATAGGTGTATATATGTATACTGTATATGTGTGTGTATGTGTATACTGTATATGTGTGTGTATATGTGTATACTGTATATATGTGTGTATATGTATACTGTATATGTGTGTATATATGTATACTGTATGTGTGTGTATATATGTATACTGTATATGTGTGTGTATATATATGTATACTGTATGTGTGTATATATATGTATACTGTATATGTGTGTATATATGTATACTGTATATGTGTGTATATGTATACTGTATATGTGTGTATATGTGTATACTGTATGTGTGTGTATATGTGTATACTGTATATATGTGTATATATGTATACTGTATGTGTGTATATATATGTATACTGTATATGTGTATATATATGTATACTGTATATAGGTGTATATATGTATACTGTATATGTGTGTATATGTATACTGTATATGTGTGTATATGTGTATACTGTATGTGTGTGTATATATGTATACTGTATATGTGTGTATATATGTATACTGTATGTGTGTATATATATGTATACTGTATATGTGTGTATATATATGTATACTGTATATGTGTATATATATATGTATACTGTTTATGGGTGTATATATGTATACTGTATATGTGTGTATATATGTATACTGTATATGTGTGTATATGTATACTGTATATGTGTATATATATGTATACTGTATATAGGTGTATATATGTATACTGTATATGTGTGTATATGTATACTGTATATGTGTGTATATGTGTATACTGTATGTGTGTGTATGTATGTATACTGTATATGTGTGTGTATATATGTATACTGTATGTGTATATATGTATACTGTATATGTGTGTATATGTATACTGTATATGTGTGTATATGTGTATACTGTATGTGTGTGTATATGTGTATACTGTATATATGGGTGTATATATATATACTGTATATGTGTTTATATATATGTATACTGTATATAGGTGTATATATGTATACTGTATATGTGTATATATGTATACTGTATATGTGTGTATATATGTATACTGTATATGGGTGTATATATGTATACTGTATATGGGTGTATATATGTATACTGTATATGGGTGTATATATATGTATACTGTATGTGTGTAAATATGTATACTGTATATGTGTGTGTATATGTATACTGTATCTGTGTATATATGTATGTATATATATATGTATACTGTATATGTGTGTATATGTATACTGTATATGTGTGTGTATATATGTATACTGTATGTGTGTATATATATGTATACTGTATATGTGTGTATATGTGTATACTGTATATGGGTGTATATGTATACTGTATATGTGTGTATATATGTATACTGTATATGGGTGTATATATGTACACTGTATATGGGTGTATATGTATACTGTATATGTGTGTATATGTATACTGTATATGTGTGTATATATGTATACTGTATATGTGTGTGTATATGTATACTGTATATGTGTGTATATATATATGTATACTGTATATGTGTATATATATATGTATACTGTATATGTGTATATATATGTATACTGTATGTGTGTATATATATGTATACTGTATGTGTGTATATGTATACTGTATATGGGTGTATATATGTATACTGTATATGTGTGTATATATGTATACTGTATATGTGTGTGTATATATGTATACTGTATATGTGTGTATATATGTATACTGTATATGTGTGTGTATATATGTATACTGTATATGGCTGTGTATATATATATATATATATATGTATACTGTATATGTATATGTGTATACTGTATATGTGTGTGTATATGTGTATACTGTATATGTGTATATATGTATACTGTATATGGGTGTATATATGTATACTGTATATGTGTGTATATATGTATACTGTATATGGGTGTATATATATGTATACTGTATGTGTGTATATATGTATACTGTATATGTGTGTGTATATATGTATACTGTATATGTGTGTATATGTGTATACTGTATATGTGTGTGTATATATGTATACTGTATATGGGTGTGTATATATATGTATACTGTATATGGGTGTATATATGTATACTGTATATGTGTGTGTATATATGTATACTGTATATGTGTGTATATATGTATACTGTATATGTGTGTATATGTGTATACTGTATGTGTGTGTATATGTGTATACTGTATATATGTGTGTATATGTATACTGTATATAGGTGTATATATGTATACTGTATATGTGTGTGTATGTGTATACTGTATATGTGTGTGTATATGTGTATACTGTATATATGTGTGTATATGTATACTGTATATGTGTGTATATATGTATACTGTATGTGTGTGTATATATGTATACTGTATATGTGTGTGTATATATATGTATACTGTATGTGTGTATATATATGTATACTGTATATGTGTGTATATATGTATACTGTATATGTGTGTATATGTATACTGTATATGTGTGTATATGTGTATACTGTATGTGTGTGTATATGTGTATACTGTATATATGTGTATATATGTATACTGTATGTGTGTATATATATGTATACTGTATGTGTGTATATATATGTATACTGTATATGGGTGTATATATGTATACTGTATATGTGTGTATATATGTATACTGTATATGGGTGTATATATATGTATACTGTATGTGTGTATATATGTATACTGTATATGTGTGTGTATATGTATACTGTATCTGTGTATATATGTATGTATATATATATGTATACTGTATATGTGTGTATATGTATACTGTATATGTGTGTGTATATATGTATACTGTATGTGTGTATATATATGTATACTGTATATGTGTGTATATATATGTATACTGTATATTTATGCATATATATGTATACTGTATATGTGTGTATATGTGTATACTGTATATGTGTATATATGTATACTGTATATGTGTATATATGTATACTGTATATGGGTGTATATATGTATACTGTATATGTGTGTATATATGTATACTGTATATGGGTGTATATATGTATACTGTATATGGATGTATATATATGTATACTGTATATGGGTGTATATATATGTATACTGTATGTGTGTATATATGTATACTGTATATGTGTGTGTATATATGTATACTGTATATGTGTGTATATGTATACTGTATATGTGTGTATATGTGTATACTGTATGTGTGTGTATATGTGTATACTGTATATATGTGTGTATATGTATACTGTATATAGGTGTATATATGTATACTGTATATGTGTGTATATGTATACTGTATGTGTGTATATATGTATACTGTATATGTGTGTGTATATATGTATACTGTATATGTGTGTATATATGTATACTGTATATGTGGGTGTATATATGTATACTGTATATGTGTATATATGTATACTGTATATGTGTGTATATATGTATACTGTATATGTGTGTATATGTATACTGTATATGTGTGTGTATATGTGTATACTGTATATGTGTATATATTTATACTGTATATGGGTGTATATATGTATATTGTATGTGTGTATATATGTATACTGTATATGGGTGTATATATGTATACTGTATATGGATGTATATATATGTATACTGTATATGTGTGTATATATGTATACTGTATATGGGTGTATATATATGTATACTGTATATGGGTGTATATATGTATACTGTATATGGATGTATATATATGTATACTGTATGTGTGTATATATGTATACTGTATATGGGTGTATATATGTATACTGTATATGGATGTATATATATGTATACTGTATATGTGTGTATATATGTATACTGTATATGGGTGTATATATGTATACTGTATATGGGTGTGTATATATGTATACTGTATATGGGTGTATATATGTATACTGTATATGGGTGTATATATATGTATACTGTATATGTGTGTATATATATATATGTATACTGTATATGTATGTATATATGTATACTGTATATGTGTGTGTATATGTATACTGTATATGGGTGTGTATATATATGTATACTGTATATGGGTGTGTATATATATGTATACTGTATGTGTATATATATATATGTATACTGTATATGTGTGTGTATGTATATGTATACTGTATATGGGTGTATATATGTATACTGTATATGTGTATATATATATGTATACTGTATATGTGTATATATATGTATACTGTATGTGTGTATATATATGTATACTGTATGTGTGTATATGTATACTGTATATGGGTGTATATATGTATACTGTATATGTGTGTATATATGTATACTGTATATGTGTGTGTATATATGTATACTGTATATGTGTGTATATATGTATACTGTATATGTGTGTGTATATATGTATACTGTATATGGCTGTGTATATATATATATATATATGTATACTGTATATGTATATGTGTATACTGTATATGTGTGTGTATATGTGTATACTGTATATGTGTATATATGTATACTGTATATGGGTGTATATATGTATACTGTATATGTGTGTATATATGTATACTGTATATGGGTGTATATATATGTATACTGTATGTGTGTATATATGTATACTGTATATGTGTGTGTATATATGTATACTGTATATGTGTGTATATGTATACTGTATATGTGTGTATATGTGTATACTGTATGTGTGTGTATATGTGTATACTGTATATATGTGTGTATATGTATACTGTATATAGGTGTATATATGTATACTGTATATGTGTGTGTATGTGTATACTGTATATGTGTGTGTATATGTGTATACTGTATATATGTGTGTATATGTATACTGTATATGTGTGTATATATGTATACTGTATGTGTGTGTATATATGTATACTGTATATGTGTGTGTATATATATGTATACTGTATGTGTGTATATATATGTATACTGTATATGTGTGTATATATGTATACTGTATATGTGTGTATATGTATACTGTATATGTGTGTATATGTGTATACTGTATGTGTGTGTATATGTGTATACTGTATATATGTGTATATATGTATACTGTATGTGTGTATATATATGTATACTGTATATGTGTATATATATGTATACTGTATATAGGTGTATATATGTATACTGTATATGTGTGTATATGTATACTGTATATGTGTGTATATGTGTATACTGTATGTGTGTGTATATATGTATACTGTATATGTGTGTATATGTGTATACTGTATATGTGTGTATATGTATACTGTATATGTGTATATATATGTATACTGTATATAGGTGTATATATGTATACTGTATATGTGTGTATATGTATACTGTATATGTGTGTATATGTGTATACTGTATGTGTGTGTATGTATGTATACTGTATATGTGTGTGTATATATGTATACTGTATGTGTATATATGTATACTGTATATGTGTGTATATGTATACTGTATATGTGTGTATATGTGTATACTGTATGTGTGTGTATATGTGTATACTGTATATATGGGTGTATATATATATACTGTATATGTGTTTATATATATGTATACTGTATATAGGTGTATATATGTATACTGTATATGTGTATATATGTATACTGTATATGGGTGTATATATGTATACTGTATATGTGTGTATATATGTATACTGTATATGGGTGTATATATGTATACTGTATATGGGTGTATATATGTATACTGTATATGGGTGTATATATATGTATACTGTATGTGTGTATATATGTATACTGTATATGTGTGTGTATATGTATACTGTATCTGTGTATATATGTATGTATATATATATGTATACTGTATATGTGTGTATATGTATACTGTATATGTGTGTGTATATATGTATACTGTATGTGTGTATATATATGTATACTGTATATGTGTGTATATATATGTATACTGTATATTTATGCATATATATGTATACTGTATATGTGTGTATATGTGTATACTGTATATGTGTGTATATGTATACTGTATATGTGTGTATATATGTATACTGTATATGGGTGTATATATGTACACTGTATATGGGTGTATATGTATACTGTATATGTGTGTATATGTATACTGTATATGTGTGTATATATGTATACTGTATATGTGTGTGTATATGTATACTGTATATGTGTGTATATATATATGTATACTGTATATGTGTATATATATATGTATACTGTATATGTGTATATATATGTATACTGTATGTGTGTATATATATGTATACTGTATGTGTGTATATGTATACTGTATATGGGTGTATATATGTATACTGTATATGTGTGTATATATGTATACTGTATATGTGTGTGTATATATGTATACTGTATATGTGTGTATATATGTATACTGTATATGTGTGTGTATATATGTATACTGTATATGGCTGTGTATATATATATATATATATATGTATACTGTATATGTATATGTGTATACTGTATATGTGTGTGTATATGTGTATACTGTATATGTGTATATATGTATACTGTATATGGGTGTATATATGTATACTGTATATGTGTGTATATATGTATACTGTATATGGGTGTATATATATGTATACTGTATGTGTGTATATATGTATACTGTATATGTGTGTGTATATATGTATACTGTATATGTGTGTATATGTGTATACTGTATATGTGTGTGTATATATGTATACTGTATATGGGTGTGTATATATATGTATACTGTATATGGGTGTATATATGTATACTGTATATGTGTGTGTATATATGTATACTGTATATGTGTGTATATATGTATACTGTATATGTGTGTATATGTGTATACTGTATGTGTGTGTATATGTGTATACTGTATATATGTGTGTATATGTATACTGTATATAGGTGTATATATGTATACTGTATATGTGTGTGTATGTGTATACTGTATATGTGTGTGTATATGTGTATACTGT